>NC_081854.1:9650590-10984009 GCF_963259705.1 Myotis daubentonii
CGCCGCCGGAGGGCAGGTGGGGTGAGGGCTGGGAGCCTGGAAGGAAACAGTCCGCTCTCCACCCAGCGGAAAGCAGCCGCCAGAGACGCAGGGAGCAGGCCCTGTGCCCTTTGGAGGCGGGACGGCGGATTCAGGTAAAACCCGTCGGGCTGGCCGGGTGGTTGCCTTCTGCGGCGTTTAGCTGGCACCCAGGAGGCAGGTGGCTGGGGTTCGGCCAGGTGTGTGCCTTGGAGCAGGAGAGGGGAGGGGCGCGGAGATTGAGGGCGCTGGAGGGAAGTGACTCAAAGGAGGAATCACAGAACATAGAGCTGAGTGAATGAAGAAGTGAAGAGAAGGCTAGGAGAGGAGAGCCGGGGGCAGGGTGGACCGCTCCCTCCCTCCCTCCCTCCCTCCCTCCCTCCCTCCCTCCCTCCTCCACTCCCTCCCCCTCCCTCCCTCCCTCCCTCTCTCCCCCCTCCCTCCTCCTCCTCCCTCCCTCCCTCCCTCCCTCCCCCCTCCCTCCCTCGCTCCGGAGAGCATCTTTCCCCCCTCCGCGGGGCTTCCCTTTTCATGGTTTCCTTCCACTTCTCTGGTTCCTCTTTTCTCAGTGTCCTCACTGGTTGACTTCTCAAATGCCTGCACTTTTCGGCGTGTGAATGTGGGGCCCCCTTGCCTCTCCTCGGCTGCCCGGGCTCCCTAAGCGCTCTCACCCCTTCCAAGGGGTTGGTGACGGCAGTGAACCTTGGTCCCGGGTGAGGTTCCCCACCTACGGAAAAGATCAGCCAGTGGGTGGGACAGCTCCCGATTCACCGAGGGCTCCCTGGAAAGTCTTCCCTTCTTCTCCGTGTGACTTCCCAGAGGGGTCCCTGTCCCCAGGCTGTGGTGCAGCCACTGAGGTTCACCCGATGCCCTGCAGCGTGTGGGTGGGGGGCAGGTTCAAGTTCAGGTCTTTGGATCCTAACCATCCAGTGCCTAGGTCAGTGGTCGGCAAACTGCGGCCCCTTGAGTGCGGCTCTTCCACAAAATACCACGTGCGGGCGCGCACGTACAGTGCATGGAAACTTCGTGGCCACACTCAAGGGGCCAAAGAGCCGCATGTGGCTCGCCAGCCGCAGTTTGATGACCACTGGCCTAGGTTAGTCTCTCTGCGCCTCAACTTACTCATCGGAGACATGGGGGTAAAACCAGTGGCTGCCTCCTAGGCTGCTTGGAAGGATCTGATGAGTTTATGTGAAGTGCTTCAAACGGTGCCTGCCACATAGTTTGGTAACTCATGTACATGCTGCATGAATTCCTTTAACTGCAGAGTTATAGTTGTAAAACATAATCTGTCCACAATTAAAATTAAAAATTTTAGTTTATTTTTTAAATATTCTTATTGATTTCAGAGAGGAAGAGAGAGAGAGAGAGAAAGAAACATCGATGATAAGAGAGAATCAATGATCGGCTGCCTCCTGCACGCCCCCTACTGGGGATGAGCCCGCAACCCGGGCATGTGCCCTTGACTGCAATCGAACCTGGGACCCTTCAGTCTGAAGGCCAAATGCTCTATCCACTGAGCCTAACCAGCTAGGTCTTAGTTTAATTTTAATTACTAATTTTTTGTTTAAGTTTATTAATAAACTTTAATATAATTATTTTAGTTTAATCCAATCAATAAAAATTTTTTCAGTTGATCCTCACCTGAGGATATTTTCCCATTGATTTTTAGAGAGAGTAGAAGGGAGGGAGGGAGAGAGAGAGAGAGAGGGAGAGAGAGAGAGAGAGAGGGAGAGAGAGAGAGAAACCTTGATGTGAGAGAGACACATCAATTGGTTGCCTCCTGCATGCGCCCTGACCAGGGCTGGGGATTGGACCTGCAATCCAGGTACATGCCCTTAACTGAAACTCGAGCCCAAGACCCTTCAGTATATGGGCCAACGTTCTAACCACTTAACAACACCAGCCAGGGCCAATCAATAAATTTTAATTTTATCAATACATTTAATCAATGCACTTTAATTTTAATGCCTTTTTCTGTGTTTGGCTTTTTTGTCCTGGAGGGGGTGTGCCATTCCCAGAGGTACTGCCATACCGAGTGGATGCAGCAAGCTCCTATTCCATCTCCCTGCTCCAAAACCCATTAATCTGTTGTCATTAGAGGACGTATCAGATGTCAAACTGATCAGGACAGATGTTACCCTTGATCTTAGCCAAAAGGCCGAGACGCAATAACTAAGTTTTACGGTGATTTTAATTAATAAGTTTTCTTTTAATTAAGTTTTAATGTAAAAGAGGCTTGAATGCAATTTTAGTTCATCAGTTTTCATTTGATCACATTTTTATTTTAATTAACAGATTTTAATTTACTTAATACATTTACATTGCTTGATTTTGCAGAAAATTAAAACCCTCGCTGGTAATGCTAAAGTCCGCCTTGACCCGTCGCACGCCCTCCCTCGGGTCTGCATTTCCCAGGCTCACTTCCCCCTTCATACCCTTTGTTGGGGAACATTTCCTCACACACACACTCACACTCACACACACACACACACACACACACACACACTCACACTCACACACACTCACACTCACACACACACACACTCACACACACTCACACACTCACTCACACACACACACTCACACACACACACTCACACACACACACTCACACACTCACACACACTCACACACACTCACACACTCACACACACACTCACACTCACACACACACTCACACACACACTCACACACACTCACACACTCACACACACTCACACACACTCACTCACACACACTCACACACACACACTCACACACACACACACTCACACACACACACACGCACTGACTCACACACACACTCACACACACACACGCACTGACTCACACACACACACACACACTCACACACACACTCACACACACACTCACACACACTCACACACTCACTCACACACACTCACACACACACACTCACACACACACACTCACACACACACACACGCACTGACTCACACACACACACACACACACACTCACACACACACTCTCACACACACTCCTGTGATACTTTTTTAGGAAAGTGTCTGGCACATGGTAAGCAATTGATCAGCTATTCCACTACCTAAATTCATAATCTACTTAACCTTTAAGGCTCAGTTTGGATCTGAAACTTTAAAAACTTTTAAAATATGTGTTTTACTGATTTTAGAGAGAGGAAGGGAAAGAGAGAGAGAAATATCAACAGTTGTCCATCCCTACCAGGGATCGAAACCACAGCCTGGGTATGTGCCCTGACCAGGAATTGAACCTGAGACCCTCTGGCCTATGGGATGACCCTCCGACCAACTGAGCTACACCAGCCAGGGGGATCTGAAACGTTTTCTCTGCTCCAGTCCTCAGAACCTCTTCCTTCCTCCAACAGCCCATGGAAGTTAAACATCTCCTTTGGTAGTTAACCAAACGCTGCTGGTGGTGTTTTTTGAGTGTTTGAGGATGGGTGATTTCACAGTTGTGATTTTCTATGTGCCAGACTATAAATATTTTTCTCTTTTCCATGTCCAGCAAGGCTAGAGAGCGGTCCGGTTCCTGAGTAGGGGCAGCTGGGGATTGAGAAAATAAAAGAGACAGACACAGAGATAGAAGGAAAAAGCTGGGGCCGGGTGGGACAGCTGTCCTCTGATGGAGAGACAGTGACCCAGAGCCAATACAGCGTGTTTATTTTATACAGCAAAATACCAGGAAGTTTTACTAAAGCCCAAGACAAAGGAGATTATGTGCATTTTTGTGGCTTCTTTGTGATCGTCACTTCTGGGTGGGCCCGAATAATCCTGTTTGTTCCTGGTGCTTGGCTGGATTTAGATAATGAAACCTACCCCTGGCGCCTGAGCTGAAGGTCAGGCTGACAACACACCTGCCTCTGGCAAGGTATGTTTCCAGGGCATGGCTCTGCCGGGCACCACTGGGTTCAGGTGAGAATCAGCTCAGGAGCCTATCCCAGGCGCTCTCTACACCAGACCCTGCCAGGTTACTAGACATCAAAGATGAGACAGTGTCTTACTTCTGCTGCTAGATTTTATGGCTAAATACTAAGGTACTAAGGATTCTTTTTCTTTTTTTTTTTTTTTTTGGTACTAAGAATTCTTAATCTATTCATTCAACCCCCAAATATTTACTCCCGTGGTAGTAAAAAGGATGGGCTTATTCCTAGCTGTGTAGCCTTGGGAAAGTTACTTAACCTCTCTGAGCTGGTTCTCTCATCTAGAAAATAGTTATGATCATAATATTCCTATCTCATCAGAATGTTGTGAGGAGTGAGTTAATACAAGTAGAGCGCCATAAACATTTTCTGTTTATATTATCCTATCTAATAAAAGAGAAACATGGTAATTAGCATATGTCTGATAGCCTTCCCATTGGCTAATCAGTGAGATATGCAAATTAACTGCCAGCCAAGATGGCGGCCGGCAGCCAGGCAGCTTGAAGCTAACATGAGGCTTGCTTGCTTCAGTGACAGAGGACTCCAACGTTCCCCGCCTGCCGCTGCAGGCCTCTGAGCTGGCAGTTTGAAATATTCTTACTAATATAGAAGCTAAACAAAACCCCAGAAACCTGCTTTCAGCCCGCCGGGATCTCAGAGCTGGAGTTGATACAGTGTTTCGATTATAGAACCGAAACAAACCAGATACCTGCTTTCAGCAGCAGAGGCCTCCAAGCTGGAGCCAGAGCTAAAGCTGGCCCAGAATTTAAAAAAAAAGAAGAAAAAAAGAAGCAGTTGGGAGCTTCAGTTACCCGCCAGCCTGAAAACAGCCCTCAGCCCCTCACCAGAACTGGCCAGGCACCCTTGTGGGGACCCTCACCCTGAAGGGTGGTGTGACCAGCTGCAAACAGCCATCATCCCCTCACCCAGGCTGGCCAGGCCCCCAGTGGGGACCCCCACCCTGATCCAGGACACCCTTCAGGGCAAACCAGCCAGCCCCCACCCATGCACCAGGCCTCTATCCTATATAGTAAAAGGGTGATATGCCTCCCAGCACCGGGATCAGCGGAGCCGAGAGGCCTCTTGGCACCAGGATCAGTGTGACAGGGGGCAGCGCCCAAACCCCCTGATCGCCCTGCAGCTCTGTGTGTGTGACAGGGGGCGGGGCCACAACCTCCCTATCCGCCCTGCTCTGTTCGTGACAGGGGAAGGCGCTCCAACCCCCTGATCGGCCCTGCTCTGTGTGTGACAGGGTGCGGCGCCCCAACCCTCCCCCCCCTCCCACGGGCCCTGCTCTGTGTGTGACGGGGTAGAGCCATAAAATCCCCATCGGCCCTGCCCTGAGTGTGACAGTGGCGGCGCCCCAACCCCCTGATCCGCCCTGCTCTGTGTGTAACAGAGGGCGGTGCCCCAACTCCCCTATCGGCCCTACTCTGTGAGTGACAGGGGGTAGCTCCTCAACCCCTTGATCGGCCCTGCTCTGTGCGTGACAGGGGGGAGCTCCCCAACCCCCTGATGGGCCCTGTTCTGTGCGTGACAGGGCACAGAGCCCCAATCCCCCCTGATGGGCCCTGCTCTGTGCGTGACAGGGGGTGGCGCCCCAACTCCCCAATCGGCCCTGCTCTGAGCCTGACCAGGGGCTGCACCTAGGGATTGGGCCGGCCCTCTGCCACCTGGGAGCAGGACTAAGCCAGCAGGTCGTTATCTCCTGAGGGGTCCCAGACTGCGAGAGGGCACAGGCCGGGCTGAGGGACGCCCCCTCTCTCCCCTGAGTGCACAAATTTTTGTGCACTGGGCCTCTAGTATTATTAATAATAGCATTATTTTTTAAGATATATTTTATTGATTTTTTACAGAGAGGAAGGGAGAGGGATAGAGAGTTAGAAACATCGATGAGAGAGAAACATCGATCAGCTGCCTCCTGCACACTCCCCACAGGGGCTGTGCCCGCAAGCAAGGTACATGCCCTTGACCGGAATCGAACCTGGGACCCCTGAGTCCGCAGGCCGACCCTCTATCCGCTGAGCCAAACCGGTCGGGGCAATAGTATTGATTATTATAATAATCAATGATGATGTCTTGTTAAGTACTACGGGAGATAGGCTGTTGAATGAGCCCAGACCACACTTTCAAGAACATAGCCTGGTAGGCAAAGCAAAAGAATTACCAAAATAACCAAAAATAGAATTGTGACATATGTTTTATATCCTATGGCATAGAAGGGTTACTCTAAATACAAACACAGACCCTGGGAGGTAGGGTGCTGTAACTTTCACACAGCGCCCCAAGGAGTGCTCTGCGCAGAGCAGACCGTCCATGGGCACCTGTGGCACGACTTGCAAGACGACAAGGCACAAGTGGAGCAGAGCTGTGGGCGCTCGGCATCATCCAGCCGCCAGCTGGTCCATTTCCGTTCCTCCTCCACGATCACCACCAGCTACTGTGTCAGTGATGCCGAACCTATGACACGCGTGTCAGAGGTGACACGCGAAACTCATTTTTTTGGTTGATTTTTCTTTGTTAAATGGCATTTAAATATATAAAATAAATATCAAAAATATGTCTTTGTTTAACTATGGTTGCAAAGATCAAAAAATTTCTGCATGTGACACGGCACCAGAGTTAAGTTAGGGTTTTTCAGAATGCTGACACGCCGAGCTCAAAAGGTTCACCATCACTGGACTATGTGTTCATTGAGCCAGGGAAATGGTAACCACTTCTGTGAGCCTGTCGTTTTAATGGCCAAATATTAAGAAGCAGACCTTTCTTCTTTTTTGTTTGTTTTTTGATTCTAGAGAGGAAGTGGGGGGTGGAGAGAGAGAGAGAGAGAGAGAGACAGAGAGAGAGAGGGAGAGAGATTTGCTGTTTCACTTATTTATGCATTCATTGGTTGATTCTTTATATATATATATATTGGCAAGCAGAAGTCGGGTATTGTTCCTCTGTGAACAAGTTTTCCAGGTTTCTGGGTGGGAGCCCCAACCACCAGGAAAGTCCCCCTGAGCAGGCAGCCTTTCTTGCCATAATGAGATAGAAGGTTTGACAACAGATCATCTGTAACACCAAGTATGACTGACATTAACGAACATTTTATAGAAAACCGAAGATACACAAAATGATTCTTTGCTCATTCAAGTTTATCCTTTTAAATATTAACAACACAAAGACCTTGTATGCATATAGGCATAACCCACAGACACAGACAATAGGGTGGTGAAGGCCTGGGGCAGGGGGCGGGGTGGGCTGGAGGGGATCAATGGGGGGGGAAAAAGGAGACATATGTAATACTTTCAACCATAAAAATTTTTTAAAAAGAGAATTAAAATGCTGTAAAAATATTAATCATGAAAATTTGGAGCTTAGATATAAGATTTACTGCTGACATATTACTGTCAATGCTCAACCATTGAGCCGCACTGGCCAGGAAAACTCTCAATATTTCTTAATGTCTATTAGATACGTGTAAGAATCCTTGTTAATTCCCTCTTAGAGGTTCAGTCCCACCTTGATAAGTGACTTGTTCAGGGCCCCCTCCTTCCTGAGTCTTGGCCCTTTTTAAAAAAAAATACATTTTGCTTTCAGAGAGAAGGGAGAGGAAGGGAGAGTTAGAAACATCAATAATGAGAGAGATCATTGAGCAGCTGCCTCCTGTGCACTCCCCACCGGGGACTGAGCCCACAGCCCAGGCATGTGCCCTGACTGGGACTCCAACCAGTGACCTCCTGCTTCCTGGGTCTACGCTCAGCCACCGAGCCAAACCAGCTGGGCGGACACTCAATATTTTTGAATGTTTGCTGAACTACTTCTCCTAAACCAGCGGTTCTCAACCTGTGGGTCGCGACCCCTTTGGGGGTCGAACGGCCCTTTCACAGGGGTCACCTAAGACCATCGGAAAACACATATATAATTACATATTGTTTTTGTGATGAATCACTGTGCTTTCATTATGTTCAATTTGTAACAGTGAAATTGGGGGTCACCACATAAGGAACTGTATTAAAGGTCGCGGCACTAGGAAGGTTGAGAACCGCTGTCCTAAACTGAAGGCGGGTGTTGTAAGTGCTGCTTTGGCACAACCTATATATGATCTACCCTGGGCTTGCTTTTTCCTTTACTCACGTGGTTCTAGCCACACTCGCTTTTCCTGTTCACATGGGCCCACACACCGTCCTGCCTCAGGGCGTTCACACCTGCTCTTCTCCCAGGTATTTCTGCAGGTCCCGTCTTCATTTCCTTCCGGTCTCTGTTCAGTATGACCTCCTCACCAGAGAGGCCTTTACTGACCTGTATTTTTTTTTAAATATTTTTTATTGATTTTTTACAGAGAGGAAGAGAGAGAGATAGAGAGCTAGAAACATCGATGAGAGAGAAACATTGATCAGCTGCCTCCTGCACACCCCCCACCGGGGATGTGCCCGCAACCAAGGCACATGCCCTTGACTGGAATCGAACCTGGGACCCTTCAGTCCGCAGACCGACGCTCTATCCACTGAGCCAAACCAGTCAGGGCCTGTATTTTTTTTTTAATCGCATCTTCTCACACTCTCTGTCCTCTTCTTTTTATTTATTTTAAAGAAACTTTTTTTTAAAATCCTCACCCAAGGATGTTTCTCTCAATTTATTTTTTTTTCTTTTTAAGAGAGAAACAGCGATTTAAGAGAGAAATGTCAATGGGTTGCCTCCCGTACATACCCCAACTGGGAATCAAACTCGCAACCAGGGTATGTGCCCTGACTGGGAATCAAACCACAACCTTTTGATGCACAAGATGACACTCGAATCAACTGAGCGACTGGCCAGGGCTCCCTTGATTATTCATTGACATATAACCACTTTGCATTATAAATGTACTAGAGGCCGGATGCACAAAATTCGTGCAAGAGTAGGCCTTCTTTCCCCCAGCTGCCGGCACCAGCTTCCCTCTGGCACCTGGGACCCGGACTTCCCTCTGGCCACCTGCAGACACCCAGGACCAGGGCTTCCCTCACAGCCCCGGCTTCGTCCGGAAGGTCATCTGGCAGGACGTCAGGTCTAATTAGCATATTATGCCTTTATTATTATACATTTGCCTATGTCCCAGGACACATATGCTACCCCGTTCCTGAGCCACCAGCTACACGCGGCTACGGCGCCCTGGAGAGGTGGCGTGTAAACTACATACTAGATTGGGAAGAGACCAAAAAAAGAGTAAATTATCACATGAAACATTTTTTTCACTGACTGCATGTGGAAACGACATTTTTTTTGGTTACAGTATTATGACAGTTCATTTCATTTGGGTTTTTTTTTAACCGTTCCTTAAAAATGGCTACTAGGAAATGTAAAATTATGTGGCTGGCACTCGGGGCTTGTATTGTTTCCATCGGGCACGCTGCTCTGGACAGAAGTGAGGGCTTGGGATGTGTGTCTGACTCAGACAGACCCTGCTGTCCTGGCCCCCAGGACAGAAACCTAGCAAATATTTCCTGAAGGACAGGATCCACGCGTAGGACACCAGTCTTTCTCCTCCACTGTCTACCCCAGGGATCGGTGAAAAACACACACTTAAAAGTGAAACAAAAAAACAACTTTATCGAGGTACAATTTCAATTAATAAAAACCATTTTAAATGGACAGCCCGTCACCGTAACTTATTTTTACACTATTTCCAGCCCCCCAATCAGACCCCCTCCTGCCAGTTTACAGTCGGCCCCCATTCCTCCCCCCAGGGCACCCACTAGCGAGCTTTCTATCGCGTGTTCAATTTCTAAGCAATGAATTCAATTCCCGGTTCCAGGGGTGCAGACCCCTTGGCCAGCCCGTGCCCCGGGCTATTGCCTTTCGCTGGGACCCCACGTGGCCGCCTAAACAAAGGCGGAGCGGCTAGTGCCGTTTGTGATTCTCCAGCCCCACATCCTCCCCGCCACTGCCGGGCAGGTGTCTGGAGACCCCGGGCTGCCTCGCTGCCCCCCCCCCGCACCCTGTGTGCACCCCCATCGCGGAGCCTGCAGCTCGTTGCGCCCCCGGGAGCCGGGTTCCCCGCCTGCGTTCTAACGTCGCCCTCGAGGAACAATGGCCAGGGCCGCAACGCCGCCCGGGGTGGGTCGGGAGGGGCCCCCTGTTCCCTGCCCCCAGGCCCCCAGCCCCCCAGCCCCCCAGGTCCCCAGCCGCCCTCCCCAGCTCCGCCTCCATCGCTCCCGCCCCTAACCGCCCTCCTCCCCAAACAGCGACCAACCGCCTCCTCTCCCGCCGGCCGCGGGTCACCTGACCGCGCCAAGCCCCGCCCCCGCCCGGCCCCGCCCCCAGGCTGGCCCCGTCCCCCGGCGGCCGGAGCCCAGACTGCGCAGCCGGGCGGCACGCGGGGAGCCCGGGCGGCGCGAGGCGCGCGCGTGGCCGCGCTGGGCGGCGCGAGGCAGCCCGAGGCCGCGCACGTGAGCTCGCGCCCGCGGGGCCGCGGGGCGCTCCGGGGGGCGAGCGGGGCTGCGCGTGCGCGCCCGGCCGGCGGGCAGCGCGTGGGAGGCTGGAGGCCGCTGGGAGGCCCGCGAGGCGCGAGGCCCGGCGCGCGAGCCCCCGGGGGCGGGTAAAACCCGGTTGCTGTGCTGCCCCTACCCCTTCCCCATCCTCCCCACCTCCCCTTTCCCGCCCTTCCTCGGTTTCTAACGCCTCCCCCCTTTTAAAATCTAATTCGCCTGTATGTTCCTTTTTTGGGGGGGCCCATCTACCTTTCGAAGGGCGCAGCGGGTGCGGCGGGCGCCCCTTACCCCGCGTCACGCACGCATCTTCTGCACCCCAACAGCTCCGGGCCCCGCTGCACCCCCGCAACCGCCTTCGCCTTGGAGAAGACTTTCCTCGGGGGGCCCCTGAGCCGCTGCACCCCGCTTTTTTCCTACCCCGCCCCCCCGGGCCCTAACTGCTCCCTCGCAGCTCCCCAGCTCGCGCCGCGAGCCCTACCCGACCTCGGCGCTTTCTGCATCTCGGCCTTGCATTCGCTCTCGGCTCCCAGGCCCCTTCTGCTGAAAATTCCTTCATCCTACATGGCCCCACCTTAGGGGACCCAGATTTGTTTCCTTTGGGGATCTTCCAGCAAAACCAAAGCTCTCTCCTAGCTTCCCTAGGTTACTCCCCCCCCCCCTCCTTTTAGGAACTTCCTCTAGCAAAAAAAATTATTATTGGGTTCTCAGATGTTTCCTCCATTCAGGGTCACTTTCCAGCAAAAATCCTTTCTTCCCATCCAGAGTCCCCTTTCTGGAGTATCTTTTCATTGAGAACAAACCAACTCAGATCTTCCATTTTCCCTCTCATCTGATATTTATTTTCCCAACCCTCTTGCCCAACTCCAACTGGCTTCTCCCAGCAAAACCCTCCAGTTCCCTCCAGGGAGGGGGCAGTGAAAATAAGGAAAGAGAGAGAAAAAAAATAACTTTCCCTTAACAACATAACTTCTTTGCCACCTAGATCACCCCAGTTTAGTATTGCTTTCTTCCTTCTCAAAGGTGCCCATTTCCCCCAATTTCACGCCTTTGTCTTTGCTGCTTTGGGGACGTGCCATCTGACGGCCCCTTCCTCTCCACCCCACCACCTGCTTTCAGGGTGAAAGAAGTCGGCCGAGTGCCCCGTATTTACCACCAGTGTTCCAGGAGGAAATAGCCAATGGTCTGACTGTCACCTGGACTCCCCTCCCCGTGGGGCCTCGCCTGGGCCCCCCTGAGCCCTGGAGATTTCGCTCCTCTCTGGGTGAGTCTCCCCCCTTTGCACGTGTCCAGAGACACCTCCTTTCTCAGATGGATCCCTTTCTGTCTCAGAAGGATTTCCAATCCACCCCAGAGACACTCAGTACCAGTGGGGAGACTATTGCAAGTTGCCGCTTTGGGAAGTCACCTGGGAGAAGGGCTATTTATCCTGCATGCTGACTCTCTGAAACAATGCAGACACTTACTAGATCGCTGGGTTCATTGTTTATTGCAAAGCAACTTAGATACCTACAGGGGATAGGCAGCGAAAGACCCGGAGTGTGGAGAACCAAAGATCACCTGCCCCAGCCAGGTGAAGCCAGCCAGTGGAAATGGCTCTGTGAACATGCCAGAACAGTGTTGCTAGAACTTATTTTTTTTTTTTTTTAGAAGAGACCAGAACACTGTCTTTATGTGAAACCTTTTGATCTTTATTTTATTTTAATACATTTTTATTGATTGTTTACAGAGAGGAAGGGAGAGGGATAGAGAGTTAGAAACATCGATGAGAGAGAAACATCGATCAGCTGCCTCCTGCACGCCCCCTACTGGGGATGCGCCTGCAACCAAGGTAGGTGCCCTTGACCGGAATCGAACCTGAGACCCTTCAGTCGTCAGGCCGACGCTCTACCCACTGAGCAAAACCGGTTAGGGCGATCCTTATTTTTTTTTAATATACTTTTATTGAATTCAGAGAGGGAGGGAGGGAGAGAGAGAGGAAACATCAATGATGAGAGAATCATTGATCAGCTGCTCCTGCAGGCCCCCCTCCTGGGGATCAAGCCTGAAACCCGGCATGTGCCCTTGACCAGAATCAAACCTGGGACCCTTCAGTCCACAGGCCGATGCTCTATCCACTGAGCCAAACGAACTAGGGCAAGTTTTTGATCTTTTTTTTTAATATATATTTTATTGATTTTTTGCAGAGAGGAAGGGAGAGAGAGAGTTAGAAACATCAATGATAGAGAAACATTGATCAGCTGCCTTCTGCACACCTCCTACTGGGGATGTGCCCGCAAGCAAGGTACATGCACTTGACCGGAATTGAACCTGGGACCTTTCAGTCCGCAGGCTGACGCTCTATCCACTGAGCCAAAGCAGTTAGGGCAAGTTTTTGATCTTTAAATTCTGACAACGAATTTAATAAGTATTTAGAGATAGTGTAGGGCAGTGGTCGGCAAACTGCGGCCCCTTGAGTGTGGCTCTTCCACAAAATACCACATGTGGGTGCGCACGTACAGTGTGATTGAAACTTCACGGCCACACTCAAGGAGCCAAAGAGCCGCATGTGGCTCGCGAGCCGCAGTTTGCCGACCACTGGTGTAGGGCCCTTACAAAGCCTGCTGGGCACCAGTTTGGAATTTTGGGTTTAGGGTTTCTTTCGGTGGTAGGCACACATACACATACACAGATACACTCCTGCTTGTGTACATGCAGGCCTTTCTCTCTCTTTTTTTTTTTTTTTAATATATTTTATTGATTTTTTTACAGAGAGAAAGGGAGAGAGATAGAGAGTTAGAAACATCGATGAGAGAGAAACATCGATCAGCTGCCTCCTGCATGCCCCCCACCGGGGATGTGCCCGCAACCCAGGTACATGCCCTTGACCGGAATCGAACCTGGGACCTTTCAGTCCACAGGCCGACGCTCTATCCACTGAGCCAAACCGGTTTCGGCAGCCCTTTTCTCTTTAGAGCAGCAGTTCTCAAACTGTCGTCTTAGGGCCCCTTTACACTTTAAAATCACTGAAGACCCCAGAGAGCTTTTGTGCTAGCGAACTATATCTACTGATACTTGTTGTGTTAGAAGATTAATACACTTTGAAAATACTTACTAATTTAAAATAGCAATAATAAGTGCATTATAGAGTAAGATCTTTGACATTTTTATTGAAAAGAGTATATTTCAGCCCAGGCCAGGTGGCTAAATCGCTTGAAGCATTGTCCCGTATACCAAAAAGGTTGTGGGTTCCAATCCCAGTCAGGGCACATACGTAGGTTGCAGGTTCCATCCCTGGTGGGGTGCGTACTTGGGGAGGTAACTGATAGATGTTTGACTCTTGCATCGCTGTGTCTGTCTATCTCTCCTTCTCTCCCTCTCTCCCTCCCTCTCTCTGTAAAATTAATATATCCTCGAGTGAGGATTTTTAAAAAAGAGTATGTTTCAGAACACACAAAAAATTTAGTGAGACTAAAAGAACAAAAAGATGACCAAAAAATCGATAATAAAACCGCAAAATTCTGTGAGAATAGTGGCATTGTTTTACATGTTTAGAGTCATCTGGATTCTCAGATCTTCTGCATTCAGCCTTTTGAGAGATGGCCTGTAGCTTCTGGAAAGTTTCACCCAGAATAAAAAGGCAGATAACATCTGATTGGATTGTTTATCTTTCTTTTGTTAAGTTGTATGAATTCCCTATAAATTTTGGAGATTAGGCCCTTATCAGATATGTCATTGGCAAATATGTTTTCCCACACAGTGGGTTTTCTCGTTGAAGGCAGATCACATCTGAATCTTACCATGGAAATAGTCTTGAGGACCCCACGGCTCCCCCACGTCACCGCACTATGACAACCGCTGTTCTAGATTTTAATGCTTATTTTAACATTTTCTGCCAGGATCAGCTTTTGGAGTGAGACGCTTCGGTGTCTCTTTTCTCATTTAGATAATTCTGTGCAAGAATCTTCCCTGGAAGGTGCAACGGTGGCCTTCTCATTCCTCCAGGCTTTCTCTTTCCCAATGTAAGCTTTAAATTTGCTCTTATAGTGAGCTATCAGAGGGAATGAGTCAACGGCCTGGTTGAAAGTACAGATTAGTTTACATGGTGGGACGAGGGAGTCTTCCTTGAATGTAAGTGCAAGCTTTGTGCAGTGACAGGTATTGTGGACAATTAGGTTTACCTGAGTCGAAGTAATTGCTAATTGAAATAAAGAAAAAGAATGTAGGTGCAGAATTGGGGCAGGAGGCCACTCTCACATGTGGGGTCAGAGCAGAGTGGATTGGTTAAGTGTGAGGGCTTTTAAAAAAATCCTCACCCAAGAAGCGAGGATAGTTTTTTAGAGAGTGGAAGGGAGTGGAGAGGGGGAAAGAGAGAGAGAGAAAGAGAGATGTGAAAGAGACACATCATGCCAGAACCGGTTTAGCTCAGTGGATAGAGCGTCGGCCTGCAGACCAAGGGGTCCAGGGTTCGATTCCGGTCAAGGGCATGTACCTTGGTTGTGGGCACATCCCCAGTGGGGGGCGTGCAGGAGGCAGCTGATCCATGTTTCTCTCTCATGGATGTTTCTGGCTCTCTATCCTTCTCCCTTCCTCTCTTTAAGAAATGAATAAAATATATTTAAAAAAAAAAAAAAAAGAGACACATCAATTGGTTGCCTCCCGCACGCACCCCGATGGGGGGTGCACAGATCAAACCTGCAACCCCGGTATGTGCCCTTGACTGGAAATCGAACCCTGGACCCTCTGGTGTACAGGCCGATGCTCTAACCAGTGAGCAATACTGGCCAGGGCAAGTGTGAGGGCTTTGAAGTCAGACTTCCTGGGGTTGAATCCTAACCTTGATTTTGGGCAAGTTACTGAACTTCTCTGGACATCATCTACCTCATCTGTAACGTAGGGCTAATAATAGATACAGTAGCTCCTTGTGGCTGTGGCTGTCATTAGTGCAGATTTAGAACATTTCCATCAGCACAGAAAATTCTTTGTGCCTTGAGGGGTATTATGGGAATTGCTAGTAAATGAGATGAGATATAAGTGATCACATAGTACCTGGCATGTGATAAAACCTCGATAAATGTTTGTTGCCACTGTTGTTATTATTATAATGACTAGAGGCCCAGTGCATGAATTCATGCACTGGTGGGGTTTGGCCTGGCCACTGATTGGGCCGATCAGGCTGTCTCGCCCAGTCCTGGTTGGGGCAATCAGGGCCGCTGTGGGGAGGGACCGAAGGAGGTTGGCTGTGGGAGCACACAGACCTCCAGGGGGAAGCTCCTGCATTGAGCATCTGCCCCCTGGTGATCAGTGCACATCATAGCGACCGGTTGTTCGGTTGCTTAGTCTTCTATCTATATGGATTATGATAGGGGCCAAGTGGGACGATAAATGAAGAAAATGGGAACTGGAGGCCATAACCCTCTCCAGAGATGGCAGTTGTCCCTCACTTCTATCTATTGATAACTGTCAGGCAATAGCAAATCTACTTTTCAAGAGAAGCCAGAAATCCATTTAGTTGAATTCTCTCCATTTAAAAGAAGCGTTGATGACTAATCCATCTTTAAAAACACTGTGTAGGCCAAACAAAACGGGCCTGCAGTTTACAATAATGTTTGGAGTGGGAAAATGAGGAAAGAATTTGCACAGCTGGAGTAAAAGCTGCAAGTGTCCCAGCTCCCAAAAGCTGATGTCACTCAGGCGTGTTCACTCTCTCTCTGGTAACATCGATGCGGAGAGGAACAGGAAAAGGTGTCACTGGGGGGCGGGGGGGTGGGGGGGAACTGATAGAACAGCAGGTTGGGGCCTTTCAAAGAGGAAGCGAGGTGACACAATGGAATCCTGTCACTCGTCCATGAGAGGGATGCTGAGAGCCTTTGATCAGAATTCTGTGCCAGGCAAGATGCTGTGAGAAGTAGAGACACATAAGGCAGGTTCACAGCCATCCTAGAGCTGTGGTCTGGGGAAAATGGAGGAACCTGAAAGGTCCTTAACTTCTGAGGCCATTTGAGAAAGTGGTAAGTGGATTATCAGACACACGCTTATCAGAGCTCCTAGGAGGGCAGAATAACCTCAGACTCTGTTATGTTGGGCGTATCCTCTATGGCAGAGGGGGCATGTAGGCCTGATTTGGCAGAGTTTGGTAAAGCTGAGGAAAGAGCTGGGTCAAGGGAAACCGATCAGGGAACGACATCCAGGTGTCTCCAGGGACCCGGCAGGGCATGTGAATGAGCGAAGTGGGAAGGTGTGAGAGAACAGGGAGTGGTGGAGACTGTGGCAAACTGGACAGTCCGTGCTCTGTCTCAAGGCAGCTGCAGCTTCTCAGCTCCAGCCAGTTCTTGCTTTGCAGGAATGTGGACTCAGCCTTGGCCGGTCTGGCTCAGTGGATAGAGCGATGGCCTGCGGACTGAAGGGTCTCAGGTTTGATTCTGGTCAAGGGCACATAACAGGGTTGCAGGCTCGATCCCCAGTGTAGGGCATGCAGGAGGCAGCCAATCAGTGATTCTCATCATTGATGTTTTTATTTCCCTCTCCCTCCTTCTCTGAAATCAATAAAAATGCAAAAAAAAAAAAAAAAAAGAATGTGGACTCAGTGTTGACCGGTCCTCAGATATCTGCCCCCCCCCAATTTTTACATACAAATTGGGAAGCCTTACTTTAAAAAAAACGTTGTTTTTTTTTTAGTTGATTGTTAGAGAGAGAGGAAGGGAGAGAGAGAGAAACACTGATGTGAGGGAATGCGCCACCCAGCCCCCTGCAGTGCACTAGATGACACCCAACCAATGGAGCCATACTGGCCAGGGCTGCAAAGCCTCATTTTAATGAGACATCTCTAGAGCCTGCTGTGTCCAATGCGGTATCCACTATCATTTGTAGCTGTGTCAATTCAGATTTAATGGAAATAAAATAAAGACTATCGTTCCCAGTCACACCAGCTGTATTTCTGGCGCTCATGGCTGGTAGCTATCGCTAAACAGTACAGATTTAGAACATTTCCATCAGCACGGAAAATTCTTTTGGACAGTGATGCTCTGGCCAAAAGAACTCTGACAGGTTTTTCAACCTGATAACGAATTGAAAAATGTTTAAATTTACCGCAAGCTAAATAAAACAGCTTTGTAGAACAGGCGCATCCTATATAACAAAAGCCTGATATGCAAATTGTCCCCTTTGGCGGTGGTTCAGTGGAGGCGCTGCCGGCCCTGATGGGCCCCAACGAGAGTGGGACCAGAGCGGGATGGTAGAGCAGGTGAGCAGGTGCCAGGCCAAGGCGGGTGTGAGCAGGGGCCTGATGGCCCTGCTGATGGCCCCTGCAGACAGCAACTGCAGCCGTGGCAGGGGGCGGCCTGGCCCCATAGATCCTCCCGCAGGTGGGATGGTGGAGCAGGTGAGGGAGCGGTGCCCGGCCAAGACGGAGTGCTGTGAGGCTGGAGGCATGAGCTGGGGGGTTGGGCGGGGGAGGGGGAGACTCCACCCGTGTACGAATTCATGCACTGGGTCTCTAGTGTATTCAGACTGTTCCCTTCAAACAATGCCACAGTAAATATTATTTATCTAACTGTAAACTTAGGGCTACAGTCTAGAGTGAATGGCAGGTTACTTTCCTAAGAGGTGGTAGCATTTCCCAGGAGAATCCCTTTCTCCTACCCCAATCAGCCCTGGAATGATGGGCCTTTTTTAAAAGAAAAAAAAAATTAAATTGGCTTTGGATCCCCAGTGTTGACTTAAATTGGTTTTTAAACTATGAAATGAGGCATAAATGATACATATGTTCCTAAAGCGTACAGTTCTTGTGCCTCCAGAAAGCCCAAATCAATTAGCAAGTTAAATATAAACAAAGCAACCAAACCAATATAATTCAAATTAATGAGAGAGTTGCTCTTAAGTGCTTCCTTAAGACAAGTACTTTGCAGACTGCCACACTGGGCCCTTTTGGGTTTAGCAGGCCCGTGATGTCTCATTTCTCCCCTCCCTTTTCTCTGAACTGCAGCAAAGCCTCTATTTGTACCATGATGTCTGTTGGCTTTGAGTTGTGCCCAAAGGCCTCATTATGAGCTAAATCCAACCCTCTCCTCTTCTCGTTGGCCCATGGCAAGTAAAATAGTCCTGTTTGGCATTCGTGCAATTACATTCCCGGGGCATGGAAGCCACATGGCAGTACTGGATTATAAAGTGATAATCCAGGAACCCAAATATACCAATTCCTTCTTTTAGCTTATTTTCCAAATGAAAACCCAAAATAAAAAATTCTTGGAAAGAGTATTTGGGCTGTTGGGAATGCCTACAAGGTTCCATGGACCACAAACCCAGCCCCACTAGGGCTAGCAGGTAGCTGTGTACACAGAAGGCACCAAAACTTGTTGACTTGAATTTATCTGGTGACAGAATAAGAGCAAGCTCACTATTGGGTGATGGGGGTTGCTTTCCTATCTGGTAAAGGATGTGAATATCAAAGCGTGGCCTTTGGACTTCGGGCTGGCCTGTGGAGGCTGTGACCAGACCAGTTTGTTCTCTGGACTATGGGAGTGTGTGGGAAAGCAAGTGATTAGTATTTGGGGAATCCAGAGGCATTCTGCCCCCCTCCCTGCAGCTCCGCAAGTTTGTGTTTTTCAGTGTAACTGACAGTGCGGCCCCCACTTTAATTTATGGACAATCAGTGTGGTGCACTGGGTCAGAACACAAGCTCTAAAGTCAGAGTATCTGGGCTTAAGACCTCGCTCCACTACTTGTTAGTATGTGACTTTGAACAAATTACTTAGCCTCTCAGAGTCCCTGTCCTTCTCCGCAGAGCGGGAGTAAGAATAGAGCCAACCCTGGGGTTGTTGTGAGGAGGGGTTGTTGTTTACAATGTATGTAAAGTACTTGGTGTGATACCTGACGAGGAGAAAAGGCTCAATATTTTAAATAAAGCTCTATATATACGTATATATAATTTTTAAATCCTCACTCAAGGATGTAAGGATATGTTTATTTTTTTATATTTTTATTGATTTCAGAGAGAGGAAGGGAGAGGGAGAGAGAGATTGAAATATCAATGATGAGAATCATTGATTGGCTGCCTCGGGCACGCCCTCTACTGGGGATGGAGCCCGAAACCCGGGCATGTGCCCTTGACTGGAATCGAACCTGGGACCCTTCAGTCCGCAGGCCGACGCTCTATCCATTGAGCCAAACCGGATAGGGCAGGATATGTTTATTGATTTTAGAGAGAAGGGAGGAGAGAGAGAAAGAGAGAGAGAGAGAAAGAGAAACATCAGTGTGAAAGAAACATGGATCAGTTGCCTCCAGCATGTGCCCTGACTGGGGGATTGAACCCAAAACCTAGGAATGTCCCCTGACCAGGAATCAAACCCGCAACTTTTGGTGTATGGGAAGATGCTCCAACCAACTAAGCCACCTGGCCAGGAAATAATGCTTTATATTTTATTAGCTTGTTTTTATTGGGAGAGGAAGAAAGAGATGTGTCTTCCCTTCGGAGCACTGAACACTGTTTATAGCAGTGCTCCAGGAGAACGTTAGAATTGGAGAAATTCATTTTGCCTCAGAATATAAACTTCTATAGTTCACATTCCCTTCTCTGTAATTTAGAAACCCAAAATGTCTGAGAGTGCCCAGATGGCTCCAACCTCATTTGGTGGCCAAATCTGAACTTGCACATTGCTCTTTATTTTTTTTTTTTCCGTTGCTCTAATCACAGGTGTCAAAGCGGAAATAATAGTTGGGTTACGAGGTGCTGCCCCAGACCTATGTGGGTTATTTAAATACGGCATATGCATTGCTTTACCTTTCTAAATCCCCCAGATTTTGAATTCTGAAACTCATTTAGGCCGCAGAGTTGTGGTATGGGATTATGAACCTGTATTCAACTTTCATTTGAGCAACCTCAGTAGGCTACATACACAGACAGGCAGACAGATGCACAATGTGAAATGCAGGTGTTGAGGGCTCAGCTGTTCTATTACATCTCAACATGAACAGTTTAAAAACAGTAGACACTGACAGCCTAGGCATCTAGGCCCAAACTCCAGTTATTCTAGGATCCACTAGATTTGCTCTCAGGGAGTCAAAAAGCGTTTTTTAAATGTCCAGGTGTGGACAGAATTATTCATAATAGCCCAAAATGGAAACAACAGATTAATGGTTATAAAAATGTAGTATAACTAGACAATGGAATCCGATATAATAAAAGGCTAATGTGCAAATTGTCCCCCAGGAGTTCAACTGGGAATGCGACTAGTGGCGGGGCCAGCCGGCCTTGATTGGGGCAGGCTGGCCGGACCCCACCTGTGCATGAATTCATGCACTGGGCCTCTAGTATTATCTATAATAATAAATCTATAATAATAAAAGCATAATGTGCTAATTAGATCAGACAGCCAAACGACCTTCCAGACATCCTTCTGGACGAAGCCGGGGCTGCAAGGGCTGAGCCCCTTGCACAAATTTCATGCATCGGGCCTCTAGTTCAGCCATAAAAAGGAATGAATGGCACCTGCCACAGTGTGGAAGACCTTGAAAATGCTGTGCTTAGTGAAAGAAGCCAGACATAAAAGGCTGCATATTGTCTGATTTCGTTTGTATGAAGTGGATGGCTCTCTGAATGGCCATACTTAGTTTACGCGCCTCGTAATTTTTCTTGAAAAACTGGACATTTTGAATATTATAATGTGTCACTCTCGGAGTAGATCCTCTACCCCCACCCCAGGGTTTGTTGCTGCTGCTCCGTATGGGTTGTGATGATTTATTTGTTTAGTGACTTTTCTAGACTTGTAAAATAAAGACTATATTCTTGGCCATGCGGGTCAGTGATTTAACAGAGATTTCCTTAACTGCCAAGAACGAAACAGAAATTGCCCAGTCTTTGCAGCTGGGCTCTGTGGGTGTCAGGACACGCTTTCAAGACTCAGTGGGCAGTTTACAACCTTCACCTTCACTTCCTGGTTGCACAGAACGAAGGTCAGCCAGAGGTGCGAGCTTAGAGCCTTTGGGGTCTTTTCTGAGCATGTGCCTACCCTGGGCACATGGCCTTCTAGGTTCCCTGAAATATGTAGAAGGTCTTTAAATTTTTATTTTATTTTTTAATGAACGAAATTCTACAGTTTAAATTAGGGCTCACTCTTTGTGTTGTGTAGTTCTATGGGTTTTGGTGAATGTATCTGTCATTATAGTATCATACAGAGTAATTTCACTCCTCTAACAACCCCTCCATGGTCCACCTGTTCATCTCCCACCCACCCCCACCTCCCAAACCCGGGCAGTCACCAATCTTTTTATTGTCTCTATAGTTTTGTCTTTTTCAGAATGTCATATAGTTGGAACCATACACGATAGCATTTTCAGACTGGCTTCTTTCACTCAGCAATATGCGTCTATGGTCCCTCCGTGTCTTTTTGTGGCTTGAGATCTCCTTGCTTCTCATTGTATGGATGTAGCAATTCGTTTATCCATTCTCCTACTGAGGGACATCTCGGGTGCTTCTAGTTTGGGCAGGAGGAAGAACGCTGCTATAAACATTTGTGTGCAGGTTTTGTGTGGACGTAGGTTTTTAACTCACTGAGGTAGTTACCTAGGAGTGTGCTGGCTGGGTCGGATGGTAAGGCCATGTTTAACTTTGAAAGAAACGGCCAGTGTGGGAGCTTTTCGGTGCCCTTATTCCCCAAGCATCTCAAGCTCCAGCCTTTCCTCCCTGCTTTCCATGGCTGGTCTGTTGTCGGCCCCAGATAATACCCTTTGTCCCAAGCTTTAGCAAACGGTTCATTGTTTTTTTAATGTTTTCAGCAAACCTCCTCCCCCCATCCCCATAGCTACTCTCTGACTTGAGCGAGTTCCAAATTGGGCCAGATCAAGGCCAGACCTTTGCGTTAGACCTTCAGGAGCCATTCCACAGGGGAGGACAGACAGCCTCAGTTCTTTGAGAACCAGGTCCTCTCTGCTGCCTCCCACACCAGAACAGTCTTCAAAACCGCTGTGGTGCTGGGAAGGGGTGGGACAGGGGTGAGTTAAAACGACACAGGGCTCTCCTCCCAGGTGTCGTTCACCTTTTTCTTTCTTTCTTTTTTATAACATATTTTATTGATTTTTTACAGAGAGGAAGGGAGAGGGATAGAGTTAGAAACATCCATGTGAGAGAAGCATCGATCAGCTGCCTCCTGCACACCCCCTACTGGCGATGTGCCTGCAACCAAGGTACATGCCCTTGACTAGAATCGAACCTGGGACCCTTCAGTCCACAGGCCGACGCTCTATCCACTGAGCCAAACTGGCTAGGCTTCACCTTTTTCTTAATGAGGGTTCACTTAGTTGCTATAAACCAGTGGTTCTCAACTTTGGCTGCACATTATTTTTTTTTCTTTTTTTTAAATTAAATCTTTATTGTTCAGATTATTACATTTGTTCCTCTTTTTTCCCCCCATAACTCCCATCCTCCCAGTTCCCGCCCCACCCTCCGCCCTCACTCCCCACCCACTGTCCTCATCCATAGGTGCACGATTTTTGTCCAGTCTCTTCCCGAATCTCCCACACCCCTTTCCCCCCCAAGAATAGTCAGTCCATTCCCTTTCTATGTCCCTGATTCTATTATGATCACCAGATTATTTATTCAATTGATTCTTAGATTCACTTGTTGATAGATGTGTATTTGTTGTTCATAATTTGTATCTTTACCTTTTTCTTCTTCTTCCTCTTCTTAAAGGATACCTTTCAGCATTTCATATAATACTGGTTTGGTGGTGATGAACTCCTTTAGCTTTTCCTTATCTGTGAAGCTCTTTATCTGACCTTCAGTTCTGAATGATAGCTTTGCTGGATAAAGTAATCTTGGTTGTAGGTTCTTGGTATTCATCACTTTGAATATTTCTTGCCATTCCCTTCTGGCCTGCAAAGTTTCTGTTGAGAAATCAGCTGACAGTCGTATGGGTATTTCCTTATAGGTAACTGAGTTTCTTTCTCTTGCTGCCTTTAAGATTCTCTCTTTGTCTTTTGCTCTTGGCATTTTAATGATGATGTGTCTTGGTGTGGTCCTCTTTGGATTCCTTTTGTTTGGGGTTCTCTGCGCTTCCTGGACCTGTAAGTCTATTTCTTTCACCAGGTGGGGGAAGTTTTCTGTCATTATTTCTTCAAATAGGTTTTCAATATCTTGCTCTCTCTCATCTTCTGGCACCCCTATAATTCTGATGTTGGTACGCTTGAAGCTGTCCCAGAGGCTCCTTACACTATCTTCGTATTTTTGATTTCTTTTTTCATTTTGCTTTTCTGGTTGGGTGTTTTCTGCTTCTTCGCATTTCAAATCTTTGCCTTGATTCTTGCGCTCCTCTGGTCTGCTGTTGGGAGTCTGTATAGTATTCGTTATTTCAGTCTGTGTATGCTTAATTTCTAGTCGGTTCTTTATCATAACATCGAGGGTCTCATTAGATTTCTTGAGGATCTCACTACATTTATCGGCGGCTTCTAGACAGTTCTTAAGAGACCTTAAAAGTGTGGTTCTGAACTCAATATCCTCCATTGACAGTTTTGTCCTGTTTCTTTGTCTCCGCATTTTTTATGCTTTCTTGGTGCACCCCCTAGTGGTCTTTGTGCGCAGTCTTGTTGTAGTTAAGCCTTGATTGTTGTCGGCAATACCGGGGGTGATTTGACCTCCAGGCTAACTGGCTATGAGAGTCCACTGTGTCTGCAGTGGGAGAGCTTCTGTGCTGGATCTCTAGGGCGGTGCTAATCTAGCGTTTGCCTGAGGCTATGCGGCAAATGGCTCTGCACAGGACTTGGGCGGGGCGGGTCCCCGGGGATCTACAGTTATGGCTGCTCTCAGTTCCGTCCCTAGGGGCTCTGCCTCACAGAGTCCCAGCAACCGCTGCAAACCTCGGAGAGAAAGCTGCCTTCGAGTTCCGACCGAAGCCAGACAGTCCCGCTTCTCCCGTTTGAGTCTGGGTCCCTAGAGACTCGCCCGGATCTGGAGCTCAGAGTCTGAAACTCCCTCCCGATTGAAAACATCAACCGCGCCCTCCGCCTCCAGCCCGCTCCGCGTGCACTCCGCACCTTAGTATTTCACTTCAGCACTGCGCCTCCTCTGAGTCTGGGTATGATGTTCTCTTTCCTCCTAGTTGTAGAATTTCCACTCAGCTAGCCTTCCTGTGGTTCTGGATGATGTCCGTTCCGTCTTTTAGTTGTTTTTTGAAGTGGTTGTTCGAGGCAGCAATCTCCGGCGTTAACTTATGCCACCATCTTGGTTTCTCCTTTGGCTGCACATTAGAATCACCTGGGAATCTTTTTAAAATCCTGATTTCTGGGCCTCATCCTCCGGAAATTCTGTTTCTTTGTTACTAATGTTGTGGCCCCACCCCATAACAAAGAAACAGAATTTCCGGAGGATGAGGCCCAGAAATCAGGATTTTAAAAAGATTCCCAGGTGATTCTAATGTGCAGCCAAGGTTGAGAACCACTGCTGTAAACCCTTGACTGTTTTCCAGAGTTGCAATAATGTTTCTTTGGTGCCACAGCTGGGAAGTTTTAAATTCACTAATTCAATTCTTCTACTTCCTACATAGTTCTATTCAGATAGGCTATTTCCTCTTGAGTCAGTTTTTGTAATTTGAATCTTTCTAGGAATTTGTTCTAATCTAATTTACCTAATTTGTTGGCATGCATTTATTTATAATTTTCCTTTATAACCCTTTTTTATTTTTGTAAGGTCATTTAGTGATATTTTCTCTTTAATTTCTAATTTTAGAAATTTGAGTCTTTTTCTCTCTCTCTTTTGTTGGGATAAATTCTGCCAGTTTAGATGTTCCATAGTTAGATTCCCTTAGCATGGATACTTAAAGTGTGAAGTTAATCATTATCTCTTTCTTTTATCCAAATGATTCAAAACTTGTAGTAGTTTTTGAGCCAAGGTCTCTGAGGTGGAGTCTTGGGCTTTGTCTGGGAAAGTCTGTACCGCTCCCTCGTGAACAGCAGTTTTCCTGCGCTGAGTTCCGTGCTGATTCTCCTCCTTACTTGCTCTGCTGCTGTGCTTCCCTTGCCTTCCAGCCTCGTTTCTGTTGGGAAGCTTATCATCAATCTAGTCATCATCCCGTTGTAGACTGTCTGCCTGTTTGTTTCTTTCTGGTGGGTTTCAGGGTTTTCTCTTTGTCTTTGGTGTTCTGCAGTTCTGCTGTGTGTCAAGGCGTGAACTCGTTTTTCTTTATTCTGCTCTGACCTTGCAATGCTTGATTACTAACCACATATCTTCCAAGCATCATATCTTTAAGTTTGGATTCATGTGTTTCTGTAGCTCTGGAAATTCCTCCACCGTCATCTCTTGACTATACTGTCTCTCCTGCGATCTCTCCTCTTTCCTTTTGGGACCCCTGTTAGGCGTTTGCTTCTTCTCCATTCATATTTTCTCAACTTCTCATTTCTTATCTCAGTGCTGCCTTCTGGGGGCATTTCCTGGGTTTGCTGTGCCAGTTCATTGATGCTCTCTTAGCACTGTGTAATCTGCTGTTCAACCTCCAGTGAATTTAATTTGAATGTTTGCAGTTCTAGAAGGTCTCATATTTCTATGTGTTTATAGCTGGAAAAGAGGTCAGTTCAGTCCACCATGTTGCTGGGAGTCCTTCCATTTATTCCTTACAACCATTTTATGATGGAAGCTGCTCTTATGCCCAATTTACAGATGAGGAAACTGAGTCTCATGGAGCTTAAGTGACTCCCAGGGTCATATGGCTATTAAGTGTGAGAGAACAGACCCAAATACAGGTCTGATTGAATTCCAAGTCCACGTTCAATACACTACACTGTGTTGCCATCTGGTAATTTTGATTCCTCCTTGTTCCTTTCTAGGAATTAGAGACCAGTTCTCTCCTCCCTGAATCCTTGCACGGCTTTGCTCACCTGGAGAGTAACTCTTGGCCAAAACCTGGCAGCAGATAACCATGGACCAGTACAGCCTTGGGGAGGAGGGTGCCCTTCCATCCAAGAGGCACCTCCCTTCCTTATCCGAGAGCCAGGGGCTCCACTGCAGTGACACCCTCAGCCGGGACCTGGGTCCCAGCACACGAGACCTGCTCTACGCTGGCCTGAGTGGCTTGGACCTGGACCCCAGCCTCCCAAAGCCCGGTGTGCCCAGCGAGGCCCTGGCGGACAATTCAGATGCAGTGTCCCTGTACTCGGGGAAGGACAGTGACTCCGTGAAGGTGCTGGAGGAGTATGCAGACCCGGAATCTCAGGCTTCCTTACAAGGTAACGCTGTCCCTCTAAGGCCCAGGGCCTGGCGGGCTACAGGGGGTTGGTCTGCCTGATTGGTTATGGAAGTGTCTCTTCCACAGATGAATAGGGAGCAGTTACCCTTCTTCCACTTGGGACTTGTTCCCAACTTCCGAGTCGAGAAAACTTAGCACTGGTGTTAGGGAACGATGCTGAGAACGGTGGCTGTTTGATATCCCAGTCTCGCGAGTGGTGTGGGCAGACCTTCGAGTGTACGGGAGGCTTTCCTCTCCGTCACCACTGCTCAGAGGCCCTTTCACATTTCCGAACCCAGCCGGGAGCCTGTCCATCGCTGCTTCTAAACTGCCCAAGCCCAGGGTCTTTATCCGTAAAGTGGGGGGCAGCAACACCCTCCCTTCTTCCCCAGAGTGCCAGTGAGAGAAAGCAGCAGAAGACATGAACGCAAATGCACTTTGCAGACTGTGAAGCTCTGGACAGATGAGGGTTATTTTGTTATTTTTACCCACATGTTAGATTTCATTTCAGACAGCCCATCGGTTCGTTTCGAAGTCTTTCTCTTCAGCAGTGGAGGAAAAAGGGCGAACCACTGTGATGAGTGGTTAAAAGATCCCAATTCCAGCAGGTCATAATTGCAAGAGTTTCTTCCAAAGGTTGATGGAACTTGGGGACTCAACAAGGGCTGAGTCACATATGTCGTCACCTGTTGGGAATGGCTGAGGGCATTTCCCCAAACCTGAAAAGGGATGATTGTTGCTGCCAGACAGCGCAGGGCATCTTAATCTACATGTTACTGCCTCCTACTGGCCAAACACCTGAACAGCCATAGGCTAATTCCCCCAAACTGACAATGCCTCTGTATCAGAAACCCTGACCCTTTGAAGTATATACATCTCTGCCTTGCCTCAGGACAATTTGTGTTAATAAAAAGCATGGGGTCCTGAGACTGAGGAGATCTTACTTCCTTTTAGCTAAGCTACTCTGACCCCCATATGCCTTTAAAATTATGCTTCGTCTCTGGACTCATACTTAAGTTACTCACAGCCCCTTCTCCAGATTGCTGAACCCTTCTTAATGCCGGAACAAGAACCCCGGCAGTTTAAAGGAGGAAAAACAGGCCTTCATCAAATCTCCTTTCGGTTTGCCTTCAGGCTTCCCCACAAGATAAATTCCGTTTTGGTTTTCCATCCTCTTTATGGTGGCGGGTAGGTTGCTCAGATGGGTTGACTGAGCCAGAGCTCCTTGAAGTTTATAGCCACACTGTGCGCGTGGAAGGGCACATGTGAAGCAGCCCTGCAAACATGTTAACCTTCACTGGAACAGGCAGCTCCCAAAGGGCCCTGGAGACTTGCTGACATGAAAGCCTTCTGAGCCCCCACTCGCATACGATGTGGAAGCCAGGGCGTTAGTCTTGTCACCATGTAGGAACAGTGGCTAAACGAGAAGTCGTAGGTTCCTGGGACATCTGAGTGTCGTAGGCAGCAGGCCAGGTCGGGGGATACAGTGAGGAGGGTTTTCAGCCCAGGCCACAAAAATCACCTGGAAAATGCTGGTAAGTGCAAGTGCTAGTGTGTGCGCATTGTGCTGGGCAGAAACACTGTAGCCTCCCCTGATTTTCACAGGGGTCTGTGCACCCCTCCCCCACAGTGTTACAAATCATTAGTCTAACTCAGCTTTTCCTAATTTGTGATATATATATATATATATATATATATATATATATAGATTGATTTCAGAGAGGTAGGGAGAGGGAAAGAGAGAAACATCAATGATGAGAGAGAATCATTGATTGGCTGCCTCCTGCATGCCCCCAACTGGGGATTGAGCCTGCAACCCAAGCACGTGCCCTTGACCAGAATCAAACCCGGGACCCTTCACTCTGCAGGCTGATGCTCTATCCACTGAGAAAAATGAGCTAGGCCCTAATTTGTTTAAACTTGAAGTTTTTCATCTCATTTTTTAAAAGGGATCTACTGAACATTAAATTTCTATTCTTTACACTTCTCTAACATAAATTTAGGTCCATATAAATGCATATACTTATGTTAATTTTTAAAATTAGAAAAGTAGTGCATATTTATTAAAGAAAACTTAGGAAATAAAGCAATGTAATAACAAGAAAAATCCCTACTCTGGCTCCCACATGTAAATTTTTAAAAATGTGAGTAAAGTCACTCAGAAAAACATGGTTTTGCAGAGGTGTATTAAGTGTATCATTCTCTTTTTAAAACTTAGAGTATCTACTTACTTTTTAAAAAAAAATATATATATATTATATTATTGATTTTTTAGAAAGAGGAAGGGAGAGTGAGAGTTAGAAACATCAATCAGCTGCCTCATGCACACCCCCTACTGGGGATGTGTCGCAACCAAGGTACATGCCCTTGACCAGAATCAAACCTGAGACCCTTCAATCCGCAGGCAGGTGCTCTATCCACTGAGCCAAACCGGCCAGGGCGAGTATCTGCTTTCTTACATGCAGGTAGACCATGCAGTGGTCACTGTAGCAGTCATTTATCCCGTTGTGTTGTTTGACCATATTCTTGTTCATTAGGCTGCAATAGTGTTTGTGAACAACTCTGCACATCAAGTTTTCTTTTTAGTTAGTTCTTTGGACATCTTCTAAAAAAAATGTGTATTGATTGATTTTAGATAGAGGAAGAGAGAGAGAAAGAAACATCGATTTGTCATTCCCCTTGTTGATGCAGTCATTGGTTGCTTCTTGTATGTGCCCTGACAGGGGATCAAACCTGCAACCATGGGGTATCGGAACGACGCTCTATCAGCTGAGCTACCCAGCCAGGGCCTGAACATTTGCTTCTAAGTCAGTTTGCCCGTCGGAGAACGTACAGTTTTAGAGCTCCTTTAACAATTACTCTCTGGGAAGATCAGGTGCCTTCCCAGACCAGTGACTCTGTTTGCCTATTTTTCAATGTCCTTGCTAATTTTTCAAAACAACGTTTTGTTTTCTAGTTTAATAGTTTCTTTAATGAGCATTTTAAAAGTAACTTAGCAAGGCCAGGGCTTTCCCCTGAGGGATGGAGGCCTGTTTTTCCTCATTTAAACTGTTGGAATCTTTTAATCACTCATCACAGTAATTCTCATTTGAAGAAGATGTAAGCCAGGCAAGTGAAGTGACAGATGGTCCACCCAGAGGCTCAGTTGGGACAAAAGTCTGGCTCCTTCCTGCTGTGTTTCTCACACTGCATCTCAGCCACAGAGACTTGCCATCTGGGTCCTTCAGTGCCGTCCCCTCCCCTCCCCCTTCCCTGGCCTGTGACAGTCACAGATCCTGCCTCTAGCTTCCTAGCTGAATGGTGAGTTCTCAGCTTGCCCTCTCATGCAGGCTGTTCCATCCCGAAGACCGTCCAAGGGGCAGAAAGGCCTCCCATTGCTCATCCATCCAGCAGTCCATTGAGCACCTGCGAGTGCCCGGATGGGAAGTCCAGCAGCTGGAGCAGGGAGCCGGCAGAGTCCCGCGTCCATGCCCTGGACAGCTCTCGTGATGTGAGACCAGCTCCCTTGACCCTTTAGTCACCAAACCCAGCTCTGTCCCTCGGAACAAGACAGAGCCATCCACTCCCTCCTCCACACGCTGGCCCTTCAGATGTCTGAGGACATCGCCCCTCTCCCCCCAGAACATTTCCAGCCCCTTCAGTTCTTCAATGACATGATTCATAAAAATACCCTTTTATCATTTTACCCCCAGAATGCAGGAAACATGGACAATTCAGATACACAAGAAGAAGAAAATAAAAATGACCAGTCAGTTTATTCTGTTTTCTGAATACATTTCTTTTTCTTTTTCTAAAACTGGGACAGTTCTGTTTTGCAACAGGCTGCTTTTTTCTGGCTTAGTGCAGCATGAACGTCCTTTCGTGTCATCGAGCATTTTTCTGCGTTTTATCTGAAGTGCGTATGTCAGACACCATTTAAACCACCATGCCGTGACCTGCATGCCTCCTGTCAGATATTAGTTGTTTCCAGCATTTCTCCAGGAAAAACAGTGTCGCCGTTGAGACCCTTACAGCAAACTCTACTAGTCTACATTTATTTCCTTCGTTAAAAACCCCAAGTAGAGCCCTAACCCGTTTGGCTCAGTGGATAGAGCATTGGCCTGCGGACTCAAGGGTCCCAGGTTCGATTCCGGTCAGGGGCATGTACCTTGGTTGCGGGCACATCCCCAGTGGGGAGTGTGCAGGAGGCAGCTGATCGATGTGTCTCTCTCATCGATGTTTCTAACTCTCTATCCCTCTCCCTTCCTCTCTGTAAAAAAATCAATAAAATATGTTAAAAAAAAACAAACCCAAGTAGAATTGACTGGGAGAAAGGATTGAGACTCTCTTAAGCTTTTGGAGTGTGTATTTCTGGATTGTCTTTCTCGGGGTGAAATGGATGGGGTGGTCAGGAAGCCCCGCCCATCTTACCCAAGGAGAGCCTCAGACTGCTGCTGTCCCCTGGAGCGGGGCCCCAAGACTGGGCCCCTCCTGCAGGTGCGCCGACCAGCTGCCTTCTCTCCCTCCCCTGGCCCTAACCCCCGTTTCCTCTGAAGGAAAGCTGCTGACGTGGGGGTTCCCGGCCCACTCTCCCCAAGCCGGCCCTGCCTCTCAGCTGCAGAGCCTCCAGCCGGCTCCTTGACAGCCCCATGTCTCTAACCTGTGCTTTCTCCCCTGTTTAGAGCTGGGGCTGGGCCCGCTCAAGGCGCCTAAAGACACTGACGAAGGAGGCAGGGCGAGCTCGGGGAGTGCGAGGAAGGGAAAGCGGCAGCACAGCTCCCCCCAGAACCCGCTTCTGGACTGCAGCCTCTGCGGGAAGGTGTTCAGCAGCGCCAGCTCTCTGAGCAAGCACTACCTGACGCACAGCCAGGAGAGGAAGCACGTCTGCAAAATCTGCAGCAAGGCCTTCAAGCGGCAGGACCACCTGTACGTAGGAGTCTGGTCCTGACAGCTCTGCAGGGGGCAGGGGCGGGGGGGGGCGCGGGGGGGTTAGGGGCAGGAGCCTTCCCTTATCTCCTCCACCGCCTCCCAGATCAGCTTTTCCCACCCCTCCTGGATGGTCTCACCTCCGTGTTCCCCAAATGGATGTCAGCTATGCTGAGCCCCAGACTCCCCCCTCTCACACTGCCAGTGCTCTGGGGCAGGGCTGGCACTGCCCTGGACGGGTCACTGTTCGGAGCCCCCAAATTCACACCAGGGAGGAAGTTGCTGCTGCCATGTGTAGCCGGGACCCTGGTGGTTTAAAGACACATAGCGGCTCGCTCCTGAAGCAGTTCTGAGCCCCCGAGTACCATTCGGAGTCCCTGGTGGGTGTCAGGGCGACGAGTCTGCATGCCATGAGGGATATGTGCTGGGAGAACACTGGGCATGGGAGTGTCTGAAACGCCTGCTTCTAGAACACGACGATGAAGTATTAACTCTTGTTTTTCTTTTTGAACTCCTTTCTTTTTTTAGAACTCGATTTTTTTTTTTTTAATTCTTGATTTTAAAAAGAAAGCCCATGATAAGAGTTAGGGGCAGAACTTCCTTTGTTCTTGATGTCTGGGAAGTGATGACCTTTTCTTGCTAGTAAGGAAGGAAAGACCGGCTTTTCTCAAACCAAGAGACTTGCACGTGGGAAGTACATCCCTTGCATTTGTACAGCACTCCTAACCCTTACCGGAGGCTTTGATGAATTTACCTTTTGTTGTTGTTAATCCTCACCTGAGGGTATTTTCCCATTGATTTTTAGACAGTGGAAGGGAGGGAGGGAGAGAGAAGGAGAGAGAGAAACATTGATGTGAGAGAGACATAGATTGGTGTCTCCCGCACATGCCCCAACCAGGGCTGCGGAGGGATTGATCCTGTAACCCAGGTATGTGCCCTTCACTGGGAATCGAACCCGAGACGTTTCAGTGTGTGGGCCAACGCTCTAACCCAGCGGTTCTCAACCTGTGGGTCACGACCCCTTTGGGGGTTGAACGACCCTTTCACAGGGGTCGCCTAAGACCATTGGAAAACACATATATAATTACATATTGTTTTTGTGATTAATCACTATGCTTTCATTATGTTCAATTTGTAACAATGAAAATACATCCTGCAGATCAGATATTTACATGACGATTCATAACAGTAGCAACATTACAGTTAGGAAGTAGCAACGAAAATAATGTTATGGTTGGGGGTCACCACAACATGAGGAGCTGTATTAAAGGGTCGCGGCATTAGGAAGGTTGAGAACCGCTGCTCTAACCATTGGGAACACTTCCCAGGGCTGATTCATTTATCTTTTCCTTTATCCTCTTGCCCACTCAGACCCAAAGGGAAGGAAGTTAATTTGCTCGTGTCACAAGGTGGTCACAGTTGAGCTAGAAATGGGTCTCCGGTTCCTTCTCCGCTGCTTCTCTCAGGGAAGCCCCAGCCGGCCTGAGGGGAGGGACGTGCTATTCCCTGGACATGCCCCACGGGCCACATTGCAACTGTCCACAGGGACTGTGGGGAGCCCAGAGGGTGGCTGACTCATTCGTGTATGTTTATAATATATTCATGTAGATATAAACATAATATACATTTGTATTCATTGATATTTGCAGAAATTGTGGGCACATTTATCTGTTTTCCAGAAAGTGTTCTGATTGGGCGTCTGGACTTTTTTCTTTTTTGCTGCGGGGGTTCGGGGAAGAGGAACCCAAGGGGAAGCAAACATTCCTGTTAGAGGATGGGTGTCCCCCGCTAGCACCTCCCCCGTGCGCCCTGCAGAGCTCTGGTTCTCGGGGCTGCTCAGAGAGGCTCCTTGGAAAAACGGTTCTGTGGCAAGCGAGGTTGAGACGTGGAAAGTCAAACAGATGCTTCCCTATCTGCTGCGTGGCCTTTACATTTTGCTCCTGTGCGCTGTGATCCTCCCAGGAGCATATGTTTTTTCAAAACTTATTTGCCAGCTGAGCCCAAGTCCCGGGGGAGCAACTCTGGAGGACTGGTGTTCCTCGGGAACCCACTTTGGGGAACTCTGGCCCGGCTTCCACTGATTTTTTTCAGATAAGGGGTTTACTTAAAGGTGAGGGAGAGGAGCACCCCTTCCAGACGGCTTCTCCCGAATCGTGGGGCGCCCTGGGGTCCTCTCAGTGGAGGCCCTAGTGGAGCCTGCTGACTTCCTTCTCGTGTGTGACTCCAGGACCGGGCACATGCTCACCCACCAGAAGACCAAGCCCTTCGTGTGCATCGAGCAGGGCTGCAGCAAGAGCTACTGCGACTACCGCTCGCTGCGCCGGCACTACGAGGTGCAGCACGGCCTGTGCATCCTGAAGGAAGCGCCCGCGGAGGAGGAGGCCTGCGGGGACTCCCCCCACGCCCAGGAGGTGGCCGGCCTGCCCGCCCCCAGTGGCCTGCGGTCCCTGATGCCCCCAGAGGCCAGGTCCCCTGGCTCCCTCTTGCCCAACCGGGACCTCCTGCGCTGCATCGTGAGCAGCATCGTCCACCAGAAGATCCCTTCTCCCTGCCCGGCCCCAGCAGGGCCTTCAGACAGCAGCGAAGGGAGGAACACGGCCTGTCCCTGCCCACCCTCATCCGGGTCCTCCTGCGCCCCAGCGAGCACCCCAGGAGCCCTGGGCCCTGAGGTTCCCGAGAAGCCGCGTCCCCCGCAGAAGGAGCCTGTCGCCGACATGTTCACAGCCGTCCACTCAAGGGCAGCAGAGAATGGTGGCCCCGACCCGTCAGAGCCAGAGCCTTGGCTGCTCCAGCTCCCATCTGCCCTGGAGGGCTGGCCTGAGGGCGGCCCCCTGCCTGCCTGCCTGCCTCTGTTCCGAGGCCAGACGGGCCCCTCCAGTTCCCAGCCATCCAGCCACAACTTCCAGTGGCTCCGGAACCGGACCCTGCCCGGCTGCCCCAAGAGCAAAGGGAGCAATGTGTTTGTGGTCCACAAGGCCCCGGCGGTGCAGTCCCCAGAGGGCCCGGAACCCGGCCCCGGGCCCAACAGCGCCTCCCCCAGCAGGGAGCCCTCCCCCAGCTCGGGCCTCAGTCTGGAGGATGTGCTGCCCTCGCTCCTGAAGGCGCCTGGGGAGGCCTCCGGTGACCCCAGACATGCCAGCGGGGAAGATGACAACTGGGCCTCCAGAAAGAGCCGGTGTGACTGCGACACGTTCCCGTGGCAGAACCCTAGGGAGCCCGGCCTGCAGGACGCCCAGAAGCCGGGTGGGCTCCCGTCGGACGCCACCCCGCTCTTCCGGCAGCTCTTCCTGAAGTCGCAGGAGTCTCTGGTGAGCCACGAGCAGATGCAGGTGTTCCAGATGATCACCAAGTCCCAGCGGCTCTTCTCCCACGCCCAGGTGGCAGCCGCGTCCTCCCAGCTGCCGGGCCCCGAGGGCAAGCAGGCCGCCCTGAAGTCAGGGCCCTGGTCGCAGCAGCCCCTGCCGCTGACGCCCAGTGCCGACTCTCTCCGTGCCGGCCCTGGGAACCCGGAGCCTGAGGGATCCCCAGTCCAAAGGAGAAAAACCGCACCTGCTCTCCCCAGAGCAGCCTCTCCTGGTAGCACGAAATGGGACTCGAAGGGCGGACCGAAGGTGGCCACTGCCCCACCGTCCCTCACGGCATCATCTCTGGACCCTCCTGACAACCCAGACATCTCCTCTCTGGCCAAGCAGTTGAGATCTGCAAAAGGGACTCTGGACCTGGGGGACCTGTTCTCCCCCGGCGGCCCACAGAGCCAGGCAGGGGGCGACCAGCCGCCTGGAGCCCCGGGCCCCGGGAAGCAGACCCAGGCTGAGAACGGCGCGGCGTCAGGAGCCACGAAAGGTGAAAAGGGCTCGGCCTGCACCCGGGGCGGAGGCTACAGGCTCTTCTCCGGCCACCCCAGGGCCCAGCGCTTCTCGGGCTTCCGGAAGGAGAAGGTGAAAATGGACATGTGCTGTGCCGCTTCTCCCAGCCAGGTGGCCATGGCCTCCTTCTCCTCGGCTGGGCCTCCAGCGGACGCCCCCCGGGACTCCAAGTCCAAGCTGACCATATTCAACAGAATCCAGGTACCACGGGGGTTTAGTGTAACCGCAGGGCTGAGCACCCATCGCCATTTCAGCCCCAGAGAAACCCCCACTTCGTTGTCACCCCCAATCTCTCCATCCCTCCCAGCCCCCGGCAGCCAGGAATCTACCTTCTCTCTCTCTGGATTTGCCTGCTCTGGACATTTCATGTCATTGGATCATACACCGCCTGGCCCTCTGTGACCGCTGCTTCCACTCAGCGTAGTGTTCCCAAGTTGGTCCACGCTGCAGCACCTGTCAGTGCTCCATTTTCAGGGCTGAGTAATATTCCTTCGTACGGGCACCTCACATTTGTTCGCCCGTTCATCACTTGGCCCTTCTTGGTCAGTGTGAATAGTGCTGCTGTGGACATGGGTGTCCATGTTTGTGCAGGCATCTGTTTTCATTTCACTTGGGAAATACCGAGGGGTGGAATTGCCGGGTCAGATGGTAACTCTGTGTTTGACCCTGTGAGGAACTGCCCAACAGTTTCCAAAGCAGCTGTATCGGTTTCCATTCCCACCCACAAGCCATCGAGGGCTCCAGTTTCTCCAGGTCCCGCTAGCTCGTCGTCCTGTTATCATAGCCTTCCTCGTGGCCGTGCAGAGCTCTCCTTAAGGCTTCCTTTGCATTGCTCTGATGCCTAGCAGTGGTGAGCATCTCTCTGCCCTATATGCTTATGGGCCATTCGCAGATCTGTTTTGGATCAGTGTTTATTCAGATTCTTTGTCCATTTTTATTTTTTTATTGATTTTTAAAGGAAGCGGGGGAGAGAGAGAGAGAAACATTGATGTGAGTGAGAAACATTGACTGGTTGTCTCCCGTATGCTCCCTGACCAGGGATTGAACTTGAAACCTAGGTGTGTTCCCTGATCAGGAATCGAACCTGCGACCTTTTGGTGTACACTGCTCCAGCCAACTGAGCCACTCAGCCAGGTCTTTGGCCATTTTTAAATTGGGCTATTTGACTTTTTATTATTGAGCTATAAAAGTTACGTATTATGAATGCAAGTCCTTATCAGACATACATGACTTTCAACAATTTTCTCCCATTCTATGGGTTTTCTTTTCACTTTCTTTTTTTTTTTTTTAATATGTTTTTATTGATTCTTAGAGACAAAGGAAGGGAGAGGGACAGAGATAGAAACATCGATGAGAAGGGAAACATCAACATTGACTGGCTGCCTCCTGCACACCCCCTGCTGGTGATTGAGCCTGCAACCCAGGCATGTGCCCTGACCGGGAATTGAACCAGTGACCTCTGGGTGCATGGGTTGACACTCAACCACTGAACCACAACAGCTGGGCTCACTTTCTTTTTTTTATACACTTTTAAAAATATATGTTTTTATTGATTTTTTAGCGAGGAAGGGAGAGGGAGAGATATATATAGAGAGAAGCATTAATCAGCTGCCTCCTGACCAGGATCAAACCTGCAACCTGGGTATGTCCCCTGACCGGGAATCAAACCAGTGACCCTTCCATTTATTTATGCGTTCATTGATTGTTTCTTGTATGTGCCCTGACAAGGGATCGAACCCAAAACCTTGGTGTATCAGGACACTGCTCTAACCAACTGAGCCAGCCCACAGGGCTGTCTGTTCTGGCTTCTGTTTTGGTGTCATCCAAGAGACCATTGCCCAATTCAAGGTCGCAAAGAACTACACCTGTATTTTCTTGTAGGCGTCTTAGAGTTTTAGCTCTTGCAAACCTCATTTCTGATATGTTGGCTCGGGTGTATTTTTATCTTCAGGGTGGAAATATCTACCGGCTCCCCCATCTGATGAAGGAGGAGAACATGGCAGGCGGATGGTAAGTTTAGAAGTCCCTCCCCCCACATCTGGGGGAGCTCAACCCCTTCTCTTCCATGTGCTGGCCCCGGGTAAGCGAGCTCTGGATGTGTCAGTCCTGACTTCAGTGCGCCAGGCCCTGAAGAATTGGGGTGTCATCTCCATTTCTTAGGGTTCATCTAGAGTTGTCAGTGGACGAGACTTAAAAAAGAAAACTGGAGCCAGTGATCAGGGACAGAGTCCCATTCTCGCCTTCTTCCCTCCTGCATGTCTCCCGCAGTAGCCAGCAAAACGGGGGCCCAGCAGACTGGGCAGAGCCAAGGAGCACGTACGTCTGCAAGAACTGCAGCCAGATGTTCTACACCGAGAAAGGGCTGAGCAGCCACATGTGCTTCCACAGCGACCAGTGGCCGTCGCCGCGCGGGAAGCAGGAGCAGCAGGTGAAGGGCACACGCCGTAGAGTCTGTGCTTTCAGGGGTGCTGACAGGCTTGGGGGAGAAAAGGACTGGGGGCCATTTATCTCAGGATGGAGATGTCCTCCATCGTCTGGGGGAGCCTGAGGAGGGGCCAGGAGTCGGAACTGCAGGCTGGAGCAGTTCTTCCGCTCCCCACTCGCTGTTTCTCCTAAAGAGCCATCTCCTCTGCTCTAGGTGTTTGGCACCGAGTTCTGCAAGCCCACGAGACAGGTGCTGAAGCCAGAGGGGGACGGGCAGAGCCCCCCCGGAGCCAAGAAGTCCTTGGACAACACGGCCCCTTTGGAGCTCTCCATGTCGGTGCCTGCGGCTCCCACACACCGAGTCCTGGGGAGCACGGCCAAGGTGGGTGCTGGTCAGTCCACGTCCTTCCTGCTGCTCTCCCTCCCGACCTGCTGGCCCAAACGCACAGGCAATCCTGACTCCAGAAGAGCTTGGTGTGCGTGTTCATTCACTCACTCGTTCGGCATCCGCTGAGCCTCCTCTGTGCCGGGCCCGGTGCTGGTGACACCGTGGTGACCGTGAAGGCCTCTGCCCTGCCCTGCAGTAGATAGACCCACCCCAGACAGTGATGACCCAGAGTGGGCAGGGCAGGCTGGCAGAGGGAGCTGTGGGAACCCTGAGAGGGCACCAGAGGGCCAGCCTGAGGAGGTCAGGGAGGACTTCCTGGAGGTGGGGGTGTGGGAGCTGAGACCTGGAGGATAAGAAGGAGTAAGACTGGCAGAGGGGAAGGGAGATTGTGTGGAGGTGAGAGGACATGGTAAGTTCAGGCAGTAGGGCTTTCAGCGTGATACTAGAGCAGCTGTGGGCAAACTACGGCCCGCGGGCCGGATCCGGCCCGTTTGAAATGAATAAAACTAAAAAAAAAAAAAAGACCGTACCCTTTTATGTAATGATGTTTACTTTGAATTTATATTAGTTCACACAAACACTCCATCCATGCTTTTGTTCCGGCCCTCCGGTCCAGTTTAAGAACCCATTGCGGCCCTCGAGTCAAAAAGTTTGCCCACCCCTGTACTAGAGGGTCCTGCCCGGAACAGCACAAGCTGGACGTGGGGACAGGGAGCCTGGGTCCCATTGTGCATCTCACAGGCGCTGTGATCACTGGGAGGGGAATACATTTTCGTTTTGTCACAGTCACTCTGACTCTGGCCCCCGCTGTCTAAGTGCCAGGCGTGTTAACCATTGAAACTGGCCTCACACGTTTCCAAACCCGCTGAGTCAGGGCCTCTCCTTGGAGTGCGGGTGCGTGAGAGGCTCCAGCCTTGCACGTCACAGGCAGAGCCTCGGGTCTGGCTCCGGGGGGTGGCCCTGCCCAGCCTCCTTTGTTAAGGCTCTCGGCATGGACAGCAGGGGGTGTGCCTGTCACGTTTCCCTGAGGACTGAGCTGTGTGGCAGGAGCCTGTGACCTTTGTGGGTCTGAACTGTCTTCTTCCCCAGGGCCAAGAGAAGGACATGGAAGAGAGAGACAGCAGGGAGAGCAGCCTGCACAGGAAGCGGAAGAAGCGCCCCCAGCCCAAGGCACTGTTCATCCCTCCGCCCCGCTCCACCTTCGGGGAGCCAGGCCCAGGAAGATGCCACCAGAGCTGCCTGCGGTCTCCGGTGTTCCTGGTGGACCGCCTCCTGAAGGGGTTATTCCAGTGCCCTCCCTACACGCCACCCCCAATGCTCAGCCCCATCCGGGAGGGGTCTGGGCTGTATTTCAACACGCTCTGTTCCACGTCGGCTCAGGCCAGTCCCGACAAGCTCATCAGCACCACGCTGGGTGAGTGAGGCCTGGCTGGAGCTCCCGGTCATCACACGGCCGACCTCCTGTGGACCAGACCCACTCTCCCTTTAGCGTTCGGTCCAGAGATTCTCCCGCCTGTGGCTGTGGGTGCCATTATAAGTGTCGCAGGACCATCTAGATGGTGGCCAGCAGCCTTGTAGGTGCTTAGAGTTTTACAACCATAGAGCCATTTAGCCATTTACCCTTCTGCCTACCCTCCACTTAACTTTTTAAACAGCTTTATTGAGATACTAGAGGCCCGGTGCACGAAATTCATGCAAGAGTAGGCCTTCCTTCCCCCGCTGCCAGCACCGGCTTCCCTCTGGCACCCGGGACCCGGGCTTCCCTCGTAGCCCTGGCTTCATCGGGAGGGACGTCCGATCTAATTAGCATATTACGCTTTTATTATTATAGATAATTTACATGCCTTATGAACCACATTTAAAATGTACCGTGTTTTTTAGTATATTTACAGGGCTGTGCAGTCATCACACAGTCAATTTGAGAGCATTTTCATCACCCCCAGAAGAAGCACTGTCACCCCCATAGCCCCAGCGCCCCAATCTCCCCAGCCCCAGGAAACGACTGACCTACTTTCTCCATGGATTTGCCCATTCTGGACATTTTGTATAGGTGGAATCATACGTGACATTTTGTGTGTAGTTTATTCATTTAGCATGTGTTCAAGGTGCATCCATGTAGCGTGGATCAGTGTTTCGTTCTCTCTATGGCTGAATAATATCCCATTGTCGGGATGGATCACGTTTTATTTATCCATTCATCAGCTGTGAGCATTTAGGTTCCCCAGTTTGGGCTATTATAAGCAGTGCTATTATGAACATTCATGTACAAGTTTTTGTGTGGATGTGTGTTCATTTCTCTTGTGTAGAAACCTAGGAATGGAGTTGCTGGGTCATGTGATAACTATGTTTAATCATTTAAGGAATTGCCAGACTGTTTCCAAAATGACCGGGCCGTTTTAAGTTCGCACCAGCATTGTATGAAAGGCCCAGTTCCTCCACAACCTGCCAGGACTTATGTCCATCACTTTTTTTATAACCACATTAGGTGCAAAGTGTCATCTCTTTATGGTATTGATGGCTAATAATGTTGAGCATCATTTCATGTACTTATTGTCCATATGTACGTCTTCTCAGGAGAAATGTCTATTCATCCTTCACCCATTTAAATGTTGAGTTATTATCTTTTAATTATTGACTTTTGAGAGTTCAAGTCCCTTATCAGATATATGATTTTCCTGCAGATATTCGATCTCATTTTGTGGGTTGTTTTTTCGTTTATTTATGGCAATGTTTGCAGTACAAAGGTTCATTTTGATTGAGTCCAGTTCTTTCTTTCATCACCTGTGCTTTCAGGGTTGTATCTAAGATTTTGCCTGACCAAAGGTCACAAAGTTTTACGCCCATGTTTTTTTCTAAGAGTTCTATAATTTTAATATAAAATTTCGTTCTTTGATCCAATTTACATTTAGTTCTTTGATCCATTTTAAGTTAACTTTTATATTCTGTGTAAGGTTAGGATCCAAATTCATTCTTTTGCATGTGGGTTTACATTGTTCCAGCACCATTAGTTGAAAAGATCTTCCTTTTCCCATTGAATTGTGTTGCACCCTTGTTGAATGTCAATGAACCATGAATTATTTGAGATTTGTTTTCCTTTTTAAACACATTTACATCTATAGATTTCCTTCTAAGCATTGCTTTAGCTACATTTTGTAAGTTTTAGTTTGTTGTATTCGTATTTCCATTCATCTCAAAGTATTTTCTAATTTCTCTTTTGATTTCTTCTTTGATACATTTATTATTATTAAGGAGTGTTGTTTAATTTCTACAAATTGCCTTCTTTTTAAAAATATCTTTTTATTGATTTCAGAGAGGAAGGGGAAGGGGAAGAGAGAGAGAGAGAGAGAGAGAGAGAGAGAGAGAGATATCAATGATGAGAGAGAATCATTGATCAGTTGCCTCCTGCACACCCCCACTGGGGATTGAGCCCGCAACCTGGGCATGTGCCCTGCCTGGGAATCTAACCATCACCACCTGGTTCATATGCTGATGCTCAACCATTAAGCCACACTGGCTGGGCCAAATTGCCTTCTTTTATTGATTTTTTATTCTATTGTGATCAGAGAACATGTGAATTCAGCCCTTCTGAATGTACTGAGGCATGTATTATGGGCTAGAATATGTTCTATGTGCATTTGGGAAGAATGTATGTTCTGATGTTTGGTGGAATTCTCTGTAGATATCTGTCATATCTAGTTAGTTTATAGTGTTGTTCCTTGTTGGTCTGCTTAGTTGTCCTAGCGATTATTGAAAGTATTGAAATCTCCCACCATTATTTTTAAGTTGTATATTTCATCCTTCAGTTCTTTCAAGTTTTGCTTTCTGTATTTTTAGATTATGTTTTTAGGTGCATACATGTTTATAATAGTCATCATGTCTTCCTGATGGCTTGGCTGACCTTGTGTCATTATGATATGATTGTGATATCAGTTATACTATAATTGTATTACCTCTAGTACTATTTGTCTGACAGTATAGCCATTCCGTCTCTTTTAATGGTTGTTGTTTGCTTGGTATGTATTTTTCTGTTCCTTTATTTTTAACCTATTTGTGTCTTTGAACATAAAGCATGCCTCCTGTAGAGAGCATTAGTAGGAGCCTACATTTTCTAAGCCAATCTGACAAACTGCCTTTTGATTGGTTTGTTTAATCCACTCTCATTTAATGTTATATTAATGTGGTTGGATTTACATCTGCCATTTTCTTTTCTTTTCTGTAAGTCTCATGTATTTGTCTCCTTTTGTTTTTCCTTTCCTGCTTTCTTTTGTGTTAAGTATTTTCTAGTGTTACTTTTTCTTAGTCATTTCTTAGTGGTTGCTCTAGGACCTACAACATACATATGAAATATGAGAACCTTTGCAGATGTGCCACAACTTATTAAGAACGGAACATAGAGCCCTAACCGGTTTGGCTCAGTGGATAGAGTGTCGGCCTGCAAACTCAAAGGTCCCAGGTTCGATTCCGGTCAAGAGCATGTACCTTGGTTGCACACACATCCCCAGTGGGGAGTGTGCAGGAGGCAGCTGATCCGTGTTTCTCTCTCATCAATGTTTCTAAGTCTCTATCCCTCTCCCTTCCTCTCTGTAAAAAATCAATAAAATTAAAAAAAAAAAAAAAGAACGGAACATAGAAACGCTGCTCTTTCTATCTCTGTTTCTGTAACACTTTTATTATTATTGTTATACTAGGGGCCCGGTGCACGAAATTCGTGCACAGGGTGTGTGGGGCGGGGAGTGTCCCTCAGCCCAGCCTGCCCCCTCTCACATACTGGGAGCCCTCAGGTGTTGACCCCCATCACCCTCCAATCGCAGGATCGGCCCCTTGCCCAGGCCTAACGCCTCTGACAGAGGCGTCAGGCCTGGGCAGGGGACCCTCATTTCCCCCCATCACTGGTTCTGCCCCCAGCCCAGGCCTGATGCCTCTGGCCTAGGCGTCTGGCCCGGGCAGCGGGGACCCACAGCTGTAGTGGCCCCGCGATCGTGGGCTCCGCTTTAGGCCCAGGCAAGGGGCCCCTAGCTCCCGGGACTGCCAGCTTCGACGGTGCCCAGCTCCCATCGCTGGCTCCACCCCTACTTCCTGCTATCACTGGCCAGGGTGGAAAAGGCGCCTGATTCTCCGATCATGCCTGGGGGCAGGGCAAAGGCGGCCCCAGAGCCGCCTTTGCCCTGCCCCCCAGTTCTTAGCTCCCCGCTGGGTTTCCGATCACTGTCAGTGGCAGGGGGCTTCTTCCTGCTTTCCCTTTCGCCTCCCTGCATTGTGCCTACATATGCAAATTAACCGCCATCTTGTTGGCAGTTAACTGCCAATCTTAGTTGGCAGTTAATTTGCATATAGTCCTGATTAGCCAATGAAAAGGGTATCGTCGTACGCCAATTACCATTTTTCTCTTTTATTAGTGTAGATTACATATCCATATGTTAGAAACCAACAAGGCATTGTCATAATTATTACTTTATATAACTTTATATCATTTTTAAAACAGAGAGAATAAAGGAAAGGAAGCAAATGCCATTTATAGAGTTTGTTATATTAACCTTATTTTCCACTTCTGATCTCTTCATTTATTCCTGTGGATTCAACGCTACTATCTGGGTGTTGCTTCTTTCCTCCAGGGCAGCTCCGCTCCTTGGTGCTGTTCTCGTCACATATTTTACATTTCCGTGTGTTACAGGCTTACACTGCATACTGTTTTATGCAAGGGCTTTTTAAGTCAATTTAAAAGAGAAAAATACTGGCTTTTGTAATTACCTATGTAATTACCTTTACCAGTGCTCTTTTTTTTAAGTTCAAATTTCTATCTGATATCACTTCCTTTCAGTCTAAAGAACTTTCTTTAGTATTTATTTTCATTATGGAGATATAATTCACATACCATACAGTTCATCTCTTTAAAGTATAAATAATGCAATGGTTTTCAGTATATTCACAGAGCTGTGCAACCATTACTGTTATCAATTTTCAGACAATGTTACAACCCCCAAAAGAGGCCCCACAGTCAATAGCAGCCACTCTTTCCCCTGCCCTACCTGAGCCCTAGGTAAGCACTAATCTCCTTTCTGCCTCTATAGACTTGGCTAATCTGAATATTTCACGCAAGTGGAATCATACAATATTTAGTCCTTTGTGATTGCCTTCTTTCACTTTGTATAATGTTTTCAGGTTTCACCTATGTTGCAGTATATATCAGTTCTTCCTTCCTTTTTAATGGCTGAATGATATTCCACTTCTTTTTATTGAATCTATTGGGGTGACATGGGTTAATAAAATTATATAGGTTTCAGATACACACTTCTAAAATACATCATCTGTATATTGTATTGTGTTCACCACCCCAAGTCTCCTTCCATCACCATTTGTCCCTCCTTTACCCTCCTCTGCCTCCTCCACCCACTTCCCTCTGGCATTCACAACATACTGTTGTCTGTATCCATGAGTCTTTTCTTTTCTTTATTTAATCCCTTCACCATAATCCACCTTTAATATTTCTTGTACTAAAGGACTGCTAGCAATAGACTTTCTCAATTTTTATTTATGTTATGTTTTTATTTCACATTCATTTTGAAAGGTAATTTGCTGAGTATGAGATCCTTGGTTGACAGTTTTTTAATTTCACCAATTTGAATATGTTATCCCACTGCCTTCTGACCATTGTAGTTTCTGATGAGAAGTCAGCTGTTAATCTTACTGGTGCGCTTGTATATAACAGGTTAATTTTCTCTTTTGGCTTTTAAGATCTTTATCTTTGGCTTTCAACATTTTGCCCACAATGTGTTTGGATGTAGAACACTTTGGGTTTATCCCACTTGGAGTTTATAGTGTTTCTTAAATGTGTATCTTGTTTTTCATCAAATTTGGGAAGTTTTCAGCCATTAATACTTTAAATATTTTTGAACCTTTCTCTTTTTCTGGTCCTCCCATTACACATATGTTGTTGCAGTTAATGACATCTCACATTTCTCTGAGGCTCTCTTCATTTTTCTTTTTTCTGTTTTTTTTTTTAAATATATTTTATTGATTTTTTTACAGAGAGGAAGGGAGAGAGATAGAGAGTTAGAAGCACCGATGAGAGAGAAACATCGATCAGCTGCCTCCTGCACACCCCCTACTGGGGATGTGCCCGCAACCCAGGTACATGCCCTTGACCAGAATCGAACCTGGGACCTTTCAGTCCGAAGGCCGATGCTCTATCCACTGAGCCAAACCGTTTTCTGTTTTTTAGATTCCATAATCTCCATTGATTTATCAGCAAGTTAGTTTATTGATCATGTCTCCTATCTGCTCAAATCCATTGGGCCTCATTTTGGTTCTTTTTTTAAAAAAAAATGTAATTTCTGCCTCTTAATGGTAATCTTTATTTGATGAGACCTTATTTTTATACCTCCCTTTAATTATTTAAACGTGGGAATTATGGGGAGAGTACGCCCCCTCTCCTTGACACCTACCTGGGTTAGAGTACTCCGGGTAGAGTCTGGTACAGAGCTGGAGGCCCGGTGGGTGAGGGCATGGGCCATGGCTCAGATGTCACAGATTCTCATTGTTCTTGCTAAGATTTGGTCAGTTTTCTTGAGTATGCCTTTAAGACAACTTCCAGAGACTTTAACTTAGTGTTTTTAATATAATTTTTATCAGTTAATTTGTTGTTGTGCTGAGTTCCTTGCTGTACTTTTCAGAAGTCCTATCCACCTTCCATGTAATCTTTTTTCAAAAGTTAACTTTTTTGTGATAAGAATAGTTAACATGAAACTTACCCTTTTAACAAACGTTTAAGTGTGCAATACAGTATTTTGACTATGTTGTACAGCACATCTCTAGAACTTACTCATCTTGCTTACTTAAAAATTCAATGCCCATTGATTAATAACTACTCACGTCCCACTCCCTCAGGCCCCGGAAACCACCCTTGCACTCTTGGATTATGTGGATTTGACTATTTTAGGTACTTCGTATAAGTGGACTCATATAGTTTTTATCTTTCTGTGACTGGTTTAGTCACTTAGTCTAATGTCCTCAAGGTTCATCTGTGTTGTTGCATATTACAGCATTTCCTTTGTTAAGGCTAAATCGTACAGTGGGGCCTTGACTTACGAGTTTAATTCGTTCCGAGACCGAGCTCGTTAAGGAGCTCGTTAACCCAAATTACTCTGTCAACTCAATGCAAAAAATCGGAGGAGAGACAGCTGGTATCTGAAAAAAATCGTTAGTCGGGACACTCGTAAGTCAAGGCCCCACTGTATTCTGCTGCATGTCTGCACCACATTTTCTTTATCCACTCACCCAGCAATGGCCATCTGATGGTTGACACCTTTGGCTATTATGGATAGTGTTGCAGTGAACATGGGCGTGCAGGTATCTCTTGAGATCCTGATTTCTTACTGTTGTCTATATCTTTCCTTCTGGATAAATACCCAGGAACGAGATTGCTGGATCCTATGGTAACTCTATCCTTAATTTTCTGAAGAACCTTTCTACTCTGCAGGCTTCAAGAGCCTGCTTTCAGCCACTCTGGGGAGGTAGACAGAGGGACTCCGTGGATCGCTTCTCGTCCGTCTTCTTGAGACTTTTCGTTGTGTGTTTTCTAGATCAAGTGGATGTTTCTTTCGGCATCTGTGTGGTAAAGGATGACACCAAAATCAGCATAGAACCGTGAGTTGGGGCTGGCTCAGAACCTGAGAGTCCTAAGCGGAGCTGCCTTTACCCTCCTTGCATTCATTCCAGTGCCAGTTTTTCCCACGGGCTCCTGCATCCCGGGGGGGATCAGGCCTAGCTCCAGAGCCTCCCAGGAGAGGAGGGGTGGGTTTCTCCGGGTACTTGTGGGACGTTCCCTCAATATTCCTTTGTCCAGACATACCATAGTTGGGGCCATCGGGAAAGAATGCCCAAGGCCCTGGGGTTCTAGGTAGAATTGGTGATGGCACAGTGGTTAAATGGATGTGGCCATGGATGTTGATGTCAGGTATCAGCATGTACGTCCCTTGTCCTAGACCCCAAGAGAGACCCCTGAGGCCAGAAATCTGGCAATAAAAGAAACTGGAGGAAGGAAGGAAATATCCCTTGAGAGGTTTCTGGAAGGCCCGCACGTGGGTCAGGGTGACCACCACGCAGCACGGCAGCGATGGTGGAGGGTTTCCACAGAGCAGGGCACACCTTGCACCTTCAGTTCCCATCTTAGTCACGTGTATCTCGCGTGTCTGCGTATGTGACCTCATTGCAGACACATCAACATAGGAAGCCGGTTTCAGGCTGAGATCCCGGAGCTCCAGGACAGATTGCTGGCCGGAATCGATGAGCATTTAGCTTCTCTGGTCTGGAAGCCGTGGGGAGATGTGATGACCAACCTGGAAACGCAGGATAGAGGTGGCTGGGACTTCGGGGCCAATTTCCCAAGGCCTCCCCCCATCTCCAAGGCATTTCTCCTCCCAGTTCTCACCTTGACCAAGAAGCAGGGTCCCCTGGGATAGAGAGCAGGGGGTGGGGGGGGGGGGCGGGTAGAACTAGCCCTCAGTCCAGTATTGCTTCTCCCAGGCCCCAGGCTCCTGCCCCCACCTCTGTTCTCACTCAGTAGCTGTCCAGGCTGTTCAAAACAGGCGCCCGGAGCAGGGTTTCCGCCCTTCCTCCTTGGCCCTCCCTTCCCTCAACCTGCTTTGAGCTGAAATGTGAGGCCCCCCTGTCCGTGCTGTCAGGGAGCCTCCTCCCTGGCCCTTGCTGACTCCCTGTGTCTCCCCCTTGCACCCTGCTGGGGCGCCCTTTGGGAACAGTGACCGAGCTCTGCAACGTGGCCTGCTCCAGCGTCATGCCGGGAGGGGGCACCAACCTGGAGCTCGCCCTGCACTGCCTGCACGACGCCCAGGGCAACGTTCAGGTGAGGGGGCTGGGGCTGCCGTGTGCCTTCTGCGTGGGGTGGCAGCCGTGAAAACGGAAGGGAAGGCTGCTCATCCGCCCCCATGCGGCCCTGGGATGGGTGTGGCCCTTGAACACCAAGGGGGATGAGCAGACGCGGGCTCAGTAAATCAGTTATTTATTTAGGGAAACAGCAGGGCCCAGGCTTCCTCTGAGCCCTCAGGGGCAATGAGGAGGGGAGCCTAGTAGACACAACGCAGGTCCTGCATGGATCTGGTTTATTTATTGAGCTGTATCTTTTTTATCGCAAGCCCATGCGTGAAATCCTCTGGTGCAACTGAAATGCCTCTGCTGTCTCCTGAGGCCCTCCTCACAATCCTGAGGTTTAGAAAAGAAATTAAAAGTCCAACTTGCCCTGGCTGGTTTGGCTCAGTGGATAGAGCGTCGACCTGCGGACTGAAGGGTCCCAGGTTCGATTCCGGTCAGGGGCACATGCCCGGGTTGTGGGCTCGATCCCCTGTGGGAGGCGTGCAGGAGGCAGCCCATCAATGATTCTCTCTCATCATTGATGTTTCTAACTTTCTCTCCCTCTTCCTTCCTCTCTGAAATCAATAATAAAATAAAATAAAATAAAATAAAAATTCCAACTCCGAGGAGTGGGAGAGGAAAATCAAGTTAACAAGTTAGGGAGCCAGTGCCCCAGTCCTGCTGCTTCTCAGCAGAGAGGCCACAGTCGGTGCTCAGCAGGGCAATCACACGGCTGTTGGCTCCCACTGACCAGCTGATGGCGGGGCACTGGGCAGGGCCCACTCCCTGGCCCGCGCTTGGTTTAAGGCTCTGGCACCACCGTCTTGAAATACTTCATTTTTTAATAGAACGGCCCATGTTTTCATTTCGCACTGGGCCCTGCACATACCCAGCCCGTCCTGACCAGGGTGGTGCTGGTGAGCAGGACAAAATCCCTCTCTTCATGGGGCTTAGAGTCAAAACAGGAAATATGCTTTAAAAATTATTAGTGCTATGAAGCAAATAACGCGGGGCCATGGGCAAGGGCAGTGCTCCCAAAATGCTGGTCCTTGAAGAAAATAAGGAGCTTGAGCCAGAAGCAATCCGCACACTGTTTCCTCCATAAGAAAATCTTGCTACGCAAACAGTGTCAGCCGCCCCCAACAGCGGCTCAGGGTCCAGTCGACGTGCCCACAGACGGCTCCCAGGTGGTGGCCAGTGCCAGGACCATCCACGCTTGGGGTGGGGAAGCTGGAGTCGTCTGGAACGAATGAGACCGTGAGTAAGTGGCCTGCCACCCCTCTTGTTCCAGGTTGCCCTGGAGACCCTCTTACTCAGAGGCCCCCAGAAGCCGCAGACTCACCCACTCACCGACTATCGCTACACAGGTGACTGGAGCGAGGCGCCAGCGTGGTTTCGCCTGGCTGAGACCCCCGAACCAATCAGCTTCGATGGCAAGCTCTGCTTGTGCTCTGGGTGGCTCTGCCTTCCTTTCCAGAAGGGCCTGCCCCCTCCAGGGCGACTTAGTGGGCCCTGTGTGCTTCTAGGTCAGCGGTTCTCAACCTGTGGGTCGCGACCCCTTTGGCGGGTGAACGACCCTTTCACAGGGGTCGCCTAAGACCATCCTGCATATCAGATATTTACATGACGATTCATCACAGTAGCAACATGACAGTTATGAAGTAGCCATGGAAATAATTTTATGGTTGGGTCACAACATGAGGAACTGTATTTAAAGGGCCAGAAGGTTGAGAACCACTGTTCTAGGTGGACCCTACCTACCCCTGGCCAGTGGCTCCCTCCTAAGCTCCGCCCAGCCAGGAAGTGGATGCTTCTGGCCACGGAGAGGCGGAGGCGGGCTCAGGTCGGGTTGAGCACACCAGCCCTGAAGTCAGGCGGTCTGGGGTCGCCACCTACCCTTGGCAAGTCTCTTACCCAATGGAAGGCTCAGTGGCTGCATTTATAAAATGGGGATAGCAGCGGTCCCTCCCTGCTGAGGGTTTTGTGAGGATTGTATGAGGTAAAGCCGATAAGGGGCTTAGAGAATGCGTGGCACATAATCGGTGCTCGGTGATGGGAATTTGAAAAGGAGGGCGGTCAGCATTTCAGCCATGGCTGTGGTCCCAGAGGAGACATGTCTTTCCCTCCTCGACTGTCTGTCCGGTAGGTTCAGACATCTGGACTCCCATGGAGAAGAGGCTCTTTAAGAAGGCGTTCTGCGCCCACAAGAAGGACTTTTACCTGATACACAAGACGGTAAGGCACATGGTGGGCTGTGAGACAAGGCCTCGCTCACACAGCCGAGCCAGAGCTGAGGGAGACCAGTCAGGGGTGACGCTGCTCATTTGTAAACAGTTTGTAATTTAAAAAGCCATTGTTGCCCAGCCAGCGTGGCTCAGTAGTTGAACATCGACCTATGAACCAGGAGGTCACGGCACCTGCCCGGGTTGCGGGCTCCAACCCCAGTGTGGCGTGCAGGTGATCAATGATTCTCTCTCATCATTGATGTTTCTCTCTCTCTCCCCCTCTCGCTTCCTCTCTGAAATCAGCAAAAATATATTTTATAAAAAAAGAACTAGCCTTTGGTTTTGCTGGTTGTTTTTTAGTTAGTTGATTTCTGCTCTATTATTATTTCCTTTCTTCTGCTTGAGTTGGGTTTAATTTGTTCTTTTTTTTGTTTCTAAAATTGGAAACTGAGGTCCCTGATTTGAGACTATCCTTCTTTCCTATTATAGGTGTTTCGTGCTGTAAGTTTCCTTCCAAGTACTGCTTTGATAAATTTTGCTATGGTGGGTTTTTATTTGTATTCAGGTCAAAGTACTTTTAAAATATATATATATTTTATTGATTTGTTCAGAGAGGAAGGGGGAGGGATAGAGAGTTAGAAGCATCGATGAGAGAGAAACATCGATCAGCTGCCTCCTGCACACCCCCTACTGGGGATGTGCCCACAACCCAGGTACATGCCCTTGACTGGAATCAAACCTGGGACTTTTCAGTCCGCAGGCCGATGCTCTATCCACTGAGCCAAACCGGTTAAGGTGGTCAAAATACTTTTTCTCTTTTGATTTCTTTTTTGACCTGTGAGTTATATAGAAAAGTACATGATTTAGTATTCAAATATTTCAGGGTTTTCCAGAGTTTTCTGCTACTGATTTCCTATGTGATGTAATTGAGGTCAGAGAAATACTTCGTATGGCTTGAATCCTTTAAATGTATTAAACATTGGTTATGGCCCAGAACACAGTCTGCATCTGGGTAAATGTTCTGAGCACCTTTAAAGAAAGTGTATTTTGCTGTTGCCGTGTGGAGTTCTATAAATGTCGGTTCAAGATGGTTAATATTGTGGTTCGGGTCTTCCATTCATTTCCTGTCCACTCGTTCTAGCGACTACTCAGAATAGGATGTCACAATATTTGGCCCAGGCCTGGTGGCTCAGTTAGTTGGAGCGTTGTCCGGAACACCGAAAAGGTTGCGGGTTCAATCCCCAGTTGGGGCGTATACAGGAGGCAATTGAGCAATGTTCTCTCACATCGATGTCTCTCTCTCTCTCTCTCTCCCTCCCCCCCCCTTTTTCTCTCTCTAAAATCAATAAAAAGCAATACCCTTGGGTGAGGATTAAAAACGTTATTGTTAATGGGAACACTTCTTAGTGGAGGGAGGAGCAAATGGTGGGGTCCGAAGGCCCCAGGATCAAACTGTGCCCTCCAAGCCTCCTTCTCCCCTCGTGGGCCTTGGTTCTTGCAGAGGCTGTGATAGCCACTGCATGAGGGCATTCGCTTTAGTCCCTGGTGGGAAGCGGGGCCTTCGGCATGACGTCACAGTGAGCGTCCTGCAGTCACCCTTCGTGCGCCTCTCCCCACAGAGAAGGGCACTGGGCGGCCTTGCTGCTCAGATGGTCTTGGCTGAGGTCACTTCACTCTGAAGCCCTCCATCACCTGGACGACTCTGTCGTGTAGCGAACGGGCATGCCCAGCCAGAGAGGGAGCGTGTCCGCGTGGTGGCTGGGGGCTGCCCATCGCCAGTTTCTGTTGTCTTTCCCTAGATCCAGACCAAGACCGTCGCCCAGTGTGTTGAGTATTATTACATCTGGAAAAAAATGATCAAGTTTGACTGCGGCCGAGCCCCCGGGCTGGAAAAGAGGCTCAGGAGAGAGCCGGATGAAGCAGACAGGACAGAGGCAAAGGTAGAGGGCCTGGGCGTCTGGAGTTCAGTGCTGATCTGGGTGTCCGCTGCCCGTCCATGCTGCCCGCCCATGCTGGGGGTGGGGAGGGTTTCCCTGCGAGGACGTCTGTGCCCTGTGTCCCTGCGCCTCCCTCCTAAGGGCTGAGGGTCAGCCCCGCCGGTGGTTTCTGCCCCCTCTGCAGGTCACATGCAGCCCTCGAGAGAGACCTAGCCACCGTCCAACCCCCGAGTTAAAGATAAAGACCAAGAGCTACAGGAGGGAGTCCATCCTCAACTCCAGCCCCAACACCGGCCCCAAGCGGACCCCAGAGCGGCCGGGCAGCGCGGAGGGCCCGAGCGTGTTTCCCTGCAGAGAGTGTGAGAGGTACCGGCCCTTCCCCGAGGCACTCAAACCGCTGCCTCCCACCCTCCCCCTGCTCTGACCCGGGTCCTCTGGTGACTCCACAGGGTGTTCGATAAGATCAAGAGTCGAAATGCCCACATGAAGCGGCACCGGCTTCAGGACCACGTGGAGCCCGTCGTCAGGGTGAAGTGGCCGGCGAAGCCCCTGCAGCTGAAGGAGGAGGAGGAGGACGAGGAGGAGATGGGGGCTGACATCGGGCCCCTGCAGTGGTGATTCCGGGCAGGTGGCCAGCGGGGCCAGGCAGCAGTGGGGTGGGGGCCCCGGCCCTGCCATACCTTCCTGCGGCCTCTCCAAGGCGTTTGGGGCACCCCCTGCCTCCCCCACACCCTCCCGTGGGCCCGCCCAGCTTGCAGACACGGTGGGCATCTGACAAGTAGCAGGAGGCGCACAGTCATTGGACAGCCGCGAAGTCCCAGCCGGCTGGTGCCAGAGCTCCACTCCTTTAGGGTCATAGTCTCTCCCCTTCCTTCAGTTCCACTCGGGAGCAGGGAGGCTGGGGGAGGGAACACGCTAGATCTGGGTAGCTCTCAAGTGTTAGCCTCCGTTTGGGGTTTGGTCCCATTGCTGGGTACGGCCAAGATGTAGAGAATCAGTGGGAAAACACCTTCAGATGGCACCGTGTGGGGGCCCTTCCAGGGCTCTCTGCATTCCAGATTCAGCCCCTGGTCTTGCAATGACTTGTACATTGTTAGGTTTTTTTGTACGTGTCGACTTGTAAATCTTATTAAATTGGGTTCTTGAGCAGCTGTCTTCTGGCTTCCCTGGACCCTTGATCTGAGAGGCTTTCGCGTCCCTGCCGCTTGCTGGAGCCCAGAGATGAAGGACTGAGCCCTGGCCCTGGAAGAGCTGGGGCCTCGGACATCCATTCGGCAGTCACATGCCCTGGCGTGCGCCCGACAGTGCCCAGGCATGTGGCAGACAAGGCCCTCTCCCCACGCAGCTTACATTTTGGGCGCGGGAAGGTAGCAGAAATAAACAAGCCAAAAGGAGATTTTAGAAATGGATCATAGGTGTGCTTTTGGCCACAAGTAACAGAACTGTCGGCACAGGTTTAAGCAGTCAGGTCGTGTGGTGGGTCCAGCGGCTCAAGCTCCACCAGGGGAGGGCAGCCACAGACGAGTGAGAATCAACTCTATGCACACGGGGAAGAGAGCACATCCCTCCCTCCCTCCCTCGGGTCCCTTTTTTAAAATTTATTTACATACATTTTTTATTGATTTCAGAGAGGAAGGGAGAGAGAGAGAGACAGCAGGAGAAAGAGAGAGAGAGAGACATCAATGAGGTCAAGCCAGCAACTCGGGGCATGTACCCTGACCGGGAATCAAACTGTGACCTCCTGGTTCATAGGCCCACGCTCAGTCACTGAGCCACACCAGCCGGGCACTGTCCCTTTTTAAGAGTGAGGAAAGCTGTGGCGGTCCCCAGCAGAACATCCGCATGTCTCATGGGCCAGAGCCATAGCCCAGGCTTATTCCTAAACTGATCTCTGGGAATCACGGGAAATGGCCACAGGACTGGGGGAAACCAGTGTGTTCCCTCGAGTTGGCTGCTGCAGTTCTGTTTGCCAGGAAAAGAAGAGGACGCAGAAAGGACTGCTGGGTAGGCAGCCCACCACACAGTGGCATGAAGAAAATCAAGCAGGGCCAGGTCCTGGGGGTGGCAGGGGTGGCCATGGTGTGAGGGGGGTGGCCACGGAGGCCCCCCTGAGGAGGCTGCTGGGGCTGAGGTCTGCATTCCAGGCCACGGCCTGGCGAAGGGCAAGCTCTTCATGGGGGTGGTCGGAGGCAAGATTGGAAGCCCGGAGAGCAGGTAGAGGCCCGAAGGCAGTGGTTCTCAACCTTCTGGCCCTTTAAATACAGTTCCTCATGTTGTGACCCAACCATAAAATTATTTTAGTTGTTCCTTCATAACTGTAATGTTGCTCCTGTTATGAATCGTCATGTAAATATGTGATATGCAGGATGGTCTTAGGTGACCCCTGTGAAAGGGTCGTTCGACCGCCAAAGGGGTCGCGACCCACAGGTTGAGAACCGCTGCCCTAAGGCAAGATGTTAGGATGGGTCACACATCTCAGGGAGAGGTGGTAAGGAAAGGATCGAGGTGGTGTGGGAGGTTTGGGCTTGAGCAGCTGAGTAGATGTCATTAACTCAGAAGGGGAGAGGGACAGAGCAGAGGGCTGACTGCATGGAGCATGTCTGTGTCTTTAACAGTCGTGCTGTGTTCTCAGGGACCAGCTGGGAGAGCAAGGTGGAGGGTAGTGTCAGGAGGTTTCACAGAGGGGCCACATTCGAGTTAAGTAAATGTTCGAGGGGAGGAGGGCGGGGGGTGGAGGCGGAAGTGGAGTGTGAAACGGTTGGGGCATTGTGGTTAAGGGAAAGGGCTCAGGCATCGGGTGAATCAGAACTTACATCCTGACTCTGCCTCCCCTGTCACCCTGAGCAAGTCACTTTCCCTAGTTGAGCCTCAGTTTCCCCACTCTTGAAATGGGATGGAAAATGCCTACCCCCCCCCCATGTGTCTGTTAAATGAGAAAATATACATTAAGTATTCGGTAGGGAGCTCCATCGTAACTAAGCAGCTACTATTTAAGGAACGCTCAGGCTGTATGTACTGTTACTGTCTGGATCCCACCCTAAATCACAAGTTAAGCTCGATGTCTCCAGAAACGAAAGACTGGCTTAACAGGGTCGAGTGGTATTAGTTGTCTATTGCCACATAACAAATTACCCTGAAATGTAACAGCTCAAAACAAACAGGAGCTTTTATAATAGCGCTGCTGGGACAGACGCAGAACCAAAACTGCGTGTGGTCATCCAGATTGACCCCCACCCGATCTGTGGGCAGAATCCAGTGGCAGCCACAGGGGGTGGCCCAGGAGAGTCTCCAAATGTAAGAACAGAGTGGGGTGAAGGTTTCATGTGCCTTAGCCCTCTCAGCCACGCCCCATCCTCACACCCAGGAAACAGTTTTCTCAACTAGTGGTCCCTGGATTATCTGCTTTCTAATTATCAGGGTGGGGGGGAGAGGGTTCTGTAAAAATAAAATACGGATTCTTGATAGTAAGAATTGGCATCACTGGAGGTAGGGCCCTGGAACTTGACTTTTTTTCTAAAAAAGTTTTCTTAGAATAGTTTTTAGATTTACAGGAAATTGGGGAAAATGGTACAGAAATTTCCCCAAATCCCCACACACAATCTCCCCAATTATTAGCATCTCCCATTAGTATTGTGTGTTATATTATATTAACTAAAGTCCACACTTTATTCCTATTTCCTTAGTTTTTACTGCATGTCCCGCTTCTGTCCCAGAATCCCACTCAGGACACCACAATACATTTAGTAGTTATGTTTGCTTAGGCTTCTCGTGGCTGTGACAGTTTCTCAGACTTTTTATTTTTGAGGACAGTCTTTTTAAAAAAGATTTTTTAAAAATTGATTTCAGAGAGGAAGGGAGAGGGAGAGAGAGAGAAACATCAATGATGAGAGAAAATCATGGATCGGCTGCCTCCTGCACGCCCTCAGCCTCAACCTTTGAACCAGTAGGTCATGGTTCTATTTTTGGTCAGGGCACATGCCAGGGTTGTGGGTTCGATCCCCAGTAGGGTGCGTGCAGGAGGCAGCCGATCAATGATCCTTTCTCATCATTGATGTTTCTATCACACCCTCTCTCTGAAATCAATAAAAATATATTTTTTTAAAAATCAATGGAAAAAATATCCTCACTCGGGTTTAAAAAACAAACTACACCCTGGATACTAGGTGTGCTCGAATCTGAATTTTTAACACACTCCAACTTTTTTTTTTTTTAATGAAACCAGAGTTAGAGAACCTCTTCTCAGTTTAGTTTCCCCTCTCGAGCACTTAAGTCGCCTTCCCAAACGAGTTCCAGCAGAGGGCGCAAGAAAGGCTTCCTTCCTCCTAGGAAAGGGAGCGACTCCGGTTAAGGAACGGAGGCGGAGTTCCGCGCGAGAGAACTGTCAAACTCGCGAGTGGGAGGGAAGTGTTTTCCCAAAGGGGCCGGGAGGGGTCACGTGAGGGCCAGCGGTCAGCTGACTGGCGCCCGCAGGGAGGGGAGAACCTGAGTGGAGGGGCTGCTGATTGGTAGAGGAAGATCCAAAAAGGTTGCACTTGGAGGCGGGGCATGGACGGTGGGGACGACGATTGGCTTACAAAGAATCACTACGGTGTTTTGCGGCGCAAGCGGAAGAAAGTGAGGTGCCCGACGCCGGTTATGCGCATGCGTGGAAGCATCGGGTCGCCGATTGGAGGCCGCCAGTCACGGGGCGGCGTGCGGAGGCTCGAGGGGGCGGGGCCGGCGGGCGCGCGCCGCGCCACGAGGCCTCTGGTTGGCCAGCACGAATCACGTGGTTCCGGGTAGCTGGGGCGCGCGCCCGTGCGACGTCAACGCAGCCCGCTAAGCTCCCCTGACCTGTGTACCCGGCCGGCCCGGCTGAGTCCTCCGAGGGGCCTGGGTCGGGCGGTTTGCTGGGTACCTTTGCGGCCACGATGGACAACTCCGGGAAGGAAGCGGAGGCGATGGCGCTGCTGGCCGAGGCCGACCGCAAAGTGAAGAACTCGCAGTCCTTCTTCTCGGGCCTCTTTGGGTAAGAGACGCACCGAGGGTCGGCCGGGACCTAGGCTGCGAGGCCCAAGGAGTCATGGCTGAGGCGGCGGGGTAGGGACGAAGGGCTGGAGCTACGGGCGGAGGGGCTTTCGGGATGAGGTGTCCTGGGCTAAGACAGCAGAGGGGACACAATCCGAGGGCCAGGCGGCCCAGGCTGTGTCAACGCGGTTGGAGGAGAGACGCTCTGAGGTGGCGGAAGGGCTCTGGGCTGACGACGCCCCGGCCGTGGCGACAGCATCGTGAGGCTGGAAGGGGACCCAGGCTAAAGGCGGACCGAGGGGCCGGAGGCACCTGGGCCGAAAGCATGCGGTCTGAGGCCTGGAAGGGGACCGGCCTGCGGGGACTGAAGGAACCCGCGAGCCGCCCGGTCCAGAAGCCTTGGGCAGCTGCAGGAGAGCCTGTCTGAGGGGCCCCAGGCGGGCGAGCGGGGGCTCGGGGCCGAGTCCCCTGCCCGAGCGATCGGCCCTCCCAGGGCCTGCGGCAGTGCATTTGCAGGAGCGTTGGGGGAGGGGGCCTGGGCTCCGCTGATCCTGGGAGTGATGAGTTCAGGGGTGAGGTGTGTAAGGTGCCTGGGCGAGTGACCAGTGCAGGGGGGTCCCACACTCGGGTGAGCTCCGAGCAGAGGACTCCCGGGTAACAGGTTGCAGCGGTTCTCAACCTTCTGGCCCTTTAAATACAGTTCCTCATGTTGTGACCCAACCATAACATTATTTCCGTTGCTACTTCATAACTGTAATGTTGCTCCTGTTATGGATCGTAATGTAAATATCTGATATGCAGGATGGTCTTAGGCGACCCCCGTGAAAGGGTCGTTCGACCGCCAAAGGGGTCGCGACCCACAGGTTGAGAACCTGGGCCGAGAGGCTGGAGAAGGGCGGCTGGTGGGCGGGCGAGTGATGCTGACTCTGTTCAGGAGATGGAGGGTGAGAGAGAGAGGAGGGCGATCAGGAAACCCAGGGGAGCGGTGATCGGGTGGGGGGAGCAGGATGGCTGGGGTGTGCTGAGAAGGGGGCTGGAAGGGGGCTGGGGCCGCAGCGGGGTAGACGTTTCACGCACAATTCTCGTTAGCCCATCAGAGTGATGACCAGCCTTTGCGGGACCTTCGTGGAAGCGTGGCCCTGACACTTAGTCCATGAGCTCAGTGACTCGGGTGGGTCACTAGTAAAGCTCACCGCCGAGCTTGGCCACTGGTGACGAATAAAAGTGCACGTCAGTGTCTAGACTCGGGCCTGGCACGCGGTTAGCTTGACAGGTGTGAGCTGTCAGCCGTGTTGCTTCCAGGAAGGAAACAGGTTTGGCACCTGTGCTGGGCGGGCCGAGGGGATCAGCTTCGGAGCCTGGAGAGGCAGAGGGGGAGAAGCTGACTGAGGGGAGAGGAGCTGGAAGGCAGTGGGCAGGGCGGAGGTCCTGGCAGGAGGAAGGGAGCCGGGGAGGACGGGGCTGAGGACTGGGGCGGGGCGTGGGTTTGTAGGGTTAGGAGAGCTGTGCTGGAGGGGAGGACGGAGCCTGGGAGCAGAGAGGCTGAGACGGGGAGGCTGCAGGCCTGGGGGGCCTGCCAGAGGCCAGGACTGGGTTTGAGTGGAGGGACTGGGACAGACAAGACGGTGTTAGGAGGTTGGTAAGAAAGGAAGGGGAGCCCGGCTGGCCGGCGTGGCTCAGTGGTCGAGCGGCGATCGATGAACCAAGAGGTCAGGGTTCAATTCCCAGGCTTCGGGCTCGATCCCCAGTGGGGGACGTGCAGGAGGCAGATGTCAGTGATTCTCTCTCATCACTGATGCTTCTGTCTCCCTCTCCCTCTCCCTTCCTCTCTGAAATCAATAAAAGTACATTTTTTAAAAAAGAAAAGAAATGAAGGGGAGGGTGTTTCCAGGAGAGGAGCTGGGCCGCACATTGTTATCTGAGGTCGGGTAGTGTGTAGTGAGAGGACTTTAATGACCTGGCTGAGGAGCACTGGGCTGGAAACATCAGCTGGTGCGTTGATTAGTGAGAAAGGTTCTAGCCCAGGGGTGGGCAAAGTTTTTGACTCGAGGGCCACATGGGTTCTTAAACTGGACCGGAGGGCCGGAACAAAAGCATGGATGGAGTGTTTGTGTGAACTAATATAAATTCAAAGTAAACATCATTACATAAAAGGGTACGGTCTTTTTTTTTTTTTTTTTTTTTTTAGTTTTATTCATTTCAAATGGGCCGGATCCAGCCTGCGGGCCGTAGTTTGCCCACGGCTGGTCTAGAGGCTGAGTGGAGAGGGGATATGTGTGTGTTTCTTCCTCCTTCAAGGGGAGAAGCAAGCGCAGTGTTTGGGGTGGGGCCAGGAGCTCGGTTTCGGCGGATGGTTTTCCTGGGCGGCTCTCGGTGCCTGGTCCCTCTGGACTGAGATCAGTGTGCTTGCCGTTGGGTTGTGCTTGGAGGAAGCAACTAGGTCAACTTCGGAGACACTTGTCACCTGGGGGAGGAAGTGAGGGGACAGAGTTTGCCACCCCCAAACAGGCCTCCTGGGGATGTCGGCTGTTTTAGGAGGACCTTCCCATTGGTAAAGGACGTCTGCGTTTGTACGGCTGTCTGTCTCCCTGGCGGTGCTGGCCTGCCCTCACTATCTCGTGGAGAAAGCGGGGGCTTAAATCTGCGTAACAGTCTGACCTCTGTTTACTGTGTTTTTCCCGGTAACTTCCCACAACCGACGCTCCACCCCCAACACCTTTGTGTTTAGCTGAAGTTGTATTTAACCTGACGGCTTCGGCCTTTGGCGAGTTACTTAGTGTTCCTGGGTCTCTCCCACGTATACAGGAGATATACGTGTTATTCAACGTTACCTTGTTTTTCTCCTGTTAATCTGCCTTATGTCAGATTGATTTTTAGACCAGCCAGAAGAACCCTACAGGCAGGGAGGGAATTTTCCTCCCCAGCACAAGGCTAACACGTGGCAAACACTAGTACAACAGAGTTGTTGTTAGGGTTGCTGAAGGAGGAACGCACGAGGCCGAAAGTGGTAAAGAATAACAGATTTATACCGTCATCTGGAAACCCAAACTGGCACCAGCACCCAGGGATGGGGAGTCAGAGGTTTTGAAGGACTCCAGGCGGGCTTTTTCCCTATGGAGCATTCTCCGGGCGGTCTGGATCCTGGGAAGGCCCGGAGGGGAAGGGGAATGGTCTTAGCAAGTGGATTGTGGTCTAGGCCAGTGTTCGCAAACTCATTAGTCAACAGAGCCAAATATCAACAGCACTTCTTCAAAATAGACTCGCCCAGGCCGAAAACTGACTTCTGCACATGGGCCACGAGGTTTCAATCGCACTGTACATGCCCGCACGTGGAAGAGCCACGCTCAAGGGGCCAAAGAGCCGCATGTGGCTCGAGAGCCGCAGTTTGCCGGCCAAGAATGCCTTTGTGAATGGTCAGTTCCCAGGGGAGGGAGTATCGATTCAGTTCTTCGATCGGACCTAACAGTTGTCAGATGTAACTCAGGGCTGGGTTGCGTCACTCGCGTGAGGTTGCGTGATCTGAAGGATGGCTCCGGTGAGGAGTGAGCTGGGCCCCAAGAACTCTAGGACTTGCTAAGGGCGCGGGGGCTGGAAGGGTGTTCTAGGCGGGAATTGTGCAAGCAAAGGTGTGGCGTGAGGGGAGGTTCTGCCAGGAATGATGGGGACCGAGGGGCCAGGGATGGCTCCCTGGAGGAGAGGCTTCCCTCTGGGAGGATGAACAGGAGTTCTGGGGTCCCCTCTAGTGGGGGAGCGCTGCTCCAGGCAGAGGGGACAGGGTGAGGAAGGCCCAGGTGGGTGAAGTGTGACACAGGGAGTTCCGTGTTAGCACATGAAGCTCGAAGCGCAGAAGTGGGAGGCGGAGCTCGGCAGGGACGAGGCCAGTGCGGGGAGGCAGCTTTCCAGAAGGGCTGGACTGGAGCTGTGCAGAGCGCTCAGGGCTTTACGGAGGAGTTCTGTCAGCCTGTTCGGGCTGCAGCAAAGTGCCATAGTCGGGCAGCTTATAAACAGCAGAAATGTATGTCTCATGGTTTGGAGGCTGGGAAGTCCAAGTCGTGGTGCCAACGGTAAGGGCCGGCTTCCTCATAGACAGCGTCCTTTCACCAAGTATCACCCCAAAGGCCTTACCTAATACCATCACTTTGGAGGTTAGGATTTCAACACATGATTTGGGGGACACAAACATTCGGTCCATAGCGGGCCAGTCCTGGAGGGTTCCCATTCGCCATTTATTTATTTGGTTTTTAATATATTTTTATTAATTTCAGAGAGAGGAAGGTAGAGGGAGAGAGAGATAAAAACACAACTGATGAGAGAAAATCATCAATTGGCTGTCTCCTGCATGGCCCCCATTGGGGATCGAAACCCGGGCATGTGCCTTGACTGGGAATCGAACCATGATCTCCTGGTTCATAGGTCAAAGCTCAACCACTGAGCCAAGCCAGCCGGTCCCCATTTGCCCTTTAGAAAGGACTACAGGAGCTGGGGCGGGGAGACCGAAGGCAGTGACATGAATAATAGCGACAGTGTCTGTTAAGTGCTCACCCTGCCTCTGAGTCCGGCCTGGGCCCGGCACTTTACCTGCATCCTCACATTCCGTCCCCACAGCAGCCTGTGGGGTGGACACGTGCGGGCTTAGAGAGGGTGAGGTATTTGCCCAGCCCAGTCCCCCAGTGAGTGGGGTCTGCGGCCAGACCCAGGCCTGGCTGATCCCAATCCCTCTCCACTACACTTAGTGTGTCTTGCGGCTCAGGCCCATTCTGGACACCAATGATGTTGGCAAACCACATCTTAGGGAGCGCCCTCCTTCTAACTCCTCCCCGCCACCCATGGCAATTTCTTCCAAGCGTTTGAAAGAAAGAGTAGGTGTATTCATCCCTGCCCCTTCCGGCGCCAAGAGCAGCTGAGATGTTGCTGAGGTGGGCGTGAGCAAGGCCAGAGCCGAGGGCAGGGGCATGGACAGGGGCCCGCCTGACCAGAGCTGTCTGCCTGAGGGCTGGGAGTACAGCGAGCCGTCAGCCCTGGCCTCTGGCGCTGGGGTCGCCTGTGGTCAGCATTTCACGGCCCACCTTTCTCAAGGCTTCTAGGGAAGTCCCTCGTGCTGTTCTGCCCCTTTCAGGAATCTCAGCAACAACGGCATCCCAGATTGAGAGGTCTCTGCCCGAGTCAAAAGGGCCAAGGAGGATAGCCCGCCTGGGACCTGGGGCCGCCCCACGTCCTTGGATGCCAGGGCTTTCTCTGCTTTCACTGCTTCTGGGCTGCCAGACGCTAGGGGGCTTCAGCCTCCACACAGCCAGTTAGTAAGCAGATCACAGCTCCTCTGTACCTTCCTTCCTGCTCCCTCCTCTCCCCTTCCCCTACTCCCCAGCCCGCCAAAGGCACCTGGGGAGGAGGCTGGGAGAGGGGAGGGGGCAGCCCAACTTCTCTGGAGTAAAAGGTGCCGATTTCCTCAGGAATCACAGTGAGGCTGCGGAAGGGACAGGCGGTGGGGCACACGTTTTCTTCCCTCCTGCTGGGAGCCTCCCAGGATGTGGCCTGCCCGCGGTGCCCCCCGGCTTTTCCTCATCCCTCGCATCTCCCCCTCACTCCCTAATCGCAAAGAAAAGTTTCTTCCCACTGGACAGCAACCTGCATGGGAAGTTTCTTCATCTGTGAAGTGAAATCATAGTAACAGCTACTTCATGGGGTTGTGCTAAGGAATAGTGAGATTATGGGTGTGAAATGGTGGGAACACAGTGTCTGACGCTGGTACGTGCTTATTACTGTTGCTACGTATAGTTATTGGAAGTTGAGCTGGAGAAAAAATGGCAACGTGTTCTGTATACACACAGCACAATCTCTAAAAATCAAATGTTGACAAATCAGTTCCTGTTCGAACCGCCCGTAGGTGCCAGCTACCCCAGGACCCCTGGAGGCGGGCTCTCCTGAGGGAAGAATGGCTGACAGGTTTGGGGACAGGACCCACCTGTGCGGGAACGACAGCTCTGGCTTTGCCTCTAGACCTCCTTCCACCCAGAGCGCAGCAGAAACCCCTGGTGCCATTCCGGCCACACCCATGCGGTTCGCACTGCCCTACCAGCTGCCAAGACCTACAGTGGGAAGCTTGGCATTTCTTGCCCGGTCTCCAAACAGTGTCGTTCCTGAAGGGACACAAGGTTTTCGGGTAACCTGGCCAGATTATGCAATAACAGGGTTCTATCCTCCATGATGGATGGGACTTTGCTGCCTGGTCAGAGGTTTCAACGCTTCTGTTTGGGATGGGGCTACAGAGAGGCAAGGGTCTTTCAGAAACACCTTTCAAGGAAAGGAAACATTGCCTAGCTGGCCTGGCTCAGTGGTTGAGCGTCGACCTATGAACCAGGAGGTCACGGTTCGATTCCTGGTCAGGGCACATGGCCAGGGTTGTGGGCTTGATCCCCAGTGTGGAGCATGCAGGAGGCAGCCGATCAGTGATTCCCTCTCATCATGATATTTCTATCTCTCTCCCCTTTCCTCTCTGAAATCAATACAAATATTTAAAAAAAAAGAAAAGGAAACATTCATGTCTTTGGCTGGGATGAAGTAATCCTGTTGGGGTGCAAAGAGCATCGGTATGGAACCACAGGGGCTGTGGCAGCCCCTGTGGCTGGCACAGCACCTGCCTTTGAGTTTACAGTGGGAGGAGGGCTGCACGTAGCCAATCTGGGGCCGGGGGAGGTGAACCCACGCTGAGATGTTGAAATAGGAAAACATTTCTAGAATAGTTCTCTCTTTGCCAGTCTGATGAGTGATGCTAAGTGTGGCAGGTGCTCTCATGGTTCCAGCAGCTCTACCCCATGTGGAGTCTCTCCCAGGTACAGATGAGGAGACCGAGGCTGCTGAGCCACGAGCTGGAGCTGGCACCGGAATCCTGGCCCGTCTGCCTGCAGTCTGAGGTTTCCCACTGCCCCGAGTGACTAGAATTCCCACTGCCAGGCGGCTGGCAGCCTTTGGCGTGTATTTCTCCCCTTTGTCTACTGGTAACCATTTGAGGGCCTGCTCTGTGTTGGCCTCTGCCCCAGGTAATCCCTGATCTTCACAAAGACTCCTCCCAGGTCCGGTTCATTGTCTCCGTTTTATACCTAAAGAAACTGAGGCTCGGGGGCTGCTAGTCCAAGGTCGCACTTAGCACAGGGCTGAGACCAGTTGCAGCCCTGGTCTCCGGCCTCAGGTCCACGCTCTCCCCACCCCTTGCGCGTACAGGCATGTCCAGAGGGTGTCCTGTGATGGTTTCAGCGCCGGGCAGTCATGTGTAAACCTGTATTTTGTCAGTTACTGGGGCCTGTGCCGTCACTGTGGGGGCCCGGGCCCTGCCTGTCACTGCAGAGCCAGGGAGGCAGGGCGTGGCTTAGCGTTTGCAGGTGATGCGGGAGATGCTGGTGGAATCCCGTGGGTCTGGCCCTGACAGCTCAGCTGTGCGGGCTGGGCCTTTCTGTTCTCTGATGTTCCTCTGCCTGCAGCACTGTGCGCTGGGCCAGGGCTCCGGGGGGCTGGACCAAGCCCTCCCTTGCTTAGGGGCCACCCGTCAGGCCTCCAGGGGAGAGCAGTCTGCTTGTCAGATGATGGAAACCTGAGCGGGTTGGCGGTTTAATCTATTGGACTTTGTCTGCCTCCTCATTTTCCAGAAGACTCACAGGAGGAGGGGAGCCTCCCAGGCCCCTGAGTGAGGGAGAGGCAAGGGCAAGAGATCCCCAGGGCCAAGTCCCCGTTGGGCCCCTCCGCTTCCTGGCCGTGTGGGCTTGGACAAGCCCCTGAACACCCCTGAGCCCAGCCAGCCGCCTCCTTTGTAGCAGGAGGATTTACAGATACCCTGGCGAGGACCCCGAGGGTTATTGTGAGGAACTCTGTCCCTTCAGGCGGAGCCCGTGGTTGCCATTATAAGGAGTAATGACGATGCATAACACATGGGAGAAGGCAAGGGCGGGACAGGACCGCTGAGGGCCCATTCTTCCACCAAGGGCGCTGGCTAGAGAACCAGGGCAGGGTGTTAAGTCTCAGGAAGACTGAGGGCTGGTAGCTGTGGCACCACAGGGGGACAGGAGGGAGAGGGCCTGTGGAGGAGGACCCAAAACGGGAGTGAACTCCATCTGCTCTGCCTTTTCGAGGTCCTTAGGAAACTGCAGGTGGGGTAGGTGGCATGTTGGTGGGAGCTGGAAATGCCCAGAGGATGGAGGAGGGAGGGAGGGAGGCTAAGACTGCACCGCAGACCGCCTGGCCCAGGTCCCGCCGGGCCGTCTGTGCACTTCTGGCACCGCTCGCTCCTCCATATGGCAGTCGCTGGAGGTTGGTGGCTCCGCCTGGGAGACCTGAGACCGCTTCCTCCGCCTTGGGAGGGGGAGAAAGCAAAGCCCAGGGAGTAATTATAGACAGCCCTTCACCAGGCCGGCCCAAACCAGTTCCCTCTATTCCTGGGCATGGCTCAGAGCCGCTGGTTGGGGAGAGCCAAGCAGAAGCAGCTTGGGGGAGGGACAGTCAGCTGTCGTGTGCTGCCGCCCCGGCTCTTCAGAAGAGTTTGGTTTTTGTCATGGAGGCCGCCCTTAGATGAGTGACATGAGCGGACTTGATTGAGGAGAGAAATCCTATGTAACCCATGCAGCTGTACTGTGTGGGGAGGCAGGTTGGTGGAGCAGTGGAGCTGGGAACTTCTTCCTTCCTCACTCTCCCTGCCAGAAGCCCTCCTGTTGTGTTAGAATGTGGCCTAAACTCTTCTCCTGCCTCCAGCTAGCACGAGCGGACCTGCCTGCCTCTCCAGCCTCATTGCCTACTGCTCCCTGCACCATAGCCACCTGGCCCACTTCTTTTCCTCGATTGAAATGGCCACGCTTGTTTCTGTCTCGGGGCCTTTGCACATGCTTTGGCTGCTGTGTGGAATGCTCTTCCTCTTTTCACGATGGCTCCTTAGTTATCGTTGGGGATGAGGCTCAAATCTTGCATCCCTGACCTGTCCATTCAAAGAAGCTCTTCCTCCCCAGCCCCTCTAGTGCTGAATCACTCTGAAAAAGTCTTGCTGGCTTCCTGTTTACTGAGGCCCAGGCCTGCCCTTTGTTTACTACTATGTCCAGTGCCTGGCATATCGTAAATACTCATGTTTGTTCCCAGATGACTAAATGGCTATGGGAACAGCTTCTCCTTTAGGGTCTGCCAGTGGCCCTAGCTGGGCGACTCAGCTTCCATTTCTAAAAGAAGAGGACAGAACTCCAGAGATCCCCCTGTAATTGCGGTGGAAATAGCAGGGCGGAGACAGGCCTAGCGGCCTGAGCAGGTGGTAATCCCTCCGGCTTCCCCACCCCACAGCTAGAATCACTGACCCAGCGCGGAGTTGGCCGGCTTAGCCTGGGATCATAGCGTTTCAGCCCGGCAGCTGGCAGGCTTTGTGTTCTGTGTCCACTCTGCCCCACTGCGCTGAAACAAGCCAGCTGGGCTGGCTCTGCTCATGGTTAGTCACCCGGCTCGGGGCCCCTCCGTGGAACGGGCCACTTCTGCTCATCCAGGAGCCTGAGCTTTTCCAGAGAACGTCTGGGCCTGGGTGGGACTAATTGTGCCCTCAGAGAAGCGAAGGGTCCATGGGGTGGGCACATCTGTGATGGCGATCTGTGAATGCATCCTTTAAAGAGAACATTCCAGAGAAGGTCCCCGGGGGTGAGGGGGGGGGGGGTTGCCTTCTGGCCCCAAGGGATCCTTCTGAAATCTTCTGCCAGAAGTTTGTGGAAGTGCCTCAGCTCTCTAAGTGGTTTCTGAAGAAGGTACTTCAAATTGGGGTCTCAGGTTCAATGTGTTGGGCCATCTGGGACGAGGTATGGGAAGTGGGGGGGGGGGGGGGGAGTGCATTGCTCAAGGACACTTCCTGGACAGCAAAGCGACCCTCTGCTGGAGCCTCTCCATGGGACAGCAGGGAGACAGTGTCAGCGCAGCCCCTAAGGCAAAGGGTAGGCTTTTCATCTAAAGCAGAACCTTGTTGGTGTGATTGGGATTCAGGAGGCCAGGACTCCAGTCCCACCTCCACCCCACCCCTCTATACACAGACATACACACACACTCAGGCAGCCCTGGGAGGTCACCTGAAGTCACCTGACCCCGGAGATCACTGCTGGCTGCTTTCCAGGCTGTCTGTCTGAGTCAGTTTTTCCCCTCCCAAACTCACCTGATCATCTGAATTATCGGGGACGATTGTTAAAAAATCCTGACTCTGGCCCTACCCAGACATCCCGCTGGATGGTGAAATCTCCAGGGAGGGTGGCTTGGGCTCTGATTTGATTATTGTAAGGAGCCTCTCATGTGATTCAAAAGATGGGCGAGGTGGACTGTGACACTAACAGTGCAGTGAAGGCGTGCGCCAAGCACAGCTCCAAAATTACACTAGAGGCCCTTGCCAGCTGGCTGGGATGGCGAGTTTCCAGGGCCAGTTGACACAGGGGTGAGGGTTGGGACAGTGAAGATGATTTGTGTGACTTTTCATTGGAAAAGTCCCCTTTTTCCTTCAGAACTGAACATTGCTTGATGTCAGTGAAGAGGGAATCTGAACTCCATGTGGGGGACTCCTGAGTGTGTGGGTTTTATTTTACTGATTTTTATAGGCGATGGGGGTTTGAACAGTTACAGAGACCACAGACCTCGTGGGCTAAGCCTGGTGGGGTTATGGGAGATGGAATGACTTACCACTGGTGGGTGAGGTACTAATGAAGGTCCCCCGATTCAGGAAGAAGTTCATATGCACCACTTGGAGGTGGGGGTGCCAGGGTAGCTGTCCCTTCAGGGTGCTCTTTGTTTTTCTGAAAATGTACTCCTCTCTATCTCACCGGTCCCTGCCGTTACACAGTACGTAACAAAGTAGGTTTTCTGAGGGTGGTTTTGCCATCCTGTCCTATATAATAAAAGGCTAATATGCAAATTGTCCCCCGGCCAGTCTCCCCCTCAATTGCCCCCGCCCCCACCCCAATCCAGGGCAGAGCCGGCCTGCCATACCCAACCCGTGCACGAATTCGTGCACCAGGCCTCTAGTTTTAATAATGCTGTGCTGAACATCCTGTAGTTTCTCTGATTAGCTTCTTAGGATAAATTGCTAGAAATGTAATTCATTGCTGGATCACAGGACCCAATATAAATCCTCATATTTAAAATATATATATTTCTTTTCTTGAATAGATAAAATATGCGGGTGATTAAAAAAATTCAGACAGGGTCACACTGTCCCTCCCAGGAGCACGCCCGCACCTTTCCCTTTCTCCTCTTTTCCCCCCACAGACATGCATCTCCTAAACTCCAAGGGACCCCACGAGACTTGCAACCAGGGGAGCAGTGGGCAGCAGCAGCTGTTCCCGGGCTAATCCCTGAACCTGTCTCCAAGGACCCCTTTTCTCTGACTTCCCAGTGAGCTGACAGCAGCCCCGCCCAGGCTCCCCTCTTGCTTCTTCTATCCTACCCTTCCTTGTTTGATTGTCCCAGCTTTAATAAGCATACTCTCAAAATAAAAAATAAAATAAAATTCTGATAGTACAAACAAAAGGTGTCCATCTGTCTCCCATGCCTGGCCCCCAGTTCTACAGGCCTCACCTCAGAGAAAAATGCTGCAACTTGTTTTGGGTGTATTCTCCCAGAAATATTCTGTTCACATAAACATATATGCTTCTCTTCTCACCCTCTCTTTTTCTGTTTTTAACACAAATGGGAACTTTTTATGTACACATTTAAAAATAGTATTTCTGTGTTTATATTATAATATTTGTGGCCGGTCCTGAACTGGTAGTGACACTGGAGGGTTGAGAGGTCTTCCCTGAACCGCTGTAGTGTGCCAGGCTAGGATTACGTCATTGGGGAAGGGCCGAGGCAGCCAAGGCTGGGCTCTCCCCCCAGGATGCTTTGCAATCTCGGGGAAAGGGACTTGCGGGGAGCCTGGGAGCGGCCCAGGCAGGAAGTGGGAATGGTAGTGGCTGTCAGAGGCTGTCACAATGGCGGGGAGGGAGGTCGGGAGGGCCTAGGCAGCCTTGTGTGGGGGTGGAAGCCACAGACTCTCTCCCGAGCCCAGATAGAGGCCTGGGCTGCAGCTGGATGCGGGAAGCTGGCTTTCCAGGGAAATCATGGGAGTGAATGCAGGCCACGTCTCCACTGTCTCTGCTCACTTCCCCTTTGGTACCAGGCTAGATATTCTCCTTATCCTTTCCCCGTTTCCTTTTTCCCCAGAGGCTCGTCCAAAACAGAGGAAGCCTGCGAAATCTACGCCAGAGCAGCAAACATGTTCAAAATGGCCAAAAACTGGAGTGGTATGTGATCGCTGCTAGAGCTCCGCCGTGCTTTCTCCTCCTTTCCCTCAGCTTCCCGCCTCCCGGGCCTGGCTGGGAGCCCATCCTCGCAGCCCCCCTCCTTTTAGGCTTCTCCGGCGTCACAGCCTGTGGGCTGCTGTCTGGCCGGTAGAGCCCACTGGGTTATCTTACAGCTTGGCTCCCAGGGCCTTGGAGAGAGGACGGAAGGGATGAGGACGGATAGATTACTGAGTCCAGGTGGACCCGCATGGGTTGATGAGCCCTTCCAGGGGTTTCTCCTTAAATTTGGAATATCAGGTTTCCCCGGACACTGTTTCATACTGCTTCCAGCAGAGTCTGAATTCTGAGCTGGGGGGACGGTCAAGTGGTCCAATGACAGTGATCACAGTTACCACTTATCAGGCACTGTACTAAGCACCAGGCATGTATTATTTGATTGAATCATTGCAGCAACCCTACGAGGTCAGTGCCATTCATTAATTTTCCCATTTTACAGATTCGGAAACTGAGGCTTGTCCTGGCCCCTTGTCCAAGGTGCCACAAGTAGTAAGCGACAGGACAGAATTCAGAAGCCAGAGCAGGGCCTGGTGTTTAACCTGCTCCTGCGATGCCTCATGACCTTTGGAGCTGAGTGACTTGGGTTTGTGTCACAGCTCAGACTGGCCTGTGACCCTGGAAGTTACTTGGCCTCTCCTAGTAATTTTACACCCACGTGTGTTTTCCTCCTCAGTACCACGGCAGGGAAGTGGTTGAGACCGAATGGGGCCGTGGTGTGGGTTCATGGCGATCAGGCTCACCAGCGAGGGCGGTCAGTGAGGGCAGTAAATGAGGCGGCACAGGGTCATGTAATGCTGCAGGCGCCTCCACCCAGGAGAGGTCACCCCAGGTCAGGCGCCTCCTGAGACACTCCTTTGTTGGTGGGCGGAGTGTCATCCGCTTCATGGCTCTGTGACCCGGCCCTGAGTCGTGGTCCGATTCCCAGGAGCTTGGTGGGCAGGGAGCTGCCTGAGGCCCGAGGAGAGGTTTGAAAAGCCAGGGCGTGGAGCCCCCCGGGGGCTGATTTCATAAAATGACTTAGAACATCTGCCCAGTCGGATGGGGAATCGAGCAAAGACAAAGTTCCTCTCTGGGAGGCACAGGGTAAAATCGACTATTGTCATTTTCTGAGAATGTTTCCGCTTCCACAAAACACATTGTGCATAAAGGCAGGTGCTACGTGGATGTTTATGCTCCAAGCTCGGGAAGTGCTTGAAAAACACTTATTTTTCAATCACACAGATGTTGCTTTTCCCTAGAAATTTGTAAACCAACCCTCACCCAAATTCCTAGGCCATTTTTTTTCTTTTTTTTTTTTACCTTTTCTGCAAATTTTACACTCAAGTTTCTAGCCCTTAAACATAATAAAGAACTCATACATCGTAAAAACCTGAGCGGCTTTGTCTGTCCTGCTGCTCTGAAGTTCCAGGGCCGGGGCCAGGCCCTCCCGTCCTCTTCCAGCTCAGCAATTCTGTGACGTGGACTCAGCTGGAGGCGGGTGAAGGGAAGCTGCTCTGAGGTGTCTGTGGGGGTCTCAGCTAGCACAGTCCCCACCCCTGGAGGAGAGACCCCAGTGTCTCCTGCAAGTCCCTTTAGGAGATGAGAACAGAAGCAGAATGGCCTGGGACCCAGGGAAGGTGACAGTGTGCAGGAGTTCAGGACAGACTGCGCTTCGGGTGCGTGGCCTCCTCGTGCCCCAGGTACTCAAGATCTTGGGGTCTATGTCCTGTTTCCTGTTCTGGACATGAAGCTCCTAGAGGGAGCAGACCCTGTATGCCCCCCATATGCCTCATGATTAGTGTGGTGCCTTGCCCACACAACCTGCAGTGACTCTACACAAGGGACTAGAACGTGGACAGAGGCAGAGGAGTACGGGGAGTTAGGAAGAGCTGGGAGTCCTGGGGGAAAGAAATCGGACTTGGAGTTGGGGGGTAAATCAGGAAGTGTTTCAGAGTTGAATCTCAATTGCCCTCTCTTCCCCAGCACCCCTGCCTGTCCCCCTCCCATGATTCAGCCTGCTCTCTGCCTTTGAGTAGGGTTCCCAGCCCTGTGCCTGCAGGCTCCCCAGGGGGCACTGCTGGCTCAGGGGGCCTGAGGTCTAGGCCCAGACCTCAGCTCACCCAGGCCGCTCTGGTCCTTTCTCCGGGGCGCCCTGTATTCCTGAGAGCTCCCAGGGCAGTATCTGCGTGGCTTACGAAGCCTGGAGCCCCACTTAGGCCAGGGTCACTTTTTTTCTGTTGCAGCTGCCGGAAACGCCTTCTGCCAGGCAGCCCAGCTGCATCTGCAGCTCCAGAACAAGCACGACGCCGCCACCTGCTTTGTGGACGCCGGCAACGCGTTCAAGAAAGCTGACCCCCAAGGTGAGGGCCCGTGGGCCACCGGGGCTGGCTGCCCGAGCACCAGCTGAGCGGTCTGCGGAGAAGTCCTCAGGTTTCCACGGGCTCCGTTTTCTCCAGGGGCCGACACGCGATAGGCTGGCAGGGAGCCCCTCGCGCTTTAATTTCAGAACTGGCTCCCTTCCGGTGGCATTTTCATCCCGCTCCAAGCCTCCTCCTCCCCTTCTACTGTGTGTGCAGCTGATCGCTCCCCTTCCGCTGCCTGGGAGCATTTGGGAGTGGGAGTTACATTTCAGACCCACCGCATGCCAGGGGAGAGGAAAATCTGTTCTGTTGTCAGAATTGACATGCAGAAGCCGGTGGAGGGCTTCTGAGACCAGCCAGGTAGGAGTCCCTTCCGGAGAAGGAGAGGAAGTGGCCCTAACCTGGCTTCCCTGAGGGGCCCAAGGGGGGAAGGGAGAGGCTGGGAGAGAAGAGCGAGACGCATAATCTTGGAATAAAGGCCTGTTCTTCCCAAGAGGGGACAGTTGTCAGCAGTACACAGAGGTCTCTGGGAGGGCCAGTGAGCACCGGTTCACGTGCAAGCGCTGGGGATCGCCGGCAGGCCCATGTTGCTGTCAGGGACATTCATTTAATTCCCAGGATTTGGTCTCTATGTAAAACCAAGTAGTAGCTTTTCTCTGTCCTTAGACTTGACCAGTCCCTCCTCTGCCACCGGGGGTCTCACAGATGTTGGTCTGAGTGGTAGGCTCAGGCTCAGCAAGAACCCGAGGGATCTCTGGCTGGGTGGCTCAGTTGGTGGGAGTGTTGTCCCATACCCCAGGTCAGGGCACATACCCAGGTTGCTGGTTCTATCCCTAGTCGGGGCACATACTGGGAGCACACCGATCGATGTTCTCTCTCTCTCTCTCCCTCTCCCTCTCTGTCTCCCTTCCTCTCTCCCTAAAATCAATAAAAATATATCCTCTAGTGAGGATGAAAAAAAAAAGAGCTGGAAGGGAGGCCTTGTGACTGGGTGGATCCTTGTCACTCCTTGCACAAAGCTGAGTGCTGGGCCACAGCTGGCCACGTGGGTGAGTGACATGACCCATTCCATCCTGGGTTTGTTTTCAGCTGGAATCACCCAGAGACATCTGTGTGTCGTCCCCCCCATGGAGTCCCCCCTGCCCCATCCTCCCTTCTGCTCCCTGGGGAACTGGCTGACCTGGAGATGCTGCCCTGGCATCTGTGACGTTCGGCTGCTGCTCCCGAGTGACTGGAAGGACTTGTTTCTGGGGCGGGAGCGGAGTGCCAGGCCGCGTGACGTGTGCATGGCACCAGCTGCTCTTTAAACAACGCAGCGCTTCCCGGGCACAGGCGCCACCTGGCCCTCTGATGTCGTGCCCTTCCCTGGCTTTTGATCCAAGTTTCCTCATCTCGGCCGGCTCTGCAGGGTGTGTGTTGGATGTGGCCAGGGCCTGGCTGTAGGAAGCACAGAGGGTGGCAGAGTCTTCAGGCTGGTGGGAAAGCAGCAGGAGGTGTGGTGACGGTCCCCTCGTGGGGCACAGAGGCCGACTTAGTTTCTCCAGGGATCAGCAAGCACGGTTTGCTGCCCTGGGAGCTGAGATGGGGGGAGGGGGGATGTTTGGGTGGGGGGGATTTTGTGGGGGAACAAGAGGGGCAGCAGAGCAGAGAACAGGGTAATTTGGGCAGAGCCAGGACCAGGTGCCTTGTCTGGAGCCCAAATAAGGGTGCCTGGTGCTGAGGATGGGCGGGGCTTTGCAACAGCATCCCCACACCACTGCCTCATGGCTGCCACCCCCAGTCACAACTCTGCATTGGGGACCATTCCAGCCAGCGTCAGGGGAGAGGGCACATTTGCACCAGGAGTAGCAGCTGCCTGGTGTCTGGGGCCAGTGCAGCTTCACGGAGGCCGTGGCAGCTGTGTGGCTCAGTGGGTCTGAGAGGTCTGGGAGGAGCTGCTCTCCTGCGACCTTGGACATGTCACTTAATCTGTTGGATCTGCATTTCCTGATGGTAAAGCAGAGATCACACGTGAGATAAGGCGAGGACATGCCCAGGGTGGCACCTAGCATGAGATAAAGTCCCGTGAGGCTCAGCCCTCTGCTCACATCCGACAGGAGCCTGGCCTGGGCTCAGCCTCCACCCCCTGGCAGCCTGCCTTGTGGAATAGCTAGAGGCCCTGTTTGGAACCTGGCCCTCTTTCCCCAAGCAGGTGATCTGCTCCCTGGGGCCCTGCTGATCACCTCCCAGTCCGTCCTATGTGAGCACTTCCTGCAGGAGCCCTGGGGGGCCCGCCCCGCCCCCTGCCCCTCCCCCTCCAGAGGCAGCTGGTGCCAACCTGGGCCTGAGGCCTGCCAGAGCCGCCCAGGCAGGGAAAAGGATTTGGTTCCTGTCATCACGCTCTCCTGGGGGTTGGAGGGGCGGGAGGGGGGGGGGTGTCTTGCTGCCGCTTGGTGGGATTGGGGGTGGGGAGGTGACGCCCATAGCTGTCAGTGGTTCCCGAGTTTCCCAACCACTCTCTGCCGCTCTGGGTGGACTCAGGCCAGGGAGGCCTCTTACCCCACCTGCCTGACAGTTGGGCCCAGGGGTTCATGCATGTGCGCCCAGGACAGGGAGGTGGCCAGGCCCCCATTCCCCCTCCCCCTCGTACCCCATGCCCCACTGCCATTTATTGGATGCCTACTGTGTACGAGGTCTGGGCATCTTCCTTTAATCTGTCCCACTTCCTGTGCGGTGCCGGGATTTGCCCGGTTTATCAGGGAGACTGGCCGTGTTGGGGTGGACCGCAGGATGGGATGGAGTTGGCTGGATTGAGGGCCCTGGTTGCAGACTCCCTGTGTCCCTAAGCCAGGGCCTCCCCTCCCTGGGCCTCAGTCCCCCTCCTCATCCTGGGCTGGATCATTCCGAGTCCCTTTCCAGGCCCAGTTTTCTGTGGGTTGATAAGGGCGGGGAGGGGGCGGGCGGAGATTCTGTGCTCATCCAGGGGTGTGCTGGCCACTCATCCTGGGGATCCCCGTGACCTGATAAGATAAGAAGCTGGTTGTAGCCACTGTGTCGGGCTTGTCTGCCAGTGCTCTTGCCAGGGTGTCAGTGGGGCCTGCTGCTTTCAGGAACAGCTGTCATGGAGCGAAGAGCAGGGATGAAGGGGATTTAACCCTATGAGTCCGTGTTGCTGCCGGAGGTGGGGGGAGCCGCCCCTGTTACACCACCAGGGCTCCTTGCTGACAGGCTTCAGGGATTCCGCCGGTTAGGCCCCCAGGGCAGCTGCAGGGGAGTGTCCAGCTCCTCCCACTGCCGGCTGCTGATGGCACTGGGAACAGCCTTGCCCTGTTGGACTCCCAGCGGCTCAGGAGAGGGGGTGGTGAGTGGTAGGGTGCCTGCTGGTCACACCCACCCCTGGGGTGGAAGCCAGAGCAGGGGTGGGATGTGCAGGGCCCACTCCCTGCAGCCCAGCTGCTCACTCCTCCTCATCCTCATCATGGTGGTGCAGCCAGTTGCTAGCTTATCAGTTACTTCCAGAAAAGCTGTTACAAAATGTGTGTGTGTGTGTGAAAGTCACTCTTACTGTTTCCGGCTGTAATTTTTTGTTGTGTTCTCTCTCTGTCCTCCTCTGCCCCCTTTTTGCTCCTTTTCCTCTTCCCTACCACCTCAAACTTCCAGCTGTCAACCTCAACCTTAGCCAAATGGTGTCCATTCTCTGAATCTTTTGGGGGTGTCCAGAGGCCCTTCGGACTTGGACAAAACCTCTAGATCCCCTCACTCCCAGAGCAGTGCTTATGGAGGAGGCGTATCTTGCAAATGTAGGAGGCATGAATACTCCCTGCAAGCCCGGCCCGGAGCTAAGTGCCAAGTTCTGATGTCTCCCTGGGTTAGTAAAGCCATAAGCCCCTTGAGAGCAGGCACCAGGCCTTACACCTCTTTGTGGCATCTCTGCCCGGTGGGCTTGGCTGACTGGAGCCCCGGGAAGCAGACCGGGAGCCTTTCGAATGTCCCGGTCTGCAGGACGAACTTTCAGCCTTGGCTCAGCTCAGACCCTCATCCTGGGGTCTGTCCAGGCTGTCTCCGCCTCCCCCTTCTCCCTCTCCTCCTGAGATGCATTAAAACAGTGTTAAAAAAAAATCCATCCAAGAGCTCATCTCTGTCTGCCAGAAAGTGCCTCCCACGCATGCTTCTCTCTTTCCTCCAAATAACTTGTCAAAGGAAAAAAGCCATTCCCAAATTTAAAATCTTGCAAGAGCCCAGCGGCATGGCTCAGTGGTTGGGTGTCCTCCTATAAACCAGGAGGTCACGGTTAGATTCCTGGTCAGGGCGCATGCCTGGGTTGTGTGCTTGAACCCCAGTAGGGGGCGTGCAGGAGGCAGCTGATCAATAATTCTCTATCACTGATGTTTCTATCTCCTCCCTTCTCTGAAATCAATAAAAATATATTAAAAAAATAAAGTAAGATCTTGGAAAAGATAGTACAACAAAGGTAGCCCAATTCCTCCTCTCAGGTACCGCCCTGCTGTGTGTGTGTTTCGTTGGCAAACCTGTGGTGTGAGGAGCTGGTGGGGATGAGTGCCAGGTTAAGGAGGGTGCAGAGGGCTGAGTGCTGAGGTGGGAGCAAGAGAGTAATGGAGAGTCCAGCTGGCGGGGCCTCCTCCTGCCATAGATGGAGGCCAGACAGGTGCAGGGGACGTGGCGGGTTCAGGGTCCGCCATGAAAGGGTGTCCCTCAGGCGTCAGGCTTGGCCGCCTCTTGCCAGCAGCTCTGCTCTGGAGAGTAAAGCCTTAGAAGATCTGGCTCAGAAACCCAGGGGAGCCTGGCCATCAGCCTGACCTGGCCCCAGCCGTGTCCTGTCCCTGGGGTAACTGGGAAGGGGTTGGCTTTGTGGCAGCTCCAGGGAGAGGGCAGGCACGTCAGCCAGGCTCCCCCCGGAGCATGTGCCCAGCAAGTCAGGCTGCGGAATAAATTAGGGGCTCAGGGATTCCTTCCCCTTCCCTCCCAGCGGTTGCCCTGGAGAGCGGAGAGCAGAGCGTAGCCCTGGCAACTCTATTGATCTCGCAGGCGCCTCAGCCCTGCATTCCCCCCTCTCCCAGCTTCTGCCCAAATGACTTGGCTTTCTCACTTCTCCCCGCCTCCCTTTTTCTCTCCCCAGAGGCCATTAACTGTTTGATGAGAGCAATCGAGATCTACACAGACATGGTAAGGGTCGCTACAAGTCCTGGTCCACATATTGCCCCAGCCTCACCTCCCAGCTCCAGCACCAAGAGCAGGCAGAGAGGGGGATTTGTACCTGCGCTGGGCTGGGCTGGGCTGGCTGGGTCCTCACCGCCCCCCCCCCGCCCCCCAGCCTGGCTGCTGGCAGTCGCTTCCAGCACGTCCCGGAGGCCATCCTTGTCTTCATTTGTGGAAGTTAAGGTTACTGGGGACGTGTGTCCTTTTCCCCTTGCCCACCCTTCCCCACCAGCATCCTATCTGATTCCCAGCTCACAGCAGCCAGAGGGGGGTGTGGGCCGCGCCCAGAATGGGCACAGCCCCTGCCCTGCCCAGGGAACATCCCCATGGACAGATGGGGCCCAGAGAGGCGGCCGGCCCGAGGCCAGGGGGCCAAGACTGTGGACCACAACCAGGCTCAGGCCCTGTGAACTCTACCTTTTGCCTCTTCACATTCCACCTGTCTCGTCAGACCCCTCCGCCCGGGCAGAAAGGGGTCCTGGCCCCGCAGGTCCTGGCGATGCTTCAGTGTCAGTTACAGCAGCGGCCGCAGCTGCCATTTATTGGCCCAGACACTGCACGGGGTCATCTTCCGACCACAGCCCTGTGAGGTGGCACTGGTTAGCCCGTGTGACAGGAGAGGGGCACACACCTGCAGACAGGACTGGCTGAGACCCAAGGCTAGGCCTGGCTGGGCTTAGAGCCTGACCCTTTCCTGCTGCCTGAGGCGTGGGGGTGGCTGTGAACCAGCCCCTGTGTGTGGAGCAGCTGGACAGGCACCTGGACCCCCACTGGGTGGAGGCGGGGTGCTCAGGGAGCTGGAGGCCTCCACGGGGGAGGTGGAGGGGGATTTGCTTGTGAGAAGCCACCTCGATGGCCACACTGGGGGAGGGGAGGCCAAGGAGGCCTTGGGCGGTGGGGACACTCGGGCCCTCAGCCCCGGTTTCTCCAGAGCGTTGGTCCCATGGCTGCTCTGGGCCTTCTATTAAATGCTTCTTCCAGCCAGGCCCTCTGCCAGGTGCCTCTGCACCGCCCCCCCACCTGTGCACTGTGGACAGGAGGGAAGGGGGGCTGGGTGTGGTGTCTTGCTCAAGGTCACCCAGTCAGGGCAGCACTCAGACCTGGGCCTCTCACTGTAGAGCCTTGCTTTTAAGTCCCATGCCCTCTGCCCCTCGGTACCCTTCTCTGCGCACCTCACCTCACAAGTGCAGCTGAGGGGCAGGGAGCCACAGCTTTGGGGACCAGGGGGGCGTGGGGCACTGGCCACAGGCATTCCCTCCCGTGTCCCGCACAGGGCCGGTTCACCATCGCAGCCAAGCACCACATCTCCATCGCTGAGATCTACGAGACGGAGCTGGTGGACATCGAGAAGGTGAGGGGCCGGAGGGGACGAACAGAGGGGGCTGCAGCCAGTCGTCTGGGACCTGGACTCCTCTCTCTGCCCTGCTCCCTCGGGGAAGGGGCGTGGGCACTGGCAGAACTTGGATGAGGGCTCTGGCTGTGTCCCAGGGGCTGCCGGTGATAAAGGCTGCATTACCCCCTCTCACCCTCCCCCCTCCTGCGTCGCCCAGGCCATCGCGCACTACGAGCAGTCTGCTGACTACTACAAGAGCGAGGAGTCCAACAGGTACCCAGGGACCACTCCACTCCTGCCGCCCAGCCCCTTGCGCTTGCCACCAGCCACCGCCAACCTCTCTCCTCTCCGCCCCGCACAGCTCGGCCAACAAGTGTCTGTTGAAGGTGGCTGGTTACGCCGCGCAGCTGGAGCAGTATCAGAAGGCTGTTGACATCTACGAACAGGTGGGGACCGTGGGGCTCCGAGCCCTGCTCTCTGCGGAGGGCGCTGCTCCCTGTCCTGTGTGCCAGTGCCCCCCTCCCTCTGCCACCTTCTCTATCCCCCCTCCCTCCCTTTCTGTCCGCCTCCCTCTGTCATCCCCTCGCCCTAACTCTACTCGCCTGGCTAAACATTTCCTCCACCCATGGCCCCCCGTCTGCTGTGCCCTTTCCCAGCCCAGCCCCGTCCTCAGGGAGCTTCCTGGCCGACCCCAGAGTGAGATGACTCTGAAGAACCAGAGTCGGGGAGGGAACGGGAAGAATTTCTGAAGCCTGGGGAGCCCAGAGGAAGGGGGTCAGAGAAACAGGGACCCTCCCACGGCTTCGCGGGCTCCTCTCCACTGTGTGGGGAGGGCTGGGCGGGGCCCGGGCTGTCCTGGTGGGTTCATGGCCAGGAGAAAGGCAGGCAGCTCAGAGGAGAGTGGGGCAGGCACCGCCTCGTGTTCCTTCAGCCTGCCGCCCCTCTGCCCCTGACATGCCAGCCTCCTGTCAGGCCTGATAGTGGGGCCGTCTCTCACCATCTTAGGCACCTGGGGAGGCCCACAGACACCTGGCCCTGTGGCAACAACCCCCCACCCCCATTATGTCTCGTCCTTGGTCACGCATGTACCCATTGCTAGCTTCCCTGGGGCTGGTCCCTGCCTCCCTGCCCTTGGGGTCCTGGTTAGCAGGTGTTCTCCTGGGGCCCAGACCCAGCCTCAGTGAGCCCCCCATGCCTGGCAGTGACCCTGACCCTCTGGCTGCCTGCCGTGAGCTCACAGTGCAGCCACCGTGTGCCCACAGGTGGGGACCACCGCCATGGACAGCCCCCTCCTCAAGTACAGCGCCAAGGACTACTTCTTCAAGGCGGCCCTCTGCCACTTCTGTATCGACATGCTCAACGCCAAGGTGAGCCCAGCCAGAGCCCACCCCCCGCCAGGTGGCCACTGGGGCCACTGTCACTAGGCCAAGTCCCCTCTCAACTCCTCAGAAGGGGTGAGCCCCTCCCCCACGTCTGGCCCCTGACAGTGGGCCTTGGGCGAGAACCCGTGTGCTCACTGATGTCACCGCCCGCCGCTGAGTGTGAGTTTCCGGTTCCCGACTCACTCGGTGCCAGGCCTTCCTTTCGTGAGAGCACGTTTTGAATCCTTACTGCTCCCCGTGAGGTCGGCATCTCTGTCACTCATTTTACAGGTGAACACTCAGGCTGAGACCGGAGTCTCTTGTTCAAGGCCACATGGCTGGTAAACAGCAGCACAATTCCAGATCTCTCTGACTCCCAGTCTCACGATGTGAACCATAGCCTGCATGTCCGCCTACCCATCTTCAGTTCAGGACCCCTTGGCAAGAGGGGCAGGAAATGCCCAGGGGAGGAGTGAACTCCTGAATCAGGGTTTCTTAAGGGTTTCCAGCCACCCTACCCGCAGCCTGGCACGTCTGAGCCCCCAGCCCTGCTCCCTGCATCGGGCCCCCTCAGATCCCTGCCCCACTGCTTACCCTGTGCCCTGAGCAGGTCACTGCCTTCTCTGGGTGTTTCCCTATAAAGTGGGGCTCTCTGTCATTTGATAGTTACATGAAACGTGCCCAGCACCAGGCCTGACATGTAAGACGTACTCAGGCAGTTGTCCTTGGCCCCCTCCCCTGGGTGAGCCTGGTTCAGGAGACAGTACTGGGCACTGGCCCGGGAAACGCTCCGTACATCCTCCCTTAACTCCCCGGCAGCTGTCTCTGCAGCCAGGCTGGCGCTGAGCTCAGCTCCTTGGAGGTACCGCTAGGCACAGAGCCAGGTGACATGAAGGTGGGGGAGGGGCACAGAGCTGACTCAGGATCCAAGCCAGCCTAGATCCCCTTCGCTGTCAGGCCAGTGGCCTCAACAGCCCCTTTATTGGCTGTCCTCTTCCTTCCTTCCTTCCTTCCTTCCTTCCACCCGTGCCATGCTCAGATCGCTGTCCAGAAGTACGAGGAGCTGTTCCCCGCTTTCTCTGACTCCCGGGAGTGCAAGCTGATGAAGGTGTGTGCTGACCCCTTTCCCTGCCCTTTTACTTCCGGGCCTGGGAGTGGGTGGTTGGGAGCCTGCAGGTGGGTGGAGGCGCTCCAGTGAGGAGGCTCACCGAGATTATAGTGGTTCTCAAGGGGTTTTCGTTTTTATTTTGTTTTCCCTCTTCTGCCATTTGGGTCTCCATTTTCTGGATAAAATCAGACTCAGGCAGCGATAAAGCTAGTAGAGGCTGAGCTGGAACACACACACGCACACACATGCACACACACACACACACGTGACCTGTGTCTATGAGCTTGCAAGCACCTTCCAACACAGGCAGGATTGGGACAGAACCCTTTCCTTCCTGTCAGCATGGGAGTTCCCCGATTTCCCTCCATCCAGGTGGTGTGTACATGGATCTAACCTGCCTGCCATGTTCTTGCAGAAATTGCTAGACGCCCATGAAGAGCAGAATGTGGACAGCTACACCGAGGCGGTGAGTGGCCGACAGGTGGCCGCCCTTCTCAGACATGCTGTGCCGAGAATTTCAACCTCTTTGACTCTGGCCTTGGCCCCTGGCTGTGAATTCCTTTCTGTAGACACCCCAGAATCTCGCGAGTCACCCCCAAGAGGTGCAGGGAGTATTCTCCCCAGTTTAGAGATGATGGCACTGAGGTTGAGAATGAGGAGGGGACGTGTCCTTGGTCCCTCAGGGACAGAGCTGGGTTCAGGTCCACATCTGTCTGGCCCTGAAGACCAAGGCTGCGCCCCTGGAGTCCCCCTGAGTGAGCAGCTGGGGGCCACCTCATCAGCTGCGGTGGGTGACCCAGGAGCCGAGAGGGAAGGAAATGAGCCGTCAGCCTCCCCCTTCGCGGGAGCAGGAGGGAGGCGGAGCTGAGGTGGCATTGGAGGGCCCATTCTTCCAGCAGCCAGTTCCGCATAGAACTGCCCCAGCTGCTTCTGAATGTTCCGGAACCCGGTGTGTCCAGCTCAGGACCTGATCTGGTCATCCAGACAGCTGAGCGCCTGCCCCTCCGGGTTCTCGGCCCCTATGATGACAGACCAGCTCCCTCTGGTCCCTCTGCCCCGACAGTGAAAGCTCCTCAAGGAGAGGGGCGACGAAGGGTGTGGGTTCCCAGGCCTCCCCTCCCCTGTGGCACCCGGGACAGGCCTGGTCACATCTCCAGGCCTCAGTTTCCCATCCGTAAAACAAGGAAGCTGTGCCTTTCTTAAGCTACAAAGTTAATTATTATCCTGAAAGGGAACCACCGGGCCTGCAGCCTCCCTTGCTGCTCCTCAGGCCACGGCTGGCAGGGACACATCTGGAGAAACTTGGGAGCAGAGACCATTGGCTTCAGGGCTGGGACAGGCAGGGAGCCAGGGCCAGGCGTGGGACTAGCCACCTGTCACCATAGTCACCGTTGCGGGTGTGCCACAGGTGAAGGAGTTCGACTCCATCTCCCGGCTGGACCAGTGGCTGACCACCATGCTGCTGCGCATCAAGAAGACCATCCAGGGCGACGAGGAGGACCTGCGCTAAGCCCCGCCCCCGGCACCTCTCTTCCAGCCCCTCTGCTTTCCCCAGCGGCCCCTCCAAACACTGCGTGAGCCCCGAGAGGTGGCCCAAGACCTGGCTGGGACCTTCCCTCCCTTCCCCCCAGGAGTCTCGCAGGCCACAGTGCAGGCGCCACACTGCCTCGGGGCCCTGGAGGCCGGCCTGCTGGCTACACAGTCACCCTCTATTCTCGCACCCCTCGTCCCTCCCCAGCCCATTTATTTAAGCCCCAAAGAGACCCTTTTCCACCCCGAAGCACAGAGTCTGTGGCATAGACTGATCAGCTGTGGGTGCCGCCAGGGGGTGGGGTCAGCATCTGACCCTCCATCGCCTGGCCGGCTGGGGCCGGAGCGTGAGGTTGGTTTCTGTCTCCCCACTTCTGTCCCCCAGCCAAGCGCTGAGCACATGCAGCAGCAGCTGAGATTGGCTCTCCGCTGTGGGGGGAGTTCCCCCTCACCCCAGCGCCGGAGCCTCCCAGCCTCCTGCAGCCCAGCCTCCCAGGAGAGCCCCCAGGCCCCGGAGCAGGGGCTCATCCTGCACCCGCCCCACATCTGCTCCTGCCATTGTGCTCTGAGGTTTTGTTGGTGGGAAGCTGCAACTGGCCCCCAAAAAATAAAAAACAACACTTTTGCATGAGTCTTCCTTCCTCTTCACCTCTGCGACCCCCTCTTTCAGGGCTAGAGTCCAGTATCCTGGCCCCCACTGGTCTCTGATCACACTGGGGAGAGGAGGCCAGCTTTGGAGACTCGGCTGGGTCGGAGGTCTCGGAGAGGGAGGCCCAGGGATTGTGGACTTGGGAGCCTGGGGACCCCCCGTCTTCATCTGTGAGCCCTGGTTTCCTCAGCTGGGTAGATGGCTGGCAGTGCCACCTTCAGAGCAGCTGGAGGATGGGGGCAGCAGTCACGTAAGAAGGGGTGGAAGAGGCCGATGGAATCTCCCAGCCTCACCCACGTCCACAGGCCCAGGGGGAGCACTGCAGGCCCCGGTGGCACCTGTTCTACATGTCACAGGATGGGGATGGGGGAGAGCAGCTTTGGTGACAGAGTACAGGACCCAGTAGGTGTGGGGAGTGGGAGAGATGACAGGATCCCTTTGCCTGGAAAGAGTGGGCAAGGGCTACCCACCTCCACACTCCACGGTGCAGGCTTGCGAGTCAAGTGACCCTCTGCTGTGCATGTGCCTCCTTCCACCCCTCTTGGGGGCGGCTGGGGGCGGCCAGAGGCAGGCGGTGTCACCGGGCAGTCCTCAGACAGGTGCTCCAGCCAGAGCCGCAGGGAGTGCAGGAGAGGTTCGTATCAGAGTGGCCTGTGCGACACCCGGCCCTGCCCCTCTGACCCCTTCTCCTCTCACAGCTCCATTGATTGATATTGGCTGCCTCGAGCTCAGTGACAACTCCTGAGACCTGGGATTGATTACCGATGTCTGCCATGAGCACAGGCTGAAGAATGGTTTAGAATCTATTTCTGTCATTGGTGACTGAAAAAGTCATTCTCAACCCTGGCTGTGCTGGAAATCAGAAAAAGTATTTAAGCTAGGGTCACACCCTGTAAAATTCTGGTTCCCCACCCTTTGGGGTTTATTTCCTGAAAGTTCCACAGGCAATTCAAAAGAGCAGGTAGGCTTGGAAACCACTGAACAAGACAATCCTTTCCAGACTAGAACTTCATTTATTCATTCGCTCAACACTTCTTAAGCGGTGTCGTTTAGAGGTTACCACGTGCGGTAGAAGCCTGAAGAAAGCCTTCAGAAGGGGCAGAACGAGACCCCACATGCTAGTCGCTCGGCGAGTATTGACTAAGCACCTACTGTGTCTGCCCTAGTCCAGCACCTGGGGACACAGTGCTTCACCATGGAGCCCGACCCTGCCCTCGGAGGCTTTCACTCCCAGATGCAGAGATCTGGGACTGACACACTCCCCTCCACATCCAACCTGCCTTTGAGAACTCCCTTTTATGTCTCTTATGTAACTGTCTGGCAAAGGACGGGCACGTCTTTGTAGGTTTTTAACACATTTACTGAATGCTTGCTTTGTCAGGCCTTGTAGTCCACATGCTGGGGATGTTACTGCCATCTCAGATCTTGCAGTCTGTGTATATGTATTCTTTCTGCCTGGAGGGAGGTGACAGGAAAGTTGGCCAACTCTAGCCCGGCCAGCGTGGCTCAGTGGTTGAGCGTGGCCCTATGAACCAGGAGGTCACAGTTTGATTCCCGGTCAGGGCACATGCCTGGGTTGCAGGCTCGATCCCCAGTGTGGGGCGTGCAGGAGGCAGCCAATCATGATTCTCATCATTGATGTTCCTCTCTCCCTTTCCCTTCCTTTCTGAAATCAATAAAAATATATTTTTTAAAAGAATGATTATTTCTTTTAAAAGAAAGAAAGTTGGCCAACTCTGGAAACTATACGGGTGTAAAGAGTCCCCAAGCCCGTCCTGTCATTCTAGGGACAAAATACTCAGGAAGCTCGTAAGACCCTGGGTTTAGTGTTACAGAATTTACCAGGCGACTGAAAAAATACACGGAGTACTCAGAGACCCGGATAAACCCATTTGCTTTCAGATGCACTAGTACAATGGGTCGGTTCTCCACATCCTGAGTGAATATGGAGGAGGCTTTCCCTTTATATCCTTTGGATTCTTTGTTTTCTCTGTTTCCTAACTACCAGGCTGTGTGGGGGCTTCCACAGCCCCCCCTGAGTCAGTCACAATGGGGGAGTTACATTGTATCTAAATGCCTGGTCTGGGTGGTGCCGGTGACCTCTCCTCTAGCTAAGCTGTTACATTCTTTGTTTATGGCCCCTCTGTAAAATGGGAGTATTCTGGGAAACAGGTTCTGCAAGACAGGGCAGGCATCAATGGAGTTAATATCGGCTGGCAAGAGTGTGGTTAGAAGGCAGGTTACTGGCACAGACTCAGATTGCTAGCCCCCCACCCCCGAATGTCTTATGTCCCCCTTCATTAGAAACACCTGGTCCACTCCTTTCTAGCCTATCAGTCAAGGGACTTACTCTCCCTGAGCCTCGATTTCATCCTCTATAAAGTGGGCTAATAAACCTCTGCAGGATTGTTGCAAGCTTATAGAGGTAAATTTGGGAAGGATGTGTGGCTCATGGTGCTCAGCGAATGCTGAATAAGTGAATGCTGGGTAACAATAGGATGGTTGTGAGGATTCAATGGGATAATCCAGCCAACGTGACTGGCACAAAGCCATTCAATAAAGGAGGAGGTTGTTTGTCAGGACAGATAGCTAGACCTTTCTTTGGGGTAAGAAGAATGCATTTCACCATTTTATTTTACATATATATTCAATGTTTTACTTAGAAACAACTTGAAACCAAGATGTTGGTTTGAAAAAATTAATTCAAAGTGAATTGAAAGTAATCAGCCAGTTTCTCAATTAGAATTGATATTCCGGGATGAGTAGCAGGATGTCTAGATATAGATGAGACTCTCATCTAATAATCAAAGCTATTCCTGAGAGCCAATTGATTAGCTGAAGCAACAGGTACTTCCTTTCATAAATGTATTTTTGTTGACTTCAGAGAGGAGGGGAGCGGGAGAGAAACGTCACTGATGAGAGAGAATCACTGATGGGCTGCCTCCTGCACGGCCTTGGGGGATCTAGCTGGAAACCCGGGCATGTGCCTGACCGGAATGGAATCGTGACCTCCTGGTTCATAGGTAGATGCTACACCACTGAGCCACACAGGCCGGGCCATTTCACCATTTTAAAAGTGATGTGATTAACAAACTATTGGTGCGGTCTTATTTGGGTTATAATACTACTTACTAGGTGTGTGATCTTCCTTTTACCTCTGTGTGCCTCAGTTCCTTCATGCATAAAGCACAGTAACTACCTCAGACTGCTTGTGGGTTTTAAATAAATCGATAGATGGGAAGCGCTTAGAACAAACTGTTCCTGACATATATATATTAAGCTTTATTGTGGGAGTTATCTACCGTCCACATAGCGCGCAGGCGCGTTGGGGCCAAGTCGCCGGGGAGGCTTGGCGGCCATCTTGGTAAAGGGCAGCGACGCAGCTGTGACGTCGTCAGTCTGCGCGACGAGCGGGCACCCCGAGGCCCCGGTCGCTTCGGGAGCGTGGGGTGGGGCAGGGCGGGCCGCGCGGGGCTGCGGGAGTGAGTGGCTGGGGCGCGCGATGGGGGAGGCGGCCGTGGCCGCGGAGCCCTGCCCGCTGCGCGAGGACAGCTTCACGCGCTTCTCGTCGCAGAGCAACGTGTACGGCCTGGCGGGCGGCGCGGGCGGGCGCGGGGAGCTGCTGGCCGCCACCCTTAAAGGCAAGGTGCTGGGCTTCCGCTACCAAGACCTCCGACAGAAAATCCGGCCGGTAGCCAAGGAGCTGCAGTTCAATTACATACCCGGTGCGTGGCGCTGTGGGGCCGGAGGGCCGGGAAGATGGTGTTGAGAAGGCTTCTGAGGCTCTGTCTGAGCCGGATCGCTATGATGGGAAAATGGGACCAGGGTGATTGAAGGGGGTCGGAGCTGGTAATCAGGAGGCGTTGGGGTCAGAGGGCAGGGATAAGAGGAGCCTGGAAGTGGGTAGGATTCAGGATCTCTGCTCCCATGATGATGGTGATCAGGACTCAGTAGGATTCAGAGATCACGATCATTGCAGTGGTTAAAGGTTATGGAGTCCTAGAGGTCAGGGGTCACTATGATTGGAGGTATTGCCTGAAACTTGAACTTTGAACTATCCCCTCCCAGTGGATGCCGAGATTGTCTCCATCGACACTTTCAACAAGTCGCCCCCAAAACGGGGCCTGGTCGTGGGAATCACGTTCATCAAGGTACCCAGAGCCCCCTCCACCTACCCGTTCCCTCCTCCTTACACACATGTGGATCCCACGGAATCTGACCCAAATCCCTCCTGCCAGCCCTACTCTCCCCTGAGGCCAGTTTCCTTCCACAGGATTCAGGGGACAAAGGCAGCCCCTTCCTTAACATTTACTGTGACTATGAGCCTGGCTCTGAGTACAACCTCGACTCCATTGCCCGTAAGTGTGGCCTGGAGGGAGGGAGAGGGCGGGGAGGGCACCTGTAGGTCCCTCGTGCCCACCTACCTGTGTTCCCCCTGCAGAGAGCTGCCTGAACCTGGAACTCCGGTTCACTCCTTTCCAGCTGTGCCATGCCGAGTGAGTAAGCCTGGGATGGGGTACAACAGGGTGCGGGTGTACCTGCAGGGGAGGGGCTTAGCAACGGAGACCGCAAACCTGCCCCTAGGCAGTCACATTCTAGTTCTGTTTTTTTAGAGCATCGTGCATTTAAGGTGTCCGTGGACCAGACGCGTGGCTGATGGGCTACCATTTTGTTATCACCAAACTAGATAGAGTTCAGTGAGCATCCGTGTTCTAGATATCTAGAATTCTCAGGTTCTCGGGTCCTCAGTTTCTAGACTTGGATATTCCAAGAGCTAGAAATGCTATTTTCTAGAGTTGCAAGCTCTGAGATTCCAGGAACTGAAAGTACTATAGTTTGATAATTCTGAGGTTCTGTCATGATAAAGCCCTAACATTGTCATATTTCAAGGAGCGACCCTACAGATCATTTAGAATTCTGGGGTTCTAGAATCCCACACTATGAGAATTCCATTCTAGAGCTCTGGATTCCATCCTAGAACACCAATGGTCTGGCACAGGTGCTAGCAAACTTTTTCTGTAAAGGCCCAGGTGGCAAATACGGTAAACATTAGGCTTTTGAGGGCCAGACCATCTCTGTCACAACTACTTGTCTGCTGTTATAGCAAGAAGGCAGCCATTGACTATGTAAATGAGTGGACATGACTGTGCTTCAATAAAACTTTATTTATAAAAACAGATGGTCGGTTGGATTTGGCCTGTGGGGTCATAGTTTGGCAGCCTCTGCTCTAGCAGGTGAGAGTTCTAGAAACTGATTTTCTGGATTCTAGGAACTGGATGTTCTACCATTCTGTGTCTGAATATCCTTGGTGGCAGTTTATTCAAGGCCTAGTAATTTAAAGGAGACAGAGAACAGAACTAGTTCTAGAGATAGAGATTCTAGTGTCCTGGGCTCCTGCAACCCACTCTAGAGCTTTATATTACACTAGAGGCCCAGTGCACGAAATTCGTGCACTGGTAGGGTCCCTCACGGCTGCCGGCCAGGGCCTCCCTTCCCCTGGCTGCCTGCCGCCTTGGCCTGGCACCGCTCGCTCACCTGCTCCACCATCCCGCCACAGTGGGGCCCGTTGGGGCTGGCAGTGCCTCCACTGCCGCATCGCCAACGCCCACCATGTTCTGCGCCGCCCCCTGGTGGTCAGCGCACATCTAACTCCCAGCTGGTCAAACTCCCCAGTAGGGACAATTTGCATGTTAGCCTTTTATTATATAGGATTTCTAAATCTCATCCGGAATGAAGACTCTAGGAGACGAGAGCTCTAGAAATGGGAGGTGCTCACAGGCTAACTTCCTATAGTTCTGCATCCTGAGGCTCTGGCCCTGGATCCAGTGTCTGGATCCCACAGCGTTAGGGTTCTTGCAGGCAGAGGTTTTGCAGACTCTGCCACTCTCGGGCTCTGCCACACGGGGGTCCTAGATGTCTCTGCTTCCAGGGTCCAGGTCGGGGATCAGCTGGAGACCGTGTTTCTCCTGAGTGGGAATGACCCGGCCATTCATCTCTACAAGGAGGTGAGGCAGGGGGAGGCGTGGCGGGCACAGCCCTGCCGGCGGCGTGAGGGGATGGCCACTGATACAAGCGGGGGTTGGGTCTTGGTTCTCCCAGAACGAGGGGCTGCACCAGTTTGAGGAACAACCCGTGGAAAATCTCTTCCCAGAGCTCACCAACCTGACCAGCAGGTAGGAGAGTGGCCGGACGGGACCAGGGCAGGTGGCCGCAGAGAAACTGGGTCGTGGGAATGGACCCCTAGAGAAGTCGGGTGGCGGGGATTACCTCAGAGAAATGTGGCAGCAGCGAGGGTCCCAGGGCTACAGGGCGGGCCGGGTCCCCGTGACGGCCTCCGGCCCCTCTGTCCGCCCACTCCCCCTCCAGTGTCCTCTGGCTGGACGTTCACAACCTCCCCGGCACATCCCGGCGACTGTCAGCCCTGGGCTGTCAGAGTGGTTATGTCCGCGTGGCCCACGTGGACCAGCGGAGTCGAGGTGATGGCGGGGTCTGGGGGGTAGGGATGGGGGGCTGAGGGCGGCGGCAGGGCCCTGAGTGCCCCCCTCCCCGCAGAGGTTTTGCAGACGTGGACGGTCCTGCAGGACGGCCCTATCTCCCGCGTGATCGTGTTCAGCCTGTCGGCCCCCGAGGGTGAGCCCTGGACTTGGGGGGACAACTCTGCAGGCTCGGCGACCCCGCACCTATGTCTGTGCCCTGCTCCCGCGTCCAGCCCTCATACCTCTCTCGGTCCCTCCCGCCTGCCCCCGGAGCTGCAGTGTGTCCCTCCCCTCCCTCCACGCCCTCAGGTCTCCCTTCCAGCTCCCGCCCCTGTGGTCTCCTCTGCCTTTCGCGTGGGGGTCTGACCTCACCCCTGCGCTGTGGCTTTCTGGGCTCCCTGCTCTGTCCTCACTCTCGCACTGTGCTCTCCGCCTCAGCCTTTCTTGAGGCCTCGCTGTCTCACCACTCAAGGTCTCGCCTCGCCCCCCGCATGTCGCTCTGCTCCTCCTGCCGGGGTCCGCCCTTCGCCGCTGTCTCCCTGGGCCTGACCTCGGCCAGCTGCCATCTGTCCCCCAGGCTGGTGTTTATTTTTCCTCCGACCGCCATTCCTACTGTGGTCTCGCCTTGGACCTCCCTGCTGTCACCAGCTTTTGCCTCTTCTGCTATCGTGGTCTAACCCCAGACCTGTCCTCCTGGTCTCTGACCTCGGCCACTCTCTCCTCCTCTGAGCTCTGCCCCTCCCTCTAGCACTCCCTCAGGTCTCTCTCCTGAGGCCCCACCTCTGTTCCTCTCACCGAGGGGAGGGTGGTCGGAGGAGGACCCTGGGCCCGTCCCCTCAGACCTACCCCCCATTCATGTTCTTTCTCCAGAGACCGGGGACGGGCCGCAGCGGGAAGAGTACAGTGTGCTCGTGGCCAGCATGCTGGAGCCGGCTGTGGTGTATCGGTGAGGGGCCCGGGGTGCGTGGGTGCCGTCTCACCCCAGACCTTTGCTCTGTGGTCTGACCTTGTCCCTCTGGGTGAGGTGGTTCAGGGCTGGGCAGGTAAAGGTGTTCATGGCCCAGGGAGTGGGTGCAAGTGTTTAAGTCTAGAACTTGTAGGGGTACGGGGAGGCCTTGGATGGGCACGAGCTGTCCGCTCTCCCTGGAGGAGGGGAGAAAGCCTGCTGGCAGGTGTGTAACGACCGCCTTCGTGTGTGAGAAAAGCTTGATTTGTAGCATTTGCCGATTTCCATGGTGTAAATACTCCCGCCAGGGGGGAGTTCAGGCCACTGACATGATGCCAGCAGGCTTGCCAAGCTTGTGAGCATTTCCTCTGGTGAGCCAGCACGAGGCAGCTGTGGCGCACCTGGTGGGCAGTGAGGAGGCCCCAATGGGGACCAAGCTCTCCAGGCTCCATGGGGACAGTGTGGGTGTCTAGATCCCCCAGGGGCCCATGTCAGTTTCCATTTGGGAGTCAGATGGTCCCACTCCAGGGGGAGGTGTGGGGCTCCAGATGGGGGAGTAGCCGGTGGGCAGTCGGAGTAAGGGATTTGAGCTCCCCTTGGTGGAGAGGAAGGTGATCAGATTGGAGATGAGGGAGATCAGGGGGGTGTCCAGGCTTCAGGAGGGTGTGCAGACCTTCGACGTGGAGCTGTGTGGGCCCTGGCCCAGGGTCTGGCACTAAGGGTGGTGGGCGCTGCGATCTGACCTCAGCCTGCCCCTGCGCTGGGGACCCTCAGGGACCTGCTAAGCCGGGGGCTGGAGGACCAGCTTCTGTTGCCTGGCAGTGACCAGTTTGACAGCGTCCTCTGTGGTCTGGTCACCGATGTGGATTTGGACGGGCAACCGGAAGTCCTGGTGGCCACCTATGGGCAGGTAGGACCCGAGGGAAGGACTGACACCCGCCCTCCCATCCACTGTCCCCGCCGCCCTGGGTAACCCAGCCCCTCGCCCCTGCAGGAGCTGCTCTGTTACAAGTACTGCCGCCCCGAGTCGGGGCTCCCCGAGGCCGAGCGCGGATTCCGCCTGCTGTGGCAGAGGAGCTTCCCCAGCCCGCTGCTGGCCATGGCCCACGTGGACCTGACCGGGGACGGGCTGCGGGAGCTCGCCGTGGTCTCCCTGAAGGGCGTGCACATCCTGCAGGTAGCGGGCTCCACGGGTTGGGTCCCTGGACGCGGAGCCTGAGATGGGGTTTTCGTACACCTGCTTGATTGAGGGCATGTTCACGGGGAATGTGTGTGTTTTACATTCTCTCACCTTCAGGCAAGGGCATTGGCTGCAGGCCCCCTCTGGGGGGTGGGAGTAATCTTTTTCTGGGAGGTGGTTCCTGTTGACTCAGGAGAGCTCCCAGGAGAAGGGGCAGCTGGGAGCACTCACAGCTGGCAGGAAGCATTCACAGCTGGGGGAGCACTCACAGCTGGGGGAGCACTCACAGCTGGGGGGAGCATTCACAGCTGGGGGAGCACTCACAGCTGGGGGAGCACTCACAGCTGGGGGGAGCACTCAGCTGGGTGGAGCACCCACAGCTGGGGGAGCACTCACAGCTGGGGGAGCACTCACAGCTGGGGGGAGCACTCACAGCTGGGGGAGCACTCACAGCTGGAGGGAGCACTCACAGCTGGAGGGAGCACTCACAGCTGGAGGGAGCACTCACAGCTGGGGGAGCACTCAGCTGGGTGGAGCACCCAAAGCTAGGGGAACACTCACAGCTAGGGGAACACTCACAGCTGGGGGGAGCACTCAGCTGGGTGGAGCACCCACAGCTAGGGGGAGCACTCACAGCTGGGGGAGCACTCACAGTTGGGGGAGCACTCACAGCTGGCAGGGAGCATTCACAACTGGGCGAGCACTCACAGCTGGGGGAGCACTCAGCTGGGTGGAGCACCCACAGCTAGGGGAACACTCACAGCTAGGGGAACACTCACAGCTAGGGGAGCACTCACAGCTGGAGGGAGCACTCAGCTGGGTGGAGCACCCACAGCTAGGGGGAGCACTCACAGCTAGGGGAGCACTCACAGCTGGAGGGAGCACTCAGCTGGGTGGAGCACCCACAGCTAGGGGGAGCACTCACAGCTAGGGGAGCACTCACAGCTGGCAGGGAGCATTCACAACTGGGCCAGCACTCACAGCTGGGGGAGCACTCACAGCTGGGGGAGCACTCACAGCTGGCAGGGAGCATTCACAACTGGGCGAGCACTCACAGCTAGGGGAGCACTCACAGCTAGGGGAGCACTCACAGCTAGGGGGAGCACCCCCGGTGAAGGGGATTCTGACACAGCATCTGTCCCCCCAGTGCCCTTCAGCCTCCCTGACTTTTGTCCTTCATTCCTCATGCTTTGTCACCTCGTCTCTTCCCTGTGGCCTGGCCCAGACCTGCCCCTGTGATCTGACCTCCACCCTTCCCTTTGCCCCCATGACCGTGCCCTCCTCCTGCAGCCACCCCTGTTGTGCACGTGACCAGCCTCACCCTGGCCGTGGTCTCCCAGCAGCAGCTGCTGAGCTTCCGGCCCCGGAGCCCCACTTCCCCCCCTGCCCGCAGTGCGGCCTCCAGCGCTTCTTCCGCAGCCAGTCCCCCGCTTTCCGCTCTGGCCACCTCGAGCCCTTCCTTAGTCCAACCTCCCAACTTTCTGTCGTGGTCAAGCCTGAGGGCTGTGGCCCACTGTCCAGCTTTCTGCTGCACTTTGACCTCTGACCCTCCCAAGCAGCCTGACTGCCGTTTCCCCTGTCACAGTCTCATATCCAGCCGTTCCCGTGGTCCAGGGTCCAACCCGGGACCCTCCATTGCAGTTTCACTTCCTGCTAATATAGTCTGACCTCTGACCTTTGCCCCATGGCCCAGCCCCCACCCCTCAGGCCAGTGGTTCTCAACCTTCCTAATGCCGCGACCCTTTAATACAGTTCCTCATGTTGTGGTGACCCCCAATTTCATTGTTACAAACTGAACATAATGAAAGCATAGTGATTCATCACAAAAACAATATGTAATTATATATGTGTTTTCCAATGGTCTTAAGCGACCCCCAAAGGGGTCGCGGCCCACAGGTTGAGAACCGCTGCCTTAGGCCATGGTGAGTATGCGTTTCCTAATGTGGTATTTGCTTCTCCTTCCACCTGGTCCGACTCCAGGATCCTTTCCCGTGCTGTCCAGCCTGGGTTCTCTCTACTGCCTCTAACCTTACTGCCTCATCTGAGTCTTGCTTGGGCTTGTCCTCCCGTCTGTCCCTCAGGGGAACGGCCTAGGTTAGACCTCAGGGCACCCATGCAGGGCAGACCCCAGGGGAAGGGTCTGAGTTGAACCAGTGGATGAGTTTAGACCTGAGTAAAACGGAATGAGGTTAGGCTCTGGGGCGGTCTGAGGTTAGAGCCTCATAGAAAGGGCATAGGGCCCTGGCCGGGTGGCTCCGTTAGATAAGTGCTGTCCCAGTACACCGAGGTTGTGGGTTTGCTCCCCAGTCAGGGCACATACAGGAATCAGCCAAAAGTGCAAAAATACATGGAACAACAAATCGATGTATCTCTCTTTCTCTTTATAAAATACTAGAAGCCTGGTGCACAGCCCGGCCTGTGCCCTCTCGCAGTCTGGGACCCCTCGGGGGATGTCCACCTGCTGGCTTAGGCCTGCTCCCTGGGGGATCGAGCCTAAGCTGGCAGTTAGACATCCCTCTGGCAGTCCAGGAGCCCTTGGGGGAGAGGCTCCTGCCACCGCTGCTGCACTTGCCAGCTGTCAGCCTGGCTTCTGGCTGAGCGGTACTCCCCCTGTGGGAGCGCACTGACCACCAGAAGGCAGCTCCTGCTTTGAGGGTCTGCCCCCTGGTGGTCAGTGTATGTCATAGCACCCGGTCGTTCTGCTGTTCAGTCAATTTGCATATTAGGGTTTTATTATATAGGAGATGTGTGTGTGTGTGTATAAATTTTTTTTAAAATGGAAAGGGCATAGGTTCATCTCATTGGAAAACTCTGAGGTTAGGCCACAGGGAGGTGTCTGTGGTGTGACCGTGGCAGCAGGACTGCCCTTCGCTGGGCTCTGACCCTCCCATCACCTGCACTGCGATCCGTTTCGAGCCATTTCACTGAGATCTCTGTCCCTTCTATGAGGGTCCCACCTCAGACTCCCCAGCCATCTAGCTCCACCCTCTCCCCCCCCCCCGCCCCCATGTGGGACATTCCTCTCTTGTCTGCTTTGCTTTGGCCTCCTCTGTCCTGTCGGCCTCTCCTTTCCTCCAGCGTGTCACCTGTGTCTCTGCCTGTGGCCTCACCTTGGCCTCTCCAGGGTCAGACCTCCCTCCCATAGAACGCAGTCTCTCTCATATCTTGATCCATCCCATCTCTTTCATCAACTTCTAACCTCAGACCAACAGTTGGGCCCAGGCTTGGTTCCTCCCACTGGAAATTCACTGAAGGCTGCCCCCTGGGTCTAACCTTCACCTGCCAGACACCTGTCCCACCCGCACACTGGTTTGCTCTCGGGCCCCCACCATGGCTGGGCTCCGGGCCTTTGGGGTGGTCTGACCTGCACCCCTCAGCTCTCTCAGCCCCGCCCTCTCTCTTGCTCCCCCAGCACAGTCTGATTCAGGCCTCGGAGCTGGTCCTGACGCGGCTTCGGCACCAAGTGGAGCAGAGGAGACGTCGGTCACAAGTGCTGGGGGACAGGGTGGGCCCGGGGCCTGCTGGGACGCCGGCCTCCTGAGCACCCACCCACTGCCCCCCATTGGGGTGCTCACCTCCAGCCCTTCCTGAGGCGGGGGGTACGGGGGGAGGGAAGAGTCCTGAAGGAGGGCATGCCTGGCCAGCCCCCAGGTGCTGGGACTGTGAGCTCTTGCCCTGGCTCTGTCCCAGGGCGCCCTTCGACCTCACCTAGCGCACTCCTCTGTGCCTCAGTGTTCCCATTGAAAATGGGGTGATCTCACCCAGCCCCCCTTCCGCTCCAGGTGAGAACTGGCCAGCCACCGATTGTTTTATGTCCTGAGGAGCTGGACTTCCCGTTGTCTTTATTCTTTTGTTCAGCAAGCAAGTCCTAAGAGCCTGGCCCCAGGTGCTGGGCTGGACTCGCCCAGAAGAACGGAGGGAGGGACATGGGAGAGAGGATCCAGGGATAGACCAGAGTCAGGACTGAGAAGAGGCCGAAGTGTAGACCTCGGAGGAGAGAAATGAGGATGGGCCCTTGCCGAAAGGCTGCGGTTAAACCGCTGTGGAAAAGACCAGACTACAGGGCAGCGGTTTCCAGCCGGTGCCGCGAGAAGTGTTAAAGCATGCAGTACCTGGCTGTTTAGTCAGGGCACGGACCTCTTCCCCTTAGATTGTCAAATAAAAAAAATGACAGCAGCTGCATGGCCAGTGTGGGTCAGTGGTTGAGCACCAGCTTGTGAACCAAGAGGTCGCCAGCTGGATTCTGGGTCAGGGCACATGCCTGAGTGTGGTTCGATCCCCCGTAGGGGGCGTGCAGGAGGCAGCTGATCCGTGGTTGATGTCTCTCTCATCATTGATGTTTTTCTCCCTCTCTGTCTCTGAAATCAATTTAAAAAGTATATTTCTTAAATGACAACAGCCAACACAACAACAGCCGTTTGGTGTGAACAAATAAAAATTACACCTAATTTTGTGTTTGTGTGTCAGATCAGCAAAGAATATATCTGTTGGTGTGCACAGAATATTAAGCTGGGGTTGGACCTGCAGGGAGGACGGGTGAGACCCCCGTGGTGAGCTCTGGACCTGAGACTAGAACCAGTAGGGAAGCGAGGAGATGGAGCCTCAAAGGAGAGGAAAGGGTGTGAAGGACACTGTGGGGAGCTGTCCAGCTGCAAAGAGGGTCTGAGGCTGTGGGTTGTGCTGAGGTTGGACCCCAAGGGCCAAGGTGAGACCCCAGCAGGAAGTAATTGCGTTAGATGCCCCGGGAATGCTGGGTGGGACTCGGTGGGCGGACGAGGTCAGTCCTAAATGGAAAGCCCCCGAGGCTGGGGACAAGGCTGATCGCAGCCTGTGGCCATGGGACCTGCCCCTTCTCTGGCACCAGGAGGACTCAGGCCCCCCTCCCTGACCCGTGGAGGGCCGGGGTGACCAGGCCCCCCTCCCTGACCAGTGGAGCGCCAGGTGACACAAAGGTCTGCCCTCCCCCACCAGGGGCCAGGAATCGGTCAGGAGGCTGGGGAGTGACTCCGAGCAGGACCAGGCTGGTGGGCGGGTGGGCTCTTTCCTCGGGGCAGAGGTGGGTGGGATCCTGCTCCCTGAGGAGGGCCTGTGGCCATCGGCCTTCACCATCGGTGTGACACACGCACTGACAGCAAAGGCCCAGCCGCCAGCTCTCTGCAGGCGTCTTGACGAGATAGCCTGCCATTTCTTGGTGAGCCTGGCTTCTCATCCCCCAGAACCCAGGCCCAAGTATGGGAATTGGCAGGGGGTGCCTTCCACCTGTGCCGTCACCCCCGTGCCGGGCGGGCGGGGACCCTGGGGGCGCTCCGGGAGGGGGTTAGTGATGGTGTGATCTGAGCAGGGCGCACACCCTGGAGAGGGGCGTGTGTGGGTGTGTCCACTCCAGGGCTCAGGAGTGGGTCTGGGCCACCGGGTCCTCCGCAGCTCACTTCCTGGCTTCCCGCCGGGTCCGTGGCCCAGGACAGCGTGTGGTGTAGCGGCGCAGGGGGTAGAGCCTGAAGCCACACTTCACCGCCCTGTGCCTCAGTTTCCCCATCTGTAACAGCGTCCGCCTCGCAGGGTTGGTGGGCGGGTTAGCTCCATCAGCATGTGTCAAGCGCTTACAAGAAGTGTTCGTAGCACCTGCACGTGCCGAGGGCGGCGTGAGTGGCAGCTGCTGCTATTATTATTAACGGCGCCTTTGTGGTTGTTTCCGCTGGCAGGAGTTTGGATCTGAGTGGCTAAACATTCCTGTCCTCCCCCCAGTCCTGGGAGCCGGCAACTATTTGTAGCTATTTTTTGCGTCTTTGGCCCTTATATGGAGCAGAGGCGGTATGTGTGTTGGGGATGGGGGCGGAGGGTGCCTCTGAATGACCCCTCCAGGTCCCCCCCCCCAAAACATGGGAAGAGCGCCCTGCGCCGCTGTCCCTGCCTGTGGTGCTGAACCCGGGGGGAGGTGGGAGGCGCGGGCGGCCTCCTCCTGCCCCGCCCCTCGCCAGGCCCCGCCCCGGGCCGCCCCCGCTTCGCCGCCTCCCCTCTCCCCGCCTCTCCCTCCTCCCCTCCCCAGAGCTCCTCCTCCCTCCCTCTCCAGCCGCCCCTCCCCCGCGTCCCTCCCCCCTCCTTCTCTCCTCCCTCGATCCCCTCTCCCTCCCCTCTCCCAGGCTCTCCCTCAGTCTCCAGCTCCTCTCTCCCTCTCCCTCTTCTCTCTCTGTCGGGCAGACTCGCCCACCACTGCCAACCCAGGGCTGGGGGGACCCTGCCCAGGCTGTGGCTGCAGGTAAGAGATCCCCAGTTAGTGGGGGTGTCGGGGAGGACAGAGTTCCCCAGCCTGGTTTGGGCGGGGGGTGGGGGGGTGAGGGCGTCTGTGGAGCCGGGAGCCGCTTTTCCCCGAACTCGTCGATGGCGGCTGGGGGGCTGCATATTCGGGGGGGGGTACCCAGGCCTTCCCAAGGGGCGGGGGCGCCGCCAGCAGCCAACATCCTCAGCGCCCCCCACCCCCGCCTTCGGGGAGTATGGCGGGCTGGGGAGGGGGTGCCTCCTGGGCACCGAGGGGCGAGAGCTCACCCGCCCCCCTTCTCTCCCCGCCCCCGACTTCCTGTGTCTGGTGTCCTCTCCTGCCTGCACCCCTGGGGGTCTCTGTCCGGCGAGTCCCCGTGTCAGGCTCGCGCTGCCCTGCGATCCCGCTGTGCCCGGTCCGCGCCGCCTCTACAGAAGCCCGCCGCTCCCCTCCGGCCCCCCTCGCCATCTGCGCTTCCCGTCTCCGCTCTCCCCGGTCCGTCTCCGTCTCCGCTGGCCCCACGTCTCCCCCTTCCTGCCGCCCCTTCCCCTCTCGCCTCTCCATCTGTCCGGGCGTCTGTCTGCCCGTCTCCCTCCCTCCTCCCCCCGGCGGCCCGCTCGCTCTCCTACACACCTTGGCCCCGCCCCTGGCAGGGGGAGACCTGGAGGAAGAAGATACGCCCTGCGGAGTGGGCTCCCCCAGAAGGCGAGGAGTCCCCCGAACTCCGCTCCCTTCCTCAGCCCGGTCCCTCCCGCCCTCCCCGCCGCACCTCCCCGCCCTCCCCGCCCCTCCCCTGTAGAGTTCCTTCTCCCCCGCCTTGGTTCTGGCTCTGAGGCCAGTCCGTCTGACCTGCGCCCTGACCTGCGCCCTGTGCAGAGCAGACGGAACCAGCCCTTCTGCCCAACGACCCCCTTCCTCTTCGCACGGACGGCCAGTCCTGCCTGCAGTCTAACCTCCACACGTCTTGCTGTTTGTCCGTTCGCAGTTCAGCCTTTCCACAATTTTCAGGCACCTTTCTAATCCAGGCACAGCGCTAGGTCCTGGGTCAGACCCGCCAGCCCCTCCTGCAGCCTCCCCTCCCTCCGCTCATGGTGTGCCGGCCTCGGACGGTCTCTCCGTGGTTCGTGGGGATGGAGCTCAGAAGCTCCTCTACCGCCCCTGGTGGGTCCGGGAGGGCCCTTCTGAGGCTAGAGGCGCCGGCCGGCCAGGGCACCCTCTTTTTCCTGGAGGGAAGGGGCCCCAGAGAAAGTGGGCTACAGTGAGCGGCAAGGGAGAGGGGTGAGTCTCCAGGTGCCACGTGGCTCCGGCTGGGCTAAAAGAGCACCGGGTCAGGAGTCCCACGAGATGAGTTTCCATCTCTGCTCGGCCTCCGACTTCAGGCTGTGTGACTCCGCCAAGCCTCTCCCCTCCTGGGCTCCAGCTCACCCACCAGCACTGCGTGTGTGATCCCCAGGCCCGGACATCGCATGCTCCCCGTGTGTGTGTGTGTGTGTGTGTGTGTGTGTGTGTGTGTGTGTGATCCCCAGGCTGGGACATCGCATGCTCCCCGTGTGTGTGTGTGTGTGTGTGTGTGTGCGTGCGTGTGTGCGCACATGTGTGTGATCCCCAGGCTGAAACATCCCATGGCTCACCAAGTGTGTGCCTGGGTGTGTGTGCACATGTGTGTGATCCCCAGGCTGGGACATTGCATGGCTCACCCTGTGTGTGTGTGTGTGTGTGTGTGTGTGTGCGCTCACATGTGTGTGATCCCCAGGCTGACACCTGGCTCACCCTGTGTGTGTGTGTGCACGCTCACATGTGTGTGATCCCCAGGCTGACACCTGGCTCACCCTGCAGCAGTAAATGTGCACGTTTCGAAGCCTGGGTCCCCACCTTGCACATCTGTGCGAGGGCTGGCGGGCGCCCCCTGCCCCCCACAAGCACAGTCAGGAACTGCCGCTGCCCTCCCCAGTGTGAGGGGCCTGAGGGAAGAGGCCCCACCTTCCCTCACGCCAGACTGGCCCCCCTCAGGCTGGCAGCCCCACTCTGCGGGGGAGGTCGCTGAGGTCCCAGGAGGCGTGGGAGGCAGAAGCAGGGTGCTCACACTGACCCAGCTGGCCGCCGGCCCACCAGAGAGAGGAGAGAGATGGCTCCGGAGATGGGGCCGGCCATCTGCCCTCCCGGCTCCCTCCCTGGCCTCCACCTGATCCTGTGGCCCCTGGATGCTCAGCCCAGACTAGGTTTCAGTTCCGCTGATGGACGAGAGGCAGAGGCAGACGAGGGGAGCTCAGCTGTCCCCGCCGCAGGGCGCAGATCTCGCGGCTGTTCATTTCACAAATATTTATCTTGTGCTTTCTCTCCTCCCCCGAGGCCTCCGTGAGAGGAAACCAGGTTTCTGAGGGAAAGGCAGGGAACCAGCCTGCTCCGAGGGCAAGGAGAGCAGGCGCAGCAGCCCTGGGCGGGCCCTGGCCCTCCCCGCTGGCGCCCGGGGGTGGGGGGGACAGGTGGTCAGACTTGAGGGAGGATCGCAGGCCATGGCCCTGCCACAGGGAGGGAGTGAGATGCTTCAGAGGAAGGCTGGGCTCCCAGGTGGCCCCGGTTCCTCCTGAAAGCCGAGGAGGAGGGAGGGAGAAGAGCGGAGTCTTTGCTTTGGATCCTGGTGGGTTTGTAATTATGCCTAAGTCGTTGCTAATTAGGGGGCTGCTAATTAGACATATCATTAGGGGACTTGCCGGTGGGGGCTAATTGTGCGGTGGCCCTTTAAGAGTCACCCCTCTCTCCCGCCTACACACACACACACACACACACACACACACACACTCCTTCTCAGGGAGGTTCTGCCAACACTCTGCCTCCCTCTCCAGGAGGAGCCAGCTCCCCGCCCGGGAGTGCGTGCGTGAGGAGGTGGGCGTGTTGGGAGCAGGCTGTGGGCTAGACTCGGAGAACTTGCTTCAGACAAAAATGGCAGGTGCTGGGAGAAGAGAGGCTGGTGGCCAGAGCGGGGTCCGGGCTGGTGGAGCCTAGCAGGACCCCTCCCTTCCTCTCTCAGTTCCTTTTCGATGGGTTGCTGGGTTACCATGGCAATGCAGGGGTGGGGCAGAGCCGCTGGAAGCCAGGGCCACTCTTGGAAAGAGAAACGAGGATGGGGAGCCCCAGGGTTGCTGCTGGGGGACTTCAGGCAAGTTACTGACCCTCTCTGAGCCTTGGTCCTCTCATCTGGGAAGAGGCTGGGGACTCCCCCCAAGAGGGCTGGTGCGTTGTGAGTAAGATGTTCAGAGAAGAAGACATGGGGCGGACTCCTCGAGGAGAGAGAGGGGGGATGTGGAGGAGAACCGGAGGAAAAGGGAACAGCAGGAGCGAGGTCTCTGAGGCAGCATGTGTCCACGGTGTCAGGGCCGGCGAGGAGGCAGTGGGCCGAGTGAGCAGGGGAAGGAGGGGATGAGGCCAGAGGGGATGGGGGCCAGACTGTGCAAGACCCTGTGAGGGGGGCAGAGCAGAGGACGCTGGTGCTCTGAGTGAGGAGGGAGCCACGCAGGGTTCTGAGCAGCGGGGAGATGTGCACTGACTTGCATTTTTAAAAGAAACCTAGACAGACAGACACAGCCACTCAAACCCAGGACCAGACGCAGGAAGGGAGGTGTTGAAATAGTAGACACCCTGCACCCACAAACAGGACAAAACCTCCAAAACGGTTCATATGTCACAGCTGCTAAGGAATTGTGCACCTCGCAGAGACTGGGGTACTGGAGAGAGACACCTGCCACCAGGTGGGGGGGTGTGTGTGTGACAGGCCCTCCAGCGGCCCCTTCTCAACCCCACCTGAGACAGACAGACACCCAGCACCCCCTGCAGCCCAGATTCGAGCAGGAGCGCACTGAAGGCCAAGTTGGGAAACATTAGAATCACCTAATGCAGTGGTTCTCAACCTCTGGCCCTTTAAATACAGTTCCTCATGTTGTGACTCAACCATAAAATTATTTCCGTTGCTACTTCATCACTGTCATGTTGCTACTGTTATGAATCGTCATGTCAATATCTGATATGCAGGATGGTCTTAGGCGACCCCTGTGAAAGGATCGTTCGACCGCCCAAGGGGTCGCGACCCACAGGTTGAGAACCGCTGACCTAATGAATCGCCTCCAGCCTTCGCCTCACCCACTGAATTATTCAGTCTGTGTTTTTTGTGCCTGGCTTCATCCATGCATTGTGTGTCCGTGGGACCCATCTGTGTTGTTGGGTGTATGGGTAGCCCACTCCCTTTTCAGTGCTGTGTAATATTCCTCAGTGTGACCACATGCTACTTCTCCATGTTACTGCTGACAGGCATCTGGGCGGTTTCAAAGTGGCAGCTATTAGAAGTAAAGTTGCTATGAACACTCTTGTAGTCCAGCCAGAGTGGCTCAGTGGTTGAGTATTAACCTGTGAACCAGGACGTCTCGGTTCCATTCCTGGTCAGGGCACATGTCTGGGTTGCAGGCTCGATCCCCAGTGTGGGGCATGCAGGAGGCAGCTGATCAATGATTCTCTGTCATCATTGATGTTTCTCTCTCTCTCTCCCTCGCCCTTCCTCTCTCTGAAATCAATTTAATATATATACTAGAGGCCCAGTGCACAAAATTTGTGCACTGAGGGGGGGGGTGTCCCTCAGCCCAACCTGTGCCCTCTCACAGTCCAGGAGCCCTCGGGGGATATCTGACTGACGGCTTAGGCCCACTCCTGTGAGCCCAGCTTCTAGCTGAGCTGTGCTTCCCCTGTGGGAGCAAACTGACCACCAAGGGGCAGCTCCTGCATTGAGCATCTGCCCCCTGGTGGTCAGTGCGCATCATAGCAACTCATCGACTGGTCGACTGTCTGCCCCCTGGTGGTCAGTGCATGTCATAGCGAGTGGTTGAGTGGCCTTAGCATATCATTAGCATATTACGCTTTGATTGGTTGAACAGCTGACTGGACAACCAGACACTTAGCATATTAGGCTTTTATTATATAGGATGTATATTTAAACACTCTTGTATGTGTCTAGTCTATTGGGGGACACGTGACCTGTTTCTCCTGGGTAACGCCTGGGAGCGGAATTGCTGAGTCGTAGTGTGCACATTGTTCAGCTATGGTTCCCCGGAGTGGTTAGACCAATTTACAGTCCCACCTGCTATGCGTCTGTCTTTATCTTTCTGGGTCTTTCTCCCTTCGTCTCTGTCTACCTCCCTCGGTCTCCGTCCTCCCTGTATTAGTCCTCAGCCTCCCTCTCCTTCTCCATCCCCAACAAGCCTTGACTCCTGTGTGTCCAGGAGGGGTGCCCTCCTCTCACCCAAACTTCCTCCTCCTCCCCCGCAGGACCCCGCCACCCTCCATGGCTCCCCTGGCCTTGGTGGGATTTGCGCTCCTCCTGGGGGCTCCCCCCTGCTCGGGGGCAGCTACCCCGACCCCCTCTCTGCCACCTTCCCCCACCAATGACAGCGACACCAGCACGGAGGTCTGCCAGGGTTCCAACCGCTGCCAGCCGGGGGTCCTGCTGCCCGTCTGGGAGCCCGACGACCCATCGCTGGGCGACAAGGCGGCAAGGGCCGTGGTCTACTTTGTGGCCATGGTCTACATGTTCCTGGGCGTGTCCATCATCGCCGACCGCTTCATGGCCTCCATCGAGGTCATCACGTCGAAGGAGAAGGAGATCACCATCACCAAGGCCAACGGCGAGACCAGCGTGGGCACCGTCCGCATCTGGAACGAGACCGTGTCCAACCTCACGCTCATGGCCCTGGGCTCCTCGGCGCCCGAGATCCTGCTGTCGGTCATCGAGGTCTGCGGCCACAACTTCCAGGCGGGCGAGCTGGGCCCGGGCACCATCGTGGGCAGCGCGGCCTTCAACATGTTTGTGGTCATTGCCGTGTGCGTGTACGTCATCCCGGCCGGCGAGAGCCGCAAGATCAAGCACCTGAGAGTCTTCTTTGTCACGGCCTCCTGGAGTATCTTCGCCTACGTCTGGCTGTACCTCATCCTGGCCGTCTTTTCCCCGGGGGTGGTCCAGGTAGGCTGGCCCCGTGGACACCGCCTCGGTGCATGCATGTCTGCAAAATCCAGAGGGGGGGGGCGCCCTGGGCTTGGGGGGGGCCGGTTCATGTGTCGGCACAAATGCATGCTCAGACCCCAGAGGGCGCCCGGTCACGCCCTGAGCAAGAGCTTCCGGCTGGGGAGGGAGGGCAAGTGGGGCTGGAGTCCTGAGGGTGCTCCCAAGCCGTGTCTAGATGGTGCTCCAGGCCCTGGAAAGGGCTCCTCTGCCGGGGGGGGGGGGTGCCATTGGCAATATTCCCACCCAGAAAGCCCCACCTTTTAACTCTCACAAGGGAGCCACGTGTGCTACGGATCCTTGTGGTCTCTGTAATGCATCCTGCCCTTCCGGTAGCCAGCTATTTGCTAGGTGTGCTTACGTTCTCCTCCTCGCCCTGTCTTTGCATTATTTAGTTCTCCTTTTTCCAGAAGACACGCCCCCCTGTGCACAAGTCATGCTCCGGTCGCATAAGCCAGCCTTGTGTTTCCTGACGATGCTAATTGCTTTGGGCAACGGGTGCAATTTGCATAACTTATCCGTGGACAAGCACAGATACATGCCCACATCTGCCGCCTCTAGCTCTGAATTCCCCGGGCAGGCTGTCGTGGTTTGCACCCTGCCTTCACCATTCCCCAGTGATTGCTGATGTTCGGATCATTTATGCCACTTGACTGTAATTTATACTCACATCAGCACAGGTAGAAGCCCAGCCCGCAGCAAAGCCCGCTTTGCATAATTTATTCCAATAGTGAGGCAAAATTGAGACCGAGCTGCATAATTTACACCCACATTCACATGCTCATCTGCCTCTCGTCTGTCCAGTGTCTTAACCGGCATCCCGACTAGCCTGCGTTTAAAACAGCGGTTCTCAACCTGGGGGTCGAACGACCCTTTCACAGGGGTCGCCTAAGACCATCGGAAAAACACATATATAATTACATATTGTTTTTTTTGTGATGAATCACTATGCTTTAGTTATGTTCAGTTTGTAACAATGAAATTGGGGGTCACCACCACATGAGGAACTGTATTAGAGGGTCTCGGCATTAGGAAGGCTGAGAACCACTGGTTGAAAACATCTGCCTAGTTTATTTCCCACAGTCCCGGAGACTGCAGGCTTTATTTGCATAATTTATTGATGGGCCTGCCTAATTCATTTGCACACAGGCAGAATTTATTTGAGGCTCCCCAGGATGCCTTCACACGCGTGCAGTCTCTTCATGCATATCTGTCAGGTTTTACCAGTTAACGTTTCTTTCCCGGAAGGATCTGGAGGTAGAGGCATAAAAATTCTTTGCAGATGATACAAAGGCAGGACTGCGGGATGAGAAGGCAGGGAGGAGAGGGGGAGATGGCGGCAGCGGCAGCAGACAGCGGGGAGGGAGGGAGAGACAGTCACTGCGACGGGCCCGTGACTGTGGCCCTGAGTTCCTGGCTTCATGGCCAGTAGTACAGAGCCATGTGTCACAGTTTCCTTTTGTGTTTAGTTTTAATTTTTATCTATTTTAGAGGAGGGGGTGAGGGAGAGAGAGAGACATCAATTTGTTGTTTCCCTCATTTATGCATTCATTGGTTGATTCTTTTTAAAAATATATATATATTTTTATTGATTTCAGAGAGGAAAGGAGAGGGAGAGAGAGCGAGAAACATCAGTGATGAGAGAGAATCATCGATCAGCTGCCTCCTGCATGCCCCGCACCAGGGATCGAGCCTGCAACCCGGGTACGTGCCCTTGACCAAAATCAAACCTGGGACCCTTCAGTCCTCAGGCTGATGCTCTATCCACTGAGCCAGACCAGCTACGGCTGATTCTTTTTTGAAAATATATTTTTATTGATTTCAGAGAGGAAAAGAGAGGGAGAGAGAGGTAGAAACATCAATGATGAGAGAGGAGACTCATTGATCAGCTGCCTCCTGTATGCCCCACACTGGGGATCGAGCCTGCAACCGGGGCATATGCCCTGACGGGGAATAGAACCAGTGACCTCCTGGTTCATAGGTTGAGCATCATAGGTAGACACTCAACCACTAAGCCACGCCGGCCAGGCTGTTGGTTGCTTCTTGTGTGTGCCCCTGACCGGAGATCGAACCCGCAACCTTGGCATATTGGGTCGGCACTCCAACCAATGACACTATCACACTTTTCAGGCTGTTAAAAAGGTTTCCAAAATGGTCTTGGATGAGGATTTATACCAAAACTGTGAAGAGAATTTTAGACACCACGGCTGAGAGGCGGCTAGGGGTGGGGGTGGAGAGGGGGTTTCCCCCGAGGAGGAGCTGGCTCGGATGTAGGGAACAGAGGGTATAAGACGCCAGGGCTCTGGGTGGAGAAGCAGGCACGGAGGGGCCTGTTGGGAGGAACACAGAGACCAGGATTGTGGGACATTTTGTGAAACAGCTGACGGAACTGGCATGAGATAAAGACGGCCCCGGTTCCCCCTGGATGCGCTGAACGGGGCAGGGAGAAGATGAGCCTGGCTCTGGCTTCCCCCCGGAAGTGCTGCGTGACCTCCGGCGAAGCCTGTGCCCTCTCTGGGCCCCAGTTTTCACATTTGAACCATGGAAGGGGTTGAACTAGACCACTGGTTCTTTTTTAAAAATGTTTTTTTTTAAAATATGTTTTTATTGATTTCAGAGAGCGGAAGGGAGAGGGAGAGAGAGAAATATCCGTGAGAGAGAATCATTGAGCAGCTGCCTCCTGCAGGGCCCCTCCTGGGGATCAAGCCTGAAACCCGGGCATGTGCCCTGTCTGGGAATTGAATGATGACCTCCTGGTTCATGGGCCAACACTCACCACTGCACCACACCGGCCGGGGCTTTGTTGTCGTTAATCCTCACCTGAGTATATTCTTTCCATTGATCTTTAGAGAGAGTAGAAGGGAGGGAAAGGGAGGCAGGGAGGGAGAGAAACATCAATGTGAGAGAGACACATCAATTGGTTGCCTTCCGCATGTGCTGTAACTGGGGCTGGGCATCGAATCTGCAACCCAAGTACGTGCCCTTGACCGGGAATCGAGCCCAAGACCCTCTGGTGCACAGGCCAACGCTCTAACCACTAGACAACACTGGCCAGGGCTCAACCAATCGTTTTTGGCCCTTCAAACCTAATGCTCCTTTTTTATAACAGACAATTTGTTTTATGCCCTTTATTCTGCTGATGGGAAATTCTTAGGTAAGAAGAGAGAAGTCTTCTAGCCTCAGAGTTTAGTTCGTGGGCCCTGGAGCCAGAGGGCTGGGTTCAAATCCCACCTCTGCTGCTTCTTAGCTGTGTAACTAACCTCGGGCAAGTCCCTTACGTGCTCTCAGGGCTGCGTGAGGATCCGCTGAATTGCTTCCTGTGGAAGGGCCTAGAACAGCCAGCCAGGGACAGAGAGAGGGTGAGCTGTTCTTCTCATGAGTGACCTTGAACTTGCCTCTGCTGTTGGCTTCCCCACGTCAGTGTAACACCTGACCTATGACATAAAGGAAAGTAACCTCTCATAGAACAGTGTGCATTTTCACATGTCAGTGCTTCCGCATGACTACCTAACCGTCATGACGAGGGAGCCGCATGCCAACACCCACTTATAAACAACGAGCCCTAGCCGGTGTGGCTCAGTGGATAGCGTGCCGGCCTGTGGACTAAAGGGTCCCATGGGCTCATGCCCCGGTTGTGGGCTCGATCCCCAGTAGGGGGCGTGCAGGAGGCAGCCGATCAATGATTCTCTCTCATCACTGAGGTTTCTATCTCTCTCTCCCTCTCCCTTCCTCTCTGAAATCAATAAAAATATCTTAAAAAAGGAAAGAAAAGACCAGAGACCATTCCATGCAAGGATTCAACAGAAGAGCAGGTCGCCACGAGGTTAAAAGCGAGCATCTTAGGTGCATATGAAACACCCAGGAGCATGCTTCGTACGTACAAAATCAGAGTGGAGTTCTGCCCTGGTTATTATAAGCAGGCTTTTCACTGACATGAATGTCCAGTGGGAGGTTCCGAAACGAAGTCGGCAGGACGTGTATTGTGGGGGGCTGTCCCATGCGTCTCTGATGTCAGCAGGCTGGAACTCCCCAATTATGTGCACCCATCAGCACCCCTGGACTTCTGATCCCCCGCTGGGGGGCGTGCCTGTCCACCGGGACCTGAGGTGTCTCACTCCCCTCCCACCGTGGGCGAGTGCACACGCCCTCACTGTGGGTGCCCTACAGGGGAGATGGGACCTGCTAGGGCAGCGGTTCTCAACCTGTGGGTCGCGACCCCTTTGGGGGTCAAACGACCCTTTCACAGGGGTCGCCTAAGACCATCAGAAAACACACATATAATTACATATTGTTTTTATGATTCATCACTATGCTTTCATTATATTCAATTTATAACAATGAAAATACATCCTGCATATCAGATATTTACATTATGATTCATAACAGTCGCAACATGACAGTGATGAAGTAGCAACGAAAATAATTGTATGGTTGGGGGTCACCACAACATGAGGAGCTGTATTAAAGGGTCGCGGCATTAGGAAGGTTGAGAACCGCTGTGCTAGGGTCTCCTTTAACTTCCCTGCAGGGAGCAAAGCCAATCATAGGGGCCTGAGACTGTCCTCTGATGAAGAGAGAATCCCCCACAACACACATGGTGCCCAGGAGACGGGGGCTCATTTTACAGCTTCTTTCCACAAACCCATCTGGTGGCTTTTGTGCGGTTTCACTATTTCCAAGTCCTCCCTTTTCCCTGAGCCATCAGTAAACACAGCGAGATCTTAGGAGATATTTCCCAGACCAGACTCATTGTTAAGATACCTCTGGGGCCAGCAAATAATAAATCCTTTTTACTCTTTTCTTCTTTATCTTTTTTGTGTTTGTTTGATTTTTGTTCATCCTCACTGAAGTATTTTTTTTCCCCATTGATTTTTAGAGAGAGTGGAAGGGAGGGGGAGAGACAGAGAGAGAAACATGGATGTGAGAGAGACATATCAACCGGTTGCCTTCTGCATACACCATGAGCCTGCATCCGAAGCACGTGCCCTTGACCAGAATTGAACCCACGACCCTTCAGTCCCCGGGCTGGTGCTCTAACCACTGAGCAACAGCGTTTCTTCCTTATCTTTAAGGAGGAAGGTGACATTTGAGTCTTCTTTAAAAATATTTTTAATTGATTTCAGAGAGGAAGGAAGAGGGAGATAGAAACCTCAATGATGAGAAAGAATCATGGATCGGCTGCCTCCTGCACACTCCCCACTGGGGATCGAGCCCGCAACCCGGGCATGTGCCCTGACCCAGAATTGAACCGTGACCTCCTGGTTCATAGGTCAGCACTCAATCACTGAGCCAGGCCATCCGGCTGGGCTCCATTTGAGGCTTTTCACGCATATTTTCAGGGTGAACTGTCATGTGTTAGTGGATGCTTTTGCAACGCGCCCAGAGAAGAATACTAGTGATGATAATGATAATAGCAATTTCGCATTTTGAGTATTTTCCACGTCAGGAACTGGCCATGCCGCGTGCCCCAGTGCATAACTCACTCAGTCTTGGGTCGGTGCCCACCTCCTGGACAAGAGGCTGGGCCAGACGTCCCGGGATCGGAGCTGGGCATGGCCGGGCTCTCTGGGGAGGCAGCACGTAAACATGGGAACTGGTTTCATGAGGCTGCGGAGAAGCCAGGCTGAGCCTCTTTTAGAATCAGCTCTGTCCCCAAGGACCCCGTTCTGAGAAAGGCGCCTGGCCAGGCCGCATTGGGGGTGGTGGTGGGGGGATGGAGTCTGGGGGGGAGGTGGGCAGAGCGCATGGAGCTGGGACTGCGGGGAGGGGGCTGCCTTGGTGGTGGCGGAGAATAGCTGGTTCCTGAGCGTGAGAAAAGGGGTGAATGAGGCGACCAGGAGAGAGACAGGGGGAGAGCGACAGAGTTCCAAGCATCTCACAAGGGAAGGAGATCGAAATCCACAAAATACATAAAAGGACGTGGAGACAAGTCAGGAGGCAGCAAGAAAGGAAGACCCTGGCGGGTGGCTCAGTTGGTTGGGGCCTCGGCCCATACACCACGATGTTGCGGGTTTGATTCCCAGTCAGGGCGTGATTCCCTCCTCCTCTCTAAAACCAATAAACATATCCTCAATGGGAATTTTTTTTTAAAGGAGAGGAGGAGGAGGAGGAGGAGGAGAAGGAAAGGTAGAAAACAAAAATCCAACAGACACAAGGCTGAGACAGACCAACACAGAGAGACGAGGAGACAGAGGAACAGGGACAAGAGCGGAACAGAGACGAAGAGGGAGGAGGGTGCAGAGACGGAAATGGGAGATGGGGGAGATGGGGAGATGGGGGAGATGGGGGAGATGGGGAGATGGGGAGATGGGGAGATGGGGAGATGGGGAGATGGGAGAGATGGGAATATGGGGCAGATGGGGAGATGGGAGAGATGGGGAGATGGGGGAGATGGGGAGATGGGGAGATGGGGAGATGGGGGAGATGGAGAGATGGGGAGATGGGGAGATGGAGAGATGGGGAGATGGGGGAGATGGGGAGATGGGGGAGATGGGGAGATGGGGGAGATGGGGGAGATGGGGAGATGGGGGAGATGGGGGAGATGGGGGAGATGGAGAGATGGGGGAGATGGGGGAGATGGGGAGATGGGGGAGATGGGGGAGATGGGGGAGATGGGGGAGATGGGGGAGATGGGGGAGATGAGGGAGATGGGGGACAGGGACCACCTGCGGAGTGTTGGGACCCCGACGCGGGAGGGGACGCGGAGAGCCGCGGGGGGCGGAGCGCGCCCCCTGGCGGCGGCGCTGACCCACGCCCGCCCGCCCGCAGGTGTGGGAGGCGCTGCTGACCCTCATCTTCTTCCCGGTGTGCGTGGTGTTCGCCTGGATGGCGGACAAGCGGCTGCTCTTCTACAAGTACGTGTACAAGCGCTACCGCACCGACCCGCGCAGCGGCATCATCATCGGCGCCGAGGGCGACCCCCCCAAGAGCATCGAGCTGGACGGCACGTTCGTGGGCGCCGAGGGGCCGGGCGAGGCGGGCGGCCTGGGCCCGGGCCCCGCCGAGGCCCGCGAGCTGGACGCCAGCCGCCGCGAGGTCATCCAGATCCTCAAGGACCTGAAGCAGAAGCACCCGGACAAGGACCTGGACCAGCTGGTGGGCATCGCCAACTACTACGCGCTGCTGCACCAGCAGAAGAGCCGCGCCTTCTACCGCATCCAGGCCACGCGCATGATGACGGGCGCGGGCAACGTGCTGCGGCGCCACGCGGCGGACGCCTCGCGCCGGGCCGGCCCCGCCGACGGGCCCGCGGAGGAGGAGGACGACGGCGCCAGCCGCATCTTCTTCGAGCCCAGCCTCTACCACTGCCTGGAGAACTGCGGCTCCGTGCTGCTGGCCGTCACCTGCCAGGGCGGCGAGGGCAACAGCACCTTCTACGTGGACTACCGCACGGAGGACGGCTCGGCCAAGGCGGGCTCCGACTACGAGTACAGGTGGGTCCGGGGGGCGGGCGGGAGGGAGGGAGGCTGTGCGCGGGGCCTCGGGGTTCCCGGGTCTCCTGGCTGCCTCCGCGCCCATCCTCGCTCCGCTATGGGCAGACCTGGATTCATTCATTCGTTCGCTCCTTTTTTAAATTTTAAATATATTTTTCTTGATTTCAGAGGGAGAGAGAGAGAAACATCAATGATGAGAGAGAATCATCGATCGGCAGCCTCGCAGGGATCGAGCCCCAAACCCGGGCATGTGCCTTGACCGGGAATCGAACCCGGGCCTCCTGGTTCCCAGGTCGGCGCTCAATCACTGAGCCACGCCGGTCAGGCCATTCACTCACTGTTGAGAGCCTACTTGGCACCACACTGTACCAGGCGTTCGGCGCACACAAGAGAATGTGAGTGCCCACTGGCCAGGGCTGCCCCTCCCATGTTCATCACGTACCTGTGGGCTCCTGTGCTTGGCACCACAGTTACCTGTATGCTTCCCTGGTAGAACAAGTACCCCACGGACACCATGACTAAAATAAAGCGTTTATTGAGTGCCTACTGTATGCCATGGGCATATCATGGTGAACACGATATCTAAGGTCCCTACCGTCCGGCTACAGTAAGGCTGCAAACTATTAAACTATATGAAAACATCAGGTGAGCCCTAGCCGGTTTGGCTCAGTGGATAGAGCGTCGGCCTGCAGACTGAAAGGTCCTGGGTTCGACTCCAGTCAAGGGCACATGCCTGGGTTGCAGGCTCAGTCACTGTGGGGGCCATGCAGGAGGCAGCCAATCAATGATTCTCTCTCATCATTGATGTTTCTATCTCTTCCTCCCTCTTCCTTCCTCTCTGAAATCAATCGAAAAACATTAACAAAAAAAAACAAAAAACACCATCAGGTGATGTAAGTACTACGTAGGAATATTAAGATAAGAGGAAGGCGACGGTGCCCCAATTGTGCCCAGGTTTTTGGCTCCACCATAAAGCAACCCACCTCTTGCGCCCTACTGAGCCCTGTCCTCACACCCTTTTGAACAGACCTGTGATCTTCCCTCATTCAAGCAGTTCCTGCTGAGCACCTACTGTGTGCCAGGCCCTTTCTTTTGTGGCTCAACATACAAATGCCAGCAAGATAACTTCGCTGCCCTCCTGTGGCCCACAAAATTCTTTATCTATTTGTAGTTCTGTCCATGCCACACTCTTTCAAGAATTGTAGCTTTACAGGATAGCTACTGTAGTTAACTGGCGTGCAAGTCTCCCTTGGTTTCCTAAAATAATAGCACTTATCGTGTGTCTGCTGGGTCAGCAATGGGCCTGGGCAGTGGAGACAGCAGCAAATGAAACACATAAAATTCCTGCCAGAACAGTCAACGTCCTCACCGGCCGTTAGAGAAAGACAGGCCACTAGGACGTACACGCTGAGCACATAGAAATGCCAGGAAGGGGCAAGAGCCGTGAGGAAAACTAAGGCAGAGGACGGGAGAGCATGTTGGCGGCTGAGCTGTGCCCCGTCCCATCCGCTCACCATCCGCCACCCCTCCCCGCCACCCTCTCCCTGAATGAGTCACAGATCTCTGGTCCTGCCACCACGCAGCAGCCAGTCCCCACGCAGACCCACGAACCGCTCATGCTCTGTCCGTGCATTCCTCTCTGGCTTTAATGTTTCTTATGAATAATCGTGGCGGTCCGTGTGAGCTGCAGGCAGCACGGCCCTGCGCCCATAAACACTGAGCGTGCCTCTCTAAGAACAGCGACATTCTCCTGCGTAATCACCAACGGCTCCCACACTCAGGACACTCAAAACCGAGTCAGTGTTACTGCGCGATGTGCAGCCCACGCGTGCATCGCCCCGGCGACCCCCGGAGCATCCCTTATGGCTGCGTGTCCCCCTCCCTCTCTTCCCATCCATCCCAGAACCACGCCTTGTGTCTGATGGTCGTGTCTCTTTGTCCGCTTCACTCTGGATCCGTCCCTGAGCCTTCCCGTGGCTTTCGTGACCCTGACACTTTGGAAGAGGACAGGCCAGTTACTGGGACAGTCCTCGGTTTGGTTTGGGCTTGTCTGTTTCCTGTGGTCAGATTCAGGGGGTGCGCTTCGGGCGGGGCGGGGGAAGTGATGCCGTGTCCTCCTCTTTGCCCAGGAGGCACGACACCCACTGGTCCCCTTACTGGTGACGTCCACCTCAGCCCTTTGTGGTAAAGATGGTGCTAAAGACTTTCAACAGTAAAGTTAAATTTAAAAAACATGTACCTTAAAAAAATGATGGTGCTAAAATCACCACATTCTACTATCCCTTGAAGTTTACATTTCTTTTTAAAAATATTTTTTGCCCTGACTGGTTTGGCTCATTGGATAGAGCATCGGCCTGCGGACTGAAAGGTCCCAGGTTCGATTCCGGTCAAAGGCATGTACCTGGGTTTTGGGCACATCCCCAGTAGGAGGTGATTGATGTTTCTCTCTCATCGACGTTTCTAACTCTCTCTCTTCCTCTCTGTAAAAAATGAATAAAATATATTTAAAAAAATATTTTTTATTGATTTCAGAGAGGAAGGAGAGGGAGAGAGAGATAGAAACATTGATGAGAGAGAATCTTTGATCGGCTGCCTCCTGCCCGCCCCCTACTGGGGATCGAGCCTGCAACCTGGGCATGTACCCTGACCGGGACTCAAACCCGTGACCTCTTCGTTCATAGGTTGACACTCAACCACTGAGCCACACGGGTTGGGTCAACCCATTTCTTTTTTTCATTTTAATTTTTTCAATTACAGTTGACATTCAGTATTCTGTTAGTTTCAGGTGTACAACACAGTAGTTAGGCATTTATAAAACTTACAAAATGATCCCCCCAGTAAGTCTAGTTCCCACCTGGCACCAAACATAGTCATTAAAATATTATTGACTCTCTTCCTTATGCTGTACTGCACATCCCCATGACCGTTTTGTAGCTACCAGTTTGTACTTCTTACTCCCGTCACCTTTTCCTCCCAGACACCCACTCCCCTCCCGTCTGGCAGCCAGCAGTCTGTTCTCTGTACCTATGAGTCTGTTTCTGTCTTGTTTGTTCATTGACTTTGTTTTTTAGATTCCACATATAAGGGAAATCTTATGCTATTTGTCTTTCTCTGACTGACTTATGTCACTCAGCATAAAACCCTTTGGGTTCCTCCATCTTGTCACAAATGGTAAGATTCCACTATTTTTCTATGGATGAGTAATATTCCATTGTGTATATGTACCATATTTCCTTTATCCACACATCTATTAATGGACATCTAGGTTGCTTCCATATCTTGGCTAGCCTATATAATAAAAGCCTAATATGCTAAGTGTCCGGTCGTTCAGTTGGACATTCAACCAATCAAAGGATAATATGCTAATGATATGCTAAGGCTGCTCAACCACTCGCTATGACGTGCATTGACCACCAGGGGGCAGATGCTCTGACCAGTAGGTTAGCTTGCTGCTGGGGTCCAGCCAATCGGGCCTGAGCGAGATGGGTCGGACATGCCCTGAAGCCCTCCCCTGGTCCCTCCCCTGCTGGCCAACCTCCTGCATCCTTCCCCGGCCCGATAGTGCACCAGTGGGGTCCCTCAGCCTGGCCTGCATCCTCTCACAATCTGGGACCCCTTGGGGGATGTCGGAGAGCCAGTTTCGGCCCAACAGCTGAACGACCGGTTGCTATGATGCACACTGACCACCAGGGGGCAGATGCTCAGTGCCGGAGCTGCCCCCTGCTGGTCAGTGCGCACTCCCACAGGGGTAGCGCCACTCAGCCAGAGGACGGGCTCGTGGTTAGCTAGTGCAGCGGCAGTGGTGGGAGCCTCTCCCGCCTCCACGGCAGAGTTAAGGATGTCGGACTAGGGCTCCCAGACTGTGAGAGGGCACAGGCCGGGCTGAGGGACTCTCACTACCCCACCAGTGCACAAATTTCATGCACCAGGCCTCTAGTTGTAAAAACCACTGCAATGAACATATACATGTATATAGCTTTCAAACTAGTGCTTTGGATTTCTTTAAATAAATACCCAGATGTGAACTTGCTGGGTCATAAGGTGGTTCTATTTTTTTTAACCTTTTGAGGAATCTCCACACTGTTTTGCATAGCAGCTGCACCAATTTGCATTCCCACCGACAGTTGAGGGTTCCCTTTTCTCCACATCCTTGCCAGCTCTTGTTTGTTGATAAGTTTACATTTCTAACATCCCACAACTTTAGGATCCTGAGATTCTAATATTAATATGTAAATATCACTAGCTAGCTTTTGTTGAGTGCTTTTCCTGTATTAATGCAATTCTCTTTTTTAAAAAAACACATTTTTATTGATTTCAGAGAGGAAGAGAGAAGGAGAGATAGAAACATCGGTGATGAGAGAGAATCACTGGCTGGCTGCTTCCTGCACGCCCCCTACTGGGGATCGAGCCTGCAGCCTAGGCATGTGCCCTTTTGGGAATTAAACTGTGATCTCCCGGTTTATAGGTCGACGCTCAACCACTGGGCCACGCCCGCTGGGCTAACTCAATTCTTATAACAACACCATGAGGTAGACACTATTATTAGCTGCATTTTACAGAGAGGAAACTGAGGCTCAGAGGGCTGCAGCATCCTAACTGCCCAAGTTCCAGCAGGCCCGGGGCCCGGCCCTGCTGGGCACAGGTTGGCCCACCTGGCTGGGCGTCCTTGGGGGCCAGCGGGCTTTGGCAACGGCGTCCAGGTTCCTCCACTCGGGGTCTTGTCGTCTGGTTCTAATGCTTTGCCAGAACCTTGGGGTCCCTCTGCCCCTCCCACAGGGCTGGGCTTCCCTTGGAGAACTGGAGCCCAGGACCCCTTTCTTCTGAAAGTGATAATTAACGATAGTGAACACTTATCGATCAGATAGTGCATTTCAGAACCGGAGCCGAGTCCCTGAGGTGCATGGTGGGAGGGGTGGGAGGGAAAATTAAAGGTTTTGTAGATGAATTGACACCCCAGAGTCACTCTGCTGTCTACAGCTCTACCAGGGAGAGCCCACTCATTCCCTGTCCCCTCACAGCTCCCCCTGATTAAGCTAATGTCACTGCCTCGCTGCCTCCCCCACCCCACTGTAGAGCATCCTGTGTGCCCTTCAGCGACATGTTTAAACGTAAGCCAGCCCACCTCCCTCCGCTGCTCAGAGGCCTCGCGCCGTCTCCATCTCACTTGGACTAATGGCCACAGCCCTCATCGTGGCGCACCAAGGCCTACACCATCTGCTCCTGTTCCGCCTGTGACGTCATCTGCCCCCCTCTCCTCCCTGCTCCCTCCACTGCAGCCACACTGGCCTCAAACACTCCAGGCCGCTGCTGCCTCAGGACATTTGCATGGGCTGTTCCCTTTAACATGAATACTCTTCTCCAGATCTCCTCCACTTGGCTCCCTCCTCGGGTCTCTGCTCAGATGTGCGCTCCTCGGCAAGGCTTTCCCCAACCACCCTAACACGGCACCCCCTCCTCACTCTCCACCCTCTCCCTCTATTTTCTCCATGGCACCATCGCCACCTGACGTCATGTTTGTTATTCATCTCCTGCACTAGAACTCTCCGCTGCTCTGGTTTTACTGCTGTTTCCCCAGCACTTAGAACAGTGCCTGGCACACAGCAGGTGCCCAATAAATATTGGTTGAACGAAGCAACTGCAATTAAATCGTTAAATGTGTAATTGTCACCGTGATACGGCTCTGCCAGGAGGCTGTGTGCTCCATGAAGACAGCCTGTTCCCCGCTGTGTTCCCAGCAGGGCCCAGCACAGGGCAGAGCAGGTGCTCAGGGAGTGTTTGTTAAATGAATGAATGAATGAATGAATGAACAAATGATGCCAAGTTCAGGAATGTGGTCTTTCTCTTGCGGGTCCTGGGAACACAGAAGGGTTTGTCAGAAGCCTGACAAGGTCAGTCCTGGGCCCTGCAGCGCTTCTACTCCAAGGGCGGTCCATTGACGGGGACTGTCTGCATCCCCTGGGAGCTAATTAGAAATGCAGAGTTTTTTTGTGTGTGTGTGTTTTTTTTTAAATATATTTTATTGATTTTTTACAGAGAGGAAGGGAGAGAGAGAGCCAGAAACATCGATGAGAGAGAAACATTGATCAGCTGCCTCCTGCACATCCCCCACTGGGGATGTGCCTGCAACCCAGGTACATGCCCTTGACCGGAATCGAACCTGGGACCCTTGAGTCCGCAGGCCGACGCTCTATCCACTGAGCCAAACCGGTTTCGGCAGAAATGCAGAGTTTTTGAAACCTGCAGCTACGGAACCAGAACCTGCATTTTTAACAGGATCCCCACGTGATTTGTGTGCACATTAAGGTTTGAGACTCATGACTATGGAACCCTCCAGATTCTCTCTCCACCTTGGGACTTTGCATGTGCTGTTCCCTCTGCCTGGCGAACTCCTGCCCACAGAAGCCTCCTCCAGGAAGCCCGCCCTGATCTCACAGTCATCGTTATCTGTATAATGCTGGACCAACTCTGCCCGGTTCCCCTCCTGCATCCCCTCCCCGCCCGGAGCCCACCTGATTCCCCCTCCGTATGATTTGTTTAATGCCTGTCCACGCTCATGCCTGAGAGCTGTCCCGTGGCACTGCCCCCTCCTCCGGGAAGCCCGCCCTGACTGCCTTGGCCCCCGTTGTTGACCGCCTGCCCTTCACCCCTCTCCCCGCCCCTCCGCTGCAGCGAGGGCACGCTGGTGTTCAAGCCGGGCGAGACGCTGAAGGAGGTGCGCATCGGCATCATCGATGACGACATCTTCGAGGAGGACGAGCACTTCTTCGTGCGGCTGCTGAACCTGCGCGTGGGCGACGCGCAGGGCATGTTCGAGCCCGACGGCGGCGGGCGGCCCAAAGGGCGGCTGGTGGCGCCGCTGCTGGCCACCGTCACCATCCTGGACGACGACCACGCGGGCATCTTCTCCTTCCAGGACCGCCTGCTGCACGTGAGCGAGTGCATGGGCACCGTGGACGTGCGCGTCGTGCGCAGCTCGGGCGCGCGCGGCACCGTGCGCCTCCCCTACCGCACGGTGGACGGCACGGCGCGCGGCGGCGGCGTGCACTACGAGGACGCGTGCGGGGAGCTCGAGTTCGGCGACGACGAGACCATGTGAGAGCGCAGTGTCCCCCCCCAACTTCCCCCCGCCTCCCCCTGGGGGTCCGGGGAGGGGCGGGGCCTGCTGGAGGGGCGGGGCCATGCCCGGGAAGGGGGAATGAGCGGGTGGGCTGCTAGTGGGCGGGGCGTGGTGGTGGGAATGGGCGTGGTCTGGTTGTGGGTGGGGCCTGGGTAGGTCCGCGCTGGTGAAATGGAAAGGTCGGGGTATATGGACAGGGAACAGAGAGGGGCCGGGTCAGGAGAGAGGAGGGAGGAGACAGCAGTGACGGGGGTGTGGCCAAGATGATAGGAAGGGACGTGGGTGGGGCCTGGGAGAAACTGGTTGTTTGGGGAGAAGTGGGGACTCGGGGGAGGGTCAGGGAAGAGTAGGAGAAGGGCCTGGGCAGAGGAGTGTGGAGACTTCATCGGTAGTTGGTGGAGATGGAGTGTGGCCTGCGGAGACGAGGGGAGGGTCCCGTGGAGTTGGGAAGAGGACGGAGTGGAGGGCGAGTCTGTGGAATGGAGACAGGGCCTAAGGCATGGGTGGAGTCTGGGTAGGGACACGAGGAAATAGACCTGGACAGCGGGAGAGGGCGGGGCATAAGGAGATGGGGCGGGGCTTGTGGGGAGCAGGTGGAACCTGGAGAAATGAGAGACCGAAGCAGGGGTTCTCAACCTGTGGGTCTCGAACAATGAAAATACATCCTGCATATCAGATACTTACATTACGATTCATAACAGTAGCAACATTACAGTTATGAAGTAGCAACGAAAATAATTTCATGGTTGGGTCACAACATGAGGAACTGTTATTAAAGGGTCGTGGCATTAGGAAGATTGAGTAGCCATATGGGGACCTGGGAAGGGGGCAGCAGGGTCTGGGAAACTGGGGGGCTGGGGTTTGGGAAGGTGGCGTGGAGTCTGGGGAGTGGGGCTGGGTGCACAGGCAGACATCTGTAGACACACAGACACAACCAACACACACGTACACACACACACACACACACACACACACACACACACACACGCACTAGCAACATACAGACACAAAATGTCACAGACAGGCACGTTGAAACAGGGCTGCTTTGACGCCAGACACCCGGCCACGGCCTGACACAGATGCCCGAGTCTCCCCGGGGGTGCCTGCAGCCTCACCTCCCCCACCCGCCTGCCAGGGATGCTGCGCGCCTGTCCCCCTTCGCCCGCTCCCTTCTGCCGCCCCCGCACGCCCCGTCTGTCTCCCTCCTCCTGCCGCCCACGCGCCTCCCACCGAGCAGAGCCCCCACCGCGCTCCTTCCCCCTCCTCCTCCCACCTCCGTGCCTTGGCCTCCGCCCAGCCTCTCACCGCTCTCCCTCTCTCCCCTGTGCGTCTCTGCCGCCTCCCACTCCCGCAGTCTCGCCCCGGGTCTCTGTTCATCTCTAGATCTCTGTATCCAGCTCTCTGGCCGGGTAATATTTCAGTAATGAATTCTCTCCATACCTCTCCATCGATCGCTCTGTCTGGCTGGGGTTGAGAACTTGGGTTGGGGGCTCAGAGCACCATCCGTGGAGGGGCGAGGATGCAAGAAGAGACAGACAGACACAGAGACAGAGGAGACCTGGAGAAAGAGCAGGAGAGGGAGAGGCAGAGCCAGGGTAACAGAGTCAGAGAGAGAGAAGCAGACAGAAAAGAGACACAGAGAGCATGGGAGAGACAGAAACTTAGAGACAAAGAGAGAAGGAAACGGAGAGACAGAGATACAGCAAGAGAGGCCGAGGAGCCCTGGCCAGCGTGGCTCAGTTGGTTGAGCGTTGTCCCGTGCACCGAAAGGTTGCCGGTTCAATTCCCAGGGGTTCGATTCCCGATTCCTGGTGCGGAAGGCTATCTGATCTCTCTCTCTCTCTCTCTCTCTCTCTCTCTCTCTCTCTTTCTCTCTCTCTCTCTCTCTTTCTCTCTCTCAAGGCTATCTGATCAACGTGCGTGTCTCTCTCTCCCTCTCCCTTACTCTCTCTCTACAATCAATAAAAACATTTGTTTTAAAAAGGAGAGGGAGAGGGAGAGATTGAGGGACTGAGACGAAGGAAGACTGAAGGGAGATGAGAGATATTCTGAACGGGAGCCTCAGAGGGACTCGGGGAAGGAGAGGTCCTGGGGAAGCAACGGAGAAAAAAAGAGGTCGGGTAGCAAGAGACAACAGGAAGCAGCAGGAGAAGGGAATGGGTCTGAGGTCAGAGGCCACAGTGGGTGGGAGAGGGGAGTTTCCAGGACACAGGAGGGCAGGCATGAGGGTGATGGAGAGTCAGGCTGCGGGGAAGGCTTCCTCCTTGATCTCAGCAAGCCCTGCCCTCGTCTCACTCTAGTCCCTCCTGCTGTCCCTCCCAGTTGGGTGTCTCCCCCTGGGTCCCCTGAGGCCATGCCTGTCAGGGCGCCAGTTGGTGTACGTGTCACTGGGTGTCAGTCACTGCATGTCGGTGGGTCGTGGCATGTCTGTGAGAGAGTGGGCGTGTGTGTGTGTGTGTGTGTGTGTGTGTGTGTGTGTGTGTGTGTGTGTGTGTGTGTGTGTCCCTGTCAGCGGGTCACCCTGTCAGCCGCTCTCCGCGTGGGTCAGGGTGTGTGAGGCGCGTGTCTCAGCGGATCCTGCTCCTCGCCAAGGCGCTTCAGCACCACGGACAGCTCCCAGCCCCCGCCTGAGGTGGGGGCCGGCGATTCTTCGCACCCACAGAAAAGTTAAAATATGCTGAGAGCAGGAGAGGGTGGCGGTGGGCGTACGTCCCCGCATGACCGCTTTGTGTGTGTCTGTCTTTGCATGGGTGTCACTGTGACTTGTGCACTTGTGTGTTGACATGGGTCTGTTGTGTGTTGAGATGGGCCTGTTGAGACCCTTTTGCTTGAGTTGTGCTGACGTGGCTGTTCCACTCTGTGAACACTGAGAGCCAGGCAGAGAACAGATAAAGAAAGGCAGAGGGCTGGGGAGAGACTGAGGCAGAGAAGGTCACAGCCAGAGACAGGGACGGAGAGAGAGAGACAGAGGGAGGCTGAGAGATGAGCAGAGACAGGGAGACTGAAAGAGATGCCGAGAGAGAGAGAGAGAGAGAGAGAGAGAGAGAGAGAGAGAGAGAGAGAGATTGAAGGGAATAAACAGAACCAAAAGGCGTAACGAGCGAGGCTGCCTGGTAACACCAGGGTCTGTAGGTTGGCCCTGTCGCCCGGCTGTGGTGGGGGCGTCGTGTTCACGGGCATCTGGTCCCCGCAGGGAATGGCTGCGGGTGCGATGGTGTGCGGATGGGGGCGGTGTGATTGGCTGTGCTTCCTCTCTGGGTGACTGTGTGGGCCGGTGTTTGTGTGCCTGGGTTCTGGGGCTGGGCCTTGTGGTTCCTGCCGCCGAAAGCGCTGCCAGTGCAGTGTGTGGGCTTTCTGGGGTTGTGGGTCTTTGTGACGGAGGGGTGGGTTGTGTGCCTGGAGGGGAGGGATAACGTCTGTCCATTCCTCCCCTGCCACACCCCGGTTACCATAGCAGCGGGGAATGCTGAGGAAGTCAATGAGCACTGAGTTAGCCTTCCGGATGTGTACAGGACAGAGGGCAGGCAGCTGGTGGTCTCTTGGGCCGAAGGGTTCCAGTGAACAGAGGTTTGTGGAAGGTGCCCTGCCCTAGGCGTTGGCGAGTCAGCAGAGACCGTAAATGAACACAGGTCACGGCCCTGGTGGAAGTTGCCTTTTAATGCCAGGAGGCAGATGGCAAAGAATAAACAAAATAAGTGCACACCCTAGCCTAGATGGTGTGTTAGAACAAAGACGACAGAACACAGAAGGGGTTCGGGATGCTGGGGGGCGGGCAGGGGCGGATTTCAGTATTAAAGGAGGTGGTGGGAATGGGCCTCATTGAAAAAGAAGGTGGAGCCTGGCCCGCATGGCTCAGTGGTTGAGCGTTGACCTATGAACACAAGGAGGTCACGGTTCGATTCCCGGTCAGGGCACGTGCCTGGTTGCGGGCTCTATCCCCATTGTGGGGTGTGCAGGAGGCTGCCAATCAATGATTCTCTCTCATCATTGATGTTTCTCTCTCTCTCTCTCTCTCTCTCTCTCTCTCTCTCTCTCTCTCTCCTTCCCCTCTGAAATCAATTAAAAAAATTTTTTTAAAAAAAGAGAAAAGAAACAAGTGGAGTTTGAGAACTAGAGGAGTGAGGGTGTGAGCCTGGAGGAACAGTGTTCTCGGTGGGAGGAACAGCCGTGTAAAGGCCCTGAGGCATGCGCAGGCTGGTTGTTCCAGGGACAGTGAGGAGGCCAGTGTGGCTGGGATGAGTGAGCGGGGGTCGGGGGCGGGGGGGCGAGGCCAGAAAGGGAACCAGGGCCACATGGCACAGGCCTTGCGGGCCACTCGGACTCTGGCCTTGATCCCGGCTGAGAGGGGAACCGCCTGAATGCCCCGAGCAGAGGAAGGGCCGGATGTAATCGGGGGTCGCGTCGGAATCCCTCGGGCCGCTCTTTAATAAGCCTCAGCTTCCTCGGAGGCTTCTGGGCTTGTGCCTGTCAATGGGGATAATAAGAGAAAGAGAGGGCCTTCCTCTGAGGATGGTTGCAGGACTGAATGAGGTGACGGGACCGGGACGGAGCCGGGCTCAAGGAACGGGGTGGCTGAGAGGGAAGGTATCGGTGGCTGAGAGGGGAGGGGCCTCATGCCCGTGTCCTGCTTCGCCCGCCCAGGAAAACTCTTCAGGTGAAGATAGTGGATGACGAGGAATATGAGAAAAAGGATAACTTCTTCATCGAGCTGGGCCAGCCGCAGTGGCTTAAGCGAGGGATCTCAGGTGAGGGCTGAGGGGTGGGCTGTGGGAGAGATCAACGGTCCAGGGTGCGGGGGCCTCGGGGGGTCCACTGTGGGTGCTCCTTCAGACTCGTGGATCTGAGCTTCCCAGGGGAGCGATCTCACTTTCTCTCTGTCTGTCTCTCCCCAGCTCTGCTGCTCAATCAAGGTGAGTGGAGTTTACCTCCTGGCTTTACGAGAAAGGGGGGCCGTGGAGGGGGCGTCAGGGAGGGTCAGGGCCTCGAGCTGCTCTTCCGGGTCAGGTTTGAGGCAGGGTGAAGGTGAGATACAAGTAGACTTGGGTGAGGGATGGAGCTGGCCTTAGAGTTGGTAGGGCCAGCTGAATTTGGGGTTATAGCGTGGGGTTCAGAGGCCGAGATTGTTTTGTTTGTAGTTAAAGTCGGGGGGGGGGGTGTAAGTCATAGAATCCAAACTGGATCTGCGGTGAGGCCAGAGGGAGTCAGGCTTGGGGTTACTTAGGACTGGGGTGGACTTAGGATTTGAGATCAGGATTAGGATTTGGTCAAGGTTACAGTTCAGATGGAAGCTGGTGGTGTTTAGATTTGTGAGTAAAATTAGGGTCAGGGTCTGAGACTGGGGTGAGAGTTGAGGCTATAGGGTCAGTGACTTGGAGATAGTGAGAGAATAGAATTGGTGTTTGGGGTTATGGTTAAGGCTGGACAAAAGATTGTAATAGTCAGGGTAAGTAATACACGCTGCTGTAACAAATAGGCCCCAAATCCCAGGAGATGAACACAAAAGTCATTTCTTGCTCAGGCAATGTTTCCTGAGAGTGTAGCTGCCTGGTGGCTGGCTTTCTTCAGAGAGTTAGGGTTGGTGCTGGGCTTGGAGCAAAGGATCAACACGCTTTAGGGTGATAAATGAATTCAGGGCCAGCTATAGGGGTCTAGGTCCAAGATTTGTACTGAATTGGGTCACCCCTCTTTTTGCACTCCCTCAGTCATACTCTAGGATGTTTTCAGAGCTTCGATATAGAGACCAGTCCTCTTCCCTCAAGAGTTGTGATGATGTCAGTGATAATAATAAAAAAAGTAGCTTTTCTGACTGTCATGTGCCAAGCACTGTTCTAAACACTTAACATGAATTAATTCTTTTAATTCTTGCAATTGCCTTATAAGGGAGGTATTATTATTATTGTGTCCATTATATAGATATGAACACTGAGGCACAGAGAAGCTAAAGCATTGCCCAAGGCCACACAGTGCCCACCATAGGAACCTCAGAGCCCAACAACTGAACCTTGTGGATCAGCCATGGGAGCTGGGGTGGGAGCTGGGGAAGATGATGGTCAGATAGGAGGCTGGGGCAGGCTGGAGGGGTGTCACCAGGTGGCTTCCCAGGGGACACAGACAGTGAAGGCATCACAGGCCCAATTAGCTAGGCCTCCCTGGAGCCTAACCCCCATCCCTCATGCTGCAGGGGACGGGGACAGGAAGCTGACAGCGGAGGAGGAGGAGGCTCGGAGGATAGCAGAGATGGGCAAGCCGGTTCTTGGGGAAAACTGCCGGCTGGAGGTCATCATTGAAGAGTCGTATGACTTTAAGGTGATTTTCTGGGGCCTCCCTGTCTTGGGGTTTTGCTTGAGTTGTTTCCGTGGAGAGAGTCTAAGAGGAGATCAACTATGAGGGTCACAAGAGAGGGGCAACCAAGGGTCCAGAGCCACCCTCCAGGTCCCTCCATTAGCACCATGGACAGCACACGCCTCCCTTTTCCTAGTAGCCCTGGGGTATGGAAGGTTGGGGGCCCCTGAGCATGGGGTGTGGGCCCCCAACCCCAGTCCCCCTCATGGGGCAGTCTTGGGTGATCGCGGACAACAATCTCTCTCCCACCCTTTCGACCCCAGAACACAGTGGATAAACTCATCAAGAAAACGAACTTGGCTTTGGTGATTGGCACCCATTCATGGAGGGAGCAGTTTTTAGAGGCAATTACGGTGAGCGCAGGTAAGTGGGGAGGGAGGAGAGAGAGACAGAAGAGGGAGGGGAGGGGCGGGCAGAGAGAGACACAGAGAGAAATGCGTGGAAAGACAGAGGGCAAGAGAGACAAGGAGAGAAAGACAGAGAGATAGAGAAAGAAAAGAGCAGGAAAGACACTGAGAGGGACAGACAGAGAGAAAAGGAAAGAAACAGGTACAGGAAGACAAAAGAAAAGATGGAGATCAGAGACCAACAAGACAGACAGGCACACGAAGAGACTCACCGCAGAAAGACAGAGGCGGAGGAAATGGGACCTAGAGAGTGAAGTCAGTGCACGGCATGAGGCCAGGGAGGGGCAGATAGACCCAGAGAAAAAGGCGGACAGAGACGGAGGGGGCCCGAGGTGCAGGGCTGCGGGCGGGAGGGCACCGCCCAGGCTTTCCTGTGGAGATTGGAGGGTGGAAACAGGTTAAATGGCCTGCCCGCCCCAGATAGAGCCTGGGCTCCTCTGTTGCCATGGAGACAGTCACCACAGCACCCAGCTGCACCCCCCTGTACGGTGTCCGCCCTCCTTAGGCCTCAGACGGTTTCCGACTGCCCCCCTGTGGCCAGAGACACTATGACACTCGGATCACAGTCTGGGGTACACACTGGGGAAACTGAGACCCAGAGACAGAGGCGGGACTGGCCTGGAGCCCCCCGCGAATCCAGAAGGAGCTGGGGTGGAGCTCGGGGCTCTGTCCCCCGCACAGCATCAGCTTCCCGCCCGGGAGGCCTAGCCAGTGGGAACCGAAACACAGAGCTGTGGTTGGAAAGACACTGGTCAGAGGTGGGACCCCCAGACGCCAGGCTTCGGGGATAGAAAAGCAGCAGGCAGCTGCCGAGAGACAGCAGATGGGAGGCCTAATAGAAACGAGGTGGTGTCTCCCCCGAGGCCACATCCTCTGACATCTCCTTCTGAGGGGTCCCCGGCCCCGGCCCTGTACAGGACACTCCTGGGGACAGAGATGACCATGACAGCTCAGGCCCAGCCCTCGTGGGACTCACAGTCCCGTGTGGGAGACAGACCTGTCACAAGAGTGACAACCCAGAGTGGGCAGGGCCGGACTGGGGCGCTCCGGGAGCTGCACAGGGAGGGGGCCTGGCCCAGCTTGAAGTTCAGGAGGGCTTCCTGGAGGAGGAGGCACCTGAGCTGAGTCTTCAGATGCAAATAGGAGTGTGTCCTCCATGCTCTGGCCTTCGCCGTGTCTCCCTGTGGTCAGTGAGGGGTGCGCTCGGTGGCAAGTCACAGAAAACTCGACCACAAGTGGCGTAAGCACACGAGTTTATTTTTCTCACAGGAGGAAAAATAATCTGCAGGAGGCAGGTTAGCAGCAGCTTAATAATGTCATTAAATCCCCAGGCCACTTCCTTATTTCTCAGCTTTTGCTTCGTGGTTGCAAAATGGCTGCTGCCCCTCCAGGTGTCGAGTCTGTATTTTCCAGGCAGGAAGAGAGGGAGCAGGGGATCAGGAAGGGGCAGCAGGCCTGTCGCGTTTGAGTTTCCAATTCCACTTAACTTGGGGTCACAGCAGAAACCTCCCTCTTTGGGATGTAACATGCAGAACCCCCAAAACCCCACACAACCACTTACTGAAGCATCTACAAATCCAAGCATGTATTTCCTTAACAAGGCGAGTGACTAAAAGTGGGGAAGGTGTAATTGACCTGAATCCCCGAGCCCGTCCAGCTCTCATGGCTTCCACTGCCCCCGGGCAGCCTCTGCCGCTGACGCTCTGCGGAGCCACTGGGCTGCACCACGGGAAGTGGCTTCATAATTTGGTGGCCGCCTGCCTTTTATCCCCGACTTGTGCTGAGTGACCGGTCAGGGCTCACGGGGTCTCTTAGCAGCAGCCTTCCAGATGTTGGGTTGGCACACTCGTGTGCTCCTTGCTCTTCATTCGTTGCTTTGTGCTTGTCAGTTTAGGGCGAGGCGGACAAATTGTCATCTGTGCCTTCTCATCACACAAGTCACTGCAGGTCAAAAGCGGGTCGGTTTTGGTCGCAATAGCTGACACAGGCGACTCTAAGAATGAGGGCCCCATCAGGAAAACTAGGTATTTCCAGAAACCCTCTGTTTAGGCCTCATTGCCAGATGGGGTCACATGGCCACTGCTGCAAGGGACTCTGGGAAAGCAAGTATTTAGCTTAGGACTACTAGCTGCAAGGAATTTAGGGAAAGTGAATATTTTCACCTGAGGACATGGCCATTGCTAGCCTTAAGGGATTCTGGGAGAGTGACTGTTAGCTGGATACATGGCTCTCTCTACCTGCAAGGAATTTTGGGAAATCAAGCGTGTGGCTACTGTCAGCTGCAATGAGTCGGAGGAACTGAACACTTCTTCCTGCAGAATATGTCTACCTGTGAATGTTTCTACATGCCTGTCAGTAGCTGTAAAGGGATGTGGCCACCCCTAGCAGCAAGGGATCCTGGGAAGCTGGATATTTTCAACTGGGCATATGGCCTCCTGAAACTTAGAGGGATTCTGGGAAAGTAAATATTTTCACCTGGGCCTAACGTTCTCCTAGCTGCAAGGGATCCTGGGAAAGTAAATATTTTCACCTGGGCCTAACGTTCTCCTAGCTGCAAGGGATCCTGGGAAAGTAAATATTTTCACCTGGGCCTAACGTTCTCCTAGCTGCAAGGGATCCTGGGAAAGTAAATATTTTCACCTGGGCCTAACATTCTCCTAGCTGCAAGGGATCCTGGGAAAGTAAATATTTTCACCTGGGCCTAACGTTCTCCTAGCTGCAAGGGATCCTGGGAAAGTAAATATTTTCACCTGGGCCTAACGTTCTCCTAGCTGCAAGGGATCCTGGGAAAGTATTGTTCTTAGCTGCTGACATGGACACACCTAGCTTCAAGGGATCCTGGGAAAGCGATTCGTTTTATGGGACTGGCTGTCCGGAAGTTGAACAGAGTGGGGCTGCAGGCGAGGAAGGAGGCATGGGTGTGTGCCCCAGCTGGGTCGTGTGCCCACAGGGGACGAGGAGGAGGAGGAGGACGGGTCCCGGGAGGAGCGGCTGCCTTCGTGCTTTGACTACGTCATGCACTTCCTGACGGTGTTCTGGAAGGTGCTGTTCGCCTGCGTGCCCCCCACGGAGTACTGCCACGGCTGGGCCTGCTTCGGCGTCTGCATCCTGGTCATCGGCCTGCTCACCGCCCTCATCGGCGACCTTGCCTCCCACTTTGGCTGCACCGTGGGCCTCAAGGACTCCGTCAACGCTGTGGTCTTCGTGGCCCTGGGCACCTCCATCCCCGGTAACCCCCTGGGGACCACTAGCGGGCTGGGGTCTCGGAGAGGCCAGGCAGTGAGGCCTCAGAGAAAGGTCCTGCAGAAATGAGCCGATAGGATCGTCCAGAACGCATGCCGGGGGTCCCAGAGGAGTATCCTGGTGGGTAATAGAAACAGGTGGGGGTCCCAGATTCACTATGAGTGGAGTCCCCAAAGCAACCAGGGGGAGTGCCCCACCGGGTGGAACTCAGGAGGTGGGAAATGCTGGAAGCCTGATGATGGATTCCATAGAAGCAGGATGTTCATTTCCCCTTCTCTCCCCTGCCCCCGCCAAGGAACCAGATAGAACTCTGTTGCTGGGCATGAGAGGAACCAGGCCAGTGAGTTTTGAAGCTTTCGCGAAGATGAGGGAGCGAGTAGAAGCCAGAGGTTGAAGGCGGGGTGCCATACAAATAGGATGGTGGCGTTTCAGAGACCTCGCTTAGACCATTAAAAGGCGGTGGCCACCATCCCGTCCCGTCTTCCCAAATAAACCCGAGCGAGAGTCCCTTCAACACGGGGCGTCAGAGACTCAAGTTCCTGCAGGAGGAGGGAGGCCAGGTGGGTGGGGAGGCCGAAACCTTGGTTTCCACGTCGCTGTGGTCACCAGCCAGGTGGTGGCGCTGCCCTTGGGGAATGTTGGCCTTTCCACGCCTGCCCTCCAGACCAGAGGCCTGAGTTGTTAGCCGGACGTTCAGGAGTGGGTGGGGCCGCAGAGGCCAGGCCCCTGCTTGACAGAAACCGCGTGGGGAGCGGACAGGAAAGGGGGTGCACGGGGTGGAGTCTGGCACTGACCTGACGGGGCCTGGTGGCAATGAGCCGATTGGGCCCGTGGAAAGCAGGCAGCAGGCTCGGTAGGATGCAGAGCGGATCCCACGAAAATCAGGCAGCGAGTCCCTCAAAGCAGGCTGCGTCCCACAGAAAGAGACAACGGGTCACATAGAAAGCAGGCAGAGGCCTGGCCGGCGTGGCTCCGTGGTTGAGCATCAACCATTGAACCAGGAGCTCATGGTTCCATTCCCGGTCAGGGCACATGCCCGGGTTGTGGGCTTGATCCCCAGTGGGGAGCGTGCAGGAGGCAGCCGGTCCATGATTCTCTCATCACGGATGCTTCCATCTCTCTCTCCCTCTCCCTTCCTCTCTGAAATCAATAAAAAAAAAAAATTTTTTTTAAAAGAAAGAAAGCAGGCAGTGGATCCCAGTGAATGTAGGCAAGTCCCCATAGAAAGCAGGAAGCGAGTCCAAGGGAAATCTGGCAGCGAGTTCTACAGAAGCAGGCGGTTGGTCCTGTAGAGCAGGCATAGGGGTGGCGACAGACGTTCCCTCTTGGGTGGGATCAGGGCCTCACGCCCTTGCCTACCACAGGGTGCCCCCAGGGCTGCAGGGGGCAGGGGGGAGGCGGGGCCTGCGCCAGCCGGGCCTGGGTCACGGGGCCACCCAGGAGCACGGGGAGGCTGGGTGTCGGATGGGCAGCAGGCGAGGGGACGGGTCCACGCAAAAACCGGGGGTGACCCGCGCGTGTCTCTGCCCGCAGACACCTTCGCCAGCAAGGTGGCGGCGCTGCAGGACCAATGCGCGGACGCGTCCATCGGCAACGTGACCGGCTCCAACGCGGTGAACGTGTTCCTGGGCCTGGGCGTGGCCTGGTCGGTGGCCGCCGTGTACTGGGCGGTGCAGGGCCGCCCCTTCGAGGTGCGCACGGGCACGCTGGCCTTCTCCGTCACGCTCTTCACCGTCTTCGCCTTCGTGGGCATCGCCGTGCTGCTGTACCGGCGCCGGCCGCACATCGGCGGCGAGCTGGGCGGCCCGCGCGGCCCCAAGATCGCCACCACCGCGCTCTTCCTCGGCCTCTGGTTCCTCTACATCCTCTTCGCCAGCCTCGAGGCTTACTGCCACATTCGGGGCTTCTAGCGCCCCCAGACTCGGCTCCCCCCGAGGCGGCCACACGCGCGCTCCCCGGCCCGGACTCAGCCTCCCTGCCTCCTGGGAATCCGCCTCCCCAGCCCACGGCCCCACCGACAGCCCCTCCCTTCCCCTCGCGAGCCTCCCAGGCCCTCCTCCTATCCGGTACCCCCTCCAGCCCGTCCACACCCCTGGGGGGGGGGGCGCCTCGAGGCCCCGCCCTCAGGGACCCTCCCCAGACACCCAGCCCTGGCTCCTCCCAGGACCCCCCCCAGGGGAAGGGCCTCGGAACTTCGCCCTCCCTGGGGCCCTTGAAGGAGGCGGGTCCACCCCAGGAGATCCAGGATCTCAGCCATTTCCCCCACCTCAGGGAGCGCCATTCAGCCCCAGGGCGGGGGTGGGGGGGTGGGGGGGGCTTGCATAGGGAGCCACACCTCCCTGGCTTCTCCGCTCAGGCCCTTGGGAGCGCGCTCTTTCTCGAGGCTTGGAGAAGGGAGGGGAGCAGTCGGGGTTCAGAGCTGGAGGGGGCGCCTGTGGGACCTGCCGTCTCTCACCTTCCAGCGCCCCGCTCTCGTCCACTACCTCCGAGAGCCCAGCCGCGCCCCGGACGGGGCCTGTGTGTACATAGTGTGTTGGGGAAGGGGTCGCGGGAGGGTGCATGTCTTGGGGAAAGGGGGTGGCCGACTTCCCTTTGGAGAGGGCAGAGACTCCCCCAGCCATGACAACCGACTTTGGGGAGGAGGCCGGGAATCAAAGGGAGTCCAGCCATTCCCCCCGACAATCCAGACGGCTCATCGTGCCCTCAGTGCCAGCCAACCCGGGCAGGACCCTCGAAGAGGAGACTGAGGGTCCCAGAGGACCTACAAGCCAGCACATGCTGCCACATCTCTGCCTGATGGGGACCGAGGGCGGGGGGGGGGGGGAGGGCGGGGCCTGGGCTATGTGGGGGGGGGGGCATTTTTAACTTTGGGGGCCACCCATCTGCTGGTAGGCCACCTGCGTTTTCTTACTGTTGATGTTCCCCCGCGCAAAGGACATACCTGGAGCGTGGGGAGTGCGGCCCGCTTCTTGGGGCCCCGAGGATGACCCCGCAGCCCCCGTCACCCCCCCCCCTTCCCACGGGTTTTTAGCGTCCGGTCGTCCTGTTGTGCACCGGCCCAGCATCCCAGACTGTCACCCACTCCCCTTCTCCTCTCCCAGCTCACCAGCACCAGTCACTGTCTCTTTTCTCTGTGATTTCTGTAAAAGTTGCCATAAAACTTGGAAATTCTGCCTGGGAAACGGCCTTCCGGTGAGAAGTTGGGAGGCAGGAGGAGGGAGCGAATGAGGACTTTGGGATTTCCGCAGCTGTGAAGTAGACCAGGAAATCTGGGTTTTTTTCCAGCCATCGCCCCTCCTCTGCAGGACACACCCACATGCAACCAGCCACCCAGAAAGTCCACACAGCTCCCCTCCCACCCCCCAGCCAGCCCTCCCTCCTGGCCCGGAGCTTCCCTAATCCATCAGCTACAAAGTATTCCTCTACAGGGGCGTCCTGGGAACTCAGATTTGCCTGAGCAGGAGCTGGGTTCAATGGGGGTTCCCCCCCCCCCCAATAAAGCAAGTCACTTTCTCAGAATGCTGGGGTAGGGGGGAGGACTTGTGAATCCCCAGCCTTTTCGAGCCAGTGGTTAGCATGAACGGAGTACGCGGGCGTGGGGAGTGCAGAGAGCGCGAAAGGACCAATGATCAGCGATCCTCTCGGCCACGCTGAGGAGCCTGGAGTTTATCCTCAGAGCGAAGGGGAGCTTTGGAAGGGACTGCATGGGGGTGGAGTGGGGCAGGCCATGGATATCCGATTTTCAAACGTTCCTTCTGGCTGCCTGTGAGAACGGAGGCTGGGGGGCCCGGGAGGGGCCTGGGGCAGCAGAGGAGGGGGTCCCGGAGTCGGGTGGTGGGAGGAAGGTGGGGAGAAGGGGTGGTTGAGAGGGAGAATGCATCCGGGCCCTGGCGGGAAAGAGACGGTGCCAGGGAGAGTTTATGGAAGGGATGGTACGTGGACGAAAGAGGGACGGCGCAGTACCCGGGGCGGCCAGTAGAGGGAGCAGTGGCCACCCTGAGCTCGAGGGTGTGAGCTGAGTGCCCTGAACCGCCACAGACCCCGCCGAACCCCTCCCAGGAGAGAAGGGGGACAGAGTGAGCACCCCAACTTACTCCTCCCACCCACCAGTCTCCTGCTGGAGCCTCCCCCGCCCCGCCCCGGCCCCATTGGCTCAATCCAGCAGAAGCCGGAGGTCAGAGAGGGAATGGCCTCAGCTTCTGGGCGCAGAGAGGAGGGGCGATGGGAGTTTTCAGAGTGAGGTCTTTTCTGGGCCCAGAGCAACGAGGAAAGGCTGAGGTCAGGGGACAGGACACGCTTTGGAGGGAAGGGGGGGCGGTGAGTACGGGCTCAGGGGGCGCGGTAGGAAGAACAGGCGTGGAGAAGGCGCTGGGTTGAGGGGGGTGCGTGCTGAGGGCGAGGTGCCTGTGGGGCGTCCAGAGACGCCAGGGAGGGGACGCCTGGAGCTCAGGAGGCGGCTGCCTGGAGGGAGATCTGCCATTTGTTGACCATGAGGTGTCACCAGGCCTCGGGAGGGGGAGGGCTGCCCAGGGAGAGGGTGCAGAGTGAGAAGGGGCGCGGGCAGTGCCTTGAGGGGCTCCGACCTCTAAGGGGCACATGGAAGACGGGAGAGCTGCCCACGGAGAGGGACCCGCCAGAGAGGTAGGTGGTGACCTGGGTGCATGAAACCCGGAGAAGGGTTTCCAGAGTGAGGGCGTGGTCCGCAGGGTCCAAGGCTGTGGCAGGTGGAGGAGGAGGAGGAGGAGGGTGAAGGGACCCCCGGGATTTAGGATTTGAGGAGAGCGGTTGGGTAGAGGGTGTGGGGGCAGAAGTCAGGCTGGTCCAGAGTGAGGAGGGAGTGGCAGCTGGGGAAACTGAGTCAGGGCATGGAGGCCACACGTTGGACAACCTGGAAGGAGAGGGGGAGCTGCTGGAGGGTGATGGGGTCCCAGAGGGCTGTCGCGGGAGGGTGGGGGCAGGTGTGACGCAGCGGGGTGCTGGGGATGAGGGCGGCAGAGAGCATTGGGGAGACGAGTTTGTGCGAACAGTGCCCTCAGCAGCTGGCAGTTATGGAGCCCACGATGCCAGGCTGGGCTCACCCAGTCACAGCCTCATTCAAACCGCCATTGTCCCAGCGTCACTCCCATTGCCCAGGGCAGGAAGCTGAGGCTCAGGGGGTGGAGCAGCGAGGAAGGGCTGAGGTCAGGGGACAGGGACAGGATTTGGAGGGTAGGGGGTGGGGTGAGTAAGGGCTCAGCTCAGTGCTGGGTGTCCCCAGAGCTCGGGACGTGGACGAGATGTTGCAAAACCTTACAGATGTCCCTTCACCCCCAAACCTCAGGATCCCCACCTGGATGAAGGCATCCAAGGGAGTCAGCGTGGGAGTGACTTAAATGACTTGCCCCCAGGGGGCGGCCTCGCAGGGAGATTTCTTTTCTTTGTGCCTCAGTGTCCTCGCCTGGAAAATGGGGACAATAACAGTAATGGGACCTATTTCACAGGACCGTTGTATTCTATTATAATTTAACATATAATTTATTAGAATTATATATACTATATTATATTAACTTCTGTGCATTTTTATCATAATTATATTAAACTAGAGGCCCAGTGCACAACATCTATGCACTGGGGTTGGGGGTGGTGTCCCTCAGCCCGGCCTGCGCCCTCTCGCAGTCTGAGACCCCTCGGGGAATGTCTGCCTGCCGGCTTAGGCCCGATTCCCCCGGGAGTGACAGCCACAGGGCAGGAATGCAGGGTCCTGGGAACCTGCTGTACCCCCTGAGTCCCAGCTGCTAGGCCACCAAACCCTGGGGGAGCTGGGCGGCAGGGACCCGCTTTTCTCTCCCTCCAGCCCCTGGATTCTTCTATTTTTCTTACAGATTTTTAAAAATTTTTTAAAGTTTTTTTTTTATATTGGTTTGACTCAGAATTCAAACATATTAAGTTGTCATGTCTTTTATTTTATTTATTTTTTTGCTTGTCTTTTAAATATATTTTTATTGATTTCAGAGAGGAAGGAAGAGGGAGAGAGATAGAAACATCAATGATGAGAATCATTTGATTGGCTTTCTTAAAGATTTTTTTAAAATTTGATTTTTAAAGAGAGAAATGCCCTAGCCAGTTTGGCTCAGTGGATAGAGCGTCGGCCTGCGGACTGAAGGGTCCCAGGTTTGATTCCGGCCAAGGGCACATGCCTGGGCTGTAGGCTCGATCCCCAGTAGGGGGCGTGCAGGAGGCAACCAATCAATGATTCTCTCTAATCTTTGATGTTTCTATCTCTCTCCCTCTCCCTTCCTCTCTGAAATCAATAAAAATATAAAGAGAGAGAGAGAGAGAGAGAGAGAGAGAGAGAGAGAGAGAGAGAAAAGCTCAGCTGTCTCCTGCACGCCCCCTACTGGGGATGGAGCCTGCAACGCAACGGGGCGGGGGGGGGGGGGTGGGGGTGCCCTGACCGGGAATCCAACTGGCAACCTTTTGGTTGAATGATGCCCAACCCACTGAGCCACACCGGCAGGGCCCCTGGGATTCTTTAATTCACTTTATTCATTGGGGGCCTGCTCTGTGCCTGGCGCTCTGCTGGGGACACCGCAGGGGCCCCCATGTCCCTGCACTCACCTGGATCACAGCACAGTGGGGGGCACACGCTGAACAGGGGGCCAGAGATGGCGGCCAGGTTGGGACTTTCGAGGGCAAGGACTCTGTAGCAAGACCCCAGGAGGAGGCCGACGGCACGGAACTGGGTGGGGGAGGCGAGTGTAAGAAGGGAATGGGAGCCGAGGGGTGCAGGGCGTGGGCAAATGGACAAGGGATGGTGCAGCACCGGGGGCGGGGGGGGTGGCAGGGGGAGCATAACACCCCCAGACTGAAGGACAAGCCGAGGGAGTGACTTCCAGAACCTGGAGAGGGGTCTGTCTGTAAGCCCTGGGAAGGGCTTCCTGTTAATATTTTAAAAAAATATTTCTACCGATTTCAGAGAGGAAGGAAGAGGGAGAGAGAGATAGAAACATCAATGATGAGAGAGAATCATTGATTGGCAGCCTCCTGCACTCCCCTCACTGGGGATCGAGCCCACAACCCAACCCAGGCATGTGCCCTTGACCGGAATCGAACCTGGGACCCTTCAGTCCCCAGGCCGACGCTCTATCCACTGAGCAAAACCAGCCAGGGCGTTAATATTTTGATTAAGAGTCGTGAATAACAGGGATCTGAAATAATTGTGGTTTAAATAAGACGACTCTCTTTCTCGCTGTGTAACAGTCTGCAACTCTCTTTCATGAGGGCAATAAAAAACCCGGTTTCTCCGTCCTGTGGCTCTGACCGCCGGCCTGGCCCTGGTCTGTGTGGTCCCAGACGGCTCACCTCCAGGCATCGTTCCAGCCAGAGGATGGAGAGGGCCCGGACCCACCGTCCTCTGTGAGTTTATACCCAGGAGTTCCCTGATCACGTCCTCCTGCATCCCAGTTACCGGACCTGCCTGGCTGCCAGAGGAGCTGGGGGAAGTTGTATTCTAAGTCATCGGCTAAAGCTCATGGAGGATTTGAAAGGGAACGGGGAAGATTGGGTTTTGGAGGACAGTGAACAGCCGCCTGCGGAAGGTTTGAAGGAACACAGAGGCGATGCTCAGACACCACACTCACCAATCAGATTAGAGGTACCAGCCGAATGCACCTCGGAAATTCAGGCCAAGGAGCCCCAGGGCCTTTGCATCACCAGCTCCTACATGAAGGGCCCCAGCTGGAGCCAGTCCTGATCCTCTGACCTTCCCCAGACTCTGAAACCCAGATTTCCTCGGCCTCCTCTTTGTTCCCCAAGTCCTTGTCCTGTTTCCTCCAAATAACTGGCAGCCTGAGACACCCCGCCCCCCGCTTACCCCCAGCTTCCTACCTCTCACCCACCTTTCCAGACCCTCCAAGCTTCCTGTTTTGGCATCTGTTTCTACGGAACAAAAAATCACCCTAAAACTCAGTGGCTTAAAATGACAAGTTGTTCTTCTCTCTCACTGGGGACCCAGGGACTGCAGTCACATGTGCCGGCTAAGTTATCTGGGGTCTGAGCTGCCCCTCACCAGGCTGCGCCGGGGCAGGCTGTCAGCTGAAAGCTGCGGCCGCGGACAGGAGCCGTGTCTTCCTTTGCATTTCGTCTGCACAGTGACTCTCCCTCTGTCCCTGTGTCCTAGGCCGGGTAATACCCCCCCACCCACCCCCACCCCCCCACCCCCCCCACCCCCCCACCCACCCCCACCCCCCCACCCTTGCACAAACACAGCACACCGCTCACCCGGCCGCCTGTGAGGGACGCTGAGTCTGGAGCTCTCTTGTTTGTTTCTCTCCTTCCTTGCCATGTCTCACTGCTCACAGTGTTTTAGGTTTGGAAGGTATATTAATGAGGGTTCTCCAGAGAAACAGAACCAATAGGATGTGTATTAGATAGATAGATAGATGATAGATAGATAGATAGATAGATAGATAGATAGATAGATAGATAGATAGATGATAGATAGATGATAGGGACTTATTCTTTTTTTTTTTTAAAGGTTGAATGATGATTTTTATTTTTTTAATATATTTTATTGATTTTTTTTACAGAGAGGAAGGGAAAGGGATAGAGAGAAACATCGATGAGAGAGAAACACCGATCAGCTGCCTCCTGCACACCCCTACTGGGGATGTGCCCACAACCAAGGTACATGCCCCTGACCGGAATCGAACCTGCGACCCTTGAGTCTGCAGGCTGATGCTCTATCCACTGAGCCAAACCGGTTAGGGCGTGACTTATTCTTTTAAACTGGTTCATGCAATTGTGGGGCTGGGGCTGGGGCTGGGGCTGGGGCTGGCAAGTCCAAATGCTGCAGGCGGGCCAGCAGGCTGACACTGACGCTGCAGCTCAAGTCCAAGGTCAGCCCAGAAGCAGAATTCTCCCTCAGGAGCCCCCAGTCTTTTCTCTCCAGACCTTCACCTGGTTGGGTGAGGCCCACCCGCGTCCTGGGGCCATCTGCCCACCCATTGGAATGCCCGTCTCCTCTGATCGCAGCAACACCTGAACGCAGGTTTGGGGAACATGGGGTACCAATCGCCCTCACAGGGGATCTTGTCTCCCCTTGTGCCGCTCTCTGCCCACCCGCCACACCCCTGCCCGGCCACTGTGTTGGGTTGGGCTCCACAGAAGCCAGCCTGAGGCCAGGATGGGGGGCTAGAGGTTTGTTTGGGAGGTGACTCCCCGAGACACTGGAGGGGAGGCGGGAGGATGAGCAGGTCACCCCTTGCGGGCAGAACCCGCTTCGGGTGCCCAGCCTGAGGGTGCGGAATTGGGGTGTTCAGCCACTAGCCCCTGGAGGCTGATGGGGAGTCTGCTTCCAGGGGTTGACTCCCAGCACCCCACCCCCCTCAGCTAGAGAGCACACTGGGGGGGAGGAGAGGAGGGGGGAGAGTGGGCAGGGGGGTGCAGGTGCCTGTGTGGGTGCAGCTGTTGTGTAGGGGTCTGAATGGGGCGTCCACAGCCCACAGGCCTCACTGCCTCTGTCCCAATGGGGAAAGTGCATGGGCACCATGGGCAGGCACGATGCCAGGTCTCCCCTCTCCTGGCCACATGCCCGCCCCCTCACCCCCCACCCCCCAGCACACAGCTTCTGGTCCCTCAGGGAACAGGCAGGGCGGGCTCCTGGCACCTCCCCCGCAGCCTGCCAGCCCCTGAGGATTGGGTCAGACTCTGGGCAGGACTTCCATGCCCGCGGGCTGTGGGAAAGAAGAGGTGGGCTCAGTGCCGGGGGTCTGCTCGCTTTCTTCTCCCCCCCCCCACCCCCCTGCCCTCTCCGTGCAATTTTCTTCCCGGAGGTGGAGGGAAGGAACAGCACGGAAGATGGATTGAAAGGGGGCAGCTGGGGTCAGGGGAGGAGGGCCCGCAGGGCGGGAGGGGAAGAGGAGCAGGGGGGAGGGGGGAGGGGCCACAGGAGAAAACACAGCTGTGGAGACAGAAGTAGAAGAGAGAGGCTTGGACATGGAAGGGGAGGAAGGAGAGAGCGGGATCGGGGCAGGGAAGGCGCGGAGGTTTAAAGAAATCCTCCAGCGACACCAGCGCCCACAGCCCCAGAGCAGCGGCCTGGAGACGGGCAGAGAAAACCCGAGATTCAAAGGGACCTGAGCAGGGTGAGGCGGGAGGGCCGGGGAGAGACACACAGACAGGGCCCAGGGCTGGGGCCAGAGAGGGAGAGACAGAGGTCCCCAGAGACAGAGAGAGAGAGAGTGAAGAGGAGAGACAGCAATGGAGAAGCGGACAGAGAGACACAGACAGAAAAGGGTGGAAGGAGAGACACAGGAAGCAGACAGATGGACAGACACACATAAGAGACAGTGAGAGAGAGAGGAAGTGGGGGAGAGAGGAGGAGGAGCAGTGGAGAGGCACAGGGGCACAGAGGAAGGATGGGAGGCAGGAAGGGAGGGTGGGGGTGGGATGGGCCCTTGCCCCTCCCCCGCCGGGCCAGGCGGTCCTCCCCGTGGCCTCTGCCCGGCCGTGGCTAATGGTATGATTGCTTGGCCGGGCGGCAGGCAGCGGGTGACAAATGAGCCGCCCGGAGTCGCGGGGCTCAGGTGATGGATGGCCCCGAGGCGGGCGGAGGGGCGGGCGGGGTGGGGGGACCAAGATAAACATTTCCTTCTCCTGGAGCCGCGCCAGGCCGGGGGAGGGACTGGGGATGGGGCGATGCATTTATGAAAGGTCTGGCCGCGGGTGGGGGAGTGAGGGACAGAGACAGGAAGGCTGAAACCCAGGGAGGCGGAGGGGGGGACACCAAGGCCCCCAGATGCAGAGGGAGGAGGGGAGGGAGAGAGAGCGAGAGCGAGAGTGAGACACAGAGATGGGGACAGAGAGAAGGAGACACGGAGGTGGAAAGGTGCAGGGAGAGAGGAGACAGAAATGGAGCAGACAGACACCCAAGACAGCACAGAGCCCCGGAAGGCCCTGGGCGGGGGCGAAGGGGGGGGGGATGCAGGTCCTGGGAGAGCCCTAAGTGAGGGAGGAGGGAGAAGGGAGGGAGACACGAACACGGAGCGGATGAGAAAGAGGGGAAACTGAGGCAAGAGTTGGCGGCACCAAGAGAGAAGACGGGAGGGGGCCAGAGCAGCTCCTCGCTCACCCCCTCGGCTCCTGTAGCCTCTGACAGCAGACCTTGGGGGGGGGGGGGTCTCGGGATCTCTGGGGGTCCCTGAGGCCACTAGGGATGGGGGACTGGGGTCAGCAAGAGGGCCCTCCCCAGGCCACTGAGAGATCCACAGCCATGCTGGGCGGCACCTGTGTTGGGGAGACCTGGAGGCCCCCCAGCTGTATTCATGGAGGTCTCAATAGGGTGGGACGGGGCCTTCCTCTCTATAAAGTGGGGGGGGGGGACTGGAGGTGAGACGGCCCCCAGGCCGGTGCTGATCTGGGAGCCCCTGAAGGCACACAGCCCCCCGCCCCCCTCCAGATGCAGCCACACGGGCCAGCAAGCACCGCCCAGGCCTGGGCCCCATCGGCTCCCTCCCCGGACGGGAGGGTCTGAGGACCATTTAAGGGACAGCTCAGCAGAGGGGCCTGAGGCCAGAGAGATGGGACCGTGAGTGACCACACAGACGGGGAGCGGGTGACAGCCACCCCTCCCGCCTCCCCGGCCCTGGCTTCTCCCAGACACTCCCATTTCTCCCCTAACAACGCCTCCTCCTCTCTTTAATTAAAAAGATTTATGCCCAGGAGTCCCAGCTCCACCCCCCCCCTCCGTGTTGTGGGGGCTGAGGGTCCTTCTGTGCGCAGAGCTGTGGCAGAAACCACCCTTTCCTCCCAGTGACACCCCCACATGGGCCCCCCTGGGCCCCACCAGGTAAGGCCGTCGCCTCGGCCTCTGTCCCTCACCCCTCTCTGGGGCTGTCACTCGGGCCACACTTCTTCTTTTCAGAACCAACTTGGGCAAGGGGACCTCAGTGCACCCCCCAGGACACAAGGTGAGGCAGGGTCGGGGGAGCAGGCCCCTGGCTTCCCCATCCCGAACCTCAGCTGGGGGCCGTGGAGGGGACACACAGAAGAGCTTTGCATCTTTAATTAAAACGTGATTTAAATTAATTTTCTGCTCCAAAACCCCTATCAGGGGGGCGGGGTGTGCGTGGCAGTGATTAAAGCACCCCTTTCCCTCCGCTTTCCTTAAAGGGCCAGAGTCACCTGTGGGACAGTCGCATACAAGAGCTTCTGGGAAGCGCCAGCCCCCCAGCCCCAGTCCTGGTTCCCTCTAGTTTAGCTGGTTCCCCATCATTCCCCTCAACCCAGGCTCACCCCGCAGATGGGAGACTCAGGGAGGGAAGACCCGTCCGACCTCGCCCCCAACCCCCCCAGGCGCCCTGTCCTGCTGGGCAGTGCTTCTGTCCTCACCCCATCCCGCGGCCTCACCCCTGCCCGGGCGGCCTGGGCGGGTTTAATTTCCAGGAGAGGAGAGGTGACCGGGAAGCAGGTGCTGCTGAGGCAGAGCTGTTTATGAGGCTGTAAACGTTTCCTTAGAGGCCAGCAGGGCTGCGCACTGCTCCTGGCTCAGCCTCCCCCTCTTTCTTGGCCCTGTCCCCCCCCCCCCGCCGCCCCGTCTCTGGGCCCCTGTCCCCCCCTCTCTCTGGGCCCCTGTCCCCCTCTCTCTATGGGCCTCTGTCTCCCCCCTCTCTGGGCCCCTGTCCCCCTCTCTCTCTGAGCCTCTGTCCCCCTCTCTCTGGGCCCCTGTCCCCCTCTCTCTCTGGGCCTCTGTCCCCCTCTCTCTCTGGGCCTCTGTCCCCCTCTCTCTATGGGCCTCTGTCTCCCTCTCTCTGGGCCCCTGTCCCCCTTTCTCTCTATGGGCCTCTGTCCCCCTCTCTCTGGGCCCCTGTCCCCCTCTCTCTCTATGGGCCTCTGTCCCCCTCTCTCTCTGGGCGTCTGTCTCCCTCTCTCTGGGCCCCTGTCCCCCTCTCTCTCTATGGGCCTCTGTCCCCCTCTCTCTCTGGGCGTCTGTCCCCCTCTCTCTGGGCCCCTGTCCCCCTCTCTCTCTATGGGCCTCTGTCCCCCTCTCTCTGGGCCCCTGTCCCCCTCTCACTATGGGCCTCTGTCTCCCTCTCTCTGGGCCCCTGTCTCCCTCTCTCTGGGCCCCTGTCCCCCTCTCTCTGGGCCCCTGTCTCCCTCTCTCTGGGCCCCTGTCCCCCTCTCTCTCTGGGCCTCTGTCCCCCTCTCTCTCTGGGCGTCTGTCCCCCTCTCTCTGGGCCCCTGTCTCCCTCTCTCTGGGCCCCTGTCCCCCTCTCTCTGGGCCCCTGTCCCCCTCTCTCTATGGGCCTCTGTCCCCCTCTCTCTGGGCCCCTGTCCCCCTCTCTCTGGGCCCCTGTCCCCCTCTCTCTATGGGCCTCTGTCTCCCTCTCTCTGGGCCCCTGTCTCCCTCTCTCTGGGCCCCTGTCCCCCACTCTCTGGGCCCCTGTCTCCCTCTCTCTGGGCCCCTGTCCCCCTCTCTCTCTGGGCCCCTGTCTCCCTCTCTCTGGGCCCCTGTCCCCCTCTCTCTCTGGGCCTCTGTCCCCCTCTCTCTGGGCCCCTGTCCCCCTCTCTCTATGGGCCTCTGTCCCCCTCTCTCTGGGCCCCTGTCCCCCTCTCTCTGGGCCCCTGTCCCCCTCTCTCTATGGGCCTCTGTCTCCCTCTCTCTGGGCCCCTGTCTCCCTCTCTCTGGGCCCCTGTCCCCCACTCTCTGGGCCCCTGTCTCCCTCTCTCTGGGCCCCTGTCCCCCTCTCTCTCTGGGCCTCTGTCCCCCTCTCTCTGGGCCCCTGTCCCCCTCTCTCTCTGGGCCTCTGTCCCCCTCTCTCTGGGCCCCTGTCCCCCTCTCTCTGGGCCCCTGTCCCCCTCTCTCTGGGCCCCTGTCCCCCTCTCTCTCTGGGCGTCTGTCTCCCTCTCTCTGGGCCCCTGTCCCCCTCTCTCTCTCTATGGGCCTCTGTCCCCCTCTCTCTGGGCCCCTGTCCCCCTCTCTCTGGGCCCCTGTCCCCCTCTCACTATGGGCCTCTGTCTCCCTCTCTCTGGGCCCCTGTCTCCCTCTCTCTGGGCCCCTGTCCCCCTCTCTCTGGGCCCCTGTCTCCCTCTCTCTGGGCCCCTGTCCCCCTCTCTCTCTGGGCCTCTGTCCCCCTCTCTCTGGGCCCCTGTCCCCCTCTCTCTATGGGCCTCTGTCCCCCTCTCTCTCTCTGGGCGTCTGTCCCCCTCTCTCTGGGACCCTGTCTCCCTCTCTCTGGGCCCCTGTCCCCCTCTCTCTGGGCCCCTGTCCCCCTCTCTCTGGGCCCCTGTCTCCCTCTCTCTGGGCCCCTGTCCCCCTCTCTCTCTGGGCCTCTGTCCCCCTCTCTCTGGGCCCCTGTCCCCCTCTCTCTCTGGGCCTCTGTCCCCCTCTCTCTGGGCCCCTGTCCCCCTCTCTCTGGGCCCCTGTCTCCCTCTCTCTGGGCCCCTGTCCCCCTCTCTCTCTGGGCCCCTGTCCCCCTCTCTCTGGGCCCCTGTCCCCCTCTCTCTGGGCCCGTGTCTCCCTCTCTCTGGGCCCCTGTCTCCCTCTCTCTCTGGGCCTCTGTCCCCCTCTCTCTGGGCCCCTGTCCCCCTCTCTCTCTATGGGCCTCTGTCCCCCTCTCTCTGGGCCCCTGTCCCCCTCTCTCTGGGCCCCTGTCCCCCTCTCTCTATGGGCCTCTGTCTCCCTCTCTCTGGGCCCCTGTCCCCCTCTCTCTATGGGCCTCTGTCTCCCTCTCTCTGGGCCCCTGTCTCCCTCTCTCTGGGCCCCTGTCTCCCTCTCTCTGGGCCCCTGTCCCCCTCTCTCTCTGGGCCTCTGTCCCCCTCTCTCTGGGCCTCTGTCCCCCTCTCTCTGGGCCCCTGTCCCCCTCTCTCTATGGGCCTCTGTCTCCCTCTCTCTGGGCCCCTGTCTCCCTCTCTCTGGGCCCCTGTCCCCCTCTCTCTCTGGGCCTCTGTCCCCCTCTCTCTGGGCCCCTGTCTCCCTCTCTCTGGGCCCCTGTCCCCCTCTCTCTCTGGGCCTCTGTCCCCCTCTCTCTGGGCCTCTGTCCCCCTCTCTCTGGGCCCCTGTCCCCCTCTCTCTATGGGCCTCTGTCTCCCTCTCTCTGGGCCCCTGTCTCCCTCTCTCTGGGCCCCTGTCCCCCTCTCTCTCTGGGCCTCTGTCCCCCTCTCTCTGGGCCCCTGTCCCCCTCTCTCTCTATGGGCCTCTGTCCCCCTCTCTCTGGGCCCCTGTCCCCCTCTCTCTGGGCCCCTGTCTCCCTCTCTCTGGGCCCCTGTCCCCCTCTCTCTCTGGGCCTCTGTCCCCCTCTCTCTGGGCCCCTGTCCCCCTCTCTCTCTATGGGCCTCTGTCTCCCCCCTCTCTGGGCCCCTGTCCCCCCCTCTCTGGGTCTCTGTTCCCTTCCCCCCAAGCCCACCGTCTCACTGCTCTTTGGCACTGTCCCTAGACTCGCAGGGGTGGGCAAACTTTTTGACTCGAGGGCCACAATGGGTTCTTAAACTGGACCGGAGGGCCGGAACAAAAGCATGGATGGAGTGTTTGTGTGAACTAATATAAATTCAAAGTAAACATCATTACATAAAAGGGTACGGTCTTTTTCTTTTTAGTTTTATTCATTTCAAACAGTTTGCCCATGGCTGCTCTAGAGTCTGGAGTGATGGTTTGTTACGTTGGGGGGCGGGGGTGGGGGCGGTCAAGTTTCCCTTCGTGAAAATCTGATGAACACTATGGGCCATCTTCCTGGGGGGGGGGGCACATAAGCACCAAGCCCACAGGTGGCCTGCTGCACACCCCCCCCGCCCCCCCCCCCCCGATCCAAGGGCACCTGAGGATAAAGCCACTTAACGTGGAATGAATCCCAGTCTCTCTTCTCCTCCTCGCCCTCCCCCGCCTTCCATGGCCGCCTAGAACGCACAAGCACATCCCTGCCCCAGGGCCTTTGCACCTGCTCTCCCCCTGCCTGGAATGATCTGCATGGCTCCTTCGCCCTCTTCAGGGCTCTCCTCTGATGCCACCCCCTCTGACCTCCCTGCCCAGCTCACATACCATCCCCCCCTCCTCACTCGGCGTTTCCTGAGGGCACTTGTCACCGGGCACTAGTTCACAGGCACACATTTATGTGCGTGACTGCCTCTCTCCCCACCCCACCCCCAGTAGAACATGAGGGAACCACGAGGTCGGGAAGTTGGTCTTTTCCCTGCGAATTCCCCAGAGCACCCCGCACACCGCAGGTGCGCACTGAGAGTTTGTTGCCTCATCCAAACACCAGTTTCAGTGGCTGCCCGGGTCCCAGCCTCCGCCCCCCGCGGGGAACCAGGTCAAAGCGGGGACCTTCTCTCCAGCATCCCCGCAGCCAGTCCCACCACGCGCCCTGGATCCTGGAGATTCCCGACCTCCCCGGCAGCTGCGGAGGCTTCAGGCTGAGGACCTGCTAACAGGTGGGAGTCAGAGCTGGCGGAGGGGCGGGGGGGGGGGGGGGGGACACGCCTCCAGGCGCACGCGCACAGCCGCACACCTGTGCTAACACTCCGCCGTCCAAGACCCAGTCATTGTGTGCACAACCTCGGGCACCGCCCCCCCCTCCCCATCCAGCACTCACCCCTATTCAGACAGAAATACCGCCTGCGGTCACTCCTGCACGCCCCCCCCCCCCCCAGGCCTGGGTCAGACAGCCAGGTGCGCGGACACAGCTGGGGACACACACACACACACACACACACACACACACACACACACATGCGCGCGCGCAGGGGAGTCCGTGTCTCCCGGGGGAGGGGAGTTAGGGGGCAGAGCAAGAAGAGAACTAAAATATGGGGGTTTGGTTACTTCCAGCCTCTGGTTCTCTCCTCTCCTGTTTCACAGTCAGGGAGAGAGGGAGAGGGGAGACGGCTGGAGAGAGGACCCGCGGGAGGCGGGGGGAGGGAGGGAGGGACGGAGAGAGGCAGAGATGTGGGGGCAGAGATGTGGGGGCAGAGATGGGAGAGAGACAAAGACGGAAAGAAATGAGGAAAGAGAGCGAAAGAGGGAGAGAGTCGAAGATGTAGAAAAAAATAGAGAACCAGGGAGATAGCGAGAGAGGCAGAGAAGGGCGCAGAGCGCGGAGGACAGGGGGACAGGGGACAGGGGGACAGGGGTCAGGGGGACAGGGGGACAGGGGGACGGGGGACAGGGGTCAGGGGGACAGAGACCTGTGGCAGCCGAGGGAGAGGGGCAGGCAGAGACCCTGAGGAAGGGGGGGCCAGAGAGAGGAGGGCGGGAGGGGTGGGGAGATCAGACGCCGGGAGACTCAGCTACAAAGGCCGCCCCGTCCCCGGCGTGGGGGAGGGGGGAGGGGAGGGGGAGGGGGAGGGGGGAGGGGAGGGGGAGGGGGAGGGGAGGCGCGCCCGCCCCGCCTGCGCCGCCGGCGGACAGCGGGTTAAGCGTCTCCGCGGTGGAACTTCCGGATGTGACCACAGAGAGAGGGAGAGCCGGGAGGCGGAGAGGGGCCGCCAGGGCCGCGGCACCCCGGGCCGCCCACGCCGGGACCCGCACCCGACCCGCACCCGCGCCGCGCGGGGAGCCCCGCCGCCCCCTCGCCCCGGCCGGGCCCCTCCTCCCCCACCCCCACCCCCACCCCACCCCTCGGCCCTCGATCTGTGTGTCTGGAGCTGGATCGGTCCTCCCGGGACCCGGGAAGGGACTGGGGGCCCCAGGGAGGGGCCGGGGGCGACCCTCCCCGCCCGCGCCCCCCTTCCCTCGAGGGCATGAGCCCCGGGCTGTGACCCCCGCGGGAGGGGGCGGGGGGGGTCCATGCTCGCAGCCTCCGCTCCGCCGGGCGCGGGCCGCTGACGGCGGCGGGGGCGGGGGGCCGGGCACCCAGCCTCCTGCCCCACCCCCTGGCGTCCGCGCCGCGGGCCATCGGGGACCCCTGGCGGCGCCCTCCCCGCGGGCCAGGCCCTGGAGGGACCCGGGAGCTGCCGCCGGCATCAGCCCATGGACCGGAGGGTAGGTCTGAGGGCGAGCACCCAGCCCGCCTTCCTTCGCCCCCACCCCTCCATTACCCCCACCCCCGGTGGGCGCTCCGGTCCCGCCCTCCCATCCGCCCTCCCCACCCTCCCGGCCTCTGCCTCGGTCTCCCCACCCCGCGGCCCCCCTCTGTCCCTCCGCCTCCCCCGCCGCCGCAGGCCCTTTAGCCCACCCCCTCGCTTCCTCCACTGCCCCCGTCCTCCTCCGCTGGACTTTTGTTCCAAGTCCTCGGGGTTCCGGGTGGGGACGGTGCTGGGGGAGGTGGGTCCCCGGGCTGGGCCCCTCCCCGCCCCTTTCTGTCCCGGGGATGCGCCGAGCGGAGGCGGCGGCGTGGAGGTGAGTGCGCGCCCCGGGGCTGGAGGCGCAGGAGGAGCGGGTGGTGCTGAGAACCGCCCGGCGCCGCTGGAGCAACTTCATGCTCCGAAGTTCGGGGAGGGAGTGAAGGAGGGGGGCAGACCCAGGGCCCCCCGCGCCCCCGAGTCCCTTCGCCTCTGTAAGCCCCAGTTTCTGCATCTCCAAGGGAAGGGTGCGACCTGGGCGCTCGGAGTCCCGGGCTCCCAGCGCGTGTGCTCCTGGGATAACGGGGCACAGAGACCTCCCCGCTGCCCGTGGGCTCTCTGGGGGGCTGTTTGCAAAAGTGAGCTCGTGCGGGTGTGGGTTTTGGTGGTTTCCCCCCACCCCCCGTTCGACAAGAGTTTATTGAACGTGTGCCAGGCACTTTGCGAAATGCCTCATTCATTCATTCATGCATTCATTCATTCCTGTGCCCGGCAGTTGGCTCTGGCGTGTGTGTGTGTTGGACCCACTGGGTGAGTGGCTGTGACTGGTTGTGCTTATTTGAAAACTGAAGTGAAATTGACTGGGGAGACTGTGCATTGGGTACAAGCCACGCACTGTTTCCCTGGGAAGTGTCTGTAGTGACCATCTCTCTCCTCTCTCTGCCTCTTTCCTCTGTATCTTCTCTGTGTCTCACCCTCTCCACTCTGCCTCTTTGCACCTCTCTGTCCCTGTCTCTCTCCCTCTCTTTGCCTTTCTTTTTCTATCCCTCTCACCTCTCTCTCTCTCTCTCTCTCTCTCTCTCTCTCTCTCTCTCTCTCTCTCTCTCTTTCCCCCCTTCCCTCTGTCTTTCTCTAAATCTCTCTCCAGGCCTTCCTCTCCTTCCTCTCTTCCTCATTCTGTGAGGAGCTGGTAGTTACCAGCCAGCTGATCCCTGACCCCCCTCCCCGCACACACACACCCTGACCCTCAGGTCGGAGACCTGGGTCTGTCTCTCTCCTCTGGGCCTTCCTGCCCACACTTCAGGAGTCTCTGATGGGACGTATGTCACAGCCCAGGGTACAAGAGCAGGCCGTTGGACAGGGCCGTCAGTCCCACACAGCTCCATGGGGCACGGAGGGTCTTGGGGGGGATGAGGGGCATGGCTGGGGCACTTGGGGGCCAGTGTGGGTTCCTGTGAAGGGAGAGGAAGAGGGAGAAGGAGGAGATGGAGTCTCCGCTCCAGGGCCAGGAGGGTTCTTGCTGGTGCTGATGCCTCCCTGAGCTCTCCCCGCCTGCCTCCCCCAGTACGATGAGCTGGCCCACTACCCAGGCATCGTGGACGGCGCTGCAACCCTGGCTGGCTTCTCGGAGGCAGTGCCTCCCGCACCTGGAGCCCCTGGGCCCTTCGGCCCCCACCGGCCTCCCCAGCCCCCGCCCCCCGGCCTGGACAGTGATGGCCTGAAGCAGGAGAAGGATGAGATCTACGGGTGAGTGGGGGCAGGGCTGGGGGCCCCGTGGGGGTCTCAGAATTCAGGCCTTCCTCTCTGTTTCTTGGTCTCTCTAGACCAGCGGTTCTCAACCTGTGGGCCGCGACCCCTTTGGCGGTCGAACGACCCTTTCACAGGGGTCTCCTAAGACCATCCTGCATATCAGATATTGACATGACGATTCATAGCAATAGCAACATTACAGTGATGAAGTAGCAACGGAAATAATTTTATGGTTGGGTCACCACATGAGGAACTGTATTTAAAGGGCCAGAAGGTTGAGAACCACTGCTCTAGACTGTTTCTCCCTCTGTATCTCGCTCTGGTTCTCTCTCTCCAACTCCTCCCTCCGGGTCTCCCGTCTCCTCTGCGTTTCACAGACCCCGGCCCTCCCCTCATGAGGTGTCTCCTCTCCTGCTCCCTCCAGACACCCGCTCTTCCCGCTGCTGGCCCTGGTCTTTGAGAAATGTGAATTGGCCACCTGCTCACCCCGTGATGGGGCCGGGGCTGGGCTGGGCGCACCCCTGGGCGGTGACGTCTGCTCCTCCGATTCCTTCAACGAGGACATCGCAGCCTTTGCCAAGCAGGTGGGCACCCGCCTGCGTGCAGCCAGGCCCAGGACAGCAGGGAGGGCAGGCGGGAGACAGGTGTGCCCGCCCTGGCCTCTCTCTTCCCCCCCCAGGTCCGCTCCGAGAGGCCCCTCTTCTCCTCCAACCCAGAGCTGGACAATCTGGTGAGGCCTGGGCCCCCCACAATGCCCGCTCCTGCACGGGGGGGGGGGGGTCTCCTGTCCCGCCCTCCATAGCCTTGGGGTTGGTTGGGGGACCCACACAGTGAAGACTGTTGCCCCTTTGCTATGAGGTATGGCCTAGACTTGAGAACGCAGAACAGTGGCTCGAGTTCGAAGCCAAGTTCTGCCACAGCCTGGCTCTGTGAGCCAGGACAAGTACAGTGGGGCCTTGACTTACGAGTGTCCCGACTAACGAGCTTTTTGAGATACCAGCTGTCTCTCAGCTGATTTTTTGCATTGAGTTGACAGAGTAATTTGAGTAAATGAGCTCCTTAACGAGCTCGGTCTTGGAACGAATTAAACTCGTAAGTCAAGGCCCCACTGTAGTTCCGTCTCCCTGCGCCTCCGTTTCCTCATCTGTAAAGTGTGTCTAGTAGTCATTGCTACCTCGAAGGGCTGTGGTGAGGATTTAATGAGTTAACGAGAGTCAAGTGCATAGAACAGTGCCTGGTGCAGACTCGGTGCGCAGGAGCTGTTCTGCGGGAGAACAGAGCTCACCCCCCAAATGAGTGCGGGGACTGAGCTGCAAAGGAGAGAGGAGAGGGAGAGAGCCAAGAAAGAGAAGAAGGGAAAGGGAGGAGAGGGAGGAATGCCCTGGCTTCTTTCAGGTCCCAGCTCCCGCCGGCGCTTCCTATTGGCGGAACCCTTTGGCAAAGGACTCTGGGAAATGTAGTTCGCAGGTGCCGGGTGGTCCCTAGAGCCGAGGGCAAGCGGGCCAAGGAGAGGGCGTTGTTATTGTAGCTTCCCGGTGTTCGCGCCTCTTGTGATGGACCCTTTCCTGTCTCTTGCACCGCTCGCTTCTCTTTGTCTCTGACACAACCCAACGCTGTTCCCGGAATTCGGGGCCTCCGTCTCCGATCTCTAATTCTCTCTGCGCCTGCCCCTTTGTCTGGGTGTCTCACTTTGCTCCGTCTCTCTGTCCTTGCCATTCCATCTCCCTCTTTCTCTCCCTCCGTCTCTTCTCTTCCCTCTTTCGCCCCCTCCTCCTCCTCTTCCTCTCCCTTCTTCTCTCTTTTGCTCCGTCTCCCTCCCGCCGCCCCTCTGCCCGCTCCCTGCCTCTGTTTTCAGATGATACAGGCCATCCAGGTGCTCCGGTTCCACCTGCTGGAGCTGGAGAAGGTGAGTGCTTCTCACTCCCCCGCCCACCCCCTCTCGCCCCGTCCCTCCCCCTCAGGCTCTCTCCCCGCTCCCCATTCCCATTCACCCCAGCCCTGGCCCCCGGGTGGCCCCCCCAGTACCCCGTGCCCCCTCAGGTCCACGACCTGTGCGACAACTTCTGTCACCGCTACATCACCTGCCTCAAGGGAAAGATGCCCATCGACCTGGTCATCGAGGATCGGGACGGCGGCTGCAGGGAGGACCTCGAGGACTACCCGGCCTCCTGCCCCAGCCTCCCGGACCAGGTGGGCCGGGCGGGCACCAGGCATCGCCTGCAAGCGGAGCCAGCCAGGCAGCGGGGTTACAGCGTGAGGACACGCGCGCACACACACACACATACACACATACACACATGCGCACACCTTAACCACTGAGGACACCACCACAGACTCAGCTACACCCACACAGGCTCACACACGGCCGCACAGGCTCTATTCCAGCCATTCTCACTCATGGCCAGTGACAGCCTGCACCATATACCCACTGCATCGTAGGCCACACAGCCCGGTTGAGACACCGTCATTCTGTGTGTGTGTGCGTGTGTGTGTGTGCGTGTGTGTGTGTGTGTGTGTGTTACACATGCAACAACCACACAGATGGAGACTGAGCCACATGCCCCCAGATGCTTCCACACAAATCAGAGACAGTGACGCCTAGACCCAGACTGACTACGGGGCCTGCACACCCGCACGCACACGCTACCTGACCGCCTAGCAGTGTCCCTACAGGAGGTGTGCACACACCCGTGCCACTCCGTCTCTGAAACAGTCGGACTGTGGTTTCATCAACAACCACACAACAGCCCAGCCACGTGGATCCCAACCAGGCCCACACCCGCAAGACAGTCACCCTCTCACACACCCAGCAGTTATGCAGCACGACACCTGCACCCAGATACAGGCGTGCTGCCATGCCCCAACCAGACTTGGGTGTGCCTCACGCTAGTCACAGGTGGGCCCCAAGGACCCTCCCACAGCCCATAGTATCCACCCACTCGGCGAGAGCCACGTGCATGAGACAACTGGCTACAGCTCACTCGGAGACACAGCCATAGTCCTTATCTTTTTTAAAAATATATATATTTTTTTATTGATTTCAGAAAGGAAGGGAGAGAGAGCTAGAAAAATAAAAATATCAATGATGAGAGAGAATCATTGATTGGCTGCCTCCTGCACGCCCCCCACTGGGGATCGAGCCCACAACCTGGGCACATGCCCCGACCTGGAATCGAACCGTGACCTCCTGGTTCATTGGTCGACATTCAGCCACGCAGCCCAGGCCATATTCCTTATCACACAGCCCCCGACTCACTCCCTCAGCAGTTACCACCCAATATAGTCACTGAGCTGCCCACCGCGGGAGCAGGAACCAGGACAACCGCACACGGTCTCACAAATAGGACAACCTACAGCCACACACTCCATGGTAGTCAGATACAGCCCCCTGGCCATCCCGAGAGCGACAGCCACCTCAGAACCCACTGCATGTCTCAGCTCCACCCACGCCTCAGCCACCTCCCGTCCAGCGACAACCAGGCCATGTAGGCACTCGCACTGTCACAGTCTCAGGCCAGCTTCACGCACCCCAGCGTGGAGGCTCACCCACAGCAGTGGGTCGACTCCAGCGCTGGAACCGCTGCAGGGGACAGTCAGGTCCACCCTGAAGCCTTCAGACCCAATGCCCCTGCAGCTCACACACAAGCCCCCTCCAGGCACCAGGCACGCAATTGCACACACAGGACCAGCCTGCGGAAGGCTTCCCTGGGCCGGCGTCCTGGGCTGTGCTCCGCAGGCCTCAGAGGGCAGGTCCTGTGGGGAGGGGCTGTTTACAGGCAGCAGGCAGGTCGAGGGCCATGACTGAGGCAAGCCAGGCACCCAGGGTTCCTGGGGCTGTCTGCGTCCCTCCCTCACATTCCAATCCGCCTCCCACCATTGAAGTCATGGTGCCGTGTCCATGCGGGTGGCTTGGCCCCCAGGATGCGGAGCTGGGGCAGAGGGTGACCCCAACACCTGGTCAAGTTCCTCAAGGAGTTTGGATAAAGAAAGGACAGTCCCGGGCTCCGGGTCTGCCGTCTTCCTGGACACACTTCAGGAGTTGGACAGGGCCCTCAGTCCCACAGGGCCCTGCAGTCTGAGACCCCCAAGTCTCTATACCAGTGATGGCGAACCTTTTGAGCTCGGCGTGTCAGCATTTTGAGAAACCCTAACTTAACTCTGGTGCCGTGTCACATATAGAAATTTTTTTGATATTTGCAACCATAGTAAAACAAAGAGTTATATATATATTTTTTAAATACATTCCATTGATCCTTTACAGAGAGGAAGGGAGAGAGATAGAGAGCTAGAAACATCGATTAGCTGCCTCCTGCACATCTCCCACTGGGGATGTGCCCGCAACCCAGGTACATGCCCTTGACCGGAATCGAACCCGGGACCTTTCAGTCCGCAGACTGACGCTCTATCCACTGAGCCAAACCGGTTTCGGCAATATTTATTTTATATATTTAAATGCCATGTAACAAAGAAAAATCAACCAAAAAAATGAGTTCGCGTGTCATAGGTTCGCCATCACTGCTCTAAACACTGAAAGCTGTTCCCTCCCCGCCCCCCCGCACCCCCCTCAGGGCCCATAACTTTAGTGCAAACTCATTTGGCAGCAAAATCTGACCTGAACTAATGAGAGGCTATTTATAGCATTTATTTATTCCACCTAGTTAAATATCCATCCATTTTGCTGCAGAAATGTTAATGAGCTTGGTGACGAGGTTATGGCCAGACCCCGCTGGGGGTGGCAGGAAGTGCACGGCGTGTGCGCTGTGCTCTGACTTGCTGTCTAAAATGTGACCGGTTCTGAATTCGGAACCGCCTCCGGCCCCAGGGACCACGGATAAGGTGCCATAGGTCCGTGTAAACTCATCTTTACTGGTGACTGCTGTGCCTGCGTGTAAATTAACTCCCTGAGTTGCCACACTCTGTGAGGTGGGGACCAGGATAGTCTTCCATTATCCAGTTGGGGAAACCGAGGCACGGGGAGGGGAGGTGACCTGCCCCAGGTCACACAGCCAGGGGAGAGGCAGGGACAGGCCTGCCACCCAGAAGCCCCAGCCCCAGAGCCCGTGGTCTTAGCGACTGTGCGGTGACTTCCAACTCCTGTTTCCTAGAATAATTCCTGGCTTAGGGACCAGGAAGACAGCGGGTCTGTGCATCTGGGGACCCCGGGACCGTCCAGCGGGGGCCTGGCCTCCCAGAGTGGGGACAACTCCAGTGACCCAGGTGAGAAGCTTGGGGGGGAGGGGGGCAGGTAGAAGGGAAATGTGGAGCCAGACTGAGGACTGAAGTTAGACAGCAAGTGGGACTGCCAAGGGGGCCGGGGGTGGGGGGGGGGTGTCTTGGGTGAGGGTTCTGAGCCTCCGGTTTCGCACCCTCACGTCCACAAGCACAGCACGCCCCTCCCCCCTTAGGAGACGGCCTGGACACCAGTGTGGCCTCCCCCAGCTCTGGGGGGGAGGACGAGGAGCTGGACCCGGAGCGGCGGCGGAACAAGAAAAGGGGCATCTTCCCCAAGGTGGCCACGAACATCATGAGGGCCTGGTTGTTCCAGCACCTCTCGGTGAGAGCCCTCCCCCCGGGGGCGGGGCACAGAGACGGAGGCCCGGAGACACCCAGAGACGGGAGACTGAGGCGGGGAGCATTGAGGGAGGGTGTCCAGGAGGTGGGGACTGGCCAGGAAAAAGCATCCTGTGTGCCAGGTGCTGCTCAGGGCTCTTAACTCACTCAGCCCTCCCCAACCCACCCAGCCTGCATCTGACCATCTGCCCTTCTGGCCACCCACCCATCAATCAGCCACCCGCCAGCCCGCAGACTCTGTGGGGGCAGGGCTGCCTCACCTCCCTTCTGCAGAGGAGAGAGTGAGCCCAGATGGACACGGAGAGACCGAGTCACAGGGAAGGGGGAGGGGAGAGAGGCATGGAGAACGAGAAAGTGGGGCAGGGACAGCCGTGCACAGGGCCCTGCCAGGCTCAGAGGCCGGGGCTGGGTTTTGCCTCCCTTCCCGGCAATGGAGCCCTGTCCCCAGCTCCGTCTTCCCGAATGAGAGCTGGCCAATTAGCCTCTAATTGCTGGAGGAGGCGGGGCGCCCACGGGCCTAATTGCCCGAAGCTTGGCTCTGCTTCCCTGGCGGGGCCTCGGGGAGCAAGGGGAAGGCGGACGCTCGCTGGCTCTTCCGGCCCCAGCCCCAGCCTGGGCTCGCTAGCCGGCCTCGGGGACCAGCTGGTGGCCCAGCAGGCAGGGTGAGTCTTGCTGGTGGCCACAGCACCCGTACCCCTCGGAGGAGCAGAAGAAACAGCTGGCGCAGGACACGGGACTCACCATCCTGCAAGTCAACAACTGGTGAGAGGCCCCGGTGGCTGGGGCGGTGCGCGGGGAGCCTGGGGCGGGAGGCCGGGCGCTGTCCGCGGTGCTGAAGGAGCCCGGGGAGACCTGCGCCTTCTCCTCCCATTCCAGCCCTCTCTTCCCAGCTTTCTCTGTCTCTGTGCTCACCTCTGCCTCTCCCCTACACCCTCCTCCATGTCCATGACCCCCCCAACTCCCCTCCAGGTTCATTAACGCCCGGAGACGCATCGTGCAACCAATGATAGATCAATCCAACCGCACAGGTACCAGGAGGAGGTGGGGAGAGAGGGCCCAGTGCTCCCCGAGGAGGGTCAAAGGCCAGACCCAGGCACCCTGGGGCTCAGGCTGCACCCCTAAACCCCTCCCGCAGGGCAGGGTGCAGCCTTCAGCCCAGAGGGCCAGCCCATGGGGGGCTACACAGAAACACAGCCACACATGACTGGCAGGCCACCAGGTAAGGCTCCGCCCCTTAACTAAGCCACACCTCCAGCACCAGGCTCCTCCTCTATTGAATCCTTCTGGGATTACGTTCATGAATAATGAAGATAGGGCCTCATTTGCATAACAGGGGGGGCGGTTTCCGGGTGCCCACCTATGGGAAGGCTCCACTTTCCCTTAAATGACCAGCATGGTCTTAGACAATGGCTCAGTCTGTCCCGATGGAGGAACCCCCTGGGTCAGAAAGGGGCGAGAGGGACTGTGGTGCCTATGGGGTGCCTGGTGAGGACCCGCTAACCCTCTTTTGTCTTCCAGGATCTATGGGGATGAGTGTGAACTTGGAAGGAGAGTGGCATTACCTATAGAGGCAGGACTCAGGAGAAGTGTGAGTGTCCAGTGCGAGGGCTGCTGGGCTGGGGGCTGTGCAGCTCTGTGAGGCCTGTGGACTCCAATCATGAGCCACCCAGAGCAGGGCAGCGTCGGTCCCTGAACCGAGGGTTCTCCAAGGCTTGGGGGGAAGGTGATTGATTCATCCACCCACCCATCCATCCATCCATCCATCTATACATACATGCATACTAGTACACACATATCCTGAAACGCTGCAGGTAGGGTCTGCTCTTTTTTTTTTTTTAATACATCTTTATTGATTTCAGAGAGGAAGGGAGAGGGAGAGAGAGATAGAAACATCAATGATGAGAGAGAATCACTGATCAGCTGCCTCCTGCACGCCCCCTGCTGGGGATCAAGCCCACAACTCCGGCATGTGCCCTTGACCGGAATGGAACCTGGGACCCTTCAGTCCGCAAGCAGATGCTCCATCCGCTGAGCCAAACCAGCTAGGGCGGGCCTGCTCTTGAGAAAGATTCTGTGCTTGTGAGGAAGTGGACATCAGAAACCAGTGCCACCGTTGAAACAATAAAACACAGGTTGACCAGAGGAGGGAGTCGTCTGCTGTCTCTGAGATATCAGGGAAAATTTCATGGGGGAAGTGGCTTTTGGGCAGGATATTGGAGCATGAATAGGAATCGCTGGGTAGGAGTTAGGGGCAAAGTAATAGGACACATTCTCTTATTCTCCCAGGTCTTAAGGTTTTAGAGTTTCTTCTTCACAACAACCCCAAGAGGGAGAAACTATTATTATTTCCATTTTACAGATGAGAAAACTGAGGCTCAGAGAGAAGAGCTCAGTTGTGCAGGTTCTCTCAGCTCAGAAAAGCAAAGGGAACAGTATGTGCAAAGGCTGAGGGTTGAGAGGCTACCCGGACTTCCTAAAGCATAGATCAGATCTTGACCCTCTCTGCATTAAACCTTCTGTAGCTCCCTAGTGCCCTCCGGTGAAGTCGAAACTCTTAGTTTAGCATTCATTCATTCATTCATTCAATACACATTCCCTGAGCACCTCTGTGCCTGGCCCTGTGCTGGGTGGTGCTGGGAACATGGCAGTCACCTTGACAGCCCCAGCCCTGCCCTTGTGGGGCTCACAATCCAGTGGGGGAGGCAGACCCGTCTCAGACAGTGATGACCCAGAGTGGGCAGGGTGGGATGAGGGAGCTCAGGAATTGGAGGAGCCCAGAGAAGACATCAGACCCTGGCTGGTGAGTTCAGGGAGTGCTTCCTGGAGGAGGGGACTTTGGAGCTGAGACAGGAAAATAGGAGGAGTGAGGCAGGGGAAGAGGGAACCGCATATGCAAAGGCCCAGAGCACCTAGAAACTTCAAGGCTGTGAAACAGACCCTCTCCACCCCACACACATGAGGAGGAAAGAGGTCTGAGCTGGCGAATCGGTAATAAATTCAGGGCCAGCAGAAAGGCTGGGAGATAGGAGTGGAGCCTTGAGAGGGCTTAGGCATGAGGGCACTGGGGGCCTGAGCCCGGGCAGGAGAGACGGACAGGTTTGTTCAGAGCCTGACTGGTCAGGGGGGGTCTCAGTTCTGCTCTGACCCGTGTGGACAGGTGTGGCCTGGCAGCTTCTCATCCTACTTCCCCGGGGGGGTGGGGGGCCTGCATTTTCTCCCCTCGCCCACTCTTGTCTTTGTCTCTTTATCTCCCTCTCTCTTTGTCCTTCTCTCTTGGTCTTAACTGTCTCCTTATCTCTCTTTCCCGCGCTGTCTCTCTCCCTCTATTTTGGTCTGATCCCCCCCCTCTCTCTCTTCCTCTCTCTCCCCCTCTCTCTCTCCCCCTCTCTCTCTCCCCCTCTCTCCCCCATCCCTCTCCCTTCTTCTTCTTCTTCTTCTTCTTCTTCTTCTTCTTCTTCTTCTTCTTCTTCTTCTTCTTCTTCTTCTTTTCTCTCTCTCTCTCTCTCTCTCTCTCTCTCTCTCTCTCTCTCTCTCTCTCCCTCTCTCCATCCCTCTCACTATGGGGTGGGGACTACTCAGAAGGGCTGACATGCGGGGGGGGGGGCAGGTCCCTTCCCACCTCCTGACGCGGGCTCTCGTCCCCTCTCCACAGACTCCAGCTTCTGAACTGTGACCAGCGGGCTAACACCTGGTTCCGGTCCCCACCTCTGGCTTCAGGACCCCATCTCCTACGGCCCTCCCACTCAACGCCTACCTCCCTGGGGCCCCGCCAGGACACGGGGCCCTGAGCACCTGCTGGGGGGCCTCTCAAGGACAAAGACAAGGCCTCTAGGCTCTGTGCCCCACTTCTGCCCTCACCGCTGCCAGGAACCCGAGCTGCGATCTGGGTCCTCAGAAGATGGCGGATGGGGTCCCCCACCTCCAGGACAGAGAGGGAATTGGGGTGGGCTGGGGCCGTCAGGGGAGGAGGGTCACCTGGATCCGATATTTGGGGAGGTTCCCTTCATCCTCCCAGCCCACCCCCCTCCTGTCTCCTCCTACCTCCCTTCTCTAATGTCTTCTACTTTTTTTTTTTTTTTAATGATAAAGTCTTAAAAACAAAAAGCCACCAATTTGAGTTCTGGTTTGTTTGTTTTTATTGATTTTTAGAGAAAGAGGAAGGAAGAGGGAGAGAAACATCGATGTGAGTGAAACATTGATTGGCTGCCTCCTGCAAGCCCCCTACCAGGGATCCAGTCTGCAACCTGGACATATGCCCTGACCGGGAATTTAACCAGCAACCTTTCGGTGCACAGGATGGCACCCAACCCACTGAGGCATACGGACCAGAGCCAATTTGAGTCTTTGTGTCTCTTCTAAGATTCAAATTCTCATCAATTGGAAGCTCATAGAGCGCTCATTACAATGACAATTCATACGCTTTATCCTGCTCTGCCCTTGGGCACTCCATATGTATCAGTCAGCTATTGCTGTGTAACAAACAATCCTTAGACTTTGTGGCTCAAAACGCCCACTGCTTTTTAGCTCATCATTTTATGGGCTATCTTTTTAAAAATATATATATTTTATTGATTTTTTTTTACAGAGAGGAAGGGAGAGGGATAGAGAGTTAGAAATATCGATGAGAGAGAAACATCGATCAGCTGCCTCCTGCACACCCCCTACTGGGGATGTGCCCGCAACCAAGGTACATGCCCTTGACCGGAATCGAACCTGGGACCCTTCAGTCCGCAGGCCGACGCTCTATCCACTGAGCCAAGCCGGTTAGGGCTGACTTGATATCTTAAACTAGGCTCAGTGAGGCACATCTTGTGATTTCAGTAGGGCTCTCTTGTGTGTCTGTGGCAGGGACAGGTCAACAAGGGGGCTCTGCTTCTGGGGGTCAGCTTGCTGGCAGCGGGGGCAACAGGACCACGTGGTAACATCAGCCAGCAGGCTGTTGAGTTTGTTCACATGGAGGCTTGATTGGACTCCAAGAGAGAGCAGAAGGGCCCAAGCCCTCCAGAGGCCCCTGCTCAGATCTGGCTCACGGTTATCATCCCTTAGCCATGGAAAGTCTCAAGGTCAGCCCAAGGGGAAACAGACTCAACCCTTCTTGGGAGGAGCTGCGAACTTGAATTATAAGGGAGGAGGATCCTGGGAGAGATGAGGAATGGGGGCCACTCCTGCATCAGTCTCCCACACTGTGACTCCAGTTACCTTCTCCGTCTGTCCCATGGGAGGCTGGCACGATCAGCCTCACCCGTGGAGAGTGGTGCCCACAGACCTGGGTTCAAATCCCACCTCTGGAACATAATAGTTGTGGCACCTTGGACAAGTGACCTCACTTCTCTGGGTCTCAGTTTCCACATCTGGAAAGTGGGGGTCGTAGCCACACCCACCTCACCGGTCTGTCCGTCTGTCGGGCTGATGAGCGGAGGTTTGGCAGCGGACGTGCTGAGGACGGTGCCGCCTGACACGCAGTCAGCAGTCAAAGTCCCGAGTCCTTCTCCGTAACTAGAGAAACTAGCCCAGAGCTGAGGGCTGCCTGGAAACAGGTGAGGAGCGGAGGGAGCAGTTCTGAGACTCAACGGCCTTCACCTGTCCTTCATTCATTCATTTGGGCCCCAGCACACTCTCTGCTCATCACTTCAGTGCACAAACCAAACCCCTGCCCTAGGGGAGCTGAGCGGGGGGCGGGGCATGGGGAGACCCGCGTGGGCCGTGTAAATGAGTGCGTCCTGGGGTCTGCTAGAAGCTGGCGGTGGCGCAGGGTAGGGGATACACTTTACGCGTTTATTTACCCTTTGCTAGTGCGCATGTGCCAGGCTATTCTAGGAGCTATATCCTACCCACCCGGGAAAACCACCCTTCAGTCCCAGGAGGTGGGATGATCACTGTCCCGTTCCCGGAGGAGAAAACCGAGGCCCAGAGAGGTGGAGTCACGTGCCCAGGGTCTGAGCACATGGGAGTGATTGCAGCTGCTGGGTGCACAGCTGGAGAGTGTGTCTCTGTGACCGCGGTTCTCAACCTGTGGGTCGCGACCCCTTTGGCGGTCGAACAGCCCTCCCACAGGGGTCGCCTAAGACCATCCTGCCTATCAGATATTGACATGACGATTCATCACAGTAGCAACATGACAGTGATGAAGTAGCAACGAAAATAATTTTATGGTTGGGGGTCACCACATGAGGAACTGTATTGAAAGGGCCAGAAGGTTGAGAACCACTGCTCTATGAGAACCAGGACTGCCTGGCAGCTTTGGAGCCTGTGTGCTAACCACTCTGCCCAATGGCCTCTCATTTAAAAAAAAAAAAAAATAGAATCTAGCCCTAGCCGGTTACTCAGTGGTTAGAGCGCCGGTCTGTGGACTGAATGTCTGGGTTGGATTCCAGCCAAGGGCACATGCTTGGGTTGCAGGCTCGATCCCTGTGCGGGGTGTGCAGGAGGCAGCCGATATCTCTCTCTCTCTCTCTCTCTCTCTCTCCCCCCCCCACCTCCCTTCCTCTCTCTAAAATCAATAAAAACATATATATCCTTGAGTGAGGATGAAAAGAAAATAGAATCTAAGACTCTGTGATTTTTAAAGAGCCCAACACGAACTAGTTTCTGGGTTAGATACTTGTGGTGACTGGTTGGTGTTTACCTCCGCCCCAACTCCCCAGGACTGAAGGGGGTGGGTGAGGAATAGACAGCAGGAAGGACTTCCACCCGCGCCCCCCTTGAAGGCCTGTGGGGACGGGTTATGGGGAGAGGGCCGCGCTGGACGCAGACCTGACCCCTGGGAACCGGGGCGCTGCTAAGGGGGAGGGGCACCCCTCCTCCCCCTCCCCCCTCCTCCTCCCGGCGACTGGAAATGCCTCTCACTTAATTCTCTCTAATTAAACCAATTGGATGTGCCTGGGGAGGAGGGAACCTGGGCGGGAGGTTAATTGTAACTAAAAATACCGCGCCCACTTCCTGGGGTGAGGAGCCGTGGGTTCCGGGGCAGCCGGGGCAGTGAGTGGGCTGATCGGTCCGCCCAGCCCGGGGGTAAGTGGGGACCCCACCGGGGCCTGCGGTCCGCGGGGCGGCCCGGTGTGCCGGGGGCGGGACCAGGCCGCCTCCGGGCCGGTGCCTGTGCGCCATGGTGTGGTGGCTGCCGGGGTCCGCGGGCAGCTGTGGGGAGGGCGGTGGGGCTGGTGGGCGCCGCCAGGAGCGTGGCCACAGCTGTGCCTGCTGCTGAACGGGGTGTGGGTGGCCCCAGGAATGTCGGGGTCCCTGGCCGGCTGCCACGCTGCGCTTTGGGGGAGGGTGTCTGTGTGTGTGGCTTGGTGACTCTGGGCGTTGCTGTGTGTCTGGGTGGGATTGTGGCCACGCGGGTCTTCATAGCGGCGCCTCCTTCTGTGTCCATGGCAGCGCCCCTCTCTGTGTGGCCGTAGCCTCTTGTGAATTGTGTGTCCAGGACACTGATCCTCCAGCTCAGACGCCATCGGAGCGTGGCGCCTCCGGGGGGCGCTGGGGAGCCGGGAAGGCGCTTGCTTTGTGGCAGCTTTACTGGGTGTGTGTGTGTGGGGGGGGGGGGGGGCGGGGGTCAAGAGAGAGAGAGTTCCCAGACGGTGAAATCCATCCATTTAAAGCAGTGGTTCCTGCCCTAGCTGGTTTGGCTCAGTGGACTGAGCGTCAGACTGTGGACCCAAAGGTCCCAGGTTCGATTCCGGGCAAGGGCACATGCCTGGGTTTCGGGCTCGGTCCAACGTGCAGGAGGCAGCCAATCAATGATTCCCTCTGATCATTGATGTGTCTATCTCTCCCTTCCTCTCTGAAATAAAAATATTAAAAAAATAAATAAAGCAGCGGTTCTCAACCTTGGCTGCACATGAGAATCACCTGGGAATCCTTTCAAAATCCTGATTTCTGGGCCTCCTCCTCCGGCAATTCTGTTTCTTTGTGACTAATGTTGTGGCCCCACCCCATCACAAAGAAACAGAATTTCCGGAGGGTGAGGCCCAGAAATCAGGATTTTGAAAGGACTCCCAGGTGACTCTCACGGGCAGCCGAGGCTGAGAACCGCTGCTGTAAAGTCTGCGCTTGGACGGCAGCAGATCGTCGCCGAGTTGTGCCGGTGTCGCCACAATCAGCCAGAAAGAAACCGTCCACCCTCCGCAGACACCCCCTCGGCCCCCAAACCCAGGCAACCACCAGCCCACTTCCTGCCTCCGGGACCGCCTGTTCTGGGCGTTCCGTTCCCGTGGACATGACACTGCAGGGTCTTTCCTGGCTCCTCTCACTCGGCGGGTGTTCGAGGCTCATCCGTGTGGCGTGACGGTGCTTCGTCCCTTTTCAGGGCCGACTAATACTCCGTTGTCCTGGGAGGCTTTTGAGCAGATGAAGGACAGGGCTGGGTGCGTGCTTTGCCCCGCGGGCTGCCCCGGGGAGGGCGGGTCGGAGGGGGTGTATTGGTTGAAATGTGTCCCCAAAGAGTTAGACTGAGGTCCTGATTCCAGGCCGTGGCTGTGCCCTAATTTGGAAATTGGGTCTTTGCCGATGACGGAGTTAAGACGAGCTCCTACGATGAGCCCTAATCTAGTATGACTGTGTCCTTACACATCAGGGGAACTGGGGCAGCGACAGGCACACAGAGAGAAGGCGGGTGACGACGGGGGACCCAACGACGCGGCCGTGAGCCAAGGGACACGCACTGGCCAGCCCAGACGCTGGAAGAGGTCACAGGGGGCTCCTTGCAGGTTTCAGGGGGCCTCCCTGCCCACGGATCTTGATTTTGGACTTCTAACCTCAAGAACTTCCAGAGAAGTTTCTGATGCTCTGAGTCGCCCATGCGTGGTGCTGCGTCTGGCAGCCTTGGGAAGCTGACAGGGGAGTGAGCGGGGCTGGGAAGATGGAGGAGCCAGGCCAGGGTGGGGAGGTGGGAGCGGAGGAGGGGGCAGACTCAGAATGACTCAGATAGTTGGGCAGAGAAAGAATATCCACTTTTCAGAGAGGAGGGCGACACAAAGGAATATGTCACCTGAAGTTCCTTTCCTTCCTGCCGTGAGTTGAAGTTCCCAACAGCTCATGGCAATCGGGTCGGGGGGTGGGGGGGCGGTGGGGGGAGGCAAAACCCAGCTGAGATGAGGACGAGGGAGCTGAGGACCAGAGAGTCACAGTTGCAGGTCGCCATTGACCTTGAAGGAGCAGTTTCAGGGGAGAGGTGGCGGGGGAGGCAGGGGCCTGACAGGGAGGGGGTGGGAGACGGGAGGTGAGGAGGGGGTGCTCCCTGTGGACCCACAGGGTTCATCTCGGGCGAAGCCTGGAGACCACCCCAGGTGTACTTCCTGGTGATCACACTGAGCTGCGGTCCATCCCAGATGAGCCCAATGAGGGAATGGCGACCCACAAACATCAGAAAGCTCTTGTTAAAAAAAAAAAAAAAAAGAAACCAAACTCAGGGGCGGATTGGATGCAGCCAGCAAGAGGGAAAAATCCACATCATCTACATCGGTACTGGATTCTCCCTTGAGAACGGGTCCCGTTCCTCTCTGACGTCACGGATGAGGGACCGGCCAGCACATCTTGGTTCCTCTCCGTGCCTCGGGGAGACGGCAGCTGCTGGTGCTGAGACCGTGCCCACGTGTTCGCCATTCCCAGCTCATGAGGTGGGACTGTTATCCCCATTTCACAGATGGGGAACAGATGCAGGGGGGTGACAGTGCCTCCCCTCCCCTTCCCAGCCCTGGGGCCTCGGATGCAGCAGCCATGGGGGCCAGCGGCCAGCGAGCCTGCAGGCGTGCACCATGGCTGCGCGAGATGCACACAGCGCCACACACGCCGCTGCGAGAAAGCGAAGACCTTACATATGTGTGTTGTTTTCGGTGTTGGTTAATCCTCACCTGAGGGTATTTTTCCCGTTAATTTTTAGAGAGACTGGGAGGGAGGGAGGAAGGGGGGGGAGGAGAGAAACATGTGAGAGAGAGACAGCCATTGGCTGCTTCCCACACACGTCCTGGGCCTACAACCCAGGTACATGCCTCTGACTGGAATTGAACCGGAGACCCTTCGGTGCGAGGGCTGATGGTCTAACCACTGAGAACACTGGCCCTGGCATTAAGTACGTTTTTTAAAAAGGGGAGATATATCATATTCATGGATTTAAAACTTGGAAGACTTGAAATATCCACTTGTCGGTTCTCCCTAAATATCTGTAGAGTCGAGACAACCCCAGTTGAAATCCCAGTGGGCTGTGGGAGAAGTGGACGAGCTGATTCTAAAATTTATATGGAAAGGCGTGAGACCTGGCACAGCCACAGCTATCTGGGCACAGAACAAAGTCAGAGGCTTTGCACTAACTGCTTCAAGCTCGCTGTGATCCACCGTGATCCGTGTGGTCCAGGGGCAGCCCAACACAGATCGGTGGGTAAAGCCCAGGAACGGACCGCGTGGATCAGCCAATCGCTTTTCAGTGAAGGCGTCACATTAATTCAAAGGGGAATGGAGCGTCTCTTCGGCAAATGGTGCTGGAACAACTGGACATGAACCTGAAGGAAAATGAACCTTGACTCTTCATTCACATTATACACAAAAACTAACTGGAAACGGATCATAGACGTAAAGGTAAAATCTAAAACTATAAAACTTCTAGGAAAAAAAAACAGGAGGAAAACCTCATGACCTTAGGGGTAGGCAAAGATTTTTTTAGCACACAAAAAGTACAAAAAATAAAAAAATTAAAATTAATAAATAATAAAGATAAATAAATAAGATAGAATAGGTACAATCTAAAAATAAAGTAAACAATAGGATTAATAAAAATAATTTTAAAGTGCCAAGTAAAAGTGATCAATTGAATTTTATCAAAATTAAAAACTTCAGCTCTGCAAAAGACACTGTTAAGAAAATGAAGGCCCTGTCCTGGCCAGTGTGGCTCAGTCGTTGGAGCATTGGCCCGAGCACCAGAGAGTCACAGGTTTGATTCCCTGCGGAGTGGGGCCGGGGGGGGGGGGGGGGGGCGGAGCACGCATGTACCTGGGTTGCAGGTTTGATCCCTGGCCCCGGTCAGAGCGTGTGTGGGATGCAACCAATCGATGTCTCTCTCATCGATGTTTCTCTCTAGCTAGTTGGTTAGAGTGTCATCCCCCCAGATACTCCAAGGTTGTGGGTTCAATTCCCGGTCAGGACACATACAAGAATCAACCAACCAATGCATAAATAAGTGGAGCAACAAAAATCGATGTAACTCTCTTCTTTCGCTCTAAAATCAATCTATATACACTGAGTGGCCAGATTATTATGACCACCCCATCAGTACTTCGTTGGGCCACCTTTTGCCTTCAGTACTGCGGCGATTCTTCTTGGCATTGACTCCACGAGATGTTGAAAGGTGATGCGAGGAATCTGACACCATGCCTGATGAATAGCACTGTCCAGTTCTATGAGATTTGATGGTTGTGGAACCAGCTGCCTGATGGCTCTTTTAACTTCGTCCCACAAATGCTCAATTGGGTTGAGATCTGGTGATTGTGGGGCCACCTAAGCAAGGTAAAGTCTCCCTCATGTTCTTGAGACCACTCCTGCACAATACGAGCACCGTGGCATGACACATTGTCTTGTTGGAAGAAGCCACCTCCATTGGGATACGCCATCAACATGATAGGATGAACCTGATCAGCAATGATACTTAGATATGTGGTGCTATTCAGACGTTGTTCCACACAAATTAAAGGGCCCAAATCATGCCAGGAAAACATGCCCCAAACCATAACACTGCCCCCACCAGCTTGAAGGGTTGTACTCATGCATGTGGGGTGCATGCTTTCATGCTGTTTCCGCCAAATTTTCACTCTGCCATCTGCATGATGCAACTGGAAACGTGATTCATGGGACCACATGACTTTTTTCCAATGCTCGGCTGTCCAATCCTTATGTTCCTGTGCAAATTGGAGATGTTTCATCTTGGCAACTGCAGACAGCAAAGGTGTTCGAACAGGCCTTCGGCTTCCAGATCCCATATGATGCAGTGTGCGGCTAATTTGCCTACAAACGTTATGTAATCATAATAATCTGGCCACTCAGTGTATATAAAAGCCTTAGCGACCATTAGGACTGGTTGCCATGATGTGCACTGACCACCAGGGGGCAGACACTCAATGCAGGAACTGCCTCCTGGTGGTCAGTGTGCTCCCACAGCCAACTTCCCGAGGCCGGCCAACCTCCTGCGGTCCCTCCCCAGCACTGGGCAAGACGGTCGCGATCGGCCCCAATCGCCGGCCAGGCCGAAGGACCCCACCTGTGCACGAATTCGTGCACCAGGCCTCTAGTAAATAAATAAATAAATAAATAAATAAATAAATAAATAAATAAATGAAAAGACAAATATAGACTTGGAGAAAATATTCACAATATATATATTTGACAAATATATTCATATTTAAAGAAATATATAAATGATACTGCCCAACTGGCATAGCTCAGTGGTTGAGTATCAACCTATGAACCAGGAGGTCATGGCTCAATTCCTTCCTGGTCAGGGCACATGCTCTGGGTTCCAGCTCAACCCCCAATAGGAGGCATGCAGGAGGCAGCCGATCAATGATTCTCTCTCATCATAGATATTTCTATCTCTCTCTCCCTCTCTGAAATCAATTATATCTATATATCTATATATCTATATGTATATATACACACATGTATATATACATATATATTTAAAAAGAAATATATAAACTATATATTACATAAATAACTTTCAAATCAATAAGACAAACAGCCCCTTTATAAGAGGCAAAATATTTAATATAACTACAAAAAGCATATAAATGGTTAATAAGCTCATGAAAAACTGCTTGACACCATTAGTCATAAAAATGCCATTAAAGCCAAAATAAATATCATTAGAATGGCTTAAACACCAGCTATGACAATCCCATCAGTGTGTGCAGCTCCGACGTGCTGGCGGGAGCACAAATGGGCAAACGGACTCTGGAAGCCAATTTCCAAGAATCTGCCGAAAGGGAACACGCGCGAGTCCTGCGGCCCCGCGGCTCCGCTCCTGGACACAGGCTCCACCAGACGCACGTGTTCGTGCAGGTGCCGCGTCCCAGCAGCATTTCTGTAACGGGAACCACACCATCGACAAGAGGATCGATGGACAGGGATTCCCTCACGCAACAGAACGTAAGCCGCAGCTCCACGCAACAGACGCTGAGCAAAGGAAGAGCATTTTTTGTAAGCGCTAGAACGGTCCGCACCGGCCCGCTGTGAGGAGCCAGGCTGTGGGTCGCTCGGGGGCTGGGCTGCTGCTCGTTTCTTTCTTTCTTTAAAAATATATTTTATTGATTTTTTACAGAGAGGAAGGGAGAGGGATAGCGAGTTAGAAACATCGATCAGCTGCCTCCTGCACGCCCCCACACTGGGAGATGTGCCCACAACCAAGGTACATGCCCTTGACCGGAATCGAACCTGGGACCCTTCAGTCCGCAGGCCGACGCTCTATCCACTGAGCCAAACCGGTTAGGGCTGCTGCTCGTTTCTGTTCTGGATGCTGGTGGCTCGGGCATGGTTCATTTTTGGCTCATTTTCTGGAGGAATTCGCCAAGCTGTTCACGGAGGAGTTGAGCGCTTTTCTGCTTTGAGAGAAAGTCCTGGGAGACTTGAAGGCGTGCGCTCTGCGTTGGAAAGATCCTGCCAGGTCGCCTGGCGGAGAAGCGGAAGGCAGATGGAAGGAAGCGCCGTTTCCCAGACTCCCCAGCGGTGGGCACCACCCGCCTTCTTCATCGGTGGGTGGAAACGGTGTCTCGGGTTTACGTCATGCAGTTGTGAGAACGGCAGCTTCTGAGCGTGGCCGACAGTCTCTCCAGGACACGGATGGGTCGGACTCTGTCTGTCACGGGCCAGAGTCGCCCTGGAGGGGCTGTGAGCCCTGGGTTCCTCAGTTCTGACAAACATGGACCTCTGGACTCACTCCCCACGAGGGATGGATGGGTCAGAGACCAGGAGAAGCTTAAGGCTTCTTGGTGGACCTGGATGGCCATCCTCCGCAGCGCCCTCTCGTCCCTCAATAGAAACACAGAACTCTGGGCCCGGCCGGGTAACCCCGTTGGTTAGAGCGTCATCCCCATGTCCAAGGTTTCTGGTTCGATCCTGGGTCAGGTCACCGACAGGAACCAACCAATGAGTGCAAAATAACGGGACACATCGGTGCTGCGCGCTCTCTCTCTCTCTCTCTCTCTCTCTCTCTCTCTCTCTCTCTCTTCTGCCCACAGACCTCTTTTTATTTTATGATTTAACGTGGAGAAAGGAGGAGAAGCAAGACCAGTCCCGACAAGCCATAATGCTTAGATTTGGCTGGACGGGGTAGGGACACTCTGAGGTTAGTTTCTCCCTTCATTCATTTCTGTTTTTAATACTTGGGTTGAGAACACAGAAGAGAGTTAGAGAGATTTGACAACCAAAAATGGAAAAGTCCTAAGAGAGTCCAGTCCCCTTAAAGCCCAAAGACACGCAGCAGACGGATGTTTGTAACGTCTAGGGTGGAGGTGGAGGCCCAGGATGTCTGAAGAGCTTTCACAGACCAGAGGACGTGACAGGGCACCTGGGGAACAGCCGCGAGGGTGGGAGCCGCACGGAAGAGGACTCACAGCGGCCCAGGGTACCATGCGAAGAGCCGGGCTCACGGGCAGTCGGGGGAAACACAGGGTAAACCGGCACAGCCTGTGCGGAAGGACGTTTGGGAGAATCTATCAAATGACCCGTGAATACGACCAGCGCTCCCACCTCCGGGGCCTGGCCTCCAGGTACGCGTGCATCTGTAAACCACACACGTGCACGGTGTCATGCCGGCCGTTTGTGGGAGCAAAAGAGGAGCCGCCTCCCCACAGTTAAACGTGAGCCGCGCAGACGGCAGGCGCAGCACCGACTCAGCTCCCCACGCACGGGGTGCCAGCTGCGGACCGCGGTGGTGCAGCCCGTGTTTGGAAAAGTGAAAACGCTGTTCCCACGTGCCCGGGTCACTGAAGTCACAGGCGCAGAGGATGACGCACAGCCGACATGACCCACGTCACCAGGGAGACCAGCGAGGAGGCCGATCCAGTCCCTGCGTGGCTGGCAGCGACACGAGTCAGATTCTGGATCTATTTAAAGGGGAGCCGCTGGGCTTGGCTACGAGAGTGCGTGTAGGTGGGAGGGGGGCCAAGATGGCATGAGGACCTGGGCCTGACGGGGTGCCTGGCGCCGCACTGTCTGGGGATCACAAACAGAGTAAAGCTCAGACATCTGGGCTGCTGGAGGGGGGCGGGCGGAGGGAGGGGAGCGAGGACAGAGATGATCCGTGAATGATAAATGGCTGAGTGAGTGGAGCATCAATCGTGAACTGACTTAGTGGGAAGGGGCAGCCCAGGGACCCCCGAATCGGCGAGGGCTGGGTTACACCCGAGATGCCTGTTCGGCTGCAAGTGTCCATGCCAAGGAGGCAGCGGGACATGGGAGCCGGGGGCCAGGACGTGTCAGGCCTGGGGACTGGGTGAGCTCACTGGGAGGCGAGTGCGGACAGAGGAGGCCAGGGCAGGGTAGGGCCGGCCACATGCAGGCAGGGAGGCGAGGAGGGGGAGCAGCGGCTACCAGGCGGGGCTGCAGGGGTGGGGAGACATCTACGGCAGGGAGGCCCTCGGCCCAGGCAGGAGGCACCTCAGGGGCCGGGAATCCAGAGGTGACGGCTGAGAACTGCCCATGGGCCCTGCAGCAGGACAGCCCAGGGACCCTGACGGTGCAGCCTGTGGTCCGTGAGCACGGACACCCCTCCCGGTGCCTCTCGAAGTGTACACGTGGATGGGCCCGTGCAGCGTCTCCCTGAGCACAGACTCAGGCGACACCGGGCCCAGGGACACGGAGATCCTGTCCCGGGACCTGGAGTCCCTGCTCGGCCATATCTACCCCAGGACCCCAGGGCCAGCACGAGAGCAAGACTACGGGAGGACCCGCAGGGGGCGCTGCACCACTGGGTGACGGGAGTAGGCTTAAAGGTCGGGCTCAGCGTGTCAGACTTTATTCATACCCCGCCCCACTGTGTGTGTGGGGAGCAGGGGCATCCAGACTGTAGTCCTGAGCGCAGGATGGGGGTTCGGGTGGAGTCCGTGGCCCTGCCCTGGGCTCCCGGCCCGGCTGGGCTCACACATGCTGCCTGCGGTGCCGCAGCACCTCCGTGGGCGTGAACAGAAAGTCTCTCTGACAGGCCTCGCAGTGGTAAGGTCTCTGCAGAGCAGATGTCTTCTGCTGGGGCTCGGGGGCGGCTTCCTCAGCCCCTGAGAGAGAGAAGGGAGGCTGAGGGGGTGCTCCGCAGCAAGCTCTCACCCACCCAAACCCCGGGCACCGAGGGGAGTCTGGGTCTGTCTCCTCCAGGAAGCCCTCCTTGATTTACACATATGCACAGACTGAGAGAGCCCTGGGGTGGTCCGTGCACTGCAGCAGCTGCTCGGGTCTGCCTGCTACGGCATCCCTGGCTAACAACAGAGCGAATGCAGCTGTGGTAGCAACAACTGTGGGACGGAAAAGAACAAGAGACACAGCCACAGAGAGACAGGCAGACGGAAAGAAATGAGAAAGTGGCGGCCCTCCAGTCCCTCCCCAACCCGGGCTCCGGGGTCTCTGTGACCAAAACCAGAGGGTTGAGGATGTCAGTCCTGTGTCCAGAGAAGGCTCAGATACACAGGAAACCAGCCTGGGACGGGCAGATGCCCCGCCCCCCACGGCCACGGCCTTACCTGGGGGGCCGGCCGGCGGGGCCTCGGGGCAGGTGTTCTCGTGGGCGATGCGCTCCAGGGGCGTGAGAGGCATGTGCAAGCCGCAGTGGGGGCAGGTCCAGAAGGTGCGGAGACAGTCGCTGTACAGATCTGTGTCGCTCTGCAGGGGGCACGCTGTGTCAGGGCCTTGCCCCCGCCCCCCAACAGCCAGTCTAGGTCCCTCCTCAGAACCCCCCGGGGGGCAGGCCCCATTCTGCAACTACCCCTGGACTAGAGTGAAATGTGGGTGGGGGGCTCCCTAAAATCCCACGTTCGGGGGCAGGAGGGTGAGGGGCCAGGGCGCCCAGGCTCACCGTGAGGCAGTTGTAGGTGAGGAAGTCCGTGACTGCGTAGCCCCCTTTGGTGGGGTGGGGGGACGGGGGAGAGCTGCCAAAGAGGCTGGGGAGACTGGGGGCAGTGGTGATGGTCTGGGGTCCCACGTAGAGGTTCTGGGCTTCAAGCCCCGTGAGCCGCCGGAGAGCGTAGGGGACCTGCGGAAAGAGACAGGAGAGAGTGGGCCGCTCCGCACCTCGCTTCCCGCAGCCACAGCCGGGGACCAGAGCAGAATCAGGGCTTCGGCTAACAGCGCGGCCTCTGGAGCCAGGCCCGGGGTCAGATCCTGGCTCCAGCCCTTACCAGGTGTGACCCTGGGCTTGTCATCCCCGCCCTGGAAGCTGGTGGACGGGGCACCCCTGGCCGAGGGTGGCGGCGGGTACCTTGGCTGCTGTGAACTGTAGCAGCTCCCTGCTCAGGGCCACCACCTCCTGGCGGTTGACTGGAGGCTCCTCCTCCTCCTCCTCTTCCTCTTCTTTCGCCGGCTGCCCCCGACGTGCCTGATGGGCCAGCTGCCGGTCCAGGGCACTTTCCCAGCGGGCACGGAGCCGCAGGGAGGCCGCCAGGAGCCGGACTGCACTTTCACTGTCTGCAAGCTGGAGCTCCAGCCAGCCATCAGCCACCAGGCGGGAGCAGTCACCATTGGTGTCCAGGGACCGACTGAACAGCAGGAGGGACTGGAAGAGACGGGGCAGAAAACAGGCAGTGGGTGAGGGGCCCCCACACGCTGGGTTCCAGCCCAGACATTCATTCATCCATCCACCTGTCCACCCATGTATCTGTCCATCCATCTACCTGTCCTTCTATCCACCTGTCCATCCATCTACCTGTCCTTCTATCCACCTGTCCATCCATCTACCTGTCCTTCTATCCACCTGTCCATCCATCTACCTGTCCTTCTATCCACCTGTCCATCCATCTACCTGTCCTTCTATCCACCTGTCCATCCATCTACCTGTCCTTCTATCCACCTGTCCATCCATCCACCTGTCCATCCATCTACCTGTCCATCCATCTACCTGTCCTTCTATCCACCTGTCCATCCATCTACCTGTCCTTCTATCCACCTGTCCATCCATCTACCTGTCCTTCTATCCAACTGTCCATCCATCTACCTGTCCTTCTATCCATCTGTCCATCCATCTACCTGTCCTTCTATCCACCTGTCCATCCATCTACCTGTCCTTCTATCCACCTGTCCATCCATCTACCTGTCCTTCTATCCAACTGTCCATCCATCTACCTGTCCTTCTATCCATCTGTCCATCCATCTACCTGTCCTTCTATCCACCTGTCCATCCACCTACCTGTCCTTCTATCCAACTGTCCATCCATCTACCTGTCCTTCTATCCATCTGTCCATCCATCTACCTGTCCTTCTATCCAACTGTCCATCCATCTACCTGTCCTTCTATCCAACTGTCCATCCATCCACCTGTCCATCCATCCACCTGTCCATCCATCTACCTGTCCTTCTATCCACCTGTCCATCCATCTACCTGTCCTTCTATCCATCTGTCCATCCATCTACCTGTCCTTCTATCCAACTGTCCATCCATCTACCTGTCCTTCTATCCATCTGTCCATCCATCTACCTGTCCTTCTATCCACCTGTCCATCCATCTACCTGTCCTTCTATCCAACTGTCCATCCATCTACCTGTCCTTCTATCCATCTGTCCATCCATCTACCTGTCCTTCTATCCAACTGTCCATCCATCTACCTGTCCTTCTATCCAACTGTCCATCCATCCACCTGTCCATCCATCCACCTGTCCATCCATCCACCTGTCCATCCATCTACCTGTCCATCCAATGTACCGATCAGTTCCCCCACCCATCCACCTGTCCAACCAATTACCATCCATCCATCCATCCATCCATCCATCCATCCACTCCTGCCAACAAACATTTACTACACGCCTACTCTGTGCCAGGCACTCTTCCAGGTGCTAGAGATACGACTGTGAACAAGAAGACCGAGTCCCTGCCCCATGGAGCGGACATGCCACTTGGAGAGACGGGTGAATAAAGAGCAGAGTGTTCTAGAAGGAGGGTAGTCATTACCCAAGGTGGGGCAGACAGCTGAGGGGATGGCCACATCTTCACAGGTGGGGTTACATGCAAGTCAACCCTCCTCAAGTGGTGTCCCTAACGCTCTATACACATTTTGCCCTCAAATATACAAATAAATAGTAGATGCTAATTAATGGAATGCATGCTGAAGTGCTTAAGGGTGAAGGGCACTGATGTCAGCAACTTACTTTGAAATGCAGCAAAAATTGAAAAGAAAACTCACCTACTGAAATGGTGAGGACAGGTGTGTCATCAAGCAAAAGACCAATGTCCTTTGGCCGCAGCCGGCTTGGCTCAGGGATAGAGCATCGGGCCTGTGGACCGAAGGGTCCTGGGTTCGATTCCGGCCAAGGGCACGTACCTGGGTTGCAGGCTCCTCCCTGGCCCGGGCACTGGTCGGGGCTCGTGCAGGAGGCAACCAACCGATGTGCTTTTCTCACATCGATGTTTCTCTCTGTCTTTCCCTCTCTCTTCCACTCTCCCTAAAAATCAATGGAAAAATATCCTCAGGTGGAGATTAACCAAAAAGACCAACATCCTTTGAAGAATCTTGGAAATGCGGGTATGAGTGCTCCCCATACTCTTCTTTCAACTCTTCGGTGTGAGAATCACAGTATGTTGGGGAAAATTCTAGGAGGTGTGGGGGGAGTGGATGTTGGGCTGGGAGATGGCCAGGAGGGTTCAACATCCATTCTGTCTACCCACGTGTGTGTCTAAAATCCTCCCCCACGAACCCCCTGTGCAGGGGAGGGCGGGGAGGCTGCACCCCAGGCAGCGTCTCCACCGGCAAATCCTTGTGTCCCCCCGGGGCCTGCTGATGACAGGGTTTGTCAATCCGCTCTCCCCAGCACTGACAGGAGCGTCTGCCTCATCCTTGACCTTTATTTCTGTTTCTGTTCACCGTCTGCCTCCCCCACTTGCATGTGAGCCCCATGAACACAGGGAGCTCTGTCGCTTCTGATCACAAACACCCCCAGCACCTACACAAGTAATTAATGCCTGGTGCAAGGCAGGTGCTCAATAAATGAATGAATGAGCACAACTGGGCAGCTCAGAGCTCAATGCAAATCACAGGAATGCTCTGGCCAGTGTGCTCAGTGGTTAGAGCATTGCTCACACACTGAAGGGTCATGGGTTCAATTCTCGGTCCAGGGCAAGTACCTGGGTTGTGGGTTCACTTCCTGCCCCTGGTCTGGGTGCACGTAGGAGGCAACCAGTTGATGTGTCTCTCTCACACTGATGTTTCTCTCTCTCCCCCTTCCTTTCTCCCCTTCACTCTCTGAAAAGCAATGAAAAAAATACCCTCAGCTGAGGATTAACAACAACAAAATTAAATCATAGCAGCAGCAAAATCTACTGAGTTCAGGTACCTGAAGGGTTTTTCTCTTCCCAGGACATTCCCTGGGGGCGAAGCGAGGGGGTCCTGGTAATGGGACACCGGCCCTGGCTCACTGTGTGGCTTAGGCAAGTGGCAGCCCCCCGACACCCCCAGAGGCCGTCTTCACCCCTATAGTGAGAACACACCAGTCCTAGAACCACAAGCTGGCATGCAGTGAGCCGCGAGGTGCGGCAGCTACAAGCACAAATACAAGTACATCTGCAACCTGAGCACATCTTCGGCTTCCACCCATATCCAGCCACCGTCCCCTCCTTCTGCCTCCTTGTTGGGCTCCCTCTTCCAACCGTGTCAGACTCTGTCCCAGCTCTGCTCCGAACGCTTGCAGGGAGGGGGGCGGGCTCCAGTCTCACCCGCCTCCTGACCTCCTCTCTGACCTGTCGCTCTGACCTCACGTCTGGCAATGCTTCTCCTCACTAACTGCTCCAGCTGTTCCCTGTGCAGGCCAAGCTTGTGTGCCTCAGGACCTTTGCGCTTGCTGCTTGGACACTTCTCCCAGGACTCCCTATGGCTTCTTCCTCTCTCCTGCCCTCCCTTCAGGTCTTTGCTCAATCGTACCTTCTCATTGAGGCCCGTCCAGATCGCCTTATTTCCTACTGGAACCTGTCCCGCACCCTCACCCTCACCCACCCCTCCTATCCTGGCCCGATTCCTTTTAACTTCCTGGAACCCTCGTTTAGTGCTGTCCTTTGTCCATTGCTATTTTCTGCCCTCCCTCACTGGACGTCAGCTCCAGGAGAGCAGGGCCCGGGTCTTGCTTAGTTCACTGCTGTTCCCAGCACCTTCAATAGCTCCTGACACACAGCAGGCGCTGCTACACGAGCGCACAAACAGAGGACAGCAGCCGCCCAACCGTCTGCGGCCGATGCCTGCAGCCAGCAGGGGAAGGCAACTCCTCAGGCCCAAATCCTGTGATGCAGTCGCCACACCGGGACCCACCTGGAGAGCAGGGATGCGGACACAGTTCACCAGGTACGGCTTGTTGGTCTCCAGCAGGGAGACGAAGGTGAGGAGCTGGTGCTTGCTGCTCATCTTGTCCTTGTCATCTGAAAGGATCAAGAGGACAGCTCAGGCCGAACCGGTTTGGCTCAGTGGATAGAGCGTCAGCCTGCGGACTCAAGGGTCCCGGGTTCGATTCCGGTCAAGGGCATGTACCCTGGTTGCGGGCACATCCCCAGTGGGGGGCATGCAGGAGGCAGCTGATCGATCTCTCTCATCGATGTTTCTAACTCTCTATCCCTCTCCCTTCTTCTCTGTAAAAAATCAATAAAGTATATTAAAAAAAAAAAATAGGACAGCTCAGGCCCACCCTGCCCACCGCTGTCCCACTCACCCCGACACGCATCCATCCCCCAGGCCTTCCTGTCCCCCAGCCATTTAACCATCCACATGAAGAAGATGCTCGTGTGTGTGTAACGAGAAAATGCCTGTGGCTTCGTTTTAAATACTTTGTCATAATGAATGTGACTTTGGCTTTTCGGTGACATTGGGAAATATTGTCAGTTTTGTTAGGAGCGAGAACAGCATTGTGGGGATGCTAAAACGGTCATCGTTATCCTAAGTGATCTGATGACTGAAATGTTTCAGATGCTCCAGCAAAAAGGAAGAAAAACTAAACGGTCAGAAGGGTGGCAAACGCTGACAGCGAGTGAGGGTTTGTCCACTTGGGTGACACAGGATAGAAGTTTTCAAAATTAAAAAAAGAAAAGGGAAACGTGGCCGGGCAGCTCAGTGGGTTAGTGCTGTCCTGATACACCGAGGTCGTGGGTCCCATCCCTGACCAGGGCACACACGAGAGGCAGCCAACGACTGCGTAAATAAGTGGAACAACAGATCCATGTTTCTCTCTCCTGTCTCTAAAATCAATAAAAAAATTTCATAAAAATGAAAAATAATGTCACAGGGAAGGGGCCAGGGGAGCCCGGGGCAGCACCAGGCCAGGAGCTCACAGCCCCGGGGCAGGCTCGGGACGGGCTGCACACTCAGCCCCCGGGCACCTCCCTGCTGAGGTCCGCCCGCGCCAAGCGGGTAAACGCGCCACGGCCCCCCGCCGGGTCTGGCTCCTGGGACCTCCCGGCCTGCATGACCCCCCTCAGCAGCCCAGCGAAGGCCGAGTGCGGGGAGGAGCAGGGGGTTCTCTCCCCACTCGGCTCACGTACCTCGGCTCCCTTCGCCGCCCCCGGCCTCGGGCTCCTGCGTGTGCAGCACCTCGGGGCTGCTGGCGAAGACGCAGGTGGGGTGCAGCACGGTGCCCTGCTTGGCCTGGGTGTGGAAAATCTGGAGGCCAAAGGGAGGCGCCAGGTGACAGAGGCCCTCAGGTGTGCTCTGCCCTCTTCCCGCTGTCCTGCCCGCAACGCTCTTCTCCACCCTCTTGGCCGGGTTCCCCCTCCTGCCTCAGAAGCCCCCTTCAGGAAGGCCAGCCTGGCCCCTGCCAGCCTGGCCGGGGCCCCTCTGTGCTCCTCCAGCCCCGGGCTCCCCGCCCCGGCGCCACCACTCTGGGCCAGCTGTCTGGGAACAGTGTGCCGCCCCCACCGGACTGTAGCCCCACACAGGCAGGGCCGGGGCTGCTGCAGTCAAGGCCACGTGCCAGCGCAGAGCAGAGCCGGGAAGCTGTGCGTGAGGCCCACCTGATCCGAGTCCTTGCGGCCGCTGTTGAACGGGTCCGGGATGGCGAGCTGCGGGTAGAGGCCCCGGGCCAGCACCAGCTTGAGCAGGGCCATCTGGTCCCGGGTCAGCGCCTGGGCCGAGCTGGCGGCCGCCTGCAGCTGCTCCAGGTTGTGCCGCAGCTTAAACTTCACATCCTGTGGGGACATCGGGAGGGGGGTCCCACGGGCTTGTCTGGGACACGTGGACCCAGAGGTTATGTAGACTGCTGGGGCCGCGCCCTGTCCCCCAGGCCCCCAGGACGGCCCCGTGGTGCCCCACCTGGATGTCCACGTGGTCGCTGGCCGCCCGCGAGGCTTTGCCCTGGTCCTCGTCGCTGGAGCGGCCATCCTCCTCCTCCTGCAGCCGCAGGACCTTGCGCCTGCGCCCCCCTCCCTCCTCGTGCTGGCGCTTCAGCTGGTACAGCTCCCGGCGCTCGCGGCGCTGCTGCAGCCGGCTGTAGCTGTCCCCCGGCTTCGCGGCCTGGGCCCCGGCCAGCAGCCCGTGGTCCTCCAACAGCTCCTGGGGACAGATGGGCCCAGTGAGGGACACAGCGCAGGCCGGGGGGGCAGGCTCTGGACCGACACATTCAAGAGAGGGGCCTGCCACTCGCCGGCGGGCAGTGTCAGCCTCTGAGCCACACGTTCCTCAGATGGGAACCGGGATGCTCCCCATGCCGCCCACGAGGCTGCTGGCGCTGAGATGTGCGGGTAAGAACCGCCATCTGCAGGCGCAGGCGCACATGGCTGCTCCGTGAGAGAGCAGTCGCTGCTGCTGGCTGTTACTTCCCCGGCTGAGGCCCAGAGAGGCCCAGGAGCTTGCCCGGGGTCACACTGCTAGCAAATGGCAGAGCTGGGATGTGCCGCTGGGATGTCTGGCCCCAGATCTGGTGCCTCCTAGCACTCAGCCTGAGCAAGCGCACGGCCAGCTCCGCACCCCTGGCCCATGAGGATGCAGCACATGACCGCTGACCCTGTGCGCCACCCCCAAGAGCCCTCCTGGATTTCCACCCCCACACCTGGTCGTCTGCTGGTGGGGGAGGAGGGTGCAGGGTGGGACCCTGACCTCTGTGGTAGAGAAGGAAAGAGGCTGCGTTCCAGAGTGCGCTCAGGTGCCCTCACTCTGTCTCCCCAGCACTCTGGCCTCCTGTCTGCCTGGGCGGGGCTGGCCCCCACCCTGGTCCTGGGCCTCACCTTGAACTGGCGCCGCAGGTTGGCCATCTCATACAGCCTATGCTCCTCTATGCCCCGGCGGCGGCACCACTTCCGGGAGTTTCTGCTCCGTTCAGATTTCACCTGGTGGAGGTAGATGCCAGGTGTTGGGGCCTGGCCAGCTGGGGGAGGGGCGGGGGACTGACCTCCCACCCAGACCACCCCAGTATGGGCCTGAACACCAGCCACTGGGAGATGCAAGGCAGGTGGAGACCTGTCGGCCCTCCATGACACCTGCTTTCTCCCTTTTCCAGGAGTCAGCCCCACTGCCCCTTCCTCCAAGAAGCCCTCCCAGACCACACTGAGTCAGACACCCGCTCCAGCCTCTCTCAGCCCCTTGTGCTCCCACTGCAGCCTAGTCTGGGTGGTCACTGTCTAGGGATAGGTCTGACCCCCTGCACCAGGAGGGCAGGGTCAGGTGGTTTTGCTCATCACCAGGTCCCAGCACAGGGCCAGGCCCAGGGGGCGGGCTCAGGGAATGTGTTTTGGGATAAACAGGTGCTACCCTAGGAGTCTGGTTTTAATGGCAGTTTAGAAGCCCAGGCTCCCCTCGGGCCTGAGCTCTGCACGTGCTGGTCAGAATGGTGGCGTCCATGGGCTGGGGGTGGGGCATGAGGAGGAGCCACAGCCGCAGGGAGGCCCTGACTCTGTGCCTGACAGTCAGACAGGGGTGTCCCCACCGGCCTCACCTGCACCCAGGTGTTGAAGACATTGAAGAGCGTGAAGGGGTCGCCCAGGTCACTCTCCAGGGGCCGCCGCGCTGCCGCACCTTCCGGGTTGTTCTGGGCGCTGCGCGTGAAGGGCGACTGGACGCTGAGGGCGGCCGCGATGGTGAGCACGGGCTCCGCCAGGTGGAACATGGAGCCCAGGATCAGCATCTTCCCTGGGGGCGGGCGGCGAGCTGAGCCTCCCCCATCCTCCCTCCCTCCCTCCCTCCCTCCCTCCCTCCCTCCCTCCGGCTCACAAAGGGCCTCGGGAGCCAGATGGACACACTGTGCTCTCAGTCACATGACCTTGGGCAAGGCCTCAGTTTCCCCATCTGTAGCTGGAGACAAGCACCTCCTCAGACATGTGGTGGGGACTGGCTACTGCTTCTTTCTTTCCTCCCGGCCCCCCAGCACCTCTCCCCATGGGCCTGGCTTCCGTTTCTTCCTGGGACTCATTTTACGGGACCTGCCACGGCACTGTCCTCCCCAGAACGCGACCGCCACGCCAGCTGTCCCTGGTCTGCCTGGCACACAGCGGGCGCTGCTGGCTTTTGCACCCATCACGGTGTGAATCTCTCCTGCCATCTTTATTCCATTCAAGGCAGAGGCGGGGAAGATGGAGAGGAGGATAAAGGGAGAGACGGGGAGGAAGCAGGGGCCAGGAGGAGGGAGTGGGAGGGGTGGAGGGGGGACAGGGAAGGACAGAGAGAAGGAAGAAAGCGGCAGGAGCAGTATCCCCGTGGCGTTTCGATGCTCAGGCTGCTCCCGCCCGCCCTGCAGTCACTGCCTGTACGTCACGCATCTGACTCAGCCCACGGTCCCCTGACTGCCTTTCCAGAAAGTTCCTGTTCACATCTAGCCTCCTAAGATAAAGGCGGGCAGGAAAACAAGTCTGTCCCGGGCCCCTAGCTCCGTCCATCAGCTGGGCAGGCCCCTCCATCCCTCTTGCCTCGTTTCCCCATCTGTGCGAGGGGCTGACAGCGCATCCACCTGCTGTTCCACCTGCAGGGCTCGCAGTGCCCGACCCGTGACTGAGCCACCACAGCCCAGCACCGTGTCATCTGTCTCTTGCCCGGGGGCCTGGGAACCCACGTGCCCGCCTGGCCTGGAGTGCCCCAGCTCTGCCCACGGACAGTGATGGGAGCCAGGGACAGGCTTTCTCTGAGCCTCGTCTCCTCGTGGGAAGCGAGTGTCACTCACTCCTGTCCCGTGGGGGTGACGTGCGATCAAACCCAGGCTCTCTCACTGGCCTGGCCCCTTCCCTTGGGCACAGGCCCCACCCCACCAGGCCTCAGTTTCCTCATCTGTACAACAGGGTGCCTGGGGGAGCCACCCCCTCTATGTGAGAATGAAACGACATGAGGCCCACAAAGCCCGTCACTGGCACACAGGAAGTGCTCCCACTGGCACACAGGAAGTGCTCACGGCATGTGGAATGTTCCTTTCCCTCTCAGGCCTGTTTCCCTCTAGAGCAGGGGTGGGAAGGTCCGCCCCGAGGGCCGAGGGCCATAGGAGGCCAAGGCGATAGGGGTGAGTTAATTAAAGGTCTGACCAAATACAGCAGCTAATTTTAAGCTGATAATTGTGTATGGCCCGTGAATGAGCAAACGATGTTATAAATGTCCAGATGGCCCCTGGCAGAGAAAGGGTCCCGCCCCTGCTCTAAGCAAACAGAAAGAACCGTCACAGCCTCAGCGGCCGAGCGCCGGGCCTGCAGGGATGGGCTTTAAGGGCTATCACGGGCCTGCAGGGATGGGCTTTAAGGGCTATCAGGGGCCTGCAGGGATGGGCGTTAAGGGCTAACACGGGCCTGCAGGGATGGGCGTTAAGGGCTATCACGGGCCTGCAGGGATGGGCGTTAAGGGCTAACACGGGCCTGCAGGGGTGGGCTTTAAGAGCTAACACGGGCCTGCAGGGATGGGCGTTAAGGGCTAACACGGGCCTGCAGGGATGGGCTTTAAGGGCTATCACGGGCCTGCAGGGATGGGCGTTAAGGGCTAACACGGGCCTGCAGGGGTGGGCTTTAAGAGCTAACACGGGCCTGCAGGGATGGGCTTTAAGGGCTAACACGGCAGAAGGCTGTGCGGAGTGTCTGTGCTGGGGGCACGGTGCCACGGTGGTGGCTGGTGGCGCTCTGCGGGGCTGTGCTGTGGGCTGTGGACCGTCGGTGGACACAGAATGTCTTGAGTCGGGAGAATCGGGCAGAATGAACACGGGGGAGTCAGCGAGCTCCTCGGGCGGGGCAGGGGTGGCGCAAGAATGAGCAAGAGGAAGAGGTTTTGAAACCCTTACCGCCCACCGCAAGGGCAGCCCAGGGCACAGCTGGGGACGGGCTGTGCAGAGCCCTGTTTGTTTACTGCTGTATCCCTGGTGCCCAGCACAGTGCCCGCACCGGGGACTTGCGAACGCAAGAACAGGGCCTGGAGAGGGAGCAGGCTTGCGAGCAGTGGCCCAACCCACCCAGGGACCTGCGTGGTCACCCCAAGGGGGGTCCTCACCAATCACGACGTCCACAGGCAGCTGGGCCAGCAGGGACCCGATAGGGGTGAGGGCCTCGGAGCTGTCCAGAGCCCCCTGGTCCCGGAGGTAGAGGATGGCCGTTTCCAGGCTGGCTGGTGGGGGGGGCTCGATGAAGGGGAAGGTTCGGGGGTCTCCCACGCTCATGCTCTTCATCTAGAATGAGAACCAAAGCCCCCAGGAATGGGGGACACGTGAGCCACTGTGGAGCACTCAGAGGGCTCAGGGATCACAATTGACTAAGGAATGAGCACATGACCCGAGCCGGGCCAATCAGAATCCTTCCCTGGGACTTTGTAAACTGGTAGCGAGAATTCAGCATCCTCTGGTTGTGAGAGGCCCGGATAGAAGCTCAGAGACGCTGTGGTTATTCTTCCATTGCCTGGAAATTACCCGACCCACCACAGATGGAGAAATCCTTCATTGTTCCCGACTAGACCTCCCCCCACAATGGGTGCACATATCCATAAAATCCCCTTTCCTGCTTACAAGAGTTTGAGTTTCTCTCACTTTCGACCAAAGAATCCCCAATAACTCAGAGGCCAGAGGGGGCAGAGGGTGGTGGGGAACACACACACCACCAGGCCTGGCATGGCGAGAAGTGTGACTATGAGAGAGCCAGAGGGAAGCTCAGAGAGCCCGGGGGCTCAGCCCGTCTTCCAGGGAGGTGACCTGCTCACCTGGCCCTGATCTGGAGGCCACCTGGTATCTGGTCGTCCAGCTTTCCCACCTTCCTCTCTGTTCACCAAACCCTGATGTTGTCTGAGGGATCACCCAGTACCCACTGAAAGATCTTTAAATTAAAAGCTCTGGGTAGGGGGCGGGTATGGATTTTTTTTTTTTTTTTAAAGCTCTCCAGGTGGTTCCAGTGTGTAGCTGGGGCTAAGAATCAGTGCTCCGATCCAGTCTGGCAATGCCACACCCCTGGACAATTACAGGTCATAGAGTGGACACACGTGACCCAGTTCTGCCAACAAGACAGACTGGGAAGTTGGCCAAAAGGCTCTGGGAAAGGTTCCTATGGCCTTAAAAATTAGACCCACAGCCCTGCCGATATGGACCAGTGGTTAGAGCATCGGCCTGTGCACTGGAGGGTCACAAGTTCGATTCCTAGTCAAGGGCATGTACCTGGTTTGCAGGTCTGATCCCCGCCCCTGGTCAGGGCACATGTGGGAGGGAAACGATAGATGTTTTTGACGCATTGATGTTTCTCTCTCTCCCCCCCACATTCCCACCTCCCTTCCACTCTCTCTAAAAATCAATGGGAAAAATATCCTCACTCCTTGGGTGAAGATTAAAAAAAACAATTAGACCCACAAACAGGGACAGTTGGCTGCTTCTGTCTCTAGACCAGGGGTGGGCAAACTTTTTGACTCGAGGGCCACAATGGGTTCTTAAACTGGACCGGAGGGCCGGAACAAAAGCATGGATGGAGTGTTTGTGTGAACTACTATAAATTCAAAGTAAACATCATTACATAAAAGGGTACGGTCTTTTTTTTTTTTTTTTAGTTTTATTCATTTCAAACGGGCCGGATCCGGCCCGCGGGCCGTAGTTTGCCCACGGCTGCTCTAGATGGTAAAGGAGGAGGAGATGATGCCCACAACCGCCAGCTGGCATTCAAGAGGCAAACTTGGAGCCTGACAGCCTCAAATAGAACCCGGGCTCTGCCACTTGTCAGCTGTGTGACCTGGGTCAAGTTACTTAACCTCTCTGTGCACCCACACATCAGAATAGGATTACTGACCCCACAGAGCTTTTGTGAGGTTCCATACATAAAACACTCAGGATAGGGCCTAGCCACTGTGCGCACTAGGTAAGTGATGTTTCATCGTCATCGTCATTATCGTTATTACTAGGAGAGCTGCTGATAAACTGATGTTGCTAAGACGGAAAAGGCCCGGTCCTTTATGACATCACGAATCCATTTAAATAACCAAGCCTGGAACCTCCCCGTCTCGGGCTTTGTGGCATATGAAACGAGACTTTTTCCTTGTTGTTTAAGCCAGTGTTTTTGGGTCCAGAACTCCATGCAGTGGCTCACAACCAGCATTTAAAAATATTAAACCGCTGAAACCAGTTTGGCTCAGTGGATAGAGCGTCGGCCTGCGGACTGAAAGGTCCCAGGTTCGATTCCGGTCAAGGGCATGTACCTGGGTTGCGGGCATATCCCCAGTAGGAGATGTGCAGGAGGCAGCTGATCGATGTTTCTCTCTCATCGATATTCCTAACTCTCTATCTCTCTCCCTTCCTCTCTGTAAAAAATCAATAAAATATATATAAAAAAAAATATTAAACCAAACAAACAGAAACTATCAGCGTGCGTCCCCTGTAGGAAGGGGCTGGCTGGCGCACTCATACACATATGGGCCTGGAGCAGACGCCATCCGCTGCTCCCACTTTCCTCTGCCTCTTCTTCCTGAGCACAGAGACTACATTTCCCAGCCTCCCCCGCAGTGAGGTGTGGCTGGGACCCAGCTCTGGCCAGGGGCAGTGGAAGGGAAGTACTCCACTTGCAGGCCTGACCCTTAAAGCCCCAAACCCATCCCATACTCCTTCCCCACTGTATGGCTGACAGATGAAGAGCCCCAGGGAGATGACGGAGCCATGAGAGGGAAGGGGCCTGGGTCCCTGAGTAAAGGAAACCGCCGCCAACTGAGAACACAAGTTCTGTTGTGTTGGCCGCTATGGGAGTGGGTCTATTTGTCTCATCTAATCGAAACTAACGACTGAGATATGAGCCATGACATCACATGTATGGGGAAACCCTGGTTTTAAAAGCCATTTTTAAAAATGTATATATATATATATATATATATATATATATATATATATATACACACACACACACACACACACACACACATATATATATATATATATATATATATACATATATATATACATATAGATTGATTTTAGAGAGAGGAAGGGAGAGGAATAGAGAAATAGAAATATCGATGAGAAAGAAACATCCATCAGTCGCCTCCTGCACACCCCGCACTGGGGATTGAGTCCGCAACCTGGGCATGGGCCCTCACCAGGAATTGAACCTTGACCTCCTGGTTCATGGGCCAACGCTCAACCACTGAGCCACACTGGCCCAGGTAAAAGCCACTTCTTTTTTGTTGTTGATAATCCTCACCCAAGGAAACCACTGATTTTTAGAGAGAATGGAAGGAAGAAGGAGGAGGAGGAGGAGGAGAGAGAAACATCGATGTGAGAGAGACCCATTGACTGGCTGCCTCCAGCACACGCCCTGACCAGGCTGGGGATTGAGCCTGCAGCCCAGTACGTGCCCTTGACTGGAACTGAACCTGGGACTCTTCACCCTGTGGGCTGATGCTTTATCCACTGCCCCGAACCGGCTAGGGCTAAAGCCAGTTCTTGATGGGTTTTCTGTTACAGCAGAAAGAGCCCTGAGTGAGTCATGAGGTTCCTCCCGTGACTCCATGGCTTTGGGGAACAACTCCCTCCTCAACACGGGATCTGACATTTGAAAGGAACCAGTGCCCCTCAGTGGCCTGGCTGGCCCAGCTCTCCTGGGCCCTGAACACTGGGACTGGTCCTGTCTACATGCCTCCCGGTTCCTGGCTGGCGCAGCACTCAGGACCCCGTCCCCCCTGCCCCCCTCACCTGCAGGACCAGCGCGTCCAGGGCGACCCTCCGAATCTCCGGCACAGCGTAGGGGGCGAAGGCATCGTAGTCGGATTCAGCGTAGAGGCGGAAGCAGACGCCGGGGCCTGTGCGGCCCGCCCGGCCCTTCCGCTGCTCGGCACTGGCCTGGCTGATCCAGAACTCCTGCAGCCGCTGCAGTTTGGCCTGGGGGTCGTAGCTCATCTCCTTCACCTTCCCTTGGGGGGTGAGGGGGGTACAGGGAGGAATGGGCATGTGTGTGCAGCAGCCACATGGGGCCTGCATACACCGGTCCTCTCCCAGCCCTTCATCCACTCGCCCTCACGTACTCCTGTTCCATGAACACTGACCCACGGCTCATTCTGGGCCCAGCCCTGACATTCGGTTAATGTAATCTGGCATTTCCTCATTCACACATCTTTTCTTTTCTATTCTTTCTTTTTTTTAAAAAATACATCTTATTGATTTTTTACAGCGAGGAAGGGAGAGGGATAGAGAGTTAGAAACATCAATGAGAGAGAAACATCGATCAGCTGCCTCCTGCACACCCCCTACTGGGGATGTGCCTGCAACCAAGGTTCATGCCCTTGGCCGGAATCGAACCTGGGACCCTTCAGTCCGCAGGCCGACGCTCTATCCAGTGAGCCAAACTGGCTAGGGCCACACATCTTTTCATTTATTTTTTCAAGCCTTTGTTTACTCAGAGGCTCGGACAGCTGACAAGTGCTGTGAAGAACCTACCATGTGGTGGGCACTGTACCTGGCAGCAGGGACACAGCTGTGGACAAAGCAAAGTCCCTGGTCTCACGGCGCTGAACACGCACCATATCTCATCGATTCCGAGGCCGACCTTTGTTCCTATTGAGCTGTCTCTGATGCATTTTAAAACCACTGGCATGTCTATGTTTAATGGACAGCATTTAAGAATCTTAATGGTACATAAACCTATGGAATGTTTTATCGCTGGCCTCCCAGATTCAACACTGTAAGGTAATGGCTAACATTTACTGAGGGTTCCCTCTGTGCCAGGTACCAAGTGTATCCACTCATTTAATCCTACAGCCTGAGGGAGGCACTGTCATTACAGCCATTTCACAAAGAACACACAGTGTCAGGGACCCGACCCTGGGCACACAGCCAGCAGGGTCCCCGAGCCACTGTGCGCTGCCGACTTTCCAGAGAAGTCCACCCGGGAGGGCGGGCAAGAAGCAGATCAACGGATGTGAAATGTGATGCCCACACCAGGGAGAAAATAAAGCCCCACCAGGAAAGCAAGGCCGCGGGAGAAGGGGGAGGTCACGCAGACGAAGTGGACAAGCCGGGCCTCTAGGGGAGACAGACGCGGGCCCTGGCAGGGGATGGAGTGAGCCCTGTGGGTATTCGGAGAAAGACAGTTCTCAGCAGAGACCACAGTCAGTGCAAGGCCCTGCGGCAGGAGCAAGCTTGGAATGTCTGAGAAAGATTTAGACGTTGCCACTGCTCCACAGCCCTCAAGCTCTGGTCTGGCGGTCTCGGTCCCTCGGCACAACTCCACCTCCCACACTCACTCCCCGCCCGCCCCTGGGTCGCTCGGGCAGCCCTTACCGGAATCGACTACAAAGCGGATCCCGTCGATGGTGACTGAGGTCTCGGCGATGTTGGTGGAGAGGATGCATTTCCGGACTCCAGGGGGGGCCACGTCAAATACCTGGGGGCGGTAAGTAGGTGACCAGGGGCTAAGTCGGCCCTTACTCACCCGTGTGTCCAGGGGCCTCCTGGACACCCCCGGGGTGTCTAACCTGGCCTCGGTGCCTCCCACCAAAGCCTGTCCTCCTCAAGTCTCCACCTCCGAGATGGCTCAGCATTCTGGACCAGGTGCCTGGGCTGTCCTGGGCCCTCCCCTCCCTCCCCGTTCCACACACACATGGACATCTTCAACATTTCCATCCCCCAGCACCCACGGCCCTGCCCTGGTCCAGGCCCCTCCTTCCCCACCCAGATGCTGCTCCAGCTTCCTCCTTGGTCTCTGGCCTCCAGACTTATTCCCTCCAGCCCATCCTCCACACGCAGCAGAGGGATCTGCTGAAGCACAAACTGGCACTGGCCCCGCCTTGCTTAGAACCCTCCCATGGCTCCCCACTGCTCTTGGGACAAAACCCAGGTACCAAACTGGGTCCTCAAGGACCCTGGTGGTCAAACCCTGTGTAGCTCTCCAGTCCCACCTCCCCTGACTTTCCCTTCATAGTCTGGACCCCAGCCCTGTAGCTTCCCAGCGGCCCCGTCTTTTTCTCACCCCAGGCCCTTTGCACAGGCCCTTCTCTAGGACCCCAGAGACAGTCAAGCATAGTGGCTTACAGCGAGGGTCAGCGACTATGGCCTGGAGACCAAACCAGCCTGCCACCTGTGTCTGTGGATCAAGTTTAATGGCACAGCCTCGCCTGGCCCGTCTACAGCTGCGCTTCCCGCTGTAACAGATTTGCTGTGACTGAGAACCCACAAATATGGACTCCCTGGCCCTTTACAAGTTTACCAACCTCTCGTTAAGAGCATGGGCTCGCCCTAACCGGTTTGGCTCAGTGGATAGAGCGTCGGCCTGTGGACTGAAAGGTCCCAGGTTCAATTCTGGTCAAGGGCATGTACCTTGGTTGCGGGCACATCCCCAGTGGGGAGTGTGCAGGAGGCAGCTGATCGATGTTTCTCTCTCATCGATGTTTCTAACTCTCTATCCCTCTCCCCTCCTCTCTGTAAAAAATCAATAAAAAATATATTAAAAAAAAAAAAAAAAAAAGCATGGGCTCTGGTGCCAAATTACCCAACGCACAGCCCGGCTCTGCCTCTTACGTGACTTTGCACAGGTACCTGTACCTCTGATTCTATAATCTGTTAAGTGGGAATAACAACAGGACCGGCAGGCAGGACTGCGGTGAGGACGAAATGAGACAAGCGTACAGAGCCCAGAACTCCTGCCACTCGCAGCAGATGCTCCACACACGTCGGCTGGACCTTCCTCCCGGCGCACTGCGGCTTTCTCGGGTCAGTTCTGAAAGCCCCTTCCTCCAGGAAGCCTTTCCTGAATCCACCAAGACTCTGCTCTCAGAGTTCAGGAGGCTCCTCTACCATTTGTAAAACTGTCAATTACTTGTCCATCTCCCCAGCAGACCAACAGCCATGTAAGGGGAAACGGCCAAATCTTGGCTCCCACTGTGTCTCAAAGAGCCCCCTCAGCACCAGGGGAGGCGCCAAGGAGATGCGCAGGGGTCTTTCTTCAATCAATAAGCAATGCCTGGGCCGATGAGATTATGCAGTCAGCCTCCAGGATGGCCCCAGGGCGTCTCACCTTCCCCGTGAACACACACAACTTAACTAACAGGACACTGCCGAAACGCCGGCCTGTGACTGCAAGGCCAGGTCATAGGAGACGCTGTGGCTTCTGTTTAGGGCTCCTGGGGAGAACCAGCCACCATGTTGCAGGGGCACTGAAGCAGCCCCCTAGAGAGGCCCCCAGCCAACAGCCAGCCACGTGAGTGAGGACCGCTAGCCCCAGTCAAGCCTTCGAGTGAGTGTAGCCCCAGCCACCTACAACCTCATGAGACCCTGAGCCAGAAACCCCCCAGCTAAGCCACTTCCCAACCCCTGATCTCCAGAAACTATGTGAGATAATGAATGTTTATCGTTCCAAGCTGCTAAGTCTGGGGGAAATTTATAACTAATAGATTGGCCCAAAGTGCTCTCTCCCCGCACCCTTCCTCTCCAGCCTGGTGGTCTCTTCACCTTTCCTCACACCCAACTCACAGATTCCCACATCCATACATTTGCTCAAGCCGGTGCCCCTGCCTGGACTGGCTGCCTCGTCTCCTACTCCAAACCCTCCTAGGCCCCCACAGCTAAGCTCCAATGCCTCCCACTTTACCAGGAGGCTCACCCTGGCACCCGCGCCGCCAGATAATGGGAGCAGCCCGCAGCCCTCCTGGTGCTGTCACCCCCCTCCTCCCCCGGCACACACAGCCAGACCCCACCCTGCCTGGCTGCCGGGATACCTTGTCCTGGTCGGCCACAGAGAGGGCGCTGTGCAGCGGCAGCACCACCCAGCGCTGGGTGTGGCTGGCGTAGGGCTGGGCGGCCTCCAGCATGGCGCTGATCTCCGCCATGCCGCTGAGGAAGACGAGGAGGTCGCCCCGCTCCTCGGGGGGGTACTTGTTGTCGATGGCCTCCAGGACCCTCAGGAAGGGCCGCGGGTCCAGCTTCTCCGACTTGGACACTGACGGCTCGGCCTCGATTGGCTGGTACACAACCTGCGAGGAGACAGCCCCAGGCATGAGCGCACGCTGTCACCCCAGCTCAGAGCAAGGGCGGGGAGACCACACTCACACAGGCAACCTGAGCAGGATGCAGTAAAGCACAAAGTATGAAGGTAACTGGAAGGCCTCTGGGTGCCGACAAGGTTTGATGCTTCTTAATCTGGGTGCTGGCTGCATACAGGTATTTGGTTGGTGAAAATTAATTGAACTATACACATGAGATGTACATTCTTTTACATCTGGAGTATAACTTTAACAACAAATTTTAAGGGGTACAGCCAGGATGAAAACCCTAGAAATCCCTTCTCAGAAGGAACCCTCACTCTTTTTTTATGGCTGCCTAGAACAAGCATGTCAAACTCACGATTATTTTTGCAGTCCAGGCAATGTAATAGTATGGAAGAAACGTTTTAAAAATTTCGTAACTTAATTTTTGCAATATCCTGTTACACATAATTATTAATAATGAACTATAATATTCGCTAATGACTGACTACTATAATCATATTGCATTCATTTCCCTTATGCACCTTATGCGCAGGCGCACCATTTCTCTCCACTAATACTAGCAGCGAATATTTTAGCAGCCGATTGCCATGTCATTAGTCTTGCACTGACTTGTTTGGTGTGCGCAACAGGAAATATTTAGCTTTTGGAGAACAAGAAAAATAGGTTTATTTGCGTGACGCTTATTAATTTGTGCAGATCTTCAGTGTCTGGTAAGTTAATGGTCAAGAAAAAATATCAATTTTTATTAAAATGTTCTATTATTTTATGTTAACGATGACTCATTTATTTCAGTTCTTTGTATTCAGCATGTCTCTATTGAAATAAACCTACGTTTCTATGAAAATTGAAGCTTTTGATTTTTTGCGGCCACATACACTTAAATCTTGTTTATTTGACCCGTGTTAGCCTTTGAGTTTGACATGCTTGGCCTAGATCAGTGGTTCTCAAGTTTCCTAATGCCGCGACCCTTTAATACAGTTCCTCATGTTGTGGTGACCCCCAGGGAAAGTTCAAGATAGAAGTTGCTGACTGAGAGTTCAGGACTAAAGAGCTGGGATGCTAAAAAGAATCTCTGGCCCTGGCCGGTTTGGCTCAGTGGATAGAGCGTCGGCCTGCGGACTGAAGGGTCCCGGGTTCGATTCCGGTCAAGGACATGTACCTTGGTTGCGGGCACATCCCCAGTAGGGGGTGTACAGGAGGCAACTGATCGGTGTTTCTCTCTCATCGATGTTTCTAACTCTCTATCCCTCTCCCTTCCTCTCTGTAAAAAATCAATAAAATATATTTAAAAAAAAAAAAAGAATCTCTGGCCCTAGCTAGTTTGGCTCAGTGGATAGAGCACTGGCTTGTGAACTGAAGGGTCCCAGGTTCAATTCCAGTCAAAGGCACATGCCTGGGTTGCAGGCTCAATCCCCGGTAGGGGGCATGCAGGAGGCAACTGATCAATGATTCTCTCTCATCATTGATGTTTCTATCTCTCTCTCCCTCTTTCTTCCTCTCTAAAATAAAAATATATTCATAAAAATAAATTTTTTAAAAAAAGAATCTTCGGCTAGCTTGAGTATAGCAATTTTGAGAGGACCTGAAAAAAAAGGTTTGCCTCTTGGTTTCAGTTTCTTCAACAATAGTTACATCTCAGGTGGATGGTGAGTGAAATGTGGTGGAGTCAGGCCCACCCCCAGGATTGCTGTGAGAATGGGATGAGATCGGTGTAGGAGACCCATGGTGGTTCCCAGAAAGTCTTCCCTGGAACACAGGAGAGAAAGAGAGAGAGATGACATCTGCCAGCCTCCCTTGCAGCTAGGTGTACTTCAGAGATTAGAATGGAAGTAACTACAAGGGCACGTCCAACTTTCACACACACTGGATTTTCCCTGGACTTTCGCTCCTTTCCTCTTCCTACAACTCTGACCATACAGACCAGGACACTCCCTAGGACTCTTACCAGGTGTGGTGCTCAACCCCAGGGGATAGCTGGTAACATCTGGAAACACATTTGGGTATCACACCTGGGAGAGGAGGATGCCATTGGGATCTTTGAATAGAAGCCAACAATACTGCTAATGATGCCACAACACACAGGGCAGCGCCCACAGCTAATAATTATCCAGCACAAAAGGTCAATACTGGGTCTGAGAAACCCACCCATGAGACGGCAGAGCAATGAGAGAGAAAGAGCCGGGGTCCCTGGATGACCACATGGAACTGAGCTGCCCATCAGCCTGTTATATAAGAAAAATCAACTTCTATGTCACTTGAGCCTTTGTATTTTTGGGTCTCCTCTAATAAGCACTTAACTCTCTTCCCAGCACATGAAAATGCACAGATACAGCAGCTATAAAAGAGACAGAGATAGAGAAAGAGAGAGATAGAGAGATAGAGAGAGAGAGAGAGAGAGAGAGAGAGAGAGAGAGAGAGAGAGAAGGGAGACAATATCCTTAACTGAAGGGAAGGGAAGCAGAGCAGCAGACAGAGAAGGGACAGGTCCAGGTTGGGCCAGAGACCGGGTGGGAGGGGGGAGGATGTCGGGGAGCGGAGCACTGACCGTGATGGGGAAGAGCCTGCCGGGCACCTGCACCACAGGGGCGCTGCCGAAGTAGCTGGAGAAGAGCGAGATGTTGATGGTGGCCGACATGAGGATGACCTTGAGGTCAGGCCGCTTGGGCAGCAGGCGCCGGAGGACGCCCAGGAGGAAGTCGTTGTGGAGGTGGCGCTCATGGACTTCATCCACGATCAGGACCTGGTACTGGGGCAGGCTGGGCTCCCGCTGGATTTGCCGCAGGAGCAGCCCCACAGTCAGGAACACGATCTTGGTCGCCGCCGAACGCGTGCTCTCAAAGCGGATCTGGTAGCCAACCTGGGGTGGGCGGAGGAGGTGGTCGGGAGGGGACCTGGGCCTGGGCACCAGCCCCTCACCCCGCCCTCAGTGAAATCTGAGCAAATGCCCTCGCCTCAGACTCGAGTCCAACAGACTTGGGTTTGACTCCCACCTCTGCCACTTGGGGTCGTTGACTTTGGGCAAGCAGTTCTGTCCCTCAGACACTTATGTGTTCTCCTGTGAGAATTTTTTTTTTAATTAAATTTATTGGGGTGACACTGGTCAACATGAACATATAGGTTTCAGGTGTGGGTTTCTATGTTACAAGACCTGTGTATTGCACCATGTGCCCACCTCCAAAGTCAAATCTTCTCCTGTCACCAAATATTAGGACCCCTTTCTCCTCCCACCCCCTCCTGTGAGAATTGTATGTGCTAATGCACTGAAACATCTAAGACCCCGGGCTATGACACTAATTATTATAATACCAATAATCAGCCTTTCTTCAAGTCCTTACTATGTGCCACCAACTACTATAAATGCTTTATGCCTATCAACTCATTTCATTCTCACGACCACCACAGGGTGTAAGAATTCTTCTTATCCTCACTTCACAGATGGGGAAACTGAGGTCACTCACCCAAGGCAACACAGCCTAAAGGGTACCTCACATCAAACACACACACACACACACACACACACACACACACACACACACACACACATCAGTTTCAGGTGAATTATATTTCTAAATGTAAAAGTTATTAGAAAAAAACAGAATATCTTCATGTCCTTAAAGCAGGCAAAAACCTCTGAAACAGAGCCCAGAGAGTGCCAGCCACAAAAAGAAAATGACAGACTCGATTATATTTAAATGAAAAGACACCGTCATCAAAGGACACCATTCAGAAAATAAAAGGCAGCTCACAAAGTAGGAGACAAGATTTGCAACACATAAATCCTACCCCGGACTCTTATCCAGAACTGATAAAGACCTAGCAATCAAGAACAAAAAGACAGGCAACACAGAAGACAAATGGGAGAAAGGCTTGAACAGACACTTCACAAAACAGGCTCTCCAAATGGCCAATAAATACACGAAAAGGTGCTCATGTCCTTAGTCATCACGGAAATGCAAATTAAAATGTGATACCAGCCCTCGCCAGTTTGGCTCAGTGGATAGAGCATCAGCCTGCGGACTGAAGGGTCCCAGTTCTGGTTAAAGGCAGCTGCCTGGGTTGTGGGCTCGATCCCCAGTGTGGGGTATGCAGAAGGCAGCCGATCAATGATTCTATCTGATCATTGATGTTCTTATCTCTCTCTCCCTCTCCCTTCTCTCTGAAATCAATAAAAATGCTTAAAATTTTTTTTAAAAATAAAAATAAAATGTGGTACCACTTACACAGCCACCAGAAAAGCTAAAATGAAAAGTTTACTGTAGCAAGTGCTGGTGACGACGTGGAATGTACTGCTGTTGGAGTGTAAACTGGTACGACAGCGTTACAAAACGGTTTGGCAGTATCCCGCGAAAGCTGAAAACGCCCCGCTCCTAGATATATACCCCCAAGATAGTCACCAAAGGTGACCAAAAGGCACGTTATAAAATGCTTCAAGCAGCACCATTCACAAGGGCCTAAAACCGGACACCCTCCAAATCCCCCTCGACAGCTGAAGGAGCAAATACACACGGAGCCTTCACAAGGGGAGACGTACCGCGCTGACCGCGCAGCACGCACCTACATGCAAAACCAAGGACGAACCTTCCAGAACTAATACTGGGCAACACCGGCCAGGACCCAAAGAGAACATACCTGGCTATTCCCTAAAAAAGGTAAAGAGGCAGATAATCTGTGACCGTCTATCATGAACTCAGGTGTGATGACCTCGCACTAAGATGATCATTTATCACTAGGAACAGTGAGGACCTTGGGCGCCTCAAGGTAGTAACAAGAGGGGGAAACAAGAGGGTTTCTGGGGTGCTAGTTTGATTTTTAAAAATCTGGGTGCCAGTTACACAAATACATTCAACTTGTGAAAATTCTCAGAGCTGTACACTTATGATACACGTATTTTACTGAACTGAGTATAGTAGGTCCTCGGTTTACATCGGAGATCCGTTCCTACCATGTGACATAATGCAATTTTCGCCGTTAAGTCAGAACCGACCTACATAAGCACCTACGTCACTCACATGGAGCACATACCCAGCAGTAATGAAGTGACACAGTAAAAAACATGTAAAAGACAATAATTCCTGCCCTTTGCTTGTGGTAAATCTAATCTAATAAAAGACAAACAGGGTAATTGACCGTACCTTCGCTACGCTTCCCATTGGCTAATCAGGGTGATATGCAAATTAATTGCCAAGAAAGATGGTGGTTAATTTGCATACGTAGGTGCAATGATGGGAGGTGAAAGGGAAAGGACGGAAGAACGGTGATTGGAAACCCAGGTGGCAGGCAAGAGCCAGGTGGCCCTGGATCGGAGAACCGGGGCGCCTTTGCCTGCCCCCAGCCGGTGATCGCGATCGGAAAGCCGGGCCGCAGGCAAGGCGGCACCCCCGGGACCCAGGAGCCACCTTGCCTGCGGCCCGTGATCCTGATCGCGAAGGCTTGGAGGCGGCTCCAGCCGGAACAGACACGGACACGGACAGGGACAGGGGGCTGGCCTGCAGCCTCTGCAGCTGAGTGCAGGCCCGGAGAGGAGACTGCGCGCCTGCCTCCCGCAGAAGCAGCGCAGCTCCGGGCGGTGCACTGTGGCTCCTGCCAGCTCCCGCGGAAGTAGTGGGCAGTTTACTGCGCAATATTGCGCAATGGGCTACTAGTAAATAATAAAAAACATAAAGCACACATGTACGTAACCAGAGGACTGCCTGTATATTCTAACTTCAACAACAACCAATTTTAAGTGGTAGGGCCAGGATTAGAACCCTGGAAATCATTAGTAAGGAAGAGTCCTCATTCTTTTTTTATGGCTACTTAGAAAAAAGATCGATGAATCTTTAGGACATTTCTAATTTTTTTACTGTTAAAGTGCTACAGAGGCAAACCTCTGAGATACTGCCGGTTCAGTTCCGGGCCACCACAATAAAGTGAGAATTGCAATGAAGCGAACTGTAATCTTTTTGCTGGTGGAGGGACTTGCCTTCAATTTGTCAAAAATGTCACATCTACCCTGGCCTGTGTTGCTCAGTGGTTAGAGTGCTGGGCCAAGCACCGAAGGGTCTTGGGTTCGATTCCCAGTCAAGGGCACGTAGCTCGGTTGTAGGTTCCCTCCCCACCTTCTGGTTGGGACAAGTACAGGAGGCAACTAGCCCATGTGTCTTTCTCTCATCAATGTTTCTCTCCCCCCACCCCCTTCTTCCTTCCACTCTCTTTGAAAATCAATGGAAAAAATATCATGTGAGGATTAAACGACAACAAAAAGCAACATCTGTGAAGCACAAAGTGAAGCGCAATAAAACAAGGCCGGCCTGAACTGGGTAATGTTAGCACCTTTATCCTCTGGACCATATCCAGGCCAATCTGCAGACAAATTTCTAGAAGAATCACTGCTAGGTCAAAGGGTAAGAGCTTCTGTAACCTTAATCAACACGGCCCACATTCCCCGATGTCACATGGGAGAAAGTGGGGTCCTGTCAGCGCCCACTCACCTGTGAGCCATACTGACTGAGGCTCTCAAAGCCGACGCGCTTGGCCAGTGAGATGCAGGCGATCCTCCGGGGCTGGGTGCAGGCCACGTGACTGAAGCCAGCGGCCAGCAGGTACTGGGGCACCTGCGTGGACTTGCCACAGCCGGTGTCACCTGCCACCACCACCACCTGGTGCTCCTTCAGCGTCTTCAGGATGCGGTGCCCGTACTGGGCGATGGGCAGCGCCGCCCGCTCCCGCTGCAGTTTGGCCAGCCTCCCGAACGCCTGCTTCTGCACAAAGTCCAGGTAGTGCAACAGGGCTTGGCGGAACTCGGACACCCTCTCCGGGGGCAGGTGCCTGCCCAGCCTCCGAGAGCCCCGCATGTCGGGGCCAAGGACCGAGAGGTTGATGCGGTAGCGCGGGTCGTAAGCAGCAGGTAGGTCGGCCAGCGCTGGGACGCTGTGCTTGGGATGCCCGGGGTCCCGGTGCTCCTTCCTGGTGGCCTTGAGATGCTGGAACCTCTGTAAGCGTTCAAAGAAGGTCCAGAACTTCTGGCACTCCTCGGAGCCCTGGCGGACGTAGTCCTCGTCGCGGAAGAAGGCGTCCTCGAACAGATGCCGGGTCTCTGGACAATTCCAGTCCCATTTCTCTGGAGCCTCCTCCTCACGGGGAGCCCGGTGCCGGTCCCGGTGGTCCCCGTCCTCCCTTGTTCTGGGAGGAGGCATGCTGGACCTAACCACAAAGCCGTCACAAAACTGGCTCGGTTCTGATCACCTGGACCAGACATTCTCCTCCATCGCCGACTCCTGCAGAGGCCAGTGCCTGCAGTAAGGAACCACTTTCTCTTCAAAGAACTAATTTTCCTCCTCGGGGACGGTCCAGGCCCGCTGCAGGCGATGGCAGAGTGAGAGGCCGAGGGGGGTCAAGCTGGTGACGCACAGGGCACCTCGGGACTCGGCAGCAATCTCTGGGATGGACACAAGTTCATCCTGGGTTTTAGGCCCTGAAAGTTTGGGGGAAGAGAACAGAAGATGTTCATTTTTAGCAACGTTTACTGAAGGCCTGCTGGATGCAAGCACTGGCCTAGCAAAAGGGACGGTAATGACTAAGACCACCCTGAGACCCCCACGGTCACATGCAAGAGACAGGCGCGTCACCGAACTCTGACGACCCAGTGATTTATCACCATCCAGGGGTTGTGATAAAGCCGTGAGAGGTGTGGTACAGTGAAGACGAAGGCAAGGGTCCCTAACCCTCGGTCTACTGAGCTTGACACCCGGGAGCCCTTTGAATTCAGTGCACAATTTTGCAACTGTTGTTTTATATATGTACTAGAGGCCTGGTGCAGGGAGCGAGGGGGGTGCCTCAGCCTGGCCTGCACCCTCTGACAGTCTGGGACCTCTCGGGGGAGGTAGCAGTGTGCCGAGCGGCAGGCAGCCAGGGAGGAGCCTGAGCTGGGGCCGGGCGCCACACTGCTTGCGCTCATCACCTGGCACAGCCGCTTGGTAGCGCTGCATCAGAGTCGGGAGAGGCTCCTGCCACTGCAGCTGTGCTCGCCAGCCTTGAGCCCGGTTTCTGGCTGAGTGACACTCCCGCTGTGGGAGCACACTGACCACCAGGGGGCAGCTCCTCCATTGAGCGTCTGCCCCCTGGTGGTCAGTGCACATCACAGTGACTGGTGGTTCCACTCCTTTGGTTGTAACAGTCGCTTAGGCTTTTATATATACAGTTTTTGCTTGCCTGGAACATCCCTTCTTTTTCTGATTAACAGTACACACCTGCCTTTGGAGAGCTGCCCTTCCTGGGTTCCACCCGGTTCCGATGGCCTTTAAGTCAGAGACCTCATATGGGTTGGGCAATTGACAAAGGCCTGGCCAATCACGATACCCTCCACCCCTTTAACTAGTGATAGGTTTGAGAGGTGGATACATGACCCCAGGAGGGCATATCAGAGCCTTTCTCTGGAATTTATACTCCGTTACTAGGAAAGAAAAGATCTCCTTTTTTGTTTTGTTAATCCTCACTGGAGGATATTTTTCCACTGATTTTTTAGAGAGAGTGGGAGGGAGGGAGGGAGGGAGGGAGGGAGGGAGGAGAAACATTGATGTGAGAAAAACATATTGATCGGTTGCTTCCTGCTCGTGCTCCAACTGGGGCCAGAATCAAACCTGCAACCCAGGTGCATGCCCTTGACCAAGAATCAGACTCAGGACACTTCCATGTGCGGGCTGACGCTTAAAACTATATAGCCACACTGGCCAGGGTAAAGAGCTGGCCATTTTATCTACTGTGGCTTGGCAAGGATGATATAAACAGGGAAGTTTGTAATCGCTCTTGAACATACGTCTTTCCTAGATATTTATCCTAGAAGAGCCTGCATGGGGGCGCAATGAGGCACCCACAGGCATACAATGCAGCTACCACAGGAGAGAAGTGAAAGGAGCTGGGGAGAAGCCTGGCACCATCATTTAGTGCTTGAGGCTATTTCCACCAACCCTCACTTTGGAGCGACACAAGGAAGTCTTCAGGGCGGTGGGGCTGGGCTAGAACAGGTCAATGGGGGGGGGGGGGGGGGCATATGTAATACTTTCAACAATAAAGATTTTTTTAAAAAGAAACTTTTTGCTTACAGTTGGGTTTTGGACTCGGCACAAAAGCCCTAACTCATAAAGAACATACCCTTTGTGTGTGCGACTTACTGCAGGGAAAGCCATCACTCATTCTCAAAGGCGTTTGTGACCATAAAAGAGTTCAGAGCCGCTGACAATAAAGGCTTTGGAGTCAGGTGGATCCGGGTTTGAATCTCAGCTTCATCGGCACATCAACTTCTCGCGGGTGTTTTCTGCGTCTACAATACGGGCACAGCACCCTTCTCAAGCCACGGCAATGTGTTAGCCCCTGGCCCGGGCCAGAGAAGCTAAATCCTAACCAGCATTCAAGTCCAGTGCTCCCCCCCGCCCCCCCCCCCCAAATGACTAACGTACAGAAAACAAGGAGAAGAACCGGGGGCATTAACCTGGGAAAAATCACCCTCCAAAGATCACAACGCGCCTTCATAATGGTATTTAGCAATGCTTTCACCTCCTCTGCCTCCAGCCTCGCAGGGGCCGCCGTGGAACAGAGCACAGAAAACTCGATCCCGGTGGGTGCAATGATCACTATTTTACTGAGCCGCAGAGAGAATGAGCATAAGTGGCGGATGAGAAACCCAAATCTAGGGATTCCGGCTCCCTTCACGCCTCTTTTTCAACGTGATTTTCCGCTGGCTTTATTTCTTTTTAAAAATATATATATATTTTCTTGATTTTTTACAGAGAGGAAGGGAGAGGAACAGAGAGTTAGAAACATCGATGAGAGAGAAACATCGATCAGCTGCCTCCTGCACGCCCCCCACTGGGGATGCACCCGCAACCAAGGCATGTGCCCTGGACCGGAACCAAACCCGGGACCCTTCAGTCCGCAGGCCGTGGCTCTATCCACCGAGCAACACCGCCAGGGCCAGGCTTTATTTCTTGACTTCCTCATCTCTTGCTTCCTCTCCCGCTCATGTCGGGTCCCCCCATCTCACCGTCCCCGTCTTCCTATACCTACTGGCCTCTCTCCACGACTCAGTCCCTCGTCCCTCCATTTCAACTGTCCTCCTCTCCGGGCTATTTCCGTTCGCTGGTTTCCATCGCGGCCTTTCCCGCCACCTCCCGGTTCCCGGTGCGATGCCATTTCCCTCCGAGCCTCCGTGAGCCCCTCGGCGGGGCCCCTCAGCGCCTGCCCTCGGTCTCTCTCGTTTTCAGCTTCCCTCCTCCCTCCACCTCCCGCCTCTCGGTCTCTCCCAGCTTTTCGTGCCTCCATTTCTTTCCGTCCCCCAGGTTCTCTCGGGGACGCTCAGGCTCCATCTCCACCCGCTTCTCTCGGGCCCTCGGCCTCCTCCATGACATTTCCTCATGTCGGGACCTCCCCGACCCCTCAGTTCCCGGCTCCCAAATTCCCCTCGACCCGGCGCCGCCGCCCCGCCTCCCTCACCTCAACCACCGCCGCGAAAATTTGAACTTCCGGTCTCAGCGCCCCTCACGGGTCCGAAACTGGTCCTGCGCCTGCGCACGCCAACCCCCTCTGCGCCTGCGCATGCACCTGCGCCTGCGCACGCCAACCCCCTCTGGACCTGCGCCTGCGCCTGCGCGCGCTCCCGCCCCGCCTCGCTTCGAGGGGGCGGAGCTGCGCCCCCTAGGGGCCGGTGGAAGCACTGCAGTGGAGACTCGCTCAGAGACCCGCCTCCTGGGTCGCTGGAAGGCTGGGATTTCAACCCATCGAGGGAGGTAGCCCGAGTCCCGACAGAATTAAAACACCCCGAGATTTATTCATTATAACTAATAATTACTAATGCATAATTCTATTATGTATAATTCATCCTGTCAATTCACTAATAGTGCAGCTCAGCTCCCCAGCTCCCTGAAGGCTGGGGCCATTTCTGCCTTGGGAGGGGTCCTATTTTTTCCAGCGTCCACCACAGGGATTAGCTAGCTGGTGTTGGTTGAACGAATAAGTCAGTGAGGTCAGAAAAGTGAGTCTTCTTTAATCCTACCGGTGCCGGCCACTGCCAGACAGAGCCTCAGTTTCCCTATTTATAACACGAGGATAATCACCTACTTTTCAAGATTGTTGGGGAAAATACAGAGAGGGACAAAAGTAGGTTTACAGTTGTTTGTACGGGAAAAAAATATAATTAATAGACAATAATACAAGAATAAACTCTGTTTTGCATACTCACAACTGTAAGCCTACTTTTGCCACACGCTGTAAATGGAAGAGTATACATTTTTTCACTACCATATATATAGGTGCTCGCTAAATGTTAGATTTTTGTTATAGGGTGATAGTGCCGTTCTGGAGTCAGATCTAGGCACTGAGGATGCCCTGGTGAAGGAAACTGGGGGAGACAGACAGAGATCAAGGTAAATAGACCGCCAGGCAGTGCTAACTTCTATAGCAGCGGTTCTCAACCTTCCTGATGCCGCGACCCTTTAGTACAGTTCCTCACGTTGTGGTGACCCCCAACCAGAAAATTATCTTCGTTGCTACTTCATCACTGTCATTTTGCTACTGTTATGAATCGTCATGTAAATATCTGACCTGCAGGATGTCTTTTCATTGTTACAAATTAAACATAATTAAAGCATAGAATTAATCACAAAAACAATATGTGTTTATATATGTGTTTTCCGATGGTCTTAGGCGACCCCTGTGAAAGGGTCGTTCGACCCCCAAAGGGCCGCGACCCACAGGTTGAGAACCGCTGTTCTATAGGGAGCAAAACAAAGCAGGAAAGGGGTGAGGAGATGCTATTCTCAGTGTCACGGTCAGAGATATCTAGAAAGTAGCAAGAGCAGAAAAGGTGAGGTGGGTAAGCAAAAAAAGAGTGAGGTGGGAGAGCACTCTGGGTAGAGGAAACAGCAAATGCCAAAACTGAATTGGCAACAGATGTGTTGGGCTCAAGGCCCGGCAAGCCGGCCTGTGCGGCCAGAGTGAAGGTGGGGGGATAGTAGGGAATGAGGTGGGGAGAGGGGGAGGATAGATCACACACATTTGGCTTCCAATATGTGTGAGGTGAACGTTCCGGGAAAAATAGGAGCAGAGGGGGAACATGAGACGTGCTCTGACTCAGATTTTATCAGAACCTTCTGGCTCCTGTGTGGGGAACAGATGGTGGGGAACCAAGATGAGGACAGGGGACCAGGTGGAGGCTGCTGGATTAGGTGAGCGATGGTGAAGGCTGGACACAGGTGACGGCGGAGAAGATCAAGAGAAGTGGTCGGATTCTGAAGATACTTTAAGGTAGAGCGTGGAGGGACTGGCTGACAAACTGGCCACAGAATGTGAGAGAAGAGAGAGGAGGCCTCAGGGAGGGCCCCAAAGGTTTGGGCCTGAGCACCTGGAAAAATTGAGTTGCCATCAGCTGAGATGGGGAAGATGCAGGAGGGGTTGAGTTCTGTTTTTATCATATTAGGTTTAAGTTATGTATGGACATTGATGTGCAGTGTCACGTGGGAAGCTGGATACATTAAAATTACAAACAAACAGCCCCGGCGGGGTGGCTCAGTTGGTTGGAACGTAGTCTTGTACACCAAAAGGTTTCGGGTTTGATCCCCAGTCGGGGCATGTACCTATGTGAGGCAACCAATCAGTGTTTCCCTCTCACATCAATGTTTCTCTCTCTCTCTCTCCCTCCCTTCCTCTCTCTAGAAATCAGATTAAAAAGACCTGGCAGGGCCCGAGCCGGTTTGGTTCAGTGCATAGAGCATCAGCCTGCAGACTGAAGGGTCCTGGGTTCGATTCTGGTGGAGGGCACATGCCCGGGTTAAGGGCTCTATCCCCACTAGGGAATGTGCAGGAGGCAGCCAATCTATGATTCTCTCTTATCATTGATGTTTCTATCTCTCTCTCCCTCTCCCTTCTTCTCTGAAATCAATAAAAGTTAAAACAAAATTTTTTAATAAAAAAAAAAATTGGAAAAAAAAGACGTGGCAGGTGTGGCTCAGTAGATTGAGTGTGGTTCTGTGAACCAAAAGTTGACCTATTCAGTTCCCCGTCAACGCACATGCCCTGATTGCAGGCTCAATCCCCAGTAGAGGGTGTGCAGAAGGCAGCCTAGTGACGATTCCCTCTTTCTCCCTCTCCCTCTCTTTTAAGTCAATAAAAACGTATTTTTTAAAAAAAAATCAATTAAAAGAATACACGTATCCCTGGGTGAGGATTAAAACAAACAAGCAAGCAGAGACCAAGGTTGAAAATTTCCTCAGCAGAAATAACCAGTTTTGTCATACAAACAAAGCTGAGCTGAGCTTATTTTGCAAGACTAACATGACCTGAATCACTTCTCGCTTATGCATCCGGAAATCGTGAGCAAAGCTTGAACTATTTCCCAAGGGAAGTATGAGGTAACCACTGACCAATTCCCTATTATTTAAGGCAGTTCTAATATTATAACCAATCACTGTGAAAAACGAATCGTCATTGCTTTTCACTATAGAAGCTGCTTTATCACAATATTTACGAGTATCTAAGCCCCCTCCCATGTTTCGGTGTGAGTGCTCCCTTGCAAACGGTCTTCTGATGTGTGTACGATACGCGTTTATTAGTTACTACTTCTGCGGGTCATTGGTTTCACTTCTGCTTTTTTTCTGACTCTTTGACAGACGTAATGATCCAAAACTGGATTGTCTAAACCTTTGGGGAATAGTATGAGTATAGAGAAGTCCATATGCACATCATTTCCAAAGAAGGAAAAGAAATTGACTAGCCCTGGCCGGTTTGGCTCAGAGGATAGAGCGTCGGCCTGCGAACTGAAAGGTCCCAGGTTCGATTCCGGTCAAGGCCACGTGCCCGGGTTGTGGGCTCCATCCCCAGTGTGGGGTGTGCAGGAGGCAGCCGATCAATGAGATCCATGATTCTCTCTCATCGCGGATGTTTCTATCTCTCTCTCCCTCTCCCGTCCTCTCTGAAATCCATAAAAATGTATTTAAAAAAAAAAAAGAAATTGACTAAACACTCTGCTTAAGATTTGCGAAAGAGAACTACAGAATTTTTTGGAGGAAGTAAATAACAAATAGGAAATCGAGAAGAAAGTCACCAACTACCAAGACTAGGATTGAGCAACAAATTTGAAACTAATTCTTAGAAAAACCATTAAGACCTGGTTCTTTCGAAATCAATACATTCCAGGAAAAATAAATAAATAGATAAAAACAAAAGAACAAACTTAAGAACAAAAAAGGAGAAGTTACCAAAAAAAACAACAAAAAGAAAGATGATTTTTGGTGCTTCCCTCTGGGGAGCAGTGCCTGTCCCCTCCCCTAGGCAGTTCCCTTGGCCTCTCTCTCTCCTAAGCCTCAACGGCCCCTCTTTCGCTCCTGTAACTTGTCCCCCCGCCCCCGCCCCCAGCAGCCCAGCTGGCTCACTTCTCCTACCTCGGTAACTTCCTAAATAAACGTCCTCTTACAATTTGCAAAGAAAAAGAAAAGAAAGGTTATTTTTTTAATATATTATATTGATTTTTTACAGAGAGGAAGGGAGAGGGATAGAGCGTTAGAAACATCCATCAGCTGCCTCCTGCACACCTCCTACTGGGGATGTGCCCGCAACCAAGGTACATGCCTTTGACCGGAATCGAACCCGGGACCCTTGAGTCCGAAGGCCGACGCTCTGTCCACTGAGCCAAACGGGTTAGGGCAGAAAGATTATTTTTAATGATCAAGGGACTTCCATGGAATGGAAGAAATGTTTGAAAGCTTTCATAAGACCGGTTCTCCTTAACGGAAAGGAAGGCTGATGCAATAATAAGTGAAAATAAACTTCAAAAAACATGAAGACCTTTTATAAAATATGTCACAGAAGAGCTCTCCTAAACAGTACCTGACCCCAATGGATTAACAACAGGATCCCCCCCACACACGCTTTTCATGAAGTTACATAAATTATCCGAGGACAGAATTCATCCTACAAGGCAGGCTTAGTCTTAATAAGGTATGTCTGAGACTTCTGAACAAAATACCAAAGAGTAAAACAGGTATTGGTGAGGACCTACTACGTGTTCCTGTATTAGATAAAGAAAAGATAGCAAGATGGAGATCACCACCATCAGGGAGGTCACAATCTAGTTGGAAGAAACAAATCGAGAGGTTTGGCTCTTTGTAAGGCCTGGGATGGGTGGAGGAGAGATAGAAATGGATGTGGCCCATCCAGTGAAAATGGCAGTGTAGGCGAATGTGGTCCCCGGATTGTCCCACCACCACATCAAAATTACAACCAGCCCGGCCAGTGTTGCTCAGTGGTAGAGCATCAACCTATCAGCCAGGCGGTCACAGTTCAATTCCCAATCAGGGCACATGCCTGGATTGTGGGCTCAATCCCCAGTATGGGGCGTGCAGGGGGCAGCCGATCAATGACTCTCTCTCATCATTGATGTTTCTAGCTCTCTCTCTCCCTCTCCCTTCCTCCCTGAAATGGATAAAAATATTTGTATATTTTTAAATTACAACTAACCTACAGAACAACTATCATTCAGAACCACCTGAAATCTAGCTGAATGGAAGCCCTACAACTGAGGATATATAGAAGAACCCACCTCAAGACTGGTAGGAGGGACAGAGATGTGATGCAGAACAGAGATGTGGGCTGGTCCCACATCCACATGTAGCAGAAAAAGAGCAGGAGGGAGCCCAAGCTGGTTTGGCTCAGTGGATAGAGCATCAGCCTGTGGACTGAAGAGTCCCGGGTTCGATTCCAGTCAAGACCACACACCTAGGTTGTGGGCTCGATCCCCACTAGGGGGCGTGCAGGAGGCAGCGGATCCATGATTCTCTCTCATCATTGATGTTTCTCTCTCTCTCTCCCTTCCTCTCTGAAATCAATAAAATATATATTTTTTTTAAAAGCAGGAGGGATGTCTGGCTGGGAGGTCCTGATAGGGGAACGTATACTCTGATAGATGGAGCATCTGAATTAATCTGAAAAATAGTCATATTACTTTAAATCTTTGAACACATATACTTATGTGAAGAGGGGGTTAAGTTTTTCTTAAGTTTTCTTTTCAAGGCCTGTGCGAAGCGATTGACGAGGTGACTCAGCTGTGAATCCAGCAAGCAGAACCGATAAGCAGGGTCAGACCCACTCACCAGGAGTCAAAACATCATCTTATCAACATTATCGCATCTCCTGATGACTAAAGACACTAGCTTACATCTGCAGACCTCCAAGACTGCACGTAGCTGCATTCCGCTAGCTGCATTCTGCTCCCAGCCTCCCCTGAGCCCCTTCCCCTTTGTAATCCTGTCCCCTGCACCTTGCTGTAAGACTGGATTTGAATGCTTGTAAGCACCCTGTCTTCTTGGCTGGCTGGCCTTCTCAATAAACGCCTTTTATGATTCAACCCTGCCTTCGTTATTGAACACAGCGACAGGCAGCCCAAGTCCAACTGGGGGTTTTCCGGTAACAGTCCCCCTAAGGCAGCGGTTCTCAACCTGTGGGTCACGACCCCCGAAAATACATCCTGCATATCAGATATTTACATGACGATTCATAACAGTAGCAAAATTACAGTGATGAAGTAGCAACGAAAATAATTTTATGGTTGGGGGTCACCACAACATGAGGAACTGTATTAAAGGGTCGCGGCATTAGGAAGGTTGAGAAACACTGCAGGACTGAAGGGTCCTGGCCACCCCCCCCACCACCAAACCCCACCCCCAGGCCAGGGTTCCAGTGCCAGGAAGAGAAATCCCCATAACTTCTGGCTTTAAAAACCAGCGGGGATTGTGGATGAGTGAGATGGAGGGTTACCAGAGTCCCAGGCAGTTCCTCTTTAAAGTGCCCACGATCCGACTTACTTGGACTCACTCTCTCTGAGCTCCAACACTGGGGCAGCAGCTCAAAGGGCACCAGGGACACATGAGGAGGAACTGAGTTACGTGGCATCAGGGCGAGGGCTTTCTCCAGACTGAAATGCTGGCAGAGGTCATTGTTCCTTTGCTGAGCCCTTTCTCTGCAGAGCTGGCAGGCAGGCACCATATCTGTGTCTCCATCAGCCTGGCTAATGCTGTTCCCCGCACCCTGTTGACTACCTGAGACCCTGCCCCAGCCAACGTGTGGGCCCATCCATGCTGTTTCCCATGGCGTTTCCATAGGAGAAACAAGCAGCATCTGGCCTTGGTGTGCCCCATACCTCTCATTAAGTGGCCCCAGGCCTGGCCCTGGCAACAATTGGCCTTGGTTCACGGCCTGGCATCTCCTGAGCACCTCCAAGCCAAGCATAAGCAGCAGCCATCTGCAGATTGCTTTGTAGCTCATGCGAGGAGGTCCCTGGCAGAACACAGGGGGCAGCAGACCTTGGCCTGCACCTCCAGGAGGCCCCAGAGCCATCGCACCCAGCTTCAGACCACCTTGAGAAACCACCTGACCACCTCCACAAGTGACACGCTCGAGGTGGACTCAGTGAGCACCAGAGTCCTGCTGAAGTAAGTCCTACTCCATGGAATGTGCCCCTGCACAGCTGATCCTCTACATTGGTGTGGTCGCAGCCAGTCCTTGCAGCCGATTAGTCTGGGGGTAAATCCCTCCCATTGACATGCCAACAGCAATCAAGGCTCCACTACACAGTTGAGGGCATACACAGTCCACACAGGATGGGAGGGAGGGGCCACAGTGGCACACCTGGAGTCCCCAGCTCAGGTGAAGAGGGAGGTTATGTCACTGGACCTTATAGGACACCTACTACATTAGACCACTCTAACAAGCCCAGGAGACCTGGCAGCTCTACCTAATACACAGAAACAGGGAGCCTGACAACATAAGGAGACGAAGAAACATGTCCCAAATGAAAGAACAAACCAAAACTCCAGAAAAAGAACTACACAAAATGGAGACAAGCAATCTCCTGGATGCAGAGTTCAAAACACTGGTTGTAAAGATGCTCAACGAACTTAATGGAACTTCAACAGCATTAAAAAAGGACATGGAGCCGAACCAGTTTGGCTCAGTGGATAGAGCATCGGCCTGCAGACTCAGGGGTCCCAGGTTCGATTCCGGTCAGGGGCATGTACCTTCGTTGTGGGCACATCCCCACTGGGGGGCGTGCAGGAGGCAGCTGATCGATCTCTCTCATCGATGTTTCTGGCTCTCTATCCCTCTCCCTTCTTTTCTGTGGAAAGTCAATAAAATATATATTAAAAAAAAAAAAGGACATGGAAACCATAAAAAAGAACCAGTCAGAGATGAAGGATGCACTTACTGAAATGAAGAATAATTTATGAGGAATCAATAGTAGAGTTGATGACGCCAAGAATCAAATCAGGGATTTAGAATACAAGGAAGCAAAAAACACCCCATCAGAACAGCAAAAAGAAAAAAGAATCAAAACAAAACAAAACACGAAAATAGTGTAAGGAGCCTCTGGGACAACTTCAAGTGTGGCAACATTCACATTCATAGGGGGTCAGGGAGAGAAGAGAGAGAGCCAGAAATTGAAAGCCTATTTGAAAAAATGACAGAAAACTTCCCTAACTTGGTCAAGGAAATAGATATACAAGTCCCAGAAGTGCAGAGTCCCAAAAGAGGAACCCAGAGAAGCTCCAACCAAGCCACATTATAATTAAAATGTAAGAGATTAAAGAGAACAAAAGAATCTTAAAAACACCAAGGGAGTTTCCTTGAAATAATACTGTCAGCTGATTTCTCAACAGGAACTTTGCAGGCCAGAAGGGACTGGCAAAAATATATATATTCAAATTAATGAAAAACAAGGACCTACAATCAAGATTACTCTTCCTAACAAGCTATCATTTAGAATGGAAGGATATATAAAGAACTTCCCAGACAAGAACAAGCTAAAGGAATTCATCACCACCAAACCAGTATTACATGAAATGTTAAAGGGTTTCTTTAAGAAGAAGAAGAAAAAAAATAAATTAAAAATATGAACAATAAAATGGCAATAAATACGTATCTATTAAAATTGAATCTAAAAAACACACAAAATAAACGAACAACCAGAACAGAAACATTCACAGGTACAGAAAACATTTTGACGGTTACCAGATAGGAGGGGGGTCAGGGAGATGGGTAGAAAAGGTGAAGGGATTAAGAAGTACAAATTGAGGGGGAAAAGGAGACATATAATACTTTAAGCAATAAAAACAATTTTTAAAAAGGAAGTATACAAATTGACAGTTACAGAATAGTCATGGGGATGCAAAGTACAGCATAGGGCATACAGTCAATTATATTCTAACAACTAGGTATGGTGTCATATGGGCACAAGATATATTGGGATGATTACTTAGTAAGTTATATAATGGCTCACTGGGATGTACACCTGAAACTAATACAGTAATGTATGTCAACTGCAATTGAAAAATAAAAAAAAATTTTTTTTAAAGAGATTAGGCCTGGCCGGTTTGCTCAGTGGATAGAGCATCAGCCTGCGGACTGAAGGGTCCCAGGTTTGATTCCAGTCATGGACATGTACCTTGGTTGAGGGCACATCCCCAGTAGGGGGTATGCAGGAGGCAGCTGATTGATGTTTCTCTCTCATCGATGTTTCTAACTCTCTATCCCTCTCCCTTCCTCTCTGTAAAAAATCAATAAAATCTATTTTAAAGAGAGAGAGAGAGAGAGATTAAAGTGGTCCAGATGTCACCCTTGGGGAATTTACGGTTCAGCTGGGAACTTGTGTTTCGGAAACTTGGAAACGAGAAGAGCACTCCTTCCTCGCTGGGAGGAGGGTGAGTCAGGGAGGGCCCGCTGGAGAAAGTGTCGCTTGAACAAGGTGTTGAAGGGAAATGTCGCTGACGAAGAAGAGCATGGGCACTGGCGTCGAGTAAACATGGGCTCAGACCTCAGCTCTGTCACTTCCTTGCTGGGTGACCTTGGGCAAATGACCTCCCCTCCCTCAGCCTCAGCTTACAAAATGCAGCATCTCCTCCCACCTTCCTCGGTTGTTGTGAGAATTACCTGAAAGGAAAGCTGTGGGTAAAGTGCAGTCCTGGAGCAATGGCTCTACACGCAGACGCCACTACTGTGTGGTTTAAAAGACCTGGACGACCCTGACCGGTGTGGATCAGTTGGTTGGGTGTCATCCCATGCCCCCAAAGGTTGCTGGTTCGGTTCCCGGTCAGGGCACATGCCAGGTTGTGGGCTCGCTTCCTAGGAGGGGGTGTGCAGGAGGCAGCTGATTGATATTTCACTCCCACATCGGTGTTTCACTCTCTTCCTCTAAAAATCAATTTTAAAAATCTTTAAAAAAAATAAAAGATCTGAACAGGTGAGATTCTAGAATGGAAGGACATATGAAGAACTTCCTATGACGAGGGAAATATTCTGTATCTGCTCTCCCAAAATTGGTCGCCACCAGCCACACATAGCTACTGAGCGCTTGAACTGTGGCTAATGCAACCGCGGCGAGCTAAATTTTTAATTTTAATTATTTGAACTTGACTAGCCATAGGCAGCTCGTGGTCACCAGATTGGGCAGCAGAGACCCAGGGGCTTTCCAAGGCAGCGGCACCAGCGGGAGAAAAGACCCAGAGGTGGGAAAATTATACAAGCCAGAGGATCCACATTAGTTTCCTGTGGCTGCTGTAACAAGTTACCACAAGCACAGCGACTTAAAACAACACGCATTTATTCAATAAGAATTTGGGAGGTCAGAAGTCTGAAATCAAGGCACTGGCCAGTCTGTGTTCCTCCTGGGGGCTTTGGAGGGGATCCATTTCCCTGCCTTTCTCCGCTTCCGGGGGCTGCCTGCATTCCTTGGCTTGTGGCCCCCTCCTCACATCCCTCTGACATCTACTTCCGTTGTCACATCTCCTGCTACTGACGCTGACCCTTCTGCCTCCCTCTTAGAACGACACGAGATGTCGGTGGGCTCACCTGGAGGATCCAGGATCGTCTCCCCATCTCGGGCTCCTTCACGCAATCAAATCTGAGATGTTCCTTTTGTCGTGTGAGGACAAAAGTTTAGGGGATTCGGATGTGGAGATCTTTGGGGCCATCATTCTGTTTGCTACAGGGTCTGAGCACCTAGAATATAAGTGTGTTCAGCGGTGGAGACAGGTCTCAAATACCAAGTTACAGAGCTCAGACGCAGCCTTTCCTGCAAAATAGATCCATAACCTGTCACCCTCTCACCACCTGTGCTGCTGTGACCCTGATCGAAGTCACCCTCCCCTCTCACACCAGCAGCCTTTGCAGTAGCCCCTCCCTTCCCTCTCCCTTCCCCCATAGTCCAGTCTCCACCAGCAACCGAGGGATCCTATTAAAATCTAAGTCAAATCCAGACACTCCTTTGCTCAGAATAGGGTTGCCTGATTTAGAAACATTACAGACTGCTCAGTTAAATTTGAATTTCCGATCCACAACAAGCAGTGTTTTTAGTCTAAGGATGTCAGATGCTGCATAGGCCAGAAGGGATGGAGCCTCGGACACAGGAACCAGAAAGTCGCCGGTTCGATTCCCACTCAGGGCCAGGTCTGGGTTGTAGGCTCATTCCTGGGTGGGAGTGCATGCAGGAGGCAGCTGATTGATGATGTTCCTCTCTCATCGATGTTTCTCTCTCTCTCTCTCTCTCCCTCTCCCCCCCTCTCTCTCTAAATATCAACAAAAACCTATTTTTTAAAATTTTTTGCATGGGCCATACCTCATGCTAAAAAATGTTGTGGTGGTTGATCTGAAATTCAAATGTAATTGGGTGTTTGGTATTTTACCTGGTCACTGTAGCTCAGAATCCTCCCAGGGATCCCCAAAGAGTTGCTATGGTCTAGAAGCGTTTCCAAGTCCACGCTCCTGGGCCCCCGCACCTCTCTCTCTCCGTCTCACCACACTCTCCCTCTCGCTCACTCTGCTCTCCCACACTGGCCTCCTCGCTGTTCTTGGAATGTGCCAAGCACACTAGACCCCAGGGCCTTTGCACCTGCTGTTCCCTCCGCTCGAAATGCTTTTCTCCAGGTTTAAGCATGCCTCTCCCCTCTCTTCTTCAGATCTTTTTTTTTTTTTTTTTCCTTCTTCAGATCTTGGTTCAAATACCACCTCACCCGAAGGACACATTGCATAGTTCTTTATTTCTTTGCTTATTGCCAGTATTCCTCCGCAAGACAGGCAACTCCCCAAGCACAGGGACCTGTGTCTGTTTGGGCCACTGCTACGTCCCAGGGCCTATACTAGGACGCTCATTGCACAAAGCGGGTGCATAAGAAACGTGTGTTGAGCCCCGGCTGGTTTGGCTCAGTGGATAGAACATTGGCCTAAGGCAGCCGTGCGCAAACTACGGCCCGCGGGCCAGATCCGGCCCGTTTGAAATGAATAAAACTAAAAAAAAAAAAAAAAGAAGAAGACCGTACCCTTTTATGTAATGACTAGGGGCCCGGTGCATGAAATTCGTGCACTGGGTGTGTGTGGGGGAGGGAGTGTCCCTCAGCCCAGCCTGCCCCCTCTCACATACTGGGAGCCCTCAGGCGTTGACCCCCATCACCCTCCAATCGCAGGATCGGCCCCTTGCCCAGGCCTGACGCCTCTGGCCTAGGCGTCCGGCCCAGGCAGCGGGGACCCACAGCTGCAGCGGCCCCACGATCGTGGGCTTTGCTTTAGGCCCAGGCAAGGGGCCCCTAGCTCCCGGGACTGCCAGCTTCGACCGTGCCCAGCTCCCATCGCTGGCTCCACCCCTACTTCCTGCTATCACTGGCCAGGGAGGCAAAGGCGCCTGATTCTCCGATCATGGCTGGGGGGCAGGGCAAAGGCGGCCCCAGGGCCACCTTTGCCCTGCCCCCCAGCTCTTAGCTCCCCCCTGGGTTTCTGATCACTGTCAGTGGCAGGGGGCTTCTTCCTGCTTTCCCTTTTGCCTCCCTGCATTGTGCCTACATATGCAAATTAACCGCCATCTTGTTGGCAGTTAACTGCCAATCTTAGTTGGCAGTTAATTTGCATATAGCCCTGATTAGCCAATGTAAAGGGTATCGTCGTACGCCAATTGCCATTTTTCTCTTTTATTAGTGTTGATGTTTATTTTGAATTTATATTCGTTCACACAAACACTCCATCCATGCTTTTGTTCCGGCCCTCCGGTCCAGTTTAAGAACCCATTGTGGCCCTCGAGTCAAAAAGTTTGCCCACCCCTGGCTAAGGGCTGAAGGGTCCTGGGTTCAATCCCGGTCAAGGGCACACGCACGGGTTGCATGCTTGATCCCTACCTGGGGGGCGGTGGAGGCAGCCGATCCATGATTCTCTCTCATCATTGATGTTTCTATCTCCCTCTCCCTCTCCCTTCCTCTCTGAAATCAATAAAAAAATATGTTAAAAAAAAAAAAAGAGAGAGACGTTTGTTGAGTGAATAAAGGGATACATGACGATAGCACTGAACCCCTGGATCTCCCTGAAGCCAGTTTGGTGAACTGGGATCGGAGGAGACGCGCCGGTTTCCCCTCCCGCCTAGACCGCCATCTCCGAGACCAGGTCGTGGCTGGTGGATTTCTTGCTGACCGCGCTCTCATCCTGGCTCTCCGGCCCCTGCAGGGCCCAGCGACACGCGGCGGGCAGCGACCGGCAGAGCTGCGCCCGCCCGAAATACAAGAAGAGCGCGGGGTTGAGGCAGCTGTGGGCCAGGGCCAGGCCCACGACCAGGGGCTCCGCCCGCAGGGCCCGCGCCAGCAGCCGGGAGCGCGGGGCGGCCGCGGTGAGCACCAGCCCCAGCGCGTGGTAGGGGGCCCAGCAGAGGAAGAAGCCCGCCGCCACGGCCGTGCCCAGCGGCCAGGGGCGCGGGGCCGCGCGGCACCGGAGGGCGCCGTGGCAGCCGGCCACGACCACCAGCGGCCCCAGGAAGCCGCCCAGAAACCGGACGGCGGCCACCGAGTTCTCGGCCACGGCCGAGCCGCCGTAGTCCACCACGCACTCCAGCCGCGCGGGGAAGCGCTCCCGGTGCAGGCGGCGGTAGATGGCCGAGGGCAGGGTCAGCAGCAAGGCCGAGGCCCAGGCCGCCCCGCAGGCCACCCGCACCCGGCACGCCCGCCGATCGGGCGCCCACCAGGCGGGCCGGAGCGCCAGGAGGCACAGGTCTGCGCTGAGGGCGGCCAGGAGCAGCACGCTGGTGAACATGGACAGCAGGATGACCGCGGGCAGGGCCCGGCAGCCCACCGCCCCATAGGGCCACTGGCCTCCCCGCGCGATGGGCACCGACAGGATCGGGAGGGACACGCAGCAGAGCAGATCGGCCACGGCCAGATGGAGGAACCAGGCGGCCCCGGCCCGCCGCCGGGCCTCTTGGCGGCTCACCCAGGCCACCATGGCGTTGCCCGGCACCCCCACCAGGAAGACCAGTGCGTACAGCACGAGAGGGGCCACGCGGAGGGGCCCCAGGGCGTCGCAGGTGCCGTCGGCGCAGTCCACGGGGAAATCCGAAACCTCCTCGTCATAGTGGCTGTACTCGTACTCGTCGCTGACAGACGCGTTCTCCATCCAGACACCTGGGCAGGAGACAAAGGCCACGCCACCTCAGCCACGGAAACTCTCCCGGCTTGGAGTCCTGGGGTGTGGGAACCCGGCCCATCGGGATCTGAGAAACGAGGATATGAGCCCTGGCTGGTGTGGCTCAGTGGACAGAGCACGGGCCTGTGGACCGAAGGGTCCCAGGTTCGGTTCCCGTCAAGGGCACGTACCTGGGTTAAAGGCTCCTTCCCGCCCGGGTCCCGGTCAGGGCGTGTGCAGGAGGCAACCCATCAATGTGTTTCTCTCACATCAATGTTTCTCTCTGTCTTTCCCTCTCCCATTCTCTCTAAAAGTCAATGGAAAAACATTCCCCGGATGAGGATTTAAAAAAAGAGAAAAGAAACTAGGATACGACAATGTTAAGAGAGCCGGTGTGTCTGAATACTGGGCTCCCTGCAATGCCGGTGGACTAGCTGGTTAGCATTTGGAATGCTAGAATATGCCAACCTAGAACCCCAGCCCGTTAGAACCCTGGAATTCTCGAATGCAAGGACAGAGCCCTGGCCGGTGAGCCTTCTGGAATTCTAAAACAAGTCAGTCTTAGACTCCTGCTTATGGGCATCTCAGAACTTGGGACCCGATCCAATGCTAGGACACGATCAAGATAAAAAAAAAATCCTGGAATTCTGCCCTAGCCGGATAGCTCCGTGGATACAGCATTGGCCTGCAGACTGAAGGATCCCGGGTTCGATTCCAGTTCAAGGCACATGCCTGGGTTGCAGCCTCGTTCCCTAGTAAGGGACCTGCAAGAGGCAGCCGATCAAGGATTCCCTCTCATCATTGAGGTTTCTATCTCTTTCTCTCCCTGTCTCTCTGAAATCAATAAAAATATATTTTTTAAAAATCTTGGAATTCTGAAGTACGACACTATTGGAACCCTAGCCAGTTGTTACTCAGAACTGGGGAGCAGCGCTGTCCTGTGGAAGTCGCGATGTTGGCGGACGTGTTCCGTGTCTGTGCTGTCCACCGTGGTAGCCGCCAGCACAGGTGGCCACTGAGCGTCGGAAACGGGGCCCTGACCAGCGCGGATCAGTTTGGTTGAGCACCGAAAGGTCGCCTGTTCAATTCCCATTCAGGGCGCATGCCTGGGTTGTGGGCTCAATCCCAGGAGGGAGCCTGCAGGGGGCAGCCGATCGATGTTTCTCTCTCTCCCCTTCTCTTTTCCTCTCTCAAATCAATAAAAACATATTTAAAAAGAGAAGAAGTAGGGCCATGGTGACCGAGAAAGTAAAATTTCAATGTTACTTAATTTTAACTCATGTAAATAGCTACACCTGGCTAGTGGCTACCTTACTGGGCAATGAAGTTCTAGCGCATTAACATGTTAGAACACTCACCCATCAGCAACATGGAATTCTGGGATTTAAAATACTGGAGTGTGTGTATCCGTCAAGAGGGAAAGGTTAATATGTATTCAGGGCAAAAGTATTTGACTTGGTTCCTCTTCACCTGTATTTTCAAATCTTGGTGCAATGGAATGTGCCTCTGGAGCAATTTTCTCATCTTTTTGTTTGTTTTTGTTAATCTTCACCTGAGGATATGATTTCCATTGATTTTTAGAGAGCGTGGAAGAGAGAGAGAAACATCGATCAATTGCCTCCCACACCTGCCCCGACCAGGGATCGAACGCGAAACCTAGGTATGTGCCCTGACTGGGAATCAAACCTGCAACCTTTCGGTGAACGGGATGATGCTCCAACCAACTGAGCCACCCAGCCAGCGGCCCCCCCCCCTTTATAATGTATTTTTATTGATTTCAGAGAGGAAGAGAGAGGGAGAGAGAGAGAGAAACATCAATGATAAGAGAGAATCATTGATCAGCTGCCTCCTGCATGCCCCCCACTGGGGACTGAGTCTGCAACCCAGGCATATGCCCTTGACTGGAATCGAACCCGGAACCCTTCAGTCCAAAGGCTGATGCTCTGTCCACTGAGCCAAACCGGCAAGGGCCCCCCCCCCTTTTTTTTTTTTTTTAACATAAATGAGATCCTAGTAAAACCTGCAGACAGCAAAGGCACGCCTCACACAGGGACACTCGCTGGGTTTCCCAACCTGAGCACAACTGGGAAACTGGCGGCCATGTCGAGAAACGGACGTTTCTAGAATCCCACCGGAGCAATTTTAAAAAGTAATGATAGAGTTAGGTAAGCAGGGGAAAAAGTTGAATTCTTGACAACTCATTCATTCATTCATTCATTCACTCAATACAACTCCTGAGTACCTTCTCCATCGCCATCACTGCATGCACAGCAAGGGACAGACAGACAAAACCCCTTTTCCCTTGGGTCTACCACCCTAGTGGGAGGAGTCAGACAGGAGAAGAACAAGCAAAATACTAAGTATTTCCAAAGGTGACAAATGCTAAGGCGAGAGAGAGAAAAAAATCACACAGGGAATTTTTAATTCCCTAGGTTGGAATTTTAAATGAGTGGTCAGGGAGGGCGTCTCTGAGAAGGTAACGTCTGAGCGAAGCCATAAAGGAAGTGAGAGAGGGCGCTGTGTGTGGGTTTAGGGGAGACTTTGAGGCCCAGGACACAGCCAGTGCAAAGGCCCTGGTATAGGAAAGTGATGGCCACGTTCAAGGAACATCATGTGCCTGGAGTGATAGATGAGGAGATTAAGGGGAAGTCAGAACAGAGAGATATCAGGGGCCACATGGGGCATTTCGGACCTTATCTTGTATTCTGTGTGAGATGGGCGGGTACTGAGCAGAGAAGCGACATGATCGATTACAGCAGTGGTCGGCAAACTGCGGCCCCTTGAGTGTGGCTCTTCCACAAAATACCACGTGCGGGCGTGCACGTACAGTGCGATTGAAACTTCGTGGCCACACTCAGGGGCCAAAGAGCCGCATGTGGCTCACGAGCCGCAGTTTGCCGACCACAGGATTACAGCAATAGTAATTATTATTGTTGGTATGATTATTAATATTATTCTTAGAAGCCGTTATCTAGGGAGCACTTTGTGTTATGTGCTGGGCATTGCTCCAAGCACCGTTAAACATCCTATTGTTTTTTGTTTGTTTGTTTGTTTTTTATATATATTTTTATTGATTTCAGAGAGGAAGGAAGAGGGAGAGAGAGACAGAAACATCCACGATGAGAGAGAATCATGGATCGGCTGCCTCCTACAAGTCCCCAACCAGGGATTAAGCCCACAACCTGGGCATGTGCCCTTGACACTGGAATCAAACTGGGACCTTTCAGTTCGCAGGCTGACGCTCTACCCACTGAGCCAAACTGGCTAGGAAGGGCCATCCTATTGTTTAATCCTTCTAACAACCCTCTGGTTTTAATGCCGCCGTTATACCCATTCTGCAGACGAGGAAACCGAGGCACAGAGAAGTTAAGTAACTTACCTAAGATCGCTCAGCTAAGCCAGAAACAAGAGTTGAGTTTCAAACCGTGTTAGCCCCACTCTGGTACTCCGGGCCCTAGACTATTTATCATCCCAAAACCTTAGATTCGGGAGAGTTAGAAGGCAGGACAGCCAGCGGCCGCGAGCAGATCCGGGCTCCGGGACCCGGTTGCAGTTTGTCTGAGAAACGAGAGTCAGCCAGGTGAGCCTGTCTCACCGGTTTGGGGAGGCCTTGAGGAGTTACTGTGTGTACAGCACGTGACATGGAGCAAGAGCTGGGGGAGACGCTGGATCTGCAGGGCGGCCTGGCTCTCAGGCTCTTGCTGACGGGGCTGGCCTGCTGGCGCTGCCCAGAGTTCCCGCCAGGGCTGACACAACAGGAAAGGTGGAGGGGAAGTTGGGGCGCCTCCCCCCCCGCCCCCGTTCCCTCCACCCTGCAAAAGTAAAGGAGAAGCTCAGTGCGTGTGTGTTTGAAGGATGGCCTCTGTTCTCATGTTATGTTCGTCGCTAGAGTGAACATGTGTGAGCTTTAACACTAGAAAGACTGAAATTTAGTATATACCTATATTGCCCAAAAGCAGTCAAAATGACTGCATTGTGAAAGAATAATATCGGAGCACTCTTCACTTATGTTCCTTAGCTTTTCCAATAACTCACTTCTATTCGACATTTCTTTCATGAATTTAGGGCGCAAAAGAAATAAAATAAACAACTTATTAGAACAAGTATCACTGCATAAAGATTCGAATAACAAGTACTAGTTTAGCTTATTGAGCAACTGCAACTTATCAAGTATCGACATTTTATCATGTACTTCTATGTTATCATGTGACGGTAATTGAAAAAAAATGAAAACTGTTATTTCAATACAGAGCCGAACTGGTCATATAAGAAATTTACTCAATTCAATAATAAGAGTCTAAAATTTCCCCCAAGCAGTCAAAATGACTGCTTTTGGGCAATATAGGTATAACACATATATATATATACCGGAAATGAAGGAGGGGGAGGTAACTACAATTATTAATAAACGCATTTATATGTTGTACAAAAAGTCACAAAATTCTAAGACATTGTGTCCTTATATACATAATTGTTTTTCTAATTGAAATTAAAAAGCAGTCAAAATGACTTCCTTGGGCCATCTAGTGTTAAACACTCAAACCCTCGGAGCCCTGGCCGAGGCCGGGTGGTTAGAGCGTCATCCCGATGCACCAAGGTTGCGGGTTTGATCCCCAGTCAGGGCACATACAAGCAACAACCAACGCATACCTCAATAAGCGGGACAGCCCTGGTTGGTTTGGCTCAGCAGATAGAGCGTCGGCCTGCGGATTGAAAGGTCCCGGGTTCGATTCCAGTCAAGGGCACATGCCAGGGTGGCAGGTCCCCAGTGCGGGGCATGCAGGAGGCAGCCGATCAATGATTCTCTCTCATCATTGATGTTTCTCTCTCTCCCTCTCCCTTCCTCTCTGAAATCAACAAAAAATATATATATATTAAAAAAAACAAGTCGAACAACAAACCAATGATTCTCTCTCACTCTCTCTCTCTCTCTCTCTCCCTCCCTGTCTTTATTTATTTATTTATTTATTTATGTCCATCCTCACCTGAGGATATTTTTCCCACTGATTTTTGGAGAGAGTGGAAGGGAAGCAGGGTGAGGGGGAGAGAGAGAGAGAGAAACATCGATATGAGAGAGCACTTGCCCAAACTGGGGCCGGGGATCGAGCCCACAACCCAGACACATGCCCTTGACCTGGAATTGAAACCAAGACCCTTCAATGCAAGAGCTGACGTTCTAACCATTTAGCAACACTGGCCAGGACCCTTCCCCTCTTTAAAAACCAATCAATTAATTAATTAAAAAGTAAAGCCCCAGCCCGTTTGGCTCAGTGGAGAGAGCGTCGGCTTGTGGACTGAAGGATCCCGGGTTCGATTCTGGTCAAAGGCACATACCCAGGTTGCAGGCTCGATCCCCAATAGGGGGCGTGCAGGAGGCAGCCGATCAATGATCCTCTCTTATCATTGATGCTTCCATCTCTCTCTCCCTTTCCCTTCTTCTCTGAACTCAATAAAAATATTTTTTTTAAAGTTCTTAAAAAAAAATGTTTTTTAAACTCGCCCCGACTGGATGGCTTAGTTGGTTGGAGCATCACCTGGTGCCCCAAACGGGTGTAGCTCGACTCCCAGTCAGGGCGGATCCTTAGGGTGGGGGTTCGATCCCTGGTCTGGGTGTATACGGGAGGCAACCAATCAATGTTACTCTCTCACATGGATATTTCTCTCTCCTCCCACCCCTCTCTCCAAAAACCAATAGAAACATATCCTTGGATGAGGAATTTTTTTTGTAATTAAAAACTCAAATCTCCCCAGCTGTGTGGCCTTGGGCACATCACTTAACCTCTCTGTGCCTCCACTGCCTCATCTCGCGGGTGTTGTGCGAATTCACCAAGTTAATGGGCGTGAGGAGCTGAGCGCAGCACCTGGTCCTCAGTGGCCTTCGACGTGTGTGTGTGGCCGGCACCGCTATCTGCCACCTAGGCCCCCCCTCTCTCCCCGCCCTGAGACCCCCCACCTTCCCCAGCTCTTACCGATTAAAATCCGGAAAGTTCTCTGCGTGTAAACAACTCGGTCCGTCTGTGTATGCTATTCCCCTTTTAATATATTACACAGAAATGGGAACAGCCAACATCCACTGTGTCATCGCTTAATCTCGTCCACTTCATGTGTCTTGGGTCTGTTTCCCTATCTATACGCACACACCCTCCTGTCTCCATACCGGCTTCAGAGTCAGTCCGCGGCCTGGGCGTGTCACACTTCCTAGTCGGCCTCGGACTCAAGGGCATTTAATGACCATCCATGAGCAGCATCATTATTTTATATAATGCAGTCTGCTTGTATGTCTCTATCTACATATAAAACATAATTACCATAATAATTTTATAATCACTCCCATCATAGAGGAGGCGTAACCCTATGAAATAAGTTGTTATTAGCTCCATTTCCCAGGATGTCAGCGTTATTACCACGGTCCCCATTTTCCAGAGTGCCCGCTCTTCCCTGCCGTGTCCGGCATCCCAAACGGCACCAGGCACACAGCGTGTGCTCAGTTGATAGTTGACGGAGACGATAATAAAGAGGGCCCGGCCGGCGTGGCTCAGTGTTTGAGTATCAGCCTGTGAACCAGGAGGTCACGGTTCGATTCCTGGTCAGGAATAGATTCCCGGTTTGATGCCCGGGTTGCAGGCTCGACCCCCCAGTAGGGGGCGTGCAGGAGGCAGTGGATCAATGATTCGCTCTCCTCACTGATGTTTCTATCTCCCTCTTCCTCTCCCTTCCTCCTTGAAATCAATAAAAATATTTTTTAAGCCCTTGCTGGTTTGGCTCAGTGGCTAGAGCGTCAGCCTGTGGACTGAAGGGTTCCGGGTTCGATTCCGGTCCAGGGCACGATCCCCAATAGGGGTGTGTGCAGGGGGTAGCCGATCAATGATTCTCTCTCATCATTGATGTTTCTGTCTCTCTCTCCCTCTCCCTTCCTCTCTGAAATAAATAAGAATATATTTTTTAAAAATAATGATGATGATAATAATAAGGAGGGAAACTGAGGCACAGAGAAGCTACAGGGTCGCCCGTGCGTTTGTGCATCAGCCGGTCTGGCTGGAACCGCTGCCCGGGGAGACCGTGGGGCACAGTGGAGGCTGAACAGACGGAACGGAAAGACACGCACGGGGTGTTCGCAGCGTGCACATACCCACCCACGGGAGGACGGAGAGACACACCACGCGCTGGTCAGGCCCTGGAAGATCCTAGGACCGGAGCATGAACTGGGTGGGCTCTGTGTGAGGAGGGAGAGCCAGGCACCCAGGAGAATCTACTGGATGAGCCCAATCACAGAAAGTTAAAACCAGGCCAGAGGGTCCCCTGGGGGGTGGGGAGTGACGGGGGTGGGGCCACGGGGACGCTGGGCCTGAGCCCGGGCTGTTCCTCAGCCCCCCCACCCCTGTGGGTGCCAGTTACCTGAGTGCTCGCTCCTGGAGACACCCCGCGCTGCGAGCACGCCTCTCTGTGCGGATGTTACACGGGAAGAGGAATCCAAGGGTCTTGCCTAAGAAGTGGAATCAATCCCCGGGTTCAAGGGCTGGCTCCTGGGCCCCGTGACCATCGGGTGGACTTCCCAGGAGGTGCAGGTCCGAGAGTTCTGGACGCCTGAGGGTGGTGATATGTTTGGATCTTTTGGGCAGCCTTCCGGCCGGGCGGCCCGGGGCCGTCCCAGAGCCTGGGGTTCTGATGTGGATTCCAACGCGATGGTGATTAAGAGCCCGTGCCTCACATTCGGGTTCTGATGCCCAGATTCTGAAAGGACGGAGACTCCTGGGCCAAGATTGTGAACCGCCCCCCGCACCCATCCCCACCACCTTCCTCCACCCCTCTCCCCTCCACCCCTCTCCGCTCCACCCCTCTCCCCTCCACCCCTCTCCCCTCCATCCTTACCGTCTCTTGCAAGAGGGCCCCCGATTTGGCCAAATGCCACCTGGGAGCAGGATCCGGGCCCTCAGCCGGGACCCTGGCCGTCTGGGGTCTCTCCCGGGCGTCCGGCACCTCGTGGGTCCCTGGAGGCTGGTCCTGTTTGCCCGGCTGCTGGGCACTGCACCTCCCGGCCCGCACACCTCCCGCCCCGGGGGAAGCAGGAGTGGCCTTTTCCTCCTCCCGAGGTGTTTGTCCTGTACTCTTCCCATGACTCACATCCCAAATGACTGGGCAGCAGATGAGGTCAGGATGGGGTGGTGGGTGGAAGGCTGGCCAGGTCCCCACCCGCAGTCTCAGTGTCACCAGCTTCCCGGCAGCCAGGCCTGCGTGCGGTGTGACCTTGGAGGCCGGGGGGTCTTGCTGTCCCCACAGGGCCCGGGAGGCCTTTCTCCCCCAGCACCCACAGCCTGCCGCCCCCTCCCAGCCTCCACGGCTGAGCCCTGAGGACTGACCAGTAATTGCTCCTGCCTCTCGTGTCCCGGGGGAGACAGCTGGGGGCGAGTCCTCCACAGAAAGACCACAGCGACGACCACAGAGCCTGAGGCCCCAGAGGCAGACGGAACACACACAAGCCCCATTGGCAGGATAGCAAGAAGCTGGGAAAATTCCTGGGCAAGTGGGATGGGAAACCGAGACGGATAGCTACACCAGGCCAAGCAATTTGAACAAAGCACAGCCAGCTAAGGAATCGCCAGACTTCTCCCCCCTCACCCAGGACACCAGAGAGCACGGAGCTTAACCCCCCTGGCCGGGGAGCGAGAGAACAGATGCCCAGTTACTGCCACTGGTGCCGGCCGAACCCAAGGACAGATGAGGTCAGGGGAGCTGGAGCTCCCCACCAGAGCCCCACTCGCCCTGGCCGGTTTGGCTCAGTGGATAGAGCGTCGGCCTGGGGACTCAAGGGTCCCTGGTTCGATTCCGGTCAAGGGCACGTGCCCGGGTTGTGGGCTCGATCCCTGGCGGGTGCAGAAGGCAGCCGATCAATGATTCTCGCACATCGTTGATGCTTCTATCTCTCTCTCCCTCTCCCTTCCTCTCTGAAATCAATAAAAATATATTAAACAAAACAAAACAAAACACTAGAGCCAGACAGACCCAAGATAAAACTAAAACAGCAAAGCAGACCAAGACATAATCCCAAACTCCACTCTACGCTCATCTGGATGCATCTGCATATTAAAAACACACCTGGAGCCTGGCCAGCCGGAGGGGCTCAGTGGTTGAGCGTCGACCTATGAACCTGGAGGTCATGGTTCGATTCCCGGGCGGGGCACAGGCCAGGGTTGCGGGCTTGATCCCCAGTGTGGGGCGTGCAGGAGGCAGCCGATCCATGATTCTCTCTCATCATTGATGTTTCTATCTCTCCTTCTCCTTTCCTCTCTGAAAGCAATAAAAATATATTTTTAAAAACACACACACCTAGAAAACTGATGAATATTCTGCCAAAACCCTCCCCTAAGATCCTCGCCTGCAGAAGAGAGATAAAACCCTCAAGACAAAGGGTGCCAGCAGTGGCTCGCTCTAGAGCACGCCCACGCCCCTTCGCGGGCATGAACTTTTACTTCCTCCTAAAAACTCTAAAGGTCCCCACGAGACTTGCCACCAGGAGAGCAGTGGGCAGCGGCAGCTCGCCCCCTATCCTGTCCCCAAGGCCCCCTTTTCTCTGACTTCCCAGTGAGCTGACAGCAGCCCTGTGTCACCGTCCCCGCTTTAATAAACACACTCTCACAGTCACCCGGACTCACGTTGTGAAATCTCTCCTGCACAAAGTCAAGAACCCACACACTACAGGCAGACCTGCCCCGGGCCTGGTCCCTGTCCAGGGACACACTCTCTCCTCTGTGGGCCTCAGTTGTCCAACTTTGAAATGGGAAGATGTTGACCGTAGCGCTTCTCCAGCTCCCGCCCAGCACAGCATGGAGGCTGAGAACATGGACTCGGGAGCCAGGACGATGAGGTTCCGATTCCAGGTCCACCGGGGATGACTTGTGGGACCTCAGTCCCCCTGAACCTCAACTTCCTCACCTGTGACGTGGACATTTTACTCCGGGCATTAAATGAGTGAAAAATGTGCCCTGGCCCGTCTGGCTCAGTTGGTTGGAGCGTTGTCCGGTGCACCGGAAGGTCACAGGTTCGAACCCCGGTCAGGGCCAGGCCCAGGCTGCAGGCAACCGACCGATGTTTCTCTCTCACATTGATGTTTCTCTCTCTCCCCCTCTCCCTTCCTCTCTGTCTAAAATCAATTTTAAAAAGTGATCAGCCGAAACCGGTTTGGCTCAGTGGATAGAGCGTCGGCCTGCGGACTGAAAGGTCCCAGGTTCCATTTCGGTCAAGGGCATGTACCTTGGTTGCGGGCACATCCCCAGTGGGGGGTGTGCAGGAGACAGCTGATCAATGTTTCTCTCTCATCGATGTTTCTAACTCTCTATCCCTCTCCCTTCCTCTCTGAAAAAAATCAATAAAATATATATTTTTAAAAAAATTTAAAAAATGGGTGAAGAAAATTTAAAACCCACAGTGGTGCCTGGTTCACAGAACACACTATGTAAATGTTTGTTAAAAATAACCACAGAAAGGATATAAATTCTTAGAATTTACATTTTAAGAAAGCAGGTTTAGCAAGAGGAAAGGGCTCTCACTCCAACTTTGGAATTGTTTGTTCACCAATTTATTTATTTATTTGAGAGAGAGAGAGAGGAAGTGGGAGAGAGAGAGAACCATGGGTCGGTTGCCCCCCATTCGAGCCCCCGATAGGGGATGGAGCCAACAGCCTAGCCATGTGCCCTGCCTGGGAGTCGAACCCGGTACCTTTTGGTGCACAAGAGGACGCTCCAACCAACTGAGCCACCCGGCCAGGGCTGTTGGGCATGTCTTTTGTGTGTGTTTGCGTGTCTCTCCTCGTGTGATGCGTCGCTGTAAGAAGCATCCAAAGCCGTAGAGAATTTGTATGAGTCTGAGCCAAAATGATGACAACGGCCTGGAAGCAACATCTCAACAATCGGAAAGAGTGCCCCTGAGCGTGGCCGCTTTGCAGCTTATGTTTGCACCTTACAGTCCACGCAGGAGACGTAAGGAGGGTTACGTGAGCCCCATGGGCGGTAGATGAAGGGGGCGGGAGAAAGCAAAGAAGGGAAAGCGCTGGGGCTGGGGTAACAGTAAAAACGGGGGAGACACGTGCTTCTGAGCACGGGCGGGCGCAGGGGAGTGGGTCACCGGCATGTACAGCACGTGGAGGTGGTACTCAGGGCCCGGGTCACCCAGGGGGTCGCGGGCCTCGGCCCTGGTGGCTGAGTGCACCCTGAGGGGGCTGGAAAAGGAGCTCCCTCTGACGTTTCAAAGGTCCGTTATCTTAGCCCGAGTCGGTTTGGCTCAGTGGACAGAGCATCAGCCTGTGGAGCAGAGGGTCCTGGGTTCGACTCCAGCCACCTCGGTTGCAGGCTCCTCCCTGGACCCTGGTCGGGGCGCGTGCAGGAGGCAAGCAATCGATGTGTTTCTCTCACATCGATGTTTCTCTCTGTCTTTCCCTCTCTCTTCCACGCTCCCTAAAAATCAATGGAAAAATAACCTCAGGCGAGGATTCACACACACACACACACACACACACACACACACACACACACACACAAGGTATGTTATCTTAGATGCAAAATGATAATGACGGGCTCACTTAAGGTAAAGACTGACCTTTGTCAAGAAAGCTACGGGCCCAGGACGTGACTCACTTTTAGGACTTTCACGTTCAGGCCATCCTACCTGGCTGCCTTCCATCTCTGAGAGTCCAGGCCGCCACACAGGCCGCCCCTGAGCTTGTTGGGTCTCTGTGGCTCCTTTTCCGTCCACGTGCGTCAGACGTGGAGGGCATATGTTTATATATTTATTTCATGGCTGTTTAGAGAACAAGATCCTGTTGTTAGAGGAAGTTGTTTCTGACACAAGAGACTGGAAGTTGCCATGGGACCTGGGGCGTCTCCAGGCGTCTCTTGGGGTGGGGGTGACCCTGTCTTGGCCGCGCCGCGCCCCAGACCCCCATCCTCCCTGAAGGCAGACGCTCCCTCTGCCCCCTCCCCCCACGTCCTGAAGGCCGCTTCTGCGGGAACCCTCTCTGGTCAGAAATAGATTCGAAGGAAAGAGCTGAGGGTGGGGACAGTGGGGACTGGAGCCGCTCAGACTTCGTTTGATCTGATAGGTTTACGAGACCCTTTCTCAGGCCACGGGATCTGCATAAACTCCTCGGCCACTGAGTCCCGGGGCCTGGTGTCTGGGGCGTGCTGTGGGCCCAGGACAGGGTCTCTACACGTCAACATGGGGGGGAACTTAGGATGAGAGGACACCCAGGCAGTTATGACATCGACCCCCCAGGAAACAGACACGGCTGTCAGTCAAAACGGGTTGAATTCCCACAACAAATCTGTAGCCACAGAAAGCAGGCTGATGGTTGCCTGGGACTGACTAGTTGATAGGTATGCGGGGTGGGGGCGGGGTGCCTTCAGGGTGAGGAATACGTTCTGGAACTAGATCGTGGTGACAGCTGCACGACATTGTGAATGCACTTGTACATGCCACGACTGGTGAATTTTATGTCATGCATGTTTTACAAATATTTATTTTTGTTACTCCTCGCCTGAGAATATGTTTTTCCATTGACTTTTAGAGAGAATGGAAGTGAGGAAGGGAGGGAGGGAGAGAGAGAGAAAAAATGCATCGATGTGAGAGAGACACATCGATTGGCTACCTCCTGAATTTGCCCCAACTGGGGGGCCAGGGATCCAACCTGCAACCTTTTGATGACCCAACTATCTAAGCCGCCCAGCCAGGGCTATTTTACAATTTTTTAAAGTAATAAATCTGCCGAAACCGGTTTGGCTCAGTGGATAGAGCATCGGCCTGCAGACTGAGGGGTCCCGGGTTCGATTCCGGTCAGGGGCATGTACCTGGGTTGTGGGCACATCCCTGGTGGGGAGTGTGCAGGAGGCAGCTGGTCGATGTTTCTAGCTATCTATCTTTCTCCCTTCCTCTCTGTAAAAAAATCAATAAAATATATTTTAAAAAATAAATAAATAAAGTAATAAATCAATGAAACTTTACACCCCGTCACCAAAATGGGATGAAGTTTGGCGATTTGATGGAATTCTAGAAGCCTGAAAGGGTGAATGAATGGCTAAAATGGAGAAACCAGTCTCTTATTTTGTTTGTTTGTTTTTTGTTAATCCTCACCCAAGGATATTTTCTATTGATTTTTTTAAAAATATATTTCATTGATTTTTTACAGAGAGGAAGGGAGAGGGATAGAGAGTCAGAAACATCGATGAGAGAGAAACATCGATCAGCTGCCTCCTGCACATCTCCTCCTGGGGATGTGCCCGCAACCCAGGTACATGCCCTTGACCGGAATCGAACCTGGGACCCTTGAGTCCAAAGGCTGATGCTCTATCCACCGAGCCAAACTGGTTAGGGCGATTTTTTTTTTTTTTTTAGAGAGAGTGGAAGGGAGAGGAGATACCGAGAGAGAAGCATCAATGTGAGAGACACATCGATTGGTTGCCTTCCACATGAGCCCAGACCAGGGCTGGAATCGAGCCTGCAATGGAGGTGTGTGCTTGACCAGAATCGAACCTGAGACCCTTCAGTCCACGGGCCGACACCCTACCCACTGAGCCAAACCGGCCAGGGCGAAACCAGTCGCTGCTGAGCATTTATATTATTAAGCGATGTTTGATGCGCAGGAAGGAATGTATGGAACCTACGTGTAAGTTATAAAGCACACCATTCAGTAAATATCTGTAAAAGTACCATCTGTCTTCGAATCGTCTTGGAACCTTTGACTATGCAGATCAGAGGGTCAGTCCATTTTTTCAGTAAAGGAACAGAGAGTAAATAGCTTACTATTTCCTGGTCAGGAGATCACGCCTGGTGTCCATCACAACTACCCAATCTTCCCGGTAGAATAAAGCAGCCACAGAGGGCATGGGGCGTGGCTGTGTTCTAATAAAACTTTATTTATAAGAGCAAACAGCTTGCGGGCTGGAGTTTGCTGACCCCTCACCTAGGTTGAGGACTCTGTCTCTGAAGGCTAGGGCGTTAGAATCGCAGACGCTTCGGGCGTTGGAATCCTAGGTCATTGGACCCAAAGGATCCTGCCACGTTAGTCAAAGGCTATTGGGATCAGAGGATTCTAGAACATCACACCAGAACCTCAGCGTCCTAGAGGCATGGGCCTCCAGCTGGTCCATGTCAGAATCTGGAGATGGTCTAAGTTAGACCCTAACCCAGTGGTTCTCAGCCTCGGCTGCACATGAGAATCACCTGGGAATCTTTTTTATTTTTTTTTATTTTTTTTTAAAATATATTTTATTGATTTTTTACAGAGAGGAAGGGAGAGGGATAGAGAGTTAGAAACATCGATGAGAGAGAAACATCGATCAGCTGCCTCCTGCACACCTCCTACTGGGGATGTGCCCGCAACCCAGGTACATGCCTTTACCGGAATCGAACCTGGGACCTTTCAGTCTGCAGGCCGACGCTCTATCCACTGAGCCACACCGGTCAGAGCTGAACTTATTTTATATTGATCCCATATTTAGATGATAATATTTGAGGTATATTTGAGTCAATAAAATGTATCGCCAAAATTAATTTTACCTCGTTTTTTCTGTTCCTCGTTGCTGGTCTCTCGCCTGGCTGTTGGAAAATGGGAAAGCGTGCGTGTGGCTCACGTGACATTCTGCCACACGGAGCTCATCTGGAGTGACGCCCCCCGGAGGTGCCAGGTGTGGCACAGAGGCAGGGAGCGGGCCCTGAGCAGGCCTGGGAACAGCGGGTGTTAGGGTCGCCGCAGGAGGAACACACGGGGCCAAAAGGGGTGAAGAATTACGAATTGATTAGGTATCTGGATACCAGATGGGCTGAGCCCCCATATGGCGCCAGCACCCACAGGCGGGGAGCTGGAGGTTTTTAAAGGGCCCCAGGCGGGCTTTTTCTGGGCGGAGGATTCTCTGTGCAGGTCCGGATCCTGGGAAGCTCCGGAGGGGAGAGAGGAGTGGAATTCGGTGAAAGCAAGTGGAATGTCCGTTGTGGAGTTGCCTGAAGGCCAGTCCCAGGGGAGGGGGAATCGATCTGATGGTTTGATCAGACCTAACAGTGGGCGGGTGGCAGGGGACTTGGTGGAGGAAACAGCTGATTCAGCCAAAACCCTCATCCACTTCCTTCCCCCACCACTTCTTCTTCCGACTGGTTGAGCCAGCAGATTCCTAAACCCCAAGTTTGGCAATTGCCTCTATGTCAAACCACTTCCTCCTGGGCAGGGCTGGGCAGCACCAGGCACGGGCTGACAAGAAGCCACCTAAATCTCACCCATTGACCTCCAAATGTTTCTAGAAAACTGTTATGGGGCACAGCTCCTGGGACAGCAATTCCTTCCCGAATCGGGATGAGGGAAAGACCTCCCTGCCTACAGCTCACTCCCCCAACCGGGAAAGCTGAGGGATGGCCAGGAACAGAGATGGGGCGTGAGAGAGGGGAGGCAGAGGGAGAAGTCAGGGAGGACTTCCCGGAGGAGGCTGCATCCTGAAGGAAGGTAGAATAGGGACCGGGATGGTTTTTTATAAACAGTCCGGGCAGCTGGAAGACCAGGCAGGAGGAGAGGCAGGGACACAAGTGGGAGAGGATGCAAGGGGAGGGGGAGGTTTAGGAGAAGAGGCCAAGTCAGTGTGGGCGAGGTGAGTGGTTGTGGCGTCCACACCCTGAAGAAAGCTGTTCATGGTGAAATCGGAAAGGTGAGAAGCGTGTTGCAGAGACAACTCCAGAAGGCCAACATGTGAGGGCAGAGGGAGAAACGGCAGGGGAAGCAGGGAAGGACCACGCAGAGAGAGAGAGACAGACAGAAGGAGGAGACAGAGAGACAGAGAGAGAAAACTAGCCAGGCCTGGAGCCAGCCTGGGCAGAGGGCAGAGGAGGGATGTTGGCAGTCGAGGTAGAAGGGACACCCAGGATCTTCCTTCCGGGGCCCCCGCCCAGGTGTCTGGGCTCAGGTCTTCCCCTCCACAACCTTGCTGCCCAGCAGCCAACGCTTCCTATCAAAAGCCAGGCAGCCCGGCGGGGCCCTGTCCTCCTAGGGCTCAGACGGCACCTTTACGTAAAGGCTGTCCCCAAGCAGACACGGCTGCGTGGAACCTGCAAAACCCGGGCCAGCGCCGCATGACGACGGGCGTCCCCTGCACTCCACCTCCTCTTGCAAACAGGGAAGGGGAGTCAGGCCTGGGCCATCCAACGGGGTGGCCACCAGTCCTGGGGGCGCCTGGGCACTTGAAACGGGCCAGTCCGCACTGAGACGCGCTGTGAGTGTGACACACATGCACACAGGGTTTTGAAGACTTGGCCCAAAACAAAACAAAACAAAACACAAGTAAGAGATCTCCTTAATGATTGTTCACACCGGTTACATGTTGAAATAAAAATATGTTGGCCCGGCTGGTGTGGCGCAGTGGTTAAGCATCCACACATGAACCGGGAGGTCACGGTTCTATTCCCAGTCTAGGCACACGCCCAGGTTTCAGGCTGGATCCTCAGTAGGGGGCCTGCAGGAGGCAGCTGATCAATGATTCTCTCTCATCATTGATGTTTCTGTCTCTCCCTCTCTCTGAAATCAATAAAAACATATTTTTTTAAAAGTATTTTGGATATTTTGAGTTAAGCAAAATAATTATTGACTATATTATTATTTGATATATTAAATATCATTATATATAGCACTATAATAGAATCATATCATTAATATTACTCTACTGTATCAATACGTATACATTACATACATGCATATAGTATTAACGTTAGATAGTGTCTATCTACACTAATAAAAGAGAAACATGGTAATTGGCGTACGACCGCTACCCTTTTCATTGGCTAATCAGCGAGATATGCAAATTAACTGTCAGCCAAGATGGCGGCCGGCAGCCAGGCAGCTTGAAACTACCATGAGGCTTGCTTGCCTCAGTGACGGAGGAAACCAACGTTCCCCGCCTGCCGCTGCCTCTGAGCGGGCAGTTTAAGAAACTCTGTAACAAATACCTCCGGACTTCAGCCAGCAGATTCGAAACATTGTAAGCAAAGGCCAGAAACCTACTTTCAGCCACGGAGGCCTAAGAGCTGGAGCCAAGCCTCAAGGTAAAGCTGGCCCAGAATAAATTAAAAAAAAAGAAAAAAAGGAGCGGTTGGGAACTTCAGTCACTCCCAGCCTGAAAACAGCCCTCAGCCCCTCACCCAGACTGGCCAGGCACCCCAGTGGGGACCCCCACCCTGACCCAGGACACCCTTCAGGGCAAACCAGCCGGCCCCACCCACGCACCAGGCCTCTACCCTATATAGTAAAAGGGTAATATGCCTCCCAGCACCGGGATCAGCGTGACAGGGGGCAGCGCCCAAACCCCCTGATCGCCCTGCGGCTCTGTGTGTGACAGGGGGCGGGGCCCCAACCCCCTGAGCAGCCCTGCTCTGTGCCTGATAGGGGGGAGCTCCCCAAACCCCCCCCCCACGGGCCCTGCTCTGTGTGTGACAGGGGACGGTGCCCCAACCCCCCAATCGGCCCTACCCTGAGTGTGACTGGGGGTGGCATCGCAACCTCCCAATCTGTCCTGCTCTGTGCATGACAGGGGGCGGCGCCCCAACTCCCCAATCGGCCCTGCTCTGAGCCCGACCAGGGGCTGCACCTAGGGATTGGGCCTGCCCTCTGCCACCCGGGAGCAGGCCTAAGCCAGCAGGTCGTTATCTCCCGAGGGGTCCCAGACTGCGAGAAGGCACAGGCCGGGCTGAGGGACCCCCCCCTCCCCGCCGAGTGCACAAATTTTTGTGCACTGGGCCTCTAGTATTATATAATATAGTTATACATTTTATATTATATAATTATATGTAATTATATTTTATTGTATAATTATAAGTATATTTAATTATTAAACTAATAAATAGCAATGAATATATTTAATATTTAATAAATACAACTGTGTACGATATTGCTGTTCATATAACAGGCAATCATCTAATCTAATAAAAGAGAAACATGGTAATTGGTATACGACCGCTACCCTTCCCATTGGCTAATCAGTGAGATATGCAAATTAACTGCCAGCCAAGATGGCAGCCGGCAGCCAGGCAGCTCGAAGCGAACATGAGGCTTGCTTGCTTCAGTGACGGAGGAAACCAACGTTCCCCGCCTGCCTTGCAGGCCTCTGAGCCTGCAGTTTGAAACATTTTAACAAATATAGAAGCTAAAAAAAACACACCCAGAAACCAGCTTTCAGCGAGCTGGGATCTCAGAGCTGGAGTCAGAGCTGGAGTTATACATTGTTTCGATTACCTACTTTCAGCAGCGGAGGCCTAAGAGCTGGAGCCTCAGAGCTAAAGCTGGCCCAGAATTAAAAAGAAAAAAAGGAGCGGTTGGGAGCTTCTGTCACTCGCCAGCCTGAAAATAGCCCTCAGCCCCTCACCCAGACTGGCCAGGCACCCCAGTGGGGACCCCCACCCTGAAGGGTGTGTGACCAGCTGCAAACAGCCCTCAGCCCCTCACCCAGGCTGGCCAGGCACCCCAGTGGGGACCCCCACCCTGATCCAAGACACCCTTCAGGGCAAACCAGCCAGCCCCACCCATGCACAAGGCCTCTATTCTATATAGTAAAAGGGTAATATGCCTCCCAGCACCGGGATCAGCGGAGCCGAGAGGCCTCCCGGCACCGGGATCAGCGTGACAAGGGGCAGTGCCCAAACCCCCTGATCGCCCTGCGGCTCTGGGTGTGACAGGGGGCGGGGCCACAACCTCCCTATCCGCCCTGCTCTGTTCAGGACAGGGGAAGGCGCCCCAACCCCCTGATCGGCCCTGCTCTGTGCCTGATAGGGAGGAGCTCCCCAACCCCCTGATCGGCCCTACTCTGTGTGTGACGGGGTAGAGCCATAACCTCCCCATCGGCTCTGCCCTGAGTGTGAGAGTGGTGGCATCCCAACCCCCTGATCCACCCTGCTCTGTGTGTGACAGGGGGCGGTGCCCCAACTCCCCTATCAGCCCTACTTTCTGAGTGACAGGGGGGAGCTCCTCAACCCCCTGATAGGCCCTGCTCTGTGCGTGACAGGGGGCAGCGCCCCAACCCCTGGATTGGCCCTGCTCTGTGCGTGACAGGGGGTGGCGCCGCAACCTCCCCATCGACCCTGCCTTGAGTGTGACAGGGTACGGTGCCCCAACCCCCCGATCGGCCCTACCCTGAGTGTGACTGGGGGTGGCATCGCAACCTCCCAATCTGCCCTGCTCTGTGCATGACACGGGGCAGCGCCCCAACTCCCCAATCGGCCCTGCTCTGAGCCTGACCAGGGGCTGCACCTAGGGATTGGGCCTGCCCTCTGCCACCCGGGAGCAGGCCTAAGCCAGCAGGGCGTTATCTCCCGAGGGGTCCCAGACTGCGAGAGGGCACAGGCCGGGCTGAGGGACCGCCCCCCCTGCCCCCCGAGTGCACAAATTTTTGTGCACCGGGCCTCTAGTGTACTACATAATATTTATCCTATGTAATAAAAGCCTAATATGCAAATTGATCGAACAGCAGAATGACCGGTAGCTATGATGCGCACTGACCACCAGGGGGAGGGGGAGGGGAAGGGGGGGAGGTGCAGGTGGAGGGGGAGGTGCAGGTGCAGGTGGAGAGGGAGGTGCAGGTGGAGGGGAAGAGGAAGGGGGAGGGGAGGTGCAGGGGGAGGGGCAGGGGAGGGGGAGGGGGTGGGGGAGTCGGAGGGGGAGGTGCTGGTGCAGGTGCAGGTGCAGTTGCTGGTGGTTGCCAGGGGTTGGGGACAAGGCTGAGGAGAGTGGAGGGAAGTGGGGGTGGCAGGAAAAAGGGGTCACGAGGGAGCCTGGTGACGAAAGTGTCCTCTACCTGCGCGGCGTCAGTGTCAACATCCCGGCAGTGATGTCGCAACTTCGTTTTGCAAGATGTTCCCACTGAGGGAAACAATCAAGGGGGCACAGACCCCCGGGTCTGATCACGGACGACGGCACCGCAGTCTGCAACGTGTCCAAATAAAACGTTTAATTGCAAGTGGACAGTCGTTTACACAATAAAAAGGCAAATTCCTCCGTGAGCACGTGGCCGGGCGGTGCCTGATCAGGGGCTCCCACCCTCCGCCTTCCTTGCGGGGTTCTCTCCATAACCACGCGCCATCTTTTCACTCAAAACTGTTTTAAAGCCCATTTAAGCAACATTTTCACTTCTTTTTTTCTTGAAATCAACTCACTTCCAGAAGCTTAGTCGGTCCGTGTACTTTTTTTTAATATATATTTTTATTAATTTCAGGGATGAAGGGAGAGGGAGAGAGAGAGAGAGAGAAATACATCAACAATGAGAGAGAATCATTGATCGGCTGCCTCCTGCACACCCCCTACTGAGGATTGAGCCTGCAACCCAGGCATGTGCCCTTGACTGGAATCGAACCCAGGACCCTTGAGTCCACAGGTCAATGCCCTATCCACTGAGCCAAACTAGCTAGGGCTTTAATATGTTTTTATTGATTTCAGAGAGAGGAAGAGAGAGGGAGAGAGAGATAGAAACATTAATGATGAGAGAGAATCATCACTTGGCTGCCTCCTGCACGCCCCACCCTGGGGATTGAGCCCACAACCTGGGCATGTGCCCTGACCGGGAATCGAACCGTGACCTCCTGGTTCCTAGGTCGATGCTCAACCACGGAGCCATGCTGGCCGGGCGTAGGTCCGTGTAATTTGCTTTGTCCTAAACAAGGATAACCTTGGAGACACCAGTTACATATGTTTTCCAACTCCCCATAAAATAAATACAGAACCATTTTTGAAAGATTGGAATGTTTCCATGCCTCTGTATTCTATGGTTTTACTGTATTTTCTTTCTTTTAATAAATACATTTTTTACTTGATTTCAGAGGAAGGGAGAGAGAGAAACATAGATCGGTTGCCTCCCTTAGGTGCCCAGACTGGGGATCAAACCCACAACCTGGGTTTGTGCCCTGACCAGGAATCGAACCCACCACCTCTTGGCATATGAGACGCCACTCCCATCCACTGAGTCACCTGGCCAAGGCTTGACTGTATTTTCTTTGCACCCTCTCTCCTGGTGCAAACAAGTGCCTGGTATATATATATATATATATATATTATTGATTTCTGAGAGGAAGGGAAAGGGAGAGAGAGATAGAAACATCAATGATGGGAGAGAATCATTGATTGACTGCCTCCTGCACACCCCCTACTGAGGATCGGGCAGGTGCCCTGACTGGGAATCGAACCTGGGACCCTTCAGTCCGCAGGCCGACGCTCTGTCCACTGAGCCAAGCCGACCAGGGCAACTCCTGGCATATCGGTGTCTGTGTTTCTACGTCCTTAGGTGAAGAGAAAGGTTGTGTGGCCCCAGCAGGCAGTCTTCGTGGGTCGTGGAAATGAGGACGGACGGAGGAGAGCTCAGTGAAACACCACCAGCTCACCCAGAGCTGAGCTGAAAGAAGCAGAAGAGAATGGAGCGGAAGGAAGGCAGAGTGGCGGGCGGGCGTCCCCTACACCGCCTGGCTCTTCTGGGCTGAGCTGTCCAGCGTGGAGAGCGTGAAGGACTTGGACGTGAAGGACTTGGACTCCCTGAGCGCGGACTCCTCGGCCAGCACGTTCCGCAGCCTGGCAGGGAGGGACTTGAGGAGCCGGGCGTGGAAGCCCTGGGCGGCGACCACGTAGATGACGGGGTTGATGCAGCTGTTGACGTAGGCGATGGACACGCACAGGGCGTCGAACCGGGACGCGGCTTTGAAGTGGTGGTGTTCCCTGGGAAAGAACGCCAGCAGCATGCCGGACACCTGGTAGGGCAGCCAGAGGACGAAGAAGCTGGCCACCACCGCCACCACCACCTTGAGCGTCTTGGTGGAGCGCGTGGCGCTGCGGCTCCAGGCCCGGATCAGGAGGAAGGTGTAGCAGACGGTGAGGATCACCAGCGGACACAGAAAGCCCACCGACAGCCGGAGGGTGGCCACGGCCCTCTCCTGGGTACTGTTGCGGCCGTAGCTAACCACACACTCCGTCTTGGGGGGGAAGTCTTCTTTGTACACCTTCCGGAACATGAAGGTGGGGATGGTCAGCAGCAGGGCCAGGCCCCAGGCCACGGCACAGGCCACCCAGGCCAGCGTTGCCCCTCGGTAGTTCTGACACCAGATGGGGTTGGACACCAGCAGGAAGCGGTCGGCGCTGATGGCGGCCAGGAGCAAGATGCTGGCGTACAGGTTGAGCAGGAGGAGGGCAGGGAGGATGTGGCAGGCGGCGCCCCCGAAATACCAGTGATTGTGATGCAGGACCGTCACGAACATGATGGGCAGCGCCAGACAGGAGAGCAGGTCCGCCACGGCCAGGTTGAGGAACCAGATGGCATTGATGGCTCGGCGGACCTCGATCCCCGTCACCCAGAGCACCATGACGTTGCCGGGCACTCCCACCAGGAAGACCACCGCAAAGATCACCAGGGCGAGTATGTCCGGGGTGCTCAGCCTCACGGTGTAGGAAGAGTTATCCACTGACGTGTTGGGGTCCCAGGTGTAAGGGTAGTCATAGTCGTCGTTTTCCAGGGAGTCCTGGGTGGAAGCAGAGAGGCAGGGAGAAGGTGAGTCTGCAGACAGGTGCCAGGGGGTCCACCAGAGCCACGTGGCTTTGAGCCCACCACCCCAGGTTTCTCTAGGAAATGGGGGCCTGCTGAGAGTCAGCAGGGGTGTCGCATCACTTATTAAAATACTAGAGGCCCGATGCACAAAATTCATGCAAGAGTAGGCCTTCCTTCCCCAGGCGGCCAGCACTGGCTTCCCTCCCGCCGCCGGCAGGCACCTGGGACCCGGGCTTCCCTTGCAGCCCCAGCTTTGTCCAGAAGGTCATCCTGAAGGATGTCCGGTCTGATTAGCATATTACGCTTTTATTATTATAGACTACAGGCCCGATGCACGAAGATTTGTGGAAGAATGGGCCTTCCTTCCCCTGGCTGCCAGCACCGCCTTCACTCCAGCCGGAGCCGCCTTTCCGCCTTCCCACAGTCGCCAGAGGTCCAGAGCCGCTGGGGCGGTGTGGAATGCCTGCATCATCACCATGGCGACAACACAAGCATCTTGCCCCACCCACGACCGCTGGGCTCCTGCATATGCAAATTAACCCACCATCTTGGTTGGGTTAATTTGCATAGTCGCTCCTGGTTGGCTGGTGGGCGTTGCGAAGGTACGGCCAATTTGCATCTTTCTCTTTTATTAGTGTAGATGGAAAATTCTTCCTTGCTGATTGGGCTCTCGGGCCCCTGCCTCCCCACCACCTCCCCGTGAAGTCCCTGGAGGTCCCCACAATTCAGCAATCAAATGATTAACGCCTAGGCTTGCTGCAAGCTGTGGTCACAACCCATGACACGCTGCTTGTCAGACATGCTTAATATCACCCACACACTGCGATGCTGTAACTATAACCAGGGTCCCGGTTACCCCTCACCACCACATCACCCCCTTTTGCTGCCTGGCACCCACGGGGGCAGCTCTGTGTTCTGTCTGGAGATGGCATCCTGGAGCAGTCAGCTGTTCCCCAAGGCCCCACAAACTCAGGCACAACCTTTAAGGCAGCGGGGAGAGGCGGTCACCGAAAGATCGAGTCACCAAGACAAATAATATCGTAATGTAATATTTTAGAGAATCAAAAGCACTTATTGCACTAGATGTACGTGCCCCTATGTTCATGTACAATAGCCAGAATGTGGAAAGAACACGTGCCACCCTAACCGGTTTGGCTCAGTGGATAGAGCATCGGCATGCAGACCAAAAGGTCCCGGGTTCGACTGCGGTCAAGCACACGTGCCTTGGTTGCAGGCTCCTCCCCTGCCCAGTCCTGGCCAGGACTCCTGCAGGAGGCAACCAATTGATGTGTTTCTCTCACAGCGATGTTTCTCTCTCTTTCCCTCTCTCTTCCACTCTCCCTAAAAATCAGTGGAAAAATATCCTTGGGTGAGGATTAACCAAAAAAAAAAATCAGTTTTAAAAAAGAACAAAGATTATCGTCTCTAATTACCATTTGCCATTCAAACAAGCCAGGACTCCTTGGAGAAGGGTTGATTCCTGTTCTGGGACAGGAAATAGATATGATGACCCCAGAACCTCTCAGAAAGTAAGGAAATTTTTAACGGGGACATGTCAAAGGGATACAAAAGACAGTCTGAAAAGGCTCCCACTAGTCAAAGATGGGAAAATTTGGATACCTGATAATAAGAGGAACTGTGAGGGAATGACACATATCCTATATAATAATCCTATATAATAAGAGCCTAATATGCTAAGTGTCTGACCGTTCAACCAGTCGCTATGATGCGCACTGACCACCAGGGGGCAGATGCTCTGACAGGTAGGTTAGCTTGCTGCTGGGGTCCAGCCAATCAGGACTGGGCGAGACAGCTGGACACACCCTGGAGCCCTCCCGCGGCCCCTCCCAGGCCCCAGTCGTGCACCGGTGGGGTCCCTCGGCCTGGCCTGCAGGGATCAGGACAAAACTGACTCTGACATCCCCTGAGAGGCCCTGAATTGCTAGAGGACGCAGGCCAGGCCGAGGGCCCCCACCGGTGCATGTATCCAGGCACCGGGCCTCTAGTTTATATATAAAGATCTGAGTTCACATCGATACTAAAAACAAGCAAACCCACTAGTCACCTTCACGTTCTGGAACGGGAAGGAATCGAGCATTTATCCTTCCATTTGTGTGTAGAGTAAGAGTCAGGGTGGGAAAGGGGCGCTTAATTTTTGTTAGTTTGTCAGTCCTCACCTGCGGATATTTTCTCGTTGATTTTTATTTATTTTTTATTTTTTAATTTTTTTTTATTGATTTTTTACAGAGAGGAAGGGAGAGAGATAGAGAGTTAGAAACATCGATGAGAGAGAAACATCGACCAGCTGCCTCCTGCACATCTCCCACTGGGGATGCGCCCGCAACCCAGGCACATGCCCTTGACCGGAATCGAACCCGGGACCCTTCAGTCCGCAGGCCGACGCTCTATCCACTGAGCCAAACCGGTTTCGGCTATTTTTTAATTTTTTTAATATATTTTTGTTGATTTCAGAGAGGAAGGGAGAGGGAGAGAGAGAGAGAGAAGCATCAATGATGAAAGAGAATCATTGGTTGGCTGCCTCCTGCTCGCGCCCTACTGGGGATGGAGCCCACAACCCAGGCATGTGCCCTTGACTGGAATCGAACGTGGGACCCTTCAGTCCACAGGCTCTATCCACTGAGCCAAACCAGCTAGGGCTTCATTGATTTTTAGAGAGAGTGGAAGGGAGGAGAAGAGAGAGAGAGAGAGAGAAACATTGGTGTGAGAGAGACACATAGGCTGGTTGCCTCTTGCACAGGCTCTGAACAGCACTGGGGATAGAGCCTGCGATAGCGGTGTGTGCCCTTGGCCAGAATCGAACCCGGGATCCTTCAGTCCGCGGGCCTACAGTTTACGCACTGAGCCAAACCAGCCAGGGCGGAAAGTGGTTCCTTAGAGGAGAATCAAAGAATAACAGCTATGGGAGGAATGATGGAATTAAGGAAATAACGGATCTGGGTGGTGATCATTGACATCTGATTAAAACCACCAGGTGCAAGATTGACAGGAACTTGACCGTCGATAAGGTAGGGCTGGCACCCCGAGCCCAGCAATCAGCCCAGCACCCCAAGAAGAACGAGACTTCCTGTACTCTCTGGCGTGAGGCAATAGAAGGGACCCGGCACCACCTATGAAGTAATTTTTGCCAAAAAAAATAAAAAATAAAAATTAACATGAATCTAATCAAGGTTCTAAATCTAAAGCTAGGAGTTTACAGGAAAGGCAGGGCCGAGAGGAACACGATAAATAATACCACAGGGACGAAACCAACCCGATCAGACAGTAGGAGACTCTACAGGACAAATGGTCGGGTTTCTCCCCCTCATAAATAGCATTTTTTTAAAAAAAGAAAGAAAGAAAGGAAGGGAAGTGTCATGGATTAAAAGTGATTTAGGAGGCATATCAACCAAAGGCAACATGGAGACCTCGTTTGGATCCTGGTTGGAGTAATCGACTGGGAAACAAGACAGTTTGAGACACTGTGGGAAATTTAAAAGTGCCCTGGCTAGCCCGGCCGGCGTGGCTCAGGGGTTGAGCATCGACCTCTGAACCAGGAGGTCACGGTTCGACTCCCGGTCGGGGCACATGGGCACGTGCCCGGGGTGCGGGCTCGATCCTCAGTGTGAGGCGCACAGGAGGCAGCCTCTCTCATCATGGATGTCTCTCTCTCTCTCTCTCCCTCTCCCTTTCTCTCTGAAAACAATAAAAAAATTTTTTTCAAGTGGATATTTGACAATAAGAAGGAATCGATGCTACTTTTAGTGAGGGTAACAAGTATTGTGTTTATGCTTTTACTATGTTTCTCTCTCTCTCTCTCTCTCTCTCTCTCTCTCTCTCTCTCTCTCAAAATCTATTTTTTTAAACTAAAAATTAGCCTGGCTGGTGTGGCTCAGTGATTGAGCATCAACCCCATGAACCAAGAGTTCACTGGTTCTATTCCCGGTCAGGGCACATGCCTCATCTTTGATGTTTCTGTCTCTCTCCCTCTCCCTTCCTCTTTGAAATCAGGGAAGGAGGGAGGAGGAAGGAAGGGGGAGGGCAGAGGGAGGAGGGGGAAAGGGGGAGGAAGAGGGGGGAGGGGAAGGGGGAGAGGGAGGGAGGGGGAAGGGGAGGAAGAGGGGGGAGGGGAAGGGAGGAGAGGGAGGGAGGGGGGATGGGGGAGGGAGGAGGGAGAGGGGGAGGGGAGAGGGAGGGGGAGGAGGGAGGGGGAGGGGGAGGGGAGGGAGGAGGGGGGAGCGGGGAGGGAGGAGCAAGGCTCTGGATGACTGAGAATGGCAAAGTGTTGGTAACTGCCCCCACCCGCAGGCCCCAGGCCAGCCAAGGCGGGTGCCAGCAGGGGGCCCCCAATTGGCCCACCGGTTGCCCCACAGATGGGCCCTGATCGCCGGCCAGGCCCAGGGACCCTACCCATGCCCGAATTTCGTGCAGCGGGCCTCTAGTTTTTCTATATAAAGTGTGAAAATATTTCAAAGTAGAAAGCTAAAATCATCGCCATGTTTCCACTGGTGAACAGACCTGCCCTGAGCTCTCCCCACCCTGACCTGCCTTCCCCTTTTGCTTCTCTGGGTCCCTCCCCTTCCCGGCCCCCAGGCTCCAGTCAAGAAAGGTTAATGCCAGGCACTGCAGGAGGCCCCATTCCCTGGCTTTTTGGGGGGGAGGGGGGCGTGTGCAGGTTGTTAAATATTGTGAATGTCCCCCCCTCAGTCTACCCCTTCCCCTGCTGATTGCACAAGCGATCTGCCTTTCTTGGCTGCAGAATGAGTCAGACCCCAAAAAGGGAGCATCCCCTCCCCCCCCCCTCGTGCCCACAGCGTCATCCCTCCTCTCATCAGCTGACAGAGCTCCCTGGGCTCTGACCTCTCAGGATGATGCGGACAAAAGACGCTGATTCAAACGCTGCGGTTTCCAGCCGGGGCCTTGCAAACGGCTCCCCGCCGATCGGACATAACCGTGGTGCCCAGCCGCAGGGGGCCCGGCCCGTCCGGGCAGCAGAATACTATGCAACCACCAAAAAGGAGGAAGTGAGGCCCTGATGGGGAAAGAGCTCCAAGATCGAGGTGAAAGAACAAAGCACGGACCCAGGAGTGCGTAAGGCTACCAACGAAAGAGGACAGAACTGTCCCCCCCTCTCTCTCTCCCTGCCTCTCCCCTCCCACTCTGTCATTCTCTCCTACTGTGTGTGTGTGTGTATGTGTGTATGTGTGTATATGTGTGTGTGTGTGTGTGTGCGCGCGCGCCCGCGCTCGCGTGAGGCACGCGCCTGTGTTCAGTCTGGTTCCAGAAGCAGAAAGAGGCCCTAGCTGGTGTGGCTCAGTGGATAGGGCATCAGCTTGCAGACTGAAGGGTCCAGGGTTTGATTCCGGTCAAGGGCACATGCCCGGGCTGCAGGCTTGATCCCCAGTAGGAGGCGGCGTGCAGGAGGCAGCCGATCCATGATTCTCTCTCATCATTGATGTTTCCCTCTCTCTCTCTCTCCCTGTCCCTTCCTGTCTGAAATCAATAAAAATATATTGAAAAAGAAAAGAAAGGAGCAGACAGAGGGCCCCTGGCAGGGTGGTGCCCAGGCGAGGGCAGTGGGCGGGCGGACGCAGGCCCCTAGCAGTGAGTGCACGCCCACCCCGCACTGCCGGTCTTAGGGAGAATCTGGGCCTTTCAGAAAGGCCTTAAGGGTACCTCTTCCTCGCACGCACAGTCACCGGCCGGAGGAAAACTTCCCTGGCAGGAAGTCAGGGTCTGGGAGGAGAGAGGAACTGAGCCGGGAGTGTGCAGAAGGGAGGCCGTCCCGGAGAAGTAAAACCACAGCACCATCCGCAGGGCTTTCTGCGCCAGGGAAACGCTCTCACGGGCTCCGTCCAAGGTGGTCCTGACCGTGGAGGCCGTGAACTGTGGCCGCTGCATCCGAGAAACTGACCTGGTGGTGTGTCATGTGAACTGAATTCCAGCGGCCGCACATGGCCACGGGGGGCCAAGGCATTCCTACCCGCCCCCGGCACTGTTCTAAGCACTTGCCAGGTGTCCGGCCATTCATTCGCTAATGACCGCCTTTATGTCACAGCCACCAGGAGGGCAAGGTGCTACCATTGTCCCTGAGTTCCCAGGCCCGTGGCAAGAGCCCTAGTCTGCTGCATGGACAAAGGGCTCCAGAACAGAAGCCGGAAGGAGAGGAGATTGGAACCGTCCCGTGAGGTGAGGGACAGCGGTGGCTGGCACTAGGGTGGCGGCACTGAGGTGACATGAATGAATGGACCGGAGGACAGGGTGAAGGAGGAGACACGGCACTTCTTATAAAATAGAAATCATAATCACCAAGCTCTGTTCTCAGCCCTTTTTCGTGTATTATCTCATCTAATCCACAGAACAACCCTATGGGGGTTGCTGCTCTCGCAACACCCATTTCCCAGATGAGAAAACTGAGGCGGCCGGGAATGTCAGAGACCTGAGTCCTCACGGTTAGCAGGTGGCAGAGAACTTCTGCGAGTTGAACTCCAGAGCCTCCCCTGAGAAGCTTAAAGTGCCGTGAGAGTAGGGGGGGCGGGGGGGCCTTTCAAGGCAGGAAGCCACGTGGTGAGAGGCAGGGACTGTGCTACCCACCAAAACACGAAAGGTAGGCGTGGCTGGCAGGTGGCCAAGAGGAGGCTGGAAGATCCAGAGATGCCACGGTAAAGAATTTGTACTTTATCCTGGGGTAATGGGGAGCCATGGATGGTCTTTGAGCTGCAGAGGGGCTGGGTTAGCATTCAGCGTAGAAAGATGGCTCTGGCCACTGTGAGTAGAGAGGTGGCCAGAGAGGAGGCTGGAGCAGGGATCCAGGCCAGTGAAGACGGGAGCTTGGATTAGGGGTGACGACCAAGAAGAGAAAGAGAAGTGGGAGGACTTAAGAGCGCAGAGAAGGCGGGACTTGGCCTCCGTCCTTGAGCACCGGTGGGATGTTTGTGACCTGGTGTCCACGGTTGCCTCAGAGGAGCAGTGACAAGGAGCCTGAGGCTCTGAGGAGGGCCGGAGAGTGGCTCTTCAGTTCACACCCTCCGGCACTGGGAACTAGTCTACAGAAAGAAGCAGAAGTCGAAGCTAACCGGGACCCTGTTCTGAAGTCCCCTCCGCACGCGCAGGGTCTAAAAGGTGAAGTGAGGGGATGAAGCAACTCCGCGCCACCCCCCTCCTGCTTCCCTTCCCCCGATGAAGCAAGACGAGAGCTCTGAGCGAGCACAGCAGGTGCTCAATCACAGCCGGCCTCACCCCCTCACCCCGGTCTCCCGAGGGCACTCACGGAATCCGTGGACCAGCCTTGGCTTTCCCACCAACCAACCGCCAGGGACCCGGCTCTCCAATCAGACAAGGATCTCACACTCTGAGCGGCTCTTACTAAACGCTATTCCTTTTTTTCCCCCCAACATATTTGTATTGGGTTTTTTTTACAGAGAGGAAGGGAGAGGGATAGAGAGTTAGAAACATCGATCAGCTGCCTCCTGCACACCCCCCACTGGGGATGTGCCCGCAGCCCAGGTACATGCCCTTGACCGGAATCGAACCCGGGACCCTTCAGTCCGCAAGCCGGCGCTCTATCCGCTGAGCCAAACCGGCCAGGGCTAAACCCTATTCTTGCTCCACGTTAAAATACAGCCCGGGATTTTGCAGACAGGCTGTGGGCAGAAGGCGCTTGAGAGGGACCCAGCCTGTGAAGTGTAGCCAAAGGCGCAGAAGAAATCAACTTGTAACGGACGGAACAGCAGGGCTCAGCCGCGGCTGAGCCTCCCTCCCCCGGGCAGAGCTCTGGATGGGACCCCGTCTCCTTTCCTTGTTGCAACGAGATCCACCTGCCTGGCAGCCACCGCGCCCGGTTCTGGAACCCGGCCCCCCAGGCGGCGGAGCCCGGCCGTTCAGTAACGGGGTCCTCTCCGCTCCTGCCTCAGTTTCCCTGCCTCTACAGCTCAGAACACCCACCGTCCCGGTCAGTGCCTTCAGCGTCCTTCCGCACGGCTCTCGGCAGCCTCGCCACCTGCGCTCCTGCCCTGCGGCCGCCCGGCGGCCTTGCCTGGACCCTCCCCTTGAGGGAGAAAGCCTTGTACTTGGGAGACCCGAGGCGCAACGCCCTGCCCGGGGGGACGCAAGGCCCCCCCTCCCGCCCCCCCCCCACCCCCGGCCTCGCGCTGACTCCTGGGCGGGCTGACTCCTCGCAGCGGCTCTCAACCTGTGGGTCGCGACCCCTGAAAATATATCCTGCCTATCAGATATTTACATGACGATCCATAACAGTCGCAACATCACAGTGATGAAGTAGCCACGAAAATAATGTTATGGTTGGGGCTCCCCACCACATGAGGAGCTGTATGAAAGGGTCGCGGCCTCAGGAAGGTTGAGAACCGCTGCACGTGTCCCAGCGCAGGAGTGAGAGTCTGAGCTGGGGGCCAGGGGCGAAGGGGAGAAATGGACGACGGGGGGGGGGGGGGGGGGGAGTAGGGGGAGGGAGTGGAAGAGGGGGTGCCAGAAAGAGAGAGCAAAGGCCCCGGCACCCACCCCGCTTCTAGACTCACCATATTGGGTCTCCCTAGTTCTCCGCGGACCGGCGCCCTCCTGCCCGAGGTCTGTGGTTTTTATGGCCCTGAGGGAGGTGCAGATGGGGAGGAAGGAAATGACCCGTCCCCCGGCCCTCGCCCCGAGGTCCTCATTGGTCTGCACTCGGGGTCCGAGGCTGGGCTCCTGTGGGGCAGCCAGGGGAGCAGAGATCAGGGCTCGGAGCGCTGAGAAACTTCCCTCCCGCCCAAGGAGGGAGGAGGCCAGAGGGAAGAGATGCCTGCGGTATCCGCGCGGCCCCTCTCCGGGCTGTGGTTTCCCCATTTGAGACCATCTCTCTCTCTCTCTCTCTCTCTCTCTCTCTCTCTCTCTCTCTCTCTCTCTCTCTCTCTCTTTCCCTCCTCCTCCGAGGGCCCCTGCGCCAAAAAGCTTAGAGTCTGTGCCCTAAACCAGTGATGGCGAACCTTTTGAGCTCGGCGTGTCAGCATTTTGAAAAAGCCTCACTTAACTCTGGTGCCGTGTCACACATAGAAATTTTTTGATATTTGCCACCATAGTAAAACAAAGATTTATATTTTTGATATTTATTTTATATATTTCAATGCCATTTAACAAAGGAAAATCAACCAAAAAAATGAGTTCGCGTGTCACCTCGGACACGCGTGTCATAGGTTCGCCATCACTGCCCTGACCGGTTTGGCTCAGTGGATGGAGCGTCGGCCTGAGGACTGAAGGGTCCCAGGTTCGATTCCGGTCAAGGGCATGTACCTTGGTTGCGGGCACATCCCCAGTGGGGGGCGTGCAGGAGGCAGCTGATTGATGTTTCTATCCCTCGCTCTTCTTCTCTGCAAAAAATCAATAAAATATATATTTTTAAAAAGCTTAGAGTCCAACCTGCCTGAACACCCCTGAGGTCCTGGGCAGGGGGGAGGGCGAGCCCAGCCTCCCAAGCAGGTTGCTTCGAGGCCCGAATGAAACCGGACAATCATTGGGTCCGGGCTGCCTGCCACGGCTTGAGCCAATTCTGCAGACGGGGTTGAATCGTATGTGAGCATTTATTTCAATCCTGCGGGCAGTAAGGGAGAGCAGCAGGCCATCCACAAAAATCTGCTCTGCAGCCCCCCATAAGCCAGCTGCTCACGCTGGGTAGAAGGATGAAGATGACTTGGAGAGGCAGGCGAAAGAGATAAGAATGGGGGTATGCAAGATGGGCGCTTGGCAGGTAACGCTGGCTCAGGGTTCGCAAAGGGCTGGTGCCCCTGGTTTCTGCAGCAAGGCTGTTATCTTTCCAGGATGATAAGCAGCTCCCGGATGTGAGGGATGAGCCAGATTTCCAGGTGAGCTCCCAAGGTCCCCCATGCAGCTCCCAGCCGGGTTAGAATGTGCCTTCACATTTAATCAGAACAAAACAATCGCAGTTCACAGAGCATGGTTAATTTTTTTATTTATTTATTGGTTTGAGAGAGAGGCATCCATTTGTTTTTTGTTTCTTTGTTTGTTTGCTAATCCTCACCAGAGGGTATTGTTCCATTGATTTTTAGAGAGAGTGGAAAGGAGGGGGAGAGGCAGAGAGAGAAACACTGATGGAGACACATCGATTGATTGCCTCCCATAAGCAGCTGGGGATTGAGCCTGCAACCAGAGCACGTGCCCCTGACTGAAATCGAACCCGGGACCCTTCAGTCAGCAGGTTAATGCTCTATCCACTGAGCCAAACCAGCTAGGGCAACAGAGCATGATTAATATTTCTTACTAGAGGCCCGGTGCACGAATTCGTGCACCAGTGGGGTCCCTCAGCCTGGCCTGTGGGATTGGGCCAAAACCAGCTCTCTGACATCCCCTGAGGGGCCCCAGGTTGCAAGAGGGCACAGGCCAGGCCGAGGGACCCCACCAATGCACAATTGGGGCCAGGGAGGAACGCAGGAGGTTGGCCAGCTGGGGAGGGACCGTAGGAGGGCTCCAGGGCATGTCTGGCCTGTCTTGCTCAGTTCCGATCAGACAGACCCAGCAGGAAGCTAACCTACCGGTTGGCGCGTCTTCCCCCTGGTGGTCAGTGCACATCAGAGCAACTGGTTGACTGGTTGATGTTCTGCCCCCTAGTGGTCAGTGCATGTCATAGTGAGCGGTTGAGCGGCCTTAGCATATCATTAGCATATTACACTTTGATTGGTTGAATGGCTGACCAGACGATTGGACACTTAGCATATTAGGCTTTTATTATATAGGACTAGGGGCCCGGTGCACAAAATTCATGCACTGGGTGTGTGTGGGGGGGGGGTGTCCCTCAGCCCAGCCTGCCCCCTCTCACATACTGGGAGCCCTCAGGCGTTGACCCCCATCACCCTCCAATCGCAGGATCGGCCCCTTGCCCAGGCCTGACGCCTCTGAGAGAGGCGTCAGGCCTGGGCAGGGGACCCTCATTTCCCCCCATCACTGGTTCTGCCCCCAGCCCAGGCCTGATGCCTCTGGCCCAGGCGTCAGGCCGGGGCAGGGGACCCCCAGACCCCTCCGATTGCTGGCTCTGCCCCTTGCCCAGGGCTGATGCCTCTGCCAGAGGCATAGACCCCCATCACCCTCCGATCTCCTAATCGGCCCCTTGCCCAGGCCTGACGCCTCCGCCAGAGGTGTCAGGTTTGGACAGGGGACCCCCATCTCCCCCCAATCACTGGCTCTGACCCCCGCCCAGGCCTGAGGCCTCTGGCCCAGGAATCATTCCTGGGCAGGGGACCCCCATCTCCCTCTGATCGCTTGCTCCACCCCCCACCCAAGCCTGACGCCTCTGACCCAGGCTTCAGGCCTGGGCAAGGGGACCATCATATCCCCCCAATCCCCGGCTCCGCCCCCAACCCAGGCCTGATGCCTCGCCAGAGGAGTTGACCCTCATCACCCTCCGATCACCAATCACCGGATCGGCCCCTTGACCAGGCCTGAGGCCTCCGGCAGAGGTGTCAGGCCTGGGCAGGGGACCCCCAGCTCCCCGCAGTTGCAGGCTCCGCCCCTGCCCAGGCCTAACGCCTCTGGCTGAGGCGTCCGGCTCGGGCAGCGGGGACCCGCAGCTGCAGCGGCCCCGCGATCGTGGGCTCCGCTTTAGGCCCAGGCAAGGGACCCCTAGCTCCTGGGACTGCCAGCTTCGACCGTGCCCAGCTCCCATCCATGGCTCCACCCCTACTTCCTGCTATCACTGGCCAGGGCGGCAAAAGCACCTGATTCTCCGATCATGGCTGGGGGGGCAGCTCTTAGCTCCCCCCTGGGTTTCCGAACACTGTCAGTGGCAGGGGGTTTCTTCCTGCTTTCCCTTTTGCCTCCCTGCATTGTGCCTACATATGCAAATGTTTAACCACCATCTTGTTAGTTGGCAGTTAATTTGCATATAGCCCTGATTAGCCAATGAAAAGGGTATCGTCGTACGCCAATTACCATTTTTCTCTTTTATTAGTGTAGATAATAATAGCTAGTCCCCAATATTCTATTTCTGCACTAACATTTCCCCACTGCTATTTCTATCATCTCATATCTATGAGATTAGTTTTAGATGAAAAATCTCATCTTTTCATCTGGACTACATCTGCTTCTGCCTTGAAAGCAGCTCTTGGGGATGGAATACAGCAAATGCAGGGTCTAAAAAGGGAGACATTGCATACAGCAGCAAGCTATCAGACCACAAAATATAAACAGGAGAAAAACTAAAAGGAATTCCCGCAGCCCAGACAGGTTGGGTAGCCAGGATAAATCAAATCCAAAAAAACCCTTCTCCATCCACTGAGCCAAACCAGTTTCGGCTAAGACCACTTTTTTTAAGTAATTAAGTACCTGATTAAAATAACACAATATATAATTATTTCAATAATTTATAGAACGTTTGCTTCCTGGGCAAATACAGGAAAAACTTTTTTTCTTTTAACAGACTGGAAAAGGACCAACCAAATTCTAAATTAGCTTACTTTAGATTCATTTATTTAATTAAATTTATCATTCAGATTACCTATAATGTCCTTTAAGATTTCTTTTTACAATTCTTCTATAACTTTCACAGACTTTCTTAACCACTCAGCTTTAGAAAAACGGACTTTCTTTTTCCCTTCAAAATGCATCTCTATACCACATGCCTTCTACTACCAAAACCATACAATTTCTTTCCAATTAGTTGGAATTTTTCCTTAAATTTTAGGTGGCAAGTAAATACTTAGCATTCCTCATATTAGCAATATATTCACATTTGAAGAGATATATTTCAAGTAAAATATAAGACATATTTATTAACAGATTCAAATCTATCCTCTAGATTCTCTGTAGTAAAAATCCAAAAGTAGGCAAACTCGGAGAACCAAGATGGCGGCATAGGTTACCGCCGGAGTTTGCTGCTTTGAACAACTACTTCAAAAGTGAAACCAAAAAACGGAAGGGACATCACCCAGAACCACAGGAACGCTGGCTGAGTGGAAGTCCTACAACTAGGAAGAAAGAGAAACGCATACGGACACTCAGAGGAGGCGCAGTGCTGAAGTCAAATTCTGAGGTGCGGAGTGCGCGGAGCGGGCTGGCGGCGGAGGGCGCGGTTGTTGTTTTCAATCGGGAGGGAGTCGCAGACTCTGAGCACCAGATCCGGGCGAGTCTTTAGGGACCCAGACTCAAACGGCAGAAGCGGGACTGTCTGGCTTCGGTCAGAGCGAGTGCAGCTTTCTCTCCGAGCTTTGCAGCGGGTGCTGGGACTCAGAGAGGCAGAGCCCCTGGGGACAGGACTGAGAGCCGCCATAACTGCTCTCTCCGGCCCACCCTGTTGATCCTGTGCGACCCGCCCCGCCCAAGCCCTGCACAGAGGCATTTACCGGATAGCCTCAGGCAAAGGCTAGATTAGCACCTCCCTAGAGGACAGAAGTTCTCTCACTGCTGACACAGCTGATTCTCATAGCCACTTGGCCTGGAGGTCAAACCCTCCCTGGAATTAGCTACAACAATCAAGATTTATCTACAAGACTGCGAACAAAGACCACTAGGGGGTGCACCAAGGAAGCATAACAAAATGCGGAGACAAAGAAACAGGACAAAATTGTCAATGGAAGAAATAGAGTTCAGAACCACACTTTTAAGGTCTCTCAAGAACTGTTTAGAAGCTGCCGATAAACTTAATGAGATCTACACGAAAACTAATAAGACCCTCGATCTTATATTGGGGAACCAACTAGAAATTAAGCACACACAGACTGAAATAACGAATATTATACAGACGCCCGACAGCAGACCAGAGGAGCGCAAGAATCAAGTCAATGATTTGAAATGCGAGGAAGCAAAAAACATCCAACCGGAAAAGCAAAATGAAAAAAGAATCCAAAAATGCGAGGATAGTGTAAGGAGCCTCTGGGACAGCTTCAAGCGTACCAACATCAGAATTATAGGGGTGCCAGAAGATGAGAGAGAGCAAGATATTGAAAACCTATTTGAAGAAATAATGACAGAAAACTTCCCCCACCTGGTGAAAGAAATGGACTTACAGGTCCAAGAAGCTCGGAGAACCCCAAACAAAAGGAATCCAAAGAGGACCACACCAAGACACATCATAATTAAAATGCCAAGAGCAAAAGATAAAGAGAGAATCTTAAAAACAGCAAGAGAAAGAAACTCAGTTACCTACAAGGGAATACCCATATGACTGTCAGCTGATTTCTCAACAGAAACTTTGCAGGCCAGAAGGGAGTGGCAAGAAATATTCAAAGTGATGAATACCAAGAACCTACAACCAAGATTACTTTATCCAGCAAAGCTATCATTCAGAATTGAAGGTCAGATAAAGAGCTTCACAGATAAGGAAAAGCTAAAGGAGTTCATCACCACCAAACCAGGATTATATGAAATGCTGAAAGGTATCCTTTAAGAAGAGGAAGAGGAAGAAAAAGGTAAAGATACAAATTATGAACAACAAATATGCATCTATCAACAAGTGAATCTAAGAATCAAGTGAATAAATAATCTGATGAACAGAATGAACTGTTGATTATAATAGAATCAGGGACATAGAAAGGGAATGGACTGACTATTCTTGGGGGGGAAAGGGGTGTGGGAGATGTGGGAAGAGACTGGACAAAAATGGTGCACCTATGGATGAGGACAGTGGGTGGGGAGTGAGGGCGGAGGGTGGGGCGGGAACTGGGAGGAGGGGAGTTATGGGGGGAAAAAAAAGGAACAAATGTAATAATCTGAACAATAAAGATTTAATTAAAAAAAAAATAAAGCTAAAAAAAAAAAAAGTAGGCAAACTCAAATTAATTAATATTTTAGTATCCTGTTATTCTAAAATACCTAGATATTTAATTGTTTTTACTTTGCTATGGGGTGGGGGTGGGGGGCCACAACATTAGTAACAAAGAAACAGAATTTCCGGAGGACGAGGCCCAGAAATCAGGTTTTCTAAAAAAAGATTCCCAGGTGATTCTCATGTGCAGCCGAGGCTGAGAACCACTGGGCTAAGGGTTTGGAGACCAGGCAAGGACCGCTGAGGGTCTCCAGCCACTCAGAGCTGAGCAGGCTCGCCCAGACCCCAGACGAGAGGCAGTACCGTCTCCCCCAAGCCGCACACAGTAAGTGCTTCCTGTGCCTTACAGACACGCTGGATTCCTCCTCCCGTCACACAAAAACGCTGGATTCACCTTAGATCTTAGGTAAGACCGTGAGGATTGCGGAGGCGGCGGCTGGGACTCAACACAGGAAAATTCCTGGCAGCCCTTGGACTAAGAGTCCAGGCCTCAGCCCCAGGAACCTCCAGTCCAAGAAGCAGGTGGGGTCCCGGTGATCGCCCCAGGGGAGTCCCTTGCTTGCATCCCTTCGTGCTTGCCAGAATGTGTACCCGGACAATGAATGGGTCCGGGCTGCCCGCCGCCGCTTGAGCCAGTTCAGCAGAGACAGGGTTGAATCATAGGTGAGCGTTTATTCCAGTCCTGCCCGCAGCGTGGGAGGGCAGCGGGCCGTCCACAAAAATCTGCTCCCCAGAAGCCAGCCCCCCCCCCGAAGCCAGCTGCTCCTATCGGGCAGAAGGATGAAGATGACATGGGGAAGCTGGCAAAAGGAATAAAAACGGGTGTGCTGACTGGGGGTTGGCAAAGGGCTGGCGCCTCTGGTTTCTGCAGACAGGGTTGCTGGCTGTCAGGGTCCCGGAAGGCGGAAGCCCGAGGCCAAAGGGCTGAGGGCTTGTAAACGTATGAGCTCATCTGGATACCCGATGGGCTGCGCCCCAAAATGGCACCAGCACCCACAGACGGGGAAGCAGGGGTTTAAAGGGCTCTAGGCGGGCTTTTCCTGGGCGGAGCGTTCTCTGTGCAGGTCCGGATTCCGGGAAACTCCGGGGGGAGGACAGGATGGTCGCAGCAAGCGGAACGTGGTCTGAGCAGGTGGAATGTCCGTTGCGAAGTGGCCTGAAGGCCAGTTCCCGGGGGAGGGGGGATCGATTCGATGATTTGATCAGACCTAACACTCATCTTTTCAGGAAAATGGGCCGCTCCAGGAGGCAGAGGAAGGGCCGCATTTCGCCCCCCACCCCCCGTTAGCAGAGCATGATTAATATTTCTTTTCCTTTTTTTTTTTATTAATGTTTCTTTTTTAAAATATTTTTATTGGTTTCAGAGAGGAAAGGAGAGGGAGAGAGAGATAGAAACCTCAATGATGAGAGAGAATCACTGATCAGCTGCCTCCTGCACGCCCCCCATTGGGGATCGAGCCCGCAACCCGGGCATGTGCCCTTGACCGGAATCGAACCGGAGACCCTTTAGTCCGCAGGCCGAGCTCTAGCCACTGAGCCAAACCAGCCAGGGCTTGCTTAATATTTCTTATGGTTGTTGCGAGTCCCCCCATATTCCATTTCTGCCCCTAACAGAAACATGCAGGTCCTGGGTAGAGGAAGGAGCCTCAATGAGGGTCCTATTGCTGCTGACACAAAGGGCCACGAACTGAGCGGTTTAAAACAACAGAAATGTGTGGACCCTCTCACAGTCCGGAGGCAGCAGCCCCAAAATCAAGCCGGCAGGACACACCCCCTCTGCAGGCTCCAGGTGGGGAGGTCAGCACCTCAGCTGGTGGCCCCCACTCCCATCTCTGCCTCCCGTGGTCTCATCACCTTCCACTCCTGCTGGGCCTCAGGTCTCCCTCTCACCCAGTGGTTCCTAACCTTCCTAATGCCGCGACCCTTTAATACAGTTCCTCATGCGGTGACCCCCAACCAGAAAATTATTTTCGTTGCCACTTCATAACTGTAATGTTGCTACTGTTATGAATCCTAAGGTAAATATCTGATAGGCAGGATGTATTTTCATTGTTACAAATTGAACATAATTAAAGCATAGTGATTAATCACAAAAACAATATGTAATTATATATGTGTTTCCCAATGGTTTAGGGCCTAAGACTTAGGCGACCCCTGTGAAAGGGTCGTTCGACCCCCAAAGGGGTCGCGACCCACAGGTTGAGAACTGCTGCTCTAACCCCGCTCACGGAAGAAGCCCTGTGATTGCGTTTAGGGTCCCCCTGGATGATGGCTTCCCATCTGGGATCCTCCATGTATCTGCAGAGTCCCTTTCGCTGTGTAGGTTCACGCCACGGGCTCCAGGAAGCAGGCTGTGGGTAACTGGGAATTTCTCTTCCGCCACCACAGTGCGCGTGGTCATGAGGACAGACGGACGCAGGCTCGGGTCCCCCCCACACCCTTCTGCAACTCAGCAGCCGGTCACCCCATCTTTCCTCCACAAACAGGATTTTTTTCTACAGCAACCTCCGATTTCTAAAGATCTAGCTTTCTCACCAATCAGAAAGGATATATGCACCCCTGTGTTCCCAGCGGCACAATTCACCATAGCTAAGCTTTGAAAACAGCCTAAGTGCCCGTCAGCAGATGAGTGGATTAAAAAACTGTGGTGCAGCTACACAATGGAATACTACGCTGCTATAAAAAAAGAAGGAACTTTTGAGATCAACCAAAGGACTTGTCTGCATGCATATAAGCCAAACCAATGGACATGGACAACAGGGGGATGAGAACATGAGTCGGGGGAGAGGTTGGGGGTTAATCGGGGGATGAGGACACATTTGTAATACCTTAACCAATAAAGAAATTAAAAAAAAAAAAAGAAGGAACTTTTACTATTTGCAACAGCATGGATGGAACTGGAGAGCATTATGCTAAGAGAAATAAGCCAGTCGGAGAAAGAGAAATAGCACATGATCTCACTCATATGTGGGATATAATGATCAACATAATTTGATGAACAAGAATAGATCAATCTAGAGCAGCCGTGGGCAAACTATGGCCCGCGGGCCGGATCCAGCCCGTTTGAAATCAATAAAACTAAAACTAAAAAAAAAAAAAAGACCGTACCCTTTTATGTAATGATGTTTACTTTGAATTTATATTAGTTCACACAAACCCTCCATCCATGCTTTTGTTCCGGCCCTCCAGTCCAGTTTAAGAACCCATTGTGGCCCTCGAGTCACACCTGATCTAGAGACAAATTGCAGGGGAGGGGGGGTGAGAGAGCAACCAAAGGACGTGTATGCATGCCTATTAGCGTAACCAATGGACACAGACCTGGGGGCTTGCCCGGGGTGGGAATGGCTGAGGGAGGGGCGTCAATTGGGGAAAAAGGAGACATATGTAAAACTTTAGACAATAAAAGAAAAAAGAAAAATAATAAATAAATAAGTGGCAGAATAAAAGATCTAGCTTTCTTTTCATTGCAAAGGGTGGACAAAAAGGGGCCGCACACTAACCTGATTAACTCGGGGGAGGCCTGCGGGCGGTCTTGCAAACTCAGAGACCTAACATAACCACAAAAGGACGTCCGACATGAGAACCCTTTCATTAAAAAGCAGTTTACAGTGGGTCGTCATGACCTAGGCCAGCATCTTCCCTGACAAAGATCAACTTCGATCTCGACGGAGCCTGTTGTCTCTTTGCCCCGTGGGAGGTCAGGGTAACTTGTAACTTCCATTTTTCCGGACCCCTCGGGCCACAGCCCGTGGCCCCGGGCTGCAGACCAGGGATTCCCTCATAGTTGTTGTTATTGTGATCATTGTCGACCTTTAGCTATCCTGTACCCGCCTACGTAAAAGAGGCATCTGTCTGTCATTTCACTTTTTATCCAATCCCAGAGGTCCCCTCTCCCCCACTGTGCTTTCTCCCGCCTCCCTAATCCATTTCAAGGCTCCTCCTTTGGTGGGAATTTATAAAACTCAGTGAAAAGCCTCCGTTCTTGGGAGCATCGGCCTGCGGACTGAAAGGTCCCAGGTTTGATTCCGGTCAAGGGCATGTACCTTGGGTTGTGAGCACATCCCTAGTAAGGGGTGTGCAGGAGGCAGCCGATCCATGTTTCTCTCTCATTGATGTTTCTATCTCTCTATCCCTCTCCCTTCCTCTCTGTTAGAAATCAATAAAATATATTTAAAAACATAAATAAAATAAAAGGTCATCTATGCACCTTGCACACATTCGAACAACACACAAAACCTTCTGAAACGCTTCCTACTAGCAGTTTGGAGTGTATTCAGCCAGACTTTCTGAAATGTGGTGTTGGTTTGCCCGGTTGGTGTGGCTCAGCGGTTGAGTGTTGACCTATGAACCCGTGACGAGGTCACGATTCGATTCCCGGTAAAGGGCACCTGCCCGGGTTGCGGGCTCGATCCCCAGTAGGGCCCAAGCAGGAGGCGGCCGATCAGTGATTCTCTCTCATCACTGATGTTTCTACCTCTCTCTCCTCCTTCCCCTTTCTCTCTGAAATCAATAAAAATATATTTTAAGAAGTAAAATGAAAAAGATGCAATGGAGTAACTTCCTGCCTGTGACGATAAATTACAGGCCTGAAGAACCAGATGGAGGATTAGTTAACGGGAGGGTGATATTCAAAAACTCAGAAAATGCGCCTTCTATAGACACACTTTGGAAGAACTTGAGGCGTATGAGAAGAGGAATTAATTCGGGAGGAAGTGATAAGTCGTTGGAAACAAGTAGTGACCACAAAAAGAAGTGCTTGTCCGTACAGATCTATCACGATAAAAGCGTAATATGCTGATTAGTCCGGACAGCCAAACGACCTTCCGGGTGTCCTTCCAGATGACCTTCTGGACGAAGCCAGGGCTGCGAGGGCTGAGCCCCTTGCATAAATTTTGTGCATCGGGCCTCTAGTTTGTATATGAAGCTCAGTGATATTAAACCAGGAGTTGCAAAATGTAGGTGTGGTGGGGGGAGGAAGGTGAAGGCATGCTGAGGTTCTTGCCTTGTGGAAGATGCACAGAGCCCTGGCCCGTATGGCTCAGTAGGTGGAGCATTGCCCCATGCTGAGAGGTCACTGGTTGGATACCTGGTCAGGGCACATTCCCTGGGTTTCAGCCTCGATCCCCAGGAGGGGATGTGCAGGAGGCAGCCGATCCATGATTCTCATCCTATATAATAAAGAGCTAATATGCTAATTAGACTGAACAGCAGAACGGCCGTCCGGACGAAGCTGGGGCTGCGAGGGCCAAGCCCCTTGCATGAATTTTGTGCGTTGGGCCTCTAGTCATTGATGTTTCTATCTCTCTCTCTCCCTCTCCCTTTCTCTCTGAAATCAATAAAAATATTTTTTTTAAATAAGAGAGAGAGAGCCCTAGCCAGTTTGGCTCAGTGGATAGAGCATCAGCCTGTGGACTGAAGGGTCCCAGGTTCGATTCCGGTCAAGGGCATGTACCTTGGTTGCGGGCACATACCCAGTGAGGGGTGTGCAGGAGGCAGCTGATCGATGTTTCTCTCTCATGGATGTTTCTAACTCTCTATCCCTCTCCCTTCCTCTCTGTAAAAAAAAAAAAAAAAAAAAAAAAGCAATAAAATATATTTAAAGAGAGAGAGAGAGAAACATTGATGTGAGAAAGAAAAAACATACATCTACTGCCTCCAGCACATCCCCCTCTGGGGATGGAGCCCAAAACCCGAGCATGTGCCCTGACCGGGGAAGCAAACTGGTGAGCTCTTGGTGCATGGAGTGATGCTCAATCCACTGAGCACTGAGCCACAGCAGCCGGACTCCTCCCCGTCCTCCTCCTCCTTCCCCCCTTCTCCATCATCATCATCATCATCATCATCATCATCATCACTGTCTTGGCTTGAATTTCCTCAAAAGCAGACTCAAAACAAGAACTTGAGGGCAGGTAGTTTATCTAGGAGGTGATTCCAGAAATCACGACTGAGGAACGTGAAACAAGAGAGGGAAGAACCCTAACAAAGGGGGTGCTCGAGCAGATTGCTGCTGAGAGCTGGTGGGGTTCCATCCCAGGGGCCGCCTGAGGACCCAGGCTGCTGTGCCTCACAATGGTCTCCTCGGAGGACGGAGACGCTGGGTCATTTATCCGCCCACTCCCACCACCCACGGGCAGAGGGCTGCCTCACGAACATGGTTATTGTTTTTAATATTCATATTTTTATTGACTTCAGAGAGGAAGGGAGAGGGGGAATAGAGATAGAAACATCAATGATGAGAATCATTGATTGGCTGCCTCCTACACACCCTCCCCCACTGGGGATGGAGCCTGCAACCCGGGCATGTGCCCCGACCGGGAATCGCACCGTGACCTCCTGGTTCCTAGGTTGATGCTCAACCATTGAGCCACCCGGCCTGGCAGGAACACGGTTTTATTGGTATATTGCTGCATAGCAAGTCTCAGACAAAGGAGCTTTAAATGTTTTATATTGTCTCTCACGGCTCTGTGGCTGGACGGCTGGGCAGCTCTCACCCAGGGCCTCTCAATTGCGGTCAGATGCTGGCTGGGGCTGTACTCACTCGAAGGCTCGACTGGGCTGGGTGTCCCAGGCGGCTCGCGCACATGGCCGGGGGTTGGTTCTGGCTGTCACGTGGGAGCACAGCTGGCATTTTCAACAGAGTGCGTACACGTGGGCTTTCTGTACGGTTTGGGCCGAGAAGCAAAATGAGGAGGGAAATGGGTACAGTTTGGGTCCGATGGCCTGGGTTTTCATCTTTCCACCCACCTACCCACCTCCCAACACACACACTTATTTCAGGTTTGGGCACAACATCCAGGTTCTCCCATCCTCCCACCCCCACCCCACCTGTGACAGATTAGATTACTCTTCAAAATAAATAGATTTTGTAAAAATATTTTAAGTCTTCACTCTATCCACCTCATCTCCTAGGAAGGAATGTACTTCTGCACCTTTATACTGGACTTGGCCATGTGACTTGATTGGCCAATAGGACGACGGCACATAGAACACATACAGAGATGTGAAAGGTACCTGTGCACTGAGGCTCACTGCCACCACCATGAGAAGAATATTCCTGGGATAGCCCTCTGGTCCCAGCTACTGGATGCACTTGCCAAGGCCAGCCAAGATCAGCCCACCCACAAACACTTGAGGGAGCCCATTCAAGATCATTGGGCCACCCATCCATGGCCAGACCCAGTCAAGCCCCAGATGACCTCAGACACGTGGGAGAGCCCAGCCAAGATCAGCAGAGCCACCCAGCCACAATCAGCTGACCCTCAGCCAAACCCCTAGATGCATGTGCTAAAAAAATGTCCATATGTGTACATCACACAGGTTTTGGTTGTTTGTTACCCAAAGATGATGATTAACTGATACATTATCAGCAGTATATCCACAGACATCGTTGTACTGTGAGTATGTGATGACTGTCAGGTTATTTTTTATTTTATTTATGATCCAGGGATTAGATAGCAAGATGGTGCTGGCAGAATGGTAAAAAAAAAAATTATACCCAGAAGCAGATGTTAAGTACAGATGACCTGGAAGGCTCAAGACAGTTTTGCAACTACATGAGTTTCGGGGTGATGTGGTCGGGGGATTAACCGGCTTGAAAAGTCCATGCTCATGACTTGGCTGGCTCTCCCCCAGATTTTCCCAGGGGCTAGATAGTGTGTGACATTGCAACACAGCGAATGCAGAAGCCACTCTGAGAATCCACTTGTTGTCTATTGAGCAGATGGTAAGTATTCTCAAAAATGTAAAATAATGCCACTTAAATTTTTTTTTTTTATTCATTGGTGTAGAGAGAGAAACTTTAAGGTGTTGCACTACTTACTTGTGCATTCATTGGTTGATTCTTGCAGATGCCCTGACTGGGCATCGAACCCACAACTTTGGGTGTATCAGGGCGAAGCTCTAATCAACCAGGGACATAATGCCACTTTTCTTATCAGATTTTTCACTTTGGAAAACATAACATTTCTCTATGTTATTTGTGTTAAAATACAATAAGTTAAAGAAAATCAATAGATGAGCCCTAGCTGGTTTGGTTCAGTGGGTAGAGCGTCGGCCTGCGGACTGAAGGGTCCCAGGTTCGATTCCAGTCAAGGTCACATGACCAGGTTGCAGTCTTGATCCCCAGTAGGGGTTGTGCAGGAAGCAGCCGATCAATGATTCTCTGTCATCATTGATGTTTCTCTCTCTCTCCCTCTTTCTTTCTCTGAAATCAATAAAAAAATATATATATATATTTTTTGAAATCTTGCAACAAAAAGATATATAACCCTTAAAACCCCAATGGGCTCTGACCAGTTTGGCTCAGTGGATAGAGCGTCGGCCTGCAGACTGAAGGGTCCCAGGTTCGATTCTGGTCAAGGGCATGTGCCTTGGTTGCGGGCACATCCCAGTGGGAGGTGTGCAGGAGGCAGCTGATTGATGTTTCGCTCTCATCGATGTTTCTAACTCTCTATCCCTCTCCCTTCCTCTCTGTAAAAAAATCAATAAAATATATTTTTTAAAAATCAATATAATATATGTATTTTTTAAAAAGAGTACAGGTCTTTAAAAAAACAGTGGGTGGGGTGCTCAGACTAGCTGAGTTGCCCACTTGTGCTTTATGCCAAGTGTATTCTAATAAAGTCACCTGCTTTGCTTCCACACCACTGTCGCTTGTCTGAAATCTTTCTTACCGGTGTGACAAGAGCCAAGGAGGGGGGACCCCCTAGCAACGAGGGAGGCTCTCCGGTAACAATGCTACCACGTGGATGAACCGTGAAAACATTACGCTGAGTGAAATGAGGCAGATGCAAAAAGACAAATATTGCGTGATTCCATTTGCAGTAAGCAAACAGAATAGGCAAATTCGTTGAGACAGAAATAGAACAGAGATCGCCAAGGACTGGGAGGCGGGAAGACAGGGAGTTATTGTTTCATGGGTAGAGTTTTCGCTTGGACAGATGAAAACGTTCCTGAGTCAAATGGCAGTGATGGTTGTACAACAATGTGAATTTACTTACTGCCCCTGAACTGTGCATTTAAAAAATAGTTAAGCCGAAACCGGTTTGGCTCAGTGGATAGAGCATTGGCCTGCGGACTGAAGGGTCCCGGGTTCGATTCCGGTCGGGGGCATGTGCCTGGGTTGCGGGCACATCCCCAGTAGGAGATGTGCAGGAGGCGGCTGATCGATGTTTCTCTCTCATCGATGTTTCTGACTCTCTATCTCTCTCCCTTCCTCTCTGTAAAAAATCAATAAAATATATTTTTTTAAAAAAATAGTTAAGAGACAGAACCAAGATGGCGGCATAGGTTAACGCCGGAGTTTGCTGCTTTGAACAACTACTTCAAAAGTGAAACTAAAACACGGAACGGACATCACCCAGAACCACAGGAACGCTGGCTGAGTGGAAGTCCTACAACTAGGAGGAAAGAGAAACGCATACGGACACTCAGAGGAGGCGCAGTGCTGAAGTCAAATTCTGAGGTGCGGAGTGCGCGGAGCGGGCTGGCGGTGGAGGGCGCAGTTGTTGTTTTCAATCGGGAGGGAGTCGCAGACTCTGAGCTCCAGATACAGGCGAGTCTTTAGGGACCCAGGCTCAAACGGGAGAAGCGGACTGTCTGGCTTCGGTCAGAGCGAGTGCAGCTTTCTCTCCGAGCCTTGCAGCGGGTGCTGGGACTCAGAGAGGCAGAGCCCCTGGGGACAGGACTGAGAGCCGCCATAACTGCTCTCTCCGGCCCACCCTGTTGATCCTGTGCGACCCGCCCAGCCCAAGCCCTGCACAGAGGCATTTACCGGATAGCCTCAGGCAAAGGCTAGATTAGCACCTCCCTAGAGGACAGAAGTTCTCTCACTGCTGACACAGCTGATTCTCATAGCCACTTGGCCTGGAGGTCAAACCCTCCCTGGAATTAGCTACAACAATCAAGATTTATCTACAAGACTGCGAACAAAGACCACTAGGGGGTGCACCAAAGAAGCATAACAAAATGCGGAGACAAAGAAACAGGACAAAATTGTCAATGGAAGAAATAGAGTTCAGAACCACACTTTTAAGGTCTCTCAAGAACTGTTTAGAAGCTGCCGATAGACTTAATGAGATCTACACGAAAACTAATAAGACCCTCGATCTTATATTGGGGAACCAATTAGAAATTAAGCACACACGGTCTGAAATAACGAATTTTAAACAGACGCCCGACAGCAGACCAGAGGAGCGCAAGAATCAAGTCAATGATTTGAATTGTGAGGAAGCAAAAAACATCCAACCGGAAAAGCAAAATGAAAAAAGAATCCAAAAATGCGAGGATAGTGTAAGGAGCCTCTGGGACAGCTTCAAGCGCACCAACATCAGAATTATAGGGGTGCCAGAAGAAGAGAGAGAGCAAGATATTGAAAACCTATTTGAAGAAATAATGACAGAAAACTTCCCCTACCTGGTGAAAGAAATGGACTTACAGGTCCAAGAAGCGCGGAGAACCCCAAACAAAAGGAATCCAAAGAGGACCACACCAAGACACATCATAATTAAAATGCCAAGAGCAAAAGATAAAGAGAGAATCTTAAAAACAGCAAGAGAAAGTAACTCAGTTACCTACAAGGGAATACCCATACGACTGTCAGCTGATTTCTCAACAGAAACTTTGCAGGCCAGAAGGGAGTGGCAAGAAATATTCAAAGTGATGAATACCAAGAACCTACAACCAAGATTACTTTATCCAGCAAAGCTATCATTCAGAATTGAAGGTCAGATAAAGAGCTTCACAGATAAGGAAAAGCTAAAGGAGTTCATCACCACCAAACCAGGATTATATGAAATGCTGAAAGGTATCCTTTAAGAAGAGGAAGAGGAAGAAAAAGGTAAAGATACAAATTATGAACAACAAATATGCATCTATCAACAAGTGAATCTAAGAATCAAGTGAATAAATAATCTGATGAACAGAATGAACTGTTGATTATAATAGAATCAGGGACATAGAAAGGGAATGGACTGACTATTCTTGGGGGGGAAAGGGGTGTGGGAGATGTGGGAAGAGACTGGACAAAAATCGTGCACCTATGGATGAGGACAGTGGGTGGGGAGTGAGGGCGGAGGGTGGGGCGGGAACTGGGAGGAGGGGAGTTATGGGGGGGGGGGGAAGGAACAAATGTAAGAATCTGAACAATAAAGATTTAATTAAAAAAATATATATATAGTTAAAATGGGCCCTCGCCAGTTTGGCTCAGTGGATGGAGCATTCTATCCAAACGGTCCAGGGTTCGATTCTGGTCAAGGGCACCTACCTGAGTTGGAGGCTCCTCCCCAGCCCAGGCCCTAGTCAGGGCCTGTGCAGGAGGCAACCAATCGATGTGTTTCTCTCACATCTATATTTTTCTCTGTCTTTCCCTCTCTCTTCCACTCTCTCTAAAAATCAATGGAAAAATATCCTCGGGTGAGGATTAAAAATAAATAAAAATAAGTAAATAAATAAATAGTTAAAAAGGTAAATTTTTATGTTATGTATATTTTACCACAATAAAAGAATTGCCAAAAGTGCAATTAATTTTATGGTTATTTTGAAATAAATTAATGAATAATTTTCTAACTTCTCAATCTTAATTGAACACTTAAATATTGATAGATACAGCTCACCAGCACAAACACTTTTGGGGGTCTTCAATAATTTTTTAAGAGTGTAGCCGAAACCGGTTTGGCTCAGCGGATAGAGCATCAGCCTGCAGACTGAGGGGTCCCGGGTTCGATTCCGGTCAAGGGGATTGTACCTCGGTTGCGGGCACATCCCCAGTAGGAGGTGTGCAAGAGGCAGCTAGTTGATGTTTCTCTCCCATCGATGTTTCTAACTCTCTATCCCTCTCTCTTCCTCTCTGTAAAAAAATCAATAAAATATATATTTTTTAAAAATCAATAAAATATATTTTTTTTAAAAAGTGTAAAAGAATCCTGAGGCCAACAAGTTTGACAACCACTGCTCTGTGTAAAGGTGAGGTGAGCCTAAGCTAGCTGCCACTGGTATTTGTCTGCAAGGTTCTGCGAACTCCCAGGAATTAAATGGCAAAAAAAAAAAAAAAAATGTAGTTTAAAAATTTTTCTGGCCAAAGTAGACAGGCGACCTCTAGTGGAAATATAAGGTATTGCTTGACAGTGAAAATTTTCTAGGCTTGAGTAATTTACACTGTACAGTCCACTAAGATTCTAAAACGGAGGCAGAGATAGTCGCCTAAAATGAGGTCTTTATTTCAGGATTTTTTGTTGTTGTTGTTGTTGTTAATCCTCACCCAAGGATACTTTTTACCCATTGATTTTTAGAGAGAGTGGAAGGGACGGGGAGAGACAGAGAGAGAGAAACATCAAAGTTTGAGAAAGACCACATCAATTGGTTGCCTCCCTCACATGGCCCAGGGCCGGGGATCAAGCTTGCAACCCAGGTACGTGCTCTTGACTGGACTCGAACCCGGGACCCTTCATTCCATGGCCTGACGCTCCCTCCACCGGCTAGGGCTCAGCATATTAAACTTAACCCTGAGCCATGCCTCCTTTCACACACAGAGACCCACCCTCACACGCACACAATTACACACAGACACATAGACATGATCAAACACACACCCAGTCTCTCACACAGACCCACAGATACACACACACACAGAGAGAAATATTGCACACCCACAAAGACACACAGCCTCACACATGGACACACTCATACAGTCGCATATAGACACACTTTCAAATACACAGACACACAACAGTAAAGATCGCACAGCATTAACAAAGGGGGCTGAGTAAAAGAGCTTCATGCTCTATTTTTAAAATATCGTAATGAAAAATGAGTTTCGGCCCAAAGCCATTAAATAAATGTGGAGCGAATAATTAAGATGAATCTAGGTTTGGCAGCATGCCCAAGTGGGCGTCCATAATCTCTTAGCTGAAGTCCTTGGAGACAGATGCCTCTCAGAACTCAGAGTTGTTCCAATTTTAGGAAGGTAATTCTGCGCCCACGCCGTATATTATGTAACGCCCCCAAGGGCTAACGTAGCCTCCTTCCCATCAGATATGTTGATATATTTGCAGCAAAATGTGTGAAAATTCACACCAGAGAAGATAAATAAAGAGTGTAAATAACTCATATTAGTAGATTTGCCACCATATGAAACGGGGCCAAAATTACCCCCCCAAAAAAATATCTTTTGGTTGTCAGAGCTTTGGGGAAGTTGGAATTGCAGACAAAGGATGCGGGATTCTGTTAGCAGGCTCCTCACAGGTGCAACTACGTCTATTTCTGCTGTAATTGTAAATCTTCGATCCCAGGGGTGGGCGCGGGAGGGAGAGCCCGCAGGGTCCAGGGGCACGGCGGCTCTGCATCGCCCCCTCCTGGCAGTCCCAGCCCTGCGGTTGGGCTGCAGAGTTAGGACGCCTCCTAGCTTTGGTCAGATCCAACGACGGGTCCTGATTGGTCTAAACCTTCAGAGTCATCCCGCCTTCCCAAGTCTTAACCAACCAGCTGGCACAGGCGTTGGTTCTGGGTTGTTATGTGACCCAGGTTGAGCCAACCAGAGTGAAGGAAAGCCACTGGGCTCATCAGTCGGGGCAAAGCCGCCTCATATTTGCTGGATGGGAATGAGGGGTTCACAGGGGCCTCAGCTTCTCTTCTGGTCACTATGTTTTTTAAATTATATTTTGATTGATTTCAGAGAGGAAGGGAGGGGGAGAGAGAGAGAGAGAAACATCAATGATGAGAGAGAATCATTGATCAACTGCCTGCTGCACGCCCCACACTGGGGATCGAGCCTGCAACCAGGGCATGTGCCCTGACCGGGAATCAAACCATGACCTCCTGGTTCATAGGTCAACACTCAATCACTGAGCAACACTGGCTGGGCAGGTAGGTTGCTGTGTTTTAATATTTTACTTAACCAACTGGAGGCCCGAGGCATGAAATTCATGCAAGAGTAGGCCTTCCGAACTCTTACCATTTGCAACGTCATGGATGGAACTGGAGAGCATTATGCTAAGTGAAATAAGCCAGTCAATAAAGGAAAAGTACCACATGATCTCACTCATTCGTGGACAATAGAGACCATTATAAACTTTTGAACAATAATAGATACAGAGGCAGAGCTGCCTCAAACAGATTGTCGAGCTGCAGCGGGAAGGCCGGGGAGGGTTGGGGGGCAGGAGGTAGGGGGGTAAGAGATCAACGAAAGGACTTGTATGCATGCATATAAGCATAACCAATGGACGTAAGACACTGGGTGATAGGGGAGGCTAGGGGACTGTCTAGGGCGGGGGGATAAAATGGATACATATGTAATACCCTTTGTAATACTTTAAGCAATAAAAAAAAAAAAAAAAAGAGTAGGCCTTCCTTCTGGAAGGTCATCCAGAAGGACGTCTGGTCTAATTAGCATATTACACTTTTATGATTATAGATATTTATGGAGTGTTTACTATGTGCCAGGCCTTATTTTAAGCACTGGGGACACAGCAGTGAACAAAACAGGAAAAACTTCCTGCTCTCAATGGAGCTGACAGATGAGTGGGGGTCACGGACGAGAAATATGATGAATATCTTTTTTAAAATATATTTTTTTATTGATTTCAGAGAGGAAGGGGGAGGGAGATAGAAATATCAATGATGATAGGGAATTATGGAATGGCTGCCTCCTGCATTCCCTCAACTGGGGATCGAGCCCGCAACCTGGGAATGTGCCCTTGACCTGAATAGAACCCGGGACCCTTCAGTCCACAAGCTAGCCGACGCTCTCTCCACTGAGCCAAACCGGCGACGGCCAAGCTTTGGTTTTTAAAGCCCCGGGGACAGAGGTGAATGCAGAGAAAGACTGTGATGCTGTTCTAAGCTCACTAGCTTATTTAATCCTCAGAGAAATTATGATAAATATTAGCATCATCTTCACTTTACAAGGCCAAAGAGGCTGAGAGACCTGCCCGTCGTCACACGGCTCATGAGAGGAAGAGCTGGGATTTCAATCTGGACATCAACGCCCCTAACCACCACTTATGCTAACGGGACATGGCTGCTGGCTTCCTGAGTCCCCCTTCCTTCCGGAGACACGCTCGGGGAAATGGTACTGGAGGGGCCGAGGGGAGCTGAAGGTAGAGAGAATGAATGACTGACATTCCCAGCACAGAATCCACAGACGCCCCAGCCTGAGGGAGGAGGCTGAGCTTCACTCTGCGGGGAGTCTCCCGTTCAGTGGTTCTCAACCTTGGCTGCCCATTAGAATCACCTGGGAATCTTTTTAAAATCCTGATTTCTGGGCCTCGTCCTCCGGAAATTCTGTTTCTTTGTTATGGGGTGGGGCCGCAACATTAGTCACAAAGAAACAGAATTTGCGGAGGGTGAGGCCCAGAAATCAGGATTTTAAGAAGATTCCCAGGTGATTCTAATGGGCAGCCAAGGTTGCGAACCACTGCTCCAGTTCAAAGGAGGAGGCTAGATGGGAAAACTGTTTCTGCCTTCGAGGCCCAGTGCCCTGCCCAGAGCCAGGCCTCGGGCTTCTAGGGAGGACAATGTACTCAACTACCTCTCTCAGCAGGACCAGTGTCTCTGCCTCGGTTTGCCAGCCGCCGCTGCCCAGGGAGGTGGTATAGTCTTCAAAGGCCGCCCGGTGCTTTGAGAACTTCCTCCGTGGTTCCCAGGGCGGCAGAGCAGCCCACCACCTTCGCTGCCCGCGCTCAGTCTCAGGCCCCAGGAAGAAGGCATCCCCTCCCAGCAGCATCCTGGCACCTCAGAGCGGCGAAGCCTCTGTCCCCGACCTTGTAATTACACTGAGCACAAACCCCCGAACCCCGGTTCTTGCTTGAAATCATCCCACCTCTCCGCCCGTCCCCTGTGCTGTGACAGGAGGGCGGGCCCTCGGCTTGGCGCCCAAGGCATGCAAAAGCCTGTGAAGTTCTGCTCACTGTCTGACCTTCAACTGCCCTGCTGCAGATAAGCCTGTTTCCCATCCCCATCCCACCCCGAGAACTGCATGATGGGGGTGCAAGAAAAGGGGCCCCGAAGGAAGGGAAGCACACACCGGCCCCTCCGAGCAAGACAGACAAAGACCAGACGCCAGGAAAGGCTTCCCTCACAAACTTGAGCAGACAAGACAGACAGCACCAGACAGGCGGGTCTGGAGTTTATTGCAGGTGGACGGAAAGACACCGAGGCCGGAGAGGAGGGGGGTGGGCGCTGTGCTCAGATCCTATGGAGGCGGGTCAGGAGGTGGTCTGCCAGGTGGTGGCCGCCCCGAGCCAGCTCCCCCGTACCCCCATTCTTCAGGATGACAGCTCCAGAAACACTGCTATTCCAATGAAGACGGAGTCCTGGCCCAGACGGGCACGGGCATCCTCGGTGGGGCGCGGGCTCTCGAGGGCCTGCGGTCCGGTGGAAGGGGTGGTTACCCTGGTCCTCGCCCCCCCGCGGCCTCCTGTGTCTCTCCGGGCATCTGGTGGCTCAGGTGGCGGCTGGGGTCGCTGTGGCTGTGGCGGCGGCGGCGGCGGCTGCGCGGCAGCTCGAGTTGGGGTCGCGGCCCGCCGGCGGCTCCCAGGAGGCAGGAGACGGAGGCAGCGGCGGGCGCCGGGGCAGGCGGCGCGCCCGGGTGGGCAGCGCATGGAGGGGACGGCGCGCTCGGCGGCGGGCGGGCGGGGGCCGCGGGGGGCCGCGCGGGAACCCAGATGAGCCCGTAGTAGACGGCGAGCAGCACCGCGGCCAACGAGACGCAGAGGAAGTAGGCGCAGACGGGAGCCAGGCGCAGCCACCGACCGCGCGGGCCTTCGCTCAGCCCCGCGCCCCCCGGGCTCTCGCCGCCGCCGCCCACGCAGCTCGTCCCCCGCATCTCCGCAGCCCACTCGGCCGGCGCCGCTGCCCGCACAGGCCCCGCCCCCGCGCCCTAGGCCCCGCCCCTTCGGAGGCCAACCCCGCGCCCTAAAGCTCCCAGGTCCAACCGCGCCCCCGCCAGCATGGTCACGCCCCCTCGCAGTACGGCCTCCTAGACCCGCCCCCCTCAGCTTCCGGCCAACCATGATCAAGCTAAGATTGAACCACGGCGTCCTAGCCCCGCCCACTAGCCTCTGGCCCCGCCCCAGAATTGTAATACCTGGTGTTTTTCCCAAATACAGGTCTAGCCCAGGCGACTCTTGTCAGGCTTCGGGGTTATACCCATGGCTCTTATTTTTTAGAAAAACTCCCCTACTTTACTTATTTATCTTTATTGACTTTTAGAGGAGAGGGAGAAACATGTGAGAATGAAATATGATCGGCTGCCTCCTGCACGCCCCCTGCTGGGGGACAGAGCCCAACCCGGGCAGGTGCCCTGACGGGGAAGGGTGCACGGGAGGACGCCCACCAGCCAGGGCTACCCACGCGCGAGGCCGCCCCCGCGCTTAGCTCCTCCCGCGCCCTAACCCTCTCCCCTCTAAGGGGCTCAGACTTCTTCCTGGCATCTAGCCTCGCCCCGAGCCTCGCCCCCTTGCCTGGCTCAGGCGTCGAAAGCCCCCGTTCCAGCTTAATTTCCTCTGAATCAGACTACACTCCAGCATTCGATTCTGTCCTCTTCTGGCCCTGGCTTCACCTCTCTAGTCCAGGCTCCATCGCTTTTCTCTCCGCACTCCACTCGTTCCAGCACCGAATTCTAACCACTGCCTCCCCGAGGTGGCTGCGCCCCCCACCAGTTAGGAACTCCCATCTAAACCGGCCCTGGGGGCCCCTCGCATCCTAACGCGTTCCCGTTCTCAGCCCGCCCACCGGGACTCTGGCCCTCCCGGAAAGCCGAACCAGGCCCCACACAGACCAACCTCCTCCACACGTGTGTCCCAGGTTGCAGCTCAACCCCACCCCCCACTCACGCCCCTTCCCCAGCTCCTCTCCCACCACCTTCCATCTCTCCCTCTCCCTAAGCCAGGGGTCCACAGTGGCTCCAGGGGGGCGCACAGCCAGGTCAGCCAGACCAACCCCTCCTGCCGCCCCACCCATCAAGGCAGGGAAGCTTCGGCCCACCCAGCCGCGTCTTCAGGAATTCGGGGAGGCCTGTGGGCGGGGGAGGGAAGAGGTGTCAGGGGGTGGAGAAAGCAAGACCCCTTCCTCCCGCCACAGAAAAGCCTGCCAAGCACAGCAAGCCAGTGGCCCCCGCCAGAAACACGGTGCAAAGGTTAGCGAAAGCGCTGCGTTTAATAGACAAGTGGTGGCCGAGTAGTCGGAGTCCTTCGGAAGAGTGGCCGGCTGGCAGCCAGGCCTTAGATGTCAGCTCCTGGCGGCGGGAACCGCGTCCCGGAGACTAGCACCCACCCGCCGAGACCTCCGCAGCTGGGTCCCTCGGAGACCTCTCGGCCATGCAGGTCCCCGGCGGCCCCCCACTTGTGAAACCGGACTGATGCCCGGCCCCACGCCGGTCGCGGTCTCAGGCTCCGCCCCCCACATTTAACCCTCTCCTGGCTGGAGTGCGGCAGAAGCAAAAGGCAGAGGAGCGAGGCTGCGGGAAGTTAGTGCAGAGTCGGCGGGCGGCGCGGTCAGCGGGCGGCCCCCGGGGGTGGGGCGGCCGCCACCACCTTGCAGAAACGCACCCTCTGGAAGTCGGTGATCTCCGCCGTCTCCTGGCCCTCGGGGCCTCCCTCTGGGGAGAGAAGGGGCGGTCAGCGGAGGGGCACAGTCCCAACACAACCCGCCCGGCCCTGCCCCTCATCTCCATTGAGCTGGGCTACAGACACCCCCGTTCTCAGTGGTTTAGGGGCCTCAGACTCTAATCCTCGCCGTGGACCCACGAAGCAGCAGAACCCTCTTTACAGTAAAATCGAGAGAATAAACTGGAATAACGACATCACGGTCACTTGGCCAACACGTGTCTCAAAGACAAAGCGCTAGGACACCTGGCCTCACCCACCACCCTGAACTCTGTCCTCAGACCCCAGCCCACCCACCTCATGGCCTTAAACCTACCTCAGTAAGGTGACTGCCCTCCTGCACCTGCTCGCCCTTGCCCTTGCCCGCCTCCTGAGTTCTAACCAGACCTTCCCCGGCTCTGCCCCCAAATCCTAATCCCACTCCTGCGGGGAGGTGCCTGCTTCACAACCTGGCTTCCACACAGTGGAGGTGGAGAAATGGGGTTCAGTCTCCCTCCTACTCCGTTGGACCCAACATTCTAACAGGGTCCGCATTTCTATTCTAATTTACCCCACTCGGTTACACATCAAAAATCTAATCCGGCTCACAGCTAAACCCATTAGACTGCCCTTCCCACTCTTTTTTTTAAAATCTATTTAAATTTCTAATCCTGCCCTTAGCCCCACCCCTTTGTTTTCCAAACCCCTGAGGTCCTCCTCTAAATCCCAATCCCATCAGGGCTCCTCCTGCTCATCCCCAGGGCCCTACACTGGGTTCCTAGTAACTGGGCCCCAGGAATCCTTCCCTTAGCCCCACCCCCTGACCTTCTCACTTCACCCCAGGTCCAGCTGCTACCCCACACACTGATGGGGCCCAGCTCCCCTCCATCCTACCCCCCACCAAGCCCTCCTCCCCTCGGCCCCAGAGGAAGAGGAAGGAAGCAGCCGCGTCCAGGGCCCACGCTCCCCCACCTGGAGCCGCCTGGGACCCCTCCTCTTCAGCTTTCTGGGTTCCCGGGAGGCTGGGCCGGCTCTCCAAGGAGGCAGGGGCTGGCTGGTCACCTCCTGGAGAAGGAGGAGGCCCGGTCAAGCCCCTCCCCATCCAAGTAGCCCCCCAAGACAGAAGGGCCCGAGGGAAAGGGGGTTCAAGGACACACCTTGGGAATGTCATCTGAATGGGAATGTCACTGATCGTGAACTCTTTATTAGAGAGGGCGCTCTGGCAGGACCCAGAGCAGGGGCAGTATCTGGGGATGGGCATTTCGGAGATCAGTAAGGACAGCACACACGTGGGCATGGACTGTCCTCCCTAGCCGCCAGGGCCGTGGGGCACACGGGATCCCGGGGCCCAGCCCTGAGGGTCCCCCCGCCCATGCACCCTTTGAACACACACACAAGCAGCCAGCTTCATGCATTTCCAAAAGGCCAGGCCTCACCCGGAGAGAGGGCATCAGCCGGGTGGGCGGTCCGGGGAGAATTCAGCTCCATCTCTTCACCCCAGTCAGACACAGGCTGGTGGCCCCCAGGGGGTGAGAAGGGGCTGGACGGTGTGGCAGGGGACTGGGGACGTGGCTCCTCAGGGCTGGCGGGCTCTTTGTTGGCCTGCTCACTGCCGGCGCTCCCAGTGGGCTCAGATTCTTGGGCTGGTTCTTCCTCCTCCTCCTCTTCCTCCTCGTCATCAGCCTCTTCTTCCTCTTCAATCTCCTCCTCGCCCTCACTCACATCTTCCCATTCCTCATCCTCCCCTTCGTCCTCCTCCTCCTCATCTTCCTCCCCCCTGTCCTCCTCCCCCTGGTCCTCAGGAGGCCGGTGGGCAGGGGCTGGGGTCTCGGGCAGCTGTGGGGAACACAAGGCAAGTCAAAGGGAGGGTGGGGGCCCTGAGCACCCCCACACCTCCTGCCCAGAAATGAGCCCGCCTTACCTGTGTGGGCGTCTCCTCGGGGGGAGTGGGCTGTGGGGCCCCGGGGGCTGGGGGCTCTGCCTCCTTGGTCTCCCAGCGGTCATCGTGGTCACTGGGGAGGTCAGAGGGAAGGGTTGTGAGGCTGCGGGGCACGGGGGGAAGGGGCTTCCCCCTCCCGCTCCTCCCCAGAGAAGAGGCTCCAAATTCAACTTGGGGGAGAAAGGGGTTGCAGGATTTCCAGAGGAGGCTTGGCGTGTTGGAGGCTCAGGAGGAAATGGGGGGGTGTCCTCAGGTGTCAGGGACAGACAGTGGAGGGAGGACCAGGTGGCAGGAGCAGAGATGGGCGGAGGAGGGGACAGAGGGGCAACAAGTGGAGAGACAGGCCCCACCCCCCCAAACGAAGGGCCTGACCCACAGAGAGACAAGTCTGAGAGACACACCAACCACAAATAAACAAGACAGAGGACAGGGTATAGGGCCAGCCAGCCCCACTGGGTGTACACATGCCCAGGGAAGGGGTGCCCACCTGTAGGCACGGGCGACTGCCTTGGCCTGGGGTCGGCTGCTCTTCCTCTTCCTGCGGCTGACCTCAGCTTTGTGCTGGGACAGGAACTCCCTGAAAGTGGGGGGCTTGGGGGGCCGGGCCCAGGCCTGGTCATCTGCAACAGAACCCAGGAGTCGTCGGGGGTGGGGGACACAGCACAAACCACCCACCCCCACACCTGGCCCAGCCAGCTGCCTCACCCCACCCAGGGACACCCACTCACCATAGCGGTGAGATGGTTCATGGGCAGCGGCTGGGCCATCCTTGAACCTGGGGAAAGAGAAAAGGGGTGAGCAGGAAGCTGGGGGAACAGTGGAGGCAAGAGGGGTGGGAAGAGATAAGAGGGAGAGATGGGCCGTGGCCGGTGGCTCAGTGGTTAGCGTGTCGGCTTGAGCACCAAAGGGTCATGGGTTCGAGTCCTGGTCAAAGACAAATACCGGGGTTGCAGGTTCAACCCCAGGCACTGGTCGGGGCACATGCAGGAGGCAACCAAGGGGTGTGTGTGCGTGTGTGTGTGTGTGTGTGTGTGTGTCTCTGCCCCCGCTCCCTCCCTTCCACTCTCTAAATATCAGTGGAGAAAATGTCCTCCAGATGAGGTTTAACAAAACAGAAACAAAGAGGGAGATGGGGGCCAGGGTCAGAAATCAAGGTCATAGAAGGAGACATGGTCAACCAGAGGGGTGTTACTGATCAGCAGGGGGACAGGATCAGGTGACGAACAAGAGGCAAATTTGACATCATATGCCAAAACCGGTTTGGCTCAGTGGATAGAGCGTCAGCCTGCGGACTGAAGGGTCCTGGGTTCGATTCCGGTCAAGGGCATGTACCTGGGTTGCGGGCACATCCCCAGTAAGAGGTGTCCAGGAGGCGGCTGATGGATGTTTCTCTCTCATCGATGTTTCTAACTCTCTATCTCTCTCCCTTCCTCTCTGTAAAAAATAAATAAAATATATTTTAAAAATAAAAAATTAAAATAAAATAATCATATCTTATTACATATTATCTAATCTAAAACAACAGCCTCCATCCCTCTGTGCACTCTGCTCAATTATTCTGCTCGACCTAATATTAGATCTAGTCATGACCCATCTTTCTCACAGGACTCTAAATTCCAGGAAGCCAGAAGCGTTTTGTTCCCTGTTGTATCCCCATCACCTAGAACCTTCCATGACACATAGGAGGGACTCAAAAAACATCTGCTGACAAAGTCAACTCACACATGGTTAATGAGACTTGTTGCAGGTTGCTTTGGGGACATAAGAGAAAAAAAAATTACTTTCTCATTCTTAACCCCTGAGGACATCTCCCCAAAGCCCAGCTGCCTACACTTCAGAAAGATCAGAGACAATATCTGTACTAAATACTATTTCTCGCGCTCACACAACCTTAGCACCCGATCCAAAAATAAATGCTCTGACCACCAGGCCCACAGATAAGGTCCCCTTTTTTCTCAAGCCAGCATCGACAATGAAACTTCTAGGTGTGGCCTGGCTGGTGTGGTTCAGTGGTTGCGCATTGGCCCAAAACATCACTGATCAGCTGCCTCCTGCACGCCCCCTACTGGGGATCGAGCCCGCAACCCGGGCATGTGCCCTTGACCGGAATCAAACCTGGGACCCTTCAGTCCGCAGGCCGACCCTATCCACTGAACCAAACCGGCTAGGCTAAGGCTAAAAACATTTTTTTTTTTAAAAAAAAGGTGCGGTTTAGATCCCCAGTCAAGGGGATCTCTTTCTTCCTTCCTCTCTCTCTAAAATCAATTTAAAAAATATATACTCAGGTGAGGATTGAAAACAAAACGAAACAAAAAAACTTCTAGGTGTGAAATCTTCCACCGCAGCAAAGGACAGAGAACGGGGTAAAAACAACTGCTGACCTTAAGACTTGTCAGCTCTTTCAGAAACCCCGCCATCTTTGATATGGAATTGGTCCTCCTGTCCATGATGCAAAGGTGCCTTCGCTTTAAGTTTGACTAACGGGGTTCTTCCCGGGCCCGGAAGGGGGCAAACTCAGACCTGAGGATGATGATGCCACTGGGTAAGGGGTTTGGGTTGGGGATTGAATCAGAGGGATGAAGGGAGGATGCACTGTTAGCAGTTCTTCCTGCCCTCCCTGCGTGAGAATTCACATCCACGCCTTCACCATGGAGTCACGGCCGTACCGGCCACTGGAGTGGGCAGTTTAAGTTCCCGCCCCGGAGATGCTGGGTCTGTTGGCTAATAAAACGGGGAGGTTTATCCACGCTCCCTCTTGCACATCTGCCAGTCACGCTCCCCTCAGCCTGACCCCCAGCATGAACACACATGGAGCGGAACTGAGTTCAACCTGCTTCAAGAAGCCACGGCCTGTCATCAGCTGAACGCAGCGGACCCGGGAACACATGAGAAAGGAGTGCTTTTACACGCCCCTGGGAGATGATGGTTACACACACTGCCATGGCGATTACGAACTGATACAGGGCGAGAAACCAGAGCCAGTCAAAGGAGTGCCAACGCTCAACCACTGAGCACACCAGTCAGGCCCGGGTCAAGGAGCCAAGCAGGGGCAAGCAGGGACGAACTCACATCCCCTCGGTCTTCTCAGCATCCCACTCCCGCCGCCACTGGCCGGTGGGCTTGCGGTGTCTCTGCAGCCGCTCCTGGTCGATCTTCTCCCTCTCCTGCTTCCAGCGCAGGTACTCTGACCGCTCCCGGCCCGTCATGGAGAGTGTCATGTCACTGGCACCGCCCAGGCCAGCCCGGCGGCCCTGCCCACAGCAGACAGCAGTCAGGGCCCTGTTCTGCCACCCAACCCACTCTACCCCACGTCCCCCACCTCAGAGGTAGAGCCACCTGCTCCAAGTCACACAGGAGGCGGCAGGGCAGAGATTAGAACCAGGTCTGCTCCGGTGGCACCTCCTCAGAGACCATCCCAGATCCATCCCCTCACCCTGCTGGCTTCTTCCTCGTGACATTTGCGTTACCCAACATCTCATTACACAGGGTGTCCCAAAAACATGTACGCACACTTTAACAGCTGGTAGCTCGATGGAGGTTCTTTCCTCCCAGCCAGACTAAGCTTTGAGCAAAGGAAATGCATCCTAAAATGCTACTGGAAGTTTGAAAACGCAGTTGCAGTACAAACACCGCCTTTATAATTATTCAAAGTGTGTGTACACACTTTAGCAGCTGATAACTCACTTAATTTTCACTCCTTTTCAGGTTTAACTGATTTGAAATAATGGGTGAAGCCAGACTAAGCTTTGAACAAAGACAATGTATCCACTAGACTTTTTTACGGTGATATAAAAGATAAAGTTTACAGTACAACACCAGCAACAGTTGACGAACTGAGGGCACATAAGTACCGAACAAAATTATTCTTTATATTTGCGATTCTGCTGCTTCGAGTTATCAGCAGTGCCTGGACCAGAATGGTCACCAGTTTGAAAACAGGCATTGACAAAAAAGTATTATTCATTTCTGTAGATTCTTTTAAATTTTGAAAGTGAACTGTGTGTGAACAAACACTAACTTTATCATCATTCAAAGTGTGTGCGGTTTTGTGAGACACCCTATATGCCCATTCATTCCGCTCCCACCAGAATAAACGTCTTTAGGGCAGGGCCTTTGCCTTGTTTAAAACCCTTGGCTGCAGCACCTAGGACAGTGCCTGGCACTCAGGAATGAGAAAGAGAGCAGAGCGTCCCGGCACAGAACCAGCAGGTCACTTGGGGTGAGAGCCAGCCAGTCGCTGCCTCTCCCTGCTCTGCCTTCCTGCTCTGCCTCCTCCCTGCTGTGCCTGGCGCTCAGCACACGTCCAGGACCATTTGCTGAGGTGAGATTCTGGCCGCAGAACGGTGTCTGGCCCGGCGTGCCCCCGCTGCCAGCACCCACCTGCCGCTCCTGCTCCAGGCCGCAGCGCACGCGCTCAAAGTCCGAGCCCCCCCAGTTGCGCCCGTGCCGGCGGCTGCCCTCCCGGCGGTCCCGCTCCGGCTCCTCCAGGGGCCCGCCGCGCCGCCGGGGGTCGTCCAGAAAGTTCCGCACCGGGTTGGGCTCCAGCACGCCTTCCTGCGGGCACAGGGATCGGGGTTGGCAGGTCCACCCAGGCCTGGCGGCCGTGCCTCACACCGGGGACACCTGGCACTGACCCGCTGGTTGCGCTCATACTCCGCAATCTTCTCCATCTCTTCGTTCATCTTCTCGATGTTCTGCTTGCGCCGCTCCTCCCACTCCTGGGGGCGAGGGGGGCAGGTTACAGAGACACCCGGTGTCAGGAAGAACCAACCGCTCAACCCTTTGTGCTGAAGAGCTAACATGACAGGCCTGAGTGTCTCCTCAGGACGGGCCTGCTTTAAGGCCAGCCCTTGGCCGGGGAATTTGACTCCAGTGTGTTCCGGGTTAACATTCATTGATAAGGACTCGCTGTGCCTTTTGTGCCATCAATACGGTGTAAGCTGAACGCCATATTGGGGTCAGGAATCTGGATATAGACCAAGCAGAGGGGACCTACATGGCTAGCCCCCAACAAAAACCCTGGCCCTAGCCGGTTTGGCTCAGTGGATAGAGCGTCGGCCCGCAAAATAAAGGCTCCCAGGTTCGATTCCGGCCAGGGGAACGTGCCTGGGTTGCGGGCTCAATCCCCCCCGAGTAGGGGAGGTACAGGAGGAAGCCAATCAATGATTCTCTCTCATCATTGATGTTTCAGTAATATATATATATGAAGGGGGGGGGGGGGGGAAATGCCCTGACCGGTTTGGCTCAGTGGATAGAGCATCGGCCTGCGGACTGAAGGGTGCCAGGTTTGATTCCGGTCAAGGGCATGTACCTGGGTTGCAGGCACATCCCCAGTGGCGGGTGTGCAGGAGGCAGCTGATCGATGTTTCTCTCTCACTGATGTTTCTCTATCTCTGTGAAAAATCAATATAATATTTTTCCCAGTTAAGAACGAGAACCCAGAAGCTTCTAGAGGGAAGTGAGCTGCCCCAGGACAGGGAACAAATACAACGAGGGTGACCCCAAGTCCATGGCGGGCTCTGAGCCACTATGCTAGACAGCCTCCCGCCCCGCTAACCTGAGTGTCAGGGCAGTGCAGTAGTCACAATAAGAATGTCACTGTTCCCCACAAACAAATCTAGAGAAAGAGAGGAAGCACGTGCACTGGACAGAGCCTGCCAGACACACAGAGTTTATCAGAGACAGACAGACAGACAGAGCCAGTAAGAGAAGAAAGAGCCCTAGTTGGTTTGGCTCAGTGGATAGAGCGTCGACCTGCGGACTGAAAGGTCCCAGGTTTGATTCTGGTCAAGGGCACATACCCAGGTTGCGGGCTCAATCCCCATTGTGGAGTTCACAGGAGGCAGCTGATCGATAGTTCTCTCTCATCATTGATGTTTCTCTCGCTCTCTCCCTCTCCCTTCCCCTCTGAAATCAATAAAAATATATTTTTTAAAAAGAGAAGAAAGAGACAGGTGAAGGAAATCAGATGGCGAGCACACACCTAACAGCAAAAAAAAAAATGAAGAAGGAAAGCAGAGACAGGGAGCGAACAAACAGGCACTGGTCAAGAGGGGGGGAGAGAGAAAGAGCCGGACGGAGGAGCTGAAAAGAGAGAGACGCCAGAAAGATGGACAAACAGGCAAACGGTGCACCTGAGAGAGGAAGAGAAACAATGGGGGCCCCTTCCCAGCTCCTACCTTGGATTTGCGGTCGGCAGCGGAGGTATCTCCAGCTCCAGAGAGATGAGGGGACCCTCTGCCCCGGCCCCTCCGGCCGCGGCCACCAGCTCCTCCTCGAGGCTGCTCCCCAGGACTGTCCTCCCAGGTGCGGGAGGCCCGGCCCATGCCTGCCCGGCCTCCCTGCTGGGGGGGAGTCCGGCCTCCTCCCCTGCTGGTCCCCGGGGGCCGAGGGGTCCCCTGGGGGCGAGGGGTCCCAGGAGCCCTCCGGAAAGGACCCTGGTTCTTCTCCTGGAAGAGAGGGGAGGAGGGAGGAAAATTCCAGTCACTGGAGCAAGGGGACCAGGACGGCCCAGGGCAGCTGCCAGGATGAAGGCACCCACAGATCTGGGGCAGGGGGGAGGGCTCTCAGGTCTCAGCTCTCCCCACCCCCGTCCTCTGGTGCCCCCCACACCACTGTGGGGCTCACCACGTCAACTGCCACATTCTCCTTCTCCAGCGAGCGGCCCTTCCGGGGAGCTGTCACGGCGACGCCCTCCAGTTCAGCTTTTTTACGATCCTCCTCGATCTCCTGGGAGCAAACATCAGAGGTGAGTGTCGGGGTGAGTGCCTGGCTGACTCCCAAAGCCCCCGGCGTTTCTCCCGAGTCTGGCCGCAGTCCAGGCCTCTCTCCTGAGCTCCAGGCCAGAAAGCTGGTGACCTCGGCATCCTCCCCCAAACTGCAGCCAAGTGCTCGCGGCTCAGAGCCGTCCTGTGGTGCCGTCTCTGCGTCAGGGAAACATCTGAGCGGAGCCTGAAGGAGGTGAGGGACGGAGGGCCTCTGGGGGAAGAGTGTTTCCAGGGGAGGAAAGAGCTCCAAGCTGCTCTGGCCCTCTCTCCCCCTCCTGACCAGAGCGTGTGTGTACCCTCCCTGTCTCTTCCTGTTTTCCTTTTATACTTTGCCATTGAGTGTGTGCTTGTCCACCTGCCTTCCCTCTGCTGTCTCTTTCTTCTCCTGGCACTGTCTGTCTGTCTGTCTGTCTCTGATGGACTCTGTATGTCTGGCAGGCTCATCTCCCACCCTCTCCCCCTCACTCACTCCGGCCTCCTCACTGCTCCTAGAACATGGCAGGCTCAGACCTGATTCAGGGCCTTTGCACCTGCTGTTTCCTCTGCCAAAAACACTCTTCCCCCAGAGATCCTTCAGTCCTTCAGTCCTTCACTCCTTCAGGCCTCCGCTCAAATGTTCCCCTTCACAGGCAGGCCTTCCCTGACCAGCGCCCAGCCATTCTCCCGCCTCTCCCTCTTCATCCCTGGTCTTCATCCCTGGCATCATGTATATTTCGCCTATTGTCTGCCTCCTCCTGCAACAGAATCTGCCTGAGGGCAGGGGCATCTGTCGGTTTTGTTTGCTAATGTATCCCAGAGTCTAGAACACTGCCTGGCACACAACAGAAACGCAATATGCTTTTTTTTTTAATGAATGAATGAAGAATGAATACATGAAACCCCATCCTCCTTCCAGGCCCCGTCTCTGGGACAGCCCCACCACCTACTGTCACCTTTGGCAGGGACCCGGACCTTGTCCTGGACTCTCCCCACTCCTCTCCATCTCACACCACTGCCCATCAGTCACTGAGTCCCTCTCCATTGCTCTGTCCCAAGCCAAGCACCTCCTCTCTCCCAGATCCCTGCCTCAGCTTCCTCCTTGGCCTCTGGTCTCCGACACTGCCTTCCCCCATCCACCACCGCACACAGCAGCCAGAGGGGGTCTTCATAAAAAGCTATTCTGACCTGGCCCCACTCCTCTCAAAGCCCTCCCTGGCTCCCCAGTGCCCTCAAGAAGTCCAAACTCTTAGTCTGACCCCTGCTGACCTCTCCAGGTCAATATTCCCCACTGGCCCTCTAATTTTACGCTCCAAGTTTTTACACAAACTGTTTCCTCTGCTTGAAACATGCTCTGCTCTACTTTTCAACTGGCTAATGTCTACTCACCCTTCAGGTCTCAGAATCCCCTCCTCCAGGAAGCCCTCCATAATATCCTCCAGGCTGGGCTCCCAAAGACCCCCAAAGATCCCAGCCTGCCTACTCAGGGTCATCACTGACTGAAGACAGCTCTGTGCCCCCAGTGACTGTCACCCCTGGAAGGGCAGGTCCCGGGCTGTCTCAGTCACAGCTGTTTCCCCAGCACCACTCAGCACGGGGCCTGGTACAGCAAAGACCTCGGTGAATATTTATGAATGAACGATGGAATGATGGCATGGAGGAAGGAATGCCAGGCTAAGGCCTTTGGCTTTTATCCTGAGAGTGAAGGGAAACCATGAAAAGGTTTTAAGAAAAGGAGAGGTGAGGGAAACTCACTGCAGGGAGGAGAGGGGATGGGGTCTCCCAGGGCAGGGCTAGGGCACCTGGTAGCGCCGGATGAGGGCCTCATTCTTCCGGCGAAGAGCCTCGATCCTCTTGTCCAATTCAGCATCCTTCTCCTCCTTCGATTTCAGATCCAGCGTGGCTGACTGAGACAGGGAGACAGTTGAGAGACAGTAAGAAAAACCAAGTTCTGAGTCTGGCACCTGGACCCCCTCCTCCCAAGCCCGCTGCTGCAAAGCTCAGATCCAGAACCTGCCATCTCACCATTCTGCTGACTGGGTGGGGCCAGGGTCCCAGCAAACCTTCCCTACAAAATGTGGATACAGCACTGGGGGTTCCTGAGAGCAGAAGAAACAACAGAACTAAGGCCAATGCCCCGCCCCAACCTGCTTCCTCTCCCCCATCATCGTGTACACACACACCTGCACCCCAAAAGAATTCTGGCCCTCACAAGTGCTCCACTTGAAATACCAGCCCGCCCCTTACCTGGAAAATTTTAAGCTCCGCCCCCTGTGAACATCTGGACCCACCCATTTCCCTGTAAACACTAGCGTCACACCCGCCTTAGGAAAGCTCTGCCCCACTCCACAGCTTAAGAAACCAGCTAACGCGGCTTCCCTCCAAACGAAGTTCCCCAGTCCAGCCTCCACACCCTGTGCTGAGAGTTTTAACCGCGCGTCCATCTCAGGAGAGCTTTAGCTACATCCTCCCCGCCCCCCAACCTGTACAACGAAGTTCTAGACCCACCACCCTGAGCCCACTGTATTGCCGCTCACATTCCAGTGAACATTCTAAGTTGACTTCTTTCCCAGGAAAGTTTCAGAAACATCCCATAACTGCACACTCTAAAAGAGCTCGAACCCCACTCCTACCGGCTGCCCCGACGCCCAGGGAACATCCTAAACCCACGCCTCCCTCAGGGTGGTCCCAGCCGCGTTTCCACCATCGCGAAAAAAATGCAGCTGCCTCCCTGCAAAGATTCCGAAAACAGGCCCGGTACCCACTGGCGAGGCTTCCTGCGCCTGGCCCGACCTCCCCAGTGATGCTCTCCCCGCCCGGACGCGGAGTTTCCCCGACCCGCCCGTGGCTTAACAGGAAAGAGAGCCAACGTCCACTCCGTCGGGAACGCTATGGCCCCGCCCCCCCGCCGGGGCAAACTTTCTGGCCCCGCCCACACTTGGTGTCATTGATCTGGCCCGGCTTCCGACTTCCCCCACCAACCTTCTGGCCCCACCCCCCGTCCCTAAGCAACAGCTGGAACCCGCCCCCTCCTTCTCGCGTTATTACGCCGGGCCCGCCCCCGGCTCGCCAGCTCTCACCGGCCACGCCTCCGGCTTAACCAACCGACCTTCTAGCCACGCCCCCTGGCTCCCGCCCCTTCCAGGTCAGTCAGTATTTGGCCCCACCCCCGGCACCCCCAGCCACCGGGCTGCCGGCTTCCCCGCCAAAGCTCTGAACTTGCCCCCCAAAACTTTCTGGCTCCACCCCAGCACTTCCCCGGCCAGGACCCTGGCCCCGCCCCTTAGTCCCCCGGCAACTTTTGGATCCCGCCCTCGCCTTCGCGTCAGCCTCTAGACCCGCCCCTGACTCCCCCGCCAGGGACCTGGACCCACTTCCAGATCAGGCAAAACTTTCTGGCCCCGCCTCCAGCGTTTTCCAGCCAGCGCCCCGGCCCCGCCCTCTAGCTCTCGGGGCTACATCTTGGCCCCGCCCCCCAGCGCGGGCATAACTTTTCGGTCTCACCCCCTCCCGCTGCCCGTCCACGCTCCGGGCCCGCCGGGGCCCTGCCCACTCGCCATCGTCCCGCCCCGCCAGCGCCCCACTAGCTTCCCATGTGGGCGTCCAGTCCCCGCCCCCCGCAGAGTACTCCGATCCCGCCCCCGCGGGCTGCTGGCTCCCCTGCCCGCGCTCACTTGCCTCCACGTGGGGCGTCAGGCCCCGCCCTCTCCGGGCGCGCTCCCGGCCCCCTCTCCCGGTCACCTGTCCCGGAGACCCCGCGGCGTCCGCGACTCCCGCTCCGTCGGCCTCCGCGTCCGCAGCTCCCGGGGCCCCGCGCGTCACTTCCCGCCTGCACCACGTGAAGAGGGGAAATAAAGAGGGTCACTTCCGGTCCGGCGGCCCGTTTCCGGAATCCTTAAAGGCGCCGCGGCCTCACGAGTGGACGTGGGAGTGGGCGGAGCTGATCCGCCAGGGTGTTCTGCAAGTTTGTCCGACTTCCTTCTGCCTGGATTGCCCTCTTCTACGGAAGGAGACACCCTCCCCTCCCTCTGGCCTTGACATGCTCCCTGACTTCCTGGTTGCAATAAGCAGGCGCGTGCCAGGCCCTGGGCAGTGTCTCCCGGAAGCCTGACCTGCCCGGCTTGTGCCCGGGGAAGTAAGGGGGGTCGGAGTGATGAAAGGCGTAGGCTCCATCCCTGCCCCCAGGAGGGGAGGCACAGGTCCATGTGAAACGGCGAACAGAAGTGTGGGAGCGGGCTTGGAGGAGGGGCGGGAGGAGAGGCCTGGGGGTGAGGGGGCGGCCGGGAGACCCACAGCCTGTGCAGAGGACCTGTGGCCGGTGAGCCGGCAGCCGCTCGGAAGGGGGGCACGGGATTGGCCAACGGACTCCGGGGGGCTGTGCATTCACCAGGACTTAGGCAGGAGCCCGGTATTCGAAGCGATGATGAATGCTGTGGAGCACCCTTCCCGGAGGTGGTGACAGTTATTAGTGGGCAGACCGGATTCCCCAATTTCATTTTGTGGTTTAAAACGTTGCAAGTGGCCCTAACCCACCGGTTCTCAACCTTGGGTCGCGACCCCTTTGGCGGTCCAACGACCCTTTCACAGGGGTCGCCTAAGACCATCCTGCATATCAGATATTTACATGACGATTCATCACAGTAGCAACATGACAGTTATGAAGTAGCAACAAAAATAATGTTATGGTTGGGGGTCACAACATGAGGAACTGTATTTAAAGGGCCAGAAGGTTGAGAACCACTGCAACGGGTTTGGCTCAGCGGATAGAGCGTCGGCCTGCAGACTGAAGGGTCCCGGGTTCGGTGCCTGTCAGGGGCATGTACCTTGGTTGGGGGCACATCCCCAGTGGGGGGCGGGGGGTGCAGGAGGCGGCTGATGGATGTTTCTAACTCTCTATCCCTCTCTCTTCCTTTCTGTAAAAAATAAAATATATTTTATAAACTAAAACATTGGAAGTGGACGTCCCTGGTAGTCCCTTGCCCTTCATGTGACTACTGCTTACAGCCTTCCAACTCTGACTTCAAATGTCAGCTCTTCACAGGGGCGTTCCTTGAAACCAGCCATTTAGAAATTGCAACGCATCCAATCCCGTATTTCTCTATTTACTGTTCATCTTCTAAACGACTGTATCTCTTTTTTTTAATATATTTTATTGATTTTTTACAGAGAGTAAGGGAGAGGGAGAGGGAGAGAGAGTTAGAAGCATCGATGAGAGAGAGACACATCGATCGGCTGCCTCCTGCACACTCCCTACTGGGGATGTGCCCGCAACCAAGGCACATGCCCTTGACCGGAATCGTACCTGGGACCCTTGAGTCCCCAGGCCAACGCTCTGTCCACTGAGCCAAACCGGTCAGGGCTGTATCTCTCTTTTTTTTTTTTTTTTTAATATTTTTATTGATTTCAGAGAGGAAGGGAGAGGGAGAGACAGATGGAAACATCAGTGATGAGAGAGAATCATTGATTGGCTGCTTCTTGCACGCCCCACACAGGGGATCGAGCCCACAGCCCAGGCAGGTGCCCTTGCCCGGAATCGAACCTGGGACCCTTTAGTCTGCAGGCCGATGTTCTATCCACTGAGCCAAACCGGCCAGGGCGACTGTATCTCTTACTTGTCTTGTCCACAGTCTGTCTCTGTACATCACCTGTCCACCGTGCTCTGTCCCAGTGCCTCCAACAGCGCCTTGTGCATTGCAGGCTCTCGACAAACGTTGGTTGAATGAGTAAATCTTTATTACTACTATTTTCTTGCCTCCTTAATAAAACAAAAGGTAGATATACTGCACTGAAATTCTGTATCTTTAACTTAACAAGGGGCGGTTAACCTTTTAAACGGCTGGGTAAAATTCTGTCCTGTCGATGGGCCATAATTTGCCCCACCTGGTCTCGTGGATGTTTGCGTAGTTCCCAGGTCGGGGAGGTTGCCCACAATGCTGCATTGAACTAGAAGCACATCTTTGTTTGCACGCAGTCTGTAACTTTGCTCAAAAAGAACTCATGCCGGGCTGGCGTGGCTCAGTGGCTGAGCATCGACCTATGAACCAGGAGGTCAGGGTTCGACTCCTGGTCAGGGCACATGCCTGGATTGTGGGCTGGGTCCCCAGTAGTGGGCCTGAAGGAGGCAATGTATCAATGATTCTCTCTCATCACTGATGTTTCTATCTCTCCCTCTTTCTTCCTCTCTGAAATCAATAAAAACATTTTTTTAAAAAAAAATAACTCATAATTCTATGATAAGACTGGACTCTGAAGCCAGAAGGCATGGGTTTGAATCCTGGCTCTGTCATTTACTGCTGTGTGACCTTGGGGAATATAGGAAAATTCTCTGGACTTTGGCGTTTTCATCTGTAAAATAGAGATTGTGACACCTCCCTCCCAGGTTTGTTGTGCAGAATTCAGTGGATCAGTGAATTAATACATATAAAGTGTTTGGCACGAGGCCTGAAATATTGTTAAGTTCTCGATAAATGGAGACCATTTATGACTTCTGAAAAGACAAATTGCTGGATCAAAGATTAATTTACTACCAAGAATGGACAGAGGTGGACCCAGGTTGTGTAGGGCTGAAGTTTACACAAGTAGGAAGCTCCCTTGAAAACGAATAAAAGGATGCAAGACTTAGCCCTAGCTGGTTCCGCTCAGTGGTTAGAGTGTTGCCCCAAGCAACAAAGGGATGTGGGTTCAATTCCCAATCAGGAGCATGTACCTGGGTTGCAGATTCAATCCCAGCCCCTGCTAAAGGCAACCAATCCAATTGTCTCTTCTCTCTCTCTCTCTCTCTCCTCCTTCCTCTCCCCCTCCCTCCCACTCTAAAAATCAATGGATTCTGGCCGGTGTGGCTCAGTGTTTGAGCATCAATTATGAACCAGACGGGCACAGTTCAGTTTCCCATCAGGGCACATGTCCGAGTTGGCAGGCTTGATCCCCAGTGGGGGATGTGCAGAAGGCAGCAGATCGAAGATTCCCTCTCATCATTGATGTTTCTCTCTCTCTCCTCCCTTCCTCTCTGAAATCAATTTAAAAAATCAAAATCAATGGGGAAAAATATCCTCGGGTGATGATTAACTACAACAAAAAGTAAGACTTCAAGGGCACCTCCAAGGGTGTTGGCAGAGCCATGGGAGTGAGGGGCCAGAAGCTTATACTTCGTCTGCCTCCCTGTACGGACGCCTCGGCAGACAGAAGAGGCTGCCCAGGCACAAGGAGCCGAGGTGAGAAACCCTCCTCTAGCTACATACCCAGCGTTTGGTTCCTTGAACACAACACATTTTCCCTCTTGTCTGCGCCTTGGCATAGGCTGTTCCTCCTGCTTGGAACACCCTTCCAAGCCTTTTCCTCTGGTTAAGTCCTCCTCATCCTCCAGGCTCAGCTCAGATACCACCTCTTCCAGGAAGCCCTCCCTGACCCCAGGCTAGGGCAGGTGGCCCTCTGGGCTGTCCTCCTCCCCCCAGATTCCTTCAGCCCAGCCCAGCCCATTCGGGGACCATCTATCCCGGAACAAGTCAGTATCTCCCCAGACTCTGAGCCCTGTAGGGGCAGGGCTGGGGTTGTCTCTGTCACCGCTGCGACCCCAGCATTGTCCAGACAGGGCCGTGCACACAGTAGTTCTCAGTACATACTGAACAAATAAAGCAGCCGATTCTCACGGAGCCTTTACAATCTCCCCCCAACCCATTAGGCCAGCAGGTCCCAACCCCACTCTATGAAATGAAATGCATAGATCGTGTATCCTACTGGCATACATCATTTTTAAAAATCAATATAATAACCTAACATAAAATAGAAGTGAAGTAATTTATAATAAAGTAAAACATGTAACAATGCATTAGGACAACTACACTGGAAAACATAAATAAATGGTCAAGTGCTTTCACCTACTTATAATGAATATATTGAAGTATAAGAGAATTAGAAAAATCGCCAATGGAATAGTGTCCGTCCGTTTTGTTATATTTGAGATGTTGAGAACGGGCTGAGAGAGAGAGAGAGAGAGAGAGAGAGAGAGAGAGAGAGAGAGAGAATGCAGCAGCTGGGAGAGCCGTCTGACACAGATGCTGTGGTGAAACTCTTTGATGTGACTTTGATGCCGGAAGTGGGGTTGCAGTGGGGACGTGATTATCAAGAAGGGTGAATAACCCCTGGTTGATTTCTGAACAAAACATAGTACAATATTTCCTAGAAAGTAGTTGTGGCCCTGGCCGGGTAGCTCAGTTAGTTAGAGAGTCATCCCCATACGCCAAAATTGTAGGTTCGAGCACCCGTCAGGGCACATACAAGAATTAACCAATGGCCGAAACCGGTTTGGCTCAGTGGATGGAGCGTCGGCCTGCGGACTGAAAGGTCCCAGGTTCGATTACGGTCAAGGGCATGTACCTGTGTTGCGGGCATATCTCCAGTAGGAGATGTGCAGGAGGCAGCTGATCGATGTTTCTCTCTCATCGATGTTTCTAACTCTCTATCTCTCTCCCTTCCTCTCTGTAAAAAATCAATAAAATATATTTAAAAAAAAAAAAAAAAAAAAAGAATTAACCAATGAATGCATAAAGAAGTGGAACAACAAATCGATGTTTCTCCCTTTCTCTCTCTCCCTTCCTCTCTCTAAAAAAAAAAATTTTTTTTTAAGTGCCCAGCCGGCGTGGCTCAATGGTTGAGCGTCAAACTATGAACCAGGAGGTCAGGGTTCCATTCCCGGTCAGGGCACATGCCCAGGTTGCAGGCTCGATCCCCAGTGTGGGGCATGCAGGAGGCAGCCGATCCATGACACTCTCTTCCCCCTCCCTCCTTGAAATCAATTTAAAAAAATTTTTAAATATATTTTATTGATTTTTTACAGAGAGGAAGGGAGAGGGATAGAGAGTTAGAAACATTGATCAGCCGCCTCCTGCACACTCCTTACTGGGTATGTGCCTGCAACCAAGGTACATGCCCTTGACCGGAATCGAACCTGGGACCCTTGAGTCTGCAGGCCGATGCTCTATCCATTGAGCCAAACCGGTTAGGGCTCAATAAAATTATTTTAAAAAAAAAGTAATTGCATCCATGGGAAATTCAGGCTGTATTAAAACCAGGCAAATCATATTTTGTTTACCAACCACAGAACGTCTCAAATTTGAGAGACTGACACTATCAAGAGCTGAGGAGGATTTGGAGCAGCCGGAACTCTCATCCATTTGGGGCCAGGGCATAAAATGCTCCAGCCACACTGAGGGCTCTTTGGCAAGTTCTACTCCAGTTCACACACACACACACACACACACACACACACACACACACACACACCACGTACTCTATGAGCCGGCCAGGCCCCTCTGAGAGACTGGCCAACGGAAATGCACGCACGTGTTCACCAAAAGGCATGTCGCGTGCCAGAATGTCCGCAGCTGCTTTAACATAATAACCCCTCTTATGGGCTGATTTGTGTTCCCCTCCCCCCCCCCCAAAAAAAATCTATATGTTGAAGTCCTAACCCCCTGTGGGAACCACGCCAGAGTCCCCAGATAGTCAAGGCTGATCAGAGTGTAGAGGCCGTGTCGACAGTACGCCCGACAGCCAAGGCCACTCTGAACATGGGGAGCTTAATCAAACGTTCAGGACTGAGGTACCACAAGCAGGTGCAAGGACAACGATGATGGCATGCTGCACAGGCGAGCCTTGCCGATGCCTGATGATCGATGTCACGGCTGGCAACTGGCCTCCTTTGTCTAAGGAGCATGAAAAGTATGTGACTGAGGCCAGAGAGCTCAGACGGAGCAGCCCTGAGGTCGTTACTATGTGAGGCTGGGGACCGGCCAGCATGCGGGGCACGGGGACAGGGGAAGCTGCTGAGCCGGAGCGGCTCGGAGAGGCCACTGAGGCTTTCGCTCGAAGGGAGAGCTCAGCTACAGTTGCTCTGCAAAGCTATAGGTCTAGACCAGCGGTTCTCAACCTTCTGGCCCTTTCAATACAGTTCCTCATGCGGTGACCCAACCATAAAATTATTTCCGTTGCTACTTCATCACTGTCATGTTGCTCCTGTGATGAATCGTCATGTCAATATCTGATCTGCAGGATGGTCGTAGGCGACCCCTGTGAAAGGGCCGTTTGCCCGCCGAAGGGGTCGCGACCCACAGGTTGAGAACCGCTGATCCAGAGGCAGCGTGCGGCTGCTCAGACAACAGCTGTGGGTACAGAGACGAAGGCTACTGTGCAGGGAAGATATGCACTTACCAGCCGATGTGCTGTTGCCTGAATGGGCTTTGCCGTGAAGAGCTGTCTTGTCTAATGGCTTGTGGCCACTGGTTCCTACAATAAGGACTCAGTCTTTTTTTTTTTTTTTTTTTTAAATATATTTTATTGATTTTTTACAGAGAGGAAGGGAGAGAGATAGACAGTTAGAAACATCGATGAGAGAGAAACATCAATCAGCTGCCTCCTGCACATCCCCTACCAGGGATGTGTCCGCAACCCAGGTACATGCCCTTGACCGGAATCGAACCTGGGACCCTTCAGTCCGCAGGCCGACGCTCTATCCACTGAGCCAAACCGGTTCCGGCAGGACTCAGTCTTTTTTACTTTTAATATATTTTTAATGATTTCAGAGAGGGAGAGACAGACAGAAACATCAATGATGACAGAGCCTCATTGACCGGCTGCCTCCTGCATGACCCACACTGGGGATTGAGCCCGCAACCCAGGCATGTGCCCTTGACCGGAATCAAACCTGCGACCCTTCAGTCCACAGGCCAATGCTCTATCCACGGAGCCAAACCAGTTAGGGCACCCACAGTTTCTCATGGCTTCTCCGTCTAAGACCCGGCATCCAAGAAGGTCCAGCCCTAGGCAGAGGGGCTGGGGCCCAACAGTTAGTGCAGTGGGCAGGGTTCAAGAAGGAATCTACCGCTGACACCCCCTGTGCCTCAGAATGTGACCTTATTTGGACACAAGCCTTTTTACAGAAGGAATTAAGTGAAAATGAGGGTGGGCCCTCATCCACTATAAGAAGAGATTAGGCCCGGCCAGCGTGGCTTAGAGGTTGAGCATCGACCTAGGAACCAGGAGGTCACGGTTCAATTCCCAGTCAGGGCACATGCCTGGGTTTCGGGCTCGATCCCCAGCAGAGGTGCAGGAGGCAGCCAATCGATGTTGATGTTTCTCTCTCATCCATGTTTCTATCTCTCCCTTCTTCTCTCTCTAAAATCAATAAAAACATATTTTTTTTATTTGTTGTTAATCCTCACAGGAGGGTATTTTTCCCATGCTTTTCAGAGAAAGTGAAAGGGAGAGAGGAAGGAGGGCGAGAGAAACATCCATGTGAGAGAGATGCATGACTCCCACACGTGCCCTCAACCCTTTGGTGCATGGGCCCGGGGCTCTAACCCCTTGCAACACCAGCCAGGATCATATCTATATCTATCTATATCTATATCTATATCTATATCTATATCTATATCTATATCTATCATCTATATCTATATCTAATCATCTATATCTATATCATCTATATCTATATCTATTCTATCATCTATATCATCTATATCTATATCTATATCTATATCTAATCTATATCTATATCATCTATATCTATATCTATATCATCTATATCTATATCATCTATATATCTATATCTATATCTATATCTATATCTATATCTATATCTATATCTATATCTATATCTATATCTATATCTATATCTATATCTATCATCTTCATCTATATCTATATCATCTATGCCTATATCATCTATATCTATATCATCTATACCTATATCATCTATCTATATCTATATCTATATCTATATCTATATCTATATCTATATCTATATCTAAATCTAAACGTATTTTTTTTCATCTAGAATTAGTCTATAATCATCAGGCTACAACATGAAGATCTGGTAGAAATTTGATAGCCAGGCAGGCTGATTTTCACGGTTCAAGTTTTCCATTCACCACCAGAGGGCGGCATGGCACACTCCCAGCCGCTTTGGCGGTGGGACAGGCATTCATTCAACAAATAGTTCCAGAAACATAAAAGCTACTTTGTATTGTACCGGGCCTCGTTCTAGTTTGTAGATGTGTGCAATGGGGCTTCGAATGTAGAGCTGTGCCGGGGGCACGTCCCTGCCGCCATGGAGCTACTTTCTCCAAGAGGAGGCAGACAGTAAACAGCTGAACAAATTCATATGCAATAGGAGTGATGTGGAGCAAAATAAGGAAGGGTGAGGGGACAGAGATAATCCGGGAAGGCTTCTCCGAGGAGGTGACATTTTGAGCAAAGACCAGAATGAAACGCAGGGGCAAGCTAGGTGAACATGGGGGTGTCCCAGGGGGAGAAAGGGAATATGATGGCTCCATTCACCAGCTGTAAGATGGAAAGGGAGACTGAGGCAGGCCCAGCCAGGCCTAATAGGAGGCAAAGGGCAGCACATATTCTGAGGCCAGCTGCACAGTCCGAGGTAAGGACAAGATAACCTCTTATGCCGAAACCGGTTTGGCTCAGTGGATAGAGCGTCGGCCTGCGGACTGAAAGGTCCCAGGTTCGATTCCGGTCAAGGGCATGTACCTGGGTTGCAGGCACATCTCCAGTGGGAGATGTGCAGGAGGCAGCTGGTCGATGTTTCTCTCTCATCGATGTTTCTGACTCTCTATCTCTCTCCCTTCCTCTCTGTGAAAAATCAATAAAAAATATATTAAAAAAAAAAAAAAGATAACCTCTTATGCGGGAGGGGAGGGGTAGGCAGGGAGGCAATCAGGGGGTGCTGCCTGGAGGAGGCAGCTTAAACATCAAGTAAAGTGCTGAATGATGGTAGGTAAAATGCTGAGAACAGTGCCAGACACACACTACATGTGTTTGCTATTATTGCTATTATCCATTGACTCCACAAATAGCTACTGAGCAAATTAAAAAAAAAAACACCTAAATAAGTAATAAATAAACCTAAATAAATCCAGAATCCTGCCCGACCGGTGTAGCTCAGTGGTTGAACGTTGACCTATGAACTAGGTGGTCACGGTTCGATTCCCGGTCAGAGCACATGCCTGGGTTTCAGGTTTAATCCCCAATGTGGGGCATGCAAGATTGATGTTTCTATCTCTCCCTCTCCCTCTCTGAAATAATAAAATAAAATAAAGTGTGTCTTTGAAAAAAAAATCCAGGATCCTACCACATCTCCCACCTCCACCTCCTGCTTCTCAGAATAGTCAAAAGGATTTAATGAAGTCAGGCACACAGTAGGTGCACAGAATGTGAGAGCTGCCGTTATTATTATTATTACCTCGGCTGACTCATCCTTCCAGCTGCTTAGGTCAAAGGTCAAACTCAGGACCTCCCCAAACTCTTCTTGCCCCCGCCCACATCCACACCCAATGCCTCCACTAATCCCCAACTAATCCACCTTCAATCCGACCTCTCCTCTCTGATTCTGCTCCCTGCTCTCGACTCAGTCTGTTTTCCACTTTGGCCGCCAGGGGGCGCGTTTTAGAACTAAATTTGCTCACGTCCTTTCTCTGCTCAGAACCTTCCTGTGGCTCCCACTTCACTCGGGGTAAAAGTTCAAGTCTTCCCCGTGATCCGACCCCCTCTCGGACCTGCCCCCCCACACCTTCTCCCTCCCCTCAATCCCAGCTCTTTCAGCTGCTCAATAGGTCCTCGCTGTCCTGGACCTGCCTGCTCTGGCCTCAGGACCTTTGCACCTGCCCTGACCTTTGTCTGGGCCGCTCTTTGCTCCCTCACTTCCTTTGGACCTTTACTCAACCATCACTTTCTCAGGAAGACCTTCCTTGGACATCCTAGTGAATAAGACCACCCCCAACACTCTCCAGCCCCCTTCCCTGCTTCCTTTTTCTACTTCAAGACTCACTTCGGCCCTAGCTGGTTTGGCTCAGTGGATAGAGCATCGGCCTGAGGACTGAAGGGTCCCAGGTTCGAATCTGGTCAAGGGCACATGCCCGGGGTTGCGGGCTCAACCCCCGGTTGTGGGTGTGCAGGAGGCAGCTGATCAATGATTCTCTCATCATTGATGTTTCTATCTCTCCCTCTCCCTTTCTCTCTGAAATCAATAAAAATTTTAAAAAAAAGACTCACTTCGTATTGTTGCTTGTGTCTTTCATTGTCTGTCTTCCCCAGACCAGAGTATTAGCGCCATGAGGACAGGGATTCCATCTGTTTTGTTCACTGCTGTATCCCCAGTACCCACAACAGTGCCTGCACAGAGGACGCCCTGGTAAGTCCTTGAATGAATGAATGAATGAATGACCACTGGCCACCTTGTTGGTTACAAACATCCCCTTTTTTCCCCTTGGAAATCCAGAGGCTCCATTGCCCTGCTATGTGACCTTAGGAGGCAGACCTCAATTCTCTGACCTCAGTTTCCCCATTGTAAGCAGGATTTAAAATAGCCTCTATCGCCCTGGCTGGTTTGGCTCAGTGGATAGAGCGTCGGCCTGCGGACTGAAAGGTCCCAGGTTCGGTTCCCGTCAAGGGCATGTACCTGGGTTGCAGGCACATCCCCAGTAGGAGGTGTGCAGGAGGCAGCTGATCAATGTTTCTCTCTCATCGATGTTTCTGGCTCTCTATCCCTCTCCCTTCCTCTCTGTAAAAAAATCAATACAATATATATTTTTGAAAATAGCCTCTATCTCATGGGATTGGGGTGAAGACTAAATGGGTCCAGATTTGCCCCATTTCTGAGCGGGCCCTGAAGAGCAAAGGTGGGCTTTTTTCTTGGCGCCTGCGCTGCCGCCTTTTGCCACGAGGGGGCAGCAGGCGCCCGGCGGATTCGCCCTAGCGGTCCGGCGGGCTGAGTGAGGAGCCGGGGGTAACTCGGCGGAGGAAGCTGATGAAATCCTAGCCAACTCGCAGTGAGCTCATCCCGCCCGGGCGCCTCCGGAAGCCACGGGGCCGCCCGGCCTCCGCCTGGCCCGAGTGATAAAGCCCGGGTGCCGAACGGAGGAGGGAAGTCCTTCCTGAAGTCTGCCCTGCGTGGGGCCTGCGGGAAGGGGCAAGGATGAAACAGAGAGGCCCGGGCAGTGGTTCTCAACCTTCTGGCCCTTTAAATACAGTTCCTCATGTTGTGACCTCCAACCATAAAATTATTTCCGTGGCTACTTCATCACTGTCATGTTGCTACCGTGGTGAATCGTCATGTAAATATCTGATCTGCAGGAGGGTCTTAGGCGACCCCTGTGAAAGGGTCGTTCGACCGCCAAAGGGGTCGCGACCCACAGGTTGAGAACCGCTGAGAGGGGGTCCCCCCTGGCTGTCTCCGCAGAGTGAAAAGTGAATTCTGAGCCTGGCTGTGGGAGTGAGGGCGTAGGGGGAGGGAGGTGGGGAAACTGAGGCAGAAGAAGGGGTGACAGACACAGAGAGGAGAGACAGCCTGGGCAAGGAGATGGAGGGACAGAGATGGAGAGAGGCAGAGACCGGAAGAGAGAGTTGGGGGCGACAAGGAGAGACAGAGATGGTGGAGACAGAGGCACGGAGAGACAGCGATGGGCGGTGGCAGACAGAAACAAAGGTAGCGCGGGGGACAGGGCACAGAGGCGGAGAGACACCCACGGAGAGGCGGAGGGACCTGGCCCAGGGGCCGAGATGGGGCAGCAGGGGCCGAGGTGACCGAGGAGGAGCCGAGGGGAGCGGTGAGAGCAGGGGAAGCCAAGGAGGGGCGTCGGGGTGGGGGGCGCCCACAGGAGCGGCCCGGCGGGAGTTGGGGGCCTCTCCCGCGCAGCCCCAGCCCCAGCCCCGGCCCCGCGGCGCGGCCGAGCCGAGTCACCCAGTTACCGCAGGACTCGCCGGCTTCTCACTGGCGCGGCCGCGGCCAATCAGAGCGCAGCGCCGCTGTTCTCAGGCTGGAGGCTGGAGACGCGCACCTTCCCCGGCACCGCGCGGCACGGACACACACACACACACACACACTCACACACACGCGCACACACACACATACACACACGCACGCACACGCACGGTCCCAGACACGCAGCATCGCCCCCCCCCCCGCAATCACAGTGACACACAGAGTGACATACACACGGTCCCAGGAACACACAGACACACAGACACCCCAAGTCACAGGGACACAAATACAGTCCCGGGTCACACAGCACTGCCCAGACCCACAATCACAATACACAATGACACACACATGCAGTCTTGATGGTTTTAGTCCCCAGAACACACAGTATCAGCTACAAACGTGATCACAGCGACACCCTCATAAACCACAGTTTGTCCCAACACACACTATCACAGTGACACACACAATCACAACAATGGCATGATCACGGTGACTCGCTACACTGCACAGACGCACAATCTCATTAATATGTCCGTGTATATAGTCCCATGGACACACAACATCACTCTGACAAACACAACTACAGTGACACACATTTACAATGACACACAACACTGCAAGATGCACATACTGTATAACACCGTCCCACGGACACACAATATTTCTGATGACAGTTATGCACTCAGTCCCCCTATACACAGCATTGTCCAGACACACACAATAGCTGTGGCACACATGCACATCTACCCCCTGACACACGGCAAAGCACAGGAACACACACCCTCATAATGCACGCAACATAACACAATGTCACTGACCTACACAGCGACCCATGCAATCCCATGGACATATCATACACACACCACCACTACCATGGCATACACACACAACCCCACTGACACACAGCATGACACAGACACAACCATCGTGATACAAGCACATGGACACAGCAATACCCTGGTACATACAACCACACTAATACAATACAATGATACCCCATGTTCACAGGCCTTCCTGCTAACACATCATTGCCACACTTATACAATCCCAATGTCACACCAACACGCTCACATGGACACACACCGTCTCCCCCATGCACGCCAGCACACTGCACAAAACAGCATGCTGACACAAACAACCCACAGACAGACACACCATCGCACTCACACACAGGACTCCAGCACATCACCTGATAGCACACTGACACACAATCACAGTCACAACTGCCCGTGACACAAGGGACGCACGTAACATGCTGACACACAACACCATCCCACTGACACACACAATCAACTGATGCACTGACATGACCACACACACAGCACCCTGACACAACCACCACCCTCCCTGGCATATGCCAACACCCTGACACCCAGCACACCCACTCCACAAACTTACAGAGGACTCTCCAACACCCAAACACAGTCACACAAACACCCCCCGCCCCCCCCCCCCCCGCCCTTGTCCCAGTAAGATGTGTGTGATGGTGATGTGGGATCCTGGGGGAGGGGATGCTGAGTAGACGTGTGTGTGTGTGTATGTGTGTGTGTGTGTGTGTGTGTGTGTGGTGTGCATGTGCTCATGCCTCCCCCTCTCGGCCCTTCTCGGGGGGCGGGGCTGAGCGGCAGCCGCTGTTACCGGGTAAACTTCCCCGCCCCCCCCCAGCGCGGCCATTAGTCAAACCCCCTCCAAGATGATGTCATCGCCTCATTCTGGAGGCTGAGTAATCCTCGGCTCCGCCCCCCCAGGTACCGGGGAAGCAGCGGGCTGCACCTGGGCTCGCCGGGGCCGGGCGCGGGGGGAGCTGGGCGGCTTTGGGTCTCCCTGGCATGGGGACCGAGGAAGTTGAGCCTCCCCGGAGTGGCCCGGGGGCTCACACCAGGGACCCTTGAAGCTGGGGTCCCTGTTGGCCAACTAAAGGTTCTGGGGGGCCGGATCTTCCAGACCCAGGGTCCTGGGCACCCCTGGACACACGTTGGACTGCTATGAGAGGCTGGGTCACCTGGCCAGGTGTCTGGAGGGGGTGGGTGGGGTGGCTCTGAGAGACTCAGGGCTTCGACTCCAGGGTCCTTGGCACTATGAGGCCTGGCACCCTGGGGTGGGGTGGAGGTACGTGCCACGGAGTAAAGGGAGTGGCTGTGGTCAGGCGCCTGGGAGATCAACAAGCTGGACCCTGGGGGAGGGGAGCTGGCGGGTGGGCACCCTGGGCCGGGCAGGTGGTCATCTGAATGAAATGGACTCCTGGGGTCCGGCGATGGCTGGGAGGGGAGGTCGGCGGGGGCGAGGGTCTCCCAGCATAAACACAGCCAGGGCTGGGGTGCCGCTGGGACAGAGCCCGGGGACCCAAAGGCCTGAGTCCTGTTTCCGGTGGAGGCAGGGTGCTTAGTTCTAACTCTCACAGCATCAGACAGGCCTGGGTCCCTTTCTGGGGGCACCCTCAGCCCGTGTGTCCTGGGCTGGCAAGTGAGCACCCCCTGAGGAGGGAACTCACATCGTCTCTGTCACAGGTCAGGGAGGGCCTGGGTTCTTTGGGGAGGGAGGGGCGCCCCTACTTTTATGGGGTCAGGACGCCTGGGTCCTTTTCGGGGGGATCCTCAGTTCCTGTTTTCAAGAGCCACGATGCCTGAATCCTGTTTGGGGGTTCAGCCAGCTCCTGTCTTCATGGGGGTCAGGAGGCCCAGGCCTCCAGGGAGGGGAACGCTGGGTCCCCGTTTTCCCAAGGCCCACCCACCCCAGCGTACCTTCCCGGGGAGCGGGGCGGATATGGAGCCCCTGCTTCCCACCCATCCCCAGTGCCCATCCCCGTCCGACAGTGAGGGGCGGAGGCGGGAGCACCGCAGCCAGTCCGGACTCACTCGGGCCGGCTGCAGGCTTGCAGGCCGTGCGCCTGGCAGCTCCCGGGGGCCCGGCTCCCCGCACCCCCCCTCCCCGCGCCGAGGGCTCCCCCAGATCTGGGCATGCGGGCGGGCGCGGTAGCCACCAATGAGCGCGCTCGCCGTCTCCGGGAGCCGGGCCGGCTCTGCCCGCCTGGCATTGGGCACGCGGTGGGCAGCGGCGGGCGGGGCCTGGGGGGTCCTCGCGCCTGGTTGGGCCAGGCTTGTTGCTGGGTAACGGGGCGGCGAGTTTCCCCTGGCAACGGCGGCGGGTACCGCTCACTGGCTGGCCGGGAAGGAGGGGGGGCTCGGCGCAGGCAGGCCCCGCAGACCCCAGCAACAGCGCGCTGCCCCCGCCCCGCCAGGGAGCGGTAACCTTCACACGCGCCGGCCTCTCGGACCCCGCGGACGCCGGCGCCCCCCGCCCAGCCCCCACCGGCTCCGGTCCAGCCTCCGGGCTTCACAGTGGGGAGGTGGGGGGGACATGCAGGAGACCCCCCCTCCTCTCCGCGGAAAGCCAGGACCCAGGCCCTGCAGTGAAAAGTTAAGTCCTCCCCAACTCCCTCTCGCCGTGCCGAGAAATCCACTTTTCCAGAAGGGCCCGCAGGAGCCTGGGGAGGGGCGCGGGTCTGCAGGGAAGTAGCTGGGACACTTCTGTCTCTAACCAGCACTTGGCACGGAGGCTGCTCCCGCCGGGGCACCGCGCCCCGTGCCTTACACAGGTGCACTCATTTCACCTTCACATTTCAGGTTGGGTCCTATGCTGATCTCCTTTGCACAGATGAAGAAACTGAGGCACAGAGAGGGGAAGCGACTTGATCAAGACCAGCGTTTTGAACCCCCAGTGAGGGCGTTTCATCACCTCGCTGTGCTGTGCACGCCTTTGAGAGACGCTGCTATTCAAAATGAGAAGCTGTGCACTTCAAGCGAAACCCCACCGGTGGCTGGCCCTCGGGCCACTGGTTTGAGACCCCCGCCCCAACCTAAGGGCCATAGTTTAAAGTCCTTGTTAGACGCTCAGAGAGTCAGGAGCCCCCTCTCTGGTAATAGGAATGCTGGGTAACGTGTATGAAGCACCCACTTTATTTTTATGGACCTCCTCACTGCAAAATCCCCCGAGATAGGGCCCTGTGTTGTCCCAATTCACAGATGTGGAAGTTGAGGCACGGAGACAAGGCCACTTGCCCAAGGTCGCACAGCCAGCAGATGACAGAGCTGGGAATTCTAACTCCGGCCATCTAGACCCAGAAGCCTCCTTGGTGAGCTCAGCCTGTCGGCTGTGGGGGACGGGCCACAGCTGTGGGCCTGGTCCCGGAAGATAGTGTATCATCATTTGGAACAGGATCTGGACTAAATAGTGGGAAGGATCGTGACTGGTGACACTGCTTATGGCCTGGTGACTCCTGGCCTTTTCCTGGTCCCCCCCTCCCCCCCTCTCCTACCCACCCAGTCAGATTCCTCCAGTTCTTCACACTTATTTTCTGCTCAGAAAATCATTCCAGTACATCGGGCCTACTGGTGTTTAGTCTTAGACTGGGCAGCTTGAGGGCACTGACCAGTGAGTGAGGGGTACTGGCCGGACCGTGAGCTAGCCCAAGGCTGAGGCCTGCCTCTCTCTTCACTTCATCACTGCCAGGCACAGAGCAAACACAATACCCAGTTGCACGAGTGATAAATGCTAACATTTATTAGGCGCCTACTACATGTCAGACACTGCATTCAGTGACTTCCATGCATGATCTCAGTGGTTGAGCATTGACCTATGAACCAGGAGGTCACAGTTTGGTTCCTGGTCAGGGCACATGCCAAGGGTTGCAGGCTCCATGCAGGAGGCAACCCATCAATGATTCTCTTTCATCACTAATGTTTCTATCTCTCTCTCCCTCTCCCTTCCTCTCTGAAGTCAATAAAAATATATTTTAAATAAATACATAGAGCCGCATTTCTCAAATGCCTTTAAACTCATTCTTTTAAATATATTTTATTGATTTTTTACAGAGAGGAAGGGAGAGGGATAGAGAGTTAGAAACATCGATGAGAGAGAAACATCGATCAGCTGCCTCCTGCACACCCCCCACTGGGGATGTGCCCGCAACCCAGGTACATGCCCTTGACCGGAATCGAACCTGGGACCTTTCAGTCCACAGGCCGACGCTCTATCCACTGAGCCAAATCGGTTTCGGCTAAACTCATTCTTTAAAGTAAAAAATACACTTTCTTTGTGTTCTCTTTCGCAAAACAGTATTTTCCTTTGACTTTATGATTTTTTTTTTTTTAAATGACACTCTATCTCGTATTGTTTTCAGTCTGGTCAAGAGCCATTCAAGTTGCAGGTAGAAGGAACTGACTATTAAAGAGCCCAGGGAAGTATTTGGGGGGATAGACATGCTCTGAATCTTGATTGAGATGGTATACAAGAGTGTCCATTTTTCACGCCTTACCAACTACCCTCTGAAAAAGTGAATTTTGTTGTGTGTACATATATCTCAATAAACTTGAATAAAAACAATAGGATCCACGAAAGTGATTTCACAACCCACGGTTTGCTCATGACCCACAGTTTGAAGGAAGGAGGGAATGAATGCATGAATGAATGAATGAATGAATGAGGAAAGGGAAGGAAGGAGGGAAGTCGAACCAGTCCCCCAAATCTAAAGTTGGGAGAGTTCAAGTGAGGTCTGCACGTCCTGCGTCCCCTGGGAATTTGTAGGATCTGGCCCTGGTGGAAGCGAGCTGGAGCACCTGAGCTCAGGACTGGCACCTCTTCTTGGCCCGCTCAGTGCTAGGCGCTCAGAGGCAACAGCCTGTGGTGACGTGGTTCGGGTAGGGGTGTGGCAGGGAGGGAATGGAGAGTTCGGGGGAGACAGAGCCCAGGGCCCTGGGGGAAGAAAGGACAGGGATGAGCCAGCCAGGCTGGGTGGGAGTGACTATGGGCAACTGAGAAGGAACAGGGAATTGAAACCCACAAGACGGGGTGAGAGTCCGTGCAGGGGCTGCCCGGGCATGTTCGCGCCAGGTGCCTGGGGTTCCGTCTGGCCCTGGGTTCCCTGCCAGACCCGTGGCGAGTGTGACCCCGTGCGCCTGCTCCAGCGTGTGAGCCAGTGAGCAGCCACTTGTCACAGGTTGTGATTGTGACTGTGTGTTGGAGGCCAGTTCGTTTCTTTCCTTTTTAAATACATGTATTTTTTATTGATTTCAGAGAGGAAGGGAGAGGGAGAGAGAGAGAGCTAGAAACATCAATGCTGAGAGAGAATCATTGGTCAGGGATGGAGCCTGCAACCCCGGCATGTGCCCTGACCAGAATCCAACCATGACCTCCTGGTTCATAGGTCATGCTCAACCACTCAGCCACACTGGCCGGGCATGGCCAGTTTCTTTCTGTCTGACTTGATCTATGTCTGTGAGGGTCAACCTTTTTTAAAAAATATATTTTTATTGATTTCAGAGAGGAAGGGAGAGGGAGAGAGAGAGTCACATCAATGATGAGAGAGAATCATTGATCGGCTGCCTCCTGCACGCCCCACACTGTGGATCGGGCCACAACCTGGGCACGTGCCCTTGGCCGGAATGGAACCAGATCCCGCAGGCCGTCGCTCTATCCACTGAGCCACACCAGCCAGGGCTGTGAGGGTCAACCTTGGCCGGCGTTACTGTTGTCAGCTGCGAGCTGGTGTGGCTGTGTCTGTGTGCGTCCCCGGGTGAGTGTCATCTAGGTCACGCTGTATGTCCGGGTATCCATGACAGCTGTGTGCGCGTGGGTGCGCGCGCACTGGCGGGCCCGCTCAGTGGGAATGTCACGAATGTGAACGCGCTCGGTCAGTGTGTGGTCTGGATGCGCTCATCTGGGTGGGTGTCTGTGTGTACATATATCTGTGGGTGTCGTTCCCACTGGGCCCGTCTGCCTGTCCCGCAGGCAACTGTGTCAGAAGTCCGCCTGCGTCCCTGTGCCCGGGGTGTGTGTGGGCACCTGCCCCAGGTGAGTTGTGACTGTGTCTCCGCGCCCCTGTCCACGGTGCGCCCGTGGGAGTCCCGGCCGCGCGTCCGATCGGCTGCTTCCCGCGGCCCTGCCAGCACGTGACTTTGTGTACCCGGAGCGCGGTTCCGGGGTGTGTGTGTGTGTGTGTCTGTGGGTCCCAGTCAGTGTGTCAGTGTGTCAGCGTCCCTGTCCGGCTGTCCCGCCGTCGCCCTGGGCCAGGCCCCGCCCCGCCCCCGCTGCAGGGAAACCCCCCGCGCCGAGATCGGGGGCGCGGCCCGCGCCAGCAAGTCCCGACTTGTCCAGGGCGGGCGGGCGGGGCCGCGGCGTCACGCGGGGGCGGAGCGTGGGACCCGCCGGGCGGGGCGGGGCGGGGCGGGGCGGGGCGGGAGCAGCCGAGCGGCCCAGGATCCGCCGGGCAGCCTGAGACGCGGCGCGAGCCACATGCGAGCGGGCGCCTGGCGGCCGCAGCAACAGGATCGGCAGCGGCGGCCACGACGGGGACGCGCCTGCGGCTCGAGCAGCAGCGGCGACAGCGACAGCAGCAGCCACTGCAGTTAGAGCAGCAGCAGCCGCCGCCGCCGCAGGGAGCGGCGCTTCGCGGGCGCGCCCTCCTGAAGGAAGCCGCCCGCCCCCATCACCGCCCCCTCTGGCGTGTTCATGCCCCCGGGGTGAGTGTGCTCACCTCGAGTCCCCGCGGGCCGCGATTGGCCAGGCCGGGTGGGCTCCCTGGAGGAGGTGGCGGGAGTGCACGCGGAGAGCACTGGGGGCGCACTGCAGCCCCACCGCCTGCCTCCCTCTCTCCCCACCCTCTACCCCCACCTGGGACTCTGGGTTGGGGTCGCTGGGCTGGGCTGGGGTCGCTGGGCTGGGCTGGGATCGCTGGGCTGGAGGCACTAAGGTCCAGGAGCGCAGGTGCCTAAGCGGTCTGGCGGGTTTGTTTACAAACAATGGGGTGCGGGCTCGACAGCGCCCCCTGGCGGTCAGTGCGGCCCCGGGGAAGTGAGTCGACCCCGACTGCCCCGTCCCCCGCAGTCCGCAGTCCGGGAGGGGGGTGGGGGTGGGGGTACGGAATGGAGGGGCGGCCACACCCCGGGCGCGCACCCGCTGGGGGCGGCGACAGGGGGCGGCTTGCGGCCGCGGAGTCTGCGGCTCCTGCGGGCGGGGGCTGCGCCCCAGCAACAGCCGGTTATTGGCCCCGCGCTCGCCTGGCGGGCGGGGCGGGCGCACGTGGCGGCGGCGGGGTTGGGGGGCTGTGACAGCGCAGGGGGGCGTCTGGCCCCGCCGTGGGAGCGCGCGTGTGCGGGGTTGTGGATCTGCAGGTGTCTCGCCTGGGTGTGTGCGTGTGTCTGGCTCCGAGTTTGTTGCTGGGGTCCGCAGGGAGTGGTGGTGTCCGTCCGTCCGTCCGGGGGAATGTTGGGGCTGTGGCCGCTCGGGGTGTGTGTGCGGGTGAGTCCCCCGCATGTGTGTTTGTGTGGAGTGCTGTCTGTGTCCGCCCTGCCTGAGGGGTGGGCTCTGTTTATTGGGGTACCCGTGTGTGTGCTCTGTGAGTGAGAGTTGTCTGTGGATGCTGTTTGGGAGGGATTCTATGGGTCCGTGTGGTGGGGCGTGCTGGGCTGTTGTGTGTTGTTCTGAGTGAGCCGTGTCTGTGTGCTTCTCTGTGTGTCCTGCCCCGTGTGTTGTTTGTGTGTGCTCCTGTGTGGACTGCCTGTGGCTGTGTATGTCTCCGGGGCATGTTTGTGATGAGTGCCTGCTGAATGTGGTGCCTGCTTTCCGTCCAGGTGTCTGTGAGTTCTGCATGGTGTGTGTGTGTGTGTGTGTGTGTGTGTGTGTGTGTGTGGTGGGGGGTTGTCTCCGCCTCTGTTTGGCTTGTATGTCTGGCATCGGTGTCTGGGAATTGAGGACCGCGTCTCTGTGGGGTCTGTGCAGTGCAGTCAGTGGGTGTTGCTGGCAGCCTCTTGCATGGGGCTTGTCTGAGCCCGTGTGTGTGTGTGTGTGTGTGTGTGTGTGTGTGTGTGTGTGTGTGTTGGGTCGGAGGGGTTTGTCTCCGCGATCGGCTGGCTCATGTGTGTCATGTGGGCTGCGTGTGTGTAGTGTTTATGTCGGTCACGTGAGACCACTGTTTTCTGTGGGAGCTTTAGGTGTGCGTGCTGCCAGGGCGGTGCGGGATTAGAGTTGGCTGGTGTGTGTGGTGTGTGTCCGGGACTGACAGTTGGTGATGGTGTTTTGAGGTGAGGGGAGGAGGGTGGGTGGATGTTCTCTTCTGCTGTCGTGTCTGTGTGTCGTTGCTGGGATGTGTGGGGATGCGTCTGGGTCTGCTGACATGTGTCTGTGTGTCCTGGGGTCTAAGAGTTGGTAGGCAAGTAGGCGTGTTTCCGTTGTGTTGGTCTGTGTGAGTCCGTGGGTGTCTGTTCTGTGTTGATATGTGTGTGCGTCCTGAGGTGGGCATGCCTTATCTCTTGGGTGTAGATGTGTTTGAGAAGTGTGTGTTTCTGTCTGTGCTTGTGTTGGCTGCATTGTGTGTGTCAGCGTGCGTGTGTGTCAGTGTGTGTGTGTGTGTCCATGGGCATATCAACAGTGGGTCAGTGTGTGAGATTCCGACTACTTGTGCATGGCGGGGGGATGGGTTGTGCCAGGCAGCATGCATTGTTTGTATAGCTCTTGTGATGGTCTGTGTGTTTACATTTGGTCAGTGTTCCTATGTGTGTGTGTGTGTGTGTGTGTGTGTGTGTGTGCGTCCTGTGTACTGAGTAGCAATGTCCGACACTGGGACCATCTCAATGTTTCTGTGCAAATGGGAGATGAGGTGGGAGGTCAGGCTGGCCAGTCCTGCCTGAGTCCGTGTGTGTGTGTGTGTGTGTGTGTGTGTGTGTGTGTTGGGGGAGCCATCCCAGTGCCTGGCTGCCCTCCGTGTGTGCCCATCACTGTGTCCCAAAAGTGACCCCCCCCCCAGCCCATGTCCTGTTGGGTGAGTTTGTGTTATGGGGCCATCAACCCTCACACTCACACACCCGACAGCCCCCTGCATCTGGGTCCTGCATCTGGCTCTTGAACTTGCTGTGAGAGCCAGCCTGTGCCGCCCTGTCCCTCATGTGTGCCCATCACCATGTGTTTGGGAGGCTGCCGAGCCCTGGGTCCCTCGGTGGGTGTGTATCTTGTGTGACCATCACACATACCTCCCTCTGGGCCCAGTGTGCGTGGAGGGCGCCAGCCCTGCCCTGTGTGTGCTCATCGTGGTGTGCAGGAGTGGAGGTGCCTGTGGACCCTGTAGGGGGTGTGTGTTGTGGGGCCCTGGTGACCCCGGCACTTGCCGGCTGACGGCACCCTTCTCTTCCTGTCCTGCAGGCCCCAGGGAGCACCATGGCCCGAGCACGCCAGGAGGGCAGCTCCCCGGAGCCCGTAGAGGGCCTGGCCCGCGACGGCCCTCGTCCCTTCCCACTCAGCCGCCTGGTGCCCTCAGCTGTGTCCTGCGGCCTCTGTGAGCCCGGCTTGCCGCCTGCCCCTGCCACCCCTGCCCTGCTGCCAGCTGCCTACCTCTGCGCCCCCACTGCCCTGCCCGCTGTCACTGCCGCCCTAGGGGCCCCCCGCTGGCCTGGGGGTCCCCGTAGCCGCCCCCGAGGCCCGCACCCCAACGGTGAGTGCCCACCCCACACCGGGATGTTGAGAGCCGGGAGAGAGACACTGAGAAACTGGCCAAGTGGGAGCGGGTGGGGGGAGGTGGCGAGCTGGCCGGGCCACAGGGAGGGTGTGGCCAGTGTGGTCTTTGTGTTGCAAGAAGCAGGAAGACGGAGTAGGAGGCTGGGGGTGGGGGAGGCCGAGTGGGAAGTCCCTCCTGGAATCTGACTGCAGTCCCTGAGTGGCAGCCCGTGGCCTTTTCTGGGCCTGGGGCGACAGCTGCTTCCCAGCCCCGCTCCCCTCGTCTGGGTGCCCTCAGCCCCCTGGGGTTGCAGTGAGAGAGCGTGTGGGCAGAGAGGGAGGATGGGCACTTCAGGACTTTGGGGAGGGGTCGAGGGTGGCCTTTGGCCATTATCTGGGTCTTTGGGGCCAGGGCCCGCCCTCTATGCGGTCCAGGAGGAAGGAGGGGGGAGGGGCCATTGTGTTGGGAAAGTGGGTCTGTGTGTGGAGGGGTGAGCCTCGGGGCGGGAAGGGTTAAAGGTCCCCTGCCTGATGGGCCTTTAACCCCGTGGTGCCCGGCAGCCCCATCCCACCGGCACTCACTCAGAGGCGAGGGAAGACTGTCCCGGTTTCCCTCCAGCCCCACCCTGTCCCTGGAGCCCGGGGAGGCTCGGGGAGAGAGAGAAACTTCTCCAAACTCAGTTCCCTGGCAGTGAGGCAAGATGGGACTCGATTCCAAGACCAGAGTCTCAGGTGTGGAAACGGAGGCCCTGATGTTTGGCTGTAGGGACCCCCGGGGTCAGGGCCTGGGGTGACAGGAGGAAGAGAGGTCAGAGGAGGGGGTGGGGCAGAAAGGCATCTCCCGCATCCCAGCCCCCCCACCCCCTCCCGGCCGGGGCGCCGAGCAGCCCGCCTGGCCTCTGGTCAGGGCCCTGCCACTTCCGGGGGTGTGGCCTCCCTGCGGTTGGACACCAGAGGGCAGGAGACCTGAGGCTTGTGACTCCGGGTGTAGTCAGTGCCCGTATCCCCGAGTGACCTTGGGCCACTTCTCCGCACGGGCCTCAGTCAGTCCATCTGTGAAATGGAGCAGGCAGTGTCTGCAGTGGAGGTGCTCAGTGGGGATCAGAGGAAGGTCCTCCAGGCCAACCCGGGCGGGACAGGCGCCTCCAGAGAGGCCGCCCCGGGACCTCTTCTCGCCCTATGGTGCCTGGGGAGACACATGTGGCTCTAAGAGCGGGAAACGGAGCCCCTAGAGACGAGCCGGGGGCCGAAGAGAAATCGGGCGGTGGGGAAAGGGAGACGCAGGCCCCGGCTAACCGGTCCCTCGGGTGCACTTCGGGGCCCGCTGAGGTCATGGGCGTTGACCGTACCCCTCGGCTTTTCCCAGGTCCTCAGCCCTCGCTCTCGCCCGCGGAGCAGCACCACCTGGAATCGCCGGTGCCCAGCGCCCCGGGGGCCCTGGCGGGCGGCCCCACCCAGGCGGCCCCGGGCATCCGGGGGGAGGAGGAGCAATGGGCCCGAGAGATCGGGGCCCAGCTGCGGCGAATGGCGGACGACCTCGACGCGCTGTACGAGCGGCGGGTGAGTGCTGGGGGAGGGGTAGACGGCAGGTGGGACTTCCCGCCGGGAGGGGCGGCGGGCGGCCCCGCCAGATGTGCGGCAGCTGTTGCCCTGCGCGGCGGGGTCGCGCCGGGGACAGGCCAGTGGGAGGGGCGGCGTGGCCGCGGGGCTGCCGAGCGCCCGCGCGGCGGCTGGCACAGCCCGGGCCGGGGCGGCGGGAGCGCTGCGGCGCGCCCGGGCCGCGGCCGGGGGACTGAGGGCGGCGCTCGCCCGAGCGGCTCATATATCCCGGGCTATTTATAGCCGGTGAGTCAGCAGCGGCGGCGCGGCCGCGCCCGCCCCGCCCACCCGCCGCGCGGCAGGCGGCGCGCACACCGCTCCCCCGGCCGCTCGGGGGCGGGGCCTAGGGCTCCGCCCCCGCCGGAGGCCCCGCCCCCGAGCCCGCGGCCCCGCCTCTGATGAAAACAAAATATTGGAAGCCTGAAGCCGAGAATAGAGAACACGAAACATCAGGGCGTCCGCACGGTTCTGTCCGGCCCGAACACGACACCCGCACTGCCTGCTTATTCAGAGGAGAACAAACACCGGATGTTGTGAAGCCCCTTGCTCCCTCCTGACCCCGTCTCTTCCCCCGCTCCCCAAGGAAACTCTTAGATTGGGGGTCCCATTCCTCTGCAGGTGTTGATTCTTTTTTTAAAAAAATATGTTTTATTGATTCTAGAGAGGAAGGGAGAGGGAAAGAGATATAGAAACATCAATGATGAGAGAGAATCATTGACTGGCTGCCTCCTGCACATTCCCTACTGGGAATCGAGCCCGCAGCCCAGGCATGTGCCCTTGGGTGGAATCGAACCTGGGACCCTTCAGTCCGCAGGCCAGTGCTCTATCCACCGAGCCAAACCAGCTAGGGACAGGTGTTGATTCTTTACTCCATATTTACCAGGCCACAAATCATGCCTAGGACCGTGGGGTGTTTTTGGCATAATATACGGGGTGTCCCCAAAAAATGTATACACACTTTAACCGCTGATAGCCCCATTTTGAAAGTGAAATGTATTTTAATAAACGCTTCCTTTATAATTATTCAAAGTGTGTGTATACATTTTGGGGGGGATGCCCTGTAGATATAGTGTGTGTTTCTCTCCAAACTTGGTCCCCTCTCCATTTATACATGAGCTTCACCCATATGGGCAGGAGAGCTTTGAGTCCCTCATTTTCCGTGGATCAGCATCTACTGTCCGTGTTCATTTACCCATTGTTGGGTCTTTAGGAATTTTTTAAAATGTTTCAAATTTGATTTATTGGCTTTCTTTTTGGCTGCCCTCCTGTGTCTCCACGGGACATGCCTGGGTGGTCTGCCCACCCTCAGCCTTAGTAAATTGGTGCTTGCTTGCTCACCCAGGTGGCTGTGGCATGGAGCCCCTGGAAGCCGTGTGATGGTGGCAGGCCTTTTAACTGGTGCCAGTCTGAGGTGTTCCCTTTGCTACCTCCTGCCCACAGGAGTTGGTGGGAAGTGATAAGGAGGCAGGTCTGGTACCAGGCACCCTACCCCAGGCCCATTAGGACCATCATTAGGATGGCTTATCTGGCCTCGTTCTCATCTCTGAGATGGGCTTCTCTTCCCAGGTTCGGGGTGGGAGAGTGCTGTAACGTACCTTTCATTTTTACTGGTGGGAGTCTTGTGTCTAGCTTCCTTCTTCCCTAACACGAGCTGGGAGGGTCCTGGAGGCACCCCAAGTCCTCATGCTCTCCCTAGAGAGAGGGCAGGGGTCATGCTCTTCCTAGAGAGAGGGCAGGGGTCAGCTTTGCCTGGACGACTTCTGTGCAGCCTCAGCGCAGGTGGTGAGCTGTTCCCAGCTCTCCTCCGTCCACAGATTGTTCTAGAATCCTTGACTGTGGGCTCCCTGCTCCCTTCTCTCCATCTCGCCAGCCTCTGAGGGGAGGGCAGGATGGGCTGCAATCCAGCCCCGCCGCTCAGCCCCATGGGACTTTGGTTGGGTGACTGTCTCACCCGGCAGTCGGTGACGAGATCACAGCTAATATGCACCGGACACTTGCTGTCCTCCCTCGAGGTGACGACATTGGCCCAGATGGGCAGAGGAGCTGGGATTTGGGCCCGACTGACAATAGCAGCAGCTGCTTCGCAGGGTTGTTTGAGGATGTAGCTCACTCGTAGACCCCCGTGCCGCCCTCCTCCCTGCCCTTGGACCTGACCACTTTCTACCTTCTCTCTCTTTCCCCAGAGGCAAGAGGAGCAGCAGCGACACGGCCCCTCGCCTTGGAGGGTCCTGTACAATCTCCTCCTGGGACTGCTGCCCTTGCCCAGGGGCCGCGGAGCCCCGGAGATGGAGCCCAATTAGGTGCCTGCACCTGCCTGGTGGACGTCGGGGACTTGGGGGGCAGGCCCCTCCCACAGCCTGACGCCCTGGCCAGCACAGGGGACATTTTCTGCACCATGTAGCATACTGGACTACGAGCCCTGCCTGTCCCAGGGGCGGGCCCGGGCAGCCACTCCAGACCCAGCCCCGGCCCAGCCTGGGGTGCACTGTCGGAGATGTGGACTCCTGGGTCCCTGGCCGAGAAGCCAGGGGAGAGAGGGCTGATGGACTCAGCGTCTGAAGGCGGCGGTGACCGAGGGGGTGGGGACTGAGCCGCCCGCCTCTGCCGCCCACCACCATCTCAGGAAAGGCTGCTGGTGCTGGCTGCCCGTTCCAGCTGCAGGGGGGACACTGGGGGGTCCCTCCCAGTGCTCCTTCACTTTGGGCCTGGCCTCAGGCCCCTGGTGCTTCCCCCCCTCCTCTTGGGGAGGGGGCCCGTGAAGAACAAATGAGCCAAACGTGACCACTAGCCTCCTGGAGCCAGAGAATGGGGTGCATCTGACGGCTGCCCCAGCCCGGCGCCCAGCCATCTTCCCTGAGCCAGCCGGCGGGTGGTGGGCATGCCTGCCTCACCTTCATCTGGGGGTGGCCAGGGGGGCCCAGACTGTGAATCCTGTGCTCTGCCCATGACCACCCCCCTCCATCAATCCATTGCATAGGTTTAGAGAGAGCACGTGTGACCACTGGCATTCATTTGGGGGGTGGGATATTTTGGCGGAAACCGCCCCAGCCTTAGTCCCCAGGGCGAAGCGCTGGGGGGAAGAGGGGAGTCAGGGAGGGGGAGTCTCAGAAGAGGGAGGAGTCTGGGAGTGGGGAGGGATGGCCCAGCCTGTAAATTACTGTACATGCGCTGCTGTAGATACCGGAATGGATTTTCTGTACATGTTTGGTTAATTTTTTTTGTACATGATTTTTGTATGTTTCCTTTTCAATAAAATCAGATTGGAACAGTGGATCCTCTCTCTGCTCTCCTTCCCCGCCCGTGACCTGGGCAGAGCTGCTGGGTCCGGCCGGGGCCCACGGGCACCCCTGTCCGCAGCTGCTCCTCAAGGAGCCGGGCGCCCTGTGTGAGCCCAGCCTCCTGGGCGCCTGTGCCGCTCCCACTCAAAGCAAAGTCCCGTGAGGGTGGGGCTTGGGGTACTTTCCCAGTGATCTCCCCCAGATACAGTAGGTCGTGGGGGCTCCGTATTTACTGAGTGAATGAGTGACCTGCAGCTCATTCAGCAGCACCACCGGGAGGAGTCCTGGGGAACTTGTCAGTAATGAGACGCTGTCCCTGCTCTCATGACGGCACTAGGTGACAGGGGAAGCAGCGACATAGCGAGACAATAGCGCTGCCTAAGGCCCAGCACACGGCCTGGCACCAAGAGCTGGTGTGGACTTAATATAAGAAGGCGGCCTGGGTTACCTTCCTGACCGCGGCACTGGCCCATGCTCTTCTGTGTCCTCTCCATGCAGGACTGGCCCACACGTCGATGAGAGAGAATCCTTGATTGGCTGCCTCCCGCAAGCTCCACACTGGGGATCGAGCCTGCAACCTGGGCATGTGCCCTGACGGAGAATCAAACTGTGACCTCCTGGTTCATAGGTCAATGCTCAACCACTGGGCCATGTGGCCGGGCAACATTCGCATTTCTTATAATGTATTTCTGCTGGTGACGAATTCTCTTAGTTTCATCTGAAAATAGTACCTATTTTCACTGGTAATAGACTTCTACATTTGTTTACTTTCAGCATTAAAATTTTTTTTTTTTTTTTTATTTCAGGGAGGAGGGCAGAGGGAGAGAGAGAAACATCAATGATGAGAGAGAACCATTGATTGGCTGCCTCCTGCACACCCGCTACTGGGGATCGAGCCCACAACCCCAGGCATGTGCCCTTGATTGGAATTGAACCCGGGACCCTTCAGTACACAGGCTGACGCTCTATCCCCTGAGCCAAGCCAGCCAGGGCCTTTCAGCATTTTAAAAATGTTGTTTTGGCCGAGACCGGTTTGGCTCAGTGGATGGAGCGTCGGCTTGCGGACTGAGGGGTCCCGAGTTCGATTCCGGTCAGGGGCATGTGCCTGGGTTGTGGGCACATCCCCAGTGGGGGATGTGCAGGAGGCAGCTGGTCGATGTTTCTGGCTCTCTGTCTCTCTCCCTTCCTCTCTGTGAAGAATCAATGAAATATATATATATTTTTAAATATAATTATTTTATTTATTTTTTTCCATATATTTTATTGATTTTTTTACAGAGAGGAAGGGAGAGGGATAGAGAGTTAGAAACATCGATGGGAGAGAAACATCGATCAGCTGCCTCCTGCACATCTCCTACTGGGGATGTGTCCGCAACCCAGGTACATGCCCTTGACCGGAATCGAACCTGGGACCCTTCAGTCCGCAGGCCGACGCTCTATCCACTGAGCCAAACCGGTTTCTGCCAATGAAATATATTAAAAAAATAAAATAAAAATAAAAATGTTGTTTTGGTGCTCGCTCCGGCAGCACATATACTAAAATTGGAACTATACAGAGAAGATTAGCATGGCCCCTGCGCAAGGATGATACGCAAATTCGTGAATCGTTCCATATTTAAAAAAAAAAAAATGTTGTTTTGGACCATGGCCAAGGAGCTCAGTTGGACAGAGCATCATCCTGCTATGTCAAGGTTGTGGGTTTGATCCCTGGTCAAAGCACAATCAAGAATCAACCAATGGCCCTAGTTGGTTTGGCTCAGTGTATAGAGCGTCGGCCTGGGGACTGAAGGGTCCCAGGTTCGATTCCAGTCAAGGGCACATGCCTGGGTTTCGGGTTCGATCCCCAGTAGGGGGCGTGCAGGAGGCAGCCAATCAATGATTCTCTATCATCATTGATGTTTGTATCTCTCTCTCTCTCCCTTCCTCTCTGAAATCAATAAAAATACATTAAAAAAATCAACCAATGAATGCATAAATAAATGGTATAACAAATCAATGTGTCTCTCTCCCCCTCTCCTTCTCTCAAAATCAATAAATACAATAAATAGCACTGGCCAGTGTAGCTCAGTTGGTTGGAGCCTCATCCTGTGCACCAAAAGGTGGCGGGTTTGATTTCTGGTCAGGACACACACCCAGGTTTTGGGTTTTATCCCTGGTTGGGGCCTGTTCAGAAGGCAACTGATCAATGTTTCTTTCTCACGTTGATGTTTCTTTCTCTTCCTCTCTCTAAAATCAATGAAAACCATATTGAGAATTAAAAGTGAAATCGATATATTTAAAAGATGCTGTTTCACTGTCTCCATTTCTGATGAGAAAGCCGGGACCATTTGAATCCTAGTTCCTGACCCCATGTATGTTGGGTCATTTCGGATTGCATCCTGGGAGGTGATGTTGTAGACATTCTGGATCTTTTTTTTTTTTTTTTTTTAAATATATTTTATTGATTTTTTACAGAGAGGAAAGGAGAGAGATAGAGAGTCAGAAATATCGATGAGAGAGAAACATCGATCAGCTGCCCCCTGCACACCTCCCACTGGGGATGTGCCCGCAACCCAGGTACATGCCCTTGACCGGAATCGAACCCGGGACCCTTCAGTCCGCAGGCCAACGCTCCATCCACTGAGCCAAACCGGTTTCGGCGACATTCTGGATCTTGTTATCACCTCCCAAGGATGTGGCTGTTTTAGTTTCAGGGGATATTTGTGTTTGCTAGACTGAAACTGCGGCAGTGGCCACGGCTCACCGTTCACTTCAGCCCTCCTGTCTGCCCCACGCTTCACAGTCCAGGGGTCGGCAGGAGTCCCGGGCTGAGTTTACACACACAACTTGTGTTTCTCCTCCCTTGGCATTTTCCTCCCCAGTAGCTCTGGTGACTCTCCCTCCTCTGGTTCTTCAGGTCAGTAAGACAGCTGGCTTCCTACCGCAGTCCGAGCTGCCTGGCGCAGAGCAGTGCCTCAGGTTAACGCGGTGGGACACACACACACACACACACACACACACACACACACACACCAGAAGACTCACCTTGTGGCCAGCTCTTCCTGCAGTTTTCAATTCCCCCCTCACATCCACCTGCCTTTGGTCACTCTCCAGAGCCATCTAATAGTTGTTCTTGGGTAGGGTTTCTGTTTTTTGCTTTGCATTGTCTAGAATTTACTCACTCACAAGCGGGGTTATCTGTTAGGAACTTACTCCACCGCACAAGAAACAGAACTTTGGTATCTTCTTTGGAATAGAACCAAATCTGTCATATTAGGAGGGAAAGTGGGGAGTCCTGCCCCACCACCCAGGTCAGATGGAAAGAGGCAGACACCCAGGGCCAGAGGCCACTTTTTTTTTTTAAAATACATTTCTTTATTGATTTCTGAGAGGAAGGGAGAAGGAGAGAGAGAAACATCAATGATGAGAGAGAATCACCGATCGGCTGCCTCCTGCACACCCCCCACTGGGATTGAGCCCGCAACCCAGGCATGTGCCCTTGGCTGGAATCGAACCCGGGACCCCTCAGTCCGCAGGCTGATGCTCTATCCACTGAGCCAAGCCAGCTAGGGCCAGAGGCCACATTTTGTTAGCAAAGTCCAAAGGGGTGGGTTGCTCCGGTCTGGGCGGCTTTCTCCCTTGGAACCGAGGTGCAGGCCAGTCCTGCAACTTGGCAGAGCTGAGGCTGAGGACCTTGGCAGTGAGGCCCTCGGCTAAGCCCCTGCCCCTGCCAACTGCAACCTCTAGCAAGCTGACCCCGAACCACCTCCAAATGCTCCCTCCTGCAATGGCTGCTTCTAGAGATTTACTTTTCATTGTTCCTTTTTTTTCTTCCGTAAAAAAAAACATGACCGTGTGCCTTTGTCAAACTTTCAATCCTGTGCTACATGCATGTACTATCTATGCAAACAACAAGTGAGCGGTACAATGCTACCAGCCCACAGCCTTTTGGAAAGAATCACCATCTCAAATGCATTTATATACTCTGTAACCTGAGCATCTGGCTTTGGGCAGTCTTTCCCAAGTGTGTACAATGAAAACAGGCTCAATGTCACTCAACAGCAGCCTGATTAAATAGCTTATGCTTCATCTGTGGTTTTGGAATTTGATGCCTGATGCACTGACAAGGATCTCCAAGGCAATGAGAAAAAGCAAGTTGCAGAAAAACATTTATAAATATGCATAATAGCAGGTAACATAGAGCAATTTCTACTCAGAGAACATAGTAACTCATTTAATTTCCAAATATCAGAGGAATATACAATTACCCCATTTTATAGATGGGGCAACTGAGGTACAAAAAGGTCACTTGCCCAAGGTCACATAGCTAAGTGGTAGAGGCTGGACTTGAACCTGACAGCCTGCCTGTAAGGATTCTCTCAGTGGTTGTGAGGCGTGACCTCTGGGAGCTGGGTATGAAAGGTGACATCCCTAACCGACAAAAAGCAGCTCACGTTTCTCTCCAAAATCCTGAGTTTAGCTGTGAAGTCAGCTGCTCTTGCCACATGGCCAACATTGAGCTGACAGGCTGTGACGCAGGGGGAGGAATCTTTTTTACTCATATGCTGGTATGTATATGTGTGTGTGTATAATTTTTATTGATTTCAAAGAGGAAAGGAGATAGAAACATCAACGATGAGAGAGAATCATCAATTCGCAGCCTCCTGCAGGCCCCCCACTAGGGATTGAGCCCAAAACCCAGGCATGTGTCCTGATGGGGAATCGAACCATGACCTCCTGGTTCATAGACCGATGCTCAACCACTGAGCCGGATGGGCTTATGCTGGTATATTGCTTGACAGTTTTAGTACAAACTTAAAAACAAAATCCACCTGCCCCTCTGGACCCAGCTGAAGGTCCTCCCCTCGCACTGGGGCTGCCCAGTGGTCCTCAGTGGTGACTGCTAGGCCTCAGGAGCTGTGAAGGCAAAGCCCGTCTCCTCGTCCTCACCGAGGTCTTAAGCCAGCCGTGGGCAAACTACGGCCCGCTTGAAATGAATATAACTAAAAAAAAAAAGACCGTACCCTTTTATGTAATGATGTTTACTTTGAATTTATATTAGTTCACACAAACACTCCATCCATGCTTTTGTTCCGGCCCTCCGGTCCAGTTTAAGAACCCATTGTGGCCCTCGAGTCAAAATGTTTGCCCACCCCTGTCTTAAGCGATGCCACGACGTGTTTCCTGCATGTCCCGCACGAAGGCCTTCCCTGCCAGCTGTTTGGGTGAAGCGGGTTCCTCATCTGCAATCTTGTCACAACAGTATCTACCCCCATGGGGCTGCTATGAGGGTTCAATTTAGCTAAAGCACAAGCATTTTGGAAAGCAGCAGGCAGGGCCCTAACCGGTGTGGCTCAGTGGATAGAGCGTCAGCCTGCGGACTGAAGGTTCCCAGGTTCAATTCCGGTCAAGGGCACGTACCTTGGTTGCGAGCACATCCCTAGTCAGGGGTGTGCAGGAGGCAGCTGGTCGACGTTTCTTTCTCATCGATGTTTGTAATTCTCTATCCCTCTCCCTTCCTCTCTGTAAAAAATCAATAAAATATATTAAAAAAAAAAAAAGCAACAGGCAGGTAGTGTGACATGCTAGCATTATCATTAAACTCTTTGACCTGAAGACTACCACCTAAGCTTTCCATTTCACCACCTGTAAAAGGGCGAACAGGACACAGCTCAATAAATAAACACGTATTTACAAAAGAAACTGACCATGGCCTTGCATTGCAAGAACGTGGGGCTGTGACGGAACCCAGAGCTTCCTGCTCTAATCTTTCACCTGGTCCGCTGCCATGTTCCATCTGAGCCCCTCAGCACAGTAAGCACTGACCAGAATCTGGCAACTGCGCAGGCAGAGCGGGGTGTGCAGTGGAGAAACCTGGCCGCCCCGAAGCCAGCCCGTTTCCCTTCACCCGGTAGCTCCGGCACCCCAACATGTGGCACTTTCAGGAGCAGACCCTCCTTCCCACGTGGCTACATAGCTCCTGGAGGCACTAGAAACCACGGATAACCACTGTGCACCTCCTGGAGACTCAGGGAAACCCACTTTATGATAATACTGATGTGTACTATGGGCGAATATGCAATTTGAAGAAACGATAATAAAGACATTTCTTGCCCGGGGCTGGCAGCTGCCAGCACCACCTCCCTGATTCCCGAGGGCTCCCCTCTGGATGACTCAATCTCCGCCACGAGAGGTACCGGGCGGAAAAGTTTGAAAGCCTCAAAGATTCTACAATGACAATTTTGTTTTTATCCATCCGGACCTACCTGCTCCCCCTTGTGACCAAGGCCCCACATTGCAAAGTAAAGGAAATAATTAGCTCAACGTTTCTAACAGGGTGTGAAATTCACGCATCAATAACACCACTGACCTTAGTGCCTGACAGGCATGGGGCCCACAATGGGGCCCCTCCAGAAACGCAGCCCTTGCCTCACCCAGGGCAGGAGCAAAGGGGCAGGACTGAGTTCTACCTCCCAGAGACCAGCTCTCGTTCACCAGTGCAACAGGATTAAAGTAGAAAGGAGCCCTAGCCGGTTTTGCTCAGTGGTTAGAGCGTCGGCCTGCGGACTGAAAGGTCCCGGGTTCGATTCCGGTCGGGGGCATGTACCTGGGTTACGGGCATATCTCCAGTAGGAGATGTTCAGGAGGCAGCTGGTCGATGTTTCTCTCTCATCGATGTTTCTAACTCTCTATCTCTCTCCCTTCCTCTCTGTAAAAAATCAATAAAATATATTTAAAAAAAAATAAAGTAGAAAGGAGCCCTAGCCGGTTTGGCTCAGTGGATAGAGCGTCGGCCCATGGACTGAAGGGTCCCGGGTTCGACATTGGACAAGGGCAAGTACCCCAGTTGCAGGCTTGATTCCCGGCCCTGGTCAGGGAACGTGTGGGTGGCCACCAATCAGTGTTTTTGTCTCCCCCCTTCCCTCCACTCTCTCTAAATATTAATGGAAAAATATCCTTGGGGGAGGATTAACAACAACAAAGGAAAGGAGCCCATTCATTCATTCTAACTGGCCGGGCCCAAACCTCACTCATGTTTACATCGAGGAGGAACCCACTCAGACGTGGTGTTCCGCGGACAGCTCTGACTGGTCCCAGCCGTGGGAGTGGGGCATATTGCTTAAGGTCAATTTCAAAAGGAGGCCATCGCCACGTTCACTCTGTGCAAGGCCTGGCACAGAGGCGCTCCACTACAGGTGGCATCGGTGTCACGCTTCACTCCTTTCCCACTGCCGTTCCTGTCCCTGCGCCCAGCCACTAGCTCGCTGAATTCTCAGCACACAGCTGGAACAGAGGCTTCCATGCGCCTCTTTGCTGTGATACCCAGAAAAAAGGTGGCAGGAACCATGTCGGAGGTGAGAAATCCTAGTCCTGTTAGAGTCTAGTGGAATTTCTTCAGGTTTCAAAAGGCAATTGGGGGATCACTCCCTGTCAGAGGAAGTTTCAAATGTGGAAGAAAAACAAACAGATCCTAAAGCAAATAACTTTATTTCTACCATTCCTTCTTAAAGGACCAAGGGAATCTAGAAAATATAAAAAAAATCAAAACACAAGCAGCTGCCACTCAGGGGTAACGAAGGACGACACAGCCCTTAAATGCAACGGGCTCCCGCGCCACAGCAGCGCCGGCTGTGAACAGCACAGGCTCCTCCCTCCCAGCGGCCCCCACAGATCAGAACCCCAGGGGCGGGGCCTTCAGAACAGGTTTCCTAATATTCAGCCCGAATGCCCTAGAGGACCCGGTGCCGGTTCCTCTGTCCCGCAGCCCAGGCTGGACTCACTAATCCTCAACTAACACTCGGGACCCGCGCACCAGAGGCCACCTGTTGTTTTTCAGGATTTCGAACTCCGGAGGAAATACACCCGCCTGCCATGTTTTTCCTCCCGGGGCACCTGTCTGCATTTGGAACTGCGGTTCCACTCGTGTTTCATGGGGCCTGGGCCTCATTCCCCCGAGGCCATGCTCCCCGCAGTGTGACAGCGGGCGGAGGAGAAGTCCAGGAAGGTGGCGAGAGGCTCCCACGCAACCAGGTGTGCTGGTCCCTGGCGGTACCCAGGGGTGTGGCGATGTCGTGACGGCACCGGGACAGAGAGGCGCTGGAGGGCACCTGCAGGTGCTGCCCGCTCAGCGGAGCTGGCAAACAGTCCTGCGCGGTGCGGGAGGGAGGCCGCCGGGCCCTCCGCCCCCTCATGTGCAGCAGCTGTTGGTGCTCGCGAGGAGCACATCTGCACGACCTCATTGTTCACAGGAAAGGGTTTGCGTTGGTCCAATGACTTCACTCTTCTCTCGCCGAGAGGTGCCGTGGTGGGAGGAAGGGCAGGGAACGCAGGCGGGCACGCTGGGGGTCGGCATCTTCAGGGCTGCCGTGTGGGGGGTTCACTTGGGGCCGAGGCACTCCACAATCCCGTTTCCCTTCATGCCGTCAAAAAAGAAGAAGTTGTTGTGAGGTGGGTCCCTTTGAGACAGGGCCTGGGGAGAAAAACAAGAGGGTTCAGCTCACGTGCTTTAAAAGGGACAAGATGGAGGGAAAAAACCCAGACCAGACCTTCCACCAGCGGTGTGGGCAGCGGTTTCTCAATAGAGGTCGATTTTGCTCCCCAGGGGCCATTTGGCCATGTCTGGAAACTTTTTTTTTTTTTTAAATACAAGCGAAAGTTTATTTAGAGAGTCACAGAGGTAGAAAAAGTGAGCCAGCTGGGCTGCACAGGCTCAGGAAACAAGTTTCAGAGGCCAAAGAAGGGCCCCTGGAGCTTAGGAGAGAGAAGAGAAGGCAGAGGCAAGACGCCCAGGGGAAGGAGCAGGGAAAGGCTCCCGTGAGCTCGAGCACGGAGGCCTTCTGGATGGTCACATTTCTGCGCTGGCCTTTGCCAGCTGTGTGCCCTTGGAGAGGTGACTTAGCTTCTCTGAGCCTTACTTCCCCATGTAAAGCACACATAACAGATGTACTATCCTAGGCACTGAGAGGGGTGAGCCCTGCTAGTATGGCTGAGCGTCAACTCAGGCACCAGGAGGTCCCAGTTTGATTCTTGGTCAGGGCACATGCCCGGGTTGCAGGCTTGATCCCCAGTAGGAGACAATTGATCAATGATTCTCCCCTCTTCCTTCCCCTCTCTCTAAAAAAACAACAACACAACAATAAAAACGTATTTTTTTTTAAAGAAAAAGAGATGAGCTCAATCAAAAAAACTTGTATGCATATATGCATAACCCATGGACACGGGCAATAAATAGTGTGGTGAAGGCCTGGGTCGGGGGTGGGCTAGGTGGTCAATGGGGGGAAAAAGGAGATATCTGTAATACTTTCAACAACAAAGATTAAAAAAAGAAAAGCGAGATGATATACCTCAAACCCCTTCACCAGTGCCTGGCATGAAGGAGCAGCACCTGGCGAGGTGCAGGGGTAATTGTCATGGCTGTGACAGAAGGGCAGCGATTCCCTCCAACACACCTCGCTGCGGCTTCCGGAGCCCTCGCCTCCCGGCCGCAGGACAGGCCTGGGAGCAGCTCTTCAGCCACAGACACGATGACTGTCTCGTGGGGTAAACAGACGGACACGGCACTTTTTTTAATCCTCCCCCGAGGATATTTTTCCCACCAATTTTTAGAGCGAGTGGAAGGGAGGGACCCAGCACTTTTAAGGATAGGGTCAGACAACCTGAATTCACAAGCTGAGTCATGTGTGCACAGCTCTGGGCCCATACGTGCCGGTGATCTAAGAGGTTCTGAACCCAAACAGGGCTACCATCACCTTGGCCAGCTTCTAGGCAGTGGGTCCCAGGGAGCTCCATGGTGTCACTCATAAGGCACGATCTCACTTACAAGGTTAGAAATTGCTCTAAACGTCCTGAACTTCTCCTTGAACTGAGCGCCAATCCCAATCCATTTCCTCATCTGTCAGTGGGACAACTGTACCTACTTTAAGGGGCTATTCAGCCACCTGTCCAAGGAGATGTGTTAGCGTCTAATCGCGTCAGGTGTAGTGCTAGATCCTGAGGAGGGGGCTCGGATCTGACAGGCTCGCTCCTGCCTGCTAGGGTTTCTGGGAGAATGAAATGCGACCAGTCTTGTAATGTACCTGGCACAGCGCAGATGCTCAGTAAGTGGGAGCTGCTACGACTAATGGGGGCCAGCACCCCCTGCCAATGGCTGAGGATCCCAAGCCCTCAGCCGGGTGGAAGGCCCAGGAGCCCACAGCCAGAACTCCTAGAGCCTGGAAGGAACCCAACTTACGGGTTACAATGCGGCCTACCCTGGAGCCCGAGATGGCCACTGTCACGGTCACCTGTACACTGAGTGCAGGGGCCCTACTGTGGACGGGGAAGGAAGGACGACTTCCACCTAAGGGAGCATGGCACCGGAGGACGTGGGCAGAACACATGGTGTCTGAAATGCAGAAGGAAGGAAACAGATGATTCCAAGGGGACAGAGTTTACATTTGTCCCCCACCTCCTAGTGTTCACTTTCTGACGGTCAGATGGCCTCTCAGGAGAGCCTACCGCCAGCTGACTGAAGGCTGACCTGTGTTAAGCAGGGGGAGTGGAGTGAGTGGTGGGGACCAGACAGCAGGGCACGGGGTGAACATGGGGCAAAAGGTAAAGTGCTTCCCAAGCCAGATGGGGGCAGGAGGAGATTCCAGACACGCCCAGCAACCGAGAATGCAGAGCGCTCTGGCTCGCTGGGATAAACAGAAACAAGACGCTGGCAACAGCTGTCCCCAGCAGGCGGCGAGGAGGGGGCTGCATTAGAGGTTAGGACTGGGATGCAGAGAAGCCGCTGCAAGCAATCGGGTCAAGGCCACCTGCTTTGACCCCAAATCTCCATCCCATACGAAAAATCCAGGGAGCGGCTTCTCATGGGATGTGCAGAGTGAGCCTGGGGGTGCAAGGACAGCAGCCCTGGGTCCACACAGACGCAGAGCCGCTGGACTGGGTGTCAGTTTGGGACAGTGCCTGAGGCATGATGACCAAGTGGGGAAGAACACAGGCCCAGAAACCAGACTGCCTAGGCTCGAATCCTGGCTCCCCACTTCCCTGCACCTCCACCCCACTTTATACATCAGGGATCACCACACTTCTACCTCTGCGGCTGCTGGGAGGATAAATTAGTTCATCCATGTAAGGAACAGTCTCTGTATGGCACTGGTTATCTATTACTAGAGGCCCGGTGCATGAAATTTCATGCACTGGGGGGTGGGGGTGGAGGGTGGAGTCCCTCAGCCGGGCATGCACCTCTCGCAGCCCGGGACCCCTGGCTCCTTACCACCCACCGCTGCTGCACTGGCCAACCGTAAGCCCGGCTTCTGGCTGAGTGGTGCTTCCCCTGTGGGAGTGCACTGACCACCAGGAGTCAGTTCCTGCATTGAGCGTCTGCCCCCTGGTGGTCAGTGCACATTATAGCGACTGGTCGTTCTGCTGTTTGGTCGATTTGCACATTAGGGTTTTATTATATAGGATTATATAGGATAGGATTATCACTACAGGCCACAAGAATACCTACATTCCCATTCCCACCTTCTGATTCTCCATCACTGCACTTTGTCATGGACCAGCACAACGCTGCCCACGGAGAGGACAAAACACTGCAAGTCCATGAGCACCGAGACCCTGACAAAGGCCACTCTAACGTCTTTGGGCAAATAGCAAAGTTCCCAGAGGAAGTAAAATTTTTTTGAGGGTATGCTATAGCTTTAGCAGCCCAAATGTTCTTCCAGAAGAAATGAAAAATGCTGCCCTAGCTATGGCCCCAGGTAAGACACTTCCCCTTGGAGAGTGCCAATGACAGCTACCCAACATGTCACAGGCCCCCCTTGCAGCGCCTGTGGGCTCCTGCACAGGCACAGGCACTGGTCCTGGCTGTCCGCCTCCTCTGTAAATACTACGGGTCTACGGGTGGGATTAACAAGAAGGAACTCTGGGGCCATGGTGATGGACAGAGAAACCCTGTCGAGGAGAAGAGCACGGACTGGAGTCCCTCTCAGGGCCTCAGCAGTGTCCTTCCTTAAGAGGGCATCACGACAGCACCCACTTCCTAGAGCCAGGAGAAGCAAATAGTTGGCCAACAGCATCAGCACCAGCCCCCTGGGCAGGTCAGCTGGGATGGGGGGCAGTACTATGTCCAGCTCTGGGCTCAGCACAGAGCGGCACTCAGAGGTCATTTGCTGAATGCCCACCTGGGCTGGAAAAGGGAAGGAAGGGGAAGGGCGGGGCATGAAACAAGGAAGAGCGGGGTCAGAGAAACCAGGGAGCCCAGAGAGCCCAGTGCCCTCTCGGCACATCTACAAGGTGTGCGGGGGATGAACTGTCATCTCCACAGCAACTGCTTACCTTCACGATTTCCTGGGCCAAGACCCCTCCAACCACTGCACACACAGGAGCCATCTCGGAGAAGCAGAACCTAGAAGGGAAGACAAGTGAAATGAACACGGAGGAACAGAAAGGGGGTAGGACATGTAGAAGGGCCAGCAAAGGGCTGCCTGAATGAAACATCTGCCAGGGAGTCAATCCTGACAGCAATGCTAATGCTGGCATCTAGGCGTGAAGGTTAAATCCAGTCCAGGGGTCAGATGGTGGCTGGGAGACCTTTGAACCTTGGCAGGCAGGAGCTGTTTCACAACACTTTTTTTTTTTTTTTTTTAGGTTAAAGGAAAGACTATATCTGTGCATCCTAAAAATAAGGTCCTTCAAATATCAGATGTGTCAGTGCCCCGGTCACATTCTAGCAATTCTATCCTTACCCACAATGGGCGGTGGGTTCCATATGCTATTCCCAGACACAGGTCAGGGAGAAGGCCTGTGGTAACATGCAGGAGGCATGGGAAATTTGGGATCTGATATGAAAGTATGGGGATAGAAAACAGTCTTCACTACCCACATAGATGCCAGCCCTTCTTGGGCCAGAGGACAAATGTTAGCTGATACTGTCATCAACCCTTCAAATCACCCATCCTGGGTAGCTAAACCCTATCTCCCACTACTTCCCCGGTTCCTAGCCCTAAACTCAAAGATATTTCTTAAATGAACAAACTGGGACATAGACAAGTTGCAGCTTCCCAAAGGAACCCTATGGTCAAGAGACCACCTCCAGCCCTGGCTAGTTTGGTTCAGTGGCTAGAGCTCCAGCTTGTGGACTGAAGGGTTCCGGGTTGATTCCAGTCAAGGGCACATGCCCAGGTTGCAGGCTCCATCCCCAATGTGGGGCATGCAGGAGGCAACTGATCGATGATTCTCCTTTTAACATATATACATATTTTTATTTCAGAAATGAAGGGAAAGGAAAAAAGAGATAGAAACAGCAATGATGGGAGAGAATCATTGATTGGCTGCCTCCTGCACGCCCCCCACTGGGACTGAGCCCACAACGCAACCCGGGCAAGTGCCTTGACGAGGAATCAAACCATGACCTCCTGGTGCATAAGTCGACACTCGACCACTGAGCCATGCTGGCAGGGCTAAACATATACTATTTTAAACCCAAATAATATCAACTATTATTCATTCCACACTATAATCTGATGGATATTTAGACTGTTCAACATTGCAATCATACATCTGGGTTCTGATACATTTTGCCCCTTTAAAAAAAGCCCTTTAGAAAGGCTATTATCACAACTTCCACCTTCCACCAACTTCTACCTTCTACCTCCCCACCCCAACCCCAGCAAGGATCAGCACTTCCTCTGTTCAGCCAGAGGTAACTTTTCCTACTGTTTATCAAGGTCTATTATAGAACTATAAGACATAGAGAACTATCACAAAGAAACACTATCACTCAGAATTCTACTATTCAAAGATAATCAAATGCCAGAATTTCGCCGAAACCGGTTTGGCTCAGCGGATAGAGCGTCGGCCTGGGGACTGAAAGGTCCCAGGTTCGATTCTGGTCAAGGGCATGTACCTGGGTTGCGGGCACATCCCCAGTAGGAGATGTGCAGGAGGCAGCTGATCGATGTTTCTCTCTCATCGATGTTTCTAACTCTCTATCTTTCTCCCTTCCTCCCTGTAAAAAATCAATAAAATATATTTAAAAAAAAATGCCAGAATTTCCCCTTTTATTAAAAAACAAAACAAAACAAAACAAAACACGTATTCTCTTGCCAAAACCGGTTTGGCTCAGTGGATAGAATGTCAGCCTACGGACTGAAGGGTCCCAGGTTCGATTCCGGTCAAGGGCATGTACCTTGGTTGCGGGCACATCCCCAGTAGGAGGTGTACAGGAGGCAGCTGATTGATGTTTCTCTCTCATCGATGTTTCTAACTCTCTATCCCTCTCCCTTCCTCTCTGTAAAAAATCAAAACAATATATATATATAAAATAAACAAAAACAAAAAACACACACGTATTCTCTTGTGATCATGCCACACAGTGTAATATTCTGCCTTTTCTCTCTTAAAGTATATTATTGTGTCCTGGCCAGGTAGCTCAGATAGTTAAAATGTCTTCATGATACACCTAGGTTGCAGTTCAATCCCTGGTCAGAGTACATGCAGGAATCAACCAGAGTGCATAAATGAGTGAAACAACAAATCAATGTTTTTCTCTCTCAAACCGATAAATTAAAAAAAAAAAAAAAATCAAATTTAAAAAATTTAAAGTATATTATTATTCTTATTTTTGTTTGTTAATCCTCATCAAAGGCTATTTTTTCCATTTATTTTCAGAGAGTGAGTGGAAGGGAGGAAGGGAGGGGGAGAGAAAGAAAGAGAAACATAGATGTGATAGATGCTTCAACTGGTAGTTTACCCACATGCGCTCCAACCAGGGTCAGGGAGCAAACCTGCAACCCAGGTATGGGCCCTTCACTGGGAATCAAACATGAGACCTTCCGGTGGGCGGGCCAATGCTCTAACCACCAAGAATACTGGCCACAGCTAAGTATATTCTCTCAACTAAATGCTAGCAAACCAAACCAGTAACATATAGGAAAACTTCTGCAACTCGATACAGGGCATCTATGAAAAATTCATAGCTGTCACCTACTCAATGGTGAAAGACTGAAAGCTGCTTTCCCAAGATCAGGAACAAGATACAGATGTCGGCTCTCACCACTTCTACTGGACATTGTACTGAAGTTCTAGCCAGGGCAGTTTAGGAAGGAGAAGAGAAATAAGAGACCACAGATTGGAAAGGAAGAAGCAATACATATTCACAGATAACATGATCTGGTATATAGAAAATACTAAGGAATTCACAGAAAAATTACTTGGATGATTAAATTAATTAGCAAGGCTTACAGGATATAGAATAAACATACAAAAATCAATTGTATTTTTATACATTAGTACTGAACATTGTAAAAATGACGTTAAGAATTCCACTCATAGTAGCATCCAAAATAAAATATTTAGAAATAAATTTAACAACAGAGGTGTAAAACAAATTTTGAAGACTACAATATATACCTGGAGAGTATTATGCTAAGCGAAATAAGCCAGTCTGAGAAAGACAAGTATCACCTGATATCACTCCTATGTGGAATCTAATGTACAAAATAAGTTGATGAACAAAATAGATCCAGAGACACAGAAGCACAGAGCAGACTGTGGAATCTCAGAGGGAAGGTGGGGGCGGGTGGGTGGTAAGTGATCAACCAAAGAACTTCTATGCATATATGCATACCACATGGACACAGACAATAAGGTGGTGAAGGCCTGGGTCGGGGGGCAGGGGCGAGCTAGAAGGGGTCCATGGAGTAAAAAAGGAACATACGTAATACTTTCAACAATAAAGATTTAATTAAAAAAACAACAACTACAATATATTGTTGAAAGAAATAAATGACCTAAATAAATGAAAATATATCTCATGTACATGGATCAGAAGACTTAATAATGTTAAGAGAGCAATACTCCCCAAATTATATATCTGACAGAAATAACTATATCAAAATTCCAGGTGCCTGTTTTGTAGAAATGGCAAAATCCATCCTAATATTCCTATGGGAATACAAGAGATCCAGAATAGCCAAAATAATCTTGCAAAAAGAACAAAGTTGGTCCTGGCCAGATGGCTCAGTTGGATGGAGTGTAGTCCCATATACCAAAAGGTTGCAGGTTCGATTCCCAGTCAGGAAACATATTTAGGTTGCGGGTTTGATGCCCAAAGTGTGTACAGAAGGCAACCAAACGATATTTCTCTTTCACATTGATGTTTCCCTTCCTCTATCTCTAAAATCAGTAAACATGTCATCAGATAAAGATTAAAAAATAAAATAAAATAGAAAGTTGAGGAATTCATGTGTCCCAATTTAAAAACTTACTACTAACAAAGCTATAGTAATCAACATCACATTATATTGGCATAAAAATAGACACACAGCCCTGACCAGTGTGTTCAATGGTTAGAACGCCAGCTTGCTCTCACATCGATGTTTCCTTCCCCCTCTCTCTTCCCCTCAACCTCCTCCCATCCACTCTCTCTAAAAAGCAATGGAAAAATATCCTTGGGTGAAGATTAACAAAAATCAAAAAAAGTAACAAAACAAATCAAACAACAGACATACAGATAAATGAAATAGAACTGAGAGTCCAGAAATAAATACATACATATATGGTCAATTAATTTTTGACCAGCGTGCCTAGACCACTCAAGGGGAATGAAAAAGTCTTTATAACAAATGGTACTGGGACATTTGGGTCTCCACATACAGAAGAATGAAAGGGAGCCCCTACCTCACAGCTTGTACAAAAGTTAACTTGAATATGGATCACAGACCTAAATGTGAAAGTTAAAACTAGAAAACTCTTAGAAGAAAACATACAGGAATAAATCTTTATGACCTTAGATTAGGTGGTGTGATATCAGAAGGATGTGTGAAAAAAGAAAATAGATAAATTGTATTTCATTAAAATTAAACTTCAAAGGATACCATTAAAGCCCCAGCCAGTTTGGCTAAGTGGATAGAGCATCGGCCCATGGACTGAAGGGTCCCGGGTTCAAATCCAATCAAGGGCACGTGTGGGAGGCAACCAATTGATGTGTCTCCCTCACATTGATGTTTCTCTCTGTGTGTCTCTCCCCCTCACTTCCACACACACACACACACTCTCTCTAAAAAAAAAAAAAATAATAATAATAATAATAAAAATTAATGGGAAAATATCCTCGGGTGAGGATTAACCCCCCCCCCCCAAACACACACACAATACCAACTAAAAAAACCCCACACAGGATACCATTAAGAAAGTAAGAAAACAATCCACAAAATGGGATGAAATCTTGTTAGTTATATATGAAAAGAGGACTTATATCTAGAATATATAAAGAACTCTTGTAAGACCCTCCACCAGCAAAAGATTACAACTCACTTACTGTGATACTCAAGTTATTACGGTGGTCTGGAACCCTGAGCTCTCTATCTCTGAGGTATGCCTGTATATTATATTGCTGGGAAAGGCAGGAGTACAGGAATAGAGAATGGATCAGCTACTGCTGGTGGGGAAGGGGCTGACTACAACAAAGCACCACAAGGGAACTTTCTGAGGTGATGAAACTTTCCTGTATCTTGATTGTGGTGATGGGTACCTAACTCTAGGTCTTTGTAAAAATTCATGAAACTGTAAAAATAAAAACAACACACACACACAGCTCTGGCCAGCATGCTCAGCGGTTAGAGCGCCAGCCCATGAACCAAAGGGTCTCGGGTTTGATTTCCGGTTAAGGGCACATACTTGGGTTGCAGGTTTGATCCCCGGCCCTGGTTGGGGTGAGTGTGGGAGGCAACCAATCAATGTGTCTCACACTGATGTTTCTCTCTCTCTCCATTCCCCCCTCAACTTCACACCCTTCATTCTCTCTAAAAATCAATGGGGAAAAATATCCTCAAATGAGGATTAACAATAACAACAAAATACACATGGTTCATAGAACTGTGTAACAAAAATAAATAAATTTTGCTGTATATAAGCTTTAAAAAACATATGAGGAAACAAAAATGAATTTTAGCCCTAGCCAGTTTGGCTCAGTGGATAGAGCGTAGGTCTTCGGACTTAAGGGTCCCGGGTTCAGTTCCCGTCAAGGGCACATGCCTGGGTTGCAGGCTCGGTCCCCATTGCGGGGTGTGCAGGAGGCAGCCAATTAATGATCCTCTCTCATCATTGATGTTTCTATCTCTCCCTCCCTCTCCCTTCTTCTCTGAAAGGAATAAAAAAAAGAAAAATGAATTTTACTGTATGGGAGTCTAAATAATGGAAATTAAATAAGACAAAACAAACATCTCAAGAAGCAACCAGACAAATCCAGAATATGAGATACTCTACAATATAACTGGACCAGACTAATAATAATAATAATAATAATACCAAAAAGTGGTAAACTGTTCTAGATCAAGAGTTGGAAAACTGTGCGTGAAAAATCAGACAGTAAATTTTTTGGATTTATAGGACATATGGTCTGTTTAAACTCTTTAAGTCTGCTGTTGTAAAGTTGTAAAAACTCTACAAAAGCTGTCACAGATAATACACGAGTAGGTATGAAATGAAACATTGTTTACAAAAACAGGTGGCAAGCTATAGTTTGCCAGCCCCTTGATTAAGAGACACAGAACCAAATGCAAGAGATGAATTTGGATGCAGTATATTAAAGCCTCGTGTCTGTATCATGCTCCTCTCCCCCAAAATAAAAGCAAAATATTAGCAACTGAATCTAGCTGAGCGGTATATAGGTATTCACTACTATACTAATCTTTCATTTTTCTGTATGCTTGACATTTTCCATGGTAAATACCATTTTAAAAATTGATTTTAGAGAAAGGAAGGGAGAGGGAGAGACAGAAACAGAGAGAGAGACAGAAACATCAATCGGTTGCCTCTGCATCACAACCAGAGATTGAACCCACAACCTTTGGATGTACGGGACGACACTGCAAGCAACTGAACCACATTGGCCAGGACAAAAAGCATCATTTTAAATCCATGCATAATATTGCATTGTCCTGCATTTCTTTTTTAAAAAAATTATTGACTGATTTTTAGAGAGGGAGGGAGGGAGGGAGAGGGGGGAGGGGGGGGAGAGGGAGAGAGAGAGAGAGAGAGAGAGAGAGAGAGAGAGAGAGAGAGAGAGATTTCTTCTTCCACTTAATTTATGCATTCATTGGTTGATTCTTGTATGTGCCCTGACTGGGGATTGGACCCGCAAACTTGGTGTATCAGGACGATGCTCTAACCAACTGAGCTACTTGGCCAGAGCTATCAATAACTCTTTAATGCTTCTCCAATTTCTCTTTTTTAAAATATAATAAGTATGTTTTGTACATAAAAGTTTGCTCAAATTATTTCTTTAGGGTATAATCTTATTAGTAAGGGGAAGAATTACTGTGTCAAACAGGGAACATTTTAATGATTCTTGATACATATTTCCAAAGTGTTCACTAAAAAGGTTGCAACTTTTCCCACCACCCTTGTTAACAATAAATGAGTCTTAAAAAAAATCTACAAAGGATTTTATTGATTTTACTTATGCTCTGATAGAAAATGTAGAAGACACAGTACCAGTGATCAGTAATTTTCCCTGGGTAATGGAATTACAAGTGATTTTCACGTTCACCTTAGAATTTATTCTGTACTGATTTTTCCATAACATGTATATTATTCTGTATTTTAAAAAAACAGTTAAGTTCACAAAAGGACAAATTCATAAATGTATGAATCCATTTATACGAGATACCTAGAATAGTCAAGTTCATAGAGGTAGAAGACAGAAGTTGCCATGGGCTTGGAGAAGACAGAAAGGGAAGTTAGTGGAAGGTGGTGGTGGTGGTTGTACAGCAATGTGAATGTACTCAATGGTTAAGATGTTATATTTTATTTGTGTGTACTTAACCACAATAAGAATTTTAAACAGTAAAAGTTATATTTACATATATAATTTATGAATGTTCATCATAAACATATATAATAGTGAAAAGCTACAAACAACTTAAATACCCTCTGATAAGGTGATGGCTGAATAAATAACCATGTGTCAGACAAGGACATGGATCTGTATTTTGACATAAATAGGCATGACATGCTGAAAAAAGAGGGTGATTGCATGGAAAATCTGATTTCATTTTGACTTTAGAAAGGAGAACACGTATGGGTAAATATACTCAGAAATCTGTGAGTCTAAACCCCGAAATGTTAGCTGTGGCTACTTCTCAATGTGGGACCGTGGGTGATCCTTTTCTTCCCTTCTACATTTTCTGGCAACAGGCACCTGTGACTTTCCTAATCAGAAAAGCAATAAAGCTCTCTAAAAAGAGAATAAATAAGGTCACATAAAGGACAGCGCAAGCACACCAGGACAGATGAGGGAAACGGAGACTTGTGCACAGCCTTCCCTACTCAAGTGCGCAGCCCTGCTCCGAGCTGGCAGTGGGCAATCTGTGAGGGTGCCTGAGCGGCCAGACACCCCATCCCATGTCAGGCCTCAAAGAGCCACCAAACCCCTCTTACTTATAGAGCAATAGCAAGGGAACACCTGAGCACACGAGGACCCAGACATGGGAAAGTGGTTTCCGCAGAGCAGGTGGGAGGGGGAAGGAAGCACTTGGGAGAGAAAACCAGCCAGCAGCTAGTTAGGCTGTTAGCAGTTAGGTGGTGGCTTTCTCTTCTGCGGAGCAGGGCCGCGGCCACTTTCGCGACAGAGCCATGCCACTCACTCTAAATGCCCAAATTAGTCAGCTGGCTGCATACGCACGGCCAGGCACGGGTCTGCTTGGCGGCCTGGTCTCCCTGGCAGCGTCTCCTGCAAACGGAGCCCTGCATGAGCCAGAGCAGGTACCACTTGCTTTCCACGTACTGTCCTCCCTTTACCAAGACATGCGTGCACGGCTGGGAGCCCAGCCTGCAGTGTCATTAGCCCTGAACTCCCCGTACAACTGACCAAAGCACCCCAAGGCTACTGCTGGTCCTAAACCCGGTGGGGTCTGCTACTGTCTAAACACGGTGCCCAGACACGAGAAAGAAACGACTGGAGAAGGGACTCTGATTCACTTTATTGCTAGAAGAAAACCAAAGAAGCACGCTACGACCAGATTATATGGTGAGACTTGGGTGAGGTCTTGGTTGGCTACTTACTAAAACCTTGAGCAAGTGATAGAGAAATCTTTCTGAGCCTCAGTTTCTTCATTTAAATAATGGGAAAATAATCACACCTCAAGGGGATATTGTGGCAATTAAATGTGGTAATGCATAGAACGTCTTCAATACGTGGTACTGTTGCCATTAGCTATATATATAAACCTTGGATTAGGCACTTAACTTTCCTGAACTTTAACTTTTTCTCACCTATAAAAAGAATTGTTGTGAAGAGAGAACATGTACATAATACATGCTCAATAAATTGCAGCCATTATTACTGCTGCTAAAGGTTAGGCACAGCAAAGCAATTTAGGAACTTTTCCCTAAGACAATGAAAGAAAACAAGAGTGCACTGACGATCTCAGAACTGCCTGGAAGGGGCTCCTGGCCTAGTCACTGTTTGGACTTCTCCAATCAGACTGGTCACCAAGGTGAAAACCTCCAAGTGCCCAAGAGAGAGGATGCTGGGAACACAATTGTCCTTGCTGCTGAGAGTAGACACTGGTGAGCCATCAATGGAGGGCACTGGGGTAATACCTACCAAGTAATAAATCACTCTACTGACTCAGCTACTCCCCGTCTATCAATTTACCCTGCAGGTGCACCTGCACACACAAGGCCATATACTGCAGCATACATGGTAACAAAAGCCTGGCCACAACTCGAGGCTGCAGGGGACTGGTTCAGTGACCGCTACTGCTCCTGTGCTGGAATACTATACAGAGCTGGGAAAACGAGGGAGGAATCTATGTACTGACCGGGAAACACCCCCAGAAGACACTGAAGTGAAAAAGGTAAACAATAGTGCAGTGGTTCTCAACCTTCTGGCCCTTTAAATACAGTTCCTCATGTTGTGACCCAACCATACAATTATTTTCATTGCTACTTCATAACTGTAATGTTGCTACTGTTATGAATCGTCATGTAAATATCTGATATGCAGGATGGTCTTAGGCGACCCCTGTGAAAGGGTCGTTTGACCGCCAAAGGGGTCGCGACCCACAGGTTGAGAACCGCTGCACTAGTGCATACAGATTTTACACTACCTTGAATTTTGAACCATTTAACTACTGAACAAACAATCTGCACGTCTCTTTCTCACACGCTGTGGCTACAGCAACGGAGAGGCAGAGGCCTGCGAAGTTGGCAGAACGTGGCCCAGGAGGCTCCCCTCAGGGCTTTTGGTCTCATAAAGCACCTCCCCAACTTAAGGCAAATACGCAGATGTTTATCAATCCAGGCCAAACTAATAAATGCGAGACCAACCTGACAAAGTCTTCAGGAAGCAGGTCAGGATTAACACCCAGGGAGTCAAGCACATCGTTTCGAATCTGGAGCAACAGCTCAGAATCTTCCCCAAAGGTATCACAACTAGGGTCTCTTCCCTTATCCGTGCGGAACTTCAGGAGCACTGGGGAAGGAAAAAGAAGGAGGTTAAAAAGCAAGTCTTTTCATAATAAATGCCCGTCGATGTGGAGAATTAAGTGGGTTTTTTTTTTCATTCTCTAGGAATTAGACATTAATTAAAATGTGGGCCAAGTGAAAGGGAATACACGTTTCATTTATTCAACAAATACAGTCAGAAAGGCAATCAAATAATTACAAAGATAACTACCATGACTGTGATGAGTGCCAGGACGGTATAGCAGAGGGTCTGTACTACCCACACGGTGGTGCCGGGTAAGGCTTCCCCAAGGAAGCATGACTGAGCGAATGTGTTTGGGGAGAAGCGGGGAACTTCCAGCAGAGGGAAAAGGCCTGACTCTGGCCCAGAAGAGAGGTCAGGGGCGGGAGGCATGCATTCTAGGCATCAGTTCAAAGGGCTGCTTCAGCCAGAAAGGCCAGCCAAACGCTCAGACTCATCAGACAGGCAAGTCATTGCAAACAAAACCTCCCTTAGTACAACAATTCATCAACCTCCAGAAACGAGTGTTTAATTTTGCTTTTGAACCAGAGAGAGGTTGAGAGGATGGCGGCAAATCAGAGCTACTGTGAAACAAGACTCTAACAAGCCTTGAACTTTTAGCACAACCAAAAACACACAGGCAGGAGCATGATAAGGTCCATCAAATGCCAACCCCTTCTACTCCACTGCACTGTCCACAATGTTCACTGCGAGCTGGGCAGGCGGTGTTCTTGTTCCCCACGTGCTCCCCAAGGCAGGCGCACAGCGGTCTCTAGGGCCCTCCTCCATCTCCTCCTTGTCACACAAGAGCGTGTATCAGCGGAGACAGAGACAAGTGGATCCCTGGCTGCTATGAGATAGCACCTCGTATCTGGAGGGGACTTTACAGTTTACAAAGTGCTTCCATTTAAGTTTCATCATTATTTGCGAACTGAAAAAGTGAACTGATTCGGCAAATTATACTCTCCATCAGTACAAGGGGCGCCTCCCTAAAAATAAAGGTGGACTGAAAACCCAGGCAATTGCTGTGAGGCTCTTTAAAAATGCATTTGGAACTCACCCCAGAATAAGAAATGAGTCCTTCTTTCTACTTGTTTTCTTAAGACTCACAGAGTTCTGGTGATGAGCAGCCTGGGTTGAGAACCCGCTCCAAGAAAGAATACACATTCACTCACTCAGCCAGCAAGGCCAAGCACTCACCGTGTGCCCGGCAGACCCAGGCATTAAAGGTGCAAGGGAAGGCGAGTGAGTCTTGGTGTCTGCACATGTGAAGGCGATGGGGAGAGAACAGAGAATTCAGGAGTCACAACAGATGGTCCAAGTCTGAGACGTTCATAAAGGGATTACAAAGTATTCCAAGAAGATCCGAAACCACAGAGGCCCAGGTAGAAGACATGGCCTGCTCCTGAGCTATGCCGTTCTCGGTGCCACAGCCAGAGAAAGGCCCCGGTCTGCTTCTCTGGCAACTTTCTAATGCCCAGGTCGGGCTCTGCACATCGCAGGTTTAAAAACAGGGGCGCGTGTACGTGTGCTCAGGACGCCTGTTTTGGACACGGTTTGCCATCTGGAAACATGACTCTCCTCTTTTCAAGAACACAGCTCCTAGAACCCTCGATTGTACCGAATCACTTGGCAGTCAACTCAAGGCCAATGACCATTTGGATGCTACTAAACTGATCTGCCTTCACCTGAGCTTAGCTTCTACCTCTGCAGATGTGTTGCTGGAATTCCATTTGGAGTAAATAAATGCAATCACAGAAGCTTTTGGGGGAGGGTGGAGGAGACTGCAGAAGAGGCAGTTAATCCCCGTTTAGACCCAACCTCCTGTCCAACAGTGTCCTGTGAAGACAAAGGAATCTGGAAACCTGCTAGTCTAGTCCAGCCAAAGCAGAGGGTACTGGAGCAAACTGCACTGAACGTCAGCGCTGCTCCATCTATCGCTTCTGAGAGGACAGAACCACAAACCCAGAATGAGTGTCAGCGTTGCCTGAGCAGATGACAGACGCAATGCCAAGTACAGCCGCTCATACTGCACAATTCAAGGCTCAGTGGCAACCACGTGGACAGGGAGGCTGCTTAATTTCAGGCCGTCAGGGTGGCGGACAGCAGTGGGGGCCCCACATGGTGCCGCCCATGTGATGCTCTCATTTCTTTGTCACTGGGACAGAAGCATCAACTGTCATACAGAAGGAAGAAGAGAGGGTCATTTTTTCAGCTCTCACCACAATGCTGTTCATCTTTTGGCTAAATATAAGCCCTTGGAGAAAGCTCAAACCATCCTAATAGTAAAACCAACAGTGCCTAGTATGTGCCAAGCATTTTACATAATTAACACTCAGCCACAATAACCTGGTGAGGTAGGGAGGTCCTCTTACTCTCCTTACTTTATAGGTGGGCAGACTGAAGTTCAGAGAGGTTCAGTGGCTTGTTCAATGTAACTGTCAGTAAGCATTAGTGCAGAAATGCCAACTCTGGCAATCAGCCTCTGTGCTTCTTAACCCTAACCGAATCCAGGAGAAACGGCAGGACCATCAGGAATGCAGCCCCAAGGATTCCAAGCGGTCTGGCTCTTTGCCCCTCACCTCAGAGGACTCCCATTCAACCACATTTTTATGCATTTTCCAGATAGGCCCTGCCCTCTCTCAACTGGTCCATTAATTTTAAGTTACTAATTCAGTGGGTGAGAAGTGAAGGCGGACGCCATACGAAACCTTGCCCATCCATCTTCAGAGAGTAAGACCAGTTTCATCTCAGAAAGAAGTAAGATGGCACTAGCAGGAGGAGTGAAGGCGGCCAGCAGTTGGCCCCGCTGTTTCTCTGGTGCAGGCCGCCTGGATGAGGGCCGGCAGGCTGGCACCAGCCAGATACCTCGCTGACCACATCTGAAGTCCTCTCAGGGCCTCTGGGAAGGAGGCCAGTCAGGCCACTTATTTGTAGCAAAGCAAACAGAAGCTGTATTTTTCACTCTTTTTCGAATGTCAGCACTCCAGTTAGCGGGGGTGGGAAGAAGCCCATGTTCTGGACAGGCAGCAGTCTCAGAACTGACCCTAGCCCCTGACGAGTTCTTGCTTATTAAATTCTCCTCTTTGTTCTGCTCTCCACCCTCCCAAATAGCCAGACACACACACACATCAGTGTTGACTCTGCATTTCTGAAGAGCACCTCCCCACCAGCTTCCAGATTATAAAACTGTCCCCATTAAGATCAAACTCAGGAATGGAGAGCTGCTCTGCCAAAAGATGACTCATTGAATCGCATCAAAACAGTGCACAAAATGAGAGTCCCAAACCTGATTAACTTCATCTGAACCTTTTAATTAACTCAGGTTGCTGAAGTCCAGGAAAATGACATTTATTGCTACAGATGACAGGCTTGTGTCTCTGCTGAAGTTCAGGTCTTGCCCATGTAACAAAAAAGACAAGCACCTTTTCATGTACTAAAAGGAAAACTGTGTACATGTGATTAACTACTAATTCTGCAAAAAGAAATGAACTCAAATTCATATTTATTCTGAACCAGAATACCAGATTGCTATGACTACAGGAATTTGGAAAGCAGTATTATTAATCACTGTATTTCTTTAGACAAATATCTTATTGCATTTAAACAGTGTGATTATATTTAGCATAATCACTAAGATCATCGGAAAAAATAGTATTTTTATAGGAAATAAAGTCAATGTTGCAAATAAGCCCCAACTCTATTTCTGTCCCCCAAAACAGCTCAATTAAAGGGGAAAGCTACATCTATATAAAAACCTCATTTGCCTGACTGACAACTAAGGCTTTGTGTGTCAGGTACCCCTGCCTCAGTCTCTGGCGCGCTCCAACCTATCGATAACCCTTCTCCCGTGCACTCTGGAAACGTCCTGGAAACCAGCTCTATTTCTGTGTTACATAAACTTCCAAGAAGATAGTTATCCTCTTAGACAACTGCCTATCTTCTAAGGCAAAACACTAGGTCTGACATGTAGTTAACTGTTCATTCAATAAGTACGTACTAAGCATGGCTTTGTGCCAGGCCCTGAGCTGGGCAGGTGAGAGCACAATGCACACTCTGCCCCCACAGAGCATTTGGTGAGGGTGGCAAATCCAAACTACTTATCCTATCTAATAAAAGAGAAACATGGTAATTAGCGTACGACCGCTACCCTTCCCATTGGCTAATCAGGGCTATATGCAAATTAACTGCCAGCCAAGATGGCGGCCGGCAGCCAGGCAGCTTGAAACTAACATGAGGCTTGCTTGCTTCAGTGACGGAGGACTCCAATGTTCCCCGCCTGCCACTGCAGGCCTCTGAGCTGCAACTCTAAGCAACTATGTAACAAATATAGAAGCTAAACAAAACCCGCCAGGCTTCAGCCAGCAGGATCGCAACATTGTAAGCAAAGGCCAGAAACCTACTTTAAGCAGCGGAGGCTGAAGAGCTGGAGCCAAGCCTCAAAGCTAAAGCTGGCCCAGAATAAAAAAGAAAAAAGAAAAAAAGGAGCGGTTGGGAGCTTCAGTCACCCCCAGCCTGAAAACAGCCCTCAGCCCCTCACCCAGACTGGCCAGGCACTGCAGTGGGGACCCCCACCCTGAAGGGTGTGTGACCAGCTGCAAACAGCCATCATCCCCTCACCCAGGCTGGCCAGGCACCCCAGTGGGGACCCCCACCCTGATCCAGGACACCCTTCAGGGCAAACCAGCCGGCACCCACCCGTGCACCAGGCCTCTACCCTATATAGTAAAAGGGTAATATGCCTCCCGGCACCGGGATCAGCATGACAGGGGGCAGCGCCCAAACCCCCTGATCACCCTGCGGCTCTGTGTGTGACAGGGGGCGGGGCCACAACCTCCCTATCCACCCTGCTCTGTTCGTGACAGGGGAAGGCGCCCCAACCCCCTTATCAGCCCTGCTCTGTGCCTGATAGGGGGGAGCTCCCCAACCCCCTGATCGCCCTGCGGCTCTGTGTGTGACAGGGTGCAGCGCCCCAACCCCCTGATCGGCCCTGCTCTGTGTGTGACAGGGCACGGCGCCCCAACCCCTCCCCCCGACGGGCCCGGCTCTGTGTGTGACGGGGTAGAGCCATAACCTCCCCATCGGCCCTGCCCTGAGTGTGACAGTGGCGGCGCCCCAACCCCCTGATCGGCCCTGCTCTGTGGGTGATAGAGGGCGGCGCCCCAACACCCTGATGGGCCCTGCTCTGTGCGTGACAGGGTACAGAGCCCCAACCCCCCTGATGGGCCCTGCTCTGAGTGACAGGGGGCAGTGCCCCAACCCCCTGATTGGCCCTGCTCTGTGCGTGACAGGGGGTGGCGCCGCAACCTCCCCATCGACCCTGCCTTGAGTGTGACAGGGGATGGTGCCCCAACCCCCCAATCGGCCCTACCCTGAGCATGACTGAGGGTGGCATCACAACCTCCCGATTACCCTGCTCTGAGCCCGACCAGGGGCTGCACCTAGGGATTGGGCCTGCCCTCTGCCACCCGGAAGCAGGCCTAAGTCAGCAGGTCGTTATCTCCCGAGGGGTCCCAGACTGCGAGAGGGCACAGGCCGGGCTGAGGGACCCCCCCCCCCCCCCGCCCGCGAGTGCAAAAATTTTTGTGCACCGGGCCTCTAGTAAGTTTATAAAAGGCGGGAACCAGAAAAGGAGCTCTGAGTTATGAGGGTGGATTGGGGCAGTGTATGTAGCAGCCAGGCTCCCGGCCACGGGGCAGGACCACCTGCTTTTCTCAGGTGCCCCCCGGCCCCCGCCCCCACCAGCCCAAACACCGCTGCCTTCTCTCTGCGAGGTCCTTCCTAGAAATGGGCAGGCAGCAGAGGACAGTAGTGAGGAGCTCGGCTCTGGAGCCAGACTGACTGCCTTGGCTGGATCCCCTACTTTTCCACCTACTGGCACCTTGGGCAAGTGACAATGTCCCTGGGCTTCTATAAAATAAGAATCCTAAGAGCACTTACCTTGCAGGGTTTAAGGATTTCGTGAACTAATCCACGTAGTGCACCTAGGACAGCGCCACGCACAGTGTGAGAATTCAGTAAGTGCCAACACTCCAGGATTGTGGCTACTCTTCCCCAGTCGCCATCAACCCAGCTCACCTGCCCCTTGGAGCTGACATGCTTGTTTATGCGGACCTTCCTCGGTTAACTGAGTTCCCACCACTAATGCAGCTGTGAGCTCTGGAGACGACAGGGACTCTCAATCTCCATTTATCTTACAATCATCTGTGTAAATTCACTTGTACAAGGACTGGCCTGCTTCTCCCCCCTAGATGTTTGCTCTGTGGGGCAGAGACCATTTCTATTTTGTTCACTACTATTTAGTTAATGCCTAACATGAGCGTGCCCCCTGGTAGGCACCAAGAAAGTAGGCTTCATGGGAAGCCTAAATGTTTGGGGAAGGAAGACAGTCACACGTAAGGGGCGAGGGCTCTCAACCAGGCCTGCTCTTTTATTAATCGAATTGAATAGTTTCAGGAAACCCAAGATGGATTTCTTATCAAGTATTTACAAACATGCTAGACATGGAATACCCACCGAGAAACAAAAAAGATACACAGCACACCACGTCTGCCCTCAGGAGGGAAACAAGATGGGAGTCCAGCTTTCAAGGCCATGCCTTTGGTCTAAAGGTACAGAATAGCCAGCCCCCGGGCATGAGCTCAGGGAGGGACAGGGCTGAACTGGGAAGGCGGGAGCACCTCAGGAAGCCGCTTTTCCGGCATCCGGTCATCTGTTCACCCCGGCGCCACAAACTCCCCCCTTCATGTACCTCACCCTTAGTTTTTCTCTTTAAGCCAGAAACTTAAAAGTATGTGTGTGGCCCTGGCCAGGTGGCTCAGTTGGTTGGAGCATTATCCCTTACACTGAAAGGTTGCAGGTTCGATCCCCAAGAGGGGCTGGTATGGGAAGGCAACGGATCTGTTTCTCCCCCCACCCCCCTTCGCTTCCACTCTCTCCAAATTCAATGAGCATGTCCATGGGCAAGGATTTTTTTTTTAAAATGCCAGTGTATTCATTCATTCATTCATTCATTCATTCATTCATTTTCATCCACAAACATGTCTTGAGCACCTGCTCTCCACCCCCACATTCAGTACAGAGCTGTGCTGGGGACCCAGAAGTGACCCAGATGGCACCAGGCCCTGCCCTTGAATGCAGAGCTCAGAATCCACGGAGAGCACACTCTTAGCCCCTGCATCATGGGCTCACAGCACTGGGGTCTCTCTCTCCAGAGCATCACTTCCAGAGTGGCTCCCCCGAAGACTTACTCTGAAATGCCCCCTTGGGCTCCAAGTCCTGGCCACCCTTCAATGCAACCCAACCTATGACCTCATCATATATCAGCTCAAAACAGAGAACGAAAGCTGTCGCTTGTTATTTACATTTCAATCTCTTCTGAAAAGAATTTGAGGCGGGCAGATGAAGTTGTTGATGGGGGAAAGGAGAGTACTTTTTCTCAGAAATGACCTGAAAACAGATGCCAATTTTGCCTACCAAATTAAAGACCAAGATTACTCAACCTAATCAAGAAGGCCGGGGTTCGGCTCTGTCACCCAGAGCTGGTGGAAGTGTGAGTGCTCTGCATACATGTCTTGAGAATGACATGAGAATGTGGTATTGAGGATCTTTATAAAAGGCCATTGCCGCTCTGGCTGATCTAGCTCATTGGATAGAATGTTGGCCTGTGGACTCAAGGGTCAGGGGTTCGATTCCAGTCAAGGGCATATTGCCTGGGTTTCCGGATCGATCCCTAGTGGGAGACATGCAAGAGGCAGCCAATCAATGATTCTCTCTCATCACTGATGTTTCTATCCCTCTCTCCCTCTCCCTTCTGCTCTGAAATTAATAAATACTTTTTTAAAAAGGTCACTGCCGCCCTAACTGGTTTGGCTCAGTGGATAGAGCATCGGCCTGCGGACTGAAAAGGTCCCAGGTTCGATTCCAGTCAAGGGCATGTACCTTGGTTGCGGGCACATCCCCAGTAGGAGGTGTGCAGGAGGCAGCTGATCGATGTTTCTCTCATCGATGTTTCTAACCCTCTATCCCTCTCCCTTCCTCTCTGTAAAAAATCAATAAAATATATATATATTTTTAAAAAAGGTCATTGCCATGTTATTTATACTACAGAAAATATGGAAATAATCTCACATCCAATAATAGGGTGGCTTCATATGATACACTGACAGAATGAATATTATTCAGCTACTAAGATTATGTCTAAGCAGTTTTTAGTCAAGATTTTTGCAACATTTAGTTTCTTAAAAAGGCGTTTGATATCCTACATTCAGAATACTCCTCTATGTATAACTGTTACCATCCCCATTTTAAAGGTGGGAAACTGAGGCTTTGGAGAGGCTCAGGATCACAATGGACTCAAAAGTCACTGCACTGCCAACCTCTATGTTATACTGTCTCCCTAGGAACAGAGACAAGACAGAAAACATGCTTATTGTTAAAAATCACTTCAAACAGGTTTGGCTCTCCACCCTACAGCCCACAAGTTTGGAATAACACAAACTACCCATTAAGACTCTGCAGCCAAATGTTCTATTTCTCCTCTAAAAAGTGTCAAGTGGTTCCTGAGCTTAACTCTCATCTTTCAAGTAGAACATTCTGCCTAGTAAGAAAACACTGCAATTTACAAAAGAAGGGGACAAAAACTCTAAATCGCAGAGGTGAATTATGTAGAGAAGGACAGCGCTCCATGCCCAGTGCAGGGCCCCTCACGGCTCAGCTTGGCCAACTGCACCCCCTACTCAATAACGAGTCTGACAGAGCCCTCTCCATTCAGACCCACCCTGTCCGGTCACAAGCAGCAGGGAGACAGGGTCTTTTCTCCAGCCCAGCACTTGAGTGGCACATGACCTTGACTCTGGGCATCTGCTGCTCTCTGCCAACCACTCTCACCGAGGGAAGATGGCACAGGACATTCCCGTGACAGTTGTCTGACACTCAGAGAAAAGATGTGAGGCTTTAAACAAGAATCGCAGCTGGGCTTGGGGCCCGAGAGCTGCTCAAACAGGCTAAAGCTGGGGGTGGGGGAGATGTGGGCCTGCAGAGAAAAAACAAGGCAGGTTGCTGACAATGTTGCCCATTATTGCAATCTGGTCTCCTTGGGCCTTAGTTTCCCATCTGCAAAAGTGGATTAAGAAAATGTCACAAGGTTCTTGTGAAGTTCAGATTTGAAAAACTGGACATACTGCTATTATTAGTGATGCTAATAATTAAAAGCTGACTGAGCGCTCTGAAATATGCAGTGTTCGGTGATGCTTCAACACTTTCTAAGTGTGGAGAACTTGGACAAATGACTTAACCTCTCCAAGACTCAATTTCTTCTTGTGAAAATGGGATGATCACAATAAGATCTGCTCTCGTGAGGGCGCTGTGAAGATTTAATGTGATCATGATGCACAGAGAGTGCTAATCAACAATTATCAATACCCAATGTGCCAGATCTTCATTCAGTCCCTGTGCCCTATGAGTCGGTGCTCTCACCACTCTACCTGCTGATGGCTGAACAGCACTGTGGGTCACCTCTGCCCTCCCGTCTCTGCATGACAGTGCCTCCTTCCTTTCTGAATGACTGTGGTCTGCCTTCTCTCTACCACTGATAGATAAAGCAGTGGCACCAAAAAAAAAACAAAACAAAAAAAAACCCAAAACCACTGTTTTTTCTTTCTCCCTCCCTACAAATTATTTTTAAACTCTGTGGTCATGACAGCAGCAAATCAACAAGTGCTCAGCTGCTGCCCCATTATCGGAACCCATTTCCCTGTGGCTGTCTCCTCCTCAGCAGTTCTTGTCATTGCTGGGACCAAACACCCCCTGGGGAGCACTAGGTCCAAACGGCAATGGCTGCCTTCGGCCTGGTTTACAAAGGTGACAAGTTCTAAAATAAGAAGTTCCTTCTGAAGAGAACTGATCACCAAATCAAGCTGAGGTCTGGAGACAAAGTCAATTAAAAAAAAATCATAAAAACAGGGAAGTTGGGAGTGTACTGGGGGCAGGCAGATTTGAGGAAGGAGGAATTAAAGAAGTTCCCTAAAGTCTACCTACAACAATTAAAAAATTACAAAGTGTCCGCCGACAGGAAATCTTGCAAAAGAATCCATGCAGTGGTGAGGTATAAAATGCTAGAAAGTTCTGGAAGAATATGCAAGAAATGGCAGTTTCCTCTGAGGTATCTGAATATTTTACTAAGTTGCCTTCCTTACCTTTACTTACAACTTAGAAAAGGAAAAAATAGAACTATTTCTAAGGCTCTCCTGTACATGACCATTGGGAAGAGAGGACTGTCAAAAATCTCCGTTTCTATGAGAAAACAGAAGCCATGAAGTGGGGGGAACTTGCTCAAGGCCAGGAAGTATATGGCAGAGGTGGGACCTAAACTTCTTTCTTCCAAATCCAAATCTGGAGACCTCAAGGCTTTGGTGACTGAGAAGGTTCTACTGGCAGGACAAAGCAGACGTGAACTCCAAACTCATTTGGCTAGATTTATGAACCAAGAACAACCGGTCATCTTAGAAAAGATACAAATTCCCCCCAAGGAGGGCCTAGGCCAGTGATGGCGAACCTTTTGAGCTCGGCGTGTCAGCATTTTGAAAAACCCTAACTTGACTCTGCTGCTGTGTCACATATAGAAATTTTTTGATATTTGCAACCATAGTAAAACAAAGACATATTTTTGATATTTATTTTATATATTTAAATGCCATTTAACAAAGAAAAATCAACCAAAAAAATGAGTTCGCATGTCACCTCTGATACACGTGTCATAGGTTCGCCATCACTGGCCTAGGCTGACCTCGCGAACTCTAGCAGAGATAGGAGCTACTGGTTAGTGACGGGCCCTTGCTGCCTGGAGACAAGGAGTTAAAGGAGAGCAGAAGTGCTCCCCAATCCTGTGGATGGTTTAGGCATAGTCCTGCAGCCAAACCTTGGGGTTTAGAGATACTTCCTGTCTTTCAAGTGTGGCACAGTGGGAAAAGGTCATGGTCAACTATGCAAATGAGCACCACCTAGATGGCTTTACATAGGCCTCAAACCCTATCCTATACAATGAAAGCCTAGTATGCTAAGTGTCCAACCGTTCATTTGACCAGTCGCTACGAAGTGCACTGACCACCAGGGGGCAGACGCTCTGACTGGTAGTTAGCTTGCTGCTGGGGTTGGGCAGATTGGGACTGGGCGAGACAGGCTGGACACACCCTGGAGCCCTCCCATGGTTCCTTCCCGGCCCCAGTTGTGCACTGGGCCTCCAGTCCTATATAATAAAGAGGTAATTAATAAAGAGGTAATATGCAAATTAATCCTCACGCCCTTACAAGATGGCTGCCTACGACCAGGCTGGCAGGAAGGGGGGTGGGGGGACGGACGGGCAGTAAGGGGTGACCAGGGTGGGGGGGGGAAGGCAGTTAGAAGTGACCAGGCCGGCAGGGAGGGGGCAGTTGGGGGCGAACTGGCCAGCAGTGTGGAGCACTTAAGGGCAATCAGGCTGGCACACAGAGGCAGTGAGGGGCGATCAGGCAGCTGAGTGATTAGGAGCCAGTGGTCCAGGATTTTGAGAGGGCAGTCGGACATCCCCCAAGAGGTCCCAGACTGCAGCGGGTGCAGGCTGGGCTGAGGGGACCTTCCTCCCCACCCACCCCTCGTGCATAAATTTCGTGCACCGGGCCTCTAGTAAATTAATAAAGCCTTAAGAATTGGCAAGATTCATCATGGCCAGAGCTGCTTCATGGCTAGTGTCTGCCCAGGCACCAAACATGTACCTGGGTCGTGGGTTCACTCTCCTTCCCCAGTTGGGGCATATGCAGAAGACAACCAGTCAATGTGTCTCTCTCACCCACTCCTTCTCTCCCTCCCACTCTCTCTGAAAAGCCATGGAAAATATTGATTAAAAAAAAAAAATTGGCAAGATTCTCCAAACAGGGCAGGTGATCACAGCAATCAATCAATCTACATCTACCAAGCCCTGTTCTGCGTCAGGCCTGTACTGGACAGTCAAGAGATGAGGAGCTACGGTCCCTGCCCTCAAGTCAGTCCTGTTGTCCAGAGGGTGGGATGGGATTTCAGAGGAAGAAAACCCAACTCAGACAAGTGAGTCAGGTTTTGGAGGTAACACCAGAGCTGAGCAGTAAAGATAAGAGGGAAGGACCAAAGCAGGTATTCCAGGGGGAAGGAATATGAACGTGTATAGAAATGAGATTGACAGCATGAGGTGACAGATGTTTGGGGGATAACAAATAGTCTGACATGAGTGTAGGGTTCAAGGAGGGCAGAAGGCATGGAATGAGAAAGAAAAGTCAGCTGGCCCTAAGTCTGGGATGTTAATCCAGGAAGTCTAAATTGTATTCTGAAGGCAAAATAAAATCATGGAAGGGTTTTAGTTTTTCAGTAGACTAGTCTGGTAACTGAAAATGGAAAATGGGAGGCAGAGGGCAGCTGGGAGGCAATCAATCCTCTGGAACAACTCCGGGCACATGAAGAGGAAGGATGGAGGGGTCTAGGTTGAACTTCATAGAGTGCTACAGACGGTGCTTGCCTAGGACTCTAAATGAACTTGATTAATGGTCTGCAGAAGAGAAGATGGGCAATGGTTGGAAGAAAACTAAGTAACAGCTCAATTTGGAGCATTGGTCCAACAGACTCATCCCAGCTCCAGATGCACACAGGCGGCCCATTAGAACATTTCCTGGTTTATCCTTAATCCTTATCCTTAATCCAATCCACAACCCACCTCAGGGTCAGCAGGAGAAAGTGCCTCACCAAAGGCCACCGCGGGAGGTCCTCTGCCCCTCTAGGACCTGCCTCCAAGCCACTGCTTGTGTTCCTAGTAAGGTCTTACCCAGCTCTAGACAAAAACTGAAGGCCTGTCTGCAGCTGGAAACTTGTTTATATGCAAATACACCCCTACAGTGGGCCTAACACTACTGTGTGCCAGAGGACATACTTTTTGCAGAGCAAGGGCCCAAGGTGGAGGCCATCCCGCCTTGCTTAGCAGTGGGGTTGTACTCACTACACCTCTTGCCTGGTTCATCAAGGCTTTGTGTTTCCACTCGTGGGGCGTGGGATTTCTCCCACGGCAGAGCTCTCTCGGCACCCTGGCAAATCTGGGGAAACCTATATGGCTCCTTTCCAGGAGAACTGTACACAAAGCACACCAGGTTAAGACCCCCCACCCTCTGTAGAAATGATGAGGATACACTGCTAAATGGGTCCCCTTGCCTAACCGGTTTGGCTCAGTGGATAGAGCGTCAGCCTGCCGACTCAAGGGTCCCGGGTTCGATTCCGGTCAAGGGCATGTGCCTTGGTTGCGGGCACATCCCCAGTGGGGGTTTTCGGAAGGCAGCTGATCGATGTTTCTCTCTCACTGATGTTTCTAACTATCTACTCCTCTCCCTTCCTCTCTGTAAAAAATCAATAATTAAAAAAAAATATATTAAATGGGTCCCCTTCCCATGGACCCGGTCCAGATCGGAAAGCCCTTTGCAGGCATTATTCAACCGGTCATCAAATATCAAGGTTGTCCCAGGTGCTGAGAACCGGCTTTTTTTGGTTATTTTAAATTTTATGTTGAATAATTGTAGAATCATAGAAAAATTATACAGAATCCCCAAATAACTGCATTTAGATTCCCCAAATGTAAATATGCTACCACATTTGTCATTATTTCTTTATATTTTTATCTATACATACACATTTTTCCTGAATAATTTGAAATTCACCCCTACATACAAGAACATTCTCTTACATAACCATTATCAAAATTACAAAATCAACACTGATATGAGTATTCTCATCTAATCTACGGACCTTTATCAAATTTGACCAATTGTCCCATTAACGCCCTTGAGAGCATAAAGAAAAATCTTCCCAGCTCTCAGACACACTCCGGGATTCTACATGCCATTTCATTATCATGTCTCTTCATTCGCCTTTTATCTGAAATGGGGTTCCTCAGTCCTTTAGGGTACTTTGAAAAGTACAGGCCATATTTTTGTTTACAGAATATTCTTCAATTCGAGTTTGTCTGATGTCTCTTCATAATAAATTCCGACTACCAACCCTGGACAAGAATTCCTGCGTGGCGCTGTGTCCTTACACACTTGGACAGGAAACCCTGTGTGCGTCTTTCTCAGTGCATACTATCAGCAGGCATGAGATCCATTTGTCCTACTCTTGGAACGCTAACTTTGATCTCTTGGTTGAGGAACAATCTGCCAGTGTTCTCTGAAGCAGCAGTCGCCAACCTTTCAGACCTCACGGACCACCGGTTGGCGACCGCTGCTCCAAAGGTTTCCTTAAACCAGTGGTCGCCAACCTTTCGGACCTCACGGACCACCAGTTGGTGACCGCTGCTCTAAAGTGTCTCTCAGTATTAAAAAGCTTCTTGGGCCTGGCTGGTGTGGCTCAGTGGTTGAGCCAGGAGGTCACAGTTCGATTCCCTGTCAGGGCACATACCCAGGTTGCGAGTTTGATCCCTAGTAGGGGGTGTGCAGGAGGCAGTTGATCGATGATTCTCTCATTGATGTTTTTTTCTCTCCCTCCCTCCTACTCTCTGAAATCAATAAAAAAAATATATGCCCTAGCTGGTTTGTCTCAGTGCATAGAGTGTTGGCCTGCAGACAGAAGGGTCCCAGGTTTGATTCCAGTCAAGGGCACATGCCTGGGTTGTGGGCTCGATCCCCAGTGTGGGGCATGCAGGACGCAGCCGATCAATGATTCTCTCTCATCATTGATGTTTCTTATCTCTCCCTCTCCCTTCCTCTCTGAAATCAATAAAAAGTATATTTAAAAAAGAAATATAAAAATAAATTTTAAAATATGTACTTTTAGCCTTAGCTGGTTTGGCTCAGTGGATAGAGCATCTGCCTGTGGACCAAAGTGTCCTGGGTTTGATTCCGGTCAAGGGCACGTACCTTGGTTGCAGGCTCCTCCTTGGCCCAGGCCCTGGTCAGGGCTCATGCAGGAGGCAACCAATCGATGTCTCTCTCTCACACCAATGTTTCTCTCTTTTCCATCCACCTCCCTCCCTTCCACTATGTCTGAAAATCAATGGAAACAATATCCTTGGTGAGGATTAAAAATAATAAATAAATAAAGCATCGTGGGAGGAGACAACTGTCCTGTTTACAGCACCCTTTCCCATTAGTTTTAGCATCCATCAATGACTCTTGACAAATAATTTTTAGCACTATCGTGAAAATACAGATATTTTATCTGTACCATTCCTGCTTAATTTATTATTCTACTGTAAAACAAAAGAACTTTCTCCTTTTCCCCATTTACTTACTTGTCAGTGTAGACTCATGGGTTCTTATTTTATTCTATGGGTTATAATCTATTACTACCATTATTTATTTGATCCTTTAATTGGCCCAAAAAGCTGGCTCCTGGGTCCTGTTGACACGACCCACCATTCTTTGAGCACTTCCCTATTTTCTGGCATAGCAGATATTCCAAGCTCACCTATAATTTTCTTACCCCAGCCCCAGAATCAACCATTTCTCCAAGGATCCCTGTTTTCTTGGATACTAACAATTATAATCTGGGTATGAAGTAGGTTCATTGCTATTGGAGTGTCTTTGCTTCTAAGCCCTCTCAACAAATGCTAGAAAATATATATGTATAAATGTGAAAACATACATACACACAACAATTTCTATAGCTACAAATAAAAAACCATGGCTTCACCTGATGACTCAAATTCCAATCCAATCCCACAGGGTTCCTTCTAACCTTTTCCACCTTCCGTATTTAGAGAAACTCCTTTTTTTGGTAATAAACAAACAAACATTATCCACAATACACAGGGTTGGGCAAAGTAGGTTTACAGTTGCTCGTATGGAAAATAATAATTAATCACTAAAACAAGAATAAACTGCATTTCGCATACTCACAAGTGTAAACCTACTTTTGCCCCCACCCTGTACTTACCTATTTATTTGCTCAATTCTAGAATACATAGTTTCAGAATTACTAACCCATATCACTGTGAAAAACAAACCTACTAACCAGAATTCAATATTTGTTTATAGTTTTTTTCTCTTTAGTACATGGGTTAGTTCCTTTTTTTCCTGTAGTAATGCCGCCATTTGACACACAGGACTTAATCAGCCCTGGCCGGGAAGCTCAGTTAGAGCATCGTCCCAATACACCAATGTTGTGGATTTGATCCCCAGTCAGGGCATATAGAAGAATTAACCAATGAATGCATAAGTAAGTAGAACAACAAATCGATATTTCAAATTAATTAAAACCCTCTTTTTAAAAGTTGTTTAAGGTATTACATATGTCTCCGTTTTCCCCCAAGTGAACACTCCCCCCCCCCGGCCACTCCCACCCCCAAGGGCAAGCCCCCACCACCCTAGTGTCTGAGTCCACAAAATTTTTTAAAATAGTGAATCAAGGCTTTGACACCAGACGTGAGTTCCCGTTCTCCTGTGGCAATGGTCTGCCGCTAACTGGCTGAACCTTCAGAAACCTGGGGCTTTACAGAAATGAGGCAATGCCAGCCACGCCTAGTTATTCTGATTCAGTCAATCTGAGCGAGAACCAGGGAATCTGCATTTTACAAATGTTCCCAGAGAAGCACTGGCTGTAATATAAAAAGCCCAAAAGCAGGGCCTGATGATCTCCTCTGGCCAGTTCCCACCCAGCTCCAGTCTCACGGGGACATGGTGCTTGCAGTGCTGCCTGCCTTGCCTACACGTCTGCTCCTCTGCCGGCAACGGTCTCGCCTCTCTTCACCGCCTCGCAAATACCGAGCCTTTAACACCCAGCTCAGAAGTCTCCTCCTCTATGAAGACTTTCCAACTTCCCAAACATGGCCACACCCTCAGTTCCCTGAGCTCCCAGAGTTTGCTTTTGATTATGAAATAATCCGCACACTGAAAAACAGACCAGCACAACACGACAGCTTTTTCCATTGCCCTGTTACAGCGCTCCTCAAGAGAAGCAGAATGATCTGTGTTTGTCTTTTCCACTGGCAACAAGAATTCCTCTTCCTCCTCTGATGATTCCCAGGCACGGGATCTGGCACACAAGGTGCTCAAAAATGTTTGGTCTAAGATTATTTGCAGCTTTAACCCTGTGGCTCAAAGATGGCCTAGGTTCTTTTCCATGAGTCTTCAGAACAGAGACAAAGAAGGACTCTGTGCTAAGTAATTCTCATTTTGAGATGAAGTCGATTTCTTCCTGCTCTGGACTAAACCTGCCTGTTATTGTTCATGCTGGTAACTGAATGCTGTTTCCATACCAGACCTGATATTTTTAGCACTCCTGTTATGATAAACTCACACTAACCTCAAAAAGAACAAATCAAAGTCAACTTTTTGCCACAGGAAACCAACTCATGCTTAATGTTTTGCAACATGCCATGGGAGAATAATAAAAAGATGAGACCTTTTGCTCACAGATGGCGAGGCCAACGCTCAAGATAGTGGAAAAATGCAGCAGGAAGCGCTCAGTCTGGCCACTATCTTATTAAGTAAACTGGAAAAACACTCAGCACCCAAACAAGGCAAACACACGCACATGGAAGGCAGGACAGCTGCTTCCCCAGACGCTGAATCGTATACGGGGCAGTAAGAACCATCCACATGTGAGGCAGGCTGGGGCCAGGACGGCACTGGAATCCAAAGCCTGCTGGGTGCCCGGGGCAGCAGACAGGTGAGAGGATCCTGCGGGGTCACCAGTGGGCCGGCTGCTCTCCCTCCAGAGTGGAGTAAATGACCAGATAAGCAATACCATCACTCATGCCAAAAATACTTATCAAGCACCTACTATGTCCTCCAATGGTGAAACCAAGTCAGGTTCCCTGTAAGGTATTCTCAGGTGCGCATCACAGCCAAACACCTGTCCTCACTAGGAATTCCTGAGGCAGGTGGATCAGTCACATTCCTAGAAAGGTCTGGGGAACAAATTCCAAGGACTGGGAAAAACTAAAAACGATTTATGTGACTTTCAGGATGAGACTGGTCACAAAACCTGTCTGTACACTTAAAATGGGTAAACTTTCTGTTTATTTATCATACCTCAATAAAGTTGTTAAAAGCATAAAAATAAAAAATACAGAAAAACAAGACACACTTTCACTGACTATTTAGAATGAGAAGAGATTTCAGAGAGGCTGGCTAACATAGTCCTCCCACTTCTATAGGCGAGGAAATAAAATCCTAAAGAGGCAAACTGACTTATCTATGCCCAAGGTCACAAAAACAGATGATGGCAAGTGTATTTGGCAGAAGGCAAGTTCACCTGTGGAAGCTGCTATGTCCTGCATAAGTCCAACAAGGTCAAATTACAGGAGAATCTCAGTTCTATGAATGGCTGAGTAGAAAACTGAAATAAGTATTTCTCTGAACATGAGAATAAGGTGCCCGACCAGCGTGGCTCAGTGTTTGAGTGTAAACCTATGAATCAGAAGGTCATGGTTCGATTCCTGGTCAGGACACATGCCTGGGTTGCGGGCTTGATCCCCAGTGTGGGATGTGCAGGAGGCAGCCGATCAATGATTCTCTCATCATTAATGTTTCTATCTCTCTCCCTCTCCTTCCTGCTCTGAAATCAGTAAAAATTAAAAAATTAAAAAGAGGGGACGGGCTGTGCCTGTGAGAGGATCAACATGCCTTTGGCGAGATTTACTACACCCGACCTTGGAAGAGGAAAAGAAAAAACATAAAAAGAAACGGCTAGTTCAAAGTCCAAATTCCTCTTTTATGGATGTAAAATGTGCAGGTTGCTACAAGATCACCACGGTTTTCAGCCACGCTCAGACGGTGGTTGTGCCAGCCGACAGGAGGAAAGGCTAGACTCACGGAAGGATGTTCATTTAGAAGAAAGCAACACTAATGACCCACACAGCTTCCTGAATTTGGGTTGTATCACAAAAAGCCTGATCAGTTTAGTAATTCTAGTTAACCTACCAGGATAATGTAATTACATTTAATTTTGTAAGTATACAACAGTGATCTCCTATTTTGGTATCAATTTTTCAATAAAGTTTTGATTATGGAAAAAAATTTTTTTAAAGAGCTCTTTTCCGGTTTTTGCAGCGCGAGGAACCATGAGCAGCAAAGTCTCCCGCGACACCCTTTACGAGACAGTGCGGGAGGTCCTGCACGGGAACCAGCGCAAGCGCCGGAAGTTTCTGGAGCCAGTGGAGCTGCAGATCAGCCTGAAGAACTATGACCCTCAGAAGGACAAACGCTTCTCGGGCACCGTCAGGCTTAAGTCCACGCCCTCCCCCAACTTCTCCGTGTGTGTGCTGGGGGACCAGCAGCACTGTGATGAGGCCAAGGCCGTGGACATCCCACACATGGACATCGAGGCGCTGAAGAAACTCAACAAGAATAAGAAACTGGTCAAGAAGCTGGCCAAGAAGTACGATGCCTTTTTGGCTTCGGAGTCTCTGATCAAGCAGAGCTCACGAATCCTGGGCCCGGGCCTGAATAAGGCTGGCAAGTTCCCTTCCTTGTTGACCCACAATGAGAACATGGTGGCCAAAGTCGATGAAGTGAAAACCACAATCAAGTTCCAGATGAAGAGGTGCTGTGTCTGGCAGGGGCTGCTGGCCATTTGAAGATGACGGATGATGAGCTTGTGTACAAGATCCACTTAGCTGTCAATTTCCTGGTGTCATTGCTCAAAAAGAACTGGCAGAACGTTCAGGCTTTGTACATGAAGAGCACCAGGGGCAAGCCCCAGCGCCTGCACTAAGGCCCCGCTTAATAAACCATACTGCCACCGTTAAAAAAGAATGAGTTGCCGAAACCGGTTTGGCTCAGTGGATAGAGCGTCGGCCTGCGGACTGAAAGGTCCCAGGTTCGATTCCGGTCAAGGGCATGTACCTGGGTTGCGGGCACTTCCCCAGTGGGGGATGTGCAGGAGGCAGCTGATCGATGTTTCTCTCTCATCGATGTTTCTAACTATCTCTCTCCCTTCCTCTCTGTAAAAAATCAATAAAATATATTTTAAAAAAATGATTTAAAAAAAAGAATGAGCTGATGTGCTCACAGAGTCAGCTTAATGCTTACAAGCTGAGGGCTCTAAGCTGCTGGCAGGAACCAGGGGATGAGAACATAAGAGCATGTCGCTTTACTTCCAGAACTTTACTTAGTCCACCAAGCAGCCTGGCAGGCAAAACTGCCCCTGGTTGGGAATCACCACATCATGGTAAACTCAAATACCAGTTGACCAGCATGACTAATTTATAAGCAGCAGCTATACCCAAAACCTTTGCAAAAGGACAACTACTATTTACTGAGGCTTTCTATGCGCCTGGCACTGAGGAATTAGCTTCTCCCAGAGGGCTGACCCGCTGCTCTCTCTGAACTCCAGGCAGGAGGGTGCTGCTGTGACTCCAGTTAGCACTTCCTTGCTGAACTGCCCCAGTCCTTAAAGGGGCTATTTTCTGAGTCCTACACTCACATGCAAAGACTCATTCCTACTTAACCCATTTCATTATTTCTATACAAATGGATATTAAGTGCTTCAAAATAGTTCATCCCCCAACTTTCCTTGTCCCCAATTGGGTCAACACCATTAATTACTATGGGAAGAGCTTTACTCATAAATAATGTAAAGATAAACTTCAGCCCTGTCTGATCTCCTTACTAGTTTATTAAGGAGGCTTTATACAGCTTTATGTATTTCCCTTTGGAGAGCTAGCACGCACTTCGTCTGTGCTGACTTGGAGGGGGAGTTCCTGGAGTCTGCACAGACCAAGGGAAGGAAGGAGGAGGGATGCAGCTTCCCTCTCTTCCCTGGGGAAAGAAGACCAAATACTGTCTAAATGCAACCAAAAATGCTTGGCAGATTTTACAAAGAAAAGCTACATCTCCACCTCAGAGTCTCCCTGCAAAAGGGTGATGGTTCTGCAGAGATACTGACTCGTGCAGGCCTGGGTGAAGACATGGCGCCTGGGACAGGTGACCGAGGGCCTCCAATACCGTAGCTGTGCTACATGAACTGGGGCGTGGAAAAGGATGGAAGTTGGGAAGCACATCCCCAGAAGGTCAAGGTGATTTTTTTCTCTCTACTTTTCTGGCATTTTCTGCAGTAAATATGAGTTATTTTTACACTAATTAACAAACTGGTATTTTTACACGTGCTTACAGTGTAACGGAGAATGAGTTACCTTTCTCTCTCTGTGCCTCAGTTTCTTTGTCTGTAAAAAAGGGTTAATAATAGTATCTAGCCCCACAGCTTGTGCTAAGCACTCAATGTTAGTGATTATTTTTAAAACAACATTAAAAAAAATTACTTAAAAGTGCCAAGCAGAAGGAGCCAAACAATACTTAGCTAACAGCCCCTGCCGCCCCCCTACCCTCCGCCCCAGTAAGGAGGGAGGAAGGGAGAGAGGGAGACCTTACAGGAGAGGAAAACTGGTTTGGGGGCCAAGGAAGAGCTCTGTAGAGGGAAAAGTGGTGCTGAGAAAATGTCTGATTTGACACTGTTATCTCAGGATCAACTTTAGAGGGTAGGTCACTTCAACAAATAAAAAAAGAGATTTGAAAAAAGCAAAAATCATTAAGAAACCAGAGCTCCATGATGGTCCTCGTCTCCATTCACTCAGATGTGTGGCCCCTGAGAATCAACTAATGAGGAACCTAACTCGGGGCAAACATCAAGAAACCATCTGGACTCTGCAGCCACATGTGCAGAAATCAAAGCCCAAGGCGCTCCCGGCTCACCGGGAGCCTCGAGCCCTCACCTTGAAGGAGAAAGTAATCCGAAGTTGTGCGCTTCAGCGCGGCCTTTGCTTTGTCGCTGCTCCAGTCCACTTCCAGGGCTTCTTTAATGGAGCAGAAGACCACTTTCTGTTGGAAAAAAGGCAAAACAGCTCAGGGGTACACTATGCTCGGCTTTAACTCACAAGGCAGTACAGCTCTTCACCATTGAGAGAAATGTCATTATCTAAGGTTTACTGTTCATTAAAGGAAGCTGAGGCCACTCAAATCCAATAAACGTTTATTAAGCACTTACTGAGTGCTCCTCTGGGCACTGGGACACAGCAATGAATAACATACTCCCTGCCTTGAAGGAAGACAGAGCAAAGCGAAAGCCCTAATACCATTCTGGTTCTTTCTTTAACTGGGTGTATTTACACTACAGAAATAAAAGCGAAGAAAATATGTGTCTAGAGATATTCAATAAAAGTTTTTTTTAATAGTAAATAAAAACAAACAAAAATTAATAAATGTTTCTCAGTAGAGGAATGTTTGCTGCTGATGATGGATGACAATACTAATAAGTAACAGCAAGAAAAAGAATAATGGGCCCTGGCTGGTTTGGCCCATTGGATAGAGCGTTGGCCTGGGGACTGAAGGGTCCCAGGTTTGATTCTGGCCAAGGGCACATGCCTGGGTTGCGATCCCCAGTGGGGGGCATGCAGGAGGCAGCCAATCAATGATTCTCTATCATCACTGATGTTTCTATCTCTCTCTTCCTCTCCCTTCCTCTCTAAAATCAATAATATATATATATATATATTTTTTTAAATATATTTTATTGATTTTTTACAGAGAGGAAGGGAGAGGGATAGAGAGTTCGAAACATCGATGAGAGAGAAACATCGATCAGCTGCCTCCTGCACATCTCCTATTGGGGATGTGCCCACAACCCAGGTACATGCCCTTGACCGGAATCGAACCTGGGACCTTTCAGTCCGCAGGCCGACGCTCTATCCACTGAGGCAAACCGGTTTCGGCCAATAAAATACATTTTGAAAAAAAGCTATAAAAAGAAAAAAGAACAACGGGGATGAAACGAAAGCTGCAGGCTATGGAAATGGAAATGGCATTGGCAAAAGCTCTGTGGTAGAAGAAGTATGGCTAAAACCTATTAAACTAAACCAAATAACCTTGGAAAATGCCATAATATATACTTTAAAATGTAAACAATTAAATATGAATGAGAAAATGGTTTCCCTTTCCTGAACAATTCCATCCAAAGTCATGTACTGGGACTGAGGAAGGGCAGGAAAGAGTGAGTGTGTGTGTAGAGGAGCTGGGGGCCTGCCTGGAGGAGACAGAGTATGATAAGAAGGGCTTCCCCAGGGACAGCAGAGAGAGAATGACTATATCCACAGACTGGCTGCAACTAGTAAATATACTGAGAATCTGGGAAGCCAGGCTTCTCAATGTCAGAGAAGAGAATTGGAAATATGGGGAGAAAACTAGAACGAAGTCTGTGGTTTTGGGGATAAACTCATTTTCAATGTATGGACAGATAAAGAAATAAATGTAGATGCAATTCCCTGAAACAAGGAAGTGCTCAAAGAATGATGGGGACATGAAACAGAAAACAGGACACAGCTTAAGGAAGTGCCCACTGGTCAAATCTGGAACAATTTGAGGGTAAGAAGAAATAATAGATTGCAACACTTAAAATAAACTAGAATCCATTAGTCCACAGACCTAAAATTAATCAAGTTTAATGAGGAATGGGGATATTTACATATTTTCAAAATACCTCTCTATAAAATACATATTAGTCACACAGGGAAAAGAGGAATTGTATTCAAAGAAGTCTGGCAGACATAATCTCACTCAAATGATGAAAGTGAACATTAGCAGTAAAGGGCATATGGAAATCATGCGCCAGACCACAGAACGTGATGAGAAGCATCCGTACCATGATATTTTTGCCAAAATGTGTAGCTGGAATCTAATCGTAAGGGAACATCAGATGAACCCAAACTAAGGGACATTTTACAGGCTAACTGGCTTGTAATCTTTAAAAGTGCCATGAAAATCTAGATGCACGCATGATCCTGAACTGGACCCTTTGCCAAAGGGACATGACTGGGGCAACTGGCAACACTTGAATGGGGTCTGAGGATTAGACAGTAATGATGTAACTGGATGAGTTTCCTAATTTTGATGGTTGGGTTGTGGTTATGAAGGATGACTTGTTTGAGAAAATACAAACTGAAATATCTGGGAATGATGGTTGGGGCATTATGTTGGCATCTTACTCTCTGACAGTTCAGGAAAAAATGGTTCTCAGTACTGGTTACTTTTACTGGGTTTAAGATGGATGTGTATAAATAATTTCAAACTTACAAAGGTATGGGTCCTCTCTTCTCTTTCTCTACACACACACACCCCGGCATCGTACAAATCCCCTCCCCCCTCGATATTTAAAACACACACACAGAGAGAGAGAGAGAGAGAGAGAGACTGACTGACTCAAAACAAGAGTATAATTTAGGAGGCTTACTGAACCAAGATCTATCAGCTACCAGGCAATTTACATAGCTTATTAAGGACCAAAATGGATATTATAAATGAAATTCCAAATTGTTAATGAAGATTAAACACACTCGAAGTTTACTTTTCCTTTTAATCCTCACCTGAGAACATGCTTAGAGAGGAAGCGGGGGTGAGAGGAGAGAGAGAGAGAGAGAGAGAGAGAGAGAGAGAGAGAGAGAGAGAGAGAGAGAGAGAGAGAGACATCAATGGGTTGCCTTCCATATATGCCCCGACCTGGGATGGAACCCACAATCCAGGTATGTGCCCCAACCGGGAATCTAACCAACAACTTTTCGGTGCATAGGATGACCAACTGACCCATATCAGCCAGGGCAAAACAGCCAAGGTTTTTTTAAAAAAGTGTTTTTATTGATTTCAGAGACAAGAAGGGAGAGAGTGAGAGAGAATCACTGATTGGCTGCCTCCTGCATGCCCCCTACTAGGGCTCAAGCCCGAAACCTGGGCAGGTGCCCTGACCAGGAACTGAACCATGATCTCCTAGTTCAGTGATGGCGAACCTATGACACGTGTGTCAGAGGTGACATGCGAACTCATTTTTTTGGTTGATTTTTCTTTGTTAAATGGCATTTAAATATATAAAACAAATATCAAAAGTATAAAGCTTTGTTTTACTATGGTTGCAAAAATAAAAAAATTTCTATATGTGACACAGCACCAGAGTTAAGTTAGGGTTTTTCAAAATGCTGACACGCCGAGCTCAAAAGGTTCGCCATCATTGTCCTAGTTCATGAGTCCATGCTCAACCACTGAGCCACACTGGCCAGGCAATAGTCAAGGTTTTAAGATGGCTTTCTGCCTCTGAGTTGGTAAACAAGATGTCTACGGTGCCCTCAAACCTTTGGGTCAATGGGTCTGTTTGACCTCAAAAGGTAAGTCATGTAGTCAGCCTACTGACCTTTAGTGCCTTATACAGGCTGCCAGACCCTTCTTAATGAGCTTTAAACACAGATCAAGCCATCAGCAGTATGCTGGGAATGCTATCATAATGAGGAAACAAAGTTTTATCAGGTTTTAAAAACTACCAAGACCTTAATTCAGAGGTTCTGTAGTTTGCCTCACCAGGAAAAATGCTAACAATCCACTGGTCCGTTAAGCCACTATTGGATAATGAATGAGAAAAAAAGAAGTTGTGTTTTAGTCTCAGCCCCACCTCTAACAATGGGACAAGAGTACAAATGAAAACCCATATGTCACGTCTACATGTTTAGTTATAAATCAAACTAGCAAGCTACTAAGTCAAAGATATTGTATTCTCCTGCCTGAATAAATATACCTTCTCCACAGCCACCTTGGAAGATCAGGTTCAAATTTGGGATTCTCACACTCCTTGGGGTTCTCTGCCAGGACGAGGTGCACCGGGAAAGCTGTCCCCCAGTTTTCCCTTCTCTTTTAGCTTTGTCCTCTAAGCTCGTCCTTTCCCACCAAATCCCCTCCCGGGGCGTAGGCATGTAGACAACTGTGGTAAAGTCAGCACTCCAGAGGCAGATCAGGGAGGAAGCCCAAAAAACGCCTGGGAAGCAAGCCTGGGTTGTCTGGGTAGAAAATTCCAGGGTCCCAGGCGTCCAGAATGTGGTCTAGAACTGAGGGCAAAAGCTATGGGCTCCAGTGGACACATCTCCTTGATGCCATGGAATCCTCACGCTATGAGAGGAAGGGCTGGAAGGAGGACAAACTGGGCCCTTCTAGAGCACTAGGGCCAAGGACAGAGGCCCTTTACCTCCCAAAGTCTAAGGACAGAACCATCCCAGTTTTGACACTAAGTTGTGACCCCAGGCAAATGAATTTACCTCAGGCCTGACTGTGGCAGACAACTTTTAGGAAGTTCCCTGGTATCTGGGGAGGAGGCCCACAGTGGCCCTATCTGTAATATGTACTAGCCCTCCAGCCACAGGTGACAGCCAGTGGAGGGCCCATGGCCCAAGACTGACCAATCGGAGTCTTTATCCGGGGAAGTGAGAATTTGAAAGTTGGAAGCGGAGCCATATTAATGGCAGGGCTCTTAAGAGACGGGCCAAATTCCTTCCACCAGCTGCCTGGTTTTTTACCCTCCTCAGATCACAGCAGTTATTCAATGCTTCTTGTGTTACTCCAGCCTGCCTCCAATTAATGCCCCCCCCCCCGTTGTTGTTAATCCTCACCTGAGAATATTTTTTCCACTGCTTTTCAGACAGAGTGGAAAGGAAAAAAGGAGGGAAGGGGGGAGAGAGAGAAGGAGAGAGAGAGATAAACATCAACACATAGATGTGAGAGACACATTGACTGGCTGCCTCCTGCAGGCACCCTTACTGGGGGTGGGAAGGGAAGGGCTCCTGCAACCCAGGTACGTGCCCTTGACCGGGAATCAAACCTGCAACCCTTCGGCGCAGAGGCTGACACTCTAACCATTAGCCCTGGCCAGGGCTAATGTCCGTTTTTGTTTTCCAAATTACCAAAAGTCTACTATCGACTTTCACAACAATTAAAAATAAAACAAAACTTAACCAAGTCACCTAATTTGTAGTAGGACAGGTGCAAGAGGCGATGCCTGTGTGACTCAGCTCACCGGCACTGGATTTATAGAGGAAACACTCGACAATGCTCTCAGGGAATGAAGGCTCTTTCAGGTGAAGCGCCCAGGACAGTGTCTGCTGAGCAGTAGCATCCATCTCCCTGAATGAACACACTAAGACGGTAACTTCCACATCTCATGTGGCCCTTCCACTTCTCCTCCCTTGGCTCCTGGACCCCTCTGACTAGAATGCTTAACGCTTCCCCTCTGCTATCCACTTCTTCATGGGAAATCCTGAGCCTTAAGGATTTCAATCGCATAGTTCAGTTAAGACTACTGACAAGCCCTCTTACACTCACTCTTATAGCTTCCCGAGGTAGGGACCACAGTGAAAGACACAGCACCGAATAGATTAGATTTTCAATAAATACTTGTGAGCCGCTTCTCATTTGCCAAAAATCCCAACAGTAAATATAAAAGGTGAATTCTCCATATGGCCTATCAGCCATCAAGTTGTGCCAGGCCATTCAGAAGTGTGGGAAACTGCAGTGACCTTGCCCATGTAAGAGGAGACTGGTTCAACAGATCACAGCAAGGCAATGTACACCTGCTCTAAGTAGATGTAAGTCGGGAGTGCTCCCAAAACACAGTGAATAAAAAAAGCAAAACACAATACACGTCATACATTAGGTCATTATATGCCGAATAAGTATTCATACATATTAATTAGTACTCCAACTTTATTAAGTACACATGCACAGAAAGTGTTCTGAGAAGAATGTTACAGTCCTTCCGGGGGAACAGGGTTCACGTTCTCTCAGCTTGTTCTGTGTTTTCCCTGCCTGGGATTGTGAATAAATTTTACTTTTTAAATCAGGCTGAACATCTGTAACATGATATATAGTTCTGGATATAAAATAAAGTTGAATGTAAATTAGCATCAAAACAACTTTTAAAACTACAGGCTTCACCTGGCCAGTTTGGCTCAACTATGAACCAGGAGGTCACAGTTTGATTCCTGGTCAGGGCACATGTCCAGGTTGCAGGCTCAGTCCCCAGTGTAGGAGGCAGCCAATCAATGATTCTCTCTCATCATTGATGTTTCTATCTCTCTCTCCCTCTCCCTTCCTCTCTGAAACCAATAAAAATATCTTTAAAAAAAGAAACATATGCATACCTTATTTAAAAAACAATACACTACAGGTTTCTAGGTCTAATTTCCATATCTATTAATGGAAGACTGTAGTTTTTAAAAAGCACTCTAACAGCAGATTTTTGTGGATGACCTGCTGCTCTCCCATGCTGCCAGCAGTATTTGAATAAACGGCTCATATGATTCAAAACACACAAACAAACAAACAAACAAACAAACAAACAAACAAAGCATTCTAACAAATGACAACCACAACCGGGGACAGTTTTCACACTTCACAGAGTGGCAAAAGGGCCTGAAGCTAGCACACGTTACTGTTCTACATTGCTGGCTTTGAAAGGTAAACGGATAAAACTACTCGGGAGTAATTTAGCAGGCAGGGTCTGGTGAAGTTGAAGATGTACACATCCCAATTTTCACCCTAAGTATCTGCCCTGGAGAAAGCACACAGGTGCCAAAAGAGGTTAGCTACGCTACACCCACGAAACACTGACTGTGGCCACCCAATTTGTAACAGCAAAACTTACAGATTGAATGCCCCTCAAACGGCAGAATAAATAGTGATGTATTCACACAACAAATACCCTACAGGAGGGGGAGAGAGAGAGAGAGAGAGAGAGAGAGAGAGAGAGAGAGAGAGAGAGAGAGAGAGAGAGAGAGAGACACACCTGCAGTGCTGTCCAAGAGAACTTGCTGTGAGGATGAAACATCTTCTGTCTTTGCAATACGGATGCCAATAGCCACGTGTAGTTACCAAGCGTGTGAAATATAGTTAGAGAGGCTGAAGAAGCAAATTTTTTATTTTATTTAATTTTAACTAATTTCAATAGCCACATGTAGCCAGTGGCTACCAACATGGACAGGGAAGCCCGGGAACTCAGAGATATAACACTGCTCTTAAAAGGCAGGTGGCAGCATTCCAGAATATGAATCAATCCTTAAAGAGTTAAAAAGCACACCAAACAATTCTATATTGCTGGGCAATACATATGTAGGAGAAGAAATGCATGGGAGGGAGAACCACGATGGAGGACAGTGGTTAATTACGTTGGGAGAGACCGTCAGGGGTGAGCCCGCACCACAGTGGTAATGCTTTATGCTCTAAGTTGGGTGACGGGCACATGGTTAGCTATATCCTTCTTGATTTATACCTACAACATCACACAATAAGTTCTATTCTACTAGTTAGACTTACAAACACATGATAAAACACCATGCCAAGCAGGGCTATATCCGCCCTTTCAGGTACATTAAGTCCACACAAATGCCTGCAAGCCAGGTGAGGAGAGAGAAGCACACAGATTAGTACAATAGTACTGGAAATGTTTTTGTTTTTAAGTTGAATAGTGTTTTATTGTTATGTCCCAAAACTTGCATTGATGTGGCATGATTTTTATGCATCTCTCTTTCTCTCTCTCTCTCTCTCTCTCTCTCTCTCTCTCTCTCTCTCTCTCACACACACACACACACACACACACACACACACGATTGTGCTGGATTCTAGGAAGACAGGGCACCACCAGCACCCACCCCACACTTTACAACCATCAGACTTAAAAAAAACCTGCTATCTGAATTCCACCAACCTTTCTGCAGTTTGCACCCTGCCTTTCCCTGCCACCCCTCCCCCAAACCAAGTGATTCTGACAATTAGCAGCATTTGGACCTGAAGGCTCTGGTCTAGGCAACTCAATGACTTCTACGGATTTCTAGCTAAGTCCCTTGTCCTGTTTGGAATTTTGTTCTTGGCTTAGCTCAGAAACCTAAACTGCCCTGACTCGTTTGGCTCAGTGGATAGAGCATCGGCTTATGAACTGAAGGGCCCCAGGTTCGATTCCGGTCAAGGGCATGTGACTTGGTTGCGGGCACATCCCCAGTAGGAGATGTGCAGGAGGCAGCTGATCAATGTTTCTCTCTCATCAATGTTTCTAACTCTCTATCCCTCTCCCTTCCTCTCTGTAAAAAATCAATATTATGAAACCTCATGTACTACAAAGTTAATCCATTTAGTTGATCACAAAGAAAGTTAATTCAATAATTCCTTTTTAAATGGCAATAATCTGCTCTAAAGCTATCGTATTGTACTGCAGGAAGCACAGACATTTCCTGGATATGACCGTACCAGGCACTGTCTCGGAGTACAGCAGTGGACAAAACTGCCCCTATGGAGGTTAAACTCTAATGGGAGAGACACTGACAAGTGATTTGAAGAGTAATCATGGTTACAAATCAAGATGCCACATAAAGAGGAGGAATGAAGCTAGTCAGTCATGAGGAATGTTTCTTTAAGGATGGCAGTGAGAGGAGGATGACTGAGCTGTCAACAAACTGCTCAGGAAGGGGGAATCAAAATAATGAATCACTTCTCCACCGTGGAATTTCACAACTAATTCATGAGAGGAGTATTAACAGTGCCCAAATTAGTCACCCTCTATTTTCAGAAGCAGAGGTAAAACTAAATCTGCATTTCTTAGCATGTCATGAACAAATCCTACTTTATGATTAGTTTTTAAAGTGCGACTAGGGCAAATAACCACCATCGGGCATCTACTGCTGTCTGGCAACCCCTAATAATAAAGAAACATGGGCAGCAAATGGGAATGTGGCCATGGCTTCTCCCAAAGGTTTTTCCGGAATGATCCCCATGGTAACAATACTGTATCCCACCATCCTCATAACAGTTCCCATTATCCTAGACACTCCCAGGGGAATCACCTTGTAAGTCCTAGGGTGAGCCAGTGCCCTTAGCCTCTGTCTGCGCTCTCCCACCTGCTGCTCTCACAGAGCTGTGTGACCTTGGCAGGTCATTTAACTTTTCTTAGCTTCAGCATCATCTGTGAATGGTGACAACAGGACTGTGATTCCCTGCACCCAAAACACTGCCTTGCACACAGTAGGCATTTTGCAACTCAAAGATACAGAAAGAGCTGGCTGTTCTGGAGTGAGGAAAGCCCGAGTCACTCTGGCTCACATCTGTGCTTTTGGTTGATGCTGCTTCCTAGGACTGGTCCTGGCTTCAGCGCCTGGCAAACCGGCCTTCACATGCCAATTCTAACAACTCTTTCTCTGGGAAACTTTCTTAACACTTCCTCGCCACAAAACCATTACTGTACTCTCTCCTTCGTCCACTGTGCATCAGGTTTGTGCCCAAGACCCAATTCTGATTAAATCTATTGCACGACTTCTCCTGGGCAGCAAAGGAAGCAAACAAACTACTGAGCACCCGTCTCCGGGCCATGGACTTCCCTGCTGCTGTATATATCATGATGGCACATGTGCTAGAAAGGCCCCCTGTCTTCCTAGACGGTGTGAAAACCACAACCTCTGTTTTCCCTCTTTGTTTTTTAACTGTTTCTAATTTAGGAGCACAATGCGTACCTTGAAGCAAAAGTGGCTTTACAACATTTGGACCCTAACCAGAAACCTTTCACAGGAAACAGGAAGTGGCTGCTTCCCCACCCCCATCCTGCACTCTGAGCATAACCCAACTAGTGATTCCATACAATTTAGGCAAAAGGACAGAATCTGAATCAAAGGATTTTTGAGTTGGAGGAAAACTTCCACTCCTCAGAGCGGTCTCTGCCAAAATGGAGGATACTTGTCAGTACAGGGTGGCGAAGTCCTGGCCCAGACCGTGCGGCCCGGTCCTTCCACCGCGCTCGTGGGGAGGCCGCACAAAGGCAAGGTCTGGAATCCCGGGGATTGTCATGAGGAATGCACTGAATGCCGCGCAACCTCAAGGGCTCGAGGTTGGAATCCCGGCCTGAATTGTCCAAGGGAAACAGCTGACTAACAATGTCAGCTGGGCATATTTTGATACCTTCAACTTCGGCCCCATGTAGGAAGGCGCTGCACAAAGAGCTCTGTGACTGAAGAGCCCTAGGAATGGTACGCGAAGGCCTCCCAGCGCCTGCCAGGGCTGCCGCATTCTCCTCATAGCTAGATAAAGTGGCTCCCAAAAGAGGTTTCCAGATCAGCCCCAGTGGGCACCATCAGAAGTGACTCCCGGGAAACTTCCAGCTGTGAAGGGCTAACAAAGCCAGGCACTCTCTATTTGAATGTGAAAGACCCGCCTCAATCAAAGAAGCCCTTAAGCCATAAAACCCTTCACACCAAGGCCAAGTGTCACACTTGTAAGAGGGTGTGATTTATAAATTGACAGCACCCACAAAGCTGCTTTTGTACTCCTCCCTTAGTTAACAATTTATCTCCCCCCACCAAACTCACGGCGCTATTCAGATAAGGCTTGACTGGGCCTCAAGAAGAAAGGAAGGAAGAAAGAAAAGGACCCAAGTTTTGGCCCAAACACCAATGTTCACTCAGGATAATTATGGTCCTGTGAATAGACACTAAAATTAGGGCTTAATAATTCCTCTGTATCACACTCACAGCATCGAACTATTCCAGTACAAACATAAAGAGCAAGAAAGAGAAAATCTCCAGCGAAGCCTTGCTGGAAACTTGAAGAGTTCCACTTCTGTGGTTTCTGCAGTCTCTTTTGTGGTTTCTGTGCTCTTAGAATCCCCCCTTTAGAGCAATTTTAACTCAATGCTCTGACCAGCTGTTTTTCTTTCTCAACATTTAAATCTACAAAGCAAAGAGTAAATATGGGCTTGGTCGTATCTTTCCTCTCAGTTCGACAAAACCAATTCTGACCACTTCACCTGGTTTTCCCACCACAAGATTCCTTCTCAGATTCCACCAACTAGAAACCAGCGTCTCTGAGTCCCTTTCCACTCCTCTTCTTAGAAAATGTATTTAAATTACCGCACCAATTCCAAGTAGAATCTAAGTATAAATTTAAAAGTATACACCTGATAACATTGGCCAACCTTGAGGCCTTTGTTCTTGAAAGATTTGGTGAAATCAAAACAAAGCTTTAAAAAAAAAACACAATTCAAGTTTAAACTGTCTCCTGCCCACTTAGGATCTGACTAAATTGTCTACCAATCTCACCTTTCTTTAAAATTAAAAAAAAAACCAGACAAAACAAAAGTAATGCTCTTTGGCTCTGGCTGGGTAGCTCAGTTGGTTGGAGGGTTGTCCAGATACACCAAGGTTGCGGGCTCCATCCCCAGTAAGGACACATATAAGAACCAACCAATGAATGCATAAATAAGTGGAACAACAAACTGATGTTTCTCTTTCTAAAATCAATTAAAAAAAATTCATGGCCTTTGCTCAAAAACAGTCTTTCTGATATTACTACACACACCAGGAGTCGTATTGGTGGCCCACAGACCATGTAAGTCCTGCAAACATGTTCTCTTTAGCCTCTGCTGTTGACAAGAACAGCACTGGTGACTAGGTTGCCAGTATTAAAAAGTTTGAGACAGAGCATTAAAAAAAAAAATCTATGTTTTTTTTAAAGTATATTTTTATTGATTTCAGAGAGGAAGGGAAAAGGAGAGAGATATAGAAACATCAATGATGAAAGAGAATCACTGATTGGCTGCCTCCTGCACGCCCCACACTAGGGATTGAGCCCGCAACCTGGGCATGTGCCCCTAACCGGGAATCGAACTGTGATCTTATGGTTCATAGGTCAATGCTCAACTACTGAGCCACATTTCTAATTGTCTTAAAAATCACGCCCTATGCCGAAACCTGTTTGGCTCAGTGGATAGAGCATCGGCCTGCGGACTGAAGGGTCCCAGGTTCGATTCCGGTCAAGGACATGTACCTTGCTTGCGGGCACATCCCCAGTGGGGGGTGTGCAGGAGGCAGCTGATTGATGTTTCTCTCTCATCGATGTTTCTAACTCTCTATCCCTCTCCCTTCCTCTCTGTAAAAATCAGTAAAATATATATTTTTTTAAAAATCACATCTGGCATCCTGGATCCACACATCCCCTCATAGCTCAGCTGGTTGGCACTAAGCAGCAGCTACCCCCCTTTAAATGGGACAAGCACTGGCCCAGTCTCCCCAGACCCTCCCTCCAAGCCCCCCATGCTGGCTTCCCTCCTATGCCATTGTAACTGCCTGTTCCCATGAGGCTCAGTGTTCATGACCCTCCCCCCACAGTACACATACCTTTTTGACCATAGTTGTCTCAGATGAATCCAGTTTTGCTCTCTTGGTATCAGGGCCATCTTCTACTCCTTGGCTAACCTTGGCAACTTTGGTCTTCTCCCTAGAGGGTGACAAGGGAGAGAATCCAGTTCTACTCTATGAATCATGCCGTTAGAACAAATAGAGCATTACCAGCTCACAGAATGGGATGTTGGTTAAGAGCCAAAGTTTTGGAGTCAAACAGATCTGGGTTCAAATCACAGGTTGGCCACCGAATACCTGACGAGCCAGTCACCCACTATGTGGGAGTAACAACTGCTAACAAAAGATTCTTGTAAGACGAGAAATAACATACATTTCTTAGCATACTGCCTAGTAAGCTCTCAATAAACTTTGTGAACGTACCACTTGAATCATGAATTACTCTAACTGAATCCCTCCCCTCTGCCATGGGGAACTCACATTAAAATAATCTGGACTGCTTTCCTCTGTGACTTCTTTATCCATTTATAATGTGCCCAAAGAACTAGATTTTCTAAAGCCACAAAACGTTGCAGTTATGGGAGATCCTGAACATGTTTGTCCTTCCCCCATGTCAGTTTTACAGGCAAGAAACCTGCAGACCAGAGAAATTTCAGTGACTTGCCTGGGAAGCTGAACTAAAGAAAGTTCTTGACTTGATAGGAAGCTCACCTGCACACAGCAGGGACTCTCTTTACCTCTCAATCTTTACATCTCATGGCGGAGAGGGGGTGTCAGTGGTCAGAAAATTACAACCAAAAAAACCCCAACTCATGTAGTTTTACAACACTGGTACCATCTTTCATCTGGAAGATACAAGTTCAAAACACGGCAGGTCCCATCATGTGAGAATCACCACGGTCTGCAACCGCAGTGTTCAAAATGAGAGGACAGGGCTGCTGGTTGCACAGAGCAGTCTTTGGACCATGGAGCCTTTTATTTCCAAGGCAGGTTTTGGCTGAGTGTGCCTCCAGAGTTGCCCATCTAACATGTTTTGTACTAATTTTACTATCTCTCAACCTGAAAAGTTTGACCTGCTAAGCTGGACAAAAATGTTTACAATCCAAAGAAGCCTTCCCTAAAAGCGTGCTTCACCCCCTGAAATCCAGAGTGATCCAATCCCCAGGTGATGTACTTCAATTGCCTCGAACACTGCTTTCTTTATGCTTTAAATTAGACCATCATTGTGGAAGGCAAGGTCCCCATCTCCTACAATGCTGAACACACAATCTATGTATCAGAAGCTGTTAATGAATTGGCTTCCCAATGTTCTAAGTGTTACAGTAAAAGACTTTCCTTAATGGTTCATTTTCTAGCAGTGAGTAAAATGACACTGAAAATGTTATATTCTCTCCTCCTCTCTCAACACTTACTCTACAAATTCATGCTCTCCAAGATTGGCAAATGTGTATCCGTGGTAGCCAAAAACATCTCCTGTAAAGAACTTGATGCTATTTTTGTGGCAGATCTGGTCAACTTTAATTATGACATCCCTGGAGCAGCAAGTCAGGCATACCTGCAGAAAGAAAGAAATTGGCTGGGTGTGAGTTCTGCAAACCGTGAATCATTGTCCTGATGTCTAAATAAATCTTAATGAACAGTCTCACTAGGCATGTCTAAAGCCAGTTTCAAACTGGTACAACAGGTTCCTTGGATCCTATGGCTAGAAGACAAAAGAAAAGTTGCAGGTTTCAGTGCGTAGAAAATGTAAATTATGAGACGGTTACTTTCTGCAACCAAAATGAAATGTGTTTAACTAGAAAGTAAAAGCCATTTAATGAATTTGTTTCCCCTGATCCATGAACACATATAAACCACATTTCATGGTTTTCATGAAAAGAAAAAGACACTAATAACCCAAGTGTAAGTTATTTCTAAGTGATTAAATATATTAAAATCTGAATAAGCTACAACAAGGAGCAAAACCAGTTTTTAAAATTGACCCCTAGTCACGTTTAAATACAAGGGCACTTTTCCCCCTTCTTTTGATTAATGTGTTAAGATAAAAAAGATAACCAAGTCCTGTTGAGATTATTTTTCTGAATTTATCTGAATTTAAGGACAAAAAAAAAAAAAAAGGGTTATAGACCAAGTGATCTTCCATTCAGACTTAGACAATGAACTGGTGATTCACTCAGTGGAATTATCAATGCTGCTCTGAGGCCTGTAGGTTCTATTCCAATAAGTTAAGGGATTGGAAATGGCTAAATTTCATGGCATAAAACACCATCATTTCTGGAGAAGCTTTGTGATCACGGCCAAGAAGATAACTTCTAATGTAGACCTTTTTCATCTGAACATAGAAAGCTGGAGAATAAATTACAAAAGGATATTTTCATTTGATAGAACCTCTCTGCTGTTGTCTGGCAGGCAGACTACTGAAATAACACTCATGGAGAAATACGTGCGTCTAGTGTCATTCAGAGGACACAGCCTCCCAAGGAAAAATCAAATCTAAAAAGGTGAGATGACCATGACTACGACTAAACAGGCAATCAACTGACCAAATGGAAACATACAGAGTCACAAGTGGCTAAACCCAATTCCGGACCAGTCAAACATGGCCCGTGAGGCAGTCTCGCCTGCCCCATGCACATGCATTATACAAGCAACTGGCCCCACACTTCAGTTCTAACAAAGCTTCTAGTTGCTAGAAGGTTGAGGGACACCTAGAATAAATCAAATGTGGTTGCTATGAATAAAGGAATGAAGAGAAGACCTTCATCCACATGGAAAATGTTCCAATATCTGGAGTTATGAAACAGAATGAATTAAAAAGAAAAAAAGGACAAAATGCACAGATGATCCATCATTTCAAGCCCATATTTGAACAGATGCGCATATGAAATATAACAGCATGAAAAACAAACTACTCAACCCGAATTCTAACCTCTCGTATAATGGGCCTTTCATTTAAAAAACAAGTAGATCATCTGTGACTATTTCACAATTTTTCAAGCTTCTTGCAGGGTACAAGGAACCATGTCTGAAAGGTCACAGGCACTGAAACAGAATTTAACTTATCCTTTCACCTCTGCAGAGATTTGGCAGAGAAACCAAGTAAGGTTGGATATGCCTCATTTGGCTTATGACTATAGTGATTTTGTCTAGATATCCATGGCAACATGGTCAAAGTGGCTGTGTGAGAGAGACAGACCAAGATCAGGTGTGCTCTTTTTAAAGACAAAACACAAGCTGTAGTTTGGTATTTCTAACCAAAAAAATGACTCTGCTACAGAAATTAATCACCAACTTGTTAAGTTTTCAGGAGAAAACATTTGCAATAATATGTATCAAAGCCGTGTGCAAAGATTCTGGAAGGAAGACAAACACCAAGGATGGAACCTGGTCTAGGGGGACATATGCCCAAAGAAGAAACCAAAAGACAGCAACTCAGCTATAGCAGACCCAACATGCTGGATCCGCCTGGCAGCACATTCAATCTACTGAGGCAGTACAGTAAACCTACAGAACAGGACAGCTTATAAACTTACGTGGGAAAAAGCTCAGAATTCGAGATTCTAATGCTTTAGTGTACCTAGAACACACACCATTAGTGCTTTAATTTCCCCAGATCAGACACTCTCTATGAAACTTACAGCATCAAACTGAGTGAAAAATGACTCGGGCTTCTTTTCTATATTCTCAGTGTCCACCTTCACTTCCACCATGGGGTTGAGATTCTGAGCTCGCTCCAAACAGGCTTCGGCCCTGTTTCGGCCAAGAGACCCAGTACGGATCAAGAACTGAGCTCCAAGGTCTTCTGGCGATACCTAGGAAGAAATTTTTCTTAAATACTTAAATTTGGAGAAAATCGTATCTTAAAGACAATGAACCTTTCCCTTTTAAAGGATAACTAAAATACCTACCATTTGATTGCATTACTGTTCCTACAGGACTCTGCCTAATGCAGACGCCCTATACTCTTTGCTTCTGAGGCTTTGAAATAGACATTTAACTTTTCCTGGGCATTGATGGTTAAAGAGCACCCCCTTGTGTTTATAAAGAAAATTCACACTAAACAGAAAAGTCCATGCTTTCTTCTTCAACTTAGGTTTGTAACTGCTATCAAAATGATGTAATTATTAGTGGTAAGCATTTACCAGATACCTACCATGTGCCCCACTCTAAGCATTCAGAAAGAAACACAGTAGTTTAAAGGATGAAGTCCCTTTCTACAGTGGTTTAAAATTAGATCAGTGCAAATTTCAGACACAATTAAGAATGCTTGAGCCCTAAGCGGTTTGGCTCAGTGGATAGAGCGTTGGCCTGTGAACTGAAGGGTCCCGGGTTCGATTCTGGTCAAGGGCATGTACCTTGGTTGCGGGCACATCCCCAGTGGGAGGTGTGTAGGAGGCAGCTGATCAATGTTTCTCTCTCATCGATGTTTCTAACTTTCTATCCCTCTCCCTTCCTCTCTGTAAAAAAATCAATAACATATATTTAAAAAAAAAAAAAAGTATGCTTGAAATGAACTCTTAAATTCAATGAAAACTCAGAGGAGGAAAGATGAGTGGGGACTGGAGCAGAGAGATGATTTCACCCATAAGGCTGGATGTACCGCAGAGAGCCTCAAAGCCAGGTAACATAATCACAGGACAGTTCCCACTGGGATTACAGACTCCATGTTGTTCACAAAGCATCTCTCCCCAAATCAAACATCTAATTTAACCATTAATCTCTAGATGTGACTTCGTCACCTTCACCAAGACTGGGTTCCCTCCTCCCCTCCTGCCAAGTTCTCGCAGGACTACCTCACTACCTTTCCTTCAAGAAAATGAGCTGGTCCTTCCATTCAAGGCCAGCCCCCTAACAGGACCCCTGACCCCTCCCATCCCACTTCAGAGATCTCATTACATTACGAGAAGCCACCCACCAGGGTGGGAAACCTTTTTTCTGCCAGGGGCCATTTGGATATTTAGAACATCATTCATAGGCCACACAAAATTTTCAACTTTAACATTAGCCGGCTGCATTTGGTCAAACATTTAATTAATTCACCCCCAATGCTTGGCAGAGCCAGACCAAATGATTTTGAGAGTTTTATACGACGAACAGGCCAGACCCCTGCTATACACCATAGTGGCTAAGGGCAAGGCTCTGAAATAATTCAGGCAGGATTCAAATCTTTTGTTCAAATGTGACTCAACCACTTACTGTGTGACCTTGGGTAAGTATGAGGGAATCACAGGTCAAATGCAGATGTTAATAAAAACAATGCACTTACTAATTACTCCAATACTAATTATTACTATCCATGCTCTGCCCCCTTGGCCTCTCAGACCCTGGCTCTCCTCCTTCCTCCACAGACAGTCCAGCCTCTACATGGGTCCCAAGATTCCATCTCAGAATCATTCATCTTTTCACTCTGTATACCACCATAAACCAACTCAATGCTTCTTTTAATTTCTACCAGAATTTTCTGGTATTTCTTAAATCACTCTTACCGGTACAGATTTCTTCCTGATCTGAGCCTTGTATTAAACTAACTGCCCAACAGATACTTTCTCCTGGATATCCCACAGGCCCTTCATATTTGACTCTTGTATTTGTCTCTGTTGATAAGCCCACCAAACTGCCCATCCAGTCATCCGAACCAGAAACCTGGTGTTCAAATCCTTGGTATTTCCTCGATAGCCGTCATCTGCTAAGGTGGCTAAGAGCAAGGGCTCTGCCAGGAGTCCGACTGACTGGGTCATTGTCTCCCACTAACTAATGTGACCTTGAGTGGGCCAGGACTTCACTTCCTTTTCTCAGTTTTCTTACAGGTAAAATAGGGATGATAAACTCTACAAGTCAAAGTTTTGCGGACTAAATGACACTATAGCCACAGCTCTTAGGACAGTGTCCAGCACCTTCAGTAAGTGTCCGCTATTGCAAGATATTTGTTTTTCCTTACGAGCTCATATACAATCCTATCAATTCTACTAAGTTTTTCTCACCTCTGTGTGCTTCCTGCCCTATCACCAATAATCACTCATATCCTTTTCATCTCACCGAAACGACTAAAGCAACCTTCTAAGTGGTCTTTTACTCTTTATCTTGTGCCAACCTAAGTAGATACAGTAATTAGTCATCTACCCAAAGTCCAAAGCTGACCAGGTCACTCCTCCCCACATTGGAAACTCCTCAATGAATCCTTATCACCCAGGGGTGTAAGTAAAAGCTCACAGCGGGGCTTGCCAGCAAGCTCTTCAGGACTTGGACCTTACCTGCAACCTGGTCCCACCTCCCACCATTTTGAGCTTCACACTCTAAACATTCCACACTGCTTTCTATAGTCTATTTCTCCCCTGCTGTTTTGTGCCACTACTAATGGCCCCTGCCTCAGATACAACCCCTTGACTTGATCAATCTCTACTGTTCTTTAATACTCAGCTCAGATCAGAACTCCAGGAAGACTTTTATGTCCCCCTATCACAACCTGAGTCAGGGAGCCCACTCTGGTTTCTGGGGAAAAATTGAGAATGGGAAGCAAATACCTATAATACCTCAGGGTAGCAGAAGGGGATCTTGGATGCTTACTGATGTAAACAAAATGAAAACCTCTAAGGGGCAGAAAATAACATCCTCATTTTCTAGATGAGCAAACTGAGTCTCTGAAAGGTTAAGTCCTTCGCTCACCTCAAGGAGGGAGGATCTGAACTCAAGTTTGATGATTCCAAAGCTTTTGCAGTATGTAGCACTGTCTGCCTGGGATTTTTCTCGTCGTGGGGAGGGGGGGAAGAAATGGGGGATATAAGCAAATTGCAAGAGGGCAGAGGAACCACAGTGTTTGTGAGCTATTAGATTTATGAGATGGGGGTCAGGGAGGGTAACTTGACTGGGACCAGGTTACATGAAGCCAGAGGTTCTCTACCCTCCCTGACTGTCAGGCTCACCTGGAGACCTTTTATTTTAAAACTAGAGGCCCGTTGCACGAAGAGATTCATGCAATAGGCCTTCCCTTTCCCTGGCTGCCGGCACCGGTTTTCCTCTGGCACCCGGCACCCAGGCCTTCGCTCCGGCCCGGAGCCTTCAGTCTTCACTCTGCCACTTTGCCCCTACGTATGCAAATTAACTGCCATCTTTTTGGCTTAACTTGCATACTCTCCTGATTGGCTGGTGAGTGTAGCAGAGGGACGGTTACTTTACATGTTTGTCTATTATTAGTAAGATAACCCCCCAAAGATTCTAAAGCACAGGTGGGACTGAGGACCTCTGTGTGAAGCCTTGAAACCAGTCAGAGGAGTCAGGCCCTGCAGTGGAAGGCAGTAGAAGGCGCTCCAAGTCCTCAAAGTGAAGAGGGAGGGACGACAATCAGCCTGTTCACGTCAGCACTGGGTGGCCTTCATCACTGGACTGAAGCAGTGACAGGGCCATAGCACACACCCCTTGCTGTGAGATTATCGTTCCCCATTCTTGGATTTCTCCGACCAGATGAGGAAGTCAGCATCCCCGTGTGGTTTCATTTATTCCACACCAAGGCCTCCAAGTTTGGGAACCATCCTTCCTTGAGTCTCTAACTCTTAACTTCTCTCGACCTTACACATTAGTCTAGATGAGGTGTTCCTGCCTCTAGGGGGCACTGTGGTTGGGGAGATGTCAAAGCAGCAGGTCCTCAGACTGTTAAATAACCGGACGTTTGCTTGCTGGAATTTTCCTTCCTTAGGTTTTATTTTTATTTATTTTTTTAACCTTCATCTGAGGATATTTTTCCATTGATTTTTAGAGAGAGTACAAGAGAGAGTATAAGAGAGAGAGAAATATCGATGTGAGAGAAACACATCAATTGATTATCACCCCGACCAGGGCCCAGGCTGGGGAGGAGCCTGCAACCAAGGTATGTATCATTGACCAGTATCGAACCCAGGACCCTTGGTCTGCAGGCCAACGCTCTATCCACTGAGCAAAACCGGCTAGGGCTTAAAAGATTTTAAATTCAAGTCAAAGATCAATATATGACTGTGATATTAAGAAAGCCAACACACACCCTAGCTGGTTTGGCTCAGTAGATAGAGTGTCAGCCTGTAGACTGAAGGGTCCCAGGTTCGATTTCAGTCAAGGGCACTGTGGCTGGGTTGTGGGCTCGATCCCCAGTAGGGGGCGTGCAGGAGGCAGGCGATCAATGATTCTCTCTCATCACTGATGTTTCTCTGTCTCCCTCTCCCTTCCTCTCTGAAATCAATAAAAATATATTATTAATTAAAAAAAAGAAAGCCAACTCATGTTTCTTTTCATATTGCAGTAAATTTTTTTTTAAATATATTTTATTGATTTTTTTACAGAGAGGAAGGGAGAGAGATAGAGAGCTAGAAACATCGATGAGAGAGAAACATCAATCAGCCGCCTCCTGCACATCTCCTACTGGGGATGTGCCCGCAACCCAGGTACATGCCCTTGACCGGAATCGAACCTGGGACCTTTCAGTCCGCAGGCTGACGCTCTATCCACTGAGCCAAACCGGTTTCGGCAAATTTTTAAAAATTAATGATTGTAGCCCTGGCCAGGTGGCTCAATTGATTGAAGCGTCATCCAGTGCACAAAAAGGTGGCAGATTCCATTCCCAGCCAGGGCACATACCCAGGTTTGGGGTCAATTCCCTCTCAGGGAGTGAACAGGGGGCAAACGATCAGTGTTTCTCTCTCACATCATGTTTCTCTCTCCCTTCCTCTCTTGCTAAAATCAATAAAAACAGTGCTAGCTGGTTTGGCTCAGTGAAAAGAGCATTGGCCTGTGGACTAAAGGGTCCCAGATTCCATTCCAGTCAAGGGCACATGCCCAGGTTGCAGACTTGATCCCCAGTTGGGGCATACAGGAGGCAGCCAATAATTCTCTCTCATCATTGATGTTTCCACCTCTCTTTCCCTCTCCCTTCCTCTCTAAAGTCAATAAGAAAAAATATTTTTTTTAAAAAATCAATAAAAACATATCATTGGGTGAGGATTAAAAAAAGGTATCCGAGCCGAAACCGGTTTGGCTCAGTGGATAGAGTGTCGGCCTGCAGACTGAGGGGTCCCGGGTTTGATTCCGGTCAAGGGCATGTAGCTGGGTTGTGGGCACATCCCCAGTGGGAGATGTGCAGGAGGCAGCTGATCGATGTTTCTCTCTCATCGATGTTGCTAACTCTCTATCCCGCTCCCTTCCTCTCTGTAAAAAATCAATAAAATATATTTTTTTAAAAAAAGGTATTTGAAAAAAAAAAATTCATTAACATTTATTTTTGTCCATAGAGGCTATACCTCACACTGCACTAGTTATATAGTGTGAGACAGGACCCCTCTTCATTGCCCACAAATTATAGGATGGGACAACACAATCTTTAAAGTATTTTACCTAAAAAGACATGATTCCTGGAATTTGCTTTAAAATACTGTCAATCTCTGACTGGTTTGGCTCAGTGGATAGAGCATAAGCCTGCGGAATGAAAGGTCCCAGGTTCGATTCCAGTCAAGGGCATTTACCATGGTTGCAGGTATATCCCCAGTAGGGGGTGTGCAGGAGGCAGCTGATTGATGTTTCTCTCTTATCGATGTTTCTTTTTTTTTTTTTTAATATATTTTATTGATTTTTTTACAGAGAGGAAGGGAGATGGATAGAGAGTTAGAAACATCGATGAGAGAGAAACATCGGCCAGCTGCCTCTTGCACACCCCTTACTGGGGATGTGCCTGCAACCAAGGTACATGCCCTTGACCGGAATCAAACCTGGGACCTTTCAGTCCGCAGGCCGACGCTCTATCCACTAAGCAAGACCGGTTAGGGCATCTCATCAATGTTTCTATCTCTCTATCCCTCTCCCTTCCTCTCTGTAAAAAATCAATAAAATATATATATATAAAATAAAATAAAATAAAACACTGTCAAAAGCCCAGCCTGTGTGGCTCAGTGGTTGAGTGTTGACCTATGAACCAGGAGGCATAGGTTTGATACCCAGTGAGGCACATGCCCGGATTACTGGTTCAATCTCCAGTATGGGGCGTGCAGGAGGTGATCAATGATTCTCTCATCATTGATGTTTATGTTTGTCTCTCCCTCTCCCTTCTTCTCTGAAAGCCGTAAAAATATTTTTTAAATATATATATAGTAATAAAATAACATACTGTCAAAAAATAGGGTGAAAGATACTAGTAAATTTATTTAAAAATATTGTTATCTGGAGAAGCCAGGTAGATGGGATGTCAAATATTATTCTCTCTACTTTTATATATATTTGAAAATTTCTATTTAAAAAAAACTAAAATGCCACTGAGGCATGAGAATGTAGAGTAAGCAGCAGTTATTTTCACTTTAGATAAAAGACAAGTCAGAGGAAAGCTACACTGGAGCTGGGCACTATTATTTTATCATCAACTAAATCATATCATTCTAGAGGCCGGTGCACAATCAGGGCCAGCGGGCTGGGGGAAGGGACCACGGGAGGTTGGCTGTGGGAGCGCACTGACCACCAGGGGGCAGCTCCTGTGTTAAGCATCTGCCCCCTGGTGGTCAGTGCGCATCATAGCTACCAGCCAGTTGTCTAGTCGTTAATGGTCGCTTAGGCTTTTATATATATAGATAATTACTAATTATTGGATGCTTTGCTTGTTATGTGCAGACACTATGCTAAGCAGTCCAAATACATCCTCTCTGACCCAATGTTTCCCAAAGTAATGTTTGCGAACCATCTACAACAAGATCTCCTAGGATAACTTTATTTTTTTGAATTTTTTTTAAAAAAGTATTTTCATAGATTTCAGAGAGGAGGGGAGAGGGAGATAAAAACATCAGTGATGAACCCCTAGCTGGTTTTGCGCAGTGGAGAGAGCATCAGCCTGTGGACTGATGGGTCCTGGGTTTGATTCTGGTCAGAAATACATGCCTGGGTTGTGGGCTCGATCCCCAGTGGAGGGTGTCCAGGAGGCAGCCGATCAATGATTCTCTTTCATCATTAATGTTTCTATCTCTCTCTCCCTCTCCCTTCCTCTCTGAAATCAATAAAAATATATTAATACTTGCCTGTCAAAAAAAAAAAAAAAAGAAGAAGAAGAAGAAGAAACCATCACTAATGAGAGAGAATCATCTATTGGCTGCCTCTTACACAACCCCTACTGGGGATCAAGCCCACAACCGGGGCATGTGCCCTGACTGGGAATCGAATCTTGACCTCCTGGTTCATAGGCTGACACTCAACCACTAAGCCATACTAGCCGGCTATTTTTTTAATTTTTAAAAATTGAGTTGAGATACCTTTTAAATGTATTTATTCCTGAGCCTCATCTCAGACTTTTTTTCTAAAGTAGAATTGGTGGAGGGTGAAGGACTATGCCATGACAAAGTCCCCAGGCAATTCTATATTTTTAATTATTCAGGTGATTTATAAGCACAAATTGGAAAGCTACTCCTCTACCCCTCAGGATCACTCTCCAAGAGAGAACTTAACTCCACGTGCAGATAAACAAGCTCAACAAGGAGACAGGAGTGGTGGTGCTGAAATAAAACACAGTGCTAGCACCATCAGTCTCCAAAGGCTACAGTTCCATGCATGCCAGCCCTCCTTTCACAGCCCTGAAAGGGCAAGTAGGAACTCCCCAAATCCCCAAGTGTTTATAGCTAAGAGGGGAGACTGCTTTGGAGTGATGAGGTGGCTGCACATCTCACCTGTTCATGATCCAGCATGGTCAGTCCTTTCACTCCTGCCAGGATGAGATTCTTGGCAATTTCAGCCCCAAGCCCTTTCATGCCGACAAGAAGTACCCGGGAGGCCCGCAGCCTGTAACACAAACATTGTTAACTGGATTACAGAACAGCAGAAACTCGCCAAATCATTGAAGAACAAAACAGGGCTATAATTTTAGTTTTCATTCACTGCACTGAAGCAGCACAGCCTCAAAACTAGAAAAGAGATGCTCCAATCCATCCTGCAGAGCACATTCATTCAACAAATATTTGTTGAGCACCTATGCCAGGCACCTCTCTAAGGTGTGGAAATAAATCAAACATAATCCTTGCCCTTCTGTAACTTATACTTTGTGAAGAAAGCAGATAAATAAGAGAGTATATAGGGTGGGACAAAAGTAGGTTTTACAGTTGTTCATATGGAAAATAATACAAAATTAATAAGTAATAATACAAGAATAAACTGTTTCAGGTACTCACACTGTAAATATACTTCTGCCTCACCCTGTATATTATGCCAAAAAGTGATGAAAATCAAGCATGATGTGATCAAGACTGACGGAGGATGTTATTTTAGTCAAACTCATTGAAAAGGCCTTTCTGAGGAGGTGCTGAGCACAAATGAAAATGATATAAAGGATGAATATATAGATATTTGGGAGAACAGCATTCCAGGCAGAGAAAACAGCAAGAGCAAAAGCCCTGAGGCAGAAGTTCATGGCATGTTTCAGGGAGAGGAAGAGCAGTGAGCAATGGGGAAACTGGTAGGAAATTAGGTTGTAGACAGAACCAGGGGCTACATCATGAAGGCTCTCACAGGCATTGTAAGGTTTCTGGATTTTATTCTAAGCCTGATGAAAAGCCATGGGGTAGTGGGGTCTGGAGGGGAAGGGTATCACAGTTAAGGTGAGAGGATGAGGGCTTAGACTAGTATGATAGCAGAAGAAGAGGTGGGAAGGGGTACTATTTAAGCCATAACAAGCAAAAACGTGGCAGCATGAAAGAGGGTGTACCGAGGAAATGTTTGGATCATTCTATGTATAATGTGACAGAAGACACAGCTAACAGAAGGTAGTCAGAGGTTGGGCTATCCCAAGAAGTCTAGACTTAACTCTGAAGTCAGTGGCAGACAGTATATAGGTCTACAATATCTTATTTGAATTCCCTTGGAGGGGAGGAAAACATACAAAATTCCCATATATAGTGACAAATAAAGGCACAAGTTCTTTTCAATGAGGAAAGAAAGAAAAAATCCCTTGAAGCACAAATGTTTCAGAATCACAATTTTTGATTTGAAACAGGAATAAAGAGTATGATGTCATATAGGTCCTAAACTAATGGAGTCATCACTTTGTAAGGTATATAAACGTCTAGTACTGTTATACACCTGAAACTAACACAAACTTTTATGTCAACTGTAACTGAACACTAAATTTTTTAAAGATACAAGATAAAAAAATAAAGTGCTCATTCATTGACATTATAAAAAGGAAATAAAAGAGTTTACATCATATATTATGAAACAACCCCATCAGGATCTTTTACAGCGCTCTGTAATTAAACGCCTTAATATTTCTGCAGCGAATATATGATTATTCACACTGAAAAGGATAAATAAGAACTAAGAACAGCCTCACATAAATTCAAGTTCCTTCTGCTGGACAATGAGTTTGCTCTTAATTTATGAAATGAGTCCATTCTCAACAAGTATTGGGAAGAACATGCAGAAACTATGTTCCAATAGTTCTAATAATTATGGATGCTGCATGCAGACTAGAAGTCTTTAATGAGAATGGTGGCTAAGTCCTGTGCTGGTTCTTGGTGCTAGCAGATTTTGCATTTTCTTCGCTGAGACAGTCAAAGGATAAGATGGGGAAAGAGGGAGAATATTGACAATATTTCCCTCAAAGATATATGTCTGGGTCTCAGTTTCTCCATTATTGCTTTCAATCTATGGGCCCTTTCACTGCCAATCACAGGAGAGCAGACAGGACTTTCAAGTGACAATTCCACTTCACCAGAACAGGAGACAGCTGAGAAGGGTACCAACGGATGGGAAGAGGAAGGAAAACTATTTGGCTTTCCAGAGGAACCCTAATCCCTCAAGAATCAGCAAATATAATAAGCAATGTTTCCTAAAAGAATATAGTACACGGCAAACCAGCCTTCTACCTGGCCTCCTTGCGCAGAAAGGTTGAGCACCCTTGCATTTAGCTGTACTTTCCAAGTCTCTGCTATCACTGTGAGTCTACGAGCCCTCCCAGCACCGGGCCCTGACTCTGCTGCACCTGGAACTCCAGGCTCTACGTTCCCTTCCAGTCGGAGTGAGTGGGCTTTCTGCTGTCTGACTGCTCCAGTACCGCAAAGATACAGCCCTGCTCTCGTCTAGGAATCCGTATCTTCAAATATTACCAATGGCCTCCTAATCTCCACACCTACTAACTTCTCAGGCTCTGTTCTCCTTGATATTCCTTCAGCAACAGGCATTACCAATCACTCATGCCTCTATGTGTGAAGACTTGGGTTTAAATTCTGGCTCTGTGAGTTCCTACCTGGCTGACCTAGACAATCTCTCTAAACTTCAGTTTATCCACCTGTAAAATGGGGATACTAATTCTGACTTAATGGTTTTTAATCTCAACAACCTGGTAAAATGTGTATGCAAAGCCATCTAGCATAATCCTTGGCATGTAACAGATGCTCAGTTTATGTTACTTGAATTTATTAAAATTCTCCCCAATCCCATTGCCTTAATTACAAATGGCTCAGTAAAGGATTCATTCTGATTAAAAAACAAACAAACAAAACACACACACACACACACACACACACACACACACACAAAATAAAACTCACAAAGAAATCTAAAGCTGGCATTTAAAGCCATTCCGTTATTGGCTAGCTCTGACTTCTCCAGCCTTACCTCCTACTACCACCAAATTACTCAATCCCAAACATGCCCTCAGTTTTCCACCTGCAAACTTTATTTTTTTATATGCCTATATTTTTATTGATTTCTGAAAGGGAGAGGAGAGACAGAAACTTCAATAATGAGAGGGAATCACTGATTGGCTGCCTCCTGCATGCCGCTCCACTGGGGATCTAGCCCCCAACCTGGGCATGTGCCCTGACCGGGAATTGAACCGTGACCTCCTGGTTCATAGGTCGATGCTCAACCACTGACCCAAACCAGTCGGGCCACCACCTGCAAACTTTAAATCACAATATTCCACACACCTGAAATGCACCTGTTCTTACTCTCTACACCCAGTCAAGCCTTTCCCCAGACTTCAAACCCCAACTTGAGTGCCATTTCCTCAGCAAGTCTTTTCTTATGACAGACTCGAATACTCTCTCCTCTGAATTCAGAGCAAATGTCACGTATAAATGCCTCTGATAAGTCACATTATAGCCATGTGTCCTCTCCATGATCCCTACATCCTGTGGAGCTCTTCAAACTCTGTGAGTTTTTTTATTCAAGTGGCACCACCCCTGACCTTCATGCTTATGTTGTTAATCCTTAACCATGCCAGGGGCCCCAAGATTACAGCTTACTTATGGCTCAATTACATGAAAAGCACCTAAAATAGTACCTGGCATAGAGTCAGCATTTAATGAATGTCAGCTATTACTATTCATACTCTGACACAGCAATTCCCCTTCTAGGAATCAAGCCTACAGAAATATTCAAGTGGTCACAAAAGTCATGTACAAATATATTCACAGCAACACCGTCCACTTGCTTCCCCCTACCTCCACAGTGTCTGGTCTGAGCCACCATCATTTCTCGCCTACAAAACTCAACAGTCTCCTACCCGGCCTCCCTGTTCACACTGTCCCCATCTCAGGCAGAGATAGGGCTCTGGCATTAGTTGTTCTCTCCAAACTTTTCACATGACCCATCCTTTAGGTTTCAGCTCAACTGTCACTGGTCACCTAATCCAAAATATGTCCACTCCCTCTTCAATCTGGAATTATGCTAATTGCTTATGTTCATTGCCTGTTCTTCCATTAAAATGTTCACTCCAGCCTAGATAATAGTGACAATTATAAAATGTAAACTCCAGAAACCACTACATTCCTAGCAGTTATGACTATGCTTGGCACTTACACTGTTACTCAAATAGCTGTTGAATTAATAGATATACCAAAACAAGCCCAAGTGGCCATCAGCAGAAATACATGTCTGGCATGTAACTGAACACTCACTATGGCCAAGCACTGTTCCAATCTCTTTATGTTGTTTAATCCTCATGACAATCTTATCAGCTGGTACCTTGTTATCACTATTTTACAGCCGAGAAAACAGACACAAAGTCAACTAGCTTAACCAAGGTTACACAAGTAGAAGTGGCTAATATGAGCTAGCAGGTAAGGGCAACAATAAGGTAGAGCTATTAAGATGGTAGCTCTGGATAGATTAAGAAGATGGTGGCATAGGTAAACACCTACACTTGTTGCCTCTCACAACACATCAAAATTACAAAAGGCAGAACAACTATCGTCCAGAACCGCGGGAAAGCTGGCTGAGTGGAAGTTCCACAGCTAGAGGTGAAGAAAGCGCATTGAGACTCGTAGGGGGTGCGGAGGTGCGGAAAGGGCTGGCTATGCCGCTTTTTTAATCGGGAGGGAGATACAAGCTCCCCGCTTGTTCTGAACTCCAGTTCCAGGCGAGACTCTGGGGGACCCAGACACATATGGGGAGCAACTGGACTGTCTGGCATCAGGACAGGAACGCGAGGGTGGCTTTCTTTCAGAGGTGCTCTCAGCGATCATTGTTCCTGCGCAGGGACGGGAGGATGCAGGGACCTCTTCAGTGCAGGGTTGACTGGCAGCCATTGCTGTATGCTCCGCCCTGGTGATTCCCTGAGAACCTACCCCACCCAATTTACAACCCCAACCAAGCTGTTCGAAGCAGCTTTTGCATATTAATAGCCTGTCCTTTCTCAGCCTAAAACCTGTCAAACAGGCAGCAGCTGGGTCAGGGAGCCCCACAGCAATCAATCCAGCAGCAGCAGCCTGCCTTGCTGCACAGCTAAGCCTCGTCTGGCCACTTGCAAACCCTTGCAAACCCGATACAAAGAGGAGGAATCTGTAGATCTCTCTGTAGCTCTTGCTGGGCGGCCCCAGGCAGTGGCTGACTTTGCACCTCCTTGGAGATCCAAGAGCCATTGTACCCAGTGGTCAGTGTGAGACCATACCTGATTACAACTCTTCACATCCATGAGACACTCTCAAGGGGCAGACTCAGTGAGCACCAAAGCCCCACTGAAGCAAGTCCTGCCCCATAAGGGTGTCTCCTGCACAGCAGCTCTTCCTTTGTAGATACAGCTGGTCCTCACAGCCAATTGGCCTGGAGGTCAATTCCTCCCAGTGATACCAACAGCAATCAAGGCTTAACTACAACAAGACTGTGCACACAGCCCACAAAGGGGTGCACCAAGAGTGTCCACCTCAGGTGACTGGGAAGGCTGAGCCACTGGGCCCTACAGGGCACCTACCACACAAGGCCACTCTATCAACTCAAGGAGACTTAGCAGCTACCCAATACATAAAAACAACCACAGGGAAGCAGCCAGAATGTGGAGACAAAGAAACATGTCACAAATGAAAGAAATGGATGAAAGCAAACTATTGGATATAGAGTTCAAAACCACAGTTATAAGGTTACTCAAGAAACCTCTGAGGAACTTAGTGAGACCTTCAAGGATCTTAGTGAGAATGCCAAAAAAATGGAAAAGGACCAGTCAGAAATTAAGCATACACTGACTGAAATAAAGAATAATATACAGAGATTCAACAGTAGATTAGAGGATCACAAGAATCAAGTCAAAGATTTGAAATACAAGGAAGCAAAAAAACACCCAACCAAAAAAGAAAAAAGAATCCAAAAATATGAAGTAGTGTAAGGAGCCTCTGGGACAACTTCAAACGTACCAACATCCAAATTATGGGTGTGCCAGAAGAGAGAGAACAAGATATTGAAAACCTATTTGAAGAAATAATGACAGAAAACTTCCCCCACCTGGTGAAAGAAATAGACTTACAGGTCCAGGAAGCGCAGAGAACCCCAAACAAGAGGAATCCAAAGAGGACCACACCAAAACACATCATAATTAAATGCCAAGGGCAAAAGAGGGAAAATCTTAAAAGTAGCAAGAGAAAAACAGTTAGTTACCTACAAAAGAGAACCCATACAAGTGTCAGTTGATTTCTCAACGGAAACTATGCAGGACAGAAGGTAGTGGCAAGAAATATTCAAAGTGATGAATAGCAAGAACCTACAACCAAGAATACTCTACCCAGCAAAGCTATCATTTAGAATTGAAGATCAGATAAAGAGCTTCAAAGACAAGAAAAAGCTAAAGGAGTTCATCACCACCAAACCAGTATTATATGAAATGCTGAAGGGTATTCTCTAAGAAGAGGAAGAAAAAGAAAAAGGAAAAGATAAAAAATTATGAACAATAAAGTGACAACAAATATATATCTATCAACAAGTGGATCTCAAAATCAAATGAATAAAAAATCTGATGAACAGAACTGGTGAATGTAATATAATCAGGGGCATGGAAAGGGGGCGGACTGACAATTCTCACGGGGGAGGGGGTGTGGGGGGTGTGGGAAGAGATTGGACAAAGAGCTTACACCTATGGATGAAGACAGTGGGGGGGGGGGGCGAAGGCCTGGAGTGGAGTGGGAACCAGGTGGAGGGGAGCTATGGGGGGGGGGGGGGGGGAGAGGAACATCTGTAATAATCTGAACAATAAAGATTTAAAAAAAAAAGATGGTAGCTCTGAGGCCATTCAGCCCTGGTGCATGTGTGCGCGCACGCATACACGCACACGCGCACACACACACAGAAAATGGAAAACTAAGCAGCCATTATAAAGAATGAGAGAGACCTGGCTGGTGTTGCTCAGTAGTTAGAGGATCATCACATGCACCTAATGGTCTTGGGTTCCATCTCCATTGGGGGTATGTATGGGAGGCAGCCAATTGAGGTTTCTCTCACATCAATGTTTCTCCCTTCCTCTCTCTCTAGAATCAATGAAAAAAACAAACGTATCCTCAGGTGAGGATTTAAAAAAGAATAAGATAGCCCTAACCGGTTTGACTCAGTGGATAGTGTTGGCCTGCGGACTGAAGGTTCCCAGGTTCGATTCCAGGCAAGGGCATGTACCTTGGTTGTGGGCACATCCACAGTGGGGGGTGTGCAGGAGGCAGCTGATCGATGTTTCTCTCTCTTCAATGTAACTCTCTATCCCTCTCCCTTCCACTCTGTAAAATATCAATAAAAAAAATTTTTTTTTAAAGAATAAGATAATGATGGCAGCCTGACTGGTGTGGCTCAATGGTTGAGCATCAACCCAGGAACCAAGAGGTCATGGTTTGATTCTCAGTAAAGGCACTGAGTTATGGACCCAATCCCCAGTAGAGGGTATGCAGGAGGCAGCCAATTGATGTTTCTTTCTCGTCGATGTTTCTATCCTTCTCCCTTTCTCTCTCTATAAAAAAAGAGATAGAATGATGGCTATTAACACTTATTAAACAGTGACTGTATGCCAGGCACTATTCAAAGCAACTTATATGTGTTAACTCTGAACATAGGTGCTATTGTTATTCTCATTTTACAGATAAGAAAGCCAAAGTGTGATAGACAAAATAGTGCCCCAATCCCTGGGACCTGTGGATAAGTTACTGTACATGACAAAAAGAACTGAACTGATATTGTGATTAAATGAAGGGCTTTGAGATGGAAGATGATCCCGGATTATTGGAGTGGGCCTAAGTAATCATAAGAGTCCTTATAAGAGAGAGGCAGAAGTCAGGCAGAGGAGATGTGGTGACAAAAGCAGGGGCCATAGTCAGAGAAGAGAGATTTGAAGATGCTACACTGCTGGCTTTGAAGATGAAGGAAGGGGCCACGAGACAAGGGAAGCAGTGACTTCTAGACACTAGAAAAGTCAAGCACACAGACTCTTCCCTAAAGCCTCCACAGGGAGCAGAACCCTGCACACACCTTGATTTTAAGCCCACCACTGAAAATGGTTTCACACTCTGACTGCCAGAACTGTAAGATAATTTGTGTTAAGCCACCAAATTCGTGGCAACTGCTACAGCAGCAACAGAAAATACATGGAGCCCTGGCCGGTTTGGCTCAGTGGATAGAGCATCAGCCTGCGAACTGAAGAGTCCCAGGTTTGATTCCGGTCAAGGGCAGGTACCTTGGTTGCGGGCACGTCCCCAGTGGGGAGTGTGCAGGAGGCAGCTGATCAATGTTTCTCTCTCATCGATGTTTCTAGCTCTCTACCTCTCTCCCTTCCTCTCTGCAAAAAATCAATAAAAATATTTTAAAAAACACATTCTTTGTAATATTTTAAAAAAAAAGAAAATACATGGAGGCACATTGAGGAACTTGCTGAAGATCACACAAGTACTAAAAGACAAAGCAGTCTGGCCGGTGTTGCTCTGTTGGTTGAGTATCATCCCATGCCCCAGGAGATTGCTGATTCCATTCCCAGTCAGGGCACATGACCCGGGTTGTGGGCCTGATCCCCAGTAGGGGGTGTGCAGGAAGCAGCCAATCGATGTTTCTCTCTCATTGATGTTTCTCTTTCTCCCTCTCCCTTTCTCTGAAATCAATAAAAACATATATTTTTTAAAAAGGCAAAGTAGATGTCAACTCAGGCAACATGTGCTCTTAAAGGTATATTGCCTCTCAATATCACAAATAAATGTAAAATTACATTGTGACATATTGTATATATACGTAGTCCACTGGTAACACAGTGGCAGTAATTACCATCCACAGAGGACTCATTAAGTATCAGGCACTGAGCTAGGTCCATTACATGTAGAACCTGAAACCTTGACTAGTTCTTCAGCATTTTTCTCTCTCCAATAAAAGCATACATGCTCTAAACCAGGGGTCTTCAAACTTTTTAAACAGGGGGCCAGTTCACTGTCCCTCAGACCGTTGGAGGGCCTGACTATAGTTTAAAAAAAAACTATGAACAAATTCCTATGCACACTGCACATATCTTATTTTGAAGTAAAAAAACAAAACAGGAACAAATACAGTATTTGTATTTGCATGTGGCCCGCGGGCCGTAGTTTGAGGACCCCTGCTCTAAACATTGCACAACATTTCTCTTCCTAAGAGTCCAAAGGGACTCCACAGACCTCGTGGGGAAGGCCATCACATTTCCATAGGAAAGGATCCATGTCTGCCTTGAGAAAGGAAAAAACTAAGGCTCAGAAAAGGTGTCCAAGCTCTCACAGCTAATGGGTGATCTGAGTTAGGATCAGAATTCAGTTCTGTGCCAAAACCGGTTTGGCTCGGTGGATAGAGCGTCAGCCTGCGGACTGAAGGGTCCCAGGTTCGATTCCGGTCAAGGGCATGTACCTTGGTTGCGGGCACATCCCCAGTAGGAGGTGTGCAGGAGGCAGCTGGTCGATGTTTCTAACTCTCTATCCCTCTCCCTTCCTCTCTGTAAAAAAATCAATAAAAAATATATTTAAAAAAAAATTAAAAAAAAAAAAGAATTCAGTTCTGACCATGATCTATGACTTTTTTCTCTCAATGTCTCTCCCATGCTCCCTGTATACAGTTGGTTCTAAATAAATATATGACTTACTCTCCTTTCTTTGACTTCTGCTCCCATATGAATATCTTTTAAATTTCTGGGAAGGCAGGAACCAGAGCCTTTATATATAATCTTTGAATTCACACACTTCAAGTTAAGTCAAGTAAGTGAATTCCATTCATGATTAAAAACTCTTAAGACCATCAAATTCACATTCAAACCACCCTTATTGAGAGTCTAATATGTGAGCGAGTCACGCAAAGACCTGGTGGCATGAGGCTATTTCAAACAGGGTAAGCACAAAGCCCCTGAGGACACAAAGAGCTCTAGCATATTTGAGGAACAGAAAGATTCAAGTAGCTTTCATGGAATGTAGGCAAGGTCTGACAAGCCAGAGCATGAAAGGCAATGGATTTTTTAAAGCTTTGGATTTTACTCTGAGTGAACCAGAAAATATCACTGGAAGGCTTTAAGCAGGACCCCTAATTTAAATTCATTTGGCAGCTGCGTAAAGAGTACATTATAGCCCTAGTCCAGTGATCAGCAAACTGCGGCCCCTTGAGTGTGGCTCTTCCACAAAATACCACGTGCAGGTGTGCACGTACAGTGCGACGGAAACTTCGTGGCCACACTCAAGGGGCCAAAGAGCCACATGTGGCTCGCGAGCCGCAGCTTGCCGACCACTGCCCTAGTCGGTTTGGCTCAGTGGATAGAGAACCAGGCTGCGGACCAAAGGGTCCCAGGTTCGATTCCAAGCAATGGCACATACCCAAGTTGCGTGCAGGAGGCAGCCAATCAATGATGCTCTCTGACCATTGATGTTTCTATCTCTCTTTCCCTCTCCCTTCCGCTCTGAAATCAATAAAAATTAAAATAAAATAGAAGAAAGAGAGAGAGAGAACAGGGGAGACCAGTGAAGAGAATGCTGAGGTGATCTGAGATGATGGGTGTGGCTTAGACTAAAAAATGAAGGGCCCTGGCTGGTGTTACTCAGTGGTTAGAGTGTCAGCCACGCAACAAAGGGTCTCAGGTTCAATTCCCAATCGAGGGCACGTACCTGGGTAGCAGGTTCAATCCTGTATGTGGGAGGCAACCAATTGCTGTGTCTCTCTCCCACTGATGTCTCTTGCTCTCTTTCAAACCCCCCTTTGTCCCTCCCTTTCACTCTCTCTAAAAATCAATGGAAAAATATCCTCAGGTGAGGATTAAGCAAAAAATAAAAGGAGAAAAAGTTAAGAAAGGTAGATGAGATAAAGTTTGAAGCAGAGCCAGCAGGACTTCCCAATACATTGGATGTGAGTATAAGGGACAACGAGAAACCAAGAAGTAGGTTTCTGGTCTGTGCTACAGGAAATGGTAGAGCCATTGGCATTTGGCAAATTTGACCACTTTCTCCTTCTAAAAATAGCCCCTTCTTCATTTAACAGTATGGCACTTTTCATTTAAATCTACAATCCTGCTCCATCCAACTGCCCACTCAGCATATGTACCTATACGTCTTGTCATAATCCATAACCTAAGACTGCTCCCCACTGTGAGCCGCTTCAGCAAATCTGTTCCTCCCAGTCTTCCTCATCCTTCCGAAGTCCCCACTCAATCCAATGACTCTTGCTTCACACGTGCCTTATTTATCTCAAGCTATTTCCTATGTAGTTTCCCTCCTTTGTTGCTGGTAATTTATACTTGTCAAATAACTGTAACTATAATTTACTAACTCCTTTCTGTGCTTAGGCACTACTCATGCATTATCTCATTTAGTTCTCCATAACCTTTAAAGTAAATTATATTATCTCTACTTGATAAATGGCAAAACTGAAGCATAGAGAAGAGATGTATCCAAGGTTACCTAGGGGGAAGGAGGGATGCTGGGAGGAGGAGGTAAAGGGGGATAAAATGGGAGATATCTGTAATATTATCCTATGTAATAAAAGCCTAACATGCAAATTGTCCCCTCGACCTGGAGTTCAACCAGGAATTCGACCGCTTGCTATGACGTGCGCTGACCACCAGGTGGTCACTGACATGGCGGGCATGACTGACGTGGCTGCCAGCCTAATGGGCACGGAGGAGAGCAGGGCCGTGGAGGGATGGTGGAGCAGGTGAGTGGGCGGTGCCATGCCAAGGCGGGTGTGAGCAGGGCCAGATCGCCCGCCAATATGCCCTGCAGATGGTTCCCAGCAGCGCTAGCGGGGAGGGGGAGAGGGGACAAGGGGAAGGGGGGGGTGCCTCCTCCTAGCTCCCAGGCACTGAGTGAGCCAGGCGGGGAGGCCTGGCCCCAACTGATCACCCAGCAGACAGTGACCACCCGTGAGGATCCCGTCCCACACCCATGCGGCCTCTTCTGGGTGAGTCGGGCCACAGTGCTGAGACCACAGGGGCCAGTCGGCTCCCCTTGGGTTCACACAGGAGCTGGTCTGTGAGGCCAGCCGGAAAAGAGCGCACTGCCCGCCCGGCTTCTGTGTCGCGCCGCTGGGCAGCCTAGAGGCCCAAGCTGCACCCCGGTCTACAGCGTCCTGCACGCTCATTGCATCTCCGTGTGGGGACTCGGGTGCCGTGACTCAGGTGGAGGGGGGCACACAGTGGCCCAGGTGCTGCTCAGGGCCCAGAGGTCAGCTGGGACCTGACCTTCCACACCAGATGCACGCCGACCAGGCCTAGGGACCGCACCATGCTTGAATTTCGTGCACCTGGCCTCTCGTCCACAATAAAAAATATATTGCCCTAACTGGTTTGGCTCAGAGAATAGAACGTTGGACTGCGGACTGGAAGGTCCCGGGTTTAATTCCGGTCAAGGGCACATGCTCGGGTTGCGAACTCTATACCCAGTGGGGGGCATGCAAGAGGCAGCCAATCAATGATGCTCTCTGATCATTGATGTTTCTACTCTCTCTCTCCCTCTCCCCCTTCCTCTCTGTAATCAATAAAAATATATTAAAATATATACATATTTTAAAAATAAAGAAAGGTATTCAAGGTTAAATAACTAAGATGTTCTTGAGCTGAGATTCAAACTCACCACTATCAACCACTAGAATAAATTAGTCTTTATATGAAACAACCAGGGGGGTAGGGGAGGCCAGGGGATTGTCAAGGGCGGGGGGAAAAAAAGGACACATATGTAATACCCTTTGTAATACTTTAAGCAATAAAAAAAGAAAAGAAAAAAGAAACAACCAGTACCCAGTACATGTTCAGTCGCTTTAATGGCAAATATGTGCCTATGGAACCAAATGAAGTTCCTCTGAACAGCCAGCAGCGTAGGGTAATTAGTGATTGAAAATAGGCAAGTTTTCCTAGTCCCTTTCTCGTAAAATCAAAATTTCACAGTTAAAAAAGCCTTAAAGGTGTCACACTCATCCCTCCTTTTGCAGATGTGGAGCCAAGAAATTGTGTGACTCACCCAAGAGCAAAGAGCTGTTTAGCAGAGATGAGGATTGAAGGCAGGTCTTTTGACTTCTTGGTCAGTGATAGCGAACCTATGACACGCGTGTCAGAGGTGACACACGAACTCATTTTTTTGGTTGATTTTTCTTTGTTAAATGGCAATTAAATATATAAAATAAATATCAAAAATTTAAGTCATGCCGAAACCGGTTTGGCTCAGTGGATAGAGCGTCGGCCTGCGGACTGAAAGGTCCCGGGTTCGATTCCGGTCAAGGGCATGTACTTGGGTTGCGGGCATATCCCCAGTGGGAGATGTGCAGGAGGCAGCTGATCGATGTTTCTCTCTCATCGATGTTTCTAACTCTCTATCTCTCTCCCTTTCTCTCTGTAAAAAATCAATAAAATATATTTTTTAAAAAAAAATTAAAAAAAAAAATTTAAGTCTTTGTTTTACTGTGGTTGCAAATATCAAAAAATTTCTATATGTGACACAGCACCAGAGTTAAGTTAGGGTTTTTCAAAATGCTGACATGCCGAGCTCAAAAGGTTCGCCATCACTGTCCTAGGTCTTTGCAATGTATAGTCATTTCATTCACTCGACAAGTATCTAAATATCTACACACTTGTAAGCACTGGAAATTTAAGAGACCAGTAAAAACCCACATTCTAATTATTGGACATTTATAAATTGCTTGCCGTAATGGAGTTTATAATCTACTTCCCTCTTTCCAGTCACCCTCCCTTCCTCTCTTAGATATGGGGATAAATCACTGTTGAGTGGGAGAATCAGACATGCCTTTGTTGTGAAAGGCAATGCCAAAACTGTGGAAGCACATATTCTGAGAGCATACACAGCTGCTAGCTTTAGCATTCCCCTTTATGTTAATTTGATTGAAAGAATGAGCCCCTATGGTGGAAAATGAGCTGCCATGGGAATAGCAGTGAGTCTGAAGTTAGAGGTTACGAATCCAATCCTATGCCTATTTACTTGAGTGTGACATTGGAAGAGTTGTCTCCCTTCTTTGAAACTCATTCATAAGATGGGCTATGCGCCACAGCAAGATGCAAACTCACGTGCAAACTGCCAGGCAATGGTGGAGGACAGCAAAGTAGAGAACCCATGCTGGGTAAAAGAGGCGGCCTCAGCCCTAGCCGGTTTGGCTCAATGGATAGAGCATTAGCCTGTGCACTGAAGGGTCCCGGGTTCGATTCTGGTCAAAGGCATGTACCTCGGTTGCAGGATTAATCCCCAGCCCTGGTCAGGGGCCATGCAGGAGCAACCAATCGGTGTTTCTCTCTCTCTGTCTCTTCCCCTCCCTTCCACACTCTCTAAAAATCAATAGAAAAATATCCTTGGGTGAGCATTAACCAAAAAAAAAAAAAGATTTTCCTATTTTTCAAAAGAAAGAAATCTGCCCAGCCAGTGTGGTTCAGTGGTTGCACATTAACCTATGAACCAGAATGTCACGGTTCAATTCCCAGTCAAGGTACATGCCTGGATTGCAGGCTCAATCCTCAGTAGGGGGCTTTCGGGAGATAGCTAATTGATGATTCTCTCTCATCATTGATGTTTCTATCTCTTTTTCCCTCTCCTTTCCTCCCTGAAATCAACAAAAATGTATTTTTTAAAATAAAGCAATAAAAGTTCATCATTCTAAAAAAAAGCTGATAAGGTCAGAAGTAGGACCTAACTAGAAAACCTTATTAAAAAAAATAAAAATTTTAAAATGACAGAAATCAGAAACTCTATATGAAATCTCCAGATGGGAGGGGGGAGGGTCACATTTCCCCCCAACTTTCATTATTAAAAATTTCAAACATAAAAAAGTAGAAAATAGTAACATTTTGCTCTATAGCAGTGGTTCTCAACCTTCCTAATGCCGAAACCCTTTAATACAGTTCCTCATGTTGTGGTGACCCCCAACCATAAAATTATTTTCGTTGCTACTTCATCACTGTAATTTTGCTACTGTTATGAATCGTAATGTAAATATCTGATATGCAGGATGTATTTTCATTGTTACAAATTGAACATAATTAAAGCATAGTGGTTAATCACAAAAACAGTATGTAATTATATTTGTGTTTTCCGATGGTCTTAGGAGACCCCTGTGAAAGGGTGGTTCGACCCCCAAAGGGTCGCGACCCACAGGTTGAGAACCGCTGCCTTAGAGGCAAGTCAATCTGCTTTGTGGAGCATCCTCCCTCTCTATACAAGGCCCTTTCCACTCCAGAGCCTTGCTATGAGACTCAGTTGAAAAATGGCCATGAGAGCACTTTAATAAGTCTGTAAGGTTGTCTCCAAATAGCTTCCTAATTATAGATAACCCCTTCCTTCCCAGGACCCTCAGCCAACCCTTTCCACATTCTTCACAGGCTTCAGTACATCTCCACTCCTTCAGAATAACTCCCACTACCAAGAATTCCATATCCTTCAAAGAGCAGTCCCTAAAACCAATCAACCCACCTGTCTTCAGGCCCAGCCTCAGTCATCCCGGAGTTCTGCCTCTCACAACCCACACTGACTCCTTCAGCAAGTCCTTTCCCCTCTGTCCTCAAAGATGTCCAGAATATATATCTGACCCTTCTCTAAAGTTCCAAGCCCCATTACTTATGTCTCCAGCGGATTATTGTAGTAAATATTGCAGTAGTCTCCCAACTGGAACCCTTTTTTTTTTTTTTAAACAGTTGTTTTTATTTTTTTTTTAATATATTTTATTGATTTTTTACAGAGAGGAAGGGAGAGAGATAGATAGTCAGAAACATCGATGAGAGAGAAACATCGATCAGCTGCCTCCTGCACATCTCCTACTGGGGATATGCCCGCAACCAAGGCACATGCCCTTGACCTGAATCGAACCTGGGACCTTTCAGTCCGCAGGCCGACGCTCTATCCACTGAGCCAAACCGGTTTCAGCCCAACTGGAACCCTTATTTCCACGTCTGCCCACTTCAACCTCTTCCCCACACAGCAAGAATGGTCCTTTTAAAAAATCAGATCATGCCACACCTATTCAAAACTCCCCAACACAGAATAATAAAAAATACAAAAGCTAGTCACTCATTTGGTTCCAGCCATCCTGTGTGACTTGCCAAGCGTGCGCTGGCCCCAGGATGTCACACTTGCCGTTCTGTGGCAGGAAGATCCTTCCAGGTGGCTCTTCCCTTTCATACCTGTCAGAGGCCTTCCCTGGCCACCCTATCCAAACAGCTCTCCGCTTCACCATCCTTTATTGAGCCTCTTATCCTGCTTTATTCTTCTCCCTTGCTCTTGCATTACCTAACAGTAGATTTTTTTTTTTTTAATATTTTTACTGATTTCAGAGAGGAAAGGAGAGGGAGAATCACCAATGGGCTGCCTCCTGCACACCCCCACTGGGGGCAGAGCCCGCAACCCGGGCATGTGCCCTTGACTGGAACCGAACCCGGGACCCTTCAGTCCGCAGGCCAACGCTCTATCCACTGAGCCAAACCAGCTAGGACCTAACATTATTTATGTTTGTTGCCAACACTAGAGTGTAAGTTTCATGTGAGCAAGGAGTTTGTTGTTCAGGGATATATGCTCTATGCCTAAAACAGTGATTGCGGAAGGTGCTCAATAATTATTTGATCAAATCAATCACCTCTTCCGAAGACCTCATCTCTGGTACCTACTCCTCAGCACCCCAGGGATGTATGCCCAACCTCCGCGTCCTGTCCTCTCGGGACACATCCCCATACCTCGACACGAGCCACCTCTGCAGGTGCCTCCAGCCCCCCTGGACTCCTAGAGCCTCTCACGACTCCCACTAAAAGCCCTGGCCGTTTGGCTCAGTGGGTAGAGCGTGGACCTGCGGACTGCAAGGTCCGGGTTCGATTCCCATAAAGGGCACGTGCCTGGGTTGCAGGCTCCATCCCCAGTAGGGGGCGTGCAGGAGGCAGCCCATCAATGAGTGTCTGTCCTCACTGATGTTTCTCTCTCTCTCCCTCTCCCTTCCGCTCTCTGAAATCAATAAAAATAAATAAAAAGACTCCCACTAAAAATAACCCCAAACGCTCAAAAACCCCCATTCTCCCAGATGGGCCCACCCACCCCTTAGAGGCCACGAGCATGTAGGGTGCACGTTAGGTTCGCCTGTCTCCCCAGCGTCCAGGTCCCCACGATCTCGTAATGAATGAACACGCCGCTCCTTTCACCCTTTCCAGCCATTCCCGGCCCCTCCTAGTTCCCAGCCCCCACCCCCGACCTAAACTCCAGCATCACCCCCTTTCGGGCTGCTGAGTCCCTAAGTTCGAATCCTCCTGTTCCCTTAGGACTCCCCCATCACCCCCTCCCCGCCCCCCAAAGGCCTCCAATCCCTCAGAACCGCCCTCTCACCCCCTGGGAAGTCCTGGCTTCCCATACCTTCCAGAAATATTCCCAAATCCACCCTCCCAGCCCTCTCAGGCCGGCTACCCTCCCCGGGTACAGAATTCCCGCCTCCCCTCTTCAAATTAGACCCTCCCTCTCCCTGAGGGCCGCGAACGCCTCAGGCCAGACGCCCCCTCCAGACCCTCAGCCGCACAGGCTGCACCAGTCTGACCGTTTCTGGGCCTCCAATCCCCAGAGACGGATCTGCCGGTCATACTGCGCCGCTTCCTCCTCGCTGATGCCGCCGCCAGCCTCCTCCTTCTCCACCATGGCGCCGGCTCTCGCCGCCCGAGCGCAGGCTCTGCTCTCGCCAACCGCCAACCGCCGCGCGCCGGGACGCGTCTGCGCCTGCGCTGGAGACCGCGCCTGCGCAGTAGCTGCTCTCCCCCGCCGGTCCCTGCGACCACGTGGACCGCCCCAGCTTCAAAGGCAGGCCGGCCACAGCCGGTCACGTGACTGAGTCTCCAGCCCAGCGGTTCTCAACCTGTGGGTCGCGACCCTTTGGGAGTCAAACGACCCTTTCACCGGGGTCGCCTGAGACCATGGGAAAACACATATATAATTACATATTGTTTTTGTGATTAATCACTATGCTTTATGTACCATTTGTAGCAATGAAAATACATCCTGCACATCAGATATTTACATGACGATTCATAACAGTAGCAAAATTACAGTTATGAAGTAGCAGCGAAAATAATTTTATGGTTGGGGGTCACCACAACATGAGGAACTGTACTAAAGGGTCGCGGCATTAGGAAGGTTGAGAACCACTGCTCCAGCCCCTCCAGACCAAAAGATAGCCGGGCCTATGACCCCAACAAGGGAAGGAGACTGCTATGAGATTATTCATTCAGCAAATATTTATGGAGCGCCGGCTGCAAACCCGGCATTGGGTTTGTGAAATAGAATGGCGAATAAAATAGACAAATCCTGCCCTCATGGAGCTTATCTGATGTTGAGGAGGGCCCAAGATAAAATCAATGTAAATCAGGCCATGCTTAAATGCTTTGGGGAAAAATAAAGCAGGGTATGGAACTACAGGATGACAGGAATGGACCGGGAAGGCTTCTCAGGGAAGGAGACATTAAGCGGAGATCCGAAGAAACAAGCTGTACACATAACTGGGAGAAGGCACATTTCCTGGCAGAGAAAACAGCCAAGTGCAAAGGCCCTGAAGATGAAGCGTGCTTACATGATTTAACTGTGGAGAAGGCATGGTGGCTGGAGCAAAGAGAGAGGGTGGCAAATGGTAAAAGATTAAAACATAGATTTAAAAAAAAAAAAAGCAAGCCCTCACTGGTTTGGCTCAGTGAATAGAGCGTCAGCCTGTGGACAGAAGGGTCCCAGGTTCGATTCTGGTCAGGGGCACATGCCTGGGTTGTAGGCTCCATCCCCAGAAGGGGGCGTGCAGGAGGCAGCCAATCAATGATTCTATTTCATCACTGATGTTTCTCTCTCTCTTCCTCCTCCCTTCCTCTCTGAAATCAATAAAAATATTTTTTAAAAAACATAGATGAAGCAGGTGGAGATCATGTAGGGCCTTGTAGGCTGGTAATAGCTAATATGTATTTTCCTTAGGCAAGATGCCTTTTTATTATTAATTCAATAAGTACGTATTAAACACTTGTTCTGTGCTAGGGATAAAGCAGTGAAAAAGAAAATAACTGCCCTCTTATGCAAGTTAAATAAGTATTTTTTAAATGTTTTGATTGACCAGTCAGTGTGGTTCAGTGGTTGAGCATCAACCTATGAACCAGGAGGTCACAGTTCAATTTCCAGTCAAGGCATGTGCCCAGGTTGTGGCCTCAATCCCCAATGGGGGGCATGCAGGAGGCAGCCAATCAATGATTCTCTCTCACCATTGATGTTTCTCTCTCTCCCTTTCCCTTCCTCTCTGAAATCAATAAAAATGTATTTAAAAAAAAACACAAATATTTATTATCTCATAGTTTCTGTGGGTTGGGAACTTAGGAGAAGTTTGGCTAGGAGGTTCTAATTCTAGGCCTCTCATGAGGGTGCGGTCAGATGCACACTTTGCCTGCAGTTATCTGATGGCTTGGGGTGGAAGAGCACCTTCCAAGGTGACTCACTCACATGGCTGGCAAGTTGATGTTGGCTGATGGCTGGGGACCTCCACTCCCCTGGCCAATTTGTGGGTTCAGGCCTTTAGAAATAGGCAGGCTCCCCTTAAGAAAGCTATGTGAGCCCTAACTGGTTTGGCTCAGTGGATAGAGCATCGGCCTGCAAACTGTAGGGTCCCAGATTCAATTCCAATCAAGGGCATGTACCTGGGTTGCAGGCACATCCCCAGTTGCGGGTGTGCAGGAGGCAGCTGATCAATGTTTCTCTCTCATCGGTGTTTCTAACTATCCCTCTCCCTTCCTCTCTGTGAAAAATCAATGAAATATATTTTTTAAAAAAAGGCTATGTGAACCAGCAATTCCACTCTTAGATATATACCCAGAGAAATTGAAACAGGGCCCTAAACAGATACTGGTATGCCAATCTTCATAGCAGCATTATTCACAATCCAAAGGTGGAATAACCCAATCCATTCATCAACTGATGAATGAATAAACAAAATGTGATCTATCCAGACAATGGGCTATTATTCAGCCATAAGAAGGTATGAAGTACCTACACATGCTGCAGCATGGATGACCCTTCAAAACATGTGGTAAGTGAAAAGCCCAGACACAATAGGTGACAAGAAAAGAAATAGGTAGTGATGATGGTTGCATAATATTGTGAATGTACTTAATGTTAATGAATTGTACACTTGAAAGTGGTTAAAATAGTGGGTTTTATGTTATATATATATATTTAATATTTTTATTTTTCATAAATCTTTATTGTTGAAAGTATTACATATGTCCCCATATATGTTATATATTTCTTACTACATTTTTTTTTTAGTTTTAAAAGATTTTAACATTGATTTTGAGAGAGAGAGAAAGGGAGAGGGAGAGAAAGAAACATCAATGTGAGAGGGAAACGTGGATTAGCTACCTCCTGCACGCCCCCTACTGGGGATCAAGCCCACAACAGGGAATCAGCCAGCAACCTCCCCAGTGCATGGGACAACCAGCTGAGCCACACCGGCCAGGGCTCACTAAGTTATCTTGATCATCGTTGTGGCTGATTGCATTTTGCAAAAATGGCTATGACAGCCCTAGCTGGTTTGACTCAGTGGGTAGAGTGTTGGCCTTCAGACTGAAGGGTCCCATGTTCGAGTCCAGTTAAGGGCACGCACCTAGGTTGCAGGCTCCATCCCAGGCCCTGGTCAGGGCACGTGCAGGAGGCAACCACATGAATGTGTCTCTCTCACATCGCATCAGTGCTTCTCTCTCTCTCTCTCTCTGCCTCTCTCCATCCCTTCCACTTTCTCTAAAAATCAATGGGAAAATAGCTTCAGGTGAGGATTAACAACAACAACAAAAAAAAATGGCTAAGACAATGTCTTCCATCCTACATACTCTTATAACACTCCTTTGAAACTTCTCCCATTGAGGGGATAGGCGGTCTATGTTCATTGCCTTTCCTTGAAATTGGACTGGCTTTGGTGACTGACCAAAAGAGTGTGGCAATGGCTTCTCGGCCTCATGTGCAGGACCTGTTCTTATCAGTTTAATATCTGATACGTCCTCTATCCCAGGACATTATATTAAGATATAATCTTAAAGGCACAGATATTCTTTTAGAAAATGAATGTAGACCTTACCCATTTAAAAGTTTCAGGCTCACTGAAAGTGAATATTTTTTAAAATATTTTTATTGATTTCAGAGAGGAAGGAAGAGGGGGAGAGAGATAGAAACATCAATGATGAGAGGGAATCATTGATTGGCTGCCTCCTGCACGCCCCCTACTGAGGATCAAGCCTACAATCCGGGCATGTGCCCTTGACCAGAATTGAACCCCGGGGCCTTTCAGACTGCAGGCCTATGCTCTATCCACTAAGCCAAACCAGCTAGGGAAGTGTTAAGTATACTTATTTAGATGGTTGTGAGACCAATCTCTAGAACATTTTCATCTTGCAAAACTGAAACTCTTTGCCCACTAAACAACTCCCCATTTCGCCCTTCACCCAGCCCTGGAAACCACCATTCTACTTCTGCTTCCATGAGTTTCACTATTCTAGATACTTCATATTAGTGAAATCATACAGTATTTGTCTTTTTGTGACCGTCTTATTTCACTTAACATCATGTCCACAGGGTTCATTCATGTGTAGCATGTATCAGATACTTCCTTCCTTTTTAAGGCTGAATATATTCCATTGTAAGTATAGACCACATTTTGTTTCTGTTCATCCATCGGTAGGCATTTGGGTTGTTTCCACCTTTGACCATCATCAATAATGCTATGAACACGAGTGTACCAATATCTCGTTGAGATCCTGTATCAATTCTCTTGGGTTTGTAGCTGTGGGGCAGTTCATTTTTCAGCAACAGCTGATCAGAACAGCTGCCGAAAGTGAGACCTTGGAACTCAAAAGGGGTGGGAAGCAGTTGTTTCGTAGATGAGGCTCCTGGGTTTAAGGATTACATAATTACCTCCGCCCAGGTGCCTGCTCGCCATTAGCCAAGACAGCGGCTCTCCATCCCACCTGCACATTAGAATTACCTGGGGAGCTATTCAGTAAATATGGTGCCCAGGCCCCACCTTCAGAGACTCTGATTAATTGGTCTGGGGTGGAGCTGAGACATTGGGATTTTTATAAAATGCTCCCCAGATGATTCTAAAATGCAGCCGGGGGGAGAACCATGGAGCAAAGATCTGTGTGCTGCTTCATTCTAGTCTCAAGTCTTTTCCTGTTCTTCCTGTTCGGACCACAGAATTCTTAAGGCTGCTTAGAAGACATCAGATTGAGCTCTGGATGTCTCTCATGGCTCTGTACCACTTTTAGTCACACTTTCTGTTTTTTATTGATTTTGAGAGAGAGACACACACACACACACATCGGTTTGTTGTTCCACTTAGTTATGCACTCATTGGTTGATTCTTGTATGTGCCCTGACCATGGATTGAACCTGTAACCTTGGGGTATCAGGACGATGCTCTAACCTACTGGGCTAGGGCCTAATCACACTTTCTGAGTCATTCTGTAGACATGGGCTGCCAGTTAGAGTAGGGGCTTATGGGAAGTATATTTATTTAGATGGTTGTGAGACCAATCTCTAGAAAATTTTCATCTCGCAGAACTGAAACTCTCTACCAGTGATGGCGAACCTATGACACGCGTGTCAGAGGTGACACGCGAACTCGTTTTTTTGGTTGATTTTTCTTTGTTAAATGGTATTTAAATATATAAAATAAATATCAAAATGTAAGTCTTTGTTTTACTGTGGTTGCAAATATCAAAAAATTTCTATATGTGACACGGCACCAGAGTTAAGTTAGGGTTTTTCAAAATGCTGACACGCCGAGCTCAAAAGGTTCGCCATCACTGCTCTATACCCACTAAACAACTCCCCATTTCACCCTTCACCCAGCCCTGGAAACCACCATTCTACTTCTGCTTCCATGAGTTTCACTATTCTGGATACCTCATATTAATGAAATCATACAATTGACAAATGGAGATTTAAAAACTAATCCTTTTTAATAAAAATGCAATACCTATAGTAAAATATATTTCATTACACAGATAGATGGGTTTTCACCCATACAAGGTGTTAAGGGTAGAACTGTGCCTCCCCCACCACCAAAAAAATATGTTCAAGTTCTAATCTCCGCTGCCTATGAATGTGACCTTATTCAGAAATAAAGTCTTTGCAAATGTAATCAAGTTAAGATGAAATCATTAGGGTGGGCCTTAATCCAATATGACTGGTATCTTTTTTTAAATTTATTGATTCATTTTATTGTTTATTATTATTTTTTTTAAATATATGTTATTGCTGAAACCGGTTTGGCTCAGTGGATAGAGCGTCAGCCTGCGGACTGAGAGGTCCCGGGTTCGATTCCAGTCAAGGGCATGTACCTGGGTTGCGGGCACATCCTCAGGAGATGTGCAGGAGGCAGCTGATCGATGTTTCTCTCTCATTGATGTTTCTGACTCTATCTCTCTCCCTTCCTCTCTGTGAAAAATCAATAAAATATATTTTTAAAAAAATATATATATATATATATTTTATTGATTCTTCACAGAGAGGAAGGGAGAGGGATAGAGCGTTAGAAACATCAATGAGAGAGAAACATCGATCAGCTGCCTCCTGCACATCTCCTACTGGGGATGTGCCCGCAACCAAGGCACATGCCCTTGACCGGAATCGAACCCGGGACCTTCCAGTCCACAGGCCGACTCTATCCACTGAGCCAAACCGGTCTCGGCTATTGATTGATTTTAGCGGGAGAGGAAGAGAGAGAGAGAAACATTGATTTGTTGTTCCGCTTATTTATGCATTAGTTAATATGTTTTTGTATGTGCCCTGAAAGGGGATCAAACCTGCAACCTTGAGGTATGAGGATGTTACTCTAATCAACTGAGCTCCCCACCCAGGGCATGACTGGTGTTTGTTTTTGGTTTTTTTATAGTAAAGGTGGAAATTTATTGAAGAATAAGTACAGATTCCCACGTGGGGAGAGGGAAAGAGTCCCACTGACTTCCTGTTTCCATGGTTTATAAAGGCTGCAGTTCCTGTGTCCTGACATCCCCTCTGATTGGTCAATATTCCCTTTCGAATTGGTTACTATAGTGGCTCCCGAGGCCCTCCTCCCTCATTGTCCTCCTATTCCTTCTGCGCTTTCTTCCTTCTTTATTTTGTAAATATAGACCTTTTTTGGCTACTTCCAGTTCCCTTGTCTTGTGGAAATGTAACTTCACCAGGCTTCCTTGTGTTATGGAAACGTACCTTCTCCCAGTCTGTAGCCCTGTGTTTTTTTCCTCCGGGACCCCAATTATAAAAATTCCCTAAACCTGCCTATATTCCCCTAAAATTCCTGTTTTAGTCCCCCCCTCCAATTAGGAAACCCCAACTGCCTTTGGGGACAATGGACACTGATCTATCTGGCTGCTTCCTGCTGGCAAAGGGGTTGTAGTTTGGGGGGCAGGCAGGGTGCTTTAAGCCACCCTGTTTGTAGTACATTCAGGATGTCGTTGGAATAGATTAATTCATGGATGAAGAATAATGGATATCAGGTTGTCCTAGCGTTGGAAAAGGGACAAATATAGAAAACGTGGAGGCTGGAATGAATCCTGTAGTATTCTGTTGAAATTAGTTACGAGTATGTCTTAGTTTCCTAGGGTTCATCTGCGGTTCTATGTGATGGACCATTTGTAGCTTTAGGGCTTCGAAATGGGAGGATATGAAACAATAAGAAATGGTTAAAGATGAGTTAAAACAATATAAACCACGGGCTGAGAAGGGGAGCTAGGTAATAGGGGTGGCATTATATCTTTCATTGGTGCCAGTGGTGTCTTTTTTTTTTTTTAATTGATTTCCGAGAGTAGGGATGAAGTATGGTAGCAATCATCTCAGGTAGAAACTATAGTTGTTTGGCTTCTGTACTTATTTGCTTTGTTTAACAATAGAAAAGTTACTTTGATTTTCTGAATTGTATAAATCATCCCATTTGATTGAATGCCTTATTGATTGTAACGTGACTATCCCATTGATTGTGATATTACTGGTTTTAGAAAGCACATTCCTCTATACCTGGGAACCAGGACAGCACAATTATCCCAAGACCTGAGGGTTCCAGATAATGTTTCCCTGTCAACTCAATGGTCCCAAGACCAGGACAGCACAATTACTCTAAGTTGCCTCGATGGTTCTAGATAATGTGTTCCTGGCAACTCAGTGGTCTCAAGACCCGAGGACTCTAGATAATGTGTTCCTGTCAACCCAGCGGTCCCAGATAATGTGTTTCTATCAACTCAGTGATCCGGAGACTCAAAACTGTAATTAACATGCTTAATTCTGCTTCTGTAAACTGCTTTTTGCGAACCAGGTTCCTCATTCCAAACCCTGGGATGTAATCAATACCTTTGTGATTTTTGCCTATATAAACCTGGAGTTGCGACCATCTTATTACTATGAGATTTGGGAAAGCAAAATGGCCCCTCATAGTCCCGGATTGCAATAAATGTGACTCTTTAATTCGACTTCTTGAGGCGTCCTTCTGTGATTCGCGGGGTACATTACAACAGGGAGAGGGAGAGAGAGATAGAAACATCAATGAGGAGAGAGAATCATTGATCGACTGCCTCCTTCACACCCCCTATTGGGGATTGAGCCCGCAACTCAGGGATGTGCCCTCACCAGGAATGGAATTGTGACCTCCTGGTTCATGGGTCAATGCTCAACTATTGAGCAACATTGGCTGGCGATGACTGGTGTGTTTATAAGAAAAGGGAGCCGAAACCGGTTTGGCTCAGTGGATAGAGCGTCGGCCTGCGGACTGAAGGGTCCCGGGTTCGATTCTGGTCAAGGGCATGTGCCTGGGTTGCAGGAACATCCCCGGTGGGAGATGTGCAGGAGGCGGCTGATCGATGTTTCTCTCTCATCAATGTTTCTAGCTCTCTATCTCTTTCCCTTCCTCTCTGTAAAAAATCAATAAAATATATTTAAAAAAAAAAAAAAGAAAAGAAAAGGGAAATTGGGATGCAGACACACAGGGAGAAGGCCATGTGAAAGTGAAGGTACAGACTGGAATGGTAGATCTACAAGGTAAAGCATGCCAAGGCTTTCCAGAAGCTAGGGGAGAGGGGCATGGAATAGATTTTCCCTTCCAGCCCTCCGAAGGAACCAACCTTGCCCACACCTCCATCTTGGACTTCTAGTCTCCAAAACGGTGAGACAACACGGAACTTGTTTTAAGCCACCCTGTTTGTAGTACGTTCAGTATGTCGTTGGAATAGATTGATTCATGGATGAAGAATAATGGATATCAGGTTGTCCTAGCGTTGGAAAAGGGACAAATATAGAAAACGTGGCGGCTGGAATGAATCCTGTGGTATTCTGTTGAAATTAGTTACGAGTATGTCTTAGTTTCCTAGGGCTGAAATAACAAAGTACCAGAAGCAAGGGGGTTTAAAAACAACGTAAATTTATTTTCTGAGGTCTGGGGGCTTAGAGATGAAGGTCTGAGCTCTCCGAAGGCCCTGGGGAAGGAATCACGCCCTGCCTCTTCTAGCTTCTGGTGGTTGCCAACTATCTTGGCATTCCTTGGCTCGTCCATGCATCCCTCCAAACTCAGCCTCTGTTGTCACACCGTGTTCTCCCCATGTGTGCACCTCCTTGTCTTATGACACTAGTCATATCGGATTACGGGCCGGGCCCAGCCTACTTCACTGTGACCTCATCTTAATCTGATTAGTGATCTCTTCAATGCTTCTATTTCCAAGTAAGGTCACATTCTGAGGTTCCAGGAAGGCCATGAATTTGTGGGAAGGAGACACTATTCAACCCAGTACAGGTGCAAGGGTATATTTTAAATATATAATGAGCCCGGCCAGTGTGGCTTAGTGGTTGAGTGTCGACCTATGAACCAGGAGGTTGGTGGGTGGCAGTAAGGAACTGAGTCTGGCTGTGGGTTTATAATTGCTGAAGTTGGGCGATGAGTATATGCAGGCTCACTTTATTGAATTCTCATTTTAAAGTTCTGAATCCAAAGCTGTTGTGATACTTCCTGATCTCAGGGGAAAAGGCCAATGACAAGATCAGATAACCTCTCTGGGCAGGAAAGATGTTTAGAAGTCATGAAATGACCGGCCAGCAGAGGGTTATATTAAATATCTTTTGCATAAGCCTTTGGAAATAAACACTTATGCTGAGTTATTACAGTGAAGTGTACATGGAACATAGAAAAAAAATAATAAAGGAGGTCTAACTATTTTTGAAGAGCTAAAAATAGACCTGAAGCATTAAATGATTAATTAATAGATTGACCTTGAAAGTGACCCTGAAGATCCAGGGCAGGTAGTCACCTGTAATTGGTTAGGGAGTGACCTGAGCCACTTCTCGTCAGTATGCAGTAGTTCATGTGAAATGATCACTCTGGGAAAGATTCCTAAAAATACAGCTCCCTGCTCTCGAAAGTATTTTCTCCTGCACGTCTAGCTCATTAAACATCTAAAAGAGTCCTTTCTCCCTCCCAGGCGCATTCTCCCTCCTTTCCCCCTCCCACCTCCCCCCCCTTCCCTCCAGGCACCTCACCATTACCCTCCTCACTCCCTAGCTCCAAGGGTCCTTCCTTTTTGCCTGTATAACTTGTTTCCTCAGCCCATTTCGTCTATGAGTTACTTCTTCCACCTCTGTTATTTTGTAAGTAAATGTGCTTTAAAAAACAATAAAATAAGTAAGTAAAAATAAACCAATAAAAGTGTCCTTTCTCTCTTCCCCCTTATGCTTTTCTAAAGCTTATAAGGAAAAATGTGATGTAATGGTATAATGCAGTGGTCGACAAACCGCGGCTCGCGAGCCACATGCGGCTCTTTGGCCCCTTGAATGTGGCTCTTCCACAAAATACCACGTGCGGGTGCGCACGTACAGTGCGATTGAAACTTCACGGCCCATGCGCAGAAGTCGGTTTTTGGCCTGGGCGAATCTATTTTGAAAAATTGGCGTTAGAAGAAGTGGGGGGTGTTGGTGGGTCGGGCTACAGGATACGCAGCATGGGGGAGGTACATTGTTTTGAGGTACGGTAGCTGAGGTCGACCCCTTCCAAACCTCCCATCCACACTCGTCTATCTGAAGCAGGTATTCAAGACGAGTGTGGATGGGAGAGTTGGAAGGGGTCGACCTCAGCCAACGTACCTCAATCAGATGGAGGACGTTTTTAGCAAAGGCCAGCTTAGGAGTACCCTAGTTAAGTTAATAACAATGTACCTACCTATATAGTTTAAATTTAAAAAATTTGGCTCTCAAAAGAAATTTCAATCGTTGTACTGTTGATATTTGGCTCTGTTGACTAATGAGTTTGCCGACCACTGGTATAATGTAAAGTTTGGGAGTAGATATGTTTTTAAACTTCTTTATTGGGTTGAAAGTCATGTGACGTAAAATTAACCACTTTAAAATGAACAATTCAGCCCCAGCTGGTTTGGCTCAATGGCAAGAGCGTCAGCCTGGGGACTGAAGGGTCCCAGGTTCGATTCCAGCGAAGGGCACATGCCTGGTTTGCGGGCTCCATCCCCAGTAGGGGGCGTGCAGGAGGCAGCCAGTCAGTGATTCTCTCTCATCATGGACATTTCTCTGTCTCCCTCTCCCTTCCTCTCTGAAACCAATAAAAATATATTTAAAAATAAACAAATAAAAATAAATAAAATAAAATGAACAATTCAGTGGCACTTAGTACACTCACCATGGGCAACCACCACCTCTATCTAGTTCCAGAACATTCCACCCCCAAAGGTGATGATATACATTTGTAGATTCCCAAGAATCTGACCATGACTTTACTATGCACCCAATTCCAAAAGAACTGAAAAAGTTCAGCATTACAGATTAATCTAACTTCATAGAAACTGTTATTTCCATTATTTAAGAACTACCATTAACTTCAGTCATTAGGTGATCATTAAATACCATCGTCATGTTGCAGGGCACTCTATTATTCCAGGTACCTGTTCTCTAGTGCCAATGACAACCCACTCATTACTGTGATGCCCAGAAAACTCCCCTGAAATTTCCTAAACACCCCCGAGGAAGCAGTACTGTCCCCCTTGAGAACCAGTTGATAACCAAAACTCATTTCCCTCAATAATTTCCAGAATGGACTCTAGGGGGCAACATCATCTCCTTAAGAATCAGGTAGCAGGGCCCTAACCGGTTTGGCTCAGTGGATGGAGCGTCGGCCTGCGGACTCAGGGGTCCGGGGTTCAATTCCGGTCAGGGGCATGTACCTTGGTTGCGGCACATCCCCAGTGGGGGGTGTGCAGGAGGCGGCTGGTCGATGTTTCTCTCTCATCGATGTTTCTAGCTCTCTTTCCCTCTCCCTTTCTCTCTGTAAAAAATCAATAAAATATATTAAAAAAAAAATAAAGAATCAGGTAGAAGGATCATCTAGCTTCTAGCCTGAACTTCATCACTCCCTAACTCCCCAGTACAGTGGATCAGCAAGGAGGAAAGGGGAGAGAGTTAATGGGTTGGCAGTCAGCAGGATGCAACACGTCATAATGCTTCTCTTTGGCCAAGGGTCTCCTTTCCATGGGCCGACGCTCTATCCACTGAGCCAAGCTGCCCAGGGCAGCATTTTGACTTTTCTAACAAGACTCCACAGAGCAGATAAATAGATTGGCAAGCTTTTCCCATGTCTTTTGCAATGCTATCTGGAATCAATTTATTGACCACTTCCACACTTAGCTTAGCCTAAAGGCTGAGAGGTGATATCAACCCTTTCTTCCCAATCATTTGTCTGCACCTCTTGGGTCATGATCTGTATCTTTTCTTCAGGATTTGGGAACTGTTGGTGCTGAGCAAAAGAGGTCCTCCAAATCCGATCGTTGCATTTTTCAGCAAAACCTACACAGAATAGACAGCAAATAACCATCAGTAGTCTCGACCTCAACATGAGCTTAACGAAAGTCTAGTGGGAACAGCCATTTTTTAACTCTGGGGTATATTTCATCAAGGGTAAGACCCATGCCATGGAAATTAGACAGTTTTTGCACTGAACATCTTTAGTTATGAGCTTGACTTTTCTAAATGCAATTCCATCATTCTGCAGGTCAGCCAGGCTCACCTCAAAAACACAACCCTTTTTTTTTTAATTAAATCTTTATTGTTCAGATTATTACATTTGTTCTTCTTTTTTCCCCCCATAACTCCCCTCCTCCCAGTTCCCGCCCCACCCTCCGCCCTCACTCCCCACCCACTGTCCTCATCCATAGGTGCACGATTTTTGTCCAGTCTCTTCCCGCATCCCCCTCACCCCTTTCCCCCCCAAGAATAGTCAGTCCATTTCCTTTCTATGCCCCTGATTCTATTATAATCATCAGTTTATTCTGTTCATCAGATTATTTATTCACTTGATTTTTAGATTTACTTGTTGATAGATGTGTATTTGTTGTTCATAGTTTGTATCTTTACCTTTTTCTTCTTCTTCCTCTTCTTAAAGGATACCTTTCAGCATTTCATATAATCCTGGTTTGGTGGTGATGAACTCCTTTAGCTTTTCCTTATCTGTGAAGCTCTTTATCTGACCTTCAGTTCTGAATGATAGCTTTGCTGGATAAATTAATCTTGGTTGTAGGTTCTTGGTATTCATCACTTTGAATATTTCTTGCCATTCCCTTCTGGCCTGCAAAGTTTCTGTTGAGAAATCAGCTGACAGTCATATGGGTACTCCCTTGTAGGTAACTGAGTTTCTTTCTCATGCTGCTTTAAGATTCTCTCTGTCTTTTGCTCTTGGCATTTTAATTATGATGTGTCTTGGTGTGGTCCTTTTTGGATTCCTTTTGTTTGGGGTTCTCTGGGCTACCTGGACCTGTAAGTCTATTTCTTTCACCAGGTGGGGGAAGTTTTCTGTCATTATTTCTTCAAATAGGTTTTCAATATCTTGCTCTCTCTCATCTTCTGGCACCCCTATAATTCTGATGTTGGTATGCTTGAAGCTGTCCCAGAGGCTCCTTACACTATCTTCGTATTTTCGGATTCTTTTTTCATTTTGCTTTTCTGGTTGGGTGTTTTCTGCTTCTTCGCATTTCAAATCTTTGCCTTGATTCTTGCGCTCCTCTGGTCTGCTGTTGGGAGTCTGTATAGTATTCGTTATTTCAGTCTGTGTATGCTTAATTTCTAGTCGGTTCTTTATCATAACATCGAGGGTCTCATTAGATTTCTTGAGGATCTCACTACATTTATCGGCGGCTTCTAGACAGTTCTTAAGAGATCTTAAAAGTGTGGTTCTGAACTCAATATCCTCCATTGACAGTTTTGTCCTGTTTCTTTGTCTCTGCATTTTTTATGCTTTCTTGGTGCACCCCCTAGTGGTCTTTGTGCGCAGTCTTGTTGTAGTTAAGCCTTGATTGTTGTCGGATACCGGGGGTGATATGACCTCCAGGCTAACTGGCTATGAGAGTCCGCTGTGTCTGCAGTGGGAGAGCTTCTGTGCTGGATCTCTAGGGCGGTGCTAATCTAGCGTTTGCCTGAGGCTATCCGGCAAATGGCTCTGTGCAGGGCTTGGGTGGGGCGGGTCTCAGGGGATCAAACAGGGCGGGCGGAGCAAGCAGTTTATGGCTGCTCTCAGTTCCGTCCCTAGGGGCTCTGCCTCACAGAGTCCCAGCATCCGCTGCAAACCTCGGAGAGAAAGCTGCCTTCGAGTTCCGACTGAAGCCAGACAGTCCCGCTTCTCCCGTTTGAGTCTGGGTCCCTAGAGACTCGCCCGGATCTGGAGCTCAGAGTCTGAAACTCCCTCCCGATTGAAAACATCAACCGCGCCCTCCGCCTCCAGCCCGCTTGCGCGCACTCCGCACCTTAGTATTTCACTTCAGCACTGTGCCTCCTCTGAGTCTGGGTATGATATTCTCTTTCCTCCTAGTTGTAGAATTTGCACTCAGCCAGCCTTCCTGTGGTTCTGGATGATGTCTGTTCCGTCTTTTAGTTGTTTTTTGAAGTGGTTGTTAGAGGCAGCAATCTCTGGTGTTAACCTATGCTGCCATCTTGGTTTCTCCTCTCAAAAACACAACCCTTGATGCAATTTTGGTTCCTTGAATTCTCATGGCTAGTGTTTTTCCAACATTCCTCACATTGAACATAGCTGGTGTGTTCACATCATACCACTCTTTCTCAGGAAATGGATCAACCACTTTCTTCCTGGCCCCTTTTTCTGCCATCTTTTGTAAGGTGCTTGTTCTTCTTCTTCTTTTTTAAATGTACATATTTTTATTGATTTCAGAGAGGAAGGGAAAGGGAGAGATAGAAACATCATGATGAGAGAGAATCATTGATTGGCTGCTTCCGGCACACCCCCTCCTGGGGATCAAGCCCGCAACCCAGACATGTGCCCTGACCAGGAATTGAACTGTGAGTGACCTCCTTGTTCATAGGTTGATGCTCAACCACTGAGCCACACTGGCGGGCAAGGTGCTTGCTTGTTCTTGCCAATGGCCATAGTGCTGCTCAGAGAGCCAAAAGGCCTCAAGGGCTATTTTAAATAGTGCTGCTAAGCCAAAACCGGTTTGGCTCAGTGGATAGAGCGTCGGCCTGCGGACTGAAAGGTCCCAGGTTCGATTCCGGTCAAGGGCATGTACCTTGGTTGCGGGCACATCCCCAGTGGGGAGTGTGCAGGAGGCAGCTGATGGATGTTTCTCTCTCATCGATGTTTCTAACTCTCTATCTCTCTCCTTTCCTCTCTGTAAAAACTCAATAAAATATATTTAAAAAAAATAAAAATAAAATAAATAGTGCTGCTAAGAACATCATTGTCGCCCTAGCCAGTGGTCGGCAAACTGTGGCTCGGCAAACCATGGCTCGCGAGCCACAGGCGGCTCTTTGGCCCCTTGAGTGTGGCTCTTCCACAAAATACCACGTGCGGGTGTGCATGTACAGTGCGATTGAAACTTCGTGGCCCATGCGCAGAAGTCAGTATTTTGTGGAAGAGCCACACTCAAGGGGCCAAAGAGCTGCATGTGGCTTGCAAGCCGCGGTTTGCCGACCATGGTCCTAGCCAGTTTGGCTCAGTGAATAGAGCATCGACCTGCAGACTGAAGGGCCCCAGGTTCGAATTCCAGCCAAGGGCACATGCCCAGGATGTGGGCTTGATCCCTAGTAGGGGGCATGCAGGAAGCAACCGATCAATGATTCTCATCATTGATGTTTCTCTCTCTCTCCTCTCTAAAATCAATATATATATATATTTTTTTTTATTTTTATTTTTTTTAATATATTGTATTGATTTTTTACAGAGAGGAAGGGAGAGAGATAGAGAGCCAGAAACATCGATGAGAGAGAAACATCGATCAGCCGCCTCCTGCACATCCTCCACCGGGAATGTGCCCGCAACCAAGGTACATGCCCTTGACCGGAATTGAATCTGAGACCCTTCAGTCCGCAGGCCGACGCTCTATCCACTGAGCCAAACTGGTTTCGGCTATATATATATATATATTTTAAAAAGAACATTCTTGCCCTAACTGGTAGGGCTCAGTGAATAGAGCATTGGCCTACAGACTAGAGGGTCCCAGGTTCGATTCCGGTCAAGGGCACATGCCTGGGTTGCAGGCTTGATCCCCAGTAGGGGGCGTTAAGGAGGTAGCTGATCAATGATTCTCATCATTGATGTTTCTCTTTCTCCCTCTCCCTTCCTCTCTGAAATCAGTTATATATATATATGTATATATACATATATATATAATATTCTTGTCATGTCTTTTCGTATGCATTTCTGTTAGGTATGCATTTGGGGTGGAATTGTTGAATCGGTGTAGATCAGCGGTTCTCAACCTGTGGGTCGCGACCCCTTTGGCGGGGATCGCCTAAGACCATCCTGCATATCAGATATTTACATTATGATTCATAACAGTAGCAACATTACAGTTATGAAGTAGCAACGAAAATAATTTTATGGTTGGGTCACAACATGAGGAACTGCATTTAAAGGGCCAGAAGGTTGAGAACCAATGGTGTAGGTATATGTTCAGCTGTAGTTTATGTGGCCAGGCTATTTTCCAAAGTGGTTCTAAGGGAATTTCTGTGTTTCATCTCTACTCTGGTCACTTTCCTCCCACACCAGGCAATTCTCCAACTGGCAGATACCAGCCTTGGCTATTCTAAATAAACTTGGAAATAGCCCCCTGGAAGTTAATTCAAAATTTCACCATACATTTGCGAATAGAAGCAGTCTTGTGTTGGTTTTGCCCTGTAGTTGTTAACTGATTAACCCTCTTATCTCTTCCTTCCAGCCTCTGGCCTGCTTATTTTAATACTAGAGGCCTGGTGCAGGACATTCATGCACTGGGGGGGGGGGGTGTCCCTCAGCCCGGTCTGTGCCCTTTTGCAGTCCGGGACCCCTTGGGGCATGTCCAGCTTGTTTTGCTCCCGCCTCTGCTTTCGGCCGCCTATTGGTGGTTAATTTGCATATTGCCCTGATTAGCCAATGGGAGGCGTAGCAAAGGTACAGTGAATTACCATTTTTGGCTATTATTAGATAGGATAAGACATCTTGGAAATTTTTTCTGGAGATAGACACATTGACTGGTTTCCTCCTGCTGGTGCCCCCACTGGGGCTGGGGATGGAACCTTGACTGGGAATCAAACCCTTGACCCTTTGTTCCATGGGCCAAAGCTCTAACCACTGAGCAACTGGCCAAGACACACACCCCCCCTTTTTTTTTTAATCTGTGAATTGAATCTGCAAACTTTTGGTATGTAGGATGCTGCTCCAACCAACTGAGCTACCTAGCCAGAGCAAGAGTAAATCTTTTTCTTTTTTAATATTTTTATTTATTTTTAGAGAGAGAAGAAGGGAGAGAGAGATAGAAACATGGATGCGAGGAAAACATCGATTTGGCTGCCTTCTGCACACCCCCTACTGGGGATTGAGCCTGAGACCCAGGCATGTGCCCTGACAGGGAATTAAACCATTGACTTTTTGGTGCATAGGCCAACGCTCAACCACTGAGCAACACCTGCCTGATAAAAGGGAATCTTTTAATTAGCCTATGAGAGAGACCTTTTCTTTTTTGCATGCATGATTGAAATAAAATGTTGGCTCATAACTAAATTGTCCAAAAAAGGTTTCTTTAGCCGAAACCGGTTTGGCTCAGTGGATAGAGCGTCGGCCTGCGGACTCAAGGGTCCCAGGTTCGGTTCCGGTTGGGGGCATGTACCTGGGTTGCGGGCATATCCCCAGTGGGAGATGTGCGGGAGGCAGCTGATCGATGTTTCTCTCATCGATGTTTCTAACTCTCTATCTCTCTCCCTTCCTCTCTGTAAAAAATCAATAAAATATATTTAAAAAAAAATAAAAAAAAATATACTTAAAAAAAAAAAAGGTTTCTTTAACACACCAAGAGCTAATAGAGGAGGGTTATGGGAATAGGAAGGAAAAATACTGTAAATGGGTCATTATGGATAATTGTAAATGTTGCCATTCTATGCTTTCTATGATTTCTGAACCCCATGCATTCTAGTTATGGACCCAACAACACTGATTGAGACCGTAGACTACATCTATGAGGACAGCACCCTATCCTTTCGAGATGTGGTTTCCAGTGGGCAACATCTCGAAAGCTTCAACAGGTAATCTTACAATTCTGGAGGGCCACCTGTTTCTAGGTAATGAGGAAAATGAAAAGACCAGCTAATCCCATTAGGCAAGATTTCTTCATACTTTGATAATACCAAGTCCTTCTGACATTCTAGACCTGTGGTTCTCAACCTTCCTAATGCCACGACCCTTTAATACAGTTCCTCATGTTGTGGTAACCCCCAATTTCATTGTTACAAATTGAACATAATTAAAGCATAGTGATTCATCACAAAAACAATATGTAATTATATAGGTGTTTTCCGATGGTCTTAGGCGACCCCTGTGAAAGGGTTGTTCGACCCCCAAAGGGGTCGCGACCCACAGGTTGAGAATTGCTGTTCTAGACGTTACTTTGACTTACCATTTAATTGTTGATTAGGATTTAGATTTGGTAGAGTTATGGGAGATTTTCAAGTTTCAAATGATTTTTGTCTGGCAGAAAACACAACCTTGAAAGACATTAACCAGTTTTGTATCAAACTTTCCAACCTAATTCCTGCATTCTTTCCCCCTCAGTCTACACATACTCATTCCTCAAGGTCCTCCTATGAACAAGCTTTATTTTTCTGCTGGTTCTCTCACTAATGGAAATAACATCATTGATGCATGCTAACCATGTTTTTGTGTGAAGGGCAAGTTTTTTAACTTTTAAAAAGTTATACCATGAAAATAGCCCTAACCGGTTTGGCTCAATGGATAGAGCGCCAGCCTGCAGACTGAAAGGTCCCAGGTTCGATTCCGGTCAAGGGCATGTACCTTGGTTTCGGGCACATCCCCAGTGGGAGGTGTGCAGGAAGCGGCTGATCGATGTTTCTCTCTCATCGATGTTTCTAACTCTCTATCCCTCTCTCTTCCTCTCTGTAAAGAATCAATAAAATATATATTTTTTAAAAAAACTTATACCATGAAAATAGTTAAGTCCAGGGATGTAATTACTGGCAGAAATAGGACAGGGGGGTGGGAATAACACCAATTCCCAACAAAGTATTATTCTAATGAAGGTGAATTGGTGACCTTTCCCATGAAAAGGCTCCATTGTAATCCATCTACCACCAGTGGTTGGGAAGTGGGACACTGGATGTGTGGACCATCATGATTCACAGTGCCTGCCTGAGTTCAGTCTCAAATACCATTTCCACATGGTGATGAATTGAAGCTGGGTCTGCCCGCTTCATCACTTGGTGCGTCCCATAGTACATCATCACCTGGGATGGTGGCCCGTCATCCAGTCTTCATAGAACCCACGAATAATCCAAGAGCTAATTCTCAGAACAAGAGGTCTTGACTTTCTATAAATCCCCAGGGTGTACGCTTCCTATTGTTTACCAGAGGTCCATAGACTACCCGTAAGCCCGCAAGAGGCAACGGAATGCCAGCGCCGATTAAAAAAAAAAAAATTGTGATGCTTATGCCTAATCCTATAACGTTGAGCCACGTTCAGTCTGTACCCATTAAATGGGAATAATATTATCTGTCCTGAGTATAGTTATGAGGGTTAAAGAGTTTTACGTTATACTGTTCCGAATCCGTTTAGTACTTCCAAGTCAGCATTTGAGAGCCTTCTAGCTACTAATTAGGTTGTAAAACTCCACCAAAGCCCGCCCCTCTTGCACCGCCCAGGGATGACGTCATTGACCGAGGTCCCTAATGACATCATCTCCCGGCTTGCCTGGCTCCATCTTCCCATTCTCCGGAAACCTACAACTCCAGCACCCGGCCTCCGGCTTTAGGTTATTTTTTTCCTCTCCGTAGCCCGATTTCCTCCCCTCCCATCCTCCCACCTAAAACTTTCTACTCTTCCCGCTTTCCCTCAAGCTAGCAATTTTCGGTTCTTCCTGCTGCTTCTCGGGCGAATTACTCAGAAATCGTTTACTCTCTTAATTAATCGCCTCCCTAGCCAGCCCTTCAGCTCCTTCCTTCTAAATCTCATTACCCGCGCACCGCCTCTTTCGGCTGTTTCCGTCTCCTGCCACCCACCCCGACGCCGCCTTCGGCTCTTTCCGGATCGCCTCAGTTCCTTGTTTCCCAGTCCCGATTCGCTTCGGCTGTTTCCGGCTCTCAGGGACCTCCCACTTTTTTCTCTAGCCCCACCCCAATAATCATCTTCGACACTTTCCGCCTCTCCCTGTCTCCCGCTCAGCGCCTTTCGGCTCTTTCCGCCTTCCCTCGGCCTCTCGGCTCTTTCCGCCGCCCTTTCGGGAAAGGGGCCTGTACCGCCCCCTCTCCGCCACGTGACGCGGCCTCCGCCTCTCAGTTCCCCCTCCCACCTCGCCCTTCCTCCCGCCTCAGCCTCTCAGTCTGTCCAGGCCACGCCGCCATTTTGTGTGAATTTCTGACTGCGGCGGGGGCCGGACAGCCGGGGCACCGAGGGCGGGCAGACAGACAGACAGACAGTCGGCCCGTCTCCGCGGCCCGTTTCTCTTCTCCCTAAAACCCTTCTCTTCTTAACCCCCCCTCGCTCGCTCTCCTCTTCCCCCCTTCCCCCTCGCTTGCTCAATCGCGCGCGGCCCGCGCTAATTACACCCAACCACCCACCAGTCTCCTTGTACTCCGGGGTCCCACTCCCGAGTCCGCGGGTGTGTGTGTGTGTGTGTTGGGGGGCGTGGGGGGGGGCGTCTCGCCCAGATGAGGGCCCCGCGCCCGTGAGCGAGTGACCCCGGGGACGAGCTGCGGAGAAAGCAGGCGGCGAGCGGCCCGCCGAGGCCTAGGCCGCGCGGCTGACGCGGAGGTCGGCGCAGAGGTGATTCCGAAATCGAAAAAAATACTAGCCCCGTTCCCGTCAGGAGCCCGCAGAGCTGAAGTGTGCCCCCTCCCGCCACGCCCAAGCCCAAGCAGTCCTTTTTCGTGCATTAACACCCCCCTCCCCCCAAAGGAACGATGGAGGCCGCGCCCGGGACCCCCCCGCCGCCGCCATCAGAATCGCCGCCGCCGCCATCGCCGCCATCAACGCCTTCGCCTCCTCCGTGTTCCCCCGACGCCTGCCCGGCCGCCCCGCACCTCCTCCACCGCCTCCCGCTCCCTGACGACAGGTCAGGCCCCCGGCCCGGCCGGGGCAGCGTCCCCGGGGGGAGGAGGAGGAGGAGGAGGAAGGGGGGCGGCCGCCATGTTGGGCCGGGCCGCGGAGGAGGAGGAGGAGGAGGAGGAGGAAGGGCGGGGTCGGTGGGTGTCTCTCGCTCGCTCGCTCTTTCTCGCTTGCTTTCTCTCCCGGCCTCATGCGTGTCCCCCCCCTCGCGGCGTTCGCCCGCTCTCCCTCGCTCTCGCTCTGTCTTTTTTGGGCGCCATGCTGAGGGGAAGGTGAGGAGGCGCCCCCCGGACCCCCCGCGCCCGCCCGCCCCGGGGAGGGGGCGCCGGAGGCCCACGGGGGGTCCGGGCTGCCCTTGCGCCCGGAGCTGGCAGCCCCGGGCCCGCCTGCCGGCCGCCTGGCTTCAGGGAAGGGGATGGGGGAGGGGCCCCCCGGTCCCCTTTTCGGGGGAGACCTCGAGCCGCAGCCCCGCGCGGAGGGGTGTGGAGTTGGGGGCCCCCCAGCCCCCGGCGGTATCCTTTCTCCCGGGGGAGGCGCGCCCTGTCCTGCTTGGAGAGGTAGCCCAGCGTTCGTAGGAGGCAGAAAGTGGGGGTTCGTCCAGTCCCTTTCCCACCCTCCTCCTGGGGGGGTCCTGACATGGGGGGCCCCTTGCACTGGTTTTTTCCCCCCCTTTTTGGCGGGAGGTGTTTCCTAGGTGTTCCCTGGAGGGCAAAAAGGTGGGGGGACCTCTAGCCCCTTGGATGGAAGTCCCTGCCCGTTTTGGGGGGAAGAAGACCCTGCCCCTTGTTTTTTCTCTAAAGGGAGGGCTCCTTGCCCTTTTTTTTTCTTTTCTTTTTTTAGGTAGGTGATGCGGGCTTTTTGGGGGGCAGTGGGAGAGGCTTGGCTGCCCTGCCTTGGAGGGGAAGAGGAAGTCGGCCCCCTCTTGCTCTCCGGGGTTCGCTCCTTCTTTGGGGCTGAAAAGCGGCGCCCTCCCTTCCGGGAGCCGAAAGGAGCGTCCCCGGGGCCGTGTTTCGGAGCGAAGGGGGCGCCCCCTCCCGTGTGTTGAGTGCGAAGGGGGCTCGCCCCGCGCCCTTCCCTGGAGGGGGGACCCCGGGCCGGCGCCGCGCGCCCCTCGCCCCGGGCCCCCGGCCTCAGCGCGGGGTGGGGAGCGGGGTAGAGAGTGGGTTGGAGATGGAAGGAGGGCTGCAGCGAGGCTGGGGTGCGGGGTGGGGGGGTGGGAAGGAAGAGGCGCCCTGGCAGATGCTGTGCAGGCGCTGCCCGGCCGGGCCCGCGGGCACCCTACCCCCCCCCCCCCCCGCAGGCAGGGGTGTCAGCGAGGGCTTCCCTGCCCCCCACTCCCACCTCCCCTCCCCTTTCTCCTCCACAGACCACACTTTGCCTTTTAAAAGAAATGCCACCCACATTCAGAGACACAAGTGCAGCAGTTTGGTGAGCTTTTACAACCATGTTTTTTTTTTTTTTTTTTGGTTTTGTTTTTTTTTGTTTGGTTCTGTTTTGTTCTAATTAAATGTACCGTCCTGGGAATCGCAGCCCATCGCAGCCTGACTCCAGTTCCAGGAAATAGATTAGCAAAGGTCTGTTCCGCTCAGCTCAGCTCAGCCCGCGCTGGGCTTCCGGGCCCCCTCGGGGGCAGGTGCATTACTCAGAGGTGCTCACAGGCTTTACTCGACCTCTCAGGAGCTCTCTTATGTCAGAAGTGTATGTCTTACAATGGGTTGGGATGGTAAGTAGCCTCTTTTATTGAGTAATTCAATTATCTCCCTCTTCTTCGTCCCTCTCCTGCCTGCCTTCCTCCTCGCCTTTAGATCAAAGTGATGCTTGAGAGAGTGAATTGGTATGTTCAAATCAGGATTCTAGCCCGGTTGAGCCCTTTTTTATAGTTTGCACATCCTTTCGATGTTTAATTTTTAAAAATATGACGTACACAGTTTTCTAAAAAAGAAAAAAAAAAGTGCTACTGTAACATGACAAAAACCTAAGTAAAAGGCCCCTATGTATGTTTTCAAGCCCTTGGTACGGTATACCTTCTTGTCATTTCAATTCACTGCTTTGTCTCCAGCCCTCATCTTTGAAGAAAGTGGACACTCCCAGTCCCATTTGTCGGAGACAGAGTTACTGAATTTGGGTTATGATACCTGCATTCAAGTTAAATGCTCTCCCTCCCCTTTGCCCCACGGCCCCCCAAAAGACTGTGGTTCAAGTAGACCCCATTTTCTCATTTTACTCCAATGTCTCTTATGGTGGTGGACGTTGAAATTAAGCAAGTCATTTGTAAAGTACTGTTGAAGCACCAAATCTGTAAAGTGTCAATACCCTGGTCTCCACTGTTCTTTGTTCGAAAGCACATGCCTGATCGTGAAAAGTTGATGCCAACGTGTTACACGCCCAGTCATGGTGGAGAGAACACTTCCCTCAGCCCCCAGCCCCCCTTCTCTACGTGTACAAGGAAAAAACAGCGACAGAAATGACTTGCAGAACCGAACACTGTACTTCTGGTGTGTTTTACAAGCATAAGTTCTCCCGTTAAAAGACAAAACACGGTGAAGTTCTGTTTTCCCTCTTGTCCAACTTTCGGTCCCTGACATACCTGGGTCGAGAAAGCTTTTGAACACACAGCCCTCTTCCACTCCCAAAGATCGGGTTTCCTTTTTTTCCGTTCTTGGGAGAAGAGACAGTTCACTGCGTTCAGATGAGGAAACATGTAAATTGCAATTCCGTGGGCCACTTGTTCTTCCTCTCATTGTGTTCACAACCTAACTGCTGGGAAGTGACGACCTTAGGTGTGTAAAGTCTATTGTGGGAGAAAGAAATGTCCACACAGTACAGTGTCCTGCAAAAAAAAAAAAAAAAAAAGATGTCTGAAGCACAAACTGAACACACTCTCCAGGGCGCAAGGTCCGCCGAAAATGAATTGCATTTAAAGTTTCCCCTCCTTGGTGAAATTCCTCCTCCAGGCGCCCAGTGCAGAAACCCGGTGCTATAGACGAACCTTCCAAGGTTCAGGACCTACTAAGTTGCAGAGGGATGCTAATGTAACTTTACTTTGAAATGTTAAGGAAATAGGAGCAATCCTATATCGCATTTAAAAACATTTCCCTAAACATTTAAAAAGCGCTCAGGCATATCCACACAAGGGTTTGTTGTTTTTAACATCCTCAAAGGAATCTCATGTATCAAACCCAAGAAACCCCAGTAATTACGCCAGACTATTTGGGTAGCCTTTGTTTTTGAAATGTCACAGTACTGCCTTTTTTCTTCCCAAAACTGATGTACCGGTATTAGTTAAAATTCAAATTAATGGATGTTGCAAAAAAAAAAAAAGAAAAAGAAAAGGGTGTCACTCAGAATACCTGATTTAACGGCAACTCTCATACACTTGTAAAATTTTGTATTCTCTGGGGAGAGGTTTACTCTGAAAGCAGTTAAAAATCTCCCAGTAGAATAAAAATCATTGCGACCAGGGAAACATGGATATTCTGGTCCTTAAAGCCCCTGTTTTTCTTATTCCCCTCAAATTTGCTCTTCAAAAGAAAATAATAGAATTCCCCCCAAAAGGGCTTTCTATTTCACATTCTGTCCTGTCTCCCAGATAGGGTTTCATTCAATTTTTTGATCTTGAGAAGCCAGCATTTTGTTTTTACATAGAGCTACTTTCTGAAGCCACAAAGGTGGCCTTTCCTTCGCCGGGAAGGCTGTTCCCCAGGGAAAACTTGGCACCCGGGGAAATGAAGGCTTTCCCAGGTGTTGCGTCCCTGGCAAGTTAGAGATGAATGGTTGACTGAATTTGTCTGCTCCTGTCCAGTTGAATATGGACAGTTTTTGTATTGGGCCGGTTTCTCTTTAATAATGCCTCGACCTCTGCTCCTTTCTCTTAGATCTTTTCCCTTTGCTGCTAGAAGGGAAACGGATGTCTCAGGGTTGCCTTATCCCGTTAACATTTTTGCGGCTATCGCGTCCCAGAACCGTCTTGGATAGGCCAGATCCAGATGCAGTCAATACGTCGATGGTGAAAATTGCTACTGAAACGATTGCCAGGCCTCTGTGAATGCCCTGTTCCAGACCACCTAATTCTGGTGCCTGCGGATACCTTCTCGTACCAGAGGGAGTGGTTCTGACCCAGGTTCGGAGGTTGAGTGACAGAAAATAATTCAGAGCAAATAACGAAACCGCTAAGTTTCTAAACGAGCAAGGCATTTGCGTGTCCCGTGGCAACGTTTCTGACCTAAGGAGGAGAGAAAAGGATGGATTCTGAGATTTCTGGCAGTTGGTATTTAATAAGCTGATTCAAGGACCCGTAGCAGCAGTCTGCTTGTAGGTGGAGGGGATCCCGTCAGAATAAGTGGTTTGAGGCTGGTTTCATAATTAAAACCTAATGGAAAGAGCGGAAAAGCTGCCTCATTGTCTGCGCGGCATCTGAGGTTCATTTGGATAAATTAAGGTGAGACGTCGGGGGAGCAGGTTTCATGGATTTGGGTTTCTACATGTCGGCCTCGTCTTCGCTGCAGACCTGTTTTGCTTTGGGTAGTTCACAAAGATGCCGTTTTGAAGGCTGTGCGGTGTGTGTGTTTTCCATTTAGTGACGATACGGGGTTACATGGGCAGTGTTTAAATACATTCTGACTCAGTTGATGGCAAGATGAACGTCATCACATCCTGCTGCTGGAATAATTTTTTAGCAGAACAGAGGTCATTTGCTTAGAGGTGATTTGGCCTTCTCCTGGCCAAATTGCTCTGGATAGAGGATCTTGTGTGTTTTTTGGTCATTTCATATGTGTCTGTTGGTGACTCAGCTCTCTTATTTGTAAGGCAAGCGGTGACATCTTCCAAACATGGAGGGGCAGCAGGGTATGAAAGAGCAGTGTGGGCTTTGGAGGCAGATAAGCCCTCCTGCAGTGTATGGTGGGCACAGATAACGCCCACTGCTCGGGTCATTGCCGTCAAATGGGCATGTGCAGGACACCCACGCAATGCCTGGCATTCAGTGAGTCTTGGTTCCTTTGTCTCCCTGCTGTCCCTACTAGAGAAAAATTGTCAATAGAATTTGCAGGCCGGTGGGTAAACAGAAGTCAGAATAACATCTGTGTTCTTGAGGGAAGTCTTGTCTTCCTCTTTGTAGGTTTCTGGTCAGCTTATTCAACGGCAAGGAGCTGATCGGGGTTGAAACTAAGTGGGAGCCATCTTAGGGCATTTCTTGCTTGCATCATGTCCTTATTATAGATGCTAGAACAGTCATGCTGTCTAAAGCTCATGCTGACTACCTTCCTGTGTTCATCTTTTGCTGTTAGGTAGTCACATCACCTTGAGCAAGTCCTTTACCCTCTCCAGGGCCTCTTAGAGAAACGAGCCAGGACTGTCCCAGCTCTCGGATTCGTCCACCCCGTGGTAACTCGGCTGAGTCAGTTAAGGTTTTGTTCGTCCATTCTGCAGCCAGGCTTGTCCCGTGCTTTTCTTGGAGCAGAAAAGTTTTTGGCAGGTGCGAGGAGCTCTTCTCTCCTTGGACTTTATTTAGAGTTGGGCGGAGGTTGGTACTGCCTTTAACAGGCCTCAGATTTCCTTGCCGTGCCTGACCTACCTTCTGCAGCTTCTGGCCACAGTAAGGAGTGGCTGCTATTTCTGTAGCTCCCAGTACCCAGCTGCAAGATAAATGCCTTAGAAATGAGTTGTAAGGTCAGACACTCTGTAGCTAGGTCACGGGCAGATCCATCAGAGAAACCTTGGCTCAGCAGCAAGCTCAGCACCTGGTTCCCTTGTCCCAGAAACTCCCAAAGCCATAAAGCCGAATACAGCATGGCTGCTGCCCGCTCGCGCCATCCTCTTCTGGTGGAGGGAGGGTGGGAAGTGGGGAAAGGCCAGGAATGTGGGGCTCAGGCTGGAAGAGACTCCTCAGTCTGTCAGCTTCCTGGCCCTCCCACAGGTGTGACGGTGCCGAACTGTCACGTGAAGATCCTCATGCCCTGCTGGGGGCCCTCTGAGCGCGTCTGCATTGGCTCACGCCAGCTGTCTGCTGAGAAACTGAAACAGAGCTGAAGCCACTTGTCCAAGGTCACAGAGCTGGTGGGTGTGGGGGAGAGTTAGAACCCTGCGGCCTGCGCTGAGCTCTATACTGAATACGCTGTCCTGGATCTTGGATGGTATTTTTCCAGCTGCAGCATGCAGCCATCAGTGGGATGCGATGCCCATTTGTTGACTTGTCTCCTACTTTTGAAAAATGAAATGGAAGAGGGTAGAAAAAGCAGAGTACAGCAAAGGTTCAAGGTGACTTCGTGAAACTTTTGAGAGAAATGTAGAGGAGATGTGGGTCAAAGTCAAGGTTTGAGAACCACTGCACATAGAATAGGATGGGACAAACTGTGGCTCTCTGGCCAAAGCCAGCCCACCCACCCTGTTGTAAGTAAAGTTTTATTGGAACACAGCTACACCTATTCATTTCTGTCTTCTGTGTCTGCTTTTGTGCTAAACAGCAGAATTGAGTAGTTGGGACAGAAACTGCCAAACCTAAAGTATTTATTTAATCTCTGGCCCCTGCACTGGTATAATGTGCCCAGTGCCTGGTCCGTCTGCACAGCAGCTGTGGTCCTCATTTTTGTTGTGGGGGTGGAGGTGGTGGAAAAGAATGGGAAAGGAATACAGGAATTCCCTTTAAAATTGGCCCCAGAGAGAATGGGGTGTGCTACTGCCCTTCTGGGACCTGCTGTGGTTCCCGCATCCACGTTCCACTCCTCCCAATGGATGTAGACACCCAAGCCTGGGCTTTCGAGCCTTTAAATTGAAGGGATTTTCATTCATTAGAAGGAACTGGAGACTCTCGAGGCCCGGTGTCGAAGTGGATCGCAGCTAACTTTCCCACATAGCCTGACCCGAGGGAGCTGGGCCCAGACGCCAGTGTCACTTGGCTAACTGTCTGTTGCAGGTGGCTTGGAGAATTGCCCTCCTCATTTTCCTAGCAGACACCAGGGCTTAGGTTTCCTTGGGATTCCAGGCCCTGCCATTGCTCAGGACACCAGAACAATCCTGGGAACCGCAGCCTCAGCAACAGAGGCAGGCGGGATCCCTGGGGTGGAGGGGCCACTGGTGGCCACTTGTATCTGTTCCCTGGATACACCCATCACGGATGGTTTATCATTACTCACTCTCTGGCCTATCAGGAAGCTCCACTAACACTTGGTGAATGAGTTTGCAACTAAAGACAACCCCTCAATGGCTTCGTGAGAGTTTTGAGTGATGCAGGTTGCTGCCTGAGACATGGCCCAGTGTCTATGTTGATGACATTGACAAAGAGGGTGTGGGATGCTGAGACTGATGCTGTGTGTGTGTAGAATCCATTCCCGGCACCTGCCCAGTCTGTACCTGGCCCTGTGCTGGGCTTAGGAAACTTGGGAGTGACTGCCAGCCTCTTTCTTCTCAGCCCTCCAGGAGCCCACAGGTGACCAAAAGTTAATAGCTGTATACAGATAATTGCAGTTAAAAAGTTCTTTAAAGGTTTCAAATGTACTAAATTTCTTTAATCGTCCCATATTTTAATGGTACACAGTGCTTTCACTTGGCATCAATTAGGAGCTGGTTTTGAGACAGTTCATTATTACACCAGCTGGGATGATTACAGATGTCTCCATTTCTTTGGGGTGACTCTGCCAACAGGGACAGGTTCCATTCTGTTCCAATTTGTGTGGCTGTATATGTCCATGTAGCAGTACAGAAAGTGGCTTCACTAGCTAACACGTCGTTACTATATTTGTCATGGAAATCTGGTATTCATTTCTGGGGATCTGCCTTGCCATTATCTGCTGAATGTTTCAAACTGGGAGACGACTTAGTGCATTTTTGGCCAATAGAATCATCGTGAAGCTGTCAGAACTGCAGCTGCGGGTTGTTGGAAATTCGCATCAAGTACCCTTGCAAAGAACCAAGTGCAGTCCTTCATAAGGAATTCTTTAGTGGTGTATGAAGTCATAGGCCTGGTATCTTTTAGTAGAAAAATGTTAATACTTTGTCTTGGTTGAATGAAACCACATTGATTCCTCTGAGAAGATTATAAACAAGGAGAAGTCCTAGTTCACAAGTCCTGGTTAGATTTTCCTCTCTGGAATGATAGACATCGCTTGTCCTTGGACGCCAACCAGCATCTTTCCAGCTTGAAGCAATCTGAAGCATCGTTGGCGTGAGGAGGTTAAGAAACTCTTTGTTGCTGAGAAGCAGATTTCAGAGGTTGATTGTCTGGAGAAACTTGGATCAGAGAGAGACCTTTATCAAGCACATGAGCTGTTTTCAGAACGAGAGAACGAGTGGGAGTGGAAACCAGCTACTCAGGCAAAGACTGTGACACTGACTCTTAAGATCCTTCTAGCAGGCCGGGCTTTTCCTTGGTCAGCCTGTTTGAAGCTCTGCAGAAATGTTCTGTTGAAGTGGGTTGTGTGCTCCGATGAACCCCAGTGCGGACACTCACTTGGGGGTGAAGCATTCCTTCTGGCATTTAGGGGACTTTGAATTTCTTTCCCTTGGATTCTCATTGCTTCCTGTCCGTCTTTGGATAAGTCTCATTTGTTTCTTTTGTTTTTTAATTTCTTTATTGATTAAGGCATTACATATGTATCCTTATCCCCCCACTCCTGCCCTCACCCCCCCGCTCCTGCCCTCACCCCCCCCCCCGCTCCTGCCCTCACCCCCCCCTGCCCTCGCACTCCCCCGCTCCTGCCCTCACCCCCCCGCTCCTGCCCTCACCCCCCCCCCCGCTCCTGCCCTCACCCCCCCCCCCCCCCCCCCGCTCCTGCCCGCACCCCCGTTGTCTGTGCCCATTGGTTAGGCTCCCACTGGTTTTTCACTAGGATTCCTTGGGCCTTTCTGTGTACTTCTTATTCCCTTAACTATTCCAGTGTCTTCGGTCAGATTTTTTAATGTTCCAGTCCCCGCACTCGATGGTTGCAAGGACCGTATTGGCCTCGTGTCTTTGCGTAGGGATAGTTCTTACTCTGAAGCATTTGTTCTGGGCTAGGTTGTGGTCTCAGGGAATTCTTCCCACAGGAATTCCATCCATCCGGGGCCCCACCACTGCCTTCCCTTCGCAGTTGGAAGGGGAGCAACAGAGTGTATAAGGAACTTGCCCAATGTCTTACTTAGTACCTCCCTTTGGCATTTCTTGGAACACTTTTATTTAGGAAGTTTTCTGTCTTACTTTTTCCAACTCAGTTATAAAGTTTAGGGGAGGAGTTGTTTTATCAGTTGGCCTGATTAGTAAATTACTCTTCTTCAGGTAATTTCTAATTGTTTCAAGGGTAGCAGTTAAGAACTGGGCCTGGAGTTAGAAAGTCCTAGATTCTGGCTCCGGTTCTGCTTCTTCCTGCTTTGATCCTATGGGTGACATTTCTTCCCATCTCTGAGCCTCAGTGAGCTTTTCTGTAAATTGGACAGAGTAAATGAATCACCGTGGAATAGGTTTGTTAATGGGTTTCAGAGTGAGCTCGGTAAAGGGGGGAGAGCTCAGCCGCCTGGTGCCTGCATGGAAATTGCTGCTACAGAATGTTTGGAATGAATACTTCCTGCTGCACTAATGCATTCAGGCATTCATTCAACAAATGTTTACCCACATTCTGTCATGTATTAGGTAGGGTTTAGGCACTGGACTTTATAAGACTCTGAGGTACCCAGGCAGATGTTGTAGTTAAGGAAACCAGGGCAGAGAGGTGAGGCCCGCCCACCCAGGACTCCAGCTCTCTGCTGGAAATTTAACTTCCTACGACCTTGATACTCCCGTTACCTTGCTGAGATGGTCCCTTCTTAGGGCATCTTTTAAAGCTTTTTATTATGGAAATTTTCTAACAATCAAGAGAAAAGAACATAGTATCATAGATCACCATATACCCACCACCCAGTTTGACCGACGATATACGTTCTGCCAGTTTGGGTTCATCTCACCTACCTCCATCTCCCTTGCATAGTTTAAAGCAGTTCCCAGATCTTACCTCGTTTCACCATAATCATACCTAACAAAATTAACATTCATTAATATTTCAGATACCCAGTCCGGGGTCGGATTTCTCCAACTTCCCCCACATTGACTTTTGGCAGTAGGTGTGGTCCTGTCTGGGTCCTGGCACCGGGCAGGCTGCCCTGCTCTTGTTGAAGCGAGGCGTTCGGCGAGCTGGTGACCCGGGTTGCTGGCGGTTGGGCTTCTCTTCTGTCATTGGTCTGTGCTTACGGCCCCGGGGGCATCCGTGATGTGAGCGTGTTACCGTGGAAATAGTGCGATGTCACAGAGCCAGTTATGACCACAACTGGGAGTGTTGAAGGAAAGAGAGGAACAGAGCCCATTTGCTCTTGATTTCTGGTCGATGAACCTAGGTTGTAAGGACACTGAAAAACATGTGCAAGACCCAAAGGTTTATTTCAAGAATTTCCTGCCTCTGAAAATCCCTCAGTGAGGTTCCCCTCCCGAGGGCTGTTTCATGTCTTAAATCAAGGGCAGGTCTCGGCCTTCTGAGGTCTCAGGCACGAGCCCTGAGCCAATTTTCTAAAAGGAAGCCTTCGGTCCTAGTAAACGACTGTCCCACAGCGTCGGCCTTGGGGTTCCTTAGACATTTGAAGAGGCAGAGCTTCCTTGTAATTTTCGTAATTTTGTCCCTAGTTAATGGGTCATTCAGAGCCTACCCAGGCAATTTGTTGAGAGTTTGGGCAGTTAATGGTCATAACCCTGACCTTCACATTAACCTAGCCGTCTCTTGTCAAGGGCTCTCATGATCTTCAGGTAATAGCCACTGCTCCCATGAGTTTCCATCTTCGTTGTTCTCTCTCTCTCTCTCTCTCTCTCTCTCTCTCTCTCTCTCCCTCCCCTCTCCCCCCTCCCCCCTCCCCCCTCCTCCCTCCCCCCCTCCTCCTCTCTAAGCCAGGTGGATTCACAAGCCCAAGCCCCTTTGAACTTCCGTCCCTCTCGACTGGAGAATTTCCATGTTGCCGAGCTTTATTTGTGTGAGGCACCTTGTCCCTTCTCCCCAGGGCTCAGCTCTCCCTGTGCCTTTCCCTCCTGGTCAGCCACTTGGTTATTACTCTCTGGTACCGCCTAGACTAGAGCTGAAAAGGGGAGATGTCCATTTGTCAGTTTCACCAGGATTTGTTAGGAGAGGATGGGATTGGATCAAGAGAAGTTGCGACCTTGTTGGCCAGCAGTTAGTGGTCCCAAGGGGAAGTGGTCTGCAGCTTTTCCTTAGAGAAATGCTTCCCAGTGAGCATTCAGCCAGTAATGTAGAGTTAATCTCTGCAGAGGTACATTCATGCTAGCTGGTTCTTAAAACCAGTAGCTACTGTTTGTCTGATACTTACTCTGTGCCTGCCTCCATGTCAAGGGCTTTGTCCATATTATCTCCTTTAACCCCTTGAGGTGGGTATTATAGTTATCCCATTCTACAGATGAGAAAACCAAGGCTGGGGTTATGTATACCAAGAGTATACTCTGGGGAAGAGGAAGAGCTAGTTGAGTTACTTGGTCTGCAGAAAAAAAGCCAGATGCCCAAATCTGTAGGCTGGTAGGTGGGGCCAGCCTACTTTGAAACTCGGAAAAAGTACTGTCTTTGCCAAGCCCATGGTATGTGTTTGAACCCAACATGCTTCTCTGTCCTGTGGCTGAAGGGGCATCCAGGTATAGTCTTTGACCTGAGAGGAGGAGCTGGCTGTCACCAGCTCTGCTAATGGAAACGTAAATGCCCCGGAAGTTTAGTCTAGGAGTTGCAAGGCAGATCTGACTCTAGGCAAGGTGGTGACTTCTTCCCAGGGCCTCCCAGGCGCCTGTTGCAGGCACGGCTGGCTTCCTGTCCCTGATGGCTCCGGCAGGGCGGTCGGCCCTGCTGCAGCCGTCCTGGGGCGTTGCTCTGGGAATAAGGTGGTCTCTGCCCAGGCCGAGCGCTGCAGGGTTCCTCCTGCATGCTGGTCTCAAGAGAGCTTGATTGAAATGATTAGCGCAGCGGGGCTTCCCCCACTTTTCTTGGGGGATTATGTCACAGTCTATTAAGCGTGCTCCCTCGGTATTTAATCCCGCTCTGACGTGGATTTTGCTGGCAGCCTGTGAAGTGGCGCTGCTGAAACCTGGTTGCTGTTTTGTGGAGACTGCTCTGTGCAGTCCTTCCGGTGGCCCTCAGGGTTCTACCTGTCCCACTTGGTTTGATTTTCTCTCTGTTGAACAGTCCGAAGGAAATAGGCCCCGTATGCATGCAGGACCTTTAGCTGGGACTCCCCATTGTTAGCAGAGGGCATCCTCTCAGGTGAACAGAAGTTTGCCTAGGGCTCTGAGGAGTTTTGAGAGCATGGGGCGGCCAGATGGCACTGAGAATGCGCAGTGGCCAATCGAACGTGATTGTCCCAGTGTCCCCTCCAGTATCCTGTTCCCCTTCACAAATCACCAGAGATTTTTAAAAATCCTATTTATTTTTCAACTTCTCCCAAATCTAAGGAAACAAAGGTTCCAGTATTCACTACCCGTTTTGTAAAACATTGTGTGAAAAAGTCCTTATGGTAGTTTCTCAGCCCAGATATGATGGGGGCTGTTCGTGCAGATAATGCAGAGAACTCCTTGGCTGAAAGTCTGTGGCGTGCACCTGCCTGGGTAAGTCCTTTGGCATGTGGAAGGCTTGCTTCTGCAGTCATTCCTGATGATGGCAAAGGCTTTGGAGCTGCTTGGGTGGTCTTTTGCGGTCCCACCCGCAGGTGACAGATGTAGAGCAGCCTGTGCCTTGGTCTAAATCAATGTGCAGCAGCAGGATAGGGATGGAGGCCTCAGCTGACCCTGGGCAAGACCTTCGCCTGCTGCGCCCGGGGTCCTTGCCCAGGAGCGGGCACGGGTGAGAGCGTGTCGGGAGGTGCCAGCCACCCTGGCTCAGCTGCCAGAGGCCTGTATCACAGAGGCTGCCTTGTGGACTGGATTTCTTGTAATTTGTATCTTTTCCTATTTGGAGAATGCAGAAAAGGAGGTGCTCAAGGACCCGGCACAGAGAAGGTGCTCAGAAATGTTTGTGGCACGAAGTAGGCGGCGGATGAGAGGTCTCCCCTTCTGCCTCACTGATCAGGAAGAACAGCGGGCTTAGGGGCGGGAAACAAGTCAGTTCTGGTGCTTTTCGTGTCACCCCCGCCTGTCTGACCTCCACTAGTCCCCCCTCACCTACTCTCCCTCCTATTTGAAATCAAAGGGTGATGGCGTCCCACTATCCCTTCTGCTCCGCGGGCTTTCTCCTGGTTCCGGAAAGCTCTTTTGCTGTTGGCAGTCCTGGGCTTTATGTCTTTTATCTGGACTTCTAGGAGCCTAGGCAGTTCTTCTCGAACTATGTTCCCTCCATCCCTGTCCTGGGATTCTGGGTACTTCATGCCCGTGTCCCTCTCAGCTTTTTCCTTTCCAGACTAAAGTGTTGAGAGGGATGCTCTTTATAACTTTTCTTCGTGGATACCAGCCTCTACCTCTCCGATCTGTCTCTGGGCCTTCCCCAGCTCCCTTGTGTGTCTGCCTGTCTAGTCAGTCTGGCTCTCCCGGTATTTCTTCTGAGGTGAGGTCACCTGGCCCGCCCCAGTGTTCCCCTCAGGCACACATCTTCTTGTCTCCAGCAACCACTCTCCCAGTGACTTCCCCAACTCCAGACAGCAGGAATTGGCCATGCCATTGAATAACAGTGTCTCCCTTGGGTTGGTGAGCTGGCCAAAACCAGTTTCCCCAGTCAAGTGGCACTTTTGCTGTGGGTGAGGCCATTCCAGCAGAATTGCCTTCGTCCGGGGAGATCTTTGCTTGGTGCCACCCCTCGTTCTGTGGGCCACACCCCAGCCGGAAGGTGCCTCACTTGTCAGGAATGCTGCCTTCTCCAAAGTTTACTGGGCGTCTTCCTGTGGGGCCAGCCCAGGGCAACCTGGCCCTTTACAAGGAAACAACATGAGAAGCACATGGGTCATCTCTCTGTGTTGTTTCCTTTGAAACATTCAAGTTTTGTGTCTAGCATTCTGTGTTTGAGAGCTGCCCTTGACCTCTGCTGGGGTATCTGGTGGGGCTGGGCCACTTGTTGTAAGCTGATCTGACCCCTCTGAACTGGGAATGAGAGTGTACACAGCCCTTCTTGACGGTTTTGATGTTTAGGGAGCAGCACCAAGGCAGACAAAGGGAGCGGCACAGTGGAAGGTCTGTGAAGGTCCTCGGAGAAGTCGTCAGTTCGCTGTTTCCCCACAAAGCCTGAGAGAGCCGAGCGCTCCCGGGCCAGCTGCCTGATGAGCTTATCTCCACCCCAACCCTGGGCCCATCTGAGCGGCCGAGGCCTTTTCTGCCCAGATTAGTTCCCTTCGGTAGCCTTTTGGGTCCCTTCATTACATTGCTCTGTTATCTTCATTTGGTTTGGGTCCTGTTTAATTGATAAAGAAGTCATTTTTTTATGCCCTCATACATACTTTTCCATGTCATGCATGAGGAACTTTGAGAACATTTAAAAAATTTTTAATTTCCATTTATTTTTTAAAAACCAGCTTCTGTGCTTGTGAGTACTGTGTCTGTGGGTTTGGCTCAAAAACTGGATTCTTTTCCCAGCTATTCCTTTCTTAACCCTATTTATCCCCAACCCTCCCACCCCATACCCCATAGATATTTAGACATTTAGAGTCCTGTTCGCAGCATCTGTCATGTCAGGAGAACGCTTCTGTTTTTTAATAACTAGGGTAGGGTGGTATTGGGGGGAGTGGAAAAGTTAGAAAATCTAGACTGGGGGGGCCAGAAGGATACCCAGAAGTGAGGCAAGTCAGCTGGGAAACAGGGTGAGCTGCAGGTGGGGGCTGACCCCTCTGCAGGCGCTCTGACTGCTGTCATGTGAGGACCTCACAGGGGGTCTGGGGGCCTGGGACCCTTCCCCTCACACCTTTTAGCCACTCAGTCCCCCCCTGCCTCCAGCCCAAAGCCATGGAGCTGAGGGTGTGGGCCAGACCCCAGAGCCTGTCACTAGTGTTTCCTCGGGCCTGCCTGTGGGTAGGGCCCAGGAATCTGCAGGCCACCCCTGGATCAGAAGCATGGCCTTCTCTCCGCTGTGCACAGCTACCACCCTCAGCGCACAGGGCACATCCATAGCTCTGGGGCCCAGTGGCGACCCCAGGCCACTGCGCCTGGGAGGGATGCTGGTCCGTGTTCCGTGGCAGAAGCAGCCTCTATGGTCAAGTGCATCTCAGAAGTGCCCTGAAGCCAAGATGTACAGGTTTCTTGACTGTAGGACTTGTGGGAACTTCTGTTACAGCATTAAGCATTGTGGTTCCCCAAGGTGGGGATTCCCTCAACTAACTTGACCACAGAACCTCGTCACTTTTCTTCTTAGAATTCTAGTCCTAGGGAACAGCTTGGGAAATACTGCTCCCACCGCGTCGGTCCCTGTCCCCTCCCCCAGCCGCAGCCCCAGCCCTAGGCAGGACAGCTGAGAGCAGATGCAGTCCTTTAGGAGGCGGGCGGGGTGGGATGGGGGGCAGTGGACCCCAGGTCCCGCCAAGGCCTCTGGCAGGGATTCCAGGTCTCTCTCACGGCAGTCAGGCCCTCCATTCCTGCCAGCCCTGGCCGGCCCAGAGCCCTCGGGCCTGTGTTCCTCTCAAACCTGTGTTCATGCTGGCTTTGGGGTTGGTTTTAGGGAAGATGGTGAGTTGGAAGAAGGTGAACTGGAGGATGATGGGGCAGAGGAGACCCAGGACACCCCTGGAGGCCCTGAGAGGAGCCGGAAAGAAAAAGGGGAGAAGCACCACAGCGATTCGGACGAGGAAAAGTCTCACAGGAGGCTGAAACGGAAGCGGAAGAAAGAGCGGGAGAAAGAGAAGAGAAGATCGAAAAAGAGGAGGAAATCTAAGCACAAGGTAGGTCCGGAGGCTTCACGGGCCTGGGCCTGGCGGAGAGCCCCAGGGGCTGAGCTTGTCTTGTCAGGCCAAAGAGCACTCCTAATAGTGTTGTTTTTTCCGTCCTCAAATTGGATCAATAGCTCATGCTCCATTGCTGCTAAATGCCCGTAGGTAAGGTGTTTCACGGAGAGCACAGAGCCCTTCCGGCACATTCCAGCAGTGCTTTCCCCGGGGCTGACTGCCAGAGTGACCGGCCTGCAGCAGAATCGCTAAGTCCACTTCCCCTGTCATTGCAGCGCCATGCATCCTCCAGCGATGATTTCTCCGACTTCTCTGATGACTCCGATTTCAGCCCCAGCGAGAAGGGGCACCGCAAGTACAGAGAGTACAGCCCCCCGTACGTGCCGGTGAGTGACTGCTGGCCGGGGCTCCGTGGAGTAAACCTGCTGTGCTGTACTAAGCACCTTGCCCTCTGCTGGGCATTCTTGCATGGCACTTGACATGGATTTTAACCTTGCAAGATTAGGTGTTGTCTCTCTCTATATATTTAATGTATTTTTATTGATTTTAGAGAGGAAGGGAAAGTGAAAGAGATAGAATCATCAATAATGAGAGAGAATCATCGATTGGTTGCCTCCTGCACATCCCCTACTGGGGATCAAGCCTGCAACCCAGTCATGTGCTCTGACCTGGATTTGAACCATGACCTCCTGGTTTATAGGTCGACACTCCACCACTGAGCCACGCCAGCTGGGCAGATTAGGTGTTGTCTTTATCCCCATTTTACAGGTGAGAAAACCGAGACTTAGAAACGTCAGCCAGGTTTCACAGCCCTGAAGCGCAGGGATGGGGGTTTGAACCCAGTGCGTGACTGATCTCTAAGCCATGCTGTCAGCACTTCTCGATGCCGCCTTTTCCTGTGGCCTTTGCCGTGTGTCTCCTGTCCCCTATCCCCGAGAAAGATGCTGACTTGTCCCCGTCATAGCTGACTGTTTGACACTGTTCAGAAATGACTTTTGTGGAAAATGAGCAAGAGAATGAAATGGTTATAAGAATAAATTGCATCTCTGACCTTAAGCAAACATAAAGTTAAATTATCTATTCAGTTAGTATGCTATCTGCCCCCCCAGCAAAACTGATAAGAAAAAACATCAACATAGCTTTTTGAGTTTTGATTTTTAAAAATACTTTCAAAGCTAGTAGCTCTTAAAGATGCCCCAGTTATCATGTGACTCAGCACCATCCATTATTACAGACACTTTATTGTCAGGCGTAGTTGACATTGCTCTAACGGAGATTCAGACTGTAACCCTGAGGGAGGCAGGGAAGGGAGGAAACACTGTGAGCTTTAATTGGGAGCTGGTGTTGGGGCATTTTAAGATCTGCTAAAGTAGTTGTGTATGTCTAGCTAACTATGTTTTGTATTTTCTCTCTCTCTTTTTTTTTTTATAATGAGTGTGGGTTATTTAAATTAATAGACTTTTTTAAAGCAGTTTTAGGTTCATAGAAAATTAAGCAGATAGTACAACTCCCTCCTTATTCCACCCCGTTTCTCCTGTTTTTAACATCTTGCATTAATGTGGTTGATACATTTGTTGTAATTGAGGAGCCAATATTGACTCATTATTAGAGTTCATACCTTTACGTTAGGGTTTTATAGTTCTTTGGGTTTTAACAAATGTATAGAGTATGTATTCACCATGCACTATCATATGAAATAGTCTCAACTCCCTAAGAATCCCCTCTGCTTTCCTCCTCCCTGAGCCCCTAGCACCCACCAGTCTTTTTACCGTCTCTAGAGGTTTGCCTTTCCCAGAATGTCAGTCAGGCCCGTACAGTTTGTGGCCTTTTCAGATTGGCTTTTTTCAATTAGCAGCATAGTTGACGGTTCCTCTGTTTTTCATAGCTCCATAGCTCATTTTTTTTAAATTGCTGAATAATAAATGCTCCATTGTCTGGATGTGCCACAGTTGGTTTATCCATTCATTGCCTGAGGACATTTTGCTGGCTTCCATTTGTGTGTGTGTGTGATATATAAAATATATATTTAACTTGATCCAGTATCTGCTGGCACCAGCACACTTTGGAAAGCATCATTTGAAATGGCTTTCTAGTTTGGTTGCCAAGCAGGTAATTAATTGAATTCCAAGACCCCAGGAGACTTTTGACCAGGAAGCACCCCTTCTGCCTACCAGGCCTCCTCCCCAAACGAGATTGCGCTATAGCCCTGGGACATAACCCCTATCCCCCCCCCCCCCCCCACACACACACACTTTCTCCCTTGTTCTTCAGGGATTGTGGGTCCGTTCTCCATTTTCTTTCAAGCTGTGGCCCTTTCTGAAGAACAGAAACATCTGGGCCTACTGCCTAGATCTCACTTAGGTGGGGACCAGTCCCCCAGGAGGTCGAGGATGGTATTCTCCCAGGGATAGTGAGGGTCTTGGCGGTCTGCACCCAAGGCCCTGGGGCCTGCTCACCCTCCTCTCCCTGGCAGTCCCACCAGCAGTACCCCCCGTCACACAGCACGTCCCTGCCCAAGAAGTCCTACTCCAAGATGGACAGCAAAGGCTACGGCATGTACGACGACTATGATAACGAGCAGTACGGGGAGTATGAGGGCGACGAGGAAGAGGATATGGGCAAGGAGGACTACGACGACTTCACCAAAGAGCTGAACCAGTACCGGCGTGCCAAGGAGGGCAGCAGTCGGGGCCGAGGTGAGACCCCGAGCTTCTGCTCCAGGGTGTCTGAGCAGACCTGGGGCCGGGGGCTGGAGGGGCGGTGCAGAGTGGGACAGGCCTGGTTGTCTCTGTGCTCACGGAGCCTCCAGTCCAGGACCAGAGACGGGCGGTCGTTTAGGGCTGAGATACGTACGGAAGGAAAGGTTTGGGGGAGTTAGCCATGTGAGCAGAAGGCCAGCGCTGAGGCCCTGGTTGGGATGGAGCCAGGCTGGTATGAGGCAGGGAGAGGGAAAACTCACTTCCTGGTCCGCAGTGAGGGGAAAGAAGAGGGACAGGGACGGCGTCTCACACCTGGGCCAGGGTGCCTGGCAGTTGGATGCCACAGCCCTCAGCAGCCCCCTCCCCCACCCTCAGCTCATATCACCTGACAAGGTGTGTCTGCAGCCTGTGGGCCGGCCACACCTCTGAACCTTGAACTCTGGCAGTTAGAAGGATGGGAGGGGAGGGCAGAGCACCAGAGGCCCAGCCTACCCTCTTAGAACCATCTCCTGCCAGTGAGATTTTCCACCCCAAGGGGGCTTCCAGAACCTTCTAGCTCAGAGGTTCGTATCCCCGCCTAAGGCCCAGCTTGTTGTTTGAGTGGCCGTCTAGCCCTTCTTTTTTTCAGCCGTCTTTCATGGACACCTCCCTGGACAGGCCTTGCTCTTTGGGGAGATTCTAGATTAGTGCTGTCCTGTAGAAGCAGAACGCAAGCCACCATGTGACTTAGTTTTCTAGTAGTCACCGTTAAAAAGTAAAAGCAAATAGATGAAATGAATTTTAGCAATATATTTTATTTACCTTATACATTCAAAAGCTTATTTCAACAACGTTTGCAAACTAGGCAGATGTGATATTTTACATTCCCTCTTCTTTCCCCACTGAGTCTTTGCAGTCCACACGTGCTTTACCCTCACGGCATCTCCTTGGTTTGGTCAGCCCCGTTTCCGGTGCTCAGAAGCCACATGAGGCTGGTGGCTACCATATCGTACAGTGCAGCTTTCAGTGTAGTGAGTGCTGTAGCAGTCATGTGCCTGCAATGCTGAGGCACCTCATCGAGGGGCCCAGGGGAACCATTAGTCTGCCTGGGGAAGCTGGGAAGGCTTCTTGGAGGAGGAGAGGAAGGTGAAATGATTGACCTTGGGCATACAATGGGTTAACATCTCTCTTGTTGGTGGGGTCTACTCCCGCTCAGGCGTTCACTTTCTGAATCACCGTGCAGGCAGTCGAGGCCGTGGCAGGGGCTACCGGGGCCGAGGAAGCCGCGGAGGGTCTCGGGGCCGAGGCATGGGCCGGGGCGGCCGAGGCAGGGGCAGAGGCTCCATGGGAGACCACCCAGAAGACGAAGACGACTTTTATGAAGATGAGATGGATGTAAGGTTTTCTACTGCCCGGGAACTGGGGAATGGCTGGTGGGCTGCGTGTCCTGTGGGGGGTGGCCTGTAAGGCTAAGGAAAGCAAGCATCAGGCGACAGGCAGGCGTATGTGTTTTAAATGTTCCTGTATGATTTTGACATTGAAAAAACTTTCGTATGATTCAAACTGAACAGATACCAAAGGGTGAGCTGTGAAAATTACATTTTCTTCCAGCGACTTAATTCCCGTCCCTGGAGACAAGGTTCCCGAGTGGCTCTGGAAACGTTTTAGGCCTTTGCAGCTGGGGGCTTATTTACTCGCTGTGCTGTGTGCTTGCGCGCGGGCACACTCCTCTCTCGCAGAGAACTGCCACACTCATGCCGTGTCCCTGCCGAGACCTTTCTGTGCAGTCCTGTTACAGCGGCACAGCTGTCCATTGTGTACAGAGGTGCCCTGATGGATTTGCCCAGGGGGTGGGAGTTTTAAGACTGACGACTGCACAGAAAGGATTAAGACCACCCATGCTCAGGCTGGGTCACGTGAGGAGGGGACACAGGCCTGAGGCCCAGATTTCTCACCTGCTGTTCTGAGCCTGAGGTTGTCCTTGAAACCAAAAGGCAAAGGGGGCAAAATGTATACTTAGGGACCGTGTTCATTGTTCCCCATGTGACACCTTTCCTCTTTCTGAAATCGCAGTATGGAGAAAGTGAGGAGCCAATGGGAGACGAGGATTACGACGACTATTCCAAGGAGCTAAACCAGTACCGCCGGTCCAAGGATAGCCGAGGACGAGGTGGGCAGGGGGCCCAGAAGTGGACGAGTTGGTGGGGCTCCCTCTGGCAGCTGTTGGAGTTGGGTTCTGGGGACAGGCCGTGGCTGATGCCATTTCTCTCCTCCGCAGGGTTAAATCGAGGCCGTGGCCGGGGTTCCCGAGGCCGAGGCAAAGGGATGGGCCGTGGCCGAGGTCGAGGTGGCAGCCGAGGAGGGATGAACAAGGGCGGGATGAACGATGATGACGACTTCTATGATGATGACATGGGCGTGAGTCAACTCTTCATTCTGATCTGATGTCTTACCCAAGGCCCCTCCCTGGATATTTTTTTCTCTTTAATGAGTTGTCTTCTGAGGCTGACCCTGGCCCCCTGCTCCCAGTAGCCGTTCCCCATAGGGCCAGTAAGCACTAATCATCTCTCATAGCGATGTTAATGTTAATCTCACCCGAGGATATTTTTTTCCCCATTGATTTTTACAAGGTGGGGGGAGAAACATCGATGTGAGAGAGACATATTGGTTGGTTGCCTCCCACACGCACCCCAACCAGGGCCTGGGGATTGAACCTGCAACCCTAGTACATGCCCTTGACTGGGAATCAAACTGGCGACCTTTCGGTGTGCTGGTCAACGCTCCAACCATTGAGCATCACTGGCCAGGGTAAGACCCTCTGTTTTTTATTTTTTATTTATTTATTTATTTTTATATTTTATTGATTTTTTACAGAGAGGAAGGGAGAGAGATAGAGAGTCAGAAACATCGATGAGAGAGAAACATCGATCAGCTGCCTCCTGCACATCCCCCACCGGGGATGTGCCCACAACCCAGGTACATGCCCTTGACCGGAATCGAACCTGGGACCTTTTAGTCCGCAGGCCGATGCTCTATCCACTGAGCCAAACCGGTTTCGGCAAGACCCTCTGTTTTTTATTTTTATTTATTTTATTTTTTTTTTAAATATATTTTATTGATTTTTTACAGAGAGGAAGAGAGAGAGATAGAGAGTTAGAAACATCGATGAGAGAGAAACATCCATCAGCTGCCTCCTGCACACCCACTGGGGACATGCCCGCAACCCAGGTACATGCCCTTGACCGGAATCAAACCTGGGACCCTTCAGTCCGCAGGCCGACGCTCTATCCACTGAGCCAAACCGGTTTCGGCAAGACCTTCTGTTTTTTAAAACCACGTCTTCGTAGCACCTGCAGTCACCCCGAACAAGTCTCTAAGACTTGGAACGTTCTAGGTGGCCCAGTCAGTTATCCCTGGAGGGTTTTACAGGAAGGCACGTGCCTCTGCCTCCAGGAGGTGGATGTGTTCCTGCACAAGTGTGTGTGCGAGTCTCCATGGCCAACAGCTCCAGGTGCCAGAGCTTTGCTTCTCCAAGCAGCACTCCATACTGTGGGCTCGGACTCCTGTGGCCTCGGTGTCAGATGCAACTGGCTGCTAGGCAACTCCTGTTACTCTTCACTCAGATGGCCTCCACCTGACCCGCGGGGCCCTCACCGCCCTCGCTTCTCATTCCGTTAGTTACATTCACACTCTGTGTTCTGTGTCCCTGACAGGATGGCGGCGGAAGCTACCGGAGCCGTGACCATGACAAGCCCCATCAACAGTCTGACAAGAAAGGCAAAGTCATCTGCAAATACTTCGTGGAGGGACGGTGCACATGGGTAAGGGGTCAAAGGATCTGGGTGCTGAGCAGGGCGCAACCTCCCAGAGGACACGGGGGTCCTGGGCATGCTCTGGAGGCCACCTCATTGGGCAGGGCCGGTGCTGGTGGGAGCGGTTGACTACCGAGAGGTGAGGTGCCTCTGGGGCCTGGAAGACTCGGTTCTCTTCTCAGAGGGACTGAGGGCCGGAGCAGCAGGACATCTGGGTTTTTCTGGTTTGGGGAGGATATTTTTGGCCAAAGTTCTCAACAAATCTGTACGGCCTCAAATGTTGTATTAAGATTGACGCTAATGCAGGGATGTACATACTCTGGTTAGTTACTGAACTTTAAGACATCCATAGGAAAGGAGGGGCAGGAATCAGGCCAGCCTTGAACTTCACAGCAGAATTGAATGCCACAAGATGCACCAGCGGCCACAGAATTCTGAAGGAAACAATATAACCCAATGTTAGTCAGCCAGCTTTTTTCTTTTAATTTTTAAAATATATTTTTATTGAGAGAGGAATGGAGAGGAAGAGAGAGATAGAAACATCAATGATGAGAGAGAATGATTGTTTGACTGCCTCCTGCACACCCCCTACTGGGGATCAAGCCCACAACCCGGGCATGTGCCCTTGCTGGAATGGAACCCAGGACCCTTTAGTCCGCAGGCCAATGCTCTATCTACTTAGCCAAACTGGCTAAGGCTGTCAGCCAGCTTTTTCCCCCACATTTAGCGTCAGTGGACAGATACTGGGAAACATGCACCCAGGAAATACCGCACCTTGTATATGTCTAGAAAAATGTGTACTTCCAATAAGTGTGCGTGCGTATGTAAAATATTCCTTATTACAGTCAATTCATATTATTTTTAGAAGCTCATAATACATATAAACAAAGGAAAACGAATAGGCATTCCTGAGAATAAGACTTTTGAAACACGTATACAACCATTTCTATCTTTAGTTTACCTTGGTGTTGTTTTGTTTGGATTGTGTCATAGTGCAAACAACGAAAACACAACTCCACTAGCTTAAGCGCATAGGCGTTTGTCCCGCAGAATAGTGCAGGGGTGGGCAGACAGTACCAGGCTTGCGCAGTGGTCGGCGGCACGCTGCGGGACCACGCTCCTTCCTCGGCTTCATTTTGCCGTGCTTGAGCATGTGGCTTTTGTCTCCACGGTTGCACAGTGGCCGATGTTCTCCAGGCATCGCGTCTAAAGGCTAGAGGAAGAAAAATAGGTGGTGAGATTTTTTAAAAATTGAGGCAGTGTTGTCTTGTAGGGACTTTTGCCTACACCTGTGGCCAGAACTTGAAGGGAAGCTGGGAAGTGGAATATTTTTAGCTGGGCACATTCTTCCTCAAACAGAACGGGGGTTCTGTTAGGAGAAAGCATGGGACTGGACACTGATTGTCATGCAGTAAATAGTGAAAAATAGGAGATAAGAGAAAGAAGGGAAGGAAAGAGGAGAGTTAGAAGGAGGCAGTGAAAGGCAAGGAATAGAGACGGGAGGAAGGCGGCTGTGGGAGGGGGAGGCAGGGGCCCCAGGGGAGCGCACACGTGGTCCGCAGTGTGAGGCTGGTGGGAAACCTGCCTCTCCCTGAGGGAAGGGGCTTCATTCTGTCGCGGGTCCCTCTGTGCGTCAGCGGTGACAGAGGAGCGTTTTCTTGGAGAAGCATCAGCAAGGGCTTCCGGTACCACCGCCCAACCTTTCCGTTGCCTCTTCCAGGGAGACCACTGTAACTTCAGCCATGACATCGAGCTACCAAAGAAGCGAGAGCTGTGCAAGTTTTACATCACCGGGTTTTGTGCCAAAGCCGAGAACTGCCCCTACATGCACGATATCCTTTGGCGCCCGCATCTGCTCTGATTGAGGGGCGGAGCTCTCCTTGTCGGTAGTAACAGCTGACCTCCACTGCGCTTCCTCTCACCCTGCCAGGGCAGTGTCGAGCTTTCAGTGCATCTGCATCTCACTTAACCCTCACATCTGTCCTATGACGGGCCTGCTGTTCCCATTCTGCAGATGAGTAAACTGAGGCACACACGTTAATATGTTCTCTTTACATATACTCTTGGGACTGGCCTATGCCAGTGCCTGTTATCTTTCTGAGACTCTCCAACTGGCTGTGTAACCTTGGGTACGTCTTTGAACTTCCCTATTCCTGCTGAGTGAGGATTCGAGGACACAGCCCCGAGGCCAGCGTGGTCGGGCGGGAAGCACTCTGAGGCAAGAGTCTGAGAACTGGGGTCTCACCACTGTGCCACCCTGAGCAAGTCCCCTCACCTCTCTGGGCTCCAGTTTCCTCATCTCCAAAACACGGGGTCGGGTCCTGCCCTCGGGTGGGTTCCGTGAGGTGAAGCATTTGCCTTAATTTGCCGTGAACGCGATTTTCCGTGTAAGTTATACCACACGACTGGGAACTGCATCAATGGTGACGACTGCATGTTTTCCCACGACCCTCTGACCGAGGAGACAAGAGAGCTCTTGGATAAGGTAAGGTCTGGGGGGTCGGCCGCCACAGCTGACAGGAACCGGGAGCTGGGCCTTCTGTTCACTTGGCTCTGCAGCCGCCCGCTGGCCTCTGCAGGACCAGAGTTCCCAGTTGCATTGATCTGGAGCGGGGCCATTTTAAGGAAGACATGGGGGCTGTGTTCTCGCCTGCAGAGAGAGTGGAGGCGGTCACGCGTGCATCTTATCTCCAGCCGGGGCGGTTGTCGCTGGGGCGGCTGCATGAAAGGAGCGTTGCCCGGTGTGTCTCCGAACATACCTCGCGATCTCTTCCTTGTCCTTTAGAGAGAGTCATGGCACACAGCGAGGAGAGGAGACTTGGGATGGTTATATTTTTATGGAAATGTCAAATGTTTACTTACAATTTTTAAGGATTCTATTAAGCAGTAAAAAAAACAGGGAAATTAGAGGTTCGGGCTTGTTGGAGACTTCTTCCCTCGGGTGAGGTGTCAGGGCTTTTTGAGTCATCAGGTGACATTTGAAACTCATCCTAGCATCGTCTTGTCCCTGAGGCGTCATTAGGACTTGGGGAGTCCCAAGGCCCTGTCCTTGGTTTCCTGATGCATCCGAGGGAGGAGCAGGAGAATGTAGCCTTTGAAAGGAAGGCTCTCCTGCCTTCTAGTTCTCAGATGGCTTGAGGAGTTGGCTATTTCTTTTAAGAATGGCAAGGGTCGTGCTCATCAGCCATCCTGGGATGGCTGCCCAGTTTAAATGGCTGCTGGCACCCTGAGGAGTTGAGGGGAAGCCGTGCACAGGCAAAGCAAGAGAACGCCGCTCCTCATTGGCAGAGGCGTGGGAAGAGTTGGAGAAAGGTCCTATTTGGCCAGGCCCTTTGTGGAGCCTAATAACCTAGGACTAGGCTTTGTCATCTAGATCTAGAGTCTGTGAGTTTTTCACGGGGAAAGTAGTGGGAAGACATGGTGACTTCATGCCTCATTTGAACAATATCTGACCGAGGACTGCCCCCTGCTGGAGGTTCAGAGTTTGTGCTCTGGACCGGTGCTGTCCAATAGGAAGCCTGTCCAAGCCACGTGTCTCATTTTTCCTTTTTTAATTATCTACCTACATGTTCTGCAGCAGTTTTAGTATGAAGGTTTTACTGATAATTGCACAATTTATATGATGTGGGCAGAGAAATATAAAGAATGACTATAAATTGGCCAGTCTTGTAAATCACAGGCTACACATTGTCCATTGATTTTTAGAGAGATTAGAAGGGAGGGAGGGACAGCAGGGGGGATGGCAGAGAAACATTAATGTGAGAGAGACATGACTCCCACACATGCCCCGATCAGGGCCAGGACCGAACTCTACAACCCAGGTACGTGCCCCTGACCCAGAATCGAACCCTCAACCCTTTGGTGCGAGGGCTGACGCTCTAACCAGAGAGCAGGGTCAGACTACACATACTTAATTTTAAATTTTCTAGTAGCCATATTAGAAAAGTAAAAAACAGGTGAATTTAACTTTTACAACATGTCTTAGCTCAGTGTATCCATGTTCAAAATAACCATTTTGGCAAGTAATAAGTGATGGGAAAAAGTAAGATTTTGGGGAGACTGCAGTGTCTACAGAATCTGGTACTTACGGCCACATTTCAAGTACTCAATAGTCACACAAGGCCAGTGACCCCCATATCGGACAGCAAAGCTCTAGATACCCTAATAAAAACCCAAGAAAACAAGGGGTCCCATGTGAGCTCCCACAAACATTTTGAAAGCATTGATAACATCCCCTATATAAGGCTAAGTCTCAGTGGGTTAAAAATGAGTGCAGGACCTGGAAAAACCGTTCTAGAGTTGAATTTGTGTGGCCAGGAAGTAAAACGTGCAACATGCCTTAGGATGGGCCTAGACTGACCCTGCCAAAGGCGTGGGGTCAGCCATCGCCCTCCTGCCCAGACGGGGCTGCAGCTGGTCCTCCGGGCTGGGCCTGGGGTCCGAGCTGTGATGCCTCTCATGACCGGGACCTCGCCGCCGCCCCCCCAACATCCTGAAATGTCTGTGCTCTTGTCCTGCTTTATTTTCCCATTTCTCAGTGACACTTCTGTCTGTCCAGACACTGATTTCGCTGTCCACTCTCGTTTGGAAGCATGCCTGCCTTTGGGGTTGGCAATGACTTTTATGTGGGAATATTTGGCAAGAATAATACAAAGAATTCCCTCTGCCAGATTCACCTGTTCAATATTTTTTGCCCCACTTGCTTTATCACTTGTTCTCATTTTAGTTTATATCCATGAGTTTTGACAAAGATAGAGCCACCCAGAAATTTAGGTGGAAGAAATTCAGTCCATCACTCCAAACTCTGCTGTTGCCCCTTGTAGTCATCGCCTCCCCAGTCTCAGCCCCTGGCTCCCACTGATCTGTTTTCCATCCCTGTAGTTCGACTTTGCAAGAATGTCATATAAGTAGATTTACACTATGTAGCTTTTATGTGTTCACACAGCCTTTTGACTGTAGCTTCTTTAATGGGCATAATCCGTGTGAGGCTGATCCACCGCGTCACGAATACAGTGGTAGCTGGTTACAGATTGCTGCTGAGCGCTGCTCCGTTGTGTGGATGATTCAGTTTTTATCCGCCATCAGCTGAAGAACATTTGGGTTGTTTCCAGTTTGGGGCAAACATTTTTTAACCAACAGATGTGAGTTTACTTCTTGGTCCTGACAGACCTTGGCCCATGTGCCTCTGTGTGTCCGCAGGTGTGTCAGTCCTTTCTGCTGAGGATGCTTTTGACTTTTGGAAACCCCTGGGATCGCTCTGAATCAGTCTTGGTAGGGGAGGTGTGGGACCCAGCCAGGCCCTGGTGGTTTCATCCGTTGAGAGGGTCCCGGGAGCCCTTGTCCTTACTGACGGAGCGGCCCCTCCACAGCCAGAGGTTGGGGGGCGGGGGGAGGGAGAAAAAAAACATTGATCAGTTGCCTCCCATATATGCCCTGACTGGAGATCAAACCTGCAACCTAGGTATGTGTCCTAACTGAGACTCGAACCCGAAACCTTTTGGATTTGGGACGATATTCCAAACAACTGAGCCACCGGGGCGGGGCAGCTCCAGCTTTTGAGGCAGCACTCGAGACCCAGGGTGGGATCCCGTAAATGGGCACAGCAGAGGGCTGGTCTGTGTCCAGAGAGGAGTCTTTATCAGGATATTGTGGGGCCTGAACTAGAAGGGTGGGAGAGGCTAAGTCCTGGCACGGGAGCAGGGCTCCCCAGCGGCCGATAGGCTGCGTGCGAGGCACGGTTCCCACCAAGCAGGATGGGAGACGGAAGCCCCGACGGCAGGGCAGGCTGAGGAGCTGAGTGCTGCGTGCAGGCAGGCCCAAGGGTGAGCGCTTAGCAGTGCTGCCGTGCCGAGGTGTCTTGTGGTGAGAGCTTCCGTTTGCTCTGTTAACCGTGAGTTTATTGAGTGCCCACTGTGTGCTGAGCGCTGTGCTCAGTGCTGGCAAATGGCAGGGAAAAGATCACCACAGCTGCGGTCCCAGGGCAGGCGGTCCCACGGCGGGCGGTCCCAGGGCAGGCGGTCCCACGGCAGGCGGTCCCAGGGCAGGCGGTCCCATGGCAGGCGGTCCCAGGGCAGGCGGTCCCAGGGCAGGCGGTCCCACGCCAGGCGGTCCCAGGGCAGGCGGTCCCACGGCAGGTGGTCCCACGGCAGGCGGTCCCACGGCAGGCGGTCTGACGGAGAAGCGGACGTCGGCCAGTGTTCATGTGCTGAGTGGTACCTACGAGAAAGGCAGTGTGTTCACCACGGGCACACCTAACCTGGGGCGGTGGAGGCTCCTCAGGAGGCTGATGTCAGGAGGGGACCCAAAGGAAGGTCGGGCATTAGGTGGGGGAGGTGGTGTGACCAGGAGGGAGTGAATGGGGCATTCTGGGTGGGACCTGAGAGGCAAAGGGAGTGTGGCACCTTCATGAAGGAGGTGTGGTCAAGTGTGTTCCTGTTTGGTGAGGTGCGACCTTGTTAAATTTTGTCTCTAACCTGAGGACGTTGAGTTGCCATTGAAAGGATCGGGCGGTACAGGGGCACGGCCATCTTTGTGCCTGAATGCTGTTGTGCTCATGTGCAGAGAATGGTGGGGCGACTAGACAGGAGGCTGGGGCAGAGTGCTGGTCAGAGACAGTGAGGCCCCAGGGTGAGATGAGCAGGTGAGCCACTCAGGAGGGCCGGCAGCAGCTCCAGTATTTCGGAGTGCGGATAAGAAAAGGTGGGAGTCAGGGGTAGTACCCCAGATCCTTGCTGGGCTGGGGAGGCGGAGCTTGTGCATCAGGTATGACCGGGTGGAGACGGTACCTGTGGCTCAGACCAGAGAGTGGCGGTAACCGCAGGGCCCCAGGGCCAGGGCAGGAAGGTGGTGTGCAGGCAGGCAAGACCCATCAGAGAGCAACACCAAACTGCAAGGTTGTCCAGGCAAAGCCTTAACTCTATTACACCTGCACCCTGCCTCCCCCGCTGCTCCCATGATGTGTTTTCCTTGATCACCCACCTAACGTGTGGCAGTGCCTACTTGCTGCAGGCGCTGCCCTGGGCACTGGGGAGACCGTGATGAGGGGCAGGATCGGGCATTGGATACAATGTGCAGGGAGCCCAGAGGCCCTCCCGCGGCTGACACCCAGGAGGCCAGGGGAGGTGACACTTGCCAGCCCTCGGTGAGGGGCAGGCAGGGGACACAGCACGAGCAACGGTTGCACTCTCGGTGGAGGAACTGAAAGGGGCCACTCGTTGGGAGGAAGGGAAGTGAGCAGAACGGGGGGCAGTGAAGCGGACAGGCCCCGGCCGCCACGGTCCTGGGCGCTCCCCAGCATGGCTAGTCGTGGGCAGTGTGTCCCACACTGCAGGGCCCGTGTTAACGTGTGGCTCTGATTCAGTGGGTCCCCTGTGCTGCTGGTCCACACACAGGCCACACCTTGAGTAGCAGGACTTGAAGGAACAAATGTTTTCTACTGATCAGTTTTCCATCCCCCTTGAAGCCAAGGGCCCAGATACCGTTGTTGATGGTGAGGGGAGAGAAAGGCCAAGAACTGCCTGGCACCTGCCAAGGGGTCCCGCATCCCTGGGTGGAGGCACATTAGGGCTCCGTGTGCAGGGTCTTTATTGGGGGCTGGTCATGCATGCAGCCTCTGCCTGGCATGTGCCAGATTCTGGACTCGCAGAGGGAAGGGGGTGTCCGGCAGGAAGCACAGGGAGGTCAGGCGCAGGGAGCCCTCTTACCCGTCAGGTTCCCAGACACCAGCCGAAGGCCAGCACTGCGAGGCCTGCCAGGGAGAGCGGTCAGGCCTGCTGTCCTGCTGCACAGGACCCTCACTGGGGGGCATGCTGCTCAAATCCAGACTCTGACATTGTTTGTCTGCCCGTCAGGCCTCTGCCAGGCCCTGGGTCCCTCAGGGCGTAGAACAGTCCTGCCTTCATGGAGCTGACAGTCTGTGCCGAGCCAGGAATACACAGGATGCAGTAAAACGTGATCTTGCCGAGCTGGGCAGCGCTTGGAAGGGAGCTAGTGATGTGCCAGAGTGAATGCAGGGACCTGGACAGTCACTGTTGACCTTTAATAAGACCGTCCATGGGGACATGGGGCCACGCGGGAATAGAGGGAAACGCAGATGCCCGGGGAGGGGCCTGGTCCAGGGCGGCCCGCGGGGCAGCTTGGCTGTCAGCAGACTGCCCCGGGGCCGGGCGCTGGGGTTGAGCCGGGGGCACAGGGAAGGAAATGAAGTTTCTTCCCCAGCACCCAGTCTTGCCGCCAGGCCCCGTGGGGGTTTGATGGCAAGTGCGGTGAGAGGCTTTTAAAATCCAAATAGGATGGTGGCCTGTCAGCCAGCCGTATACATGACTCACGCTGCCCACGGGCTGAAAACTCACGCTGAGTGGAAGAAGCCAGTCACAACAGATCCCGTGTTATAGGATTTCATTTCTGTAAAATGTCCAGAATCAGGAAATCTCTAGAGACAGAAAGCAGATTAGTGGGTGCCACGGACTGGGGAGGAGGGGAGTGGGGAGTGACTGCTGTGGGTAAGGGGCTTCTTTTGGGTGATGGAAAGTTCTAGGACTAGACAGCTGATGGATGGACAACTTCATGAAGGTACTTAATGCCACTGAAATGTACACTTTAAACGGGTGGACTTGCACGTGTTGTACTGTATTTTGCTGCGGGACAGGCGTGGCTCCCCTGCCCACTGGTCACAGGGGACCAGCAGTGGTGAGGGGGTGGTTTATGTGCTAGAGACTTCGTGGTCATTGGCCTTACGCTGTAAGGCTTCCTCAGGGTCCCTGGGATTCAGTGTTCCTCCGTAAATCTAGCTCTCAACCCTGGAGGGGTCCCTGCACCCGACTCCTGTCCTGACTGCACCCCCTTTTATCCTTCCACCCGCAGATGTTGGCTGACGATGCGGAAGCGGGCGCCGAGGACGAGAAGGAAGTTGAGGAACTGAAGAAGCAGGGCATCAACCCCCTGCCCAAACCACCCCCCGGGGTGGGCCTCCTGCCCACTCCGCCTCGGCCCCCCGGCCCCCCTGCCCCCACCTCTCCCAACGGCAGGCCCATGCAGGGCGGCCCCCCGCCCCCACCCCCACCTCCTCCTCCGCCCCCCGGACCCCCGCAGATGCCCATGCCAGTGCACGAGCCGCTGTCCCCCCAGCAGCTGCAGCAGCAGCAGGACATGTACAACAAGAAGATCCCCTCCTTGTTTGAGATCGTGGTACGGCCCACAGGACAGCTGGCTGAGAAGCTGGGTGTGAGGTGAGTGCCGGGACCTGTCACTGTGAGCCTGGTCAGGGCAGCTTGCTGCCTCCAAAAACGATTGGAGGCCTGGTCTCGAGCAGTGGTCGCCAACCTTTCGGACCTCACGGACCACCAGTGGTCCACGGATCACCAGTTGGCAACCCTGGTCTAGAGCCATCCACTGCGCACCATGTGGAGGCCTCCACATCTCCTCAGGGGTGTGACCCCCCCACCCCTTCTCCGCACCCCTCTCATAGACACCATTTCCTCCTTCTCCTAGGTTCCCTGGACCTGGAGGACCCCCCGGGCCGATGGGCCCTGGGCCCAATATGGGACCCCCGGGGCCAATGGGGGGCCCAATGCATCCCGACATGCACCCCGACATGCACCCGGACATGCATCCCGACATGCACCCCGACATGCACCCCGACATGCCGATGGGCCCTGGCATGAACCCTGGCCCGCCCATGGGACCTGGTGGCCCCCCAATGATGCCTTATGGCCCTGGAGACTCCCCGCATTCTGGAATGATGCCCCCCATCCCACCAGCCCAGAACTTCTATGAGAACTTTTACCAGCAGCAGGAAGGCATGGAGATGGAGCCGGGACTCATGGGGGACGCAGGTAGGCAGGGCCGTGGGCCCGGTGGGGTTGCTGGGCTTACACCGGGGAACACAGTGAGGAAAATTCGATCTCTCTTCTCCCAGCCTTTGAGAGCATGAATCCAACTCCATCTCTGTCCCGTGAGTGGTTGAGTGTTTTTCGTGAGCGTCACTACCCTGGGAGGCTGAAGGAGTGTTAGGGTTATTATCGCTGCAGTTTAGCCCCGGACATTTTGCTTGGTGCTCCTGGAACCGGGCGCACGGGAACATCGAGGGGCAGGGGTGGGAGGGGCGGGCTGAGGGGCTGAGGTGGCCTCACCAGACAGCCTCCCTCCAGGCGCTTCTTGGGTCAGGGCCGCCAGCGTCAGCCTCGTGGTTCTGCTTGTTCTGTCCCCGCATCTGACCGTCTCCTTCCTTCTCCTTCCATCCTATTAAAATAACAACACACATTGGCAGTGACAGCCGCGTGGCCATCGGGGGTAGTGCGCAGCCTTCAGCAGGAAGGGGGGTGCCCACTGCGGCCTGCGCGGCTGCTCCAGTCCTGGGGTCAGAGCCAGCGAGACAGCCCCGGTCCTGGCCTTAGCTTCACTGGAGCGGAGGGAAACGGCAGGACATGTGTACATAAGGTCACAAGCTCGTTTTGGCATTGATTGTGGCTGGAAGTAATGGTGCCGGGGAGAGTGGCGGTGGGCGGTGGGCCAGGAGGGTCTGGACACGGTGAGGTCAGTGGGCAGAGGCCTCTGAGGAGTAACTGGGAGTGAGCTGGGACAGGAAGGGAGGCGGCAGCAGCTACAGGGCGCACAGCCCACGCGGGAGGCACAGCCAGGGCAGAGGCCCCAGCCGGTCAGCTCGCTTGAGAAAAGCAAAAGCAGCGAGTGCTTTGGAAAGGGAGGACAAGGGAGAGGAGTCCCAGCGCAGTAGGAACGCTGTCACCCTGGCGAGGTGACCTCATTGGAAGAGTGACAGGGACAAGCAGAGGAGAGAGGGCAGTGGGTGGTAGGGCGGGCGTGGGATCCTCCTGGGCAGAGGCGAGCCAGGCGGCAGCTGGAGGTAGCAGGGAGCAGCAGGGCTTGGCTTCTCAGTTTGGAGACGATGCCATGGGCCAGCATGACCCCTCATATATGCGTTACAAGATGGACAGGCGTGGGTGGGGTGCTGGCCAGGGGGCAGCCTCCATGGGTGCTGACGCCGCCCTGACCAGGAAGCCCTGCTGGAGAGCTGAGGTGGGTGGGGCAGCACTAAGGATGAGGTGCCCATTTGACAGCCACGCCTCAGACATGTTGGACAGGCTGGAGGTCGATGTGAGTGTCATTGGTGTCCAGATGGTGTTCGAAGCGGCGAGAGCAGGTGTTTGGGGTGAGGAGCAGGGGCTTTAGAAAGATGTGACAGGTTCTCAAGTGAGAAAAACAGGTTGCTTGAGAGGTGCTGTTCCCACAACCCCCGCCACCTGTAAACATGCATATAAACTGTAGGGCCAGAGGTCAGGGCAGGAGAAAAGCAAGTCTGTCAGCTGTGACCAGCACAGAGAGGAACTGCCAGGAAGTCCTACAGAGAGTGCTGCTCGGTGCTTCACGGCACGGCAGGTCCTCCAGTGACGTGCGCTCCACGGCCTTCGGTTAGAGCGCTGAGGAGGGGCCCTGGGAACTGAGCTCTTGTTTGTATCCATTAGCTCTGGTGAAATGGTTTGTTGTAGAACCTATCGACAACATTAAGTGAGTCCTTACTGTATTCACAGGTGCACAACCATCTTTTTAAAAATATATATTTTTTATTAATTTCAGAGAGGAAGTAGGAGGGAGAGAGAGAAGCATCAATGATGAGAGAGAATCATTGCTCAGCTCCCTCCTGCACACCCCCTTCTGGGGGTTGAGCCTGAAACCCAGGCATGTGCCCTGACCAGGTATTGAACCGTGACCTCCTGGTTCATCTGTTGACCTGTGCCTCGCCGGCCGGGCAGTGAATCACTGTTGGTGAAAACTCCAAGCGGGGGCACTGGGACTGCTCACCGAGTGCCCAGGTGTCCCCGCCCCGAGCCAGGGTGTGGCACAGGTCAGGCTTGCCGATCAAGTTCACATGTGACAGAGTTCAGTGGCCAGAACAAGGTGGCCTTTTGCTTTCTCCACATACATGAAATTGTTCTGTATATAAAATTAAATTACAGCTCCACTCTCTTATTGGCCCCACTTCAGTTGCTCACTAGCCCCATGAGGACAGTGGCGGGTGTATGGCATGTTCATCATGGTACAACATTCTGTGGGCAGCGCTCACTGGAATTTCTCCATCTCTGAGAGAATTACACACACACACACACACACACACACACAGCCTCCAGGTGTATCCTCCCCAGCCCACCGTGAGCGCCCCCTCCTTAAATGCAGCAGCTCACCCATGTTCATGGAGTGCAGGAAGAGGAAGCAGCAGGAGCTTCTGGGTTGACAGGTGTCCATAGCAACATATTGTTTTGTTTTTTATTGTTGAGAGTATTATAGATGTCCCCCATTTCCCCCCCTTTGTCCCCCTCCACCCAGCCGCTGTCCCACCCCAAGGCCTTCACCCCACTGTTGTCTGTGTCCATGGGCTGTGCACATGAGTGTGTATGTTCTGTGGTTAATCTCTCCTGTAACCCCTTCCCACTTCCTTCTGAGATCCGTCAGTCTGTCCCGTGCTTCCTGTCTCTGGACCTGTTTTGTTCGTCGGTGTGTTTTGTTCATTCGATTCCACGCATAAGTGAGGTCACGTGACGGTTGTCTCTCTGACAGGCTTACTTCACTCAGCACCGTTTGGTCTATTTCCCTTCTTTCCTTTACGACCCTCGTTCCCTTGTTACGCTCATGTTTTGACCTCCCAATGTGATCGTGTTCTTCTTTATTGATTATTACAAACAAACCCTAAAACTAGTGCTCGTGGCAAATAAACACGCAGGTCAGAGCGTGTGGAGTGAAAGTGAAGAGACCTCTTAGCCCGTCTCCGGAATCTCATTTCTAAGAGACTGTTTCCTGTCTGTCTTTCTAGAGCCTTTTCTTTGCATTTTGCAAACATCCGTATGACGTTCCGTCCTGTTCTCACGTCGTGAGCGTTTGCCATGTCACCAAACCTCACTGTGAACCCCATGGTCACCCTGGCTGCATGCTAGGTTGGCTGCTGCGGTCCTCGCTGTGGGCTTTCTGTGGGAACGCCCTGGGATGGTAGGAAGGGACGGGCTGCACATCTCACCCATCGCCATCGCCATCAGGGGAGGTCTCAGTTGAGGGCATGGGTGGGTTGGAGTTGCCATCTCCAGGCCCTTCCCGACACGAACCCTCGGTTCTTCCCGCCACAGAGGACTACGGGCACTACGAAGAGCTGCCGGGGGAGCCTGGGGAGCACCTCTTCCCCGAGCACCCTCTGGAGCCCGACAGCTTCTCTGAGGGAGGGCCCGCAGGCCGGCCGAAGCCGGGCGCCGGTGTCCCCGACTTCCTGCCCTCAGCCCAGAGGGCCCTGTACCTGAGGATCCAGCAGAAGCAGCAGGAGGAGGAGGAGAGAGCGAGGAGGCTGGCTGAGAGCAGCAAGCAGGACCGGGAGAATGAGGAAGGCATGTGTCCTCCCCAGGGGCAGGGCTTTCCCTGAGGGCGCAGGCCCCGGGCACCGTGCAGGGGAAAGACGGGGAACACCTAGATGGGGTTTTGCACTGAAAGGGAGCCTGTGGCCAGGGACGACCCTGCCTCAGGCTGGGAACCAGGCTCGGGCTGATGCATGTCCCTCAGGAAATCGGAAGTCAGGGCTGCCCTCTGTGCCTTGGGGGTCGGGAGAGACCTGATCCCATCAAGGAGGGAGGTGGTCTGGTCCCTAGAGGAGACAGGAGCTGGCTCGATTTACCCCCTGCACCGTTACCCAGGAGGCTGTAGGAAGATGCCCCTCGTTCTCAGGAAGCCAGCAGATGAGAGCTGGTCGACATAACCAGTAATGATCAGTCACACAGCTGCCAAGTTACATGGGGCTGTGCAGTGAGCTGGTGGCAGCCCCAGGGTGAAATGGGGAGGACAGATTGTGTTTAGGTGGCCATGACCAGAGCCCGGGAGCAAGTGGGGACCGTGGGATGAGGGGGCAGCGCCCTCCTCTGGTGGCTCCAGTTTTATCTGCTTAGGAGGTTGGACTGGGGCTAGTGTCCGTGTCTGCCCACCTGGCCTCGCCTCTTAGCCTGTGGCTGCCCTTCCCTGGGATGTGGTAATCTTGGGGGCCTGGGGGAAAGTGTCTGTGAGCCCCAGGCATAGTGGGAGCTGAGTCAGTGGAGCCTGAGCCTGCCCAGGGGGTGATGGCACCCTAGGCTTGGAGCCTGAGCTCAGTCTGAGCTCTGCCCCCATCTCAGGGCACAGTTCACACCTCCCTTTTCTCATCTGTCAAATGGGCCAGTAACACTGCTTCCCGGGTGTTTGTGAGAATCAATAAGACAAAGCGTTTAGCTCAGAGCCCGCGCACGAGGAAGGTGCAGAAATGTCAGCCAGCGGCCTCCAGGGTCAGCACCTCACTGGCCTGAGCTCACGGGCTGTTCGTGGCAGGGGACGGGGTTCTTGAGGGAGGAGAGGTGAGGTTCTGAGAGGTAAGAGGCAGAGGTGTTCACCCAGCGGGCTGCCGGGGGTCCGAGAGGGTGGATGTGGTGGCCACTCACCCCCTCCCTGCTCCTCTGCTCTTTCTCAGGTGACACTGGGAACTGGTACTCAAGTGACGAGGACGACGGTGGGAGCAGCGTCACCTCCATCCTTAAGACCCTCAGGCAGCAGACGTCCAACCGACCCCCGGCTTCTGTCGGGGAGCTGAGCAGCAGTGGGCTGGGGGATCCCCGCCTCCAGAAGGGACACCCCACAGGAGGCCGGCTGGCTGACCCCCGCCTCAGCCGGGACCCCAGGCTCACCCGCCACACTGAGGCCTCCAGCGGGTCAGGCCCCGGCGACACGGGGCCCTCCGACCCTCGGCTGGCTCGCTCCCTGCCTGCCCCTAAGCCCGAAGGCGGCCTTCATTCCAGCCCCGCGGGCCCCAGCGGCTCCAAGGGGTCTGGGCCACCCCCTGCAGAAGAGGAGGAAGGGGAGCGGGCCCTGCGGGAGAAGGCCGTGAACATTCCCCTGGACCCCCTCCCCGGGCACCCGCTGCGGGACCCGCGGTCGCAGCTGCAGCAGTTCAGCCACATCAAGAAGGATGTGACCCTGAGCAAGCCGAGCTTCGCCCGCACCGTGCTGTGGAACCCCGAGGACCTGATCCCCCTGCCCGTCCCCAAGCAGGATATCGTGCCCCCCGTCCCTGCGGCCTTGCAGGCCATGCCTGCCCTGGACCCCAGGCTGCATCGGGCCTCCACTGTGGGTCCCTCCAACCCCCGACAGCGCTCAGGCACCTCCACGGACCCCGGCTCATCCGGCTCCAGCCTGCCTGACTTCGAGCTCCTCTCTCGAATCCTCAAGACTGTCAGTGCCACTGGCCCCTCTGCTGCCCCCGGCCCCAGCGACAAGCCCAGCGACCCCCGGGTGCGGAAGGCGCCCGCTGACCCTCGGCTGCAGAAACCAGCAGACTCTGCCGCCCCCTCCCGCGCCGCCAAGCCTGGCTCTGCCGAAGCGCCCCCTCCAGCCGCCAGCCCCAGTGGGGAGTCCTCTCCCCCGGCCACCGCCCCCTATGACCCCCGCGTGCTGGCGGCTGGTGGGCTGGGCCAGGGCAGCGGGAGCGGGCAGAGCAGCGTGCTGAGCGGCATCAGCCTCTACGACCCCAGGACTCCCAATGCAGGTGGTAAAGCTGCAGAGCCTGCTGCCGACGGGGCTGCCCAGCCCAAGGGCGCCGAGGGCAACGGCAAGAGCTCGGCGGCCAAGGCCAAGGAGCCCCCGTTTGTCCGGAAGTCTGCCCTGGAACAGCCCGAACCAGGGAAGGCCGGTGCGGACGGGGGCTCCAGCACAGCCACGGACCGATACAACAGCTACAACCGGCCCCGGCCCAAGGCTGCTGCCGCCCCCGCCGCCGGCACCCCCCCTCCAGAGGGCGCGCCACCCCAGCCCCAGCCCGGCGTGCACAACCTGCCAGTGCCCACCCTCTTCGGGACCGTGAAGCAGGCGCCGAAGACGGGCTCCAGTAGCCCGTTCGCTGGCAACAGCCCCGCCCGAGAGGGCGAGCAGGACGCGGGGTCCCTGAAGGATGTTTTTAAAGGCTTTGACCCCACCGCCTCCCCCTTTTGCCAGTAGTGTGAGGTCGGGCGGAGCTGTCCCTACACCCACCCTTCCTAGGGCAATATTTAAGTGCAGCATCCAGAGTTGGGAACTTGGGGGGAGGGGGCGCCTGGGTATTCTTTCTTTACTTTTCCTTCTTTTTCTTTTGCTCTATGCTCTTTCTCGCTCTTGCTCCCCCCCTTTTTTAAGTAATACTTCCTTTTTAAAACATATAAATTGTATATAACCATCTTCAGTTCTCGTCAGCGCTGCAGGGCTCCGGGCTCCCACCAAGAAAACCTACTTGTGCACATGAACAGTTTGCAAGTCACCAGCTGGTGCTCTGCCTGGCCGGCCCAATTTTCAGGGACTCCTTGAAGACTGGGGGTCCAGGGGGTTTTCTGAACACAGCTTGGCCCTCCCCCCCTCCTTGCAGGACAAAGGTGTTGATAAGGCCCTGAGCACTGCTCACGTGTTGCATGAGGAGGCGAGATGTAGCCGGGACCGAGGCAGGACCCGCTTAGGGGCCAGTGGGGGGCGAAAGATTATCCAGGAAAGGAAAAGAGCCCTGGGAGCCTCCCTGGAAGAGACAGAACCCCTTCCTGCCGCATCGCATCGCCTCTGGATTCACGCCTGGTCCCTCGCCAGCCTCAGCCCAGAGTTCACCCTGAGCCCGCACCTCAGGCCCTCGACCGCAGACGCCAGGGTGAGAGGCTGGGGCAGGGCCCCGTGCTGCTTCCACAGGCAGCGCTGCAGATGGTGTTTTCCGTCAGTATTAGCCCCTCCTGTCCTGTCCTGTCGGCCATGCCCTTCTCCCCTCGTGCCAGGGGCTGTCCTGCTCCTCAGAAGCCAGAGTGCCAGCGCTGGCCCTGGTGCCCCTGGGGACGGCTCAAGGATCCGTGGCATGGCCGCCACCAGGCCCTGAGGGGGAGGCCTGGGTGGTCTGGGCAGTGCTTCTGTCTCTGCTCCCTCTGCCCCTCTTTGCGCCGTATCTGTGGGGCCCGTGGTCTCTGTGTGTGGGTTTCTTCTAAGCGACAGGTGCACCAGTTCAGAGGCGTGTGGGTGTGGGGTTGGTGGGCACTCCCCTACAAAGGGCCTGAGGGCAGGCTGGGGAGTAGCCATGGCAGGGGGGGCTGCTGGGCTTCCCGGGGGAGAGGCATCAGGACCCCCCCTGCCGGTAGGTGTGGAACCCGAGACCTGCGTCCTGCTCCCCTGATGAGCTGAGCCGGGAAGGGAACAGACGTCTGCACTGGCTTCTCCCAGCACCTGGCTGCGGCCCAGCCCTGTCCACAGCTCCAGACGAGCCCCCATGGACACGGCCTGGGGAAGCTGGGCGAGGCCTGTGCCGCAGGGGCCCCTCCCGCCTGTGTTCGTCCTTGCCGGCTTCTGCCTCCTCGTCCCACCGCCTCAGCCACCTCGCTTAAGGCCCCTGTCCCTCCCTTGCTAATAATGAGGAAGCCTGGTGACCCAGCCAAAGGGATCCCCCTCCCCGCACCGTGGGGTGGGAGGTGAACAAGGCTGCTCTACCAAACCCCGCTCCCCGGAAAAAAAGAGTTGTGTTTGGGGCCAGAAGCGAAGGCCAGAGGCAGCCCCGCGGGTCAGTGCGCCGTGATCAGGCTGGTTTGGTTTGTCTTTGTCTTTTTGTTCGTTTTTTTAAACATGAGTGATATTTCCCTTCGGCCGCCAGTGTTGGCCTTGAGCGGAGAGAGGGCTGCAGCCGTGGTGTTTGTACAATGAGTAAGAAGACACAGTGCGGCTGCAGGTTTGTTTCCTCCTCTGAGGATTTTCTTTTGTAAAAGCAAATTAAATAATTTTTTAAAACAAATTTGTGGATGAATTAGAAGCTGGAGCCCTCCTTGGATATTCAGCCTCAGAGCCTCATGGGACTATGAATTTACCCCAAATTTTCATTTGCCATCAGGCCAAGCTTTTAAAAAAAAATTTGTTCTCTAACCAGGATTGTAACAAAAGTGTAAATACTATTTCAGAAAGTTGATGGTGCAAATATGTATATAACGTACTGTATTTTTACAATGATCGTCGCATGCCTCTATGCCACCCCCTTTTTGTACTCTCTATCTGTCTTCCAGAAACGTCACCTGCCCTTTCTCCTGTGGTCTCTTAATCCAATAATTGTATTACTGCCATTAAAGGATGCAGTTATTTTAAAAAGTCTGCGGTCTCGTGTCCCTCCTGCTCCTGCCATGCTGTGTCTGGGACTAACCAGGAGGATGGGAGATAGTCTCAGGGTGGGGGTGAGCCTGCATCTGTGTTCCTGGTGCCGCCCCAGCGAGACGTGCGTGATAACACCGTGGGAATGGTGCCTCCAGACACCTGAGTGACTTCATCCCAGGTCCCTTGCTCCCGCTTTGGGCCAGTCTCGGTACACAGCGATACACAGGCCCGGTCCCGCCTGCACACCACCCCTGGGACAGCCAGGCTTCTAGGGATGAGAAGAAACTGGAGCCCTAACTACTATAGACAGAGCGTCTGTGTCCCCCTCAAAATTAGTATGCTGCAACCTGGGCTCCAGGTGTTAGGAGGTGAGAGGAGGATGGGGCCCTCGTGGATGGGATTGGTGCCCTTAGAGACTCACAGAGCTGTCTTGGCCGTGTCCTCAGCCCGCCTGCCCTGAGAGGACACAGCTAGATAGGGCCATCTGTGGCTCAGGAAGCGGCTCTCAGCGACCCAAACCCACTCAGACACCACCCCGTCAGCCGGGCCTTATCTGAGGACGCCACTGCGGGGGCTGAGGGCGAGCGGGACTGAGCCATATCTCCTCTGGACATACTTTGGTTTCTGTGTCTCAACGGGCCTATCAGCTTTCCACAGCTGCTGTACAAATTAGACAAACAGTGGCTTGACACTCACATGCGTTGCCATCCTGGAGGTCGCACGTGTGACGGGTCTCCCTGGGCTAAAATCAAACTGTTCCCGGGGCTGCGCTCCTCTCTGGGAGGACAGAGATGGTGCTTCCTGACCTTTCCAGCTCCTCAGGCCTCCGTCCCTCGTCGGCCAGGGCCCTCTTCCTCCACCTCAGAGCTCTGACTCCTCCCTCAGCACAGCTCTGACCCAGCCGGCCAGGTTCTCTGCTCCTCACGGCCCATGTGGTGAGAGTGGGTGATCTTCCCCTCGGCACATCTGGAGTCACATCTGCAAAGCCCCACTTGCCGTGGGAATGACATAGTCATGGGGTCTGGGAATTGAGACATGGACACCTTTGAGAGGCCTTTTTTTAAAAATTCTCACCCTAGGATATTTTTTCCATTGATTTTTAGAGAGAGTGGAAGGGAGAGAGGGAAGGGGGGCGGGGGGGAGAGAGAGAAATATCGATGTGCGAGAGACACACTCTGATTGGTTGCCTCCAGCACGCGCCCCAACTAGGATGGGATTGGATCTGCAACCCAGGCACGTGCCCTTCACCAGGAATCAAACCTTAGCCCAGTGGTTCTCAACCTTCCTGATGCCGCGACCCTTTCATACAGTTCCTCATGTGGTGGTGACCCCCAACCATAAAATTATTTTCGTTGCTACTTCATCACTGTAATGTTGCTGCTGTTATGAATCGTCATGTAAATATCTGATAGGCAGGATGTCTTTTCATTGTTACAAATTGAGCATAATTAAAGCATAGTGACTAATCACAAAAACAATATGTAATTATATGTGTTTTCCGATGGTCTTGGGCGACCCCTGTGAAAGGGTCGTTCGACCCCCAAAAGGGTCGCGACCCACAGGTTGAGAACCGGTGCCCTAGACCCTTCATTGCGCAGGCCGGCGCTCTAACCGCTGAGCAGCACCGGCCAAGGCCATTCTGCCCTTTATTGGGGATCCCCAAACATTTCTCCAGAAAGAGCTCTCCTCGCCGTGACCCTGATGGCTGGTCTAAACCGGCGAGCTCCAGGTTTATGTCAGAAATTCAGAGGGCCGTCTCAGAATTCCTTCTAACTCAGCCGTAAGGGTGATTTCACCTGAACCTCGGAACTCCGGCTCAGCTGGCTTCCGCAGCCAGGAGTCCGCCATCTCAGGCAAGAATGCCCACGGGGCAGCTCCCGGGTGGGCAGAGAGGGCCGCGGGCTCCAGGTCCACCGGTTTGGGCCGTCTTTCCACACTGCTGGCCTGGGCACTGTGGCAGCAGCCCGGGATGGCAATGTGGCTGGAGCCCCTGCCAGCCTTCCCCTCCCACAGCGAAGGGCAGAAGTCGGAACAGAACTCTCCTCCCGTATCTCGCTCTTTGTTTCCCCTTAAGATTTTTTTTTATTGATTTTTTACTTTATTGATTTTTTACAGAGAGGAAGGGAGAGGGATAGAGCGTTAGAAACATCGATAAGAGAGAAACATCGATCAGCTGCCTCCTGCACACTTCCCACTGGGGATGTGCCCGCAACCAAGGTACATGCCCTTGACCAGAATCGAACCCAGGACCCTTGAGTCCGCAGGCCGACGCTCTATCCACTGAGCCAAACCGATTAGGGCTCCCCTTAAGATTTTTAAATTGATTTTTAGAGCTAGAAGAAGAGAGGAAAGAGAGACATCGATGTGAGAGCTACATCAGCATCAATTAGCTGAGGCACGCCCCCGACTGGGGATCCAGTCTGCAAGCCTGGCATGTGCCCTGACCAGGAATCGGACTAGCAACCTTTCGGTGCATGGGACACGCCCAACCAATGGAGCCGCACTGGCCACGGCTCCTCCTGTATCTCTCTCTCTCTCTCTCTCTCTCTCTCTCTCTCTCTCTCTCTCTCTCTCTTTTTTAATTGACTTCAGAGAAGAAGGGAGTGGGAGAGAGAGATAGAAACATCAATGATGAGAAGGAATCATTGATCAGCTGCCTCCTACACTCCCCCCACTGGGGATCGAGCCCGCAAACAGAGCATGTGCCCTTCAGTCCACAGGCTGACGCTCTATCCACTGAGCCAAACCAGATAGGGCCCCCTGGATCTCTTTATGGGCCAAGAAACACTTCCTGGGACCACCCAACATCTTTTCAGGAAACTCAGTAACAGGAATGCCATGTCCAGCTGGGGAGGTTGTGCACTGCTCAGAAGCAATGGAGTGAGCAAGTGTGGGCTGCCATCCGGCTCCCGTCAGGCTCAGCAAGTCCTGTGCCCGCACATGGGGCTGTGTCTGCCTGGCAGGGCCCTGCTCCTCCCGTTTCTCAGGAATACGGACAAAGATGGGGGAGGGTGAATGTATGGTGAGCAGGGAGACGGCCCATATGTCCATCAACCGGTGAATGGGTAGATAAAATGTGGTCTGTCCAGACCACGGCATCTTAGTCATACAAAGGAATGAAGTGCTGATCCGTGCTACAACACAGGTAACCCTTGAAAACAGTATACCGATCGAGAAAAGACACAAACACCACGTACTTTATGATTCCATTTCCCTCTGAAATGCCCAGAATCAGCAAATCCACAGACAGAAAGGAAATGAGTGGTTGCCAGGGCCTGGGGGCGGGGAGCAAGTATAGGGACAATGAGATTTTCTGGGGTTAGTGATGATGGCTGCACAGCCTTGCAAATATACCAAAAACCATCGAATGTAAAAGGATGGATTTTACGGTATGTGAATTTTATCTCGATTTAAAAAATCAATGGTTGAGCGTTGACCTATGAACCAGGTGGTCACGGTTCAATTTCCCATCAGGGCACATGCCCGAGTTGCAGGCTCGATCCCCAGTGGAGGGTGTGCAGGAGGCAACCGATGAATAATTCTCTCATCACTGATGTTCTTAACTCTCTCTCCCTCTCCCTTCCTCTCTGAAATCAACAAAAATCAATTTAAAATTAATTAATTACTTAAAAAATCAATAGCATTCTTCTACTAGGACAGTGGTCGGCAAACTCATCAGTCAACAGAGCCAAGTATCAACAGCACAACGATTGAAATTGATCCCGAGAGCCAAATTTTTTAAACTTAAACTATATAGGTAGGTACGTTGTTATTAACTTCATTAGGGTACTCCTAAGGCTTAGGAAGAGCCACACTCAAGGGGCCAAAGAGCCGCATGTGGCTCGCGAGCCGCAGTTTGCCGACCACGGTACTAGTATAACCAACTGGGAAGTTCACAGAAAATCAGATAGTCTTCCCCAAAGCGATCACAGTTATAAGGAATCTAGGATGTAACCTAGTGAAAAACCCAGGAGATCTTCATGGAGATGGCGAATAAAAACAGACCCAGCCCGGCCGGTGTGGCCACGGGGTTGAGTGTCACTGGCAGATTCCTAGTCAGGGCATATGCTCCGGGTTGCAGAATCAATCCCCAGTAGGGGGCGTGTAGGAGAGATTCTCTCTCATTGACGTTTCTCTCTCGCTCTCCCTCTCTCTATAAAACCAATAAAAACATTAAAACAACAACAACAAACAGATCCAGACTAAGATAAAGAGAAACTTTATGCAAAAAGGCCATTGCACGGGGAGCGAGCAGCCTCCTTCTCAGATATCTGCAAGCATCTCACAATCAAACAGAAACAGGCCACCGAAACCGGTTTGGCTCAGTGGATAGAGCGTCGGCTTGCGGACTGAAAGGTCCCAGGTTCGATTCCCGTCAAGGGCATGTACCTGGGTTGCGGGCACATCCCCAGTAGGAGATGTGCAGGAGGCAGCTGGTCGATGTTTCTCTCTCATCGATGTTTCTAACTCTCTATCTCTCTCCCTTCCTCTCTGTAAAAAATCAATAAAATATGTTTAAAAAAATAATAATACTAAAAAAAAAACAGAAACAGGCCTCGCGGCTCTGTGGTAAGAGGGGTTTGCAGTGAGAGCACGTTGGGGAAGTTAAGTAACTGACTAGTGTGGTTCACAGGAAACTCCCTCTGCAGAAACTGACCCGGCAGGTTTCAGTTCGGGGCTGGTTAGGAGTTGGGGGAGCCGCCTGGCCCAGGCTGGGGAGGAGAGCAGCCGAGCACAGTCTGTTCAGGGTCAAACAGAGGGCGAGGAAGGATCGACCGTGAGCACCTTTCCGGAGAGAACGTCAGACTTCCAGTGAAGGAGTTCAAGGACAGCCTGAAGGAAGGCCTGACCTGTGGGTGACAGCTTGACATTGTCTTCCCGTCAGACTCCAGAGCGTCTGCCACAGAAGCTGCTCGTTGGTCTCCTCGGGGCACTGCTGTGTTCACAGTTGTTGGGAGCCTCCTGACACCTGGTGAGCTCTTGATAAAAATATATTCTTTTAGGCCCTGGCCGGGTAGGTCAGTGGGTTAGAGCATCATTCAATGCCAAGGTTGCAGGTGCAATCTCCCAGTCAGGACACATACAAGAATCGACCAATGAATGCATAAATAAGTGGAACAACACGTCGATGTTTCTCTTTCTCAAATCAGTAACTAAAAAATTTTAAATATATATGTATATATTCTTTAAAAAAAAAATAGGTGGCCAGAATGACCTTTAAAAGGTGGCCAGAGTAACAATAATATCTATATATATAAAAGCCTAAGAGACTGGTTGATCGGTAGCTGTGACGTGCACTGCCACCAGGGGGCAGACACTCCACCTGGTAGGTTAGCTTGCTGCTGGGGTCCTGACGATTGGGATTGAATGACACGGGCGGACATGCCCTGGAGCCCTCTCACGGTCTCTCCCTGGTCCCGATCGTGCACCAGTGGGGTCCCTCGGCCTGGCTTGCACCCACTCCCAATCCAGGACCCCTTGGGGGATGTCCCCTAGGGACCCGGGCCTCTAGTATACATATATTATTGATTTCATAGAGGAAGAGAGAGAGATAGAAACATCAATGATGAAAGAAAATCATTGATCTGCTGCCTCCTGCACGCCTCCCAGTGGGGATCGAGCTCGCAACATGGACATGTGCCCTGACCGGGAATTAAGGTTCACAGGTCTGTGCTCAACCACTGAGCCATGCCAGCTGGACTATATATATATATATATATATTTAAATTGAGATATAGTTGACCTATAAAATTGTATAAGTTTAAGCTGTACTATGTGTCGATTCGATCCACGTTGATGTATCTAATTCCAGTTACGTATTGCAACGTGATTACCGCCGTAGCTTTAGCTAATGTCTCCATCATTATCATTGCTTTCTCGCGGCAAATCATTAAAACATATTCATTGGAAGAGAATACCAATGCCTGGGCAGTGCTGAGGGCGTTGGCCTGGCATGGGGCTGAGCCTTAGTCTTTTGCTCAGGCTCCTGATGACCTGCGGTCGAGGCATCCAGCCGGCGGTAGGATCTGGCTCTTTAAGGAGGATTTGTTTTCTCCGCCCTGACCCTCTCTGGCATCCCATTTCCCCCCTCCCCTCAGCTACACTGTCTCACCAGCCAAGAATGTGAACAATGTGTCTCAAATATTTTCAGTTTCCGTTTAATCTCATCTAATGCTCAGCATTCGTGGCCAGCAGGCAGGCGATCGTCCACCACAGCCCACTGAACTCCCTCCCCCGTGTACCCCTCCATAGCTCTCCAAGCTGTAGCCCCTCCGTAAAAGGCAAGCTCTCCCCAGAAGAGGAAGGGGCAGGGGCCGGGGCCGGGGCCCCTGAAGCTGCTGAAGGGTTTGGAGCAGCGGTTCTCAGCCTTGGCTGCACAGTAGAATCACCTGGGAATCATTTTTTTAAAATCCTGATTTCTGGGCCTCATCCTCCGGAAATTCTGTTTCTTTGTTACTAATGTTGTGGCCCCGGCCCATCACAAAGAAACAGAATTTCCGGAGGATGAGGCCCAGAAACCAGGATTTTAAAACGATTCCCAGGTGATTCTCATGTGCAGCCAAGGTTGAGAACCACTGGTTTAGGGGGTGACATCACTGGATACTCATTTAAAACATCCCTGTCTTAGATGGTTGCCCTGGCTGGTTTGGCTCAGTGGGTAGAGCGTCAGCCTGCAGACTGAAGGGTCCCGGGTTCGATTCCGGTCAAGGGCACATGCTTGGGTTATGGGCTCGATTCCCCAGTAGGGGGCGTGCAGGAGGCAGCCAATCCATGATTCTCATCTACCTCTCTCTCCCTCTCCCTTCCTCTCTGAAACCAATAAAAATACATAAAAAAAAAAAAAAATCACGTGGCTGCTACTTTTCCACGGAGCAGTCAGCACCATGTTCTAAAGAGCGACATGTGCCCGCATCCAAGGCACATGCCCTTGACTGGAATCGAACCTGGGACCCTTCAGTCCGCAGGCCCACCCTCCATCCACTGAGCCAAACCGTGACTCTAGGGCTTATTGTTATTTATGGATTTTAGAGCGAGAAAGGACAGAAAAAGAGAGAGAGAGAGATCGGTTTGTCGTTCTACTAATTTACGCATTCCTTGGTTGTTCTTGTTTATTCCTTGACCAGGGGTAGAACCCGCAACCTTGGCGTATTGGGACGACGCTCTAACCACGGAGCCATCTGCCAGGGCCCGGATTTTTACATTAATTCCTCTTTGTCCCTCTTCCCCAATAGTGTCATGTCCGTCGGCTGCCGCACATCATTTTGCCTGTGCGTTGTGCTCACTGCTGTATCCGTGGTGTCAAGCAGAGGTCGGTACATTGTGGATACTCAGTAAACATTTCCTGAATTAGTAACAGAGAAGCTACTCTGAGGGCGTCTGGGGTGAGGGGGTGGCTTCAGCCGCCCAGGGAAAGACAGCAGGATCTGGGCTGGGAATGGAGAGAGAGAGCTGTTGACAGGGTCACCTGCTCATTTTCAAGTTTCCCATCTGTCCCTGCTACCACCGCTGTCCCCAGGGCGGCCGAGTGACCTTAACAGATAAATCGAACATCGCCTGCCCCCTGCCCTTCCCACTCGCATTCTTCAGGCGCCCCCTGCAGAGGGTCAGGAGTTAAAAGCGGCCCAGGAACTGAACGGAGGGGCTTTGGAGAGTCAAGATTATCAGCGCTGGCCCTGGCCGGTGTGTCTCGGTTGGTTGGGTGTTGTTTCCTGCACCGAAGGTTGCCAGTTCGATTCCCGGTCAGGGCACATGGTTGATGAGAAATTATGAGCGTGGAAATCCTTGCTTTGTTTCCAGTCTTAAGGGAAAAGCAGTCAATACTTCATCACTAAGAATGATACTGGCGCCCTGACCGGTGTGGCTCAGTGGATAGAGCGACGGCTTGCGGACTGAAGGGTCCCGGGTTCGGTTCCAGTCAAGGGCATGTACCTTGGTTGCAGGCACATCCCTGGTGGGGGAGGGTGGTGCAGGAGGCAGCTGATCGATGTTCCTCTCTCATTGATGTTTCTGACTCTCTGTCCTTCTCCCTTCCTCTCTGTAAAAGAATCAATAAGATATATTTTTTTAAAAAAAGAATGATACGAGCTGTAGACTTTTTTGTAAACGCTCTTTATCACCATGAGGTAAAGTCCTCATGGAGGAGAACTTTGTCTGTTTTGTTTACTGATTCATACCTAATGTGTAGCATAATGTAGATAGGCAGCAAGTACTCAGTAAATATTTGTTGAATGAAAGAATGAATGAGTCCTCGCTGGTTTGGCTCAGTGAATAGAAGGGTTTGGGGTTCGCTTCCGGTCAAGGGCACATGCCTGGGTTGCAGGATCGATCCCCAGTAGGGGTCATGCAAGAGGCAGCCGATCAGTGATTCTCTCTCATCATTGATGTTTCTCTCTCTCTCTTCCTCTCCCTTCCTCTCTGAAATCAAGAAGAATAGAAAATAAAATTTAAAAAAAGATTCATCTATATTTTTTTTTAAAAAAAAAGGAATGCGTGGGTTTAAGCTGCACGGCATGGTGGCCAGTCAGGCGGCGTTGGGCTTATCTACTTAGCGGTGTGACCTGAGGCAGTCGGTCTACCCTTTGTCTTCGTCCTTGTAAAATGGGGGTAAGCATAGCGCACATCACGCAGCGTTAGTCCGAGGACTGAATGAGCGTACCATGGAAAGCAAGAGCACAGGGTCCGACACTTGGCTAGTGCTCAGTAAACATTAACTTTTATTACCTCCCTTCTCGGAACCCCGTTTTCCTCTGTAACAGAGAGACTATTCTAACCCTTAACTCCCAGAGTTACAATGAGGATTACATGACATTATGCACATAGCGTGCCCAGCGCAATTCCTGGCTCACACAAAACCCACAAACCATTAGTGAATGTCCAGGTCCCCTACCTATTGAGTTGGGAGACATGGAGATGGTCAATCAAAAACTAAGTCCAGCTCAGGTGTGGCTCAGTGGTTGAGCGTCGACCTATGAACCAGGAGGTTGCAGTTCAATTCCTGGTCAGGGCACATGTCCGGGTTGTGGGCTCAATCTCCAGTGTGGGGTGTGCAGGAGGCAGCCGATCGATGATTCTCTCTCATCATTGATGTTTCTCTCTCTCTCCCTCTTCCTTCCTCTCTGAAATCAATAAAAATATATTTTTTTAAAAAAGAACTATGGCCCTGCCCGGCTTGGCTCAGTGGATAGAGCGTCAGCTTGCGGACTGAAGGGTCCCAGGTTCGATTCCGGCCAAGGGCACATGCCTGGGTTGCAGGCTTGATCCCCAGTGGGGGGCATGCAGGAGGCAGCCAGCCAATGATTCTCTCTCATCATTGATGTTTCTATCTCTCCCTTTCCCTTCCTCTCTGAAATCAATAAAGAAATATTTAAATAAATAAATAAATAAATAAATAAATAAAAAAGAACTATGTCCATCGGAAGCTGATAGACTGATGGCAGATACAGGTAAGTATAGAGATCATTATGACAGTGTAGTAAGGACTATGAAAATTAGTAAAGGAAAACCTAAGTAAAATTAAGTTGGGAGGCCAGAAGGGGGAGCTCTCACACAGTACCACTGAATGTCAATTACAGGAAGAATGGTCAATTACAGACAGGACCAAGCAGGGGGAAAAAGTCAACAGGAAAGAATCATCTATATATATAAAAGCATAATATGCAAATCAACCAGAACAACCGGTTGGCTATGACGTGCACTGACCACCAGGGGTCAGACACTCAACGCAGGAGTTGCCCCCAGCCCACAGTCCCTGATTGCCCGATGGGGACCTGGGAACTGGGGGTGGGTGGCAGTGGACATGCGGCCCTGATTGCAGGCCAGGCCTAGGGACCCTACCTGTGCCCGAATTTCGTGCGCCAGGCCTCTAGTCAGTTATAAGCCCCAACACGAAAAGATGTACATTGCATCTTCTAGGAGAAATTAACTACCCCATCAGCTCAGCCAGTGAGAAGTCGTCATCTCCCTGAACTCTCCTTTTTCTGCAATGGATTTCCTAACCTCTTCCTTTTTCTCTTAAATAACGTTTCTCTCCTTTGTTGGACTTGCTTATGCTTTTTGTATAGCTTGCAAATTGCAATTCTTTGCTATTCCAGGATAAACCCATTTTTGCGGGTAAAACAAAACAAAACAAAACAAAACAAAACAAAAACGACTGTTTTATTTTTAAGGTCAACAGGGGATATATAAAGACATGTGTGGACCCAGAGGCAGAAGCTGGAGGCTGAAGTTTGACAGTGAGAACGGGTCCCTCCTGACTCAGGCATAGGCTTACACCTACAAGGAAACTACAATGGCTTATAGCAGGGAAGTTTGGAAACAGCTAGGCCCTGGGATCACTTATAATGCATCAGTATGAACCATTAAACTTGATTTTGTGGGACACGGTGGGGCACAGGGTGGGAATTACTTTTTTTAAAAAAAAAAATTATTGACGTAAGAGAGAGAAACAGCGATTTGTTGTTCCACTTACTGACACGTTTAGTGGTTGATTCCTGTATATGCCTTGGCCCGGATGAAACCCTCAACCTTAATGTATGGGGAGGACACTCTAACCAACTGAGCTACCTGACCAGGGGCTAATAATTACTTTTCATCAGACGTTTTTGTAACTTTTGCATCTTGTCCCATATTCCAAATAAATGTCTTTTAAAATTACGCTGTGAGCCGAAACCGGTTTGGCTCAGTGGATAGAGCGTCGGCCTGCGGACTGAAGGGTCCCAGGTTCGATTCCGGTCAAGGGCATGTACCTGGGTTGCGGGCACATCCCCAGTGGGAGATGTGCAGGAGGCAGCTGATCGATGATTCTCTCTCATCGATGTTTCTAACTCTCTATCTCTCTCCCTTCCTCTCTGTAAAAAATCAAAAAAATAAAATAAAATTACGCTGTGGAAAAATATTCCATACCACTGATTTATTGTTATGTGAAGAAAAATTTATTTATCGAAGGGCGTCTTATTTTACATCTGTATAGAAAAAAGACAGGACAGGACTATCTATATCAAAATATAGCGGTAACCGCTCATTGGTGGGATTTATGGTGAATTTCACTTTCTCCTCTGGGCTCTTCGAGATTTTGCAAAAGTTCTATATTAAGAGTTTTGGGATTTTGGCTACTGGAATTAAAATTATTAACCAAAACTACAAGTCCCGGCAGACATCGCGCCTCCAGCTTCTGAAGACCCGCCTTCCCCGGGCACAGTGATCGCTGGGATTCCTAGTCCAGCAGCTGAAGCAGGGTGGGACGCCTAGTACCGGCACAGATGAGAGAGGAGGGGATTGCTGCCATTCTGACCAATGGACGGTGCGCACTGGGCCTCAGTGACGTGCCAACAGCGAATGGATGAACGTCTACGTGTGATTGACGTGTATTTCAGCCTACGGGCGGCTTGTGAGGCGGAGCGCTGCGCGGCGGTCGTAGTGCGAACCATGGGAGGCGGCTGGTGGTGGGCTCGGGCCGCCCGCCTGGCCCGAATACACTTCCGGGGGCTGCCGCTGCCGCCTCCGCGGCCCCGGAGCGGGGGCGCCCGGGGGTCCTTCGCCCCCCGCGTCGGGGCTTCGCCGCCCCCCGTGTCCGAGCTGGACCGCGCGGACGCCTGGCTCCTCCGGAAGGCTCACGAGACAGGTGTGGGGCTGGGGCGAGGGTCGGCCGGCTGCAGAGGGACGGGGGTCGGGATGGACGAGCTGTCCGCGCGCGCGAGTGGGAGGGGGGTGGGGCTTCTGCTGGGACCCGGGCCCGGGCTCCGGAGGGAGAAGGCTTCCGTGTGCGCGCAGGGAAGCGCTGGCTGCAGAGCGCAGTGTGTCCGCAGCGGAGAAGGGCTTGTGGGTGGGACGGGGCAGTGGGGCGCAGTGGGGATCGGGGAGGCCGGGCGGGCTAGGACGGGCATCCGGATGGGCTTGTGCTGTCGGGATGAGAGAGGCTGCCAGAGAAGGCTGAGGGCGGGGGTGGGGGGATGGGGGGGTGGGGGGGGTGTCTACACAGGGGTCCGCGATGGAGGGGCCAGCTTGCATTGAAGAGGCGACCACCCCGCTAGGGCGGGAGTGTGGATCGATAGCGAAGAAGGGGAAGTTCCTGATTGGAGGAGGGGACAACCAATAGAAGGAAAGCGATGGGCTGATTGGAGGGCGAGGTGATCCAGGCTGCAGGGGGCGGGGCCTCATGCCCGCTGGGAGAGGACTGGGCTAGGCTGAGGTCGGATGGGGAGTTTGTAACCCAACTAGCCTGTTAGCAAGCGCTGCACAGGGATGCGAATGCCATCAGGCCTGGGTCCCGGAGCAGTTTGTGTCAGGCGGTCTGAGAAAGAAGTGAGAGGGCGGCCCATGGGTGGGGGCTGGCTGACCAAGATGACATCTTGGGGTCCTCCTGTCCTCAGATTGAGGTTCTGCAGTTTGGGTTCCGGATCCTCCAGGTTTTGCAGACTGTCTTGAATATTCGGTATTGCAGAGTTTGGGGAAGCGAGGCTCAGAGATGGAGACAATAGAGCAGTGGTTCTCAACCTTCTGGCCCTTTAAATACAGTTCCTCATGCTGTGACCCAACCATAAAATTATTTCCGTTGCTACTTCATAACTGTCATGTTGCTCCTGTGATGAATCGTCATGTAAATATCTGATATGCAGGATGGTCTTAGGCGACCCCTGTGAAAGGATCGTTTGACCGCCAAAGGGGTCGCGATCCACAGGTTGAGAACCGCTGCAATAGAGTTTGCAGGCGGCGCCGGGGTGGGGGTGGGGGGGGATGGGGAGTGGGGGGTTGCCAAGACATGGTAGGAATGTGGAGCAGGATGGGGTGGTGGGATGACAAGCCCCTCAATTTGACTGTCCAGGGTGAGGCCCTTTGGGGGCCGGGTTTGGGCTGGTGCTGATTCTCTCCCATCTCCCCCGTCCCTCCAAGCCTTCCTCTCCTGGTTTCGAAATGGCCTCCTGGCATCCGGCATCGGGGTCATCTCCTTCATGCAGAGTGACATGGGTCGGGAAGCTGCCTATGGTGAGTGCAGGCCCCCACTCTTGCTCCCACCAGGGAGTGAGGATGCCCCCCCGACACCGGTGAGTGTAGATTCCCTCCTGCCCCATCCCCCCAATAGTAAGTGTAGAACCCCTCATTCTTCCCCCACCAGAAGCCATGTCACCCTCCCTTGTGTCCACCTCCCACGTACCCACTGTCCATCAGACGGGGTGGTCCAGGGCATGGTGGTGGGTCTGCCCCTCCCATCTGACTTCTCAACAAAGATGAGGGTCCTAGTCCCAGCCCCTGCCCCTCCAACTCTGTCTTTGCTCTCAGACCCCCACCCTTCCTCTGATCCTGGACCCCACGTCCAAGTCCTTGACACCCCTCTGCTACTGTCTCATGCCTAGCGCCGTGGCTCTGTACGACCCCTGACCCCTGCTCTGCCCTTGAGTTTGCCCCATCCCACTGAGTCCACCTCAGTCCCCTGACGCCCCTGTCTCCAGGATCTGCCTCCCCAACAGCCTTCACCCAAGCCCCCCCCCCGCCCCCTGGGACCCCAGGCTTCCCCTCCATTGATCCCGGCTTCCGCCCTCTCCCACAGGCTTCTTCCTGCTGGGTGGCCTGTGCGTGGTGTGGGGCGGCGCCTCCTACGTGGTGGGCCTGGCATCGCTGCGGGGACCTATGCAGCTCTCGCTGGGGGGCGCGGCTGCGGGCGTGGGTGCCGTGCTGGCCGCGGGCCTGCTCTGGGCCTGTGCTGTCGGCCTCTACATGGGCCAGCTGGAGCTGGACGTGGAACTGGTGCCTGAGGACGATGGCACGGCCGCTGCGGAAGGCCCGGACGAAGCGGGGCGACCACCGCCGGAGTGAGCAGCCGGGCCCGGGGGAAGGACCAAGGACCTGAGGCCTGAGGCCGCTTCAGACTGGCCAGGGTCCAAGGACCAGGACATTAAAACCTGACCCTTCCCTCCCTCCAAGTGGTGGTTCCTGCGATGGGAAGGCTGGGCCTGCAGCGGGTGGAGGGAGGAGGGAAGGGGTGGGAGGAAGGAGAGAGGGGCGCCACAGCCCCCAGAAACCAAGCCACAGATGGGGAGCAGGTCTTTAATTCTTAAAGAGCGCTGATGGGCTGGAGCCCTGTCCCCCGCCCCCTGAGGGCCGGCACCCCTCCCCCCCAGGGTCCAGCTCTGTCGGAGGCTCTCCTAGTCATCAGTCCCCCTTCCTCTGCACCCTGGTGCCCGTGGGCCCCGGGTAGGGCAGGCCCAGGGGTGGGTAGAAGGCCTCTGGGAAGGGGGGGCCTGGGCCCAGCCTCTGCAGATGTGGGTACATGAGGCCCAGCTCCGTGGGGCCGTAGCGGATGGTGCTAGGTGTGCACAGGCCCCGCACGACGGGGGGCAGGAAGCCGGCGTGGAGCAGGGCAGGCGAGGCGTCCCCAGGAGGCACCAGGCCCCACGGCCGCACGAGGTCCTGCTTCTGGGCTCCTGCCCGGATGACGGACATGAACTTGCGCCGTGGCGGGGCTGCGTGGCCGGCTGGCTCCTCGTCTCCGCTGTCCTCCGGGTCTTTCGTGTCCCCACGGCCAGGCTCCACTTTGATGCACTTGCCCTGGGTCTGGGGGGCCTCCTCCTTGTCTGGGGGGGCAGCCTGCTTCCCTTGCACTGGGGGCGCTGGCTCTGGAAGAAGATTTGAAGCCATCTGTGGAGTGAGTGACTGTGGGTGGTTCCCCCAGGGGACGGACTCCTGGCATCCAGTGGAGAGGCCAGGGATGCTGCTGGGGACCCCCCAGTGCACAGGGCAGCCCCCACGCAAAGGGTCGCCTGGTCCCTAACGCAGTGGAGCGGAGACTGAGAAACCCTGGCCTCGCCCGGGCTAACAGAATTTTCCTGGAACCAGGATGCGCCGTGTCTGCGCCGTACAACGCCTGGGCCGCTGGCCACCTATGGCTACAGATGCTCGAAGTGTGGCGAGTCTGACTGAACCTGAATTTTTGGTTTTCACGTAAGCAGCAGCCCTCTGTGGCTAGTGGCTTCTGGACAGCCCAGGGGCCAGGGGCCGCTGGGAGCCTCCAGGGTCGGGTGGGAGCCTCACCTGCGGGTTCCGGCTCTGGGCTGGACACGTCCTCACGGGCCGCGCTGGCTGGAAGCTGGAAGGCGTCCAGAGGTGTGCGGCCGCCCTCCGCTTGGCTGAGATGAGACAGGTGGGGTTGGGGCCAGGTTCCTGGGTGAGGGCGGACTCCCTCTGTCCCCCCAGGTTATGGGTGTAGACTCCGGCCCCATCTGAGTGCAGAACACCCCCGCCCCAGCGAGTATAGCGTCTCCACCCCAAAGCACTCAGGCCTCATGACTGGACCCCAGACTCCAAGCTGGCTTGTCGCCCAGCTTGGCCCCACCCCGAGGCCACACCGGTGCGGCCCTGGATGTCACCCCGAGGTGTCCCCCGGGCTCCTGCTGCTCAGCTGGCACCAGTGTCTTCCTTCCAAACTGCTGCCCCTCTGGGGCGGGTCCAGGCCCAGCAAGGACAGAGGCGTGGCCACCTCGCCTCCCTGCATGGCCCGGCGTTCCCCAGGACCTGCCCCAGCTTCCTCCCTCTTCACAGCAACCAGGGAGGCTTTCCCCAAAGCTCTAAACCCCGCCATGGCTCCCCAGTGCCCCAGGATCGGGTCCAGGCCCTCAGCCTGGGCCTGAGGTCGCCGAAGACCGGCCTCACTGGCCAATACTGTCATCCGCTCCCCACTCCTCTGCCTCCTGCAGCAAGGACACTCCGCTTCCAGGCCTTTGCTCTGTCCCTGTCCCCTTCCTGCTCCGGGCTTGTCCCCTGCTAGCGCCCTCTCTGTGGGCCGGGCCGGTGCAGCCCTCACCTGAGCACGTAGCTGACCCAGAGCACGTGGCGCTCCCCGGGGCTCTTCCCGCTCACAGCCACGGTGGCCATGGACTGCAGCCACACAAAGCCCCCCGCGCGCTGCAGCCAGCGGTAGTAGCCGGTCACCACCTGGCCCTTGTCCAGCACTGGGCCCAGCCAGGGGCAGGGGCGGCCAGAGGGATGGGGAGACAGGAGGACAGGTGGAGGGAGAGGAGACAGGTGAGCAGGAGACGGGGAGAGGGAGGTGGGCAGAGGAGACAGATGGGGCAGGAATGATGGGGCGGCAGGCGCGGAGAGGGACAGGGGAGACGGAACAGGAAGGATGAGGTGGTGGGAGAAGAGAAAGGCAACATACAGAGCGAGACAGCCAGTCAGAAGGCAGCGCCTGGTGTCGGGTGGGTCAGAGGCCCGCAGCCAACCCCGCTCCCACCGGTGCCCGCCCCGCTCAGGGCTCCCTGCTGCTCTCTGTGCTGAGCTGAGCCCTGGGGTTGGTAACAGGAGGGACTGGTCACCCCCAGAGCTGGACTTCGGGGAGCGGGGGCTGAGGCCGAGGCTGGGGAGGGTCCTCACGGTCCAGGTGGCTCTGGCGGATCCTGGCTGCGTCCTGTCCGTGGACAAACTGGTAGCAGCTGCGGCCCACCAGCTCCGCGGGCCCCAGGTCCATGTGCTCGCTGACCCTGGGGGAGGGGGGGGGCGATTGGCTCTGCCGGCCCCTCGGGTCGCCACTCACGCTGGCGCGCTCCGAGCCTCGGTTTCCCCTCTATAAGCTGCAGTCGCGTGTCTCCTGGCCTGGCTCCAGGCATCCGGCAGGTGGCACCGGGCGAGGGTCCCATCTCACTGTCCCGTTTCCCCTCCGCGGGTGCAGGAGAAAGCGGATGCGGGAGCGCGCGGGCCTCCGGAGGCACAGCCCTCGTCCCCAGGGCGCCCCCCCCACCCCCCAGTCTACCCTCTCCCTCCGCTGCTCTCCCGCCTCCCGCGGCCCCCAGTGCCCAGCCTCGCGCTGCGGTGCGCCCCGGCCCGGTACCTGCTCTCACAGGCGAGGATGGTGAGCCCCAGGCTGAGCCGGAAGACGATCATGTGGCCGTGCAGAGGCAGCTCGGCCAGCGGGGCCGGGGGCAGCGTGTGGCCGAGGGCCACGAGGCCCAGGGCGCGGGCCCGGAGGCGGCCGGTCACGTGGATGACCTGCGGGCAGTGGGTGCGCTTGGAGGAGGGGCGGGGGCGAGGCGCCCGCTGTCACCCGCAGGGCCGGGCGCGGGGCAGGGCCGGCAGGAGTGCGGGAGCTCCCCGGGCGGCGAGGACGCGGGGCAGAGGCTGTGCAGGGAGCTCACGCCCACCTTGTACCCCGAGGCCTTGACGTGCAGACCGCGCTTGGTGAGGGTGGATTTCATGCGGACGAAGAAGGAGCGCTCCTGGGCCCGGGAGGAGGGGGGCACCTCGGTGGGGCTGGCCTCTGGGCGAGTGAAGGAGGGTTGTGGGGTCCTGAGGAGGAAACACACGGAGGCGCCCCCTCCCCGCCCCCTTCAGGGCCAGCCAGAGGCCCACCCACCTGACGGTTCTACGAACTCATTGGTGTCTACACTGACCCCCCTCCATGCAGCGGCCTTTCTCAGCTCAGCTCTGACCCGGGACCTAACACGTGGGCAGGAACTGCGTCCTACGGACACCCTCTGAGGTCACCATCTCCTCCAGGAAGCCCCCCTGGCCCCGGCTGGGTCGGAGCCCCCTGGGGTCTTCACCACACCTGCCCCAGCTGGGCACAGGCCCAGGGAGGGTGGGGTTGGGGCTGTCGTCACTACTGTGTCCCCAGCCCTGCCCAGCACAGAGCTGGGCGCAGAGCAGGGCCTCAGGGTGTAGCAACGGAGACTCGCAAATAGCGATGAGTCTCTAAGCCCCTGGTACAGTCATAAATGTGCTCACACCCAGATGATCCTGGGCCTCAAATTCAGGTGCAGACATCGTCACAGCCCCACACATCTCCCCAAACTTGGAATCACTGCTGACAACTCAGATGGTTTTGGTGCAAAGCAAACCCCATGTAAGAAAATCTTATTTACAGGAAAGTTGACCTCACAGCCCCCTGCACACCTGAGAGCTAAAAGGAACCGTCAGGGTAATCTAACACCCGCCCTCCTCCGCATGGAGTGGAATTTTCCATGGAATTTTCCATTGGAAAGAAGGGTGAGGAGCACACTAGATCCTGGAGCCAGACCAACCGGGGTTGGAATCTAGCTCCACTTACAGCTGTGACCTCGGACAGGTAACTTAACCTCGCTGTGCTGGGCCTCAGTTTCCCCCTCTGTAAAACGAAGAGAATAACGGGCCCTGCTCTGTGGGATTGTGGTTAGGATTCCATGAAACTGTGTAGTTAACAGGCTCAGCACATGTCAACGCCCTGTAAGCGTGCACCGCTATTTATCTGTCACCCACAGGCTGCCAGAGGGATCTTTCTAAAGCTCAAAACTTGGGGATTCAGGCAATCGTAGGGGGCCAAGTCTTCCTGCTCCAATTTAGACTCTAAAAGCCTGTTTTGCACAACTCTAAGGAGAGTGGGTTTGGTTTACATGTAACATCGCTGGATACAATGTACCGGTTGTCCCTGCATCAGGCCTCATTCTTTGGGGGCCTTGGAATTACCGATCTCAGGAGTATCGGCAAGCGAGGAGGAAGAGGAGGAGGAGGAGGGGATGGAGGGCGGGGTGGGGGGCCCGGAGGTCCGGGTCCGCAGTCCCAGCTGCTCCAGGACCTCTGAGTGGTCCCCGGGATGGATGTAATCGAAGACGCTGCTGCCCGTGAGCTCCACCTGCCGGCGAAGGGGAGGAATACAGGCGGGTAAGGTGCGCGCAGCCACCGGCCCTCCCGTTTGGCCGACTGTTCATGCGCTTAGCAGCGGTTCTCAACCTGGGGGTCGAACGACCCTTTCACAGGGGTCGCCTAAGTCTTAGGCCCTAAGACCACTGGAAAACACATATATAATTACATGTTGTTTTTGTGATGAATCACTATGCTTTCATTATGTTCAATTTGTAACAATGAAATTGGGGGTCACCACAACATGAGGAGCTGTATGAAAGGGTCGCGGCATCAGGAAGGTTGAGAACCACTGGCTTATAGGCAGGAGTACTTCGTGCCAGTCTTGTGTTTTTATTAGAATTTTTTTTTGAGTTTTTTTTTTAAACTGTCTCACCTGAGGACATTTTTTCCCATTGGTTTTTTTAGAGAGAGTGGGAGGGAAGGGAGGAGAGAGAGAGAGAGAGAGAGAGAGAGAGAGAGAGAGAGAGAGAGACATCAATGTGTGTGAGAGAGTTACATTGCTTGGTTGCTTCCCGCAGGCTGCCTTGAATCGACAACCCGGTTATGTGCCCTTGACTGGGAATCGGAATTGGACCTCGACGCTTCAGTGCGCAGGCCCAGCTCTATCCCTGTGGGGCCAGGGCAAAAGGAACATCTGTAAAGGAGGAGGCTAACCTGGGCTCTTCCTCTGCCCTCCCACGTCAAAGCCAGTGATCATTAATGATTTTCTGCCCCGCCTACTCTGCTAAGAAGCTGTGTAGGGCCCTAGCCGGTTTGGCTCAGTGTGTAGAGTGTCGACCTGTGGACTGAAGGGTCCCAGGTTTGATTCCAGTCAAGGGCACATTCCCCTCAGTGGGGAACGTGCAGGAAGCAGCCGATCAATGATTCTCTCTCATCACTGATGTTTCTCTCTCTCTCCCCCTCTCCCTTCCTCTCTGAAATCAATACAAATATATTTTTTTAAAACAAGAAGCTGTGTAGGGAGTTGGATGGGGAGGTGCCATAGTTTCTAACTCACAGCAAACAGCTGTGCCCTGAAATGAGCCACAGGATTTCCCAGCAGGAATGGGATTCGAGATACAAACAGTGGAATTAGGACATTTCAGTCAGACAGACTTTTGCATTCCATCCCCCGCCCCCCAAAATCTTGCAGCAGTTCCACATCCCCCCCAATCCAGGCCCCATATTCTCCCCACCGTGTTCCTGCCCCAGCATCCTCACTGATCATCTGGCCTTCAGTCCCCACTCAAATGGGGAGCTTACTCATCTGGCCATGGCCCTCCTCCCCTCAGACACTTCCCAGAGCTGGTGGAGGTGGGGAAGGGGGAGGGGGGAGGGGGAGAGACATCTGTAATAATGTCAACAATTCAAAAGAAAAAAAATAAAACCTCCCGTGGCTCCCACCACCCCAGGGCTTGGTGTCATCCCCCGAACTCCTCCCCTCATCCAGCCCCTCCCACACCTGCTTCAAGCCTCCCCTCCCCTCCCTCCCTCCCTCCCTCCCTCCCTCCCTCCCTCCCTCCCTTTCTCTCGTCCACATTCCCCTTCCTTCAGGTTCATCCTCCTCCAGAAATCAACAACTCACAAAAAGCTGCTCACAGCGGCCAAAGCACTGAATTGTCGAAATTTACCATCCGCCAAAGTCTTTCTAAAAACGGTAACAGTTGCTAGCAATTGGCATTGACTGGATCAATACCGTATATTGATCCAATAGCAAGGCCTACGATGCCACAAGGAGCCAGGACTCTGGACACAGGGGCTTTCGAATGCCACAGAAAACCTTCCAGCGCTCGCAGATCCCAAGCCCCGCCTGTACAAATTGTTGTGATCTTTTAAAACTGTTAAGAAGAAACACGTTTGGGTAAATATGGTGTATTTGGCCACCACGCATGGGCAAACTGGTCTTTCTGCTAATTTGCTTCTTTCAAATTGACCTGTTACTTTTTGTTTTGCTTTTAAATATTTTATTGACTTCAGAGAGGAAGGGAGAGAGATAGAAACACCAATTATGAGAATCATGAATTGGCTGCCTCCTGCACACCCCCTACTGGGGATCGAGCCTGAAACCTGGGCATATGCCCTTGACAGAGTCGAACCCGGGACCCTTCAGTCTGCAGGCCAATGCTCTATCCACTGAGCCAAACCAGCTAGGGCTTGTTTTGTTTTTAAATTATTTTTTCTGCCGAAACCGGTTTGGCTCAGTGGATAGAGCGTCAGCCTGCGGACTGAAGGGTCCCAGGTTCGATTCCGGTCAAGGGCATGTACCTGGGTTGCGGCCACATCCCCAGTGGGAGATGTGCAGGAGGCAGCTGATCGATGTTTCTCTCTCATCGATGTTTCTGGCTTTCTATCTCTCTCCCTTCCTCTCTGTGAAAAATCAATAAAATATATTTAAAAAAAAAAATAAATAAATTATTTTTTCTTTGACCCGTGAATTCGATAACCCTCCTCTGACCGCAAGGAGGAGCCATGTTGGATGCCATGTGGGGTTCCAAGGAACGCACTTTGGGAACCACGGATCCAGTCCCTTTTTCACGCTGGGATGGTGAGGCCAGGAGAGAGGAGGGGGATGCCTGGGCCTCCCAGGGAGGTGGCGGTGGCGCCAGTCCGGGCAGCCTGCTGAGGTCCTTACCTGTGAGAGACCCAGGTAAATGGAGACGGTCTCTGAGATGTAGAGGAACTTCCCCTCCTGGCTCAAGGCAAACACAAAGCCATCCAGGGACTAGAGTGGGAGAGACAGGGCGTCTGTAAGAGGTTCTGAAACCTTCTCTCTGCCAGGATGGATTATTTTTGGGAGCGGAGGACGGGGCCTCACTGGCCCTGGGAAGGGGCAGGCAGGAAGGGGGCCCCCAGCATGCGCCTCCCAGGCCTGGCGCTCTCCTGCGATGGATGCGGGAGAGAGGGTGCTGTTCTCCGAGGAGGCCACCAGGTGGCAGCATTGAGCAGCAGGTAGGGAAGGGGCCTCACCTGCAAGATGTGTCCTCCCAGCTGCTGCTCGAAGATTTCCGAGACCAGTGCCACGGGGCCCCTGCGGCCTGGGGCTGGGGACAGAGGGACCGGTGAGGCCGGGGCCTGCGGTCTGGCCGACCCGAGCGACAGACAGACACCAGGGGATACAGAAAGGGATTCATCCATCCATCCATCCATCCATCCATCCATCCATTCAGCAAACTCTCCCTGAGCTCCTGTGGCCAGGCTCTGTGTTGGGAACACCGCAGTGACCCAGACAGCCTGGTCCTACCCTCACAGGCACCCAGGCCATGGCACACAAACAAGTAAAAAACGAACAAGGAATTATCATTTGTGCTCTGAAGAATCAAATAGACGATGTGGCCCTCGCCGGTGTGGCTCAGTGGATAGAGCATCGGCCTGTGGACTGAAGGGTCCCGGGTTCGATTCTGGTCAAGGGCACGTTCCTTGGTTGCGGGCTCCCTCCGGGCCCCGGCCCTGGTCGGGGCTCTTGCAAGAGGCAACCAATTGATGCGTTTCTCTCACATCGCTATTCCTCTCTGTCTTTCCCTCTCTCTTCTACTCTCTCTAAAATAAATAGAAAAACATCCTTGGGTGAGGATTAAAGGATAAATAAAGAAATAGATTATGTGAAATTAGGAGGAAGGTGGTGAGGCCTGTTGAAGGGGGAGGGGGTAGCTGAGCTCAGACCTGCTGGATGAGGATGTAGAGAGGAGACTGAAAAGGAGAAAGAGACACACACAGAGATACAGAGCACACGCAGAGATTGAGAGACAAAGGCACAGAGAGACAAGAAGGCGGACAGAGAACCGTACAGAGAGATCTAAAGGAACAGAGAAGGAGATAAGGACATTAGAGCTCAACAGCAACCCAATTGAAAAATGAGCAAAGGCCCTGAATAGACATTTCTCCAAACAAGATCTACAAATGGCTAATAAGCCCATGAAAAGATGCTTAAACTCACTAGTCATTAGCAAAATGCAAATCAAAACCACAATGAGAGACCACTTCACACCCACTAGGATGGCTAGACACACACACACACACACAGAAAATAGGTGCCAGGCGAGGCTATGGAGAAACTGCACACCCACACCCTCGCCGTGCATTGCTGGTGGGAATGCTAATGGCACAGCTGCTCTGGAAAACAGGGCGGCGGGTCCTCAGTAAGTTAAACATGGAATTACCATCTGACCCAGCCATTCCGCTTGTGGGCATATGCCCCAAAGCATCAAACACATGCTCTAGCAAGTACTAGTACATAAATGTTCACCGCAGCACTATTCCTCACAGCCCAAGGGGGGAACAAATGTCCATTAACTGGTGAGTAAACAAAATGTGCTATATTCAGACCATGGACTATTATTCAGCAATAAAAAGGAATGAAGCAGTGATCCTAGCTATGATTTTGGTGAACTTTGAACACATTGTGAGAAGTGAGACAAGCCAAGCCTGAGAGGACATATATTTGCTCAGCTCTCGAGGCCCCACCCACTGGTCATTCCGGAAGGTTCCACCATCCGGCTTAATTAGCATATTAGCTCTTTATTATATAGGATGACTACATTTATATGAAATGTCCAGAATAGACAAATCCCTAGAAACAGAAAGCAGATTGGTGGCTGCCAGGGCTGGAGTTGGGGAAGTGGAGAGGCGTGACTGCTAAGGGGTTTTAGGGAGATGATGAAAATGTTTTGGAACTAGACAGAAGTGATGGTTGCCCAACATTGTGAATGTACTAAATGTCACAGTAAATTGTACATTTTAAAAAATATATTTTATTGATTTTTTTACAGAGAGGAAAGGAGAGAGAGAGTTAGAAACATTGATGAGAGAGAAACATCGATCAGCCGCCTCCTGCACATTTCCCACTGGGGATGTGCCCGCAACCAAGGTACATGCCCTTGACCAGAATCGAACCTGGGACCTTTCAGTCCACAGGCCGACACTCTATCCACTGAGCCAAACCAGCCACGGCAAAATTGTACATTTTAAAATGATGAATTTCATGTTATAAATTTTACCTCAATAAAATTTTTTTTAAAGAGCTAGGGCCTGGCCATTGTGGCTCAGTGGTTGAGCCAAGAACCAAGAACCAAGAGGTCCCTGGTTTGATGCCCGGTTGTGGGCTCAATTTCCAGTATGGGGCGTGCAGGAGGCAGCTGATCTATGCCTCTCTCTCATCGATGTTTCTATCTCTCGCTCCCTCTCCGTTCCTCTATCTCTAAAAGTCAATAAAAACATTTTTTAAAAAGTAAAAAAAAAAAAAAGTTAGGGACAGAGACATAGAAACTGAGGAAGATGGAGAAACATAAAAAGATGGAGAGGCCCAGGAAACGAGGCGCAGAGAGAGACAGGGGAAGGGAAGAGAGAGCCATGGCCAATGAGGCAGAGAGAGGAGGCCCGGCCCGGCCCGACCCCCCAGGCAGGAGCTGAGGGCCCAGACCCCGTGTGGGGGTGACCCCCTCCCTGACCCTGTGGAGAACGACCCCCCAAGGCCTCCAGGCCCAGACTGGGGAGCCAGGTGAAGGGTTCGGTGACCTCAAGGGTCCTCAGGCGCCTGGCTCTTGCAGGGCTGGGTCCAGGTCCGGCGTCCAGTCGCAGGCTGTCCCTCTCTGGCTGTGCGCCTGCCCTGGGGCCAGTCCCTTCACCTCTCCGTGCCTCAGTTTCCTCCTCTGCCAAGTGGGTGCGCCAAGAGCGCAGCCCTCCCAGGCTGGCTGAGCATTCAGGCAGCTCAAGGAGCTTCTAGAAAGGGCCTCGCACGGCCTGACCCACAGCAGGTGCCGGGAAATGCGGAGCCACAATGCGTATTAATAGTGTGATTACTATTGTTGTTTCCCGACCATCAAAACACCCGGCGGCGAAAGCCCGCCCCTCCGCCAATCAGGGCGCAGCCCCCCGCCCGCCCCGCCCCCGATGGCTAGGCCACGCCCCCTCCTCCGGGCGCTCTCCCAGCCCTGCGCCGTTACATCCTTCTTCCACCCTCGCCGGCAGCTCCGGGAACAATAACTGGGAGTGGGGGGTGGGGTGGTGCACGGGGACCCCTCCCCCGAGATGCAGCGCGAACAAGCCGGGTGACAGGCGGGAACAATGCTGCCTGCTAATTGTTGCAATTTTCCCCTGTCATTTTTGCTAATTCCTTCATTTTCCCTCTCAGAGGATCAGCCCAGGTCAGACTGAACGGCTGCAATTAACAGCGTTAATGGGCGCGTCGGGCCCGGGCGGGCATGTGGGGAGGGCTCAGCCACTGGCTGTTCCCCCCAAAACACCCGGCCTGTCCGCAAACCCTCCAGTTCCCCAACTCCTGGCCCTGTGTTTCCTCCTCTCCTCCCCAAACACCTCAATTTCTCTGTCCCCCAAAGTAGTTACTCCCAGATTTGCCCCCCTCATTGCTCCTAGATGTGTCCTCTCCTCACGTCCAAACCTCAACCAATCACTCACTCATTCAACAAACATTTGCTGTTTTTTGTTGGAGCCTGATTCTTTTTCTTTTTCTTTTTTTTTTTTTTTTTGGTGCCCGTGACCGGAATCGAACCCGGGACCCTTGAGTCCACAGGCCAACACTCTATCCACTGAGCCAAACCAGTCAGGGCTGTTGGAGCCTGATTCTGCTGGAGAAGAAAAAACGGTCCCAGTTGCCACCATCCCTTACAGATTGGGGACTGCAGGCCTCTCCCAGGCCTTAGGAGTCCCCCTCCACTTCCCATTCCAATTGTCCGGAGGGATTGCTGTGGGAGGTGGGGTGGAGGAAGGGCAGAAGGGCTGGAACTTCATTACCTATGAAGGCCAAGGCCGAGAGAAGGAACCACCCCACCACAGTCAGGGGGTGTGGGCCTGAGGGCTGGAGGGGGGCATTGCTGCCTCTACTTGTCCTCAGCCTCATCTGTAAAATGGGGCCGGTGAGCGAGCAGAATGGGTTTGTGCACGTAAGTAGCACAGAGCCAGGCACACAGGAGGTGCCTAATCCCTGAGTCCTGCCACTGTTCGTAGCAGTATTACTATGGATAACCTGGGGTACCTCTACCCTTCGCGTGGTTCCTTGCCCTGCACCTTGACCCCTCTCTGTCTCTCACACCTGTATCCATTTTCTGTAAGTCCTATGGGCTGTACCCTCACGGCATCAGCTGAATCCAACCACCTGTCATCCTGTAGCCCCCACCCTGGCCCAGCTGCCCCACCTCCCACCTAGACCACTGCACTCACCTCCTTAAGGGGCTCCCTGCTCCCACTCACACCCCCCATCACCATGGCTCCCATCTCGCTCGGGGTAACGAAGTCCTCACCACAGCCCGTGGGGCCCCGCAGGCCCAGGCCCCTGCTGACCACTGCCTGCCTCACTTCCTCCTCTCCAGACTCCCGCCAACCAGCAAGCCGAGTCCAGCGGCCTCCGTGCCTTTCCACTGCCGCTCCCTCCGCCTGGAAGCCCGCCCAGCTTTCTCATAGCTTCCTCCCTCACCTCCTTTTCCTCTCAGCCCAAAGGTCACGTCCTCAGAGAGGTCATGCCTGGCTTGTGAAGTAAGATTCACTCTTTCTCCCCTCATTCCATTCCAGTCACCCAGCTGTGGGATGAGTCTGCTGTGTCCCAGACGCAGGGAACAAGGTGCCATGAGGGGGAGACATACAATAAACAAAAGAAATGCATAGTGTCAGATGATAGCGCTATGAAAAGATAAGGCAGGAAAGGAAGACAGGGAATGCTGGGCCGCGGCCATTTTTAGTAGAATGGTCAAGGAGCCCTAGCTGGTTTGGCTCAGTGGATAGAGCATCGGCCTGCGGACTGAAGGGTCCCAGGTTCGATTCCGGTCAAGGGAACATGCCGGGGTTGTGGGCTTGATCCTCAGTAGGGGGCATGCAGGAGGCAGCCAATCCATGATTGATGTTTCTATCTCTCTCTCTCCCTTCTGCTCTGAAATCAATAAAAATATATAAAAAAACAAAAAAGAATGGTCAGGGAAGACCTGACTGAGGAGCGGACATTCAGAGGGAAGGGAGTCCCTGGTGGCGGGCACAGCAAGTGCAAAGGCCCTGAGGTGAGTCCGAGCTTCTCTGAAGAACAGCCAGTGTGTGTGTTGGGGCTGAGAGTGGGGGTTGAAAAGGTGAGAGGGGGAGGTGAGGTCAGGGGGTGGGGGACAGGGGGCTCACCTCGCAGGAACTATAGGCCGACCTTGAGGGCAGGGACTTTGTCCTGGTCCCTGCTGTGTCTCCGGCACCTAGAACAGTGCCTGGCACAGGGGAGGTGTTCAATGGTGTTTGTTGAACAAACGAGCAATGCTGGTTTGAAATCAAGGCTGTCTTCTCCCCAGACTCCGAGGCACAGAACTAGACTTTAACCTCTGCTGTCTCATTTTACAGAGGGTAGACCAGTGATGGTGAACCTATGACACACGTGTCAGAGGTGACACGCGAAATCATTTTTTTGGTTGATTTTTCTTTGTTAAATGGCATTTAAATATATAAAATAAATATCAAAAATATAAATCATTGTTTTACTCTGGTTGCAAATATCAAAAAATTTCTAGCCCTGACTGGTTTGGCTCAGTGGATAGAGTGTCGGCCTGCGGACTCAAGGGTCCCAGGTTCGATTCTAGTCAAGGGCATGTACCTTGGTTGCGGGCACATCCCCAGTAGGGGGCGTGCAAGAGGCAGCTGATCTATGTTTCTCTCTCATCGATGTTTCTAACTCTCTATCTCTCTCCCCTTCTCTCTGTAAAAAATCAATAAAATATAATTTTAAAAAATTTCTATATGTGACACGGCACCAGAGTTAAGTTAAGGTTTTTCTTTTCTTTTTTTTAAAATATATTTTATTGATTTTTCACAGAGAGGAAGGGAGAGAGATAGAGAGTTAGAAACATCGATGAGAGAGAAACATTGATCAGCTGCCTCTCGCACATCCCTCACTGGGGATGTGCCCGCAACCCAGGTACATGCCCTTGACCAGAATCGAACCCGGGACCTCTCAGTCCGCAGGCCGACGCTCTATCCACTGAGCCAAACCGGTTTCAGCAAGTTAAGGTTTTTCAAAATGCTGACACGCCGAGCTCAAAAGGTTCGCCATCACTGTGGTAGACTGAGGCCCAGAGAGAGGCGGAGAGCTGCAGGAGAGGACTCATCCCTGGAGACCTACAACCACGCCCAGTACGGTGCTGAGAAGGTAAACTGAGGAGCCAGGCTACTGGAGTTGGACTTTCCGCTGGGCCGCTTCCTACATCTGTGAGATGGGAATCAGCATGGCTCCCTCCTCAGGCCTTTGAGAGGATTGAGCGAGCTAATTTACATGCAGTGCTGGGCGCGGTGTCTGACCTGTGCTGTATTATTATTATTTTTAAGTATATCTTTATTGATTTCAGAGAGGAAGGGAGAGGGAGAAAGAGATAGAAATACCAATGATGAGAGAGATAATCATTGATTGGCTGCCTCCTGCACGCCCCCTACTGGGAATCAAGCCCGCAAACCCGGCATGTGCCCTTGACCAGAATCGAACCTGGGGCCCTTCAGTCCGCAGGCCGACGCTCTATCCACTGAGCCGAACCTGCTAGGGCTGCTGTATTATTACTGTTACTATTTCTGTGATTGAGGAGGTCATGGCACCCCCCTCCCTTGGAGAATGGGAGGCTCAATGCTTTGCTCTCTGACTCCTGCTAACATGCTGTCCTCAGTTTACCCATCTGAACTACGGAAGCAGGCACTTGGCCTCTTGTTGGGAGACCTGTAGAGCCAGAGACGCCCCCAATTTCCTAATGTTGGGGTGTGAGAGGGCGTCCTGCAGTTCCTCCCCCACCCGCTCTGGGGGACAGGCAGGGGCTGATGGCCTCCTCAGTGCTGTGAACTCAGCGAGCCCCGGCCCCGACTTGCCCACCACCCAGGTAAGTGTGTGTGTGTGGGGTGCTGGGCTTCCGTGGGGCTCTCTCCCCACTTCTCCCCCTGGGCTCGGGGACAATAGGCAAGATGTTTATCCCCGGGGCGCACATGTTGTTCGCGGTAATGACAGTAATCAGAGGCTCTAATGCCGCATTCTCTCAGTGCCAGTCAATTCGCCTAATTACCGCCTGGGAAGCCGGATTATTTAAATTTAAATGGTGATTTATTGCGAACTTAATCAATGCTATTTTCCCTCCCCCCTCCTCCCTGGGACCCGGGCAGGAGGGGAATTGGAGCCCCCCCAACCCCACCCTAAGGACACCTCTTATTGTGGACTGGGAGAGTAGCCTGGGGTGCCCTGTCCCTGTGACCTCAGATTAATACGATTCACTGTCTTCTAGTAATAAGAGTAAAGCAGTAATGCATAAAAAGGAGTAATAACATAACACTTGTAGGTATCTGTCAATAAAGTCTGCATAATAATAAAAGTAGGCATCTAGCCCTGGCTGGTTTGGCTCAGTGGATAGAGCATTGGCCTGCAGACTGAAGGGTCCCGGGTTTGATTCCAGTCAAGGGCACATGATTGGGTTATGGGCTCGATCCCCAGTAGGGGGCGTGCAGGAGGCAGCCAATCAATGATTCCCTCTCATCATTGATGTTTCTCTCTCACCTCTCCCTTTCTCTCTGAAATCAATACAATTTTTTTTTAAAAAGTAGGCATCTATATACCTGTATTTTACATCGTCTCTATTTATGCATTCTAGATTCTGTTTCTTTGATTACTTGTTATCGTGTCTTGGCCACTAGGGTGTCAGCCTGTCCAGCGCAGTGACTATCTATTCTAGTCTGTTTCCTGCTGGATCCCAGAGCTCAGAACAGCAGCAGGCACACAGTAGGTGCTCAATAAACCACAGGCTCCCAACAGCCCTGCAGGCACTCCGACAGCAACAGCGGCCACATATTGATTGTTTACTCTGTGCTACGGTGATGCGGGGTCTTTACACATATTACCTCGTTGGTCCTCTCTTTAGCCCTCAGGGAGACGTTTCATCATGATTGCATTTCACAAATGAGGCACAGAGAGATGCGGTGGCCTGCCGGGGTCACATGCCGGGTGGCGTCCCGTGAGCTGTTTCCCTGCCGCTTTCAAACTGGGAATTCTGACTCCGTAGCCTTGTGTTCCCCCTGGGTCCCCTCAGGACTGGGTGGGAGGCCCAGGCCGGGTCCCCTCTGACCCACTCCCGGAGCTGCAGCTGCGGGTCTCCTTTGCGATAACAATGATTCATCTCCGCTAATAAAAGCAACAGCATTCGCTAGTATGACCCCTGGTGTCACCAAGCCCTTGATGAGGCCAGAATTCCTGAAATCTGTCCCTCCCCGTGTGCCCATTTCACAGATGAATACACTGAGGCTTGGAGAGTAAGACACCCTATAGGGACACCACAAAAGGCCTGACTCCAAACTCTATGCACCCTCTGCATCAAGGAGCTGGGCGAGGGCGGGCGGGCGCCTGGGACCCCGGTCCTCCGCGCGCCACCCCCGCGCGTGCGCACTCACCGAGGCCGGCGGGGGGCCCGGTGGCTCGCAGCCCCCAGGGCGGCGCCCCGAGCGCGGCGAAGCGGCGCAGGCGGAGGTAGGTGACGCAGAGCCGCACGACCGACGCCTTGTCCAGCTGGCTGGAGATGGCCCCGGGCAGCGGGAGCAGCTTGGCCAGCTCGAAGAACTCCAGGTTCTCCTTCCCGCGCCGCGAGCGCGCCGCGTTGCGGGACTTCTCCTTGCGTTGCGCCTGCAGGCTGTGCGGGAGGCGCGCGGGGAGCCTGAGCGGGGCCCGGGGTTCGGGGATGCCGGGCCTGGGGGAGGGGAGCCCCGCCTCTGGGGTCTCGGGACGGGATGGGACGTTGGAAACGGATTCAACTCTGGAGGCGGGGGCAGAACCCGCGTGTGAAGTTCCACCGGCGGCGGTGGGGACCGACCTGGGGGTGGATCGGGGGCAGGGGGGGAGGTGAGGAGTGTTGGGTATGGACTGAGGAAGGGGCTGGGAACGCCACGCGGGAGGGTGGGTTACGGGACGACGGGGGAGCAACTCCGGGTAAGAAATTCCAGCCCCGCGGGATGGGGCGGACGCGAGTGTGAATTCTACCCGGGCGCCGGCTGGGGGCGGGGCCAGGCCGAGGGGCGGGGCTTCGCTCACCAGGGTCCGGGCGGGGCCTTGACCGTGAGCCCCGGCAGAAAGTCCCACGGGGCGCCGCCCCCGCGCCCTGCCCCGCATCTGACCTCGCCGCCGCCGCCGCCGCCGGGGCCGGGGCAGGGGGCCGCCATCTCCGCGGGGCCTCGCTCAGGCGGGCTCAGAGCAGCCGGCGGGACTCGAGATCCGCGTCTCCTGCGGCGGGAAGGAACCGGAGGCAGCGCTGCGTCCGAGGGGGACCCCGGGAGAGCTGCTGGGGAAACTGAGGCCCGCGCGGGGCTCAGGGTCCCAGCCAGGAGCTGCCGCCGGATGGTGCCTCAGTCTCCCCCCTGGAGGCCCCGCCACGGAGCCCGCGGCTCTCGCCCCGCCGGGCCCGGGAGAAGCTCAGGGCGAGGACGTGCCCCGCCGCCACCTCCCCCGCGCCGCCCGCCAGCGCGCCCGCCTCACGCCCGCGCCGGGCCGGCTCCCGCATACCAATGGGCGCACGCGGCGCGCATACGGATCCGACCGGCCCGCGCGCTGCGTGCCAAGCATGCCCAAGCCCGGCGGGGGGCGGGCGCGGCCAGGCCCCGGCGCGCGGGCTGCCAGCCCCCGGAGCCCCCTGGCCCGGGACCCGCCCCCCAAGCCCATCCCGGAGTCCTGTTCCCCGAGTTGCGGCGTGCCTATCTCCCCGGCTGGACTCAGAAGGTAGGGGCACAGGGCGGGGACCCCACGCCATGGTCTGCCCAGGGACCTCCCCCAGTCCCTGGGGTGGCGCCCTGTGTCCGGGCCACCGAATCTCCGCCGCCACAACTTCCTCCCTGACCCCGAGCGCACGGACCCGGCCCCCGACGCAGGGGCCGGCGCCTCCGCCGAGGACGCACCCAGCGCAGACCCAGCGCTCGGGCCGGGGGTCCTGGACCCAGATCCCCGAGAACCAGGCGCGCGTTCAATTAGGTATCAATTCCTCCAGGTCTGGCGTCCGGGATTCCCCTACCCACCCGGCACCCGCGCGCCCGGGCCTCCGCAGCCAGGTGTCCATAGCCCCCCCACTTCTCAGGACCCAAACATCGTGTGCCCCTTCCCCCAACCCCGGGGTACGGGGGCTCGGATCACCCCGGACGCTGGAGTTCCGGCCTCCTGTCCCTCCGGGACCCAGGTGTCCCCCTGCCCAGCCGCCAGCCGGCGGCGCTCCCCACCCGCAGGGCCCCAGCCTCGTTACCTGGCTGCGGGGCGGGCTCCGGGCGCGGCGTGGGGCCGGCCCGGCGGCGCAGCGGGGCGGCCCCATAGGCCCCGGGGCGGGCCCGGCGGGCGCGGGCTGTGGCTCTCGGCTCTCGGCGCCCACCGCGGCCTCGCAGACTTGGAGACGCGGGGACAGCGGCGAGGGCGGGGCGGGGCCAGACAGAGCCCCGCCCACCGAGGCCCCGCCCCCTGGTCCAGCCCAGCGCCAGCCCCTCTGGCCTTTCCAGGGGTGGGGGTTGCCAGCAATGGGGGGTTCGGCCTCCTCCCACCTGAACGAGAACCCCGAGTCAGTGGGGGGAACACCGTAGTCCGGGCGCTATCTATAGACTCCACGGGAGGAGCTAGCGCCCGAGCGCCCCAAGGCAAACCGGGGTTCCAGCAACCTCCTCTGACAAGGCGGGCACCCCGCACCCGAGCCCCCCGCAGGGGTGGAGACCCAGGCGTCAGTGCCCCCGCCCCAGGACGCAGATCCAGGCCTTTGAGGCCCTCATTTCCCAGGAGGGAACTTCAGGGGGTCAGCACCCCGCCACCCCAGCCCACCCTCCTCTTCTAGGGCCAGGCTTGGCACCGGACCTCTCGGGGACCAGAACCGGGACACAGAGGGACGTCAGAGGTCAGGATCCTGGGGTCGTTTTTCTACCACCCACGCCCGCCACGGGATGGGAACCCCCACATCCGAGCTCCGCATTGGATCATAAGTGGGAACTCCGGTCCGAGGCAGGCCCTCTCCACTCGGGTAGGAGAGTCCACATCCTTCCCTCCCAAGCCCCTTCACAGCCTGGCTCGGGGCTCCAGGCACTGAAACGCTCCCAGGAGACCCCAGTGCAACGAATGAAATGGGGCGGGAGTCTTCGGAGAGGCAGGCAGGGGCTGGCCCTGAGCAAGGGCCTTTCCCCCGCGGGGCAGAAGGAGAACGGGGCACGCACCCCGGGCCCTGGCTGATGGGATCCCCCTTAATCACGCTCACGGTAGCCCGAGTTGACTTGGGAGCGAGCGCTTGTGTTCTGCTAATCCTTTCCCCACGGCCAGGCTCTGAGCTGGGCTCTGCTACTGAGCCCACCTTCCAGCCAGGGACACTGAGGCATGGAGAGGCTGTGTAGCCTGATGGTGATGGCCTGTCAGCCCATGATTGTTCCCTATTCCCCAGAGAGACGCCTTAGGGTCAGGGTAGGGATTCCAGCTCCGGTGGCTGTGCCTGCTCCTGGCACTGCTTCCCGGGCAGCCCGGCGGGCGGATGGTTCATCTCATTACAGCACCACCTCCCCGCGCCATTGCGGCCGGAAACAAGCTGGCCCCGCGGTTGTCGGGGTGGGACCTGGGCCCGGTTCCCAGGCCCCCCCCCCCCCCCGGGGTCTGCTCCGTCACAGTCTCACGCTGGGACGGTGTCTGCCCTTGGCACCTCATTCCCCGGGCGTGTCCATGGAGTTCTCCGGAAGCCGCGTGGCAGGTGATATTGAAACAGACTGAATCCATGTTACCCTGTAACGATGTTCATTATTGTTATCTAAAGTGAGCGTTATCTTTAAAATTCTGTTTTAATGTCTGATATGGCTTACAAAACACAAAAAGTTCTTTGGTGTTCCCTAAGAATAAAAAAAAAAGGTCCTGAGATTAAAAAAAAAAGTTTGAGATCCACTGTTAAGCCTCTAAAAGCTGAGAATAGAACTGGGCATTAAATATGCTAGATCAAACGTCTATACATCCAAAGACACGTACGCCCTCAAGGGCGCGGATGCAAACCCTCTCACCTAGAGACCCATGCAAAATCCCTGACACACTTACACACACATCATTTGGGCCCTCAGGTTCCCATCTGGGACGTGGGGGGCTGCCCTGTGATGTCTGTGCCCCCTGATGGTGCAGGTGGGAAGAGATTGGGGCCCTCCAGCTGGGCACCCAGGAGCCTGTCATAAGAACCCACTGCCCTGGCTGGTGCGGCTCAGTTGATTGAGCATCGCCCAGGCACTCAGAGATCGCTGGTTCGATTCTGGGTCAGGGCACATGCCCAGGTTTCGGCTCAATTCCAAGTCGGGGACGTGCAGGAGGAAACCCATCAATATTTCTCTCTCTCAAATCAGTAAAAACATTAAACAAGCAAAAACCTCTTGCCAAAAGTTTGGGGAGTCCCAGAGGGCTGGTGCAGCACCGGGCAGGCAAAGCAGTGAGCAGTTATCACTCAGCGTCTGAAGGGGCAGCGGAGGGAGGGAGCAGTTAGGGGAGCTGAGAGTGTGGTAGCAGAGACTGCCATGGTCGCAGATCCAACCGCTCCTGCCCTGGCCTGGCTCCTCAACCTCTCCGCTGCACTCAGCTATCCGGCCTTTCCCCTGCCTTGGAGACATTTCCCATCAAAGCTCTGATACCCTACTACTTCCAGAGCAGCCCGGGTGGAAGGGATGGGAATGACATTATGTGCCCTCAGTAGGTAGTGAGCTCCCTGTCACCAGGGGAAATCAAGGAGAGGGTCAAGGATTTTGATAGGCACTGAGAGCTTGTGTGTGTGTGTGGGGGGGGGTGTATGTGTGTTTGGGAGAGTCCAATGACTTCTACTTACACATTTCATTCTTCCCGATTGGGAGGTGGAGAGCATAGTCTTAAGGAGGTGACTCAGCAGGCTGACATCCTAATTTCGGCCCCACTTGTGTGGGTTTGGGCCGCTTCCGTCCTCTCTCTGTGCCTCACTGTCCTCATCTGTAAAAAGCCCTTAAATGAGACGAGGCAGGAACGTTAGGGGAGCAGGTGTCCCGTCTGAGCTGCCAAGGGAACATTTGTCCCAGTAGCAGGCGAAGCGCCTCAGAGCTGTCTCCTCCTTGCGCCTCCTGCGACAGACAGACTCGCTGCCCAGGAAGTCCTACAGCGTGTCTGATCTGAATCCCTCCTGCTTTCACTCCTGCGCTTAGTGAAGCGAGGGTCCCAGGCCTGCTTCAAGGCCAGGGTTCTGAGAGCCAAGCTGTCCGGGCGATGTCTCCCTTCGCCCTGGGGTGTTACTGGGGTGCAGCACCCCAGGAATGCATTTCTTGAGAGGTCAGGCTCAGAATCAGTTCTGAGAGTGAAGCTTTTACCTACAGCACTAAATGGACGGTGAGGGGTCACTGGAGACCTGGGCCGCCCAGTTTGGCCCCAGAGTTGTCCTGTTTTTCATCCATGTAGCCAACAACATTTATTGAGCACCTACTGTGTGCCAGAAGCTCGAGAGATCCAGCAGGTATGAGGCAGGCAGAGACTCCCGTCACTCGAGCTGGCATGCCAGTGGGGGTGTCAGACAATAGACACAACAAGAAAACAGATGTGTCAGATGGAGCCAGGTGCTGGAGAAAGAAAGAAAGCAGGTGTGTGTGCGCACGCGCAGGTGTGACTGTGGGAGGCTGGCCGAGCGCTGGCAATTACCGGGGAACTGGGAAGAGTCAAGGAGTTGGGGTCATAAGAGAAAAACAGAACCCACCACCCACTCAATAGGCCCCACTCCTAAGTGGCACTTGACACCTGGGTGTGGTCCCCGGTGCCTGCTTCTGCCCGACCCCAGCCCCACCCCTCCTGCTGCTCACTCGGCCTTCCTTCCATCTCCCCTTTAGGCCACCCAAGGTGTCAGGAAGAACTCTAACCTCACAGAGGGCCAGGGCCGACCTGTCACCTGCCCACAGGGGCCGGGAGAAGAAGACGGTGCTCGGTCCAGCACAGGGCACGGCTCAGCGCGGGCATCGTCGGGCTGGCCCTGCCCACACGTGCGCCGGGTGGGAAACTAATATTGGCAGCGAGCAGCAAACAAGCCAGTCTACTCCCCTGGCCACTCTGCTGTCACCTGGACCCCGGCCCAGGCCACCAGCTGCAGAGATGGCCGAGTCAGGGACCGTGAGGCCTGTGGGTTCAGGAGGGACTTGTGGGGCCTCAGGACGCTGGGCCCCCTGCCTCTCCCAACCCAAGGGCTGCTCTTCGAGAGAAAGGGAACACCAGGGCCCTGCAGAGCACCCCCCTGCCCCCCCCCTCCAGGAGGGAGGAGGGCGAACACCAGCTGGGAAGGTGAGACCAGGAGGAGCTGCTCACCACTCCTCCCGCTCCTGCCTTCGCTGTACAGTCTGCAGACTCTCCCACTGGGGGCGCTCACTTCCCCCGGCCGAGCTGCCCGTCAAGGTAATAAGAATAGTACTAATGACAGCAGCGATAACAATAGGGCCGCAGAGAAGAGTGGTGGGGGTTGTGCAGTGGCCTCCAAAAGATACACCCATGTCCTGACTCTGGAAATGTGGCCTTTGGAAAAAGAGTCTTTGCAGATGGAGTTAAAGGAAGGATCTCGAGATGGGTCCTAACTCCAGAGACAAGTGTTCGCAGGCAGGAGAGACAGAAGAGCCCTGGCCGGGACTCAGCTGGTTAGAGCATCGTCCTGATTCACCAAGGCTGTGGGCTTGATCCCAGGCTGATGCAAGAATCAACCAATGAATAAGTGGAACAACAAATTGATCTCTGTCTCTCTGATCAATCACTTAAAAATAGAGAGAGACAGGCCCTGGCCCGTTTGGCTCAGTGGATAGAGTGTTGGCCTGTGGACTCAAGGGTCCCAGGTTCGATTCTGGTCAAGGGCACATGCCTGGGTTGCGGGCTCGATCCCCAGTAGGGGGCGTGCAGGAGGCAGCCAATCAATGATTCTCTCTCATCATTGATGTTTCTGTCTCTCCCTTCCTCTCCCTTCCTCTCTAAAATCAATAAAAATATTTTTAAAAAACTTAAAAAAAAGAGAGAGAGACAGAAGAGAAGACAGAGGAGAAATTTACTGGGCAATAGAGAAGGCCATGTAAAACGGAGGCAGAGCCCTAGCCGGTATGGCTCAGTGGATAGAGCGGCCTGCGGACTGAAGGGTCCCAGGTCCGATTCCCCTCAGGGCACATGCTCAGGTTGTGGGGTGTGCAGGAGGCAGCTGATCAATGATTCTCTCTCATCATTGATGTTTCTGTCTCTCTCTCTCCCTCTTCCATTTTCTCTGAAATCAATAAAAATATTTTTAAAAAGAAAAGAAAACGGAGACAGAGATTGGAGTGATGCAGTCCCAATCCAAGGACCCCTGGAGCCACTGGGAGCTGGAAGAGGCAGGGAACACCTGGGTGTGTGGTCCCCAGGCCTGTGCGAGAGAGAACACGTTTGTGGCGGCGTGAGCCAGCCGTGTGTGTGTGTGTGTGTGTGTGTGTGTGTGTGTGTGTGTGTGTGTGTGGTCATCCGTTACAGCAGCCACAGAGAGAGCCTTGAGCTTTGCAGTCAGATGGCTGGGGTTCAAATCCTGGCTCCCACTTACCAGTCTGTGATGCTGGACAAATGACTTGGGCCTTTGGGCCTCGGTTTCCTCGCCTGGAAGGTGGGGATAATGATAACACTGACTCTCATGGAGTTTCTGTGGAAAATTGAGTGGATACCTAAAAAAAAATGATGAAAACAGGGCCGTGAACTGTTAGCGCTTATTAATATTTGCCTGACTAACACTCATGTCAACCGCTCTCTGGTCCCTACCTGGGAAGCAGAGTTCCTGTGAGCCTGTATCGCTCTCCCTTTTCTTTATTCTTTTTAAAAATTTATTTTACTTTAAAAAAAGTATTTTTATTGATTTCAGAGAGGAAGGGAGAGGGAGAGATAGAAACATCAATGATGAGAGAGAATCATGGATCGGCTGCCTCCTGCACGCCCCCCACTGGGGATCAAGCCCACAACCTGGGCATGTGCCCTTGACCGGAATTGAACCTGGGACCTTTCAGTCTGCAGAACGATGCTCTATCCATTGAGCCAAACTGGCTAGGGCTCTCTTTTAAAAAAGGGTGTACAGGAGGCAGCCGATGAATGATTCTCTCTCATCATGGATGTTTCTATCTCTCTTTCCCTCTCCCTTCCTCTCTGAAATCAATAAATACATTAAAAAAAAAAAGATTTCAGAGAGGGAGAGGGAGAGGAAAAGCAACATCCATAATGAGAGAGAATCATCCATCAGCTGCCTCCTGCACACCCCCTACTGGGGATCGAGCCCCAACCTGGGCAGGTGCCCTGACTAGGAATCAAACCGTGACCTGCTAGTTCATGGGTCGATGTTGATCCACTGGGCCGGGTGAGCCTGTATCTCTTTTTTTTTTTTTTTTTTTTTTAAATATATTTTATTGATTTTTTACAGAGAGGAAGGGAGAGAGATAGAGAGCTAGAAACATCGATGAGAGAGAAACATCGATCAGCTGCCTCCTGCACATCTCCCACTGGGGATATGCCCGCAACCCAGGTACATGCCCTTGACCGGAATCGAACCCGGGACCTTTCAGTCCGCAGGCCGACGCTCTATCCACTGAGCCAAACCGGTTCTGGCGAGCCTGTATCTCTTAATGCCCACTTTCTTCTCCCTCCTCTCAGCTCCTGCATGGACGGTCTCTCCCTGGCTCTGACCGCCCCCATGGCTCCCCAGTGCCCTATAAAGCGCTAGGTGGCTTGGCCCCTGACCTTCTGTGACTGAATGAATCAATGGATGGGTGGGTGGACATCTCCTTGCTTCTTAGCCTGCTCCCGGGACTCTTCCAACCTCATTTCTCAGAACCTGCCTCTTCCCCAGTCCTGGCGGCTTCTTCTAATCTTGCTTTCCTGTTCCCCATCCCTAAAAACCCCACCACCCCGGCTCCCAGCACTTCGCCGGCGGCCCACGGGCTGGGCAGGGCGGCGCTCTGCTGACCCCTGGTGGCCGTAGAGAGTAACACCGCATCCCGAGCATTCGGCCTGGCGCTCCCGAGCCCCTAAGGACCTAGGGTGCTGGCTGTAGCTGGGGGAACGCAGCTCCGGCCCGGGCGGGCGGGGGGTCACAGGGAGTGGGGGAGACAGGTGGCAAGCAGACGCACTACTGTGTAAACGCTGGCATCATCCGCTACGTGCAATCTTGAGCAAATTGTCTCCTTGACCTTCATGATATCCCGTCTGCCCTCCTCCCTGCACTGCCGCGGTCCCAGCTCTGGTCTCATCCACCAGCGCTTCCCTCCCGATCGATTCCAGGCTCAGTCTCACCGATCTCTCCTTTGCCTCAGGCTTCAATATGGCTCAGCACAGTTGCTGGTTCTGTTTTTAATCTAAACATTTCATGTTTTTTAACCTTGATTTTTAAAAACATTGCATTGGGATATTTTTATCTTGGTCACTGAGTTTTGTGTCCCCTTAAGTTTTCTGCTGCAGTGTCCCCTCCTGAGCAGCCTAAATAGCACCCCTGCCCCCCCAGAACCGCATCCTCCCTCACCCTCATCTGCCCCGACACTGATACACAGTCATTGCTTTGCCTGTTTCCTGTCTTTCCCCCTAGATGTCAGCTCCTGAAATAAGTGTTAGGTGAGCTAATACGATCTGAAGGAGTAACAAACTGAGAAAATGCTCTTGAACGAGAACATTTCTTTTTCTTCGAGAGCAAAGGAGTCCATCTTGGTCTGGGGTCAGGCTGGGCCTCCCTGAGGAAGAGTCCGGAGGCCTGAGGTGGGCGTGCTCCCCGGAGGCTGGGAGGCAGGATGCCAGGTGAGGCTCGGCTTCCTGGGAGGTCCGTGGAGCCCTGGAAGGAGATGAGGGAGGGGTGACAGCCAGGTCCGATTGGAAAAGCTCCCTTTGGCTGCCACAAGGAGCTAAAAGGGAGGCAGGGAGGGAGGGAGGGAGGGAGGAGGAGGAGGAGGAGGAGGAGGAGGAGGAGGAGGAGGAGGAGGAGGAGGAGGAGGGCAGATGGTCAGGTGAGATTCCATCAGGAGGTGAGGAATGAGGAGGGAAGGGTGGAGGGCTCCAGGGTCTGGCTTGTGGGGGACGAACAGGTTGGGAGTCAGCGGCCAGGACTTAGGCTGTGGGTGTCACCAGCAGGTGGCTATCAGGGTGGCCTTGGAGTGGAGGTCTGGGCTGGAGTCACATGGGAGAGGTGGGCTGGTAGACGGAGACCCCAGTCAAGGTTAAGGTTGAGACCACTGCGTTCTACAAACTGAGGGCACTTTGTTGGGCATCCTGGGACATCATATGGGGGAGGTACAGGCCCGCCTCCCCCAAAATTCTTGACTTGGGTGGCTGTGGCTGAGATATACAGTGGGGCCTTGACTTACGAGTTTAATTCCTTCTGAGACCGAGCTCGTTAACTCAAATTACTCTGTCAACTCAATGCAAAAAATCGGCAGAGACAGCTGGTATCTCAAAAAACTCGTTAGTCGGGACACTCGCAGGTCAAGGCCCCACTGTACACGCATACAAATCCACACAACTCAGACATCAAGAACTAGAGAAAAGGCAGGCTCATGTCAGCACCCATAATGAGTGCCAGCTGTATACTGTGGCGATTAAAAACCACAAATTGAATTAATGTGTGAGGGTCAGGGAAGACTTCCCAGAGGAAGGCAGCTTTGAGGACTGAGCGGCTGGCAGAGCTGGGCGGCGGGCGGGGCGGGGGGGTGAGGACAGGGAATTCCGGGCAGACTGGGCAGCCAAGCCCCATCCTGGGAGGCCGGTCCCGCGGGCCTGAGTGAGGGTGGGGCAGGGGCCCTCTCCCCATCCCTGCAGCCAGAGGGCCGTGGGCGGGGCTTGGGACCGTCACCCGGATAAACGGCAACAGGTCGCGTTCGGGAAGCAGCCGCTCCGCTACAGACGGTGCAGGCAGGTGGGTGCAGCAGGAGCCGGGACCGCCCGGGCGGAGGGCGGAGGGGGGGGGGGTGGTCCCGGTGCCCCGTGGGCGAGCCCGGCCCCTCCGCTCGGCCCGGAGCGCCGCTGCTGCGGAGGCGGAGCCAGGTCCGGCCCAGCCGGCGGGCGCTGCAGGGCCCAGGGAGGGGCCGCCTTCACGTCTCTCAGGCCGGGTTTTTACAAGACTGATTTATTAACTATGATACATATCACATAAGGCCTTTTCAGTTTTTTACACCATTCCCATTGAGACAAGTACAATACTTTGTAGCAAATACATGATTTTAAAAAACAAAACCAAACAAAAACACCTCAGTCCGAGATGCCTCAGCCTTGGGTGGCGGCTGACCATGCACTAGTCGGCCGGAGCCTCAACATACCCACGTGTTCAAAAACAGTCTGGGAATTAAGCAAACATTCCTAACACCAGCTAGAGGATGTCTTGGTTAAAGCCCCTAAAGTACAAAGAAATAACTGTTATACTTTCTTTACATACAGTTCTCCACTTTGCTGCAAAACAGAATTGTGGGCACACGGCCAGACTACTAACACATTTCAATACCATTAATGTTTTTGTTTTTCTCAGGAAACTCAAAATATTTGTTAATTCAACATATATAAAGATCATTTAACATGTGAAAATACAAGTACCAGAAAAATAAGCTGGCAGCAGCACTGTTCCAAATTTTCAAACAAGGTTTATTCCCATAAAATCCAGACATTTCCTTTTTGTGAATGTACACAGGGAACATGATTCTTCTTATGCAAACAATAACTTACGCCGGCTCCACTACATGAAAGTGTAACATCACGGCTGTCTGAGCGCCGCCAGGGGGCGGCTGCTGGGCGAGCGGGGCGCCGCCTCTGGCCTCGGGGAGCTGCCGGCTGAAAGGGGGCCCGGAGGGAAGAGCCCCGCCCTGCGCCACCCCCAGATGTGACAGGTTCTGGCACACGGACGCAGGCTGTCCTCTCACCTGAGAGGCAATAAGCGGCTTGAACCTGCCAAGCAACAGGAGGGCAGCCGTCGGCGCAGTGCAGTGACCGCCCAGAAGCCCATGCACCCCGCGCCCACTGCCCACGCTCCCCCCGAATCCCCCCCCCCCAGCAGTGTGTTCTCACAGGAGGGTGGGCAGGGCGCAATGGAGAGGACTTCAGATTACAGATGCTGCAGGTTGTGTTCAAGTTTCAGGGCTGAGGCTGGAACCCCCGTGACCTAGGGGAAGGTCTCCCTCCAGCCTCCCATCCCCCCCCCCCAGCGGAGGGACAGGGACAGGTGTGCTCTCCTGGGCCCCCTGCCAGCATGCTGCTAGGACGCCACCTGCCACACACGTTCTGCTAGACTCTCCCAGAAGCATGCTTCCTGGCTTACGCAGGGAGAGCAAGGTGGCGGTGGGGTGCAGAGTGCACAGAAACAGTACTGGGGATTTCTCTCAGCATCCCTCCTCCCAACGCCAAGTGATGGGCACGCTGGTTGGACAGATGCCGATCCCTGATGTGCAACACAGCCGACAACTCAGGCAGACCCACAGCCACGCTAACCGTGGACCACCTCTCCCTCCCTCCGGCGGCATTGCTGCCGCAGACCAAGGCCTGTCCACTCCCTGAATGGCACCTCACTCTTGCGGACTGGCTGGGGGGAGAGCTGCTGGGCACATGGCTACTCTGGCTGACCCCTTTTGGCCAAGACCAATTCCTGCCTGCCGCTCCCTCAATTCGGAGCTGTGGGTTGCAATCCATTCAAGGCAGTTCCCAACATGCACCCCCAACTCTCCCTCCTGGGACCCCCTCACCCAGGTGCCCATTTGGTGTGAAGACAGACCTCCGACTGGAACTTAGAACCACCAAGAAATGTCCTCGAGCCCAAGTCAGCCTGGAGAAGCAGACAAGAGGCGCTACAGGGCTAGCAGAGCAAATAGAAACAAAGGAAACCCATGGAGTTTCCCGCCCACGGTGGCTCCATGGGGCGACAGGAGCCGCCGCCCGCACACCTTCAGAGCCCTGACTGGACGGAGGCAACCGTGAAGGGGCCCTGCAGCTGCTCCAGCGGCTGCCAGGGGGCGCTGCAGGGCCAGAGGCTCCCCCGACAGGGTGAGGGCATGAAGCAGTTGCTCCGCCCCGTCTGAGGTCTCAGGAATGGGGTGGCGGGAATGCAGGTGTGGGGGCTGGTGAGGCCTGGTGCAGAGCCGAGGTGGGAGTGTGCCAGCGGGGGAGGCGGCCGTGTGGCAATGGGAGGGAGCCAAGCCCCTTTTGTTAGTTCACACAGGGCACAGTGGCTCCGGGCCACCCTCACGGTTTCCCTTTAACTGCGTCCAATACCTTGAAGGGCTGACTGGGAGCAGGTGAGATGCCCTAAGAAAAGGGAGACTAACTCCATGGAGCATTCCCACTTGCCCGGGGCCTGGCCTACTGACCCGGGTGAAAACTAGACACTGCCATCGCCCTCCTGCCCACCGACCTGAGGCCCGGCACCGCACCCCCAACCAGGAGAGGACACACCGCCCTCCACCACTTACACAGAGCAGTCGGGTACCTGGGGTTTGCTTTCTGACTTGTGTTCCTAGAGGGGTAAACTCGCAGGGCCAGCCAGCCATCCCCAGCACCTAGTCAGCCGCACAAGAACTAAAGCAGAAGCGCCCAGCGTGTCCAGAGGGTGTCAGGGAGCCAGGGCAGGCCCGCCCTCTGCTGCCAACAGGGAGCGCTTGGGGCTGGGCATTGTTTCGAGGCACCCCTTTGTCAGCCTCCCCAGCTGAGGTGACCCAGAGCATCCTCGAATCGACCACAGGTGCTGCTTAAAGTGCAAAGACCCGGAGGACTGGGTGGCATGCGGGGCGGGGCCTCTACCGCACACTGGGGTACCTTAGTGTCAGGCTCTCCACTGCAGGGAGTGGGGGCAGCCATATCGGGGGCAGCCTTAGCGGACTGCATGTTGTGGGGCAGAGGCGGGTGTGAGAAGGGTTCTCCCAGGGGCCAGGCCACAGGAGGGGTGGTGGTGGTGTGACAGGCAGGCACGGTGCTCTGGTGACTGATGGCTTCTGTGCCTGTGGCTTCGCGGGCCTGCGGGCCTGGGAGCATGAAGGATGAGTGTGGGTGGCAAATCACCGTACCCTGCCCATTCCCCACAAGCAGCGCTGCTGGCGGCATTCTATGGCCCAGGATGAAAATGACTCTAACTCCACACACACTACAACAACCCCCAGGTGCACCCCTGCACCCTCAGCTGTCCCCCCCCCACAGGCGTACCACTCCCCCCACGCACACGCACACACAAAGTAGTGTTTCCATAGTCCTGTAGTGTGTCCATAGTCCTGTAGTGTGTCCAAAGGCAGACCAATTCCAGGCTGGTCTGCTGGTCTCCCCGCGCTGCCCACTAAGGGCTCAAACCATCTTTTGGGGAAAGGGGGACCTGGTGACAGTGAGACCCCAACAGGCTCTCAGGCAATCAGCCCTGGGCCTCCTGGCTTTGCTGTCAGAGAAGGTCCACCTTCCACGTGTCTGCCTCTCCGAGGGGGTGGGAAAAGAGCTGAATCTTGAGGTCTGCAGTTTTCTTCTGGTAGTGTCTTCCTTTTTCTTTTTAAAAATTATTGGATTTTCCCATTTTCCTTCCAGTGTTCCTTGGCTGCAAAGGGAATGTATCCCAAAGCCCGTGAGGGGAGGGTGTGGGGCGGAGGGGAAGCTGCGCTCCCTTAATCCAGCCACAAAGCTCCCTCAGCACTGCACTTGGGGCGGCAGAGCCCTGTCCCACACGGACGCTAGACAGGCATAGAGATGGTGGGAAGGGACAGACGGGAAGTGTTCTCTGAGGCTGCTAGCCCTGCCCCGGGGTGGCCTGCATCTCGGAACCTCCTCCTTCCGCTGTCCAAGGCCAGGGGTGTCCAAGCAGCGGGCGATGCACCGAGGCCAGTGTGTGCGGGCAGGCGGGTCAGGGGGCAGTGAACGGGCGAGGGCCACGGGCTGCTGCCTGACAGGTTCAGTCCTCCAAGGGGCCCATGACAAAGGGGAGGCCCACCGGGCCACTGCCTGTAGCCAGCCCCAGGCCTGAGAGCTGGGCTTGGGGCATCTGACAGCCCAGCCTATGGTGGACTGCTGGCTGGTGCTACCGCTGAGGTTTTGGGAAGGTGACAGGGCAGAGGGGACACCCTGCCCACCCCTGCCCAGCGGGCCTGGTGTGCACAGGCCAAAGCCCACCTCACCGGAGAGAAGACGGTTTCCTTCTGCCCCAGAACTTGGTGACTCACAGCGTGTGCTCAGCTTGAAGCTGGGAGGGGAGCAGTGGCTGCATCGGGGACTGGGGGGTGGGTGGAGGCGACTGGGGGGGTGATGGCTGGCTGGTGATGGGTGTGGAGGTGAGAAAGGGCACGGTGGAAGCCACGGCAGAGGGGGAGCTGGGCGTGGCGCCGGGAGGCTCGCTGATGGGCCGATTGTAGAAGAAGAAAGGGCACTGCTGGATGAAGAGCTCGATGATTGTCTGATAGGTCCGCGTGGCCGTGAGCGCGTCCATGGTGCTGAAGTCAGGCCTCATCAAGGTGGGCCAGAAGCAGATGGAGAGGTTCTCACTGGTCATGAGATTCACCTTGTTGTTGTGGCTGACTCTGTAGGTGACACCAAATTCACGGTCAGAGCTCTGAGGGACAGTGGGCCCACCTGCGCTCTGTGCCCTGCCCCGTCTCCTGTGTGTGCCCTGGTCACTGTCACCTGGCTGTCCTTCCTGCCTGCCCACCATAGCAGGGAACGGAAAGGCGCAAGCACAGGCCTTTGTGCCCTGTCCTCTGCTCCGGTGTCCCCACACGGCAAGCCCCGGGGTGGCTCTGAGGCCCTGGCCCATAGGAGCCCCCCACAAGCCTTGGGGTGAACAGACTGCCTCCAGGACTCTTGCCCAGACCACCGAAGTGGGTGACAATGCTCTGGCTGTGCCAGATGGGGAGTGTGTGTCCAGCCAGAGCTCCTAGAGTGCCAGGGCCGAGATGAAACCAGGTCTGTCTGGGAACAGACAGTCCGTGTGGGTAAACGGGCCTGTGCCGTTACCAGTTTCCTGACCGCAGCTCCTGCCCTCACTGGACGGGGGGTGGCTTTCCCAGTGCCTGGGGTGGCGAGGTGTCACATACCACGGACACGAACACTGGAGAGAGGACTGTGGCACACTTGGGGCCACGCGGGCCTCTCTCAGACAGAACCAGGGTGGGCCTGAGCCCGAAGTGCCCCCCCCTGGGGAGGCGGACCAGCACCCCTGCAGGCTGGGTGGGGACGGAGCCTCGCTCAGCCTCATTCTGCTGCTCCCTGGCCCTGACTGGTGATTCCTGCGGAGAAAAGACCAAGCAGCAAGCCCTGCAACATACTTGTTTAGGTGGGAGATGACGTATTTGAAGACTTCATGGTTTTCCTTCGGAAACTTCTTGAGGACTTCCTTGAGGGCATGCAGCTTTTGCTCGCGGTCGTTGATTTCTGAGGAAAGAGAAAACCAGAGGCTTCCATGGCTGAGGCTGGGGTGTCCGGGGCTCCCAGCAGACCCCGGTCCCGGACAGCGGGTGGCCACCGAGGGCGCGTGTGTTGGGCCTTCTCTGGGGGAAGCCCAGCCCCTTCCCCCGCCCCCAGAGCTGGTGCCAAGGGGCACACCTGGCAGTGGCTCGGCCCCGGGGCCAGGCCCACCTCTGGGTCCTAGGCGCCCGCTCAAGGGGAGCACTGTGCGCCTGGAGCTTCCGGGCCCCCACCACCCGAGACTCAAGGATCCAAAGAGGCTCCACCATAAAGAACACCATTCTTTGCTCATCTGGTTGCCCCTGGAGACAGGCATCTCAAAGCAGAAAGCCCGCTTGCTTCCTGACCAGACGGGTGAGTGCTGCCACCCACCCACGCCAACCGACTGTCTAGGGAGGGAGTTTGTCACAAAAGCAGGGCTCTGTCCTTTTCCTGGAGCCACAGGAACCTCCACACCCCCCCCCCCCATAGGAAGAGCCGATGGAAACAGTGGGGGCTTCTCATGCAGTCCATCGAAGGGTCTACATCCCCCGCCCCCCTTTGCCCATCATGAAACCCTAACGTGCTAGGAGAGAACCCAGCTCACTAGGAGGAAACACTTGGCCCACGCCAGGCCTGCTTCAGTGCCTCACAAGCCATGAGGCAGGCTGTCCCCCATGTCAAGGATGAGGAATCGGAGGCCCGGAGCGGCTGCAGAACCTCAGTGGGGACCACTGCGCCCTCTGGGCTGGGCCATCTCATCTGGGAGAGCCATCGGGGCCAGGCAGCCGGACAGGTGCTCTGGGCGTGGGAGGGTATCCCGCTGGCACCTCTCGGAAGTGAAGGCTCACTCCAGGCCTCCAGGGCTCAGCTCCTACCGCAGGGTCGTCCCAGGAAGATCGGCAGCGATCCCACACTGAGCACTGGGGGGTGGCTGGATGGGGGTCCATTAAGAAATATGATGGTTCCTCGTTGGTTTGGGGGCACAAGCCCCTTTCCCCACAAATAAGCCACGCACACGTCTGCCTGCCCCTGGAGGCTGGTGCACTCCCCACACCCCGGGTTCTTTAGGAAGCCCGTGCAGTTGGGGGTGTGCCGGAGGGTCGGTCTGGGGCAAGGCAGGGAAGTCTGGCTCAAGCTAGACTTGGAAGGACAGATGGAATAGAAACAGCCGGCAGGGAGGGCGGGAGGTGCAGAGAGAACCTGCTGGGAAGTCCTGACCCACAAGGTCCTGGGTGCGCATTCTGCCTCTGACACCAAGCAGCTGTGTGACTTTGGGGAAGTGACACATCGGAGTCACTTGTGTGTAAAGGGCTGATGACAGTGCCTCCCTCCCTTGGCGAAGATGCCCCGGGAAGAGCTCAGACAAGAAGCACCTGGGAGCTAGTCTGACTTTCAGAAAACCAGTGACGGGGAAGCTGCGGAGATGGGCAGGACGAGCTGTGGCGAGCTCTCGCTGGCAGGCCAACGAGCATGAAACTGGGTAAACTTTTTGACCTGCGAGTGACTTGATAAAAATATGTATTTTGGGAACATTTGCTTGTTAGAAAATGACCAAAAACAAACAAACAAACAAACAAACAAACAAACAAACAAACAAACAAAACCCCCAAAAAACCACAGAAACTAATTATGTGGGGCCATTATCGGCTTCATTTCTCTGAACCCAAGATTTATTTTAAGGGTTCAACCTCAAGGGCACACTTTGTCTCTGGCCTTGAGTTCCAGAACCCTTTCCTGTTAAGTTTCAAGAAAAAGTTTACTTAAAAGCAGTAAGCGGCTCCCAGAGGAGGAGCGTGTGCAGGGCTGTGTCACGCAGTAAAACCACCGTGCCCTTCGATGCGAGCTCAGCACAGGTCTCCCTCGCGGCCGTGTGTGCTGTGGTGCGGCTCTCCCACAGCCGCAGCACCTCCACCTACAGGCAGCCTCACCGCCCCCCTGGCTGGAGGCAGGAAGCGGGGCTGGCCAGGCCTCCGTCTGCCCTGGATGCCCCTCCTTCCTCTCCGCCAAGCAACAAGGAGGGCTGCTTCCTCTCTCTTCCTTGGGGAGAAGGAGGGGCAGGGCGGGGCTCACGGAGCTGCTTTGATAGTAATTACGGACCACACCCGGAACGCCACCCTCCTTCCTGACACAGCGAGGTGCCCGGCAGGGGCCTCCATGGCCGCCTCCGGTGCTCCCGCTCCCTCTCTCCCACTGGCTTCGTGGCACAGGCGTCCACGGCGCGGAGGAGCATCAGGCGAGTGGGGGGGGGGGGGGGGAGGCCGTGAAGGAGAGCACCAGGAAGCCTCCCAGGGCAAAGCCGGGCCCTGCATCTGCCGTCGTGCTGATGTCCTGCTGACCCGACCTTGTTCACTTCCCTCAGGCAAGCAAAGCCCCACCAGCGCCAAGGGACCCACTCCGGGCTCACACCGGCAGCCTCGCCAGCCCAGCCCCGGCACAGGGATCTCTCAGTGCCGGGTATGCCGGAGTGCCGGCCGGGTATGCCGGAGTGCCGGCCGGGTATGCCGGAGTGCAGTCGCTTTCGGTGCAGCCCTCACCACCACCTGAGTGAAGGTGGGGCTGGGTTTACCGCACAGGCTGGTGAGGGGAGGTGGGGAGGGCCCCAGGCTGTCTCCGGGGCCAGCACCCCTGCTCTGGATCACCTGCCTTCCACCACACTGCAGTGCCCCCTCCAGGTGTCAGGTGAAAGCAAGACACTCAAGGAGAGGCAAGACAAAGTCTGGACACAGACCAGGCAACTTACAACAACTGAGTCCACAGAACTCAGGAGGAAGAAGAGGGGACTGCCGGACGCCACCGTGGACCTCAGAGACTAGCTCATCGCATCCCTCACGATAGACAGATAACCCCAGGCTCAAAGAAGTAAAAATACTGGTTTAAGGTCACATAAGTTGGTGCCAGGAGCCCTGATCTCAAACACCAGTCTTGCTTTGGTTGTGCCACTCTGCTGCCATCTTTGGCATCCAGGCTGCCAACAGGCTCTAGGCTTGGATCTGCAGTGCCCAACAGTGCCTAGAGGAAAATCCTTGATGACCTTTGACCACCTGGCACACGGGCACCACCAGGAGAGGACAACACCCAGCTCAGGGCCACGCCCCTCGGTGAGGCACGCAGGCACAGCCGTGTGCAGTCCCCACCTTTCCCACAGGTGGGAAATGACTCCAGGGCGTCGTCCTAGAGGCACAACCCGCAGCAGCCTGCTCAGTGTCCCACCAGCCCGAGGCAGGGACTGGCACGTGCTAGGAGGTGAGGGACAACCCCACGCTCTTAGGCAGCTCTGTGGACAGACAAGAGGAAGCAGGATCCCAGGATGAGCAACATCATAAGGCAGCATGTGAACAAGAGCCCAGTGAGCAGGGAGGCTGGTCCGCCTGGTGACCGCGCCATCTGTCGGTTAGAATCTGTGGCCCTATGGTTTCACCTGTAAATGGGATGGTAAGATGGTGAGCTGCATCCTGAACCATTTTGGGTCACACATCCCTTTGACAATCTGAGGAAAGCTACTGGTCTCTATGGACTGAAATGTGCACACGGATCTCGCTTGCAGTTACAGGTTCCTGGAGTCAAAGGTCCTGAGAACCTCTGCACTGAGATGCGGCCAAGTGCAGGGCTCCTCTGGCACAAAAAGACATAGGCCAGTGCTTGTGTGGCACTGGATGGACCAGACCGGTGGCGGGGGCCACGGGTATTGTGGGAGGTAAAGGAGAAGGTGTGGAGCAAGAATAACTGATGACACTTTGGGAATGCTGAGGTGAGGTGTGAGGAGGAGATGGAACGGGGAAGTCAGAGCTGTTTTCTCTGCCTCATGCCACCTCTTCAATGAAGCCCTCTCCTTACTTCCGCCACCACCGCCTTTTCTGCATTTCCAGCTCAGCTAGCTTCATCCTGTCTGGCAAACAGCTCACATGTGCATGCGGGGAGGGCAGGGACAATGTCTCAGCACCGAAGGTCAAGCCTCAGCTTGCCACTCCCTAGCGGTATGCTGTTCTTCATTTCTCAATCTCCCACACATCACCTTGAACATGGTAGAAAGATGACTGGTGAATAATCACAAAAATCTCTTATTTTGTGGGCACATTTTCAGCATGTCCAATATTGTGAAATTACAGAGCTAACAGAACAATTTGATAGTGACCTTGGTATTTGTTGTGATGGGATCTGAAACCATTTCCAAGCCCTGAATACACACAGGCACAACAGTTCTTAGGTATTAAGTGGAAAGAGCTGGTCAAGTTGATGTTGCCATGGAAACCCAGCCAGGCTGGGAACAGCTACTTTTGGGCTTAAGAATCTTTGTTCCATGTCCCTGAACACTCACTCTGGTACTGCCTGGTGGCTGTCTCTGGCTCAGTTAACCACCCCTGACACACACAGCCCCACCCTTCACTCAGTGAGCGCTGGCTGTCAGAGGTGCCAGGTCACTCCCCCCAACCAGGTTCAAGACAGAGACCCAGCTGACTAGCTGGGGGCACAGGAAACACAATAGGAAGAGGAAGCAGAAAATCTCCACCCTTTTCCAGGCTGCAGTGGCAGCAAGAAGCTCCCTTCCTCGGCGCTGGAAGTTGCGGAAGCTGCAGGAGGAAGGGCAGCTGATTGCCTATCAATAACACCTCCCTCCCCTGCTCCCAACCCCCCTAAAAAACAAAAACATGCTATGTCAGCAATTCCCACAGAAACAATGGGATTCTGTTGGGTGCCAGGACTCTACTAGCCTCTAGATGGCGCCAAGTCAAGACAAATGCTGACAGGAATCCCCCTAGCTCCTAGCAAGCTGGGTACCAGCCCCTGCCTCCTCTCCCTAACTTCAGCCGAGAGAACAGCCCAGGCTGAAAGAAAGCTGGCTCCAGTGGAGATTTCCTACGTGTTTCACATCAGGGCCAGCCTGGAGTCTGCTGGAGCAGGGATTGCTGGGAGGACCTCTATCAGAATGCAGGATCAAAGAAGAAGCGGACACCTGTCCCCACCCTAAGTCATCTGGAGAAACCCGACTCCTGTCCCGAGAAGGCAGATGGGAAAGGCCAGATGAGCTATGACGCCCCAGAACTCTGCCCCATCCCTGGTGGGCTTGGGCAGGATTAGGAGCTATAAACAGCTTTAATCTGGCAAGACCATGTGGATAAAATATGGTGGAAACAAACATCACAGAAGGTGATGCAGGGGCCCTGAGCCTGCAGCAGTCAGGTCCTGACAGGGGCACCTCCGCAGTGCAGGGGTGGCCTTCCGCCAGCACCTCTAGTCACTGAAGCCACTCGGAGTCCGTGACCCAGAACTTAAAGCTCTGCTGGTTTGAGACCTCCCTCAAATTTGTGTCATACCAGCCTTGTGAGTAAATTGTGCTTGCTTAGAACTCCCTCTTCTCAGTCCCGCTAGTGTGGCTCAGTGGTTGAGTGCTGACCCATAAACCGAGAGGTCACCGGTTTGATTCCCAGTAGGAGGTGTGCAGGAGGAAGCCGGTCAATGATTCTCTCTCATCAATGTTTCTATTGCTCTATTCCATTCCCTTCCTCTCTCTCTAAAATCAATGAAAAAAAAAAAAAACCCCAAAACGACGACAACAAAAATATCCTCCCTCCTTTGAGTTGGGCAGTGACAGGATGAGACTGACGTCCTGGGGAACATGGCACCCCTTGGTCACTGGCAGACACTTCCTTCTGCTGCAGAGCAATGGCTGCTTCTGGGCTTGGTCTACCCGAAGTACAAGTTAGGAAGGCTGCCTCTGGCTAACAAGAGTAGAAAGTGCTACACGTGGGAAGCTCCAAGAGGTCAGGTCCCCTCCTCAGAACTACACCAAGCCCAGGAAAGGCTGCCCAGGGGGACGGCCCGGCCTGAGAGGCAGGCCAGGGCAGGAGCAGCTGCCAGGGCAGGCGGAGAGCATGCGAAGATGGCCCTTAAACAAGGTGCTAAGTTGCCGTAGCCCCAAGTGATCATCTAGCTGGGCCACTGGCCCGTCCCTTTCCCTCAGGGGCTGGCTGATAGGAGGAGAGGCGTGAGGAAGAGGCAGGGAAAGGAAAGTAGCATCTACCTCTTAACAGGGCCTGTTGTAGCCCCGCCTCTGTAACTTTCCTAATCTCATTTCATAAACAGGAGTAGGGACAGCAACATAGAAAACGAAGGGTCAGAGAATATCACAATATGCACTAGCAAAGGAGCACGGATTCCATCGGAATTGGACACCCAAACTGGGCTCGTAACTCATGGAGCTTGGGAGGGACCCCCAGAGAAGAACCTCTGGCCCTCAAAGGCAGGAGCCTCATTTGCAAGTCCCTTTGGTGTCATCTAGTTCCCTTTCCTTATGTCCTTTAAATCTCAGCTCCAAGAGCCACAGTGCCCGCCCCCGAGGGCAGGACCCATTCCTATGGTGCTGCCCGCCTCCCCTCTCCCTCAGTGCTCAATGCGGTCAGGCGGGCTGCAGGTACTCACTGTGCGCCTCCACCAGATCAATCTGCATGTTGTAGGGGACCAGGGGGTCAGGCAGCTCTGAGAAAAAGCTCTTCATGGCACCAGCCACGGTATTCACTGTGAAGTCTTTCTCTGCCAAGTCCAGGTTGTGGTCTGAAAGGAAGTTGGAAGAGTGAGGCCAGGTCGATCTAAGCTGTGCAGAAGCAAAAGGAAAACCCTGTGCTTGGGGGAAGTCAGGGAGACCTTGAGGACCCTGGGGTGCTGCCCAGGACTGGCCTGGAGCCTGGGCAGGGCCTCAGGATGACCACAGACTGGACTGGAGCATCCCTGGTGCTGCTAAAAGAAGGTTCTCAGATTCGCAGAGGCCGACAGCCAACACCTCCTTCCAAGGTCACCCTGTGAGGAGGAGCCGCACCCCCTCCTCTGTGCCATCAGTGAGCTCCCTATGTCCACCTGGGCGTGCTGCTCCCTTTTCCTGACACCCATCCCTCCACGGGAAGAAAGGAAGGTGCTTTCCTAAAAAGCTGGCTCACTTTTCATGGTGGGCTGCAAACACATTACAAACAATCTTGACCACTGTCACTCCAAGAAATTCAATAAAAAAGAAAAAAATACCCTGCAACAGTCTTGATTGCTGCCCCCATCTTCATCCCTTTTGATGGTAGGACAGACTCGTTCTTTTCCCTCTGGCCCCTCAGCTTATAACACCATTGACCTCGGTCTCTAATTTTTTCTTTTCAGACTTGACTGCACTCCTGATTTGTAAGAAATCATCGACTGATAGTCAGTAGCTGGTCCCATTTTGGGGGGATAAGCTGTTACAGATTCTTTTTTTTTTTTTTAATATATTTTACTGATTTTTTTACAGAGAGGAAGGGAGAGGGATAGAGAGAAACATCAATCAGCTGCCTCCTACATACCCCCTACTGGGGATGTGCCCGCAACCAAGGTACATGCCCTTGACCGGAATCGAACCTGGGACCCTTGAGTCCGCAGGCTGACGCTCTATCCACTGAGCCACACCGGTCAGGGCACAGATTCTTGTATATACGGTACAAGTGCATACCCAAGGGCGTGGCAACACCCTCATATAGACCTCATGCTTCCTAGCCCAAAAGATGAACATGCGTCCCTTTTCTCGTGTCACCTCTCCCCACGGGCCGCTAGCAGACTGACTGTGGTGCTGCAGTGCGATGGCCCTGGTGCTTGGGCAGGGAGCCTGCTCCCGGCTGTGCACTGGCAGCTGCTCTGTCACGCAGCCCGCACAGGCTGCCTGGCTTCTGAGCCTGGCTTGGTCCCCTCAGGCCCAGCCGTGCATTTAGTCTGACCCTACTTTGATCCTTAGGTTACCTTCCTCCCTGGCCAGTGACATCTGAGAACTTTGATTGCTTTGGCTCATCTGCTCCTGCTCTGGCACCGGTGGGTGAGACTTCTCGTCCCACAGAATGCTCAGTGCTAAGGGGCAGAGTTTGGCCGAATGTTGGGGTGAAATAGGTTTGGCCTTTCAGAGCTGCCCTAGCTCAGGAGACGGGAGTCCTGCTAAGAGCAAGTCTAATTCACGAGAGCTCAGCGTCCCAGGGCTCAGCTAATCACAAATGTCCCCTTGCTTTCTCTCTCCTGCAGGGACTTTGTGAGAGGGGCACTCCTTTGTGGGAAGGGGACCTGGCAAAACAAGTTTGTCTTCTCAACCCAACTTTATACCATGCGCATGTAATTACGCCTGCACAGCCCAGTCCCAGCGAGGCCAGGCCCTCCAGTGGCGAAGGAGGCCTGTGCCAGGGTGACCCGAACAGTGTCTGTGGGAGGGGATGGGCTGACACAGGCTTGGCAGGGGGATGTTTCCGTCTGCTGACAGGGCCTGCTCCTCCTCTGTGGCAGTGTGACCATGGAGGCGATCCTAACTGGGGCCAAATGCTTTCTGTTTCTCAGTCACCAAGCCAGCACCTCTTGCTCTGGGGCTGTGTGTGGCAGGAGCACCCCCAGGGCTGAACTGCAGCTCCCTCAAGGGGCTCCACTGGCAGGTTGGCTGTTGTGGTCGCCTTGACTGGCTCCGGCCTCCGATGCTCAGCAGGCTGTGGCCTTACCTTGATCAAACTGTCTCTGCAGACTCTCCATCTCTGACTTGTTCCCGCTGACCCGATAGATGCCTTCAGTGCTCAGTCCTGAGGAGAAACAAGCAGGTGTCTTAGGTGCAGGCAGTGGAGAGCAGAGACTGAGGGGACAGACTCGAGGAGAGAAGGGGAGAGCATGAGGCACCTTCCATGAGAGGGGAAAGGGCTAAAGCGATTTCCTAGATGCTTCAACCTATTTCCCCCATATTCTTTTTATTCCCCACTGAGTTTTAGAGAATGTAAGAGAGGAAGGAAGGGGTAGAGAGTAGGGAAGAGAAAACTTCAATGTGAGAGACACACTGATTGGTTACCTCCTGTGCACCCCCCAACTGGGGTAAGGGATCAAACCTGCAACCCAGATACATGCTCTTTTTTTTTTTTTTTAAATATATTTTTATTGATTTCTTACAGAGAGGAAGGGAGAGGGATAGAGAGTGAGAAACATTGATGAGAGAGAAACATTGATCAGCTGCCTCCTGCACACTCCCCACTGGGGATGTACCTGCAACCAAGGTACATGCCCTTGACTGGAATTGAACCTGGGACCCTTGAGTCCGCAGGCTGACATTCTATCCACTGAGCCAAACCAGTCAGGGCCAGATACATGCTCTTGACTGGGAATCAAACCCTTGACCCTTCAGTGCGTGGGGCGACGCTCTAACCATTGAGCAACACCAGCCAGGCCCCCCATATTCTTTTTCAATTAAAAATTTAAAATACTTGATTTTGAAAAAATAAAAATAATATAGAAATACATCAGCCAAAGATAACTTTGTCCACAGTTTGATGTATACTTTTGAATTAAAAATTTTTTTTAACAAAAGGGAGGTAATATTCTCTTAACCCACCCTTTTCACTTACCAACTACTAGTATGTTATGAACTTACTCTAGTCATTAACTATTCTTCTTTTTTTTTACAATATAATTTTAAAGACATCAAAGGATATAATAACTTTAAAAATAGTCCTATTGTTAATCATTTAGGTTTTCCCAAGTTTTCGCTGTTAGAAATAACCCACAATTATGTTTTTTTGGATAGCTAGTAAGTATAACAGATTCTTGGCAGTGTGTATTTCTCACTTTGTGAATTTCCTATTCACATTCTTGTTTATTTTCCTGTAAGAGTGGTTCTTCTCATTTTGTACTTGAAAGAAGTCTTAGAATATTAAGCAATTGCCTGTGTTAATGTTATAAACATTTACATTTTTTGCCTTTTTGTTACTGGTCTCCTACTTTTGTGTATTACATTTTTTAAAGTACATAATTTAAAAATTTTAGGTTTTCAAGACCAGTCATTTCCTTTATGATGTCTTCCTTTGTTTTTATGCCTAATACGGGTTTTCCTATTCTTAGTTTAGTTTCTATTTCTTCCCCTTGGCAGAGTAGATTCTAAGCACTGTCCACTGACTCCATCTCCCCTTCCAGGGAAGGGAAGTCCACTGTGGCCTCCTTCCATCACCATCTAAAGGACAATTAAGTCCCTGTGAAAACCAAGACGGGGTCTCAGGGCCAAACCAATCCTGGTCCCTCCTGAAGACTGGCTCCGAGCAGCTGTGGCCGGCGGGTGGGGCCCTGAGGCAGTGCCTGAGCTACCACCGCACACACACCAGAAGGCAGCGCAGGCAGGGAGAGAGGGCCGGGCCCTGCAGTCAGTCAGTAGGCTCCTCTGCAGAGGGACCCATCAGGTGAGATAAAAGCAGCCAGTCTGCCTGTTCCTGGGGCCCCAGATTAGTGGCAGGTGAACTTTGAAGAACACAGAAGCAAAAGTCACCAATTCCCTGGCTTTAAAAGCTGTTAATTGCAGACCGGTCTTTCACCCCAGAGAAAAGGGGGTTAATGAATCGGTCCCAAGGACACCCTATGGTGCAATGTCTAGCTGATGAAGGAGTTTGCCATCACCGCAATCGGTGAGGTGAGAGAGGGGCGGACATTGTCTAACCTGAGGCTCCAGATGGACCCCGGCTCAGTGGTGGCCTTTCCCACTGCCCCCCCCCCCCTTTGGAATGAAAGTGCTTTCCTGCATCCACCCACCCTCATTCATTTATTAAAGAATGATAATACCACTGACTCCTCAGTCCCCAACAGTAGGAGCTACTAAATAAAGGGATAACAAAGGAGAAAAACGAGGTTCAGAAAGGCCTTGGCCCACACTCACAGCGGGTAAGAGGTAGACTGGTCTAAGTCCAGGGCCTTTCCCACCCTCTGTGTCCACACTGTTCCGGAAGTCACTTGACATTTATCCACCAGGCTGAAGTCCAGACCAGTCTTTCCTCCCAGAAATTCCACACTTGAGTAAAGTCCACTGGCCCTCGGCATTCTGGTAGCTTTGTAGATGGTACAGCCCCTCCTGCTGTCAACCCAAAGGTCAGAGGCCAGGGGCTGGACCTTGTGCTCCATGCCTAGTTAGTAATTTTACGATGGCCTCTTTCCTCAGTGACTTCTCTAAACTGTTCACAGATGTATTTAAACTTCCTACTTATTTCACATCTCCAGTGACGCATATCACATGCTTATACACGAAACCATCCACATTTGGGCAAGCCCTGGGTGGGTATGTGTCAGCAGGCTCAAGGCTTCACCACTGGGTTGAAAAAACTATTTCCTAGGTAGTCTTCTCTTGACCTATCATCCCTCTCCAATACAAAGGAAACGAGCAGCAGGAGCTTCCGAAGTCCTTGACAATGTCGCACTGCCCTCCCGGAGCCCCAGTGTGGAAAGGCACTCTCTCAACTTCAGACCTTCACAGCCTCAGGCCATTCCATCATCTCTGCAACCCTGACCTTCAGCTCAGACAGAGCAGTCCTCTGCATTTTCTCCTAATGGCCACTTGCCCAGCACCACAGGGCAGAAAACAAGTGCAAATTAGTTACCTGGAGATTTTCAGAGGTATGGGCTGCCGAAACCTCCCTAGATCCATGATAACCAAAAGGGAAGCATTTGAAAGTGCAAGGCCAGCTCCACAGCATCAATTAATCATCAACTTAGTATTTCCTGTAATGCGGATGCATGTTTACTTTACGAAATCCCATTTTAAAATAGTAATTCCACCGCTGCCCTACACAATACCATAACATAATTTAGAAAAGCTATTATTTGCTTGGCCAATACAACTACTAATTAGACATCAATTAAATAAAAACAAAAACTGCAGAGCAGACTTCAAATGCCGTGAAGGCTGTTAGTAAAACGGAGGGCTAGTGCCATCAAGTGACATGGGTGAGGATGCAGGTGAGAACCAGGGCACCTGACAGGCATGGGCAGCCAAGGAGCCCAGACCAGAGCAGAAAGGGCTGGGGTGCTGCAGGCAGAGGGGCTGGATTCTAAGGGGGGGGGGTGTCCTGGGACCCACGGGCCCACACAGGAACACTCTAGGGGTGACTGGCTCACACCTGCCAGCAGAAAGCACAGGCCTTGCCAACAGTAGCCCCAACCACAATGTCTGTTCCATGCCCACAAGTCCATCTGGGAGAGCTTTAACCTTAAACTGTGGGGTATGTCTACACACAGAAATCGCCAAAGACCCTTCTACCCAAGTAGTCTCGGAGAGAGGCCTTTTTACTTCAAAAAAAAAAAAAAAAATCCTTAATGGTTTCAAATATCTACTCTGTTTTATGTTTAAGTTAATCTTTGGGAATAGAACAAGACAAAGTTCAGAATGGCCAAGGTCACTATCTTCAAATATCCGAACTGCCATGTAGAACAGTTTTGTTCCAAAGGCTCAAGAGAGCAGAGCTCCAACTAAGAATGGAAATGACAGGAAGGCAAATCTCTCCGTATATGAAATTATGCAGTTACAGCTGTCACTCCTTGGAATGGGCCAGAGCTTTTGAACTCCCTCCTCACGGATAGCCATCTGTCTGGAATGCTGTTTAAAAAGATAGTATCTGGTCTAGGAAGATAGTAAGAACAACAATAAACCATTTACCGACTGCTTCCTATGTGGGAGGCACATAATGCTAAGTGCTTACTGTACATTTTACAGTAACTCGCACCCAGCCCCAGAGAGGTTATCACTAACCCCATTTTAGAGATGGGAATGCAGAGGCTAAGGGGTAAGTAACATGCACAAGATCAGAGTGGATTGAGATGTGAATCTCATTCCATCCTAGAGCCTTCATTTTTTTCACTTTTATGTTTGAAATCATTGGTTCTCAAAATCGCACATGAATCCAAATCTCCTGAAGGGCTTGTTATAATATAGGTTCTACCGTAGAAGTTTCTGATTCTTTCTCTCTCTCTGGCCCGAGACTCTGCATTTCACATATTCTGGGTGATGTAGATCCTGGCTGGTCAGGGAGCTACACTTTGAGAACTGCCACTCTAGAACATGGCTCAGGCCTCTAAGGTCTCTCTGACTCCTGAATTCCATCATTCAATAAAATTGGGGGGGGGGGGGGGGAGGGGAGAGATGATACACAAGGAAAAATAAATATCAGATACTTTAGGAACAAAGCATTTTCAAAAAGTATTAAAATTGCTGCAATTGCCCTGACCGGTTTGTCTCAGAGCGTTGGCCTGCAAACTGAAGGGTCCGGGGTTCAATTCCACTCTAACCATCGAGCCATGCCAGCCAGGGCTGCTTTTATTTTTAAGCAAGCCCTCATGCATTGTTGAAACTTTTAGCCTTGGCCAGGTATGACTTCTATAAAAACGTTTAAAAATAGCCAAGAGAAAAGCAGAGCGACCTTGTTCTTCTCTTCGCTATTCACGGAGCGCCCACAGGGCAGAGGTGCTCCTTTCCAGAGCCTGTCAGGTGTAGTCGCCCGCACGAATGTTTGGTGCCATAGGAAGGCTAGACGGCCCACCAATGCCAGCCAGGAGGTGCTCACTGCGATTTCCCCATCACAGCAAATGCTGCTGGCCTGGCTCCTGAGAGATGCCTGTGGCACTTACTTGGCAGACTAGAGGCATTAGGAAAATGGACGGGCGACCAGCAGGAGCTTGGAAATCAAGAGGAGAATCGCCTCCTACCCTGGTATGTGTCTGGTTTTCTGAAACGTCCAAACAAGTTTTTATTCCTGGATCGCAAGCACCATGTCTCAGCACCTGTGCTCTTGGCCAGAATCTTTCCGAGTCAGCCCAGGCCAGACTGCACCTCTGCTCAGTCACACCAGGACTCAGTTTCCCCCGTTTCCTTTCTAGAACAAATCACTCTTCCTCCAAGTCACACTCTGACTTTTTTTTTTTTTACCTTCTATATTTAGATATAAAAACTCAGCACTTTAGTCCTTTAAAGAAACTTAATTGGAGCTGCCAGTGCTCCCACACCAGATAGGTCTTAACTACCAACAACTTTTGTGGAAAGAAACACATGTAATAGCCCATGTCCTTCTCTAAGAGGAAAGTCTCAGGCAGGCCAGATTTCAAGGCTAGAGGGGTGCTGAGAACTCAGGGAGAGAAGGAAACGCCCTTGAGCATAAAAATATCCAAACTGTCTTGGCGAGGACTGACCTCTGGGGAACCCCAGAGTAAGAGGCTCTCCTTTTGGGTCAAATGCCAACTGTGTGTCTATATAGCCCATCGCCTTCTGAGGCCCACACGGCAGCGCCCCCGCCTCCATGGGAGATGAAAGGACAAGGGAACAGTAGAGTATTTAGGTCGAAAGCAGAAGCCACTTGCTGGATGTAAGACCCTGGGCAACTGTGTCTCAATTGCCTTTTCTGCACAACAGAGAGAAGAGTGCCCATTTCATACCTGCTGGTGTGCATTTAGGAGACCTTAGCAAAGGGCTGAGGGAGTAAATATTATGCTAATGACCTAAGTGGAAAGGAAGTTAGCAAGTGGAGGAATTTTGCTGTCAGGGAGACATGGGTTCGAATCTTGACCCTAACTTCCGCTCATCTGACTAGAGTCACTAGATAATGGATTAACACCTACTTTCTTAGACTGCTGCAGGAATGAATGAGATAACCTAAGCAAAGCCTACAGCATAACGCCTGCCATTTCCTTTTCTTTTCTCTAAACTCTTAACAAGCTTCAAGAGCAGCACCTGCCTGTAGGCATGGCCTATGCCTAGGGCTCAGCCAAAACAGGCCAGTCTACAGAAAAATATTTTAAAAATGCATGGGCTTCGACACCCACGTGACCTCAGTTCTGATTTGGTCCTGTCTTATGGTGGCTGAGTGACTGGGGACAAACCACTCCACCTCTCAGAGCATGGGCTCCTCATCAAACATCAGATGGTTAATAAATAACTTTGTTGCGATGTGAATACGGAGATTACGCATAGGGAAGGGAGTAATATAAAAGGCCGAACACTGAAATAATAATAATTTTAAAAGGCCAGGCACTTTTCTAAGCTCTTCACTAGAATTATCACAGTGAATCCACCCAATAATTCCTTGAGGTAGATATTAATATTTTTATTCCCTTTTAAAAAATACATACTTTTAATGATTTCAGAGAGGAGAGGAGAGGGAGAGAGAGAAATAGAAACATCAATGATGAGAGAGAATCATTGATCGGCTGCCTCCTGCATGCCCCACACTGGGGATTGAGCCCACAACCTGAACCTGGGCATGTGCCCTGACTGGGACTCTAACTGTGACCTCCTAGTTCATAGGTCGATGCTCAGCCTGAGCCATGCCAGCTGGGCTTTATCCCTTTTTACAGAGAGCAATGGAGCTCCGAGAGGCTAAACCGTTTACTCAAGGCCACAGAGCTGGTAAGTAGTGGGGGCAGGATTTAAACCGGCTCACTCAAGTCTCTGCCTGAATGATCGTGCATTTAAACATTATACTACAACCTCAATGTTAATTCCCTGTACCCTTTTCCCTTAAATACTGTATGTAGGGCACATCCCATAAATGCCAGATTCATTATGGGTTATAAGAATTTTCCACTCCTCCCTTGTTTACTCATATGCATTCATGTCTTCATTCACACCCAGTTCAGTGTTCTCATCTGTCAATTGGAGGATTGAGTAGGAAGAGCCGGAGGAAAAATGCGGCCTCCTCTCCACATAGAAAGCAGCCAATGGAAAGTGTCCTGGCTTTATTCCTACAATAAAGTTCTACTATTGATAACATTACAGAGTCCCCACCAGATCTCCCTGTTGCCTTCCTGTTTTGGATGTGCTCAGAATGATTTTCTGGCTCTTCTATTCCTTGAACACTAGGGTCACTCTGCCCCCTCCAGGGCCCCTTTGTTAGCTGTCTTTCCTCGGTAATTCCCTCGTCAATCAAGATCTGTTTCTGGCGATGCCAGGCCTCCTTTCTCCCCACGACAGAATGCCACTAACACTCTATTATGACTGCTTGACCGGGTGTTAGCCCCACAACTAGGCACTGCGGCTTTGTAAATTTCCAACACCATTGTGTGTACACACAGCCGTGTCATCAATCTCCAGGCTGGGGAGGAAGGGAGAGAGACCTGGAGGGGAAGAGATGAAAATATCACACCAGGTCTGGGGCATCATATGGCTCTAGCATCTGGCTGATCCTTTATAAGCTCCCCATGTACTTACTGCCATTAACTGTGAAAGCGGGCTTCTGGACCCTGCCGAGCCTAACAAGGGGCTCTATTTTTCCCCCGACTTTCAAGAAAATGCACAGACCAATAGATGTGTTTAAGAGACCACAATGACCAAGTGAACTTCACACCAGCAGCCCAGAGTTGATGCTGCCTGTTCCGGGCAGCCCAGGATGGAGACTAGAGGAGCGTGACCCATAATTGAGGTGAGCAGGCTGCACTCTGCAAAGCAGCACAAATGTTCAAAGCCACGAGCAGCTGGGGGCCTCCTGTCAAGAGGGCCAGCGTCTTTTGGGCTCTGAGTGTGACTTCCCGCATGCAAGCCCAGGAAGGGCAGTGTGACTCTGGAGGTGGAGCTGGTGACACTACAGTGAGGGGTCTCATCGGCTACACAAAGAACTACCAACAAAGAAACAGTCCCAACTAGCACACAGGTATAGTATGTCGCCACCATCACCACCACCTCCATGCATATAATGCCAACTTCTCTTCCGCAAGTAAAAAAGCTTATACAGAAGCTCCTTGAGGTCAGGGAAGATCCCTCCCAAGCATTAATGAGGGCAAAGGTTAACTTCTTTCAGTTCCTGACATCCAAAAAACCACGAAAGGAACAATGTCGTCACCAAGGACAGCCCCGTGTCCTTCCTTTGCTGGTCTCTCTCTTCCCTCACTAAGAAAGAGCATTTTCTATCGGTTAGAAACCTCTAATCCTCTGGCAGGAAAGCTGATTGTGGTCCCCACTGGCCTGTAATTCTCCCACTCTAGGATAAAATACCCACTTCTCCACACATGGCCTGGCCTTTCAGGGACTCAAAGCACTGACCCCTTCCTGCCTCAGGGTCTTCCTACAGGTTGTTCCTTCTACCTTTACCTCCATTTTTTGGCTGGCTAGACACTGCTCCTTCAAAGTGGTCTCCCTTGACCCCTGATCTAAATAAACTCTGTTATAACAATAACTGCGTAGATTTATGCAGTGCTTATACTATGGCAGTGGTTCTCAACCTTCCTAATGCCGCAACCCTTTAATACAGTTCCTCATGTTGTGGTGAAAATAAAAGTGCAGTTTCTCTGGTTGAAGAGAGGGAGGGAGTGGACTGAAGGAGTTTGTCCTCAACTAGCCTAGTGCCTCAAGGCATGCGGGTAGGTCTTCAGGGCCAGGCCCGCACAGGGGAAACTATATCAGTAAGTGTACCCACCTCCCTTCTCACCTTCCTTTAGGGCAGGGATGGGGAACACCCAGCCCGCGGGCCATATGAGGCCCCGAAATCATTTAGTCTGGCCCTGCCAAGGCATAAGGGGTGAGTTAATTAAATGTTTGACCAAATATAACAGGCTAATTTTTAAGCTGATAATTTTGTATGGCCCGCAAATGATGTTATAAATACCCAAATGGCCCCTGGCAGAAAAAGGTTCCCCACCCCTGCTTTAGGGACTGGTTAAGAGTCAGCTACTCCCTAGTGAAGTCACAGGGGCGTCATAATTCACCAGGGTCAGTCCTCTGCTATGTGTGCTCTCCCCATCGGGCTGTTTACTCCCATAGGGCCGGGATATGGTTTGGCTTTGGTGGAGATCTGCACCCCGCCTCTCCCACACACACGAGGGAGGAAGGAGGTCAGGCCAAAGGAGCTCTCCCAGGCAACAATTCAATGGCACAGTCAGGCCAACTCCATGAAGGCTCAGGGAAGAACCGGCAGCGGACCATGGGTACTACTGTTCCCTGGCCACTCTTCACGGACAGCCTGCTGCCCTGCGTGTGGCGCGGCCACAGTCTCCTCTGCCCTCAGCCGGCCAAGGGCGAGCGGCCTTTCTCACTGAGTTCACTGTTGCCGAGGGAAAGTGCACGTGGAACAGCCAGGCAGGAGGCCTGTCGGAACGGTCTCAGGGATTTGGGCTGCCCCCAGACTATTTCTGTCTTGGCTGGAAGGGCAGGATTCCTCTGTGGAAGAAGCTCTCCTTCTCTTTGGCTGCTGGGCTCTCCAGGCAGCTTGCCAGGCCATGCTGTTCCGATCAGGGCACCGGGTCCTGAGGAAATCCGCTAGCAGTGCCGAGACACAAGCTCCATGAACTCCGCTTATCCACGAGAGGCACAAGTGGAGCTGCCCGCCCCCTCTGATGGCACGGGGGCATTTCTGGAAGGCAAGTGACTTGTGTTTATCGTACAAACAAACAGAGAACTGGAGGGTGGTGAGAAATGGGCACGTGGGAGGTAGTCAAAAACAGTAAAGAAAGCTTTGTTTTAAAAGTATTTGGATAATGGGAAAGCAACTCACTAACAAACCTGGAATTATAGGGGAGGGAGAGATTAAGTAACATAGAACCCCCATAAAAATCACAGCAAATGAAACCACACACCTCATATTTTAGTACTTTGTCATCAATTCAAAGCATTATAAATATGGCAATTACATAAAGCCTGTTGCTTATTCAAGCTGTAACTGCACCTATTAAACTGTTACAGTGATAGATGGGAGTATCTATCCTGAAATTAGCTGCCTTCTCTGAAAGGAAGAATTACAGAGATCGAGGCTTACTGCAGGGAAATAACTGACTGGATCCAGCAGCTCCAATCGCACCAAATCTCCACAGCAGCTCTAGAAAGTGCCTACGATGACTGTGGATGAAAATATGGAGGCTTTTATTTAGGGCAGCTGCTCACCGCATGGGAAGGAACTTAGTAAACTTCTTCTTTCTTTTTTTAGTGTGTGGGTTCTTGATTTCGTGCAGGAAATATTTCACAACATGAACCCCTGACTTTGTGGCCAAGTCAGACAGAAGTGTGGGTAACCTAGGAACCCAATACTTGCAACTGGTGTCTAAAGTGAGGGCTGTCTTGTGGGACTGTCTTGTGATGATAACTTTGGGTAGTGTCAGCATTGAGTCGTAAGACACCTGGTTGGTGCTAGAGTAGAAGCAGTGTTGGAAAAGACCCCCAATATCGGGTGTCAAAAGGAAAAACCGAACCCTCCCCTGCAGTTAGAGAGAGAGAAGGCTATAGTCCAATATTAGCTGGCCTCGCTCCACTGCTTCATGAGTTGCCAGGGCCCCACTTGATCTGTCTTCTTTGGGCTTCAAATGACCTCAGTGAAAGGAGGCAATATGGCCAAGATGGTAATGGCTCTGGGTTAAAGTGCTAGCTCCTATCTTCATCTTTGGGAATCCCTTTCTTCGTCAGAAACGGAAGTTACACCCATCTCAGAGCATTGCTATGCGGATGAAACGAGATTCGTGGAAACACTGCGCACAGGAGCAACGTGAGCCCCTGATTGACACTCAGTACACATGGTCTCCCTTAACACACACACCTGCCCTGCAAGAGCTATCTGCCTCTTCCTCTTACAGTCAAGGGAACCGAGACTCAGAGATGAAGAACCTGCGCAGGGCCACACCTGCCCCGCTGCCCGCAGATGCGGCTCTGGCCCTGGGAGAGGCTCTGTGCTGCGCTCTAGGCTAATAAAGAGCCTTGCCAATGAGATGAAGCAATCTGGGAGTTCACTGACAGCTGTAGGAAATCAGCTTGAGTAATAGTTTGGCCTTTTGTCCTGCTGTCTCCAATCAGGGCAACATTATAATTTGCTCTCAGTTAGTTACGAAGCTGAGAAATATATGCATATTACTAATTCCAAACACTTTGCAGCCATTTTCCATTTATTCGTTTGGTGGGGTTTTGGGAGGGCAGTTCCAAGGAAGACTGGGTTGGTGTGTTCTGAAGAACTGCACACCTCCCATCCAAGTGTTCCCTGATGCGGGGCGCCTGTTTCTTGTGATCACTGTGAAAACACAAGGGAGACAGACGTGTGCTCGGCCATCTCTCTGTAGGGAGGGAGAAAACTGAGGGAGCCATTAAACTCTGGCACCCCCGAAGGCTGTCTCTTTTCAATCTATAATACGGAGGGGAGACAATGGAAATAAAGCCAGGAGCTAACATCACCACATTGAACAGGTTTATCAGCTGCTGTTACTGCTGTTTGTCGTTAGTATCCGTGATCAGTGACTCTGCACCTTGGAAAGGACCCAAGGGGACGGGATGGGCACCCAGTAAAGCTGCAGGTGGACTATAACCACATTGAGCTACTGGGCGCACAGAATCGCCCTGAAACTATGAGGTCTCCTGACTAGATTGCTGGGAAGAGCCAATTATTTGATGTAGGCTCAGTCACTTCAATCTTATTCATCCTTTAAGTTCCAACAACTCTTCCTCCCAGCCTTCACCAATCTCTCTTTTGCAAGCTCTAATCCAGGGGTCCTCAAACTTTTTAAACAGGGGGCCAGTTCACTGTCCCTCAGACCGTTGGAGGGCCGGACTATAGTTTTAAAAAAAAAACTATGGCCGAAACCGGTTTGGCTCAGTGGATAGAGCGTCGGCCTGCGGACTGAAAGGTCCCAGGTTTGATTCCGGTCAAGCTGCGGGCACATCCCCAGTGGGAGGTGTGCAGGAGGCAGCTGATCGATGTTTCTCTCCCATCGATGTTTCTAACTCTCTATCTCTCTACCTTCCTCTCTGTAAAAAACAAACAAACAAAAAACTATGAACAAATTCCTGTGCACACTGCACATATCTTATTTTGAAGTAAAAAAACAAAACGGGAACAAATACAATATTTGTATTTGCATGTGGCCCGTGGGCCGTAGTTTGAGGACCCCTGCTCTAATTAGTGGTTCTCAACCTTGGCTGCGCATTAGAATCACCTGGGAATCTTTTTAAAATCCTGATTTCTGGGCCTCATCCTCCGGAAATTCTGTTTCTTTGTTATGGGGTGAGGCCACATTAGTAACAAAGAAACAGAATTTCTGGAGGATGAGGCCTAGAAACCAGGATTTTAAAAAGATTCCCAGGTGATTCTAATGTGCAGCCAAGGTTGAGAACCACTGCTCTAAGTGGTTTAGAGCCAAATCATTTTACCTTTATTGGATCATAAACTCCTTGAGGACAAGGGTGTGCCGCCATCCTTGCTCTGAATCACTGGTTTATTCCATAAACAATGGGCTGCACAGCAGTCTTTAGGAGGAAAAGACTCCCCTCACTCTGACAACCTCACAAAAGCTGTACATTTTGCTCTCTCTACAGAGTCTGGGTGCACACACATACACAAAGTCTCTGCACTAATCTTCAGGGGTTCAGAGACCTCCAAAGCCCACGCACGGACTCTAGATTAAGCAATCCTAAGTGAGTCTACCTGCTTGCACAACCCTTCAAATCAGAGACTCCCAGGGTCTGAGAATCTGCTTTTCTCCAAGTTACTCTAACCAGGTCCCTCAAACAACTCTTTTTAAAAATATATTTTTATTGATTTCAGAGAGGAAGGGAGAGGGAGAGATAGAAACATCAGAGATGAGAGAGAATCACTGACTGGCTGCCTCCTGCATTCTCCACACTGGTGATGGAGCCTGCAACCTCTTGGTTTGTATGTTGACGCTCAATCACTGAGCCAACTCTTCAAGTCAACTCCAAAGACAGCCCTCGTGCGGGGAACACTGCAGCTTTCAAAGGTGAAACAAGCCTTGTCTGTAATCTAAGAGCCTGGGCAAGGAAAAAGAAAAGCCAAAGTGGAGGCAGATTCTAGCCAACAAGGGATCTCTAAATTATCATCTTGTATCTAGTGACTGTACTTCCTTATCTGCCCTCAGGTGATTTAGTCCAGAGGAAGAATAAATCACCTACACCTTCAAAAAATACCTGAGTGCCTACTCTGGTCAGTTGCTATGCCAGTTGATGGCAAAGAAGAGCCAGCCCCTGCCCTCGAGTTCCTTACAGTGTAGCAGGAAACAGAAGCAAAGCGGCAAATGCCGAGCGGCGACATTCCCACAGGGTTGTGTGCCAGGAGAGAACCCAGGATTATTCTGGTGGCCACACCTTACTTTGCCTTGGGCAGATGGGAGGGAAGAGGTACTCAGGGAGAGAGAGGACAAAGAAATACAGGTAGAGATAAATCTAGAAGCGAATCTAACCCAGGAATACTTGTAGCAGAGAGGTCTAACAAGGGGTGAGTGGATCTCTTTCAGTTCACCAGGAGAGAAAATTACTGCTTCTCTGAGGCCAGTTACACCCCACAAACAACAATTCATTCAGCAGTTATTTAGGACAGGATGGCTTCAGACCCTCGAAGGAAGAGAGTTCTCTAACCACGTTCTCTAATCCTCTGCCCATTGTGCTCAGCTTAGCCCAGATGTATATTCACTTCGAGAAACTGAAACTCAAAAAAAACGCTGTCCCCACCCAGCCCCTGCTTGCTCCCGATGGCTGAACAAGCGCCTCAAAGCCTCAAGCAGTCCCAGGGTGCCTGCGAGAAAAGTTAAATCACCAGGCAATGAGGAATCTTTGTCAGAGTAGGTTTCTTCTCTTAGCATCTCCCCCTGAATTAATACAGGCTGGTGTGTACTGAAAAATTTTAAGTACCAAACCTGGAGTAAGAACATCTATTTATCTATCCGCCAATTACTATTATCATCATCAGACAGCTTTATTGATGCCATACAATTCACCCACTGAAAGCTACAATTCAATAGTTTTTAAAGTAAACCTACAGAATCCTGTAAATATTACATCTTCAACAACCTGAAAAGAAATTCTGTAACCATTAGCAACCACTCCAAATTCCTCCTGCCTCAAAGCCTCTACTCTACTTTCTGTCTTTATGGATTTGGCTATTTTGGACATTTTGTATAAATGGAATCCTTACAATATGTAATCTTATGTGACTGGTGTCTTTCAACTTAGCATGTTTTCAAGAATCTTCCACACTGTAGCATGCACAGTTGTCCCTTGGTATCTACTGGGATTGGTGCCAGGAAACCCCCAGATACCAAACTCCACGGATGCTCAAGTTCCTTATATAAAACTAGAGGCCCAATGCATGAAAATTCGTGCAAGAGTAGGCCTTTCTTCCCCAGCTGGGGGCACCGGTGGCACTGGCACCTGGACCCGGGTGGCTTCCTGCTGGCCCCAGCTTCGTCTGGAAGGACATCTGGTCTAATTAGCATATTACCCTTTCATTATTATGGAAGATGGTGTAGTACTTTCATATAATCAATACACATCCTCCCATATACTTTAAATCATCTCTAGATTACTTATAATACCTAGTACAATGTAAATAGTTGTTATACTGTATTGTTTAGGGAAGAATGACAAGGAAAAAGCCTGTACATGTTCAGTAGACGTACCGTCATAGGCCTAATTACACAGTACATGTCAGCAACAAGGTAACATTTTTTGTTTGTTCTGCGGTTGGTTGAATCTGAGGATGCAGAACCCATGAACATGGATGCCGACGGTTGAGGTTCTTCGTTCCTTTTTTTAGATGAATAATATTGCATTGTATGGACAGACGGCATGGTATGGATAGGCCATCATCAGTTGGTCATTTGGGTTGTTACCACCCTTTGCCTATTATGCATAATGCTGCCTCTCCATATTATGTTGAACCCTAAATCCTAAAGTGATTGACAAACACCTCCCCAAACTTGGGAAAGACGCATATGACACTTTGTGGCCAACTCACCCTTGGGACACCAAGTCTCCCCGTAGCCCTGACATCCTGGTTCACTCCCTCTGCTCTGCTGACTCCCAGCTCCTCCCCTTCCAGCCTCTATTTAAATATCCTTCCTCAAAGGTTTCACACACATTCCCTGAACTGTTAGCAAGACACCCTGTACCCCCTCACACTAAGAACACAGGGAAATTTGTTCCCACTCAGATGCTGCAATCCTGCTCCAGACCTTATTATTATATGCATCTTTTTACTTCTTTTCTGTTTCCACTGAATGGAACTTTTGAGGGATGAGGTCTTTTGAATGTCTCTATACCATTTAGTCATTCACAGTCATTTATCAGAGCCCTGTGTCCTTCGTTTGGAGGATACAATGATGAAGACTCAGTCCCTTCCTTCAAGGAACTTAGGCTCCATTGAGGAAGGAAGATAATCAGAGTCCAGTGTGCTAAGTGTTCACAGAGGACTGCACAGGGAACTACAGAGTTGGCGGGGGGGGGGGGGGGGGGGGAGAGGAAAGGGAGGGATTTTGGAGTTGGGTAGTGGGGGGAGGGGGCTTGCTCAGAGGGTAGGTCAGAGAAGGACTCCTGAAATGGAACAGCAAGTAAAGACACTGTGGGTGAGCAATATTATGAAAGCTCAAGGTACGATACGTAGTTCTGATCTGTGTGGCTGAAGTTTATCATCCTGGGTGAAGGAAATGGTGAGGAGTGAGGCTAGACAATGGGCTGGCAACAGCATTAAACTTCTTCCTGGAGGTGATGGAGAGCAGCGGAAGAATTTTAAACCAGGGAAGGTGATGTGATCTCATTTATTTTAGAAAGGTATTTGCAGCAGTGTGAATAAGGGACGGAAAGGACATGAGACCAGAAGCAGAAAGACCAATTACCAAGAGGCTATGACCGTAAACAGGAAGAGGGAGAGACCAAGTACAATGGTAGGGGCCAGATTCAAGACGCATTTAGGTAGTAAAAACAACAGGACTTATTAGCTAGCTTGATGGGAGGAGGGACAAGACCTTCAGACCCCACCTTTCTACTGAAGATAGCAAGGGCTGGCCAGCATTCTCAGGAGTGATATCCTTTTTCCAAATGAAATCATAAACTGAACCTTAAGGGAGAAGGCCCAGAGTCCTGGGGCCTGCCTTCCCTGTCCCATGCAAAAGCACTTACTTAGAATCTAGGGATCCACGAGAGGGTCTGAAACCCCCTGGCCAAGTCCAAATGCTGGATCCTGATATCCAAAGGATTCTAGGGCAATACAGCCATGTGCTCAACAGTGCCTCTCACCTCCACACCTGCTCTTGTTCAGTCCGCTTCCCCTACCTAGAAGATTCTTGCGCATCCTGTACAGAATCCAACTTACCTTCCAGCCCCTGCCCCCAACCCCAGCCCGTACAAAGTCAACTCAAGGGATTTCCTTCCTTCCCAGACTTCCACCTAATGCCTTGGCCTTGTAGACACTGGGCAAGCTCATAGCTATGAACTACTAATTGTTCATTTTCTCTTCCACGTGGCCATCTCTCTCATGGGACCTGGGCTCAGGCTTCCTCAGGATCTCCTCAGCATTGAAAACACCTTGTACTTGTAACAAGCCCAGAAATATTTATAGACTGGCCAACTAATTTATTACACGCTCTCCCTCCCATGAATGACTAAATATAAGAAAAGTAATCATGATCTTGAATTAAAACATTCAATTGATACATTACAAAGATGTTCAACTGCATTTTTTGGGTCTTTTTTCAACTGCACTTTATAATTATTTTTAAAAAAATTTTATTGATTTTTTTACAGAAAGGAAGGAAGAGGAGAGGGATACAGAGTTAGAAACATCAATGAGAGAAACATCAATCAGCTGCCTCCTGCACACCCCCTATTGGGGATGTGCGAACAACCAAGGTACATGCCTTTGACCGGAATCGAACCTGAGACACTTCAGTCCACAGGCCGAAGCTCTATATCCACTGAGCCAAACCAGTTAGGGCTCAACTGCACTTTAAACATAAACCAAATAAAAATCTTAATGGAGTGGTTAAAATCACTAAACAAAATAAAATTTTAAAATGATCACATAGATATTTTGCAAGAAAGAAAAAAAAAGGGGGAGGCTGGAGGCTTGCCCAGTGGACCTTGGGGCTGCTGGGTGTATAAATGAAGCTGGGCCCTGGGGCTACAGAAAGAGGAAGGTTCCAACCAATTACTCTTGACTATAATCCTCACTAGGCTGAGTGCCCCTCTAGGCCAATATGAACTGCCCTATTCATTATGAACCTCTAGAACCTAAGAAAACTGGCACATTAATTACTTTTAGGGTAGTAAAACCCAAGCATTGTGAAGCTATAGAATATTCTGGTAAAGAGAATAATTAGGGGGATGGAAAGTAGACTTGAAAAAGATGAATTCTACTAGCTCTAAGAATTTAAGAAACATGATTTTGGTATAAAAACAAAAAAGTGAAATCTGTAAAACACAAAAAATTAGAAAAGACCCAATTTTTAGGATTTAGTAGCTGATAAAGTAATTGTCACAAAGTATAGGGAGAGAATATCAAAAAAGGTATTATGATAACTGAATACAAATATAAAGAGGAAACAGAAAGGTGGGGTTTGAAGGTTTTCTGAGGCCTTGTCTCTCCTCCCATCACTTGGAGCCATGCTGTGTATACTGCACAGGTTACCAAAGACTTATCAGGACTGTTCATTTCTGCAAGTTTTTGAGACGTTTAGTCTCACCCTGGGTCCATGTTGGCTTATGCCTATTCTTCTCAAAGAATTCACATACTGACCATAAACCCAGGTAAAATCTTCCACTGAGCTCTAAGAGCTCTAACAAGCCATGTCAACTCCTCTGCTGCACTGAAACTGCCCTGTGAAGCAAATACGATCCCAAATTCAGAGGGTCAGCTGAGTCAGTTGGAACTTGAACGTTATTCTGTTACAGTTTTTCAATGCAGGTGAGTGACTTATAGTGTAAAGCAGTGATTTTCAACAGGTGTGCTGTAAGAATTTTTAAAATAGTGGGAGAACCAAGATGGCGGCATAGGTTAACGCCGGAGTTTGCTGCTTTGAACAACTACTTCAAAAGTGAAACCAAAAAACGGAAGGGACATCACCCAGAACCACAGGGGCGCTGGCTGAGTGGAAGTCCTACAACTAGGAGGAAAGAGAAACGCATACGGACACTCAGAGGAGGCGCAGTGCTGAAGTCAAATTCTGAGGTGCGGAGTGCGCGGAGCGGGCTGGCGGTGGAGGGCGCGGTTGTTGTTTTCAATCGGGAGGGAGTCGCAGACTCTGAGCTCCAGATCCGGGCGAGTCTTTAGGGACCCAGACTCAAACGGGAGAAGCGGGACTGTCTGGCTTCGGTCAGAGCCAGTGCAGCTTTCTCTCCGAGCTTTGCAGCGGGTGCTGGGACTCAGAGAGGCAGAGCCCCTTGGGACAGGACTGAGAGCCGCCATAACTGCTCTCTCCGGCCCACACTGTTGATCCTGTTCGACCCGCCCTGCCCAAGCCCTGCACAGAGGCATTTGCCGGATAGCCTCAGGCAAAGGCTAGATTAGCACCTCCCTAGAGGACAGAAGTTCTCTCACCGCTGACACAGCTGAATCTCATAGCCACTTGGCCTGGAGGTCAAACCCTCCCTGGAATTAGCTACAACAAAGATTTATCTATAAGACTGCAAACAAAGACCACTAGGGGGTGCACCAAGGAAGCATAACAAAATGCGGAGACAAAGAAACAGGACAAAATTGTCAATGGAAGAAATAGAGTTCAGAACCACACTTTTAAGGTCTCTCAAGAACTGTTTAGAAGCTGCCGATAAACTTAATGAGATCTACACGAAAACTAATAAGACCCTCGATCTTATATTGGGGAACCAACTAGAAATTAAGCATACACGGACTGAAATAACGAATATTATACAGACGCCCGACAGCAGACCAGAGGAGCGCAAGAATCAAGTCAATGATTTGAAATGCGAGGAAGCAAAAAACATCCAACCGGAAAAGCAAAATGAAAAAAGAATCCAAAAATGCGAGGATAGTGTAAGGAGCCTCTGGGACAGCTTCAAGCGTACCAACATCAGAATTATAGGGGTGCCAGAAGATGAGAGAGAGCAAGATATTGAAAACCTATTTGAAGAAATAATGACAGAAAACTTCCCCCACCTGGTGAAAGAAATGGACTTACAGGTCCAAGAAGCGCGGAGAACCCCAAACAAAAGGAATCCAAAGAGGACCACACCAAGACACATCATAATTAAAATGCCAAGAGCAAAAGATAAAGAGAGAATCTTAAAAACAGCAAGAGAAAGAAACTCAGTTACCTACAAGGGAATACCCATACGACTGTCAGCTGATTTCTCAACAGAAACTTTGCAGGCCAGAAGGGAGTGGCAAGAAATATTCAAAGTGATGAATACCAAGAACCTACAACCAAGATTACTTTACCCAGCAAAGCTATCATTCAGAATTGAAGGTCAGATAAAGAGCTTCACAGATAAGGAAAAGCTAAAGGAGTTCATCACCACCAAACCAGGATTATATGAAATGCTGAAAGGTATCCTTTAAGAAGAGGAAGAGGAAGAAAAAGGTAAAGATACAAATTATGAACAACAAATATGCATCTATCAAAAAGTGAATCTAAGAATCAAGTGAATAAATAATCTGATGAACAGAATAAACTGTTGATTATAATAGAATCAGGGACATAGAAAGGGAATGGACTGACTATTCTTGGGGGGAAAGGGGTGTGGGAGATGTGGGAAGAGACTGGACAAAAATCGTGCACCTATGGATGAGGACAGTGGGTGGGGAGTGAGGGCGGAGGGTAGGGCGGGAACTGGGAGGAGGGGAGTTATGGGGGGAAAAAAAAGGAACAAATGTAATAATCTGAACAATAAAGATTTAATTAAAAAAAAATAAAATAAAATAAAAAAAAAAAAAAAAAAAAAAAAAAAAAAAAAAAGAATTTTTAAAATAGTCAATACCTGGGAGAGAAACCAAGGTAAACACTGGAAATTGCTGCCTTGCACAACCACTTCAAAACTACAACTAAAAGACAAAACAGACATGACCCAGAACCACAGGAAGGCTGGCTGAGTGGAAATTCTACAACTAGAAGGAAAGAGAAAAGCACACTGAGACTCAGGAGGTACGGAGGCGCACGCAGAGAGGGCTGGCAACTGAGGACGTGGTTGTCTTTTTCAATCGGGAGGGAGACACAGATCCCGACTGCTCTGAACTCCAGTTCTGGGCGAGTCTCTAGGGACCCAGACTCATACGGGGAGAAACTGGACTGTCTGGCAGAGGGTGGAACTCAAGGGAAGCTTTCTCTCAAAGGTGCTTGCAGCGATTACCGGGACACTGAGACTCGGGGCACTGAGACTCGGGGCCTCTTAGGGCAGGACTGAGGACCAGCCATAGCTGTTTGCTCCACCCTGTTGATTCCCTGAGACCCCACCCCACCCAAGCTGTGAGCAGAGGCTTTTGCATATGAATGGGCTGGCCCTTTGAGATCTAAAATTACCTAACAAACTGCAGCTGGGTCAGAGAGACCCAGAACATCCAAAAGAAGGCTCAAGGCTCCACAGCAGCTTGCATTGCTTCACAACTGGGCCTCATCTGAGCACCTCCAAACCCCAAACAAGGAAGAGGAATCTGCAGATCTCTCTATAGCTCCTGCTGGGTAGACTTCAGGCAGTGGCTAAATTAGCACCTCCTTAGAGATCCAAGAGCCCGTGTACCTAGTGGTCAGAGTGGGACCATCCAGATTACAACTCCTCAGATCCATAAGGGACACACTCAGGGGGCAGACTCAGTGAGCACCAAAGCCCCACTGAAGCAAGTTTTGCCCCAGAAGGGTGTCTTCAGCACAGAGTTCTCCCACTGTAGACACAGCTGATTCTCACAGACAATTGGCCTGGAGGTCAATTCCTCCCAGTGATACCAACAACAATCAAGGCTTAACTACAACAAGACTGTGCACACAGCCCACAAAGGGGTGCACCAAGAGTGTCCACCTCAAGTAATTGGGGAGGCTGAGCCACTGGGCCCTATAGGACACCTACCACACAAAGCCACTCTATCAACACAGGGAAGCAGCCAAAATGCAGAGACAAAGAGACAGATCACAAATGACAGAAATGGAGGAAAGCAAACTACTGGATATAGAGTTCAAAACCACGGTTATAAGGTTTTTCAAGAATTTTCTAGAAACTGCTGATAAATTTAGTGAGACCCTCGAGGGTATGAAAAAGGACCAACTAGAAATTAAGCATACACTGACTGAAATAAAGAATAATATACAGAGATCCAACAGCAGACAAGAGGATCCCAGAATCAAGTCAAAGATTTGAAATATGAAGAAGCAAAAAATACCCAACCGGAAAAGCAAAAAGAAAAAAGAATCCCAAAATAAGAAGATAGTGTAAGGAGCCTCTGGGACAGCTTCAAGCATACCAACATCCGAATTATAGGGGTGCCAGAAGATGAGAGAGAGCAAGATACTGAAAACCTATTTGAAGAAATAATGACAGAAAACTTCCCCTACCTGGTGAGAGAAATAGACTTACAAGCCCAGGAAGTGTAGAGAACCCCAAACAAAAGGAATCCAAAAGGACCACACCAAGACACATCATAATTAAAATGCTAAGGGCAAAAGACAAAATCTTAAAAGCAGCAAGAGAAAAAAAGTCAGTTACCTACAAGGGAGTACCCATAGGATTGTCAGCTGATTTCTCAACAGAAACTATGCAGGCCAGAAGGGAGTGGCAAGAAATATTCAAAGTGATGAATAGCAAGAACCTACAACCAAGATTACTTTATCCAGCAAAGCTATCATTCAGAATTGAAGGTCAGATAAAGAGCTTCACAGATAAGAAAAAGCTAAAGGAGTTCATCACCATCAAACCAGTATTATATGAAATGCTGAAAGGTATTCTTTAAGAAGAGGAAGAAGAAAAAAGGCAAAGATAAAAATTATGAACAACAATTACATATCTATCAACAAGTGAATCTAAAAATCAAGTGAATAAAAAATCTGATGAACAGAGTAAACTGGTGAATATAATAGAATCGGGCATAGAAAGGGAGTGGACTGACTATTCTTGGGGGGAAAGGGGTGTGGGGGTGGGGGAAGAGACTGGACAAAAATCGTACACCTAAAGATGAGGACAGTGGGGGCAGGTAAGGGCAGAGGGTGGGGTGGGAACTGGGTGGAGGGGAGTTATGGGGGGAAAAAGGAGGAACAACTGTAATAATCTGAACAATGAAGGTTTATTTAAAAAAATAAATCAATAAAATAGTCAATACCTGACTAGTCAGTCAGGGGAACGGACCCCTTGCCCCTTATATCAACGGTTCTCAACCTGTGCGGAGCGACCCCTTTGGGGTTGAACGACCCTTTCACACGGGTCGCCTAAGGCCATCGGAAAACACATATATAATTACATATTGTTTTTGTGATTAATCACTATGCTTTAATTATGTTCAATGTGTAACAATGAAAATACATCCTGCAGATCAGATATTTACATTACGATTCATAACAGTAGCAAAATTATAGTTATGAAGTAGCAACGAAAATAATTTTATGGTTGGGGGTTACCACAGCATGAGGAACTGTATTAAAGGGTCGCGGCATTAGGAAGGTTGAGAACCGCTGCCTTAGATTGTCAAATAAGAAAATGACAACAACCAAGACAACAATAGCTACCCAATATAAATGAATCAAAATTATACCTATTTTTTTGGTCAGATTGGCAAAAAATATATTCCTTCATGTGCCACAGAATTCTAGTAATTAGTGTATGTGTGCCATGAGATGAAAAAGGTTGGAAATCACTGGTGTAAAGGAAGACAAAGAAAGATGTCACCTGTTTAAGTTCACAAAACAAACTAGAAATTAAAAATTCAATTTATAACAATCTCACTCTGATGATATGGTATGACATCTGGTGGCACTGGGGTAAGAGTGTCACAGCAATAAATCATTACTAAAAGCATATAACCTGCGTGACACTATACCTAATCCCATGTACAGTGGGGATACAAAACTTAACAGCACTGTCATATCCTTTCAGGAGGTGATCACTTAGGGAGACAGTAAGGTAAACATGTGAAGAGTGAAACCATACTTAAAACATAATAAAAGGTAAGCCACAAGGTAGAACACAGTGACGGCTAAGCAGAGTACACAGACCGTAACCGACACAGAAACCTGAGGAGGGAAGGCGAGGTCAATTCAAGTATAAGGATGGTCAGTCAGTCACAAATCCATCTGTCATCAAAGACCCAGCTGGATTTGCTGAAACCAGAGTGGAAGAGGAAGGCAGCGGGTGAAGAGACACAAAAGGGAAGGAAGTGATGAGACGGGCTGCAGGAATTTTTAGTTCGAGAGTGCCCACACAGAGAAGGCCCAATCTGGTTCAAAATACGGACTTACCAATTCGGTGTTTTTTCAATTTCCTATCTTGAACGTCTCCCCACAGTGCTATATTTACCAGTGTCCCCTTAGAGCAGACTGGTACTTTCTGTAAGATTTCCTCCACGTGTTGAGGATGTGTAAGATTTAAGAGGAGGCCTCTGCACATTCACCTGAAGTTTACACAAATCTCATGGTGTTGTCAAGACATGGAACAAATGAGAGGTTGTCTTATATTAAGAGGGCTGGCTTTTGTAACTTAGCCATTATTTCTAAGTCATGATAAAACAGAGCATCCCACACAAATATGCTATTAGCACTAGCAAGGTCGGCAGTGTGTGCATGCCAGCAAGTGAACAGAATACATCTCAATCCCTAGTCAAAGGTGACAATTTAAAAAATATATATTTTTATTGATTTCAGAGAGGGAGGAGAGATAGAAACATAAACTATGAGAGAGAATCATTGATCAATTGCCTCCTGCACGCCCCCTACTGGGAATCGAATCCACAACCCAGGCAGGTGCCCTGACCAGGAGTCAACCAGTGACCTCCTCCTGGTTTATAGGTCTACACTCAGCCACTGAGCCACACCCATCTGGGCAAAGTCGACAATTTCTGACCAGAGGAAATGTTCAAACATCCAACTATGCTTTGACTCACACACAGTTTCCAGAAAGAACCTTCACAGCAAAATAAGGGAATCCTGGCTGCTGGAAACGACCCACGTGGAGTAACTCCGCCAGGCAAACAACTCCTTGGAATCCCCATTCCCCTACCTTCCCAGAGCGGGCCCGGAAAGACAAAAACAGGCATGTTTCCTTTTTATTCTGAGCAAACAATTTTACTGTAAAAGATACAATTATCTGAAACGGGACTGGCTTGAAAATGACTAGGAAGAAGCAGCAGAGAGTAGAGATTAGGATGCAGTGAGAAGAAAGCTCGAGGAAAAGAAATCATGAACGAGGAGGCTCAAACAACAGCGAGCTGGACTCTTCCTCAGAAGGAAAGCTTCTCAAGCCTGTCTACTGACTGGGTGTGAGGGCTGGTGATGGGATTTCCCCAAACACAGAGCCAGAAACACAGAAACCCCACTGACACATCAGCTGGCTCCCAGACACAGCGTTATTCTTCAAGGGCCTCAAGGTGAGAGACACAGTCACACATTCACAGCCTTTCTGAGTGCCAACAGCATCACTAGTCCAATCTGGGCAAGACAGGCCAGGACTCCGATTTCCAGCATAAGGCTCTCAGGAAACCTCAGCTGCATATGGTGGGAGGGGAGGAAAGCCCTTCAACTCTTGGGGTCTTATCTGCAAAATGGAAGAGTGGGACTAGATGCTAAAAAAAGTACCAACTTTTATTGAAGTACAACACACACTGGTACGTTTATAGAGAAGTGTAGGTGCAGCATGCGTTTTCACACATGGCACACACTCATGTAAATAGCACCCAGATCCAGATGGAGAATAGTCCCAGCCATCCAGAAGCCCCTTTCAGCCTCCAGTCCCTGCCCCTGGTAACTGCTGTCCTGATTTCTAACAGCATAAGTAAATTTTACTTGTTTTTCTACTTTACATAAATAGAATCATACAGTACGTATTCTTTTATTTCTGACTTATTTTATTCAACATGTTCCTGAGATTCACTCTTACTGTAGAAAGTTGAACTAGATGATTTAAAAAAAATGTTTTTATTGGTTTTAGGAGAGGAAGGGAGAGGGATAGAGAGAGAGAAACACTGATCGGCTGCCTCCTGCACACGCCCCCAACTGGGCATGTGCCTTGACTGGGAATAGAACCAGTGACCTCCTGGTTCACGGGTTGACACTCAACCACTGAACCACACAAGCTGGGCGAACTAGATGATTTTTTTTTTAATATATATTTTATTTTATTTTTTTTTAAATATATTTTATTGATTTTTTACAGAGAAGAAGGGAGAGGGATAGAGTTAGAAACATCGATGAGAGAGAAGCATCGACCAGCTGCCTCCTGCACACTCCCTACTGGGGATGTGCCTGCAACCAAGGTACATGCCCTTGACCGGAATCGAACCTGGGACCCTTCAGTCCCCAGGCCGACGCTCTATCCAGTGAGCAAACCGGCTAGCGCTGAACTAGATGATTTTTAAAACAGCTTCCAATTCTAAGATATTATCATTTTAAGAACACTATGCCACTCTTATACACTGTTGATGGGAGTGTACTCTCAACAGGATTTTGGCAATATCCATAAAAAGTATAAAATGTACATGCCTTTCAGTCCATTCTGAGGTAATTATCCTATAGATATACTGCACACATGTACGTATGTATATATATGCCTATAGATATCCTTGTAGCATTGTTTATATATATAAAAAAAAGACTGGAAACAATGCCTTACACAGAAAACTGATTAAATAAATTACGATATATCCAGACCAAGATATTCTATTCAGTGAAGAGCAAGGGGAGGAGGAGGAGGAGAAGAAAGTAGAAGTAATAGTAATAGTCAACTTTTTTTTTTTTTTAAATATATTTTATTGATTTTTTACAGAGAGGAAGGGAGAGAGACAGAGAGCCAGAAACATCGATGAGAGAGACATCGATCAGCTGCCTCCTGCACATCCCCCACTGGGGATGCGCCGGCAACCCAGGCACATGCCCTTAACCGGAATCGAACCTGGGACCTTTCAGTCTGCAAGCCGACGCTCTATCCACTGAGCCAAACCGGTTTCGGCAATAGTCAACTTTTAACTATACCTACCAATATGAGAAAATATCCACAATGTATTCTTAGGTAGAAAAAAAAGCAAGTCATGGAACACTATGTTTAGTGACCTCCTGGTTCATAGGTCGACGCTCAACCATTGAGTCACACCAGCTAGGCTTTACTTTTTAATTTAAACAATGCGATACAGTTTAACTTTTTAAAAAAGTAATATGCATTTATTGTTAAATTTATTTTCATACAATATAGTAATTATACTAGTATAGAGAGTATATAGTACAAGCCCTATTTTTCACCACTACCTTCTCAACAACCGCCCCCCCCCCCGAATCACCTGAGACACCCCTGATATTTTTGCTGTTTTCATTAAGTCATAAACATACAAGTTTCCTCCACCTTATAAATGGGCTCATGCTGCACACATTATTTTGAAACTTGCTTTTCTCACTTTATAATAAATTGTGGACATATTCACATTTGGAATTGCCTACATATAGGTAAACCTCATCCTTTTTTGGGAAGTTATACATTGATTTATTTCTATTAGATAACAGATACTGTTCTTATTAAATCACAGAACAAACCAAGAGGCAATGTAATGGAAGAAAGAAAGGGAAGAGGGAAGGTAGCCTGGTGGTAAAGAACTATTTAGAATGGAAGTGGAGAGCACACTGTGAGTATGGGATTTTGAGAAAAGATGAGAAGGCTTTCAGAATTAATTTCGAATTTGAATACTATCCTTTGAGTGATTGGAAACCTCAGTTTCTAGTAGCTGAAGAATTTGTTCAACAAATTTTTATTGATCATTTGATATGTACCTAGAATTTCTCAATTTAATGAGATTTAATATAATCATACGGAAAATACAGTAATGGGAATTCTGTAACGGAATAATATTCTCGAGCAGACATGTTGGTGATACATAATAGATGATCAAAGCATTGTTGTTGTGGGACAAATGAATGGAGCTGCAACTCATGTGTAGCAGATATTGGGGCTCCTCAAAATCATATTGTTTGACTCTATTGGAATTGCCTTAATTCCATTGAATGCAAGCTCTCTGAGAGAAGGACACAGATTTGACCCAACTCTGTACATTCCAGAGTATACAAAGCCTTGCCCATAGTTTCATGTGATCAGCATACAACATATTTTTCAAGTGAATGAATGAGATGGTCTTCCAACGGAAGCAACTGCCTCACTCTGCACCAAGGAGACTTCTATTTTTCCACCTCCTTCCTTCCTAATTCTCATTACTGTCTTTTCAACACCTGCCTCGTAACGCTGCTGTAAGGATGCATGATTCTCCTGTTAACAAACAGCCTGTGCACTCCTTTGTGGACGTATGCCAACATTTCCAAAGAACAAATTCCCAGAAGGGCCAGGACCAAGGGCATAAGAGTTTAAAAATTTAACTGATACTAGCAAATGATCTTTTAAAAATACATATTTTTATTGACTTCAGAGAGGAAGGGAGAGGGAGAGAGAAACAGAAATATCAATGATGAGAGAGAGTCATTGATCGGTTGCTTTATGCATGCCCCACGCTGGGGATTGAGCCTGAAACCTGGGCATGTGCCCTGACCTGGAATGGAACCATGATTTCCTGGTTCATAGTAGATTCTCAACCACTGAATCACCCCAGCCGGACTAACAAAAGATTTTTTTAAAAGGCCATACCTATTTACATTCCCACTAACAGTACACAAGTGTACCAATTTCTAAACATATCACCTCTGATTATTTTTTTAATATACATTTTTATTGATTTCAGAGAGGAAGGGAGAGGGACAGAGAGAGAGAAATATCAATGATGAGAGAGAATCATTGTTTGGCTGCCTCCTGCACTCCCCCCCCCCTCCCCCCCCCGCCGCCCCAGTGGGGATTGAGCCTGCAACCTGGGAATATGCCCTTGACCAGAATTGAACCTGGAACCCTTCAGTCACCAGGCCTACGCTCCTTCCACTGAGCCAAACCAGCCAGGTCTTGCCTCTGGTTATTTTTAATAAGGAGTACTATTTTACAAGAACAACAAAAGATTTAAAGAGAAGTTTGAACCCTGGCTGGCATGTCCAATGGTTAGAGTGTTGGCCTGAGGGTTCAATTCCCAGTCCAGGGCACGTACCTGGGTTGGAGCATGAGTGGGAGGTGGCCAATTGATATGTCTCTTTAACATTGATGTATATCTCTCCCCCCAACCTTCCACTCTCTCAAAATCAATGGAAAAATATCCTCGGGTGAGGATTAACAACAACAACAAAAGGTAGTTTGAAACCTAAAGACCTAGCAAAAAATCCAATTTTAAGTTAACAGCTGGGGACTATTTTAAAAACTAGTCCCAATGGCCAGATTTACTGAGAAGGCCAAGGAAGATCTGACTTATTGCTGTGCACATGTCCCCACCACAAAGAATGCTGGCTCTGGACATTCTGATCAGCAGCAATCACCCTACTCAGACTGCTGGTTGCCGAGGTCTATGTTACAATCAGGCACGAGACGTAAAGCTCCTGCTGCCATGACTCATGTTTTTCTGCCATCTGAAAACTTCCATTTTAAATTATTCAGTTGCAAAACCTGGTTCCCAGCTTCTAGGAAAGGCCAAATCTCATAAGGGCTAGCACAGCACAGACAACCAGGGCTGCTAGTTACAGGAAGCGGGGCAGACTTTTAAGTCAGCAAGGCCCTTGTAGATGAGCTAGTCTAAGCTGCTTCTCATTTTAAAATTTGGGACACTCAGACCTTAAGGTATAAATAAATAAGGTTAAGAGTTTGAGCTTCAGATTGGATGGACATTTGAGCTGACTCTGTTACTTATTAGTTAAGCCAGTTAAAAAAATTTTTTAGCCCTGACCGGTTTGGCTCAGTGGATAGAGTGTCGGCCTGCGGACTGAAGGGTCCCAGGTTCGATTCCGGTCAAGGGCATGTACCTGGGTTGCGGGCACATTCCCAGTGGGGGGTGTGCAGGAGGCAGCTGATCGATGTTTCTCTCTCATCGATGTTTCTAACTCTCTGTCCCTCTCCCTTCCTCTCTGTAAAAAAATCAATAAAATATATTAAAAAAAAAAGTTTAAAAAAAAATTCTCACCCGAGGACATGTTTAGAGACAGGAGGGGTTGGGGGAGAAACATCAACTGCTTATCTTCCGTTCACACCCTGACTGGGATCAAACCCGAAACCTAGGTATACTGCAGGGGTCCTCAAACTACGGCCCGCGGGCCACATGCAAATACAAATATTGTATTTGTTCCCGTTTTGTTTTTTTTACTTCAAAATAAGATATGCGCAGTGTGCATAGGAATTTGTTCATAGTTTTTTTTAAAAAACTATAGTCCGGCCCTCCAACGATCTGAGGGACAGTGAACTGGCCCCCTGTTTAAAAAGTTTGAGGACCCCTGGTATACTGTATGCCCTGACTGGGAATTGAACTGGCACCCTTTCTGTGCACAGGATGAAGCTCAACCAACTGAGCCACACTGGCGAGGCTAAGACACTTAAAAAAAAAGTTTTTATTGGTTTCAGAGAGGAAGTGAGAGGGAGAGGGAGAGATAGAAACATCAATCGGCTGCCTCCTACGTGCCTCCTACTGGGGATCAAGCTTGAAACCCAGGCATGTGCCCTGACCAGGAATCGAACTGGTGACCTCTGTGGTACATGGGTTGACGCTCAACCACTGACCCACACCGGCTGGGTTATTTAAGCCACTTTTGATTAAATGATTTAATTTTCCTCAATAACAGCTCATCTTTAAAACAGGAAAACAGTAGTGTCTACTTCAAAGGGCTATATAGGGATTAAGAAGAGAGAAGAGGAATTAGCTTATAACTTGCTCTCTCTGTAAGAACACCCAGAAAGTCTATGCAGTTAGGCACAGGCATTCCAATCCATTGGTATGCTAACAGAAAAATGTACAAATCCCAACACTAGAAATTCTAAATGAAACACTTGCCAATTCTGCTGAGACAACTGACAGGTGGCTGTGGTTGTCCCAATGTCCCAGTCTCCTTTCCAGGGAACAAAGAAGAATGAATTCCCTTGTCCCCCTGTGCTTGCGCTAAGCCATGTGACCAGTTCTAACCAATGACTTATGAGCAGAAGTGAAGTGAGGCTGAAGCATTTAATTGCTGGAATGAGACCCTCCAGAGGTCTCTCTCCCTCTGCACTTAGCATCATTCAAAAGAGGGGGCGGGAGGGGGGCTGCTTGTCAGCTGGGTCCCTGAGTGAGGACAATGAAGAGCAGAGGCCCGAGGACAAATATCATGGGTTAGAAAGAAATCTTTGCTCTTTTAAGTCACTGAAATTTTAACCTGGCCTAATGTAGAGAAAAAAAATTTAGCTAAAGAAATGGTAGTAAGCCCTGGCCAGTGTGCTAAGTGGTTAGAGCATAGGCTCACGCACCGAAGGGTTGAGGGTTCAATTCCCGGCCCTGGTTGGGGCTCATGCGGGAAACAACTAATCGATGTGTCTCTCTAACATTGATGTTTCACGCTCTTTCTATCCCCCTCCCTCTCGTTCATTCTCTCTAAAAAGCAATGAAAAAAGTATCCTCTAGTGAGGATTGAAAAAAGAAACAAAAAAAACGATAGTCATTATTACGGTTGTGGTTTAAAAAAATAGTCTAAAAAGGAACTTTGTTCTTTTTATGTAGCCTCAAAAATGAAAACCTATGAGTTCTCCATCATACATGATCCAAGGGAGCCACAGGGTGTAGGTCTGTCACCCACCAGCTCACCAATGGCTTCCTGTCTGGTCTGCATTGATTCCTGCAGCACACACTACCTGGTAACAGAGGAAACACATCTTCCTCAAGTTTCTCAGCAGAGTAATATCCACACACAGGATATGGGCACCAGAGCACATGGCTCTAACTGACATGCTAATAAAATCAGAGGGAGACAGAAATAGCCGGCTAATGGAGAGAAGGCAGGAAGGCATCTGAGCACATCCTCCTCACTAAACCCTCAAGCCACTCCCAAGACAAGAGACAAGATCGGGTTACCTTTAAACAAAAGCAGCAATTTCCCAACCAGTAAGAAGTTCTCATCATGGGCCAAAAAAAAAGGGGGGGGGGTACGGATTTCAGAATGCTAAATTTATTACAGTTAGAAGACTGTACTTAGTTTTAAAGTGGCAGAATAAAAACGACTTTACCCCTTATCCTTTGGAGAACCACACAAAAGCAGCCAGGAGAATTTCTTGAATCAGAAACATCATATCTTTGACAAAACCAGAGACATCTGTGGCCTCAAACCCCAATTGTGATGAGTAAGAACTGCTAAATGCTATAAAGGTCAAATAGGGTGTTTTGGGAAAGCAATGAAAGAGAATGGCTGTTGGAATAGATGTCAGACAAAATGTGCGAGTCCATTTCTACAAAGTAAATGTTTCACTCTAAGGGGAGAACACCAGCAATCCATTGTTCAAAACAGTGGGAACTGGCCCCGGGACTGGGGACGGAGGCTTCCTCTGCATCAGCCTGGCACGGAGAGTCATACACACAAGTCAGTCCTACAGGAAGCAGTCTGTCAGGGAGGTGGGGTGACAGAGAGAGCCCGGGGTATTACAATGGCCAACGCCACATGTCTGAGGACAAGAAAGGCTAGTAGCACCATTCACACATGGAATATTTAAGGAAAACTTCTGCTAAGCTAGCCTATCACCAAAAAAATTTTCTGCAAATTCTAAGACTAGAAAGGAATCACCTTATTCAAAGATGAATGACAGTTTTAAAAGGATGCAGCACATACTGAACTATACATTTATTTATTTTATTATTTTTTGCCATTTCGGTCCAGTTTATTATATAATCTAAGTTAGGAAAATTGGTATTCACAGATAAGTAATCTTTGTCCATTAAAATGACATTAGACTTGTTTCTGTAGGTTAAATAATAAAAAGTAACTCACATTGATTTGTACAATAAAAATGAACTTTTCATCCATTTCTATTGCCCAGTCTAATTACTGAGGAAATTTCTATTCTTCAAAAGATACTACAAAGACTCTTAAAAATCAAGATTCAGATAAGGGGAAGATTTTTCAACATTTAGAATCAAAGTACTCTGATCCAGAATACAAAGAGAACTACTTCAAAATGACAAGGAGAAAAACACACAATCTATTAGAAAAATGAACACTCTATTAGACTCTTCACAAAAAAGCTATATTAAAACAGCCAATAGGCATACGAAAAGCTACTCAGCTGCTTTAGTGTCTAGAAAAATACAAAATACACGCAAGCTGCAATTAAAAAAACAAACCCTCACAATATCAGTGTTGGTAAGAATGTAGAGTAATAGTAATCTCATACTTTGGGAGTATAAATTGTTATGACCATTTTGGAAAATTATTTGTTCTTATCCAATAATGTTGAATAGACACATATCTTACATATCGCTTCTAGGTATAGTATATAGCCAACAAGAATACTGCATGGAAAATTGCATGACAAGTTAAGAGACAGTAGAAAAAAGGGAGAAAGGCTTTTATATGTGCCTTTAGAATATCTTTTCCCTCATTTTAAACATGGATCTTCCACTTTCAATTTGCACAGGGACCTGCAAATTATGTAGCCAACCTTCACCTGGAGTCTTTTGTCCAGTGTTATGTGAAATGCATCTATATTGTAGCGTGTGTATAGCTAAGGTTTGTTCATTTCCATTCCCATAAAGTATATTCCATTGTATAAATGCACTATTCATTGATTTACTGTTTTTGACGTTTGACTTGCTCATTTTAGCTCTTATAGAAGGAATCACTATGAACATTCTTATATTTATCTTTCGATGGACTATACATTTAAATTTTGTGGTACATTTAAATTTAATGTTCAACATTTCCAGGAAGATCACCAGCAAAGAGGGAAGGTATAAGAAAAACCCAACTGCAAAGAACAGTCACCAAAAATGCTGCCATGTAGTAAATGAAAATATATTCCCATGAATTAAAAACAAATGACAAGTGCAATCCCCTCTATGAAACAAAATGTGCAAAGCAGAGACATGATCACTTAGAAATGATATTAAATGACAAAAGTAGATAAAACATTTAGGAGCAGAGCTCAGAGAAATAAAAGAGAAAAATGGTATTTTTTCCATTATAGGAAAAACACACACACAACACTACATGGAAAAAGACAAGACATTGCTGAAAACCCAATAAGGGACATGCAGAACCGAAGTTAGGATGACTGGAATGTACAGATTAAAGGGCTCACACCATGTTCCAGGAAAAACATGTCCTGGTAGACTTATTAACTTAAAAAAAACCTTTGAGGCATTTAGGCAAAACACCGACTGCTCTCAGATGTCTAAAATCCACAGTCCATGCTAAAAGACATCAGAATTGTGCCTATAACATCCTCAAGGAAAGAAGGGCTAACCTAATAAATTCACATCCGGCCAAAAAGCCATTTGGCTAACACGTGAACATTTAAGAGGAAAAATCTCTACAGAGTAACCATGCTTATGAATACTGGGTAAAAACCTATTAGCAGAGTATTCAGCAGCACACCCCATCTAATAAAGAGGGAATATGCAAATTGACCATCACACCATCACAAAGATGGTGGCATCCACAGCTGAGGTGTAGTTTCTGTAACACAAGATGGCTGCATCCACAGCAGAGGCCGAGTTCCCATAACGAGCCATAATGAGCAATCTAACGAGCAATCGGCAGGGACCTGAGGCTGCGTGGTGCTGGGCCGGGACAGGGGACCTGAGGTTGCACCCCAGCCCCCGGGGGCCTCAGGCTACACCCCCCACCCCGGCACAGGGCCAAGGGACCCAAGGCCATGCCCCCCGCCTAGCGGGGCTTGACGGGGGACCTCAAGGTGCGCTCCCCGCCCCGGTGCTGGGCCAGGGGACCTCAGGCTGCTCCCCCTGCCCTGGGGGACCTGAGGCTGCATCCCCCCTACCAGGCGGGGCTTGACGGGGGCCCTGAGGCTGTGCCCTACATCCAGTGGGGATTGATGGGGGATCTCAGGCTGCATCCCCCACCTGGCAGGGCCTGACAGGGGACCTCAAGGAGCCCCCCCCCGTGCAGGGGACCTCAGGCTGCGCTGCTCACCCTGGCACTGGGCCGGGGGACTTGAGGGTGCACTGGGGGACCTGAGGCTGTGCCCCCTGCCCGGCAGGGCTTGACAAGGGTGGGGCCGGCCGGGTCTGGATCTCGCCCAATGGGGGTGGGGCTGGCTGGGTCTGGGTCTTGCACAATTTTGAGGCGCCACGGGTGGGCGGGGACTTGACTCTGGGACCTGCGGTGCGCCTCAGACTCTGACAGGAGGAAGATTTTCGTATATATTTTACTAATTTCCTTTCATCTCTGACACTTCTATTATAAAGGGCAAACAGCAATATTAAAATATTTCCTGTAATTAATCCCCTTTTAATGTGCACAAATTTCATGCACCGGGCCAATAGTTTAAAAATAATACTCTATGACCAAGTGATCTGTTTTTATTCACAACACTTGTGACAGCAAATGTGTGTGGGTTTTTCCCTCACATCAACCAGTTCTCCAATGTTCTGAGTAGCAGCTGGGTGTTCAATTCAATTCAATTCTGACACTAACTACTTGGAGTTAGGACAGAACTTACAGGTTAGGGCAGTGATGGCGAACCTTTTGAGCTCGGCGTGTCAGCATTTTGAAAAACTCTAACTTAACTCTGGTGCTATATCACATATAGAAATTTTTTGATATTTGCAACCATAGTAAAACAAAGGTTTATATTTTTGATATTTATTTTATATATTTAAATACCATTTAACAAAGGAAAATCAACCAAAAAAATGAGTTCACGTGTCACCTCTGACACGCATGTCATAGGTTCGCCATCACTGGGTTAGGGGCTTAGATCACAAGACTGGCCTCAATTCAGATGCCAGTCACAAGTCCCAGCCTCCTGTACTTCTTCTGACTGATAGACTAGAAGTCGGGGGTCCCCGCACTTCTCTTCAGGAACACATTTTAATTACTATTATTTCAGGTTTATTATAAACCTTAAAACTCAGAAACAGCCAAATGGAAGAGATGCTAGGGGAAGGTACTAGGGAAGAGGCATGGAGCTTCCATGTCCTCTCCTAGTGTGCCACCCTCCCAGCATCTCAACCAGGAACTCTTTGAACACCAACATTTAGGTGTGTGGTTTTTTAAAATATGGAACACTTCAGGAATTTGCATGCCATCCTTGTGCAGGGGCCATGCTAATCTTCTCTGTATCGTTCTAATATTAGTGTATGTGCTGCCAAGGCGAACACAATTTAGGGGTTTTTATGGAGGTCTCAGGACCCAGGCATGGCTGTTAAATCACGTGGCTGCTGGTGTTTGAGCTCAGTCTTCAGCCTCTTGTCCCTTCTGTTAGGTTGGAGGCGGAACTAAAAGTTCCAATTCTCGAATCGTCATGCCTTAGGTCCCGGTGACCAGCCCCCATCCTGAAGCTATCTAGAGGCCCCCAGCAACCAGTCATCTCGTTAGCATACGTGATTCTCATCACCTGCCCTGGCTGGTCCGGGTCAGTGGTCAGAGCATCGGCCTGCACACTGACGGGTCACGGTTTGATTCCTATAGTTAAGGGCACGTACCTGGGTTTCATGTTAGATCCTGGCCTGGTAAGGGCTTGTGCAGGAGATAACCAATTGATATCTCTCTCTGCCCGCCCCTTTTCCTTTCATTCTCTAAAAAAATCAATGAAGTAAATATCCTTGGGTGAGGATTAACAAAACAAAACACACACACACACACCCCAAAAAACAAAACAAAAAACAAAAAAACAAAACACACACACACACACACACACACACACACACACACACACAAAACCAAAAAACAAACTCACCACCTCAGAGATTCCAAGGGTTTAGAAACTCTGTGCCTGAACATGGGGAGGAAGACCAAATATCTATTTCCCATTATACCACAGCAAGTATGGTTTATTACATGACTGCTAGGGTGGGTCAATAGTAGAAAATTAGTGATTTAATGTATACTTATATAGATAAAAAAATGATGGCATCTTCACAAGAGCTCAAAAGATATTTGATATAATTTAACTCCATTCTTGATAAAACAAAAAAAATTCTTAGTAAAAAAGGATAAATAAATAAATCCTTAAAATGAAAATACTTTATTTATCTCCTCCCCAAAGCTAATAAGAAGCAAGATAAGAAGTTCCACTATTACTAGCATTATTTACTATTGCCCTGGAGGTACTATTAAGCAATATAAAGAATCCAGAGAAAAAAATACCTGAGAACTAAAGATGAGGAAAAGGAAGTAAGCAATAATTATTTACAGATGTTAAAAACTATTTATCTAAATTTAAAAACCCAAGAAACTCTGTATCTTGACTGTGGTGATGGTTATACAACTATATTCATTTGTCAAAACTCACCGAGTGTACACTTAAAATTAGTGAAACTGGTGATTCAGTGTAGTTCTGCAAATGGATGGATGGGTGGTTCACTATCTAGATAAATGAAATTAGAGGGTTCAGAAAGACACCCCAATACATAAAGGAAGTTGGTATATAAGTGGCTTTCAGATTAGTGGCAGGAAGACAAATCATGCAATAAACACTGTTGTCACAAGTGAAATAATGTTGCATCTTCCACAGAATAAATTACAGATAAAAATAAAGCCATAAAAATCATAGGAAAAAACTATGGGAGACTTTCATAAATAATCTTGGAGTGGGGTAACCCTTTCTAAATATATCAAAAGTCCAGAAGCCAAAAGAAATAATGGAAAATTCAACTGTAAAAACAAACAAAGAAATAAATTCTATATGGGAGAAAGGTTATAAATAAAGTCAAGCAACAAACTAAGATATGTGAAACTTATATACAGACAAGGGAGCTTGCTAGTTTAGGGGAAGGGGATAAAAGGCTAGGAAGGGAGACATACTTTTCCACTGCATACTGTTCTGAATTTTGTAACAAACACATGATTAAAAAAAAAAATAGTGAGCTGGCTTGTATTTTGTCTGAAGTCATCTTTCCTACTACTTTGGAGTCGATAAGTATTCTCTTTTGTGAAATAAGTTAAAAATATATATATATATTTAAATTAATGTCCTTGTGTGGCAGAACAAAAGCTGGCACTGCTCCGTCACCCCCAAAATGCTAAGGGTAACTGTAGTGGCCTACTAAAATCAAAGTCTGCGAGACCCATAGTGCAGGTCAAGATTAAATTGACAACCTTTTAATAGACAAGATAAGCAAGAATAAGACCAAAGTTATGATAATCCAGCTCCTGATCTGGGAAAGCATGGCTGCCAATCACCTCTAATCTTTCTTTTAAAAAATATATTTTTATTGACTTCAGAGAGGAAGGGAGAGGAAGAGAGAGACAGAAACATCAATGATGAGAGGAAATCATTGATTGGCTGCCTCCTGCACACCCCACACTGGAGACCGAGCCCACAACCCGGGCATGTGCCCTTGATTGGAATTGAACCTGGGACCCTTCCGTCTGCAGACTGACGCTCCATTCACTGAGCCAAACCAGCTAGGACATCACCTCTAATCTTTATAGCATTATTAGAAGTCCTCCCTCGCAGGATTGTTGTCAAGACTAGATGAGGAACAGCACCTAAGACATACCTATTCAAGAGTAGCTGAAGGCCTTACTTCTACTTTTCAAATTATGAGACCAACATACCGCAAGACAATTATAGCTGCAAAGAAGTTTTATAATTTACATTTCCATGTGTCTGTCTTTTGATCTTTAATATCACTCATCCCATAGGTAAGGCATGTGATCTTTGCTCTGCATTGAAGAAATTAAGGAGCCCTGGCTGGTGTGGTTCAGTTGGTTAAGCATTGGCCCATGCACTGAGAGGTCCCCGGTTTGATTCCCAGTCAGGGCACATGCCTGGGTTGCGGGCTCGGTGGGGATGTGCAGGAGGCAGCCAATCGATATTACTCTCTCTCCCTCTCCCTTCCTTTCTCTTCTAAAATCAATTAAAAAAAACTTTCTTTTTTTAAAAAAGAAATAAATTAAGGATATGAGAGATAAATTGGCTCTGTTCTCAGTCTCGTTTGAACAAAGGCAAATCCTTCCTCCTATACCTATTTCCCCATTCTCATTTCTTAACTTCGAAGGGCAAGGATCATGTCCTATACATTGTCTTCCGGACTACTGAAGATGCTCAGTAGACATCCTCATTGCCTGAGTCAGATGTTCAGGTGTCTGCATTAATCACTGTGCCACCACAGCAAATGGTCATCATTCCCAACTTCACAAATGTGAATAACTGAAAAAACCTATTATGATGCACAAATCATCTAATAGCTTAGGCATACATTAATAGTTCAAAATAGACTTTAAAAAAAAGATGAAAAGGACAGTACCATCTGACTAGCAATGTTAGAAGGTTTGCTTTAAGAATAGCTAAGAATCATTTGTAATTAGTTTGCTGAGAGCAAGTATTTTTCAAATGCTTAGAAGTAGCTGGTTGCCCTAGCCCAGTGGTCGGCAAACTGCAGCTCACGAGCCACATGCGGCTCTTTGGCCCCTTGAGTGTGGCTCTTCCACAAAATACCACATGCGGGTGCGCACGTACAGTGCGATTGAAACTTCGTGGCCCATGCACAGAAGTCGGTATTTTGTGGAAGAGCCACACTCAAGGGGCCAAAGAGCCGCATGTGCTTGCGAGCTGCAGTTTGCCAATCACTGCCCTGGCCGGTTTGGCTCAGTGGATACAGTGGAATGAAGGGTCCTGAGTTTGATCCCAGTCAAGGGCACGTACAGGCTTGATCCCCGGCCCTGGTCAGGGTGCGTGCAGAAGGCAACCAATCAATGTGTCTCTCTCACATCAGGCGTTTTTCTCTGTCTTTCCCTCTCCCTTTCACTCTCTCATAAAAAAAAAAAAAAATCAATGAGAAAATATCAAAAGAGGATTAAAAAAGAAAGTAGTAGTTGGTTAAATCTAGAAGGACATATGGACATGTCAATATATTGTTTTTGTCATCATCCCCTTTAACAGACGAGGGAGGAAACTGAGGCTTAGCTAGAATAAGTCACTTGCCCAATATCACAGAGCTAATGAGGCTGCAGAACTAGCCTGGCATCCAAGCAGGCTGACCCCAGTGGACTGATTGTTCCTCACAGCTTTGCTGAATCCTCTCCCTTGTTAAACAATGCTTATAACTGGGCGGCGGGATTAAGGCTCCTTTTTACTTCCTTCTTTATATCTTTCAAGAAGAAAAGTATGCCAATAATACAGCAATTTCCATTTTGTAAAAGAGACACGCATTTTTTTCTTCAATGGCTTAAGAGGTTTCTTGCTTATATTATTTAAATGCTGCATAAGTCCTTCCCTTCAAAGATTACTGAAGCTAAAGCTTCCTTTCCCCAAATACAGGAAATATGAAGTAGCGATGTTCAGATTAGAGCGATATTGTTGGCCTTCCATAACTGCTGCCAAGAAGGCAGTTGAAAGGCTAGCTGTGTGTGGGCACGGGACGACTCCTCTGGCGCTCTGTCTCTCACGGTGAGGACGGAATGAAAATCATGCTTATCAAGAGCTTAGGACGAGGCCTCCTAAATGTTAATTATCCTCATCATTATTGTTGTTAAAACAGCTACTACCACATTCCTTCCATCCGATGATGCACATCTCAGCCCATTTTTCCAAACTAGGCTAACTGATCATTAATACCTGTGCTAACTGTGCTGCCCACAACCCCTTTCCCAGTAGCTGTTATCACAAAGATGGGGGCCACTTAGAACCAAGGGGCTTCTGAGAATCAAGAATTGCTATATTTAGTTCAATTCAGGCTAGGTGTTTCCACTTTATTTTTCCTCCTCTAGACCTAGTGATATTAAAACACCAACAACAAATACGTAACCCACATTTTTCAAGTCTCAGGAAAGTTTTGAATTCAGATTTGAGGTCCTTCACTCCCTTCACCCGTTATAGGAAGAATATGTGGAGAGCCCAGCCCAGGAAGTGAAATACCTCCTTATAGTTTAAGTTTCTACAGAAGCCTCTCTTGCTGCCATGGCCCAAATGCCGGCTCCTGACAACCACAACAGAAGGAGTTTTTCTGTTGTGGCTTTTGAAACACAAAAAATAGATCACAAAACAGAAACACTGATTGTAGTTCCAGTTAACAGGAGCTCTGGACTACATACTACGAAGGTCTGATTTCAACCAAATTGCAGCTTACGTGAAAAGATAAATTGTGTTTGTTGTTTAAAAAAACAAAACACACACAAAAAACTTTTGGGAGGCCACCAGATTTAAACAGCCAAAGGGTTCTAGCCGAGAGTGAAAGAACGTAACAGGTGAAATCACAAGGCCTTGCATCTGTTTGAAAAAGTGGGCCTGAGCTGCCTGATACCCAAGCCATCTTACATTTCAAACAAACCACCTGAGGGCCAGGTCCCACACAAAAGAGTGAGCTTATCTTTTTAGACCAGGATTCTCAAGTGTTAGTCTTCCACGTCTTCTTCCACCAGTCTCAGTCCTTTTGACTCTGTTGCCTCAATTCCCATTCCTACTGACCCAATTGTTCTGTTCTGGTCATGTGAACACAAAGATACCTGAATGAGGTATCTGAAGAGCCAGGTCCCATGGGGACACATAAATGCAGAAAGGCTCAGACCCCACCTTAAGGATCTCAGTTCTGATGCCCACAACAGGCACCTTGCCATCTGTATTTATTTGCTGGGGTCGCCATGACAAAATACCATAGACTGGGTGGCTTGAACAACAGAAATTTATTTTCTCAAATTTCTAGAGGCTGGGAAGTCCAAAATCAAGGTGCTGGCCAATTTGGTTTGTGGTGAGAGCTGTTCTTTTTTTTTTTTTTTTTTAATTAAAAAACAATTTTCTTTTCTTTATTAAGGTATTACATATGTGTCCTTATCGCCCCATTGTCCCCCCCCCCCCCCCCGCCACTCATGTCCTCACCCCCCTGTTGTCTGTGTCCATTGGTTAGGCTTATATGCATGCATACAAGTCCTTTGGTTGTTCTCTCCCCCTTATCCCCACCCTCCCCTAGAGAGCTCTGTTCTTTTAAGGACACTAATTCTATCAGATCATGGCCCCACCCTTATGACCTCATTTAACCCCAATACAAGTGAAAAAATGCTATAGTAGAGGCATGTCAACAGTGGGAAACCTCTCAGCTGGTTTCACTCAGTGGTTAAGCATCGACCCCATGAACCAAGAGCAGGGGTGGGCAAACTTTTTGACTCGAGGGCCACAATGGGTTCTTAAACTGGACCGGAGGGCCGGAACAAAAGCATGGATGGAGTGTTTGTGTGAACTAATATAAATTCAAAGTAAACATCATTACATAAAAGGGTACGGTCTTTTTTTTCAATAGTTTTATTCATTTCAAACGGGCCGGATCCGGCCCGCGGGCCGTAGTTTGCCCATGGCTGACCAAGAGGTTACTGGTTTGATTCCTGGTCAGGCTACATGCGCCCAGGTTGCTGGCTGGATTCCCAGAAAGGGGCATGTAGGAATCAGCCAATCGATGTTTCTTTCTCTCATAGGTGTTTCTATATCTCTCTAGCCCTCTTCCTTCCTCTCTCTCTAAAATCAATAAAGATTTTTTTTAAAGAGGGATTTGTCAGATGAGATAACTACATGTGAGGCAGTAAGAACAGTGATGAGCAAAGACAGGGAGGCATGAAGCTGAAAAGTATAAAAAAGATGAGGTTTGCCCTGGCCGGGTGGCTCAGTTAGTTGGAACGTCCTGTACACCAAAAGGATGTGGGTTTGATTTCCAGTCAGGGCATATACATAGATTTCGGGTTCAATCCCCCGATCAGGGCACGTATGGGAGGGCAACTAATCAATGTTTCTCTCTCACATCGATGTTTCTCCCCCCACCCTTCCTCTCACTCTAAGTATCAATAAAAACATATGTTCGGGTGAGGATTACAAAAGAAAGATGAGGCTTGAAAGGCCAGCCAGGACTGGGCGCTGACACCCTGCTTACCGGTTTTGGCATTCTCCCAGTTTTGGCTCATCTGCTCACCATGCTGATTTATACCCCTCCATCCTTTCAGTTCTAAACCAATGGTCTATCAGTGGTCGGCAAACTGCGGCCCGGCAAACCGAGGCTCGCCAGCCACATGTGGCTCACGAGCCGGGGTTTGCTGACCACGGGTCTAGGTAAACCCATGCCAACAATATGGGAAACTGGGTATATATCCAGAGAAACGAAGGGCAGAATGGAGGAAGATTTGCAAAAAGGCAGCTAGATCAAGGGCATTCAAGTCCTCAAGGGTCAAGACTGTTTTCCACACAATGGCCAGTAATTTTATTAAACAAAGGCCAAATAAGGTCCCTCCATTCATAACCCCGTCATTGGCTTCTAACTTCTCTCTGAGTAAAAGCCAAGGTTTCACCAAGAATGTTTTAGTCTCAGGAATTTTAGAGTCACTCTTCTGTTCTCTGTCTGGAAAGTTCTTTCCCAGGAAATGGCATGGCTCCCTCTCTCATTTCCTTCAGGCCTCCAGCCCTCCTTATCTAAAACTTCAACACCCGACATTTCACATCCACTATCCTGCTTCATTTATTCCTCCAGAACAGTGATCACTGAGATTCTTCCTTTTTGTTTTGTTAATCCTCACCCCAGGATATTTTTTTCCATTGCTTTTTAGAGAGCAGAAGGGAGGGAGGGAGGGAGGGAGGGAGGGAGGGAGGGAGAGAGGAGAGAGAGAGAGAGAGAGAGAGAGAGAGAGAGAGAGAGAGAGAGAGAGAGAGAGAAGGAAGAAACACCAATGTGAGGAGATACATCAATTGGTTGCCTCCTGCACGTGGGTCAAACCTGCAACCTAGGTACGTGACCTTGACCAGGAGTCGAACCTGTGACCCTTTGGTGCTTGGGTTGACACTCTAATCACTGAACAACACCAACCAGGGCATCACTGAGACTCTTTATATTTGACTTGGCACTCGATATCTATGTGCTGAATAAATGACAGTATCCTTATGGTTCTAGGCCCTTCAGTTCTCTGCCCTCTGGAACTAGGCAGAGAAATAAATGCACAAAGGACTACTTATCTAAAGAGTGAGGTAAAATGGAGATAGCTCTGTGGAAAAAAAATATTCCCAAGTCTTTATCACAGGCTGAGTAAGCATGGAGAAGATCTAAAACAACAGGAAACAAAGATCCCTGACAATAAGGAGTGAAGTGTCTAAATAGGGATTTAAAACCAATCCATGAGATAATCAGAGGACAGGCAAGATATTAATGCTGAAAATTTCGCCTTGAAATAATAAGCTCCCTCCCCTTTTCTGAGTGTTTACTATGTGCCCAGCATAATCAGGCACACGATCTCATTCAATCTCATAGTGCTAATAAGGTGGCTGTCACCAGTAGCTGTGTCTTACAGAGGAAAGCAGTTTAGCTGAGAGAAGTAGCAGAGCTGGGATTTTAAACGGAAGGTCACCGGTTCCAGAGTCCATGCTTGACCCACCCTGCTCTAGGCCCCGAAGGAACTCAGGAAGGGGAGTGTGAGTCACTCTCCCGAAGGGAGAAGCCTGGGCTGGACCTTGAAGGAGAGCTCAGGCCTCCGTACAGGGGAAGAGGACAAAGCCCAGTGGCCAGGAGGGCTTGGCAGATGGGGGGCCCCAGCAAGTTGAGAGGCCCAACTCCAGTGGAAGATGCATCTGAGACAGTGCCAAGAATGGTAACAGCAGCAAATGCTAACTGACCACTTATAACCTGCTAAGTACTATTATAAGGTCTTTAACATGCTGAGTCATCTCAATGGCTCAAAGCACTATCTTTATTTTCACTTGACAGTCAAGGAAACTGAGTCACAGAGAGGTTAAACATTTGTTCAGAAGCAGCAGAGCGAAGATCTGAACCCAGGCAGTTTGGCTCCAGGTTCATCCTGAATAGATTATTCAGTGGCAAGAAAATAAGGGTGGCAGGCCACCAAAACACACACAATATGCAGTGGTACGTGCACAGGCGCACGGTCCCCACAGGCACGGGGCAAAAGTCCTCACCTGGCTTCTCCGAGGCCCGTCCCACGTTACCAATAACACGTGCACTCTGTCCTCTCCCATCCCCACCTCCTGCTTTCATCTGCCCTGATGTGTTTGTTGCCTGGCTGTCTCCCAAAGGCCTCTGGTCTAATGGTGAGCATTTCCCCTAAAGATGTCACCCTCAATTAGTGGTGAAATTTAAATCTGCCACGCAGAAAGCACTCTGCTCATTTACCCAGGCAAATGAGCTAAACCAGAAGGAAGGTCACAGCTCTAAGTATCCTGTCAAAGGCCATTTTTATAGAGGGCTTCCATTTGCAGAGGAGCCGAGGGCCACCTCTGACCTGCAAACAATGCAGACAAGCTGATCTACAGCCACAGCCTTAAGTCATGGCTGCAGGGCTTCGAGATCACTCTCAGAGATACAGGAGTAAGAGCCTGCTTCTGGACTCTGCCTCATTTTTCCTCCCCTCCAAATGCCCGCAGGGCTTAACCTTTCATTTTGGAGTCACACTGGTAGGTGTCAATAACACCACCAACTTATCTGTGCTACCGATGGTCAAAAGTTAATCAGAGAGCAATGCCCTTTGATGGCTGGGCAAGTAAAAACCATGGAGTTATCAAGATCTGTGCTAACCACAGCCTCAACTTGAAACGACAGGGAGAGCCCCAGCGAAGAAAAGAGCTACACCACAAGGTCCCGGAAGGATTCCAGATGATTCCAGCCAGGCACACTGCAAATGGGAAAAACCCAGCTGCTCAAAACATGGGTGAGACAGCTCTGTGTACCCACCCCTTGCCAAGAGCCCCCTTATCTAAAGACGGCAAACACAAAGCCACACATAGCCAGCAGAGATCCCCTTACTGGTTTAGCTCTCAGCCTCGTAGATTATTATGCCTCAGGGACTGATATGTGCTTCAAGACATCTTTTAAACGATCATGTTCAACATGCTAAAATTATTAAGTCCGGCCTGTGTGGCTAGGTGGTTGAGCATGAACCCATGAACCAAGAGGTCCCTGGTTCCATTTCTGGGCAGGGCACATGCCTGAGTTGCAGGCTCAATCCATCCCCAGTAGGGAACATGCAGGGACAGCCAATCGATGTTTCTTTCTCATTGATGTTTCTCTCTTTCTAAAATCAATAAAAGCATATTAAAAAATTAATTATTAAAAAATGTCTCATTCCACTCTGGCTGGGTGGCTCAGTTGGTTGGAGTGTCGTCCAGAGCACCAGAATGTTTCGGGTTCAAGGTCAGAGCACATACAAGAGGCAACCGATCAATGTTTTTCTCTCACACTGATGTTCCTCCCCCTCTTTCCCCCCTCTTTAAAATCAATAAAAACATATCTTGGGGTGCGGATTGAAAAAAACAACACTCACACGAAGTGTCTCCTCCTGGTTATATATCTGAAGCATATGAGTGCACACAAATGCACCAAAATTCATGCATAAGAATGTTCATAGCCCGCCCTAACCGGTTTGGCTCACTGGATAGAGTGTTGGCTACGGACTGAAAGGTCCCAGGTTCGATTCTGGTCAAGGGCATGTACCTTGGTTGCGGGAACATCCCCAGTAGGGGGTATGCAGGAGGCAGCTGATCGATGTTTCTCTCTCATCGATGTTTCTAACTCTCTATCCCTCTCCCTTCCTCTCTGTAAAAAAAATCAATAAAATATATTAAAAAAAAATTTATGGAATGAACCCAGACATAATGCTAAGTAATGGAAGTCAGACCAAAACTGCATTTGGTCTGAGTCCATTTTAAAAGAACAAAAGCAATAAAAATTTTTTTTTAATTAATTAATTAAATAAACAAAAGCGGCAAACTATTCTGTAACTCTCAGAAAGTAGGATAGTGGTTATGCCTGGTAAGAGGAGTCCAGGGCAGGGAGGGGGGACATGTGGGGCTGGTCATCTTCGGTTTCTTGATCTGGGTACTGATATGCAAGTGTGTTCCATCTGTGGCTATTCACTGAGCTATACTCATGATGACTGTACTTTACTTTTTTATTTTAAATCCTCATCTGAGGATATGCTTTTATTAATTTTTAGAGAGAAAGAGAGAGAAAAACATCTACGTGAGAAACATCTACGTGAGAGAGACACATCTATTGGTTGCCTCCTGTACAGGCTCTGACAAGGGATCAAAACCAAAACCTAGGTTTGTACCCTAACTAGGAAATGAACCTGCCTGGTGCACTGGAGGGCATTTTAACCAACTGGGCCAACCGGCCAGGGCTAAGTGTACTTTCTTAATGATGCTACAACTTCAACGAGAAGTTTTTAAAAACTACAGACATTGTCCTACAGATATTGTCCATTACTGAAAATGCCCCTTCCTAATGCTGCGACCCTTTAATACAGTTCCTCATGTTGTGGTGACCCCCAACCATACAATTATTTTCGTTGCTACTTCATAACTCTAATTTTGCTACTGTTATGAATCGTAATGTAAATATCTGATATGCTATATGTGTTTTCCAATGGTCGCATCCCCACAGGTAGAGAACTGCTGCTTGGATTTCCGCAGCCTTATCAAGCCAGTGATAGGAGCCACCAAACGATGGCTAACGCTGACTGGGTGATCACTATGGTCCAGACATTAAGCTAAGAACATTACAAACAGGAGTTCATTTAATTCTAAAAAAAATTCTTTTGAAGGAGCTATTATTTTTGTTCCCAATTTGAAGCTTAAGACAGTTTAAGGCCAGCTACTATATGAGAAAGTCAGGATATCAGGGTGACCCCAAAGCTCACGGACGTAACTCCTGGGTATCTAAATGGGTTCATGCTATAAACATAGAAGTTGCATTAGGCTCCCAAACTTTTTCATGACCCTGACTTTTATATTGAGTCTAGGCCAGCTGTCTTGTAAAGTGTATCACATTCTAGATTTTTCTGATTGTTTCCTTATAAGATTCAGATTAAGTATTTTAGTCAAGGAGGCACACAATGTTAGCCTGAACTGCTAGTGGGGGTGCCAGGGCTAATGATTTTAAGACAGTAAACTCCAGATCTCTCCATTATAAAAGTACACCCCCCCTTTTTTTGTTAATCCTTACCCAAGGATATTTTTCCATTGATTTTTAGAGAGAGTAAAAGAGAGGGGGAGAGACACAGAGAGAGAAACATCGATGTGAGAGACACATCGATTGGTTGCTCCCCCAGGGGCCTACAACCAAGGTACGTGCCCTTGACTGGAATCAAACTGGGACCCTTTCAGTCCAAGGGCCGACACTCTACCCACTGAGGCAAACCAGCTAGGGCCATTTCCCTTTTATAACTGGTAATTAATGTGTTGGTTGATATTCTGAAACCATGTAACTATCAAGAGTTCCCTGAAAGCCATTTCATAGTGATTTTTTTTTTTTTTACTTTTTAAAAATCAACTACTGAGGCATAATTTATATACAATAAACTTATTTAAAAGTATATAATTTAATAATTTTGAAATATGAATATAGGAGTGAAATCATCACCACAACCAAGATACAAAACGCTTCCATCACCCCCAAAAGGTTTTCCATGTCCTTTGTAATCCATTCTTGCACTGTTAACTCCCAGGCTGATCTGCCTGCTGTCACTATAGATTAGTTTGCATTTTCCAGAGTTAGGTCTAACTGGAATCATAACTTGTAGTCTTTTGTATCTGGCTTCTATCACGCACAGCTTTTAATGATTTGAGATTCAAACACGTTGCTGCATGTTGCAGGACTTTATTTCTTTTGGCCCCTGAGTAGTATTCCAGTGGATGAATGGACCAGCTCATTTACTAACCTGTGGATGGGTGGTTTCGTTTGGGATTTCATGAACAAAGCTGCTGAAAACGTCTTCATTTCTTTTGGACTAATACCCATGAGTGGAATAGTAAGTGTATGTTTAAACTTTAATAAACTATCCCAGAGATTTCCAAGGTCAGTTTATATACCTTTTATATTCCCAGCAGCAGCTGGTAAGGGTTCTAACTGCCCGAGATTGTCACTTGGTCCTCTTTGTCAGTCATTTCATTTCCCAGTGATTTTAATTTCATTTTTAATGTTTTTTAAAAACATATTTTTATTGATTTCAGAGAGGAAGGGAAAAGGGGAGAGAGAGAGAAACATCAATGATGAGAGAGAATCATTCATCGGCTGCCTCCTGCATGCTCCCTACTGGGGATTGAGCCCAAAACCTGGGCATGTGCCCTTGAATGGAATCAAACCCAGAACCCTTCAGTCCACTGAGCCAAACTAGCTAGGACTTTAATGTTTTTATTGATTTCAGAGAGAGGAAGGGATAGGGAGAGAGAGAGAGAAACATTAATGATGAGAATCATTGATTGGCTGCCTCCTGCATACCCCTATCAGGGATCAAGCTGGAAACCAGGGCATGTGCCCTGACCTGGAATCGAACCGTGACTTCCTGGTTCATAGGTTGACGCTCAATCACTGACCCACACTGGCCGGGCCCCAGTGATTTTAAAATCCAGTAATGTTTTTTGCCTGAATTTGTTATGCATTTGTATGATTATGTCTACCTCCACCATCCCTGGACCTTATGGGGGAGAACTTTATTTCAACACAGTGCCTAGCATATAGTAGATGCTTAATATACATATTCAATAAATATCTGTAAAATGAATAAAATCTATTACTCCTCCAATAAAAAGATGGTAAGCTAAATATTTTTAAAGCTAATAAGTGACTTATCAGGAAGTTTCTGTCTACAACCATTTTGTGCATTACCCTGCATTTTCCCACTCAACCAGAGATGAGACTCAAACTTGACCTGATTCTGCTGCCCCTCAAGAGAGGCAAGTATATAAAAAGGCCGCTAAGTGCAGGCACCAAAACCCCAAGGCAGGGTTGTGTGGCTCAATCTTATGCCCTCCAGCAAAGGGCTTTAAAAATAGTAAATGTCAATTGTAATATTGTGCCCATGTAGGTGCTGCGATGCCCCGAAGACTGAGCCCTGGTTCTGTCACCAGGTTTTGTGAAGGTTTCCTCCTAAGAGTGGGGAAGAGAATGTAAGTGCTGCCACATTCTCTCAGCCAAGATCCTCCCCACAGAGATATACCCCGATCCCTTCCCAAGGGCCAGCTTCCCACCACATCTGGTATCTTAGAGCAACAGAATCTCCTGTGAAATGAGAGCACTTACGTCAAGTGCCTGGGCCATAGCAAGCACACAGTTAACGTGTCCGAAACAGAAAATGGGAGCGTCGCCGTGACGAAGGCCATCTTTGGCATTATTATTTTCATCAGCTGCTGGGCTTCCTTGACTCCAGGGGATTTTCCATTCCACAGGGACTAACTGAAATTAAGATGCACTAACAAAACTGTGGTCTATAGCTATTTATATGATATGGCCTGAATACATCATAAGTTGAGATGGAAAAGTAGGGGCCTTATGCCCAAATGAAACTGCTTCTGCCTGGGAACAGCTGCTTTCTCCGCCCTCGCCAGTGCTTGCTAGGCGTGCTGGGGACTGGTCACTACTCAGGAAGCGAAGCAGTTAAGGAAAGGACTGCCCCTCTTGCCCTGCCTCCTCCCACTACTAACAGAAAAAGGTGGTTTTTTTTTTTAAATCACAGAAAGAGGGAGAGGAGGTTCGGTCTCACACATTATTCAAAGGAATCGCTCCTAGGGAGTGCGGTTTTTAGTTCAATGACTGACGAGTGAGGCCTGGGCCTGGGGAATATATGCGGCAGAGCCCAGAGGAGCAGGCACTAGGCACTCCGCCTGCAGGGTACTAGCCCTCCTGGATGGAGAGGGTGACACTGGAAGCTGCCTCAGGGGGTTTCTCCACTGGTGGACAAGAATATTTTCCCCAACTGTGGGAAAAAAGCCTTGACTCAGAATTGGTACAGAGATCCGGGATTTGAATCCTTAGTTGTGTGACCACAGTGAGGTGGGAAGACAGTGTATTTATCCTGTGAAATTCTTCTCAGGACTGTGAACAAGCTCTAAAAATAAGTACTCACCCCAACTCCAGGGAGATAAACTCTGGACCGAACTGAATATTCCTACTTCCTGCCACGCACAGAGAGCTTAGATTAGCGGGGCCAACATTCTCTCTCAGGACTCAGCCTGCTATAGAAAGGAGCAGTGACTCCATGGCCCCGACCACTTTTCCATGAGGGTGAAAACTGGAAGAAAAAGCATTCCAGCCAGAAATGCAGTCTATCTGACCCCCAGCAAACCCCTCCCCGTGGTGACCTCAGAGCAGCTGCAGACGCTACATGCCCTCTCCCAGCCCTCCCCTGTCACCAGAGCTGCGAGAATAAAACCGAATACCTTATTAGCACAGCAGGCGCTGAGGCCATACCTGGGCTGGGGCTAAAAGCATCTGCAAATCAATCTGGAAGCTGCTCTACCTACTGGCCATTTGTTGAACACATTCCAACGTTAGGAAATACGAAACAAGGGTCCAAGAGCTCAGGGAAAAGACAGGTGCAAACCAGAGCCAATTTCACCCACAGGCTCTGGGCTAACCTCAGAACGTGGGGAGCGCTCCGATGCAGAGTCCTGGCAAGAGGGCACAGGAGCGCAAACTTTCAGACAACAAGGCAGTGGTCCTTTTCCTGTCACCTGTTTAGGAGGAGTTAGCAGCTGACTCACTAACTATGGGCAGGGGAGACGGCAGTCCCCGAACCCTGCCCTGGGCCGCCCTGGACCTAGGAGCTGCCTGAAAACAAAGCTTCTCTTCCTCTTCAACACCAAATTTTGTCCTCTTCTCAGATCAAAGGTTAGAATGCAGCTGACTGAGAGATGAAATTAAAAAATGATGCTCAAGGTACAGTGTCAAGTCAAACAGAAAATAAGCTGCAGGATAATATGTACACAATTTCATGTTTTTAAACTTTTTTTTTGGGGGGGGCAGTATTAGCAGAAAAAAATATTACAATTATTACTGATTACTTCTGGAGATTGGGATTATAAGGGACTTGCATTTTCTGTTATATACCTACTAGGGGCCCGGTGCACGAAATTCGTGCACTGGGTGTGTGTGGGGGGTGGGGGGGAGTGTCCCTCAGCCCAGTCTGCCCCCTCTCACATACTGGGAGCCCTCAGGCGTTGACCCCCATCACCCTCCAATCGCAGGATCGGCCCCTTGCCCAGGCCTGACGCCTCCGGCAGAGGCGTCAGGCCTGGGCAAGGGGACCATCATATCCCCCCAATCCCTGGCTCCGCCCCCCACCCAGGCCTGATGCCTCGGCCAGAGGAGTTGACCCTCATCACCCTCCGATCACCTATCACCGGATCGGCCCCTTGACCAGGCCTGAGGCCTCCGGCAGAGGTGTCAGGCCTGGGCAGGGGACCCCCAGCTCCCCGCGGTTGCAGGCTTCGCCCCTGCCCAGGCCTAACGTCTCTGGCCTAGGCGTCCAGCCCGGGCAGCGGGGACCCGCAGCTGCAGCAGCCCCGTGATCGTGGGCTTCGCTTTAGGCCCAGGCAAGGGACCCCTAGCTCCCGGGACTGCCAGCTTCGACCGTGCCCAGCTCCCATCGCTGGCTCCACCCCTACTTCCTGCTATCACTGGCCAGGGCGGAAAAGGCACCTGATTCTCCGATCATGGCTGGGGGGCAGGGCAAAGGCGGCCCCAGGGCCGCCTTTGCCCTGCCCCCCAGCTCTTAGCTCCCCCCTGGGTTTCCGATCACTGTCAGTGGCAGGGGGCTTCTTCCTGCTTTCCCTTTCGCCTCCCGGCATTGTGCCTACATATGCAAATTAGCCGCCATCTTGTTGGCAGTTAACTGCCAATCTTAGTTGGCAGTTAATTTGCATATAGCCCTGATTAGCCAATGAAAAGGGTATCGTCGTACGCCAATTACCATTTTTCTCTTTTATTACTGTTGACTAGAAGCCCCATGCACAAAAAATTTGTGCACTGGTGGGGGGGGGAGGGGTCCCTCAGCCCAACCTGTGCCCTCTCACAGTCTGGGACCCCTCGGGAGATAACCACCTGCTGGCTTAGGCCCGCTCCCCTGGTGGCAGATGGCATGCCCAATCCTGAGATGTCTGCCCCTTCTACCCCGGCCGCAGATGGCAGGCTCCGATGCCACGCTGGGTTGGGCGGCTGCTCAGATCGGGCTGCCGCCCGCCCCATCCACCCCGCCCCGCACACAGCAGGCCCGGATCCCATGCTGGGGCAGGCGGCGGCTCGGGATCCCGCTGCCACCTGCCCTGCCCCGCACACGGCAGGCCAGGATCTCGCATTGGGGCGGCGCAGTGGGATCTGCCTGCAGTATCCAAATTAGCCGCCATCTTTGTTGGCAGTTAATTAGCATATCATGCTGATTAGCCAATGGGAGGCATAGTGAAGGTACGGTCAATTACCATGTTTGTCTATTATTAGATAGGATAATATTGAATTGCCCTAGCTGGTTTGGCTCAGTGGATAGAGCATCAGCCTACGGATTGAAGGGTCCTGGGTACGATTCCAGTCAAGGGCGCATGCCTGGGTTGCATGCTTGATCCCCAGTAGGTGGTGTGCAGAAAGCAGCTGATCAATGATTCTCTCTCATCATTGATGTTTCTATCTCTCTCCCCCTCTCCCTTCCTCTCTGAAATCAATAAAGCTATCATTCAGAATTGAAGGTCAGATAAAGGGCTTCACAGATAAGGAAAAGCTAAAGGAGTTCACCACCACTAAACCAGTATTATATGAAATGCTGAAAGGTATCTTTTAAGAAGAGGAAGAAGAAGAAAAAGGTAAAGATACAAATTATGAACAAATACACATCCATCAACAAGTGAATCTAAAAATCAAGTGAATAAATAATGATGAACAGAATAAACTGGTGATTATAATAGAATCAGGGGCATAGAAAGGGAGTGGACTGACTATTCTTGGGGGGGAAAGGGGTGAGGGGGCTGCGGGAAGAGACTGGACAAAAATTGTGCACCTATGAATGAGGACAGTGGTGGTGGGGGGGGGGGGCGGAGGGTGGGAGGGGAACCGGGTGGAGGGGAGCTATGGGGGGAAAAAAGAGGAACAACTGTAATAACCTGAACAATAAAGATTTAATGGAAAAAAATAATATTGAGTTAATGCTAATATTCTTTTTTTTTTAAAGAGATGAGACAGATAATCTGTATTGCCAACAAACATCTCTCTTTTTAAAATATCCTCATCCAAGGATATATTATTGATTTTAGAAAGAGGAAAGGAGAAAAAGAGAAACATTGATGTGAGAGAGAAATATTAATTGTTGCCGTCTGTGTGCACCCTGACCAGAGATTGAGAATCTGCAATCTAGTTATGTGTCCTGACTGGGAACCAAACCCTTGACCTTTCAGTGCATGGGACAACGCTCCAATCAAATATGCCACACCAGCCAGGGCAATACTAATATTCTTAAAAGTGATAATATTGTAGTTATGGAGGAGAAAGTCCTTAAGTTTAGGGACCTATGCTGAGATTTTTAGGAGTGAAGTGACATAGAGCCTGCAGTTTACTTTCAAATGGTTCAACAACTATAAAAATTAGGCAAGTAAGGGGAAATGTGCAAAATGTCTACTGGTGACTACTGAGTGACTGTTGTATGACTCTTACAACTTTTTTTAAAAATATATATATTTTTATTGATTTCAGAGAGAAAGAGGGGGGGAGAGAGAGAGAGAGAGAGAGAGAGAGAGAGAGAGAGAGAGAGAGAGAAACATCAATGATGAGAGAGAATCATTGATCGGCTGCCTCCTGCATGCTCCCTATTGGGGATCGAGCCCGCAACCTGGGCATGTGTCCTTGACCAGAATCCAACCTGGGACCCTTCAGTCCGCAGGCCAACACTCTATCCACTGGACCAAACAAGCTAGGGCTCTTACAACTTTTCTATAGATTTTACAATTTTCAAATTTAATAGTTGAGGAGGAAAGAAAAAGAGTCACGGATATTTACATTTAACGGTAAAGTCTGACCGGCAATAGGAAGGAAGACCAAATGCCTGGAGGGTGAAGCTTAGAGCAATGACTAGCACACACTGAGCACTCACTCCTGTGTGCCAGGCACCTTGCTCAGCGCCTCACAGACAAGTCTTCCTGCACCCTCACAGCAGCCCTGGGAGGCAGGTCTGTCATCTCCTTCAGTTTATAGATGAGCAAATGGCAGAACAAAGATTCTAACCCCAGGCTACCTAGATCTGAAGCTCTGTATCACTAAAATGCCTCCCTAGCTAATCTGTTTATTATTTTAAGAATACCAGGAAAAAACCCTACATGGGCCCAACAACGGGGGAATGGTTTAAATAATCTGTGATACAGCCATTTAATGGAACAAGATGCAGCAATTAAAAGTCATGTTTGCAGTCCTGGCCAGTGTTGCTCAGTGGTAGAGCATCAGTCCACACACCTAAGAGTCATGGGTTCAATTTCTGGTCAAGGGCACGAACCTTGCAGGATTGCAGGTTCATTCCTGGTCCCAGGGGCACGTGAGGAAGGTAACCAATCAACGTGTCTTCCTCACATCAATATTTCTATTTCCCTCCCTCTCGCTCTAAAAATCAATGGAAAAATGCCCTTGGGTGAGGATTTGCAACAATAAAAGTCATGTTTTGTCTGGTTTAAAAAGCAGTTGTTCTTGCCCTGGCTGGTGTGGTTCAGTTGGTTGGAGTGTCATCCATTACACCATGAGATGGCCAGTTCGACTCCTGGTCAGGGCACGTACCTAGGTTGTGGGTTGGATCCTCAGTCAGGGTGGGAGCAAGAGACAGTCAATTGATATTTCTCTGTCAACCTCTCCTTTCTCTTGTCTCTCCCCCCATTCCTCTCTCTAAAATCAGAAAAAGTAATAATTAAAAAGTGGTTATCAAAAAATGGTTCTCCGCCAAAACCGGTTTGGCTCAGTGGATAGAGCGTCGGCCTGCGGACTGAGGGGTCCCGGGTTCGATTCCAGTCAAGGGCGTGTGCCTGGGTTGCGGGCACATCCCCAGTGGGGGGCGTGTAGGAGGCAGCTGATTGATGTTTCTCTCTCATCGATGTTTCTAACTCTATCTCTCTCCCCTCCTCTCTGTAAAAAATCAATAAAATATATTTAAAAAAAAAAAAAATGGTTCTCCAACTCAACTCTTGGTTACTAAACTCTTTTTCTGCAGAAAACAGGAGTAGGTAAACTGGTGGGTGAATTCAGGACTCTTTTACTTCATCTAAGTTATGCTTAAAAATTTTTAAGAACTATCACATGACATATTTTGAATTATGTAAAGGTATACATACACATATGCAGAGAAATAAGATTATAAGGAAATACATTAAACCATTAACAGAGGTTTTCACTAAGTGAAGATCAACTAACCTTTAAATTCTTTTCATTATTCTTTTGCTGAATTTCTACAAATAAACATATTTTAATTATATAAATAGGAAAAAGTTCTCTTAGGAAATGGAGTACACAAGGTCCACACCTGAACATGCAGACTAAGCTCATAGATACTATGTTGAATTTTCTCCTTAAGACAAAGAAGAAAACAACAGAATTCAGATATCCCAGAGTAAAACCCACTCACTCAATCAACAATGAGTGTATACTGGGTGCCAGGCTCTAGGGAGACAGGAGAACAGAGACTCCTGTTCTCAGGAAGTGGAACTGTGCCTGAGGAGAACTACCAGGAAGATGACATCAAAGTGCTGCTGGGGTGGGGGAGTCTGGAAGAGTGAGGGCAAGTTTCAGAGGCAGGAGAAATGTGGGATATTTCAGACATACGAAGGGCATATGCAAAGCAGAGTAATAATACAAAGGAAGTCTGCTTGGTCCATGTTCTTCTAAAGTATTGTTTGTATTCATGTAAAACAATTCGAAATCAATGCCCACCGTAGTATAAAACAGAAAGAAGGGGGTGGGGGCAGAAGAGAGAAAAGGAAGGATGAAGGGAGGGGAGAGGAGAAGAGGGCGGGAAGGCAGGCAGACAATGACAGCATGACAGCACTGGGTATGAGAGGGAGAGGTCAGGAGTGTGGCCGGCAGCTGGCAGGCAACGAGGAGCCAGGAAGAGGTTTTCAGTAGAACTGTCACATGCTCAGGATGGACTGAGAAGGGTGCGATGGTGGGGCAGCGGAACTCAAGTGGAGGGGACAGAGCTAAGAGATGACCAAGTAGAAGCGATGGACTTGGGAAGTGATTAGCTAAGTCGGAGATGTCCCTGAAGCTCCGAGCTTTTTGGTGAGAGGGGACAGTCGTGCAGTCTAACAGAGCTTTCAGAGAAGCAGCAGCTTGGTGGCAGACTGTGGGCCGGGTGGAGGAGGTCTTCATATCTGAAAGGTTTCACAAGTAGAAGAGCAAGGAGAGGTATATTTTGTCACTGGGTGTAAAGAAAAGCTAGAGGGCATGGGGACAACATTCAAGCACCTGGTACCACCACAGGGGAGCCACGGGAGGAGGCCACTCACAAAAGGCTCCTGAGAAGGGGAAGCTCTCCCAGACAGGAAAATCCAAACTAGTAAGTGCAGAAGGAATTAGAGTTAGAACTATGGTGAGCAGGGTCTCAGGCAAGAACCATCAATGGATACTAAAACTAGTGGGCGAAAGTGTTAGGAGAAACCAGACATTAGAGTCTCAAATCACCTCCCTACACAATCCTTACTCATTACAAAGGGGCAAATAGTAGCTTTACAGTGGAGAAGCCTGGCAGGCACCACCACCTCAATCAAGGGATCAAGACATCTCCAGTGATGGGGCAAACTGACATCACATGCCACCTGCCGTGAGGCAGTGAGGACACAGCACTGCTTCCCTGCGATTTCTGCCACAAGCACACCCCTGAATCTAATCATGAGGAAACGTCAACAAAACAAAACAAAACTAAAAAATAGCCATCTTGAGGAACATCCTACAAAATAACTGCTCTGTACTCTTTAAAACTATCAAGGCCATTAAAAACAGATAGACTAAATGGTTTTAGATTAAAGAAGACTTAAGAGACCTGACAATTGTATGTAATCTCTCACAAAAAAATTATCTTTTACTACACAGGACATTTTAATGGAACTAATGAAATGAAAATGTCTATAGATTATATAGGTTAGTACTGCATCAGTGTTAATGTCCTAGTTTTTAAAATTACATGGTGATGTAAGAGAATGTTTTTTTAGGAAATATCCACTGAAGTATTTAGGAGTAAAGCTGCATCATACCTGTAACAAACATTTCAGGAAAAAAGATACAAATATGTAGAGAAAGAATGATACAGGGAATATGGTAAAATGTTAACATTTATGGAATTTTTTGTTACTTCAAATTGTTACAACTTATGATTTTCCTATAAATCTGAAATAAGTTAAAAAATAAAGGGAAAAAGAGCCCACCCCTCCTTCCAATGCCACAAACTATCTCTCTGAAACATTGGTGCAACTAGAAAGAATTTAATCACCCAATTGCTTTGTGTAGATTTCCTCCTGGCCCAAGGGAGAGGTGCCAGGAAGAAACAGATACAAAACCAGCGTCTAGCCCTGGCCAGTGTGGCTCAGTTGGTTGGAGCGTTGTTCCATGAACTGGAAAGTCGGGGCTCTGATTACCCACCATGGCACATACCTGGGTTGTGGTTTGATCCCCAGTCAGGGCCAGTACAGGAGGCAACCGATCAATGTTTATCACATTGATGTTTCTCTCTCCCTCCCTCTCTCTAAAACCTATAAACATATCCCCTGGTGAGGATTAAAAAACAAAAACAAAACCATGGACACTCAGAAAAAGCCTTGGTTACAGAATGGACTAAACAAAGCTGCAGGTCTGCTGTTTCAACGCTAAGCCTGGTGTGCTGCAGAGAAAACCCTGGAAATAATGACAAAGTCTTTAGCCGGCTTCCATTTGAAACCTACATTCCCTGGTTCTGCACATCCTGAGGGAATATTAAAACCAGTCACCCAACTTAGCATGATGCTGCTTAAATTATCAGCAGAGCCTGGCAGGGTGTGCACACCACACAATACTTCCTATCACTACAGATAACACCGGAATCAGGAAGAACACAGAGGGAGACCATAATCCCCACCTTGGTTTCAAATCAGTTTAAGCCTATATTCTTGAGCTCAACTACTAATGCTCAAGAATTCATGTAATCCTGTGCCCACTGTACCTCCTTCTCCCCAAAGCTCATCAGCTTTGAAAGCATCCAGGAGAAGAACAAGGGAAACAGCATGAAACTAGAAGCTCCAGGGGTTTCAAAAGAGAGGCCAGAAGACATGTTGTAGGAATTCTAAGTGAATGAAATGTATGTTTTAACACAGGTAAAATTGTGTCACTTCAATACAAAGAAGAAAAAATTTAAGACAGTTGGCTTTCACATAACACCAAGTTGTCAGTGGAATTGAAATGTAGTTGCTTGATAGAAGATACCCAAGCTGTTTTGTGTTTTTTTTTATCTCCATTAAAAGAAATTTTTTTTAAATCTCTCAAAACATGAATCTCAGGCACTATAACAGTTACAACTAGTCATTCATTTTATTAAACCAAAATGTATTACCATTTGTGTCTAGTCTGGTACTGAGGACACAATGAGAAATAAGACCCTTTCCCTGCCCTCTAGAAGCTGACAGGCAGGCAGGCTGCATGCTATGACAGGGAGCTGGGGGCACAGAGAAGACACCTAGATGGGCGACAACTGCAGCCGTGAGAACAGGACAGCTCCCGTGTTCTGAAAGCTCTACTGGACCTGGCACCACAGCCTCACAACTATGGAGATGGAGGGAGGAACCCGACAGCTGTCGGGACTGCTCAGCTCCTTCTCAGAACGCATCTCACACTAAGCGAGAGCTGATTCCAGAATCTCTAGAGGGCTTAGCCTCTGGAAAGCATGCTGTGTAGACAGTGAAAGCTGTAATTGGCACTGAGGTAACACACTTACCTGTGGCTTCAATGTACTCAATGCATCTCTCAATAAAAACAGGAATTGGCTTCTCGGGAGTCACGACGGTTGTTAAGGGGACCCCAAAATAGTTACTCTCCCAGGTTGCCTTTGTGATGGATGGCCGGGGTTTAGGCTTTGGTTTCTGTCCAAGAAAGAGAAAAGAAAGCAGAAAAATAAAGTGAGTCTCATCATGCACCTACACATCAGGAAGGCTTCCCGGGGAGAACTCACAGTGAGTGGTGCGGAAACTGCTGGAAAGGTTCCAAGCAGGACAGAGAGACCCACTTGTTCATCTCACTAAGTTTGCATTTTCTAGCCTCCAAGTATCACACAAGCTGCCAGTAAGCTGCCTCATAATCACACCTTGAGCAAGAGACTGCAGTGCCAGAACAAAGGTGTTTATAAGAAGCAGGCCATGTTTATTTAATAACAATGAAATGACTAGCCACCGCCTTTATCAGGGGTGCACTGGCATAAACAGGAAGTTTTCCAAACATCCCGAATGGCAATAGATGTTATACACTCAAAGATGACTAAACTAGCCGAAACCGGTTTGGCTCAGTGGATAGAGCGTCAGCCTGCGGACTCAAGGGTCCCAGGTTCGATTCCGGTCAAGGGCATGTACCTGGGTTGCGGGCACATCCCCAGTAGGAGATGTGCAGGAGGCAGCTGATCGATGTTTCTAGCTCTCTATCTCTCTCCCTTCCTCTCTGTAAAAAATCAATAAAATATATAAAAAAAAAAAAAAAAAAAAAAGATGACTAAACTCTTAAAAAGATAAAAGATGGAATTGAAAACTAGTAACTTACTCTTTCCAGAACAGAGATAGACCATGTATTCTGCTAAGGCTGAAAGCCCCCAGTGAGAATTCCCTTAGATACATCACCTGGTATCAATGGCTTCTGCATTTGAAAAGGGCAAAACTAACTCATCAAAGATAACTCTGTCTTTCCTTTCTCAGCAGTCACCTTCCTCATACAGTAGGAGTAGCAGCTGCAACTACTTGAGAGCTTACTATGTACTAAGCAAGTCCCAAATATTATTCCTTTTAAACCTCATGATATTCCATTTTACCAAGGAATAATGTCACATACCTAAATGACACAACTAGTAAGCGACAGTGCTAGGATTCGAACACAGGAGGGTCTGTCTCCAAAGATCCTGTCAGTAGTTATTACTGTTAGGAGTTACCCAGATTGTAGTGTATCTTTAATCATTTATCCAACATACAGTCATTGTCTGCCTAGCCCAAGAACTTTTGAAAAAACACAATGAACCCATTGGTCAAGAGCACAGGTTTTGCAGTTAGCCAGACTTGGGTAGGTAACTGAATTTTTCTAGGACTCAGCTTCATCTGTAGAATGGGGTTCCTAACACCCAAACCCACAGATCTGCTGTGAGTCTGGAGTGAAATAATTCATATAAAGCACTTAAGCAAGTGTATGCTGCATAGTAAGTATTCAATTGATGGAGGCTCAATTTTCTAGCTAACTTAGATTGTTAGAAGATACCTCTTCATCTTGTTCTAATATTGGGGGAGAGGGGAGTATAAGATTAAAATTTATTGTCTATGTACTAGTACTATGGTTAGAAGGCTTTATGGTGATTAGAAATAGCTTCCTTGCAACTTAAAAGCTTCATTTTTAAAATTCCTTAAGACCAACTAATTTGGAAGTCTCAGTTTTATTGAAGAACAGTGCTGCTATTAGTTTTGACAGCCAAATTCTGCCAAATTGAGATTGGTAAAAAGAATCACCAAAATCCAGAGTCTTCTTTGCATACTCAGATTCTAGAGCTAATAGGCTAAACAGAATGGAGAGAATATTGTTTGATTCATTGTGATCTGGCTTCAAACATGTATAAAGATAGAAGCTCTCAGCCCGTCTTCCCTTTAGTAAGAACTCACATTGTTGGGCAACTACTGTATACTGGGTGCTGAGCCACTTCCCTTCCATCATATCATTTCACCCTCACGTCCATCTTGTGAGCAGGTTGCTGTCCCTGAGATGCTAAGTCACTTAACCAAAGTCACAGAACTTGTCTGTCAGGGTTCAAACCTAGGTCTATTAGATTCTAAAGCTTAAATTCTTTTTTTAAAAAAATATATTTTATTGATTTTTTACAGAGAGGAAGGGAGAGGGACAGAGAGCTGGAAACATCGATGAGAGAGAAACATCGATCAGCTGCCTCCTGCACACTCCCCACTGGGGATGCGCCCGCAACCAAGGTACATGCTCCTGACCAGAATCGAACCCGGGACCCTTGAGTCCGCAGGCCGATGCTCTATCCACTGAGCCAAACCGGTTAGGGCAAAAGCTTAAATTCTTTATGTTGCACTTCACATAAGTACAGGATGCTAGGGAGACAGTCTAGATTGGTTCTTTCATGTAAAGATACATCATAAATCATTTATTTGTTTTTCCTTATTTCTTTGTAAAAAGTGTGAAGTCAGAGCCTGCTTGCCTTGGCAGTCTATACGGGGAGATATCGGCAGCTACTCCCCACAACCTGAGAGGCTATGTCACTGGTCTCACAAGGAATGGGCATACTGCAGTGGGCCAGGGCCAGGCTTGTGGAGTGTGTGGCTCTTCTCTGCGTCCTAAGGATCCACTCACATTCCTCCGTACTGAATCAGTTAGCTGATAGCAGGTTGAATGAAATAGAGACTGGACTGTCTTTCCCTTTGGGTTGTCACTTCAGGTAATGTCAGCCCGCAGCCTAGAAATGGGCTTGTTCCTTCTTTCATATATATTTTATCCTCTGTGTCCTTTTTTCTTGCACTTGTTTGCACAGGAAGTCCTCAAAGAATCTCAGACTAAACAGGAAGTGATCTGTTTTCTCTATAAAGGGTATCAAAAGGAATGAGAATGGGCAGGATAAGGAAAGGGAACAGTTGACTCAGACCTAGAAGCTAGTTTAGCAGCTTTTATGTAGAGACCCCTACTTTTAAGTTTACAGGTTGTACAAATTTGTAAGTAACCTGCCCTTCTAAATTGGTCTTATTAACTTGGAAATGAACTGAATCACTGAAGATACACCTGGGTCCCTTTACCTTGATCCTATTTTGTTACCCACCTCTTTAGATGGTGTTTTAACAAAGGCCAAAATCTCAGTTATATTTCTGTGGTTTTAGGAAATTTCCCATATTTTAGATCATTTTTTTCCTTATGTGTGCTTCAAAATACAGGGATTGAATTATTTTGGAGCAAATATATCAACAATATTTATGAGCATGGACTTTGGAGAAAGGGAAGACTGGGCACTATGACAACTATTTCAAATAGCTATAGGACGATCTCATGGAAAGAGAACTGAGTTTACACGATTTCCAAGGGTCATGCTGGGAAAGAGAAGAGGAATACACAGAAAGGCAATTTTGGCCAATATAAACAGAAAGTTAAAAAACAAGAAAACCCCAGCTGTTTAAAAAGGATGGGAACCGCTGTGTAAGTATTCAAAGCAGAGGCCGCAACCTACCTGCCATACCCGTCAAGGAGATTCTGCTATCAAATGGAAGGCTTTAAAATGAGACGTCTCAGAGATAGCCCCCTCACCTTGAAGGGTCGAGATCTAGTTTAGCACTTCAACTTACAAATACAGAAACAGAGAGTAAGCTTTAACAGCGTCAACTCCCCTTACTGAATGACATGGATTCATATTCTTTCTCTCTCTCTCTCTCTCTCTCTCTCTCTCTCTCTCTCTCTTAAACTCTGATTTACAGACTGTCACATACCCCCTTGAAATAAATGAAGGCTCTGTAGGGTGTTACAAAATAAGGTAAGGAATTCTTGTGCAACTAATTCTAAACCTTCTTAGTAAGCAAATCAGACTGTGGTGCATGCCAAGAGTTGGGCCAGACTGCTGATACAACAAGCACCACATCAGGTATCTGAAGAGTCCTGGGCAAATGGAAGATGGAAATGCCATTCTTCTGAGTGGCCTGCCAGATGTCTCAGTCCCCGGTCAGACATGTGTCACTCATTAGGAGTCACTAGAGCCCTTTCACCAGCAGGTCCTTGGAGAGCAGAAAGTAACAGCATGCTAACATCCATCTTCTTTTGGGGGCACTCACTTAGCAGGCTAAATTGAGAAAAAGAATCTAGCCAGAGGAAACCAAGCCCTGAGAATAATCTACACATCTGTGTCTCCAAGTTTAGAGTCTGACTGAGTCAAAACCGGAAAATAATAGTGATTCATTAGGAGCGGTCGTGTGCAGAACACTGTGCTAGGTGCTCTGAGCAATTAACTGAACTTCACAGCCAGCCTTCAAGTGAGAGCTATGAGCCTCATTTTACAGATGAGAAAACAGGCCCAGAGAGACTCAGCCCCAGCACCGAGCCAGCCAGGCAGCAGGACGCAGAGGCTAGTGATCGGTGAATGCCAAAGCCCCGCGGTTCTTTCCCTAATAGGGACTAGCTTCATGATGAAATGCCACTGACATAAACAAAGGACTGGGTCCACTTGAATCATCCTCACCTTGCCTTTTTGGATAAATATATTCTGAATGAATGACAGTCCACTGTTTTTACTTCAGTTTCCTTAAGAACACTGTGCCTGATTCTTAGTCTTGATACTTATCAGGTGGCAAAGGAAATAGCAATGAACCACTAGTTTATGGCAGTGTACTGCAAAGAAATGGGGATTGGAATTTGCCTCTGGCCTCTTGGCATTTCCGAAATGAGAAAAGAGCATTAACAGGAAAGTCCCAACTTTGCCAGAGCAGGAAGACGTCTGTCGCTTGCCCCTCCATGTCCACAAGGGCAAGAAAAAGACTAGAATTCAAGCCCAGGAGTAACAAACAGGCTGGAGAAGGGCCCCTTCTATCAGACTATACAATACCTGGGTTCCAGAGCCTGACGTGTAGTAGGCACTTAATACATTTCCTGAACAAAACCAGTTTCTAAGAATGCGCGGGGCTAATGTCTCTTGATAGCTTTTCAGGTTTAGATGAGAACTACCACTGTGGGTTCAGAGGTTTTTCTTCTCACACTGTGCTGTTCTCACTAGGATGTGAAGAGGTGAGGGTCAGAGGTCTTGTTCACACAGACAGTGCTATCACAGACAATCAATTCCCTGCATGACTCTGAGGGCACCAAACAGGGATAGTACTTCATATACACGTACGGCCATTTTCCTACTGGGCTAAGTTTCTAGAGGGCAAGAATCTTGGCATTTTTCTTTTTGAATGAATTATAGCCCAGGTCACATAGCAAACTAGCAGCAGAGCTAACATGAGGACTAAAGTCATCTCTCGCCGTCAATGAACTTACAATCTAATTGGTAAGAGAAGACATATACCACAGTAAACAAAGTTGATCTAGATATCAGATGAGTTAAGTACCAACTGAGCCACAAAGAAGTCTCTCATGGTGCCAATGGAGAGGTCAGTCACCCTTACTGGATAAAGAGAATTCTATCTTCTGTAGGAGCAACAGGTATAGCTATGTAGTGATGCTGAACAGTCAACCTCAAATATTCTCTCCTGGTCTCCATGTCAAATTAGTTATCCAGATTTTAGGGTCAGAAAATATGGTCACTAGAGTTGTACCACCTAGCCCAGCCTTTTAAATGATTGGTAACATCTCTAATAAAGGAAATAAAAAAACATTCTCTCTCTCTCTCTTTTTTGTTTTTAAAGGAGGAACAGGGACAGTGACCTCTGAGTGGGGACAATTCTCCCTTTTCCGAGTGAAACTGATATAAGCAAAGTCCTAGAAGGTCCCACACATGGTCGCATGGTTTGTCAAGTTGTGTGATGGCACACCCTGGACTAACTGTAGCTGGTATGATAGAAAAATCGAAAGATTCCTTCATTGGCCAGCTGGCATGGTTCAGTGGTTGAGCGTTGACCTATGAACCAGGAGGTCACAGTTCAATTCCTGGTCAGGGCACATGCCCGGGTGTGGGCTAGATCCCTATTGTGGGGTGTGCAGGAGGCAGCCAATCAATGATTCTCTTTCATCATTGATGTTTCTATCTCTTTCTCTCTCTCCCTTCCTCTCTGAAATAAAAATATATTAAAAAATAAAAGAAAGATTCCATCAAATGTGTCACTGTCACTACAGGTTTACTCAAAGCACTTTCTTGCATTCCATATTCACATTACCGAGTTCTGATTGGCTATGATTCTCTCACATTTCCCACAGTGCTTCAAAAAGACCTTTTCTTTTCTTTTTTAAAAATCCTCAGTCAAGCCAAAACCGGTTTGGCTCAGTGGATAGAGGGTCGGCCTTCGGACTGAAAGGTCCCAGGCTGGATTCCGGTAAAGGGTATGTACCTGGGTTGCGGGCACATCCCCGGTGGGGGATGTGCAGGAGGCGGCTGATCAATGTTTCTCTCTCATTGATGTTTCTGACTCTCTCTCTCCCTTCCTCTCTGTAAAAAATCAATAAAGTATATTTTTTAAAAAAAATCCTCACTCAAGGATATTTTTCCATTGATTTTCATAGAGAGTGGAAGAGAGAGGGAAAGAGAGAAATATCGACGTGAGGGCCCAGGCTGGGAGGAGCCTACAACTGAGGTATGTGCCTTTGACAGAACCAAATCTGGGACCATTCAGTCCTTAGGCCAATGCTCTATCCACTGAACTAAACCGGCTCAGGCTCAAAAAGACCTTGCCAATGAAGCTATTTGCTCATGCCCCACATGCATTCTTGGTTAACTGGTGCTCCCCCTTCTGTCTCCGATCAAACCAAAGCCCAAGTTTAAGAGAAAACCCGAGGGTGGGTTTGTTCTTACTGGCGAAGGCTATTATGAAAGCACAAGTGCTCAGACTTGTCTCCTTCAGGCTGGCAGTCAGTACTATGCTGGGGTCACTCACCATCTCAGGGCATCTTCGTTTAGGGAGGAACAGGAAGTATCACTGAGTCTCAGCTTTCCTAGCATCCCTAATCCCCTCGACCACCCTGGCCCGTTTACTCAGTGGTTAGAGCATAGGCCCATGGACCAAAGGGTCGTGGTTCAAGTTCCGGTTAAGGGCCTATACCTTGATTGGAGGTTCTCGAGCCCTGGTCGGGGGACGTATAGGAGACAACCAATTGATGTGTCTCTCTCAAATCCATGTTTCTCTTTCTCCCTCTCTTTCACTCTCTCTTGAAATCAATGAAAAAATTTCCCTCTGGGGAGGGTTAAAATAAAATAAAGGCATGATGTCTAGCAAATATGGATCAATCCCTGTTGTTGTTTCAGACTGAAAGGCCAACGCAATATGGGGCTGCGGGGCTGGGGGTGGTGGTGGTGGTCTACTAGTTCCAGGAAAGTTTTTAAAAAAATATGTTTTTATTGATTTGAGAGAGAGAAAGACAGAAACATTGACATCAATCAGTTACCTCCTGTATGCACCCCAGGCGGGTAACGAACCTTCAACTCAGGCATATCCTCTGACCGGGAATCGGATTGGTGATCCTTTGGTGCACAGAGCGATGCTCAACCAACTGAGCCACACTGGCCAGGGCCCAGGAAAATTTTTACAAACATCCTTCTTGACTCAATACTCACTGAATGTGGACTTCCCAGAGCTACACGCCAGTCTTTACCTGCTTCCCTGTTCTCCAACATTGGAGAAAACGAATTCCGAAGGCCTTTCTCTAGGGAAGTGGAGGTGATTCCTGACCAGAGCAGAAATAATCTGGTCCTTACAAAGATGTTTCAGTATCACTAGGTGTTGGAGGGAACAAGTTGACTCAGTGAAGATCAGAGCAATCCCCTGTTCTTTGAAAAGAGATTTGGGTTGCCTATTGTAATATATATACAGAGAGCAGGTGTGCTGTAAGCTAAAGGCAAATAGTTAAAGATAGTCTATTTTTATTACCAAAAACACACTACAGCAGTGCGTTAGGCTTAAAATAAACTGAGAAACGAATGACACCAGTTCAAAATAATTTCTCAGAGTTCCAGCTGCTATTTCAGTGTCTCCATGCCTTTTTTGTCTTCTACTCAACTAGATTCTGAAGCTAGAAACAAACAGCACCATGCTGTTCTTAGGAGGCAGTGTGGGCAAATGGGCTTTTTTCAGATAATTTGTTTAAAAGGAACAAATTGACTCGACTGACTGACTGAGTGGTCCAAATGTGTGCCTGGCTACTGAACAGCACCATCTTTCTAGTAGACTGGATTCTAGAAACCCCCCGGAAGTGGAAGTCAGTGGACCAGGCTTCAAAAATCTCAGCTCCTCCTCTCGACTAACTTGGGCAGGGTATTTAATCTCTCTGAGCCTATTTTCTCATCTCCCAAACCCAAAATTTTAAAAAAATCACTGATAAGAGAAATAGATGAAAACTATTATGAAAACGCCTGGTATGTACCTGGTACACAATAGGTAGGTATTTAAAAAGGTAGCAAAGTACAAAACCCTTTGTATGGTATGCACAGCCCTGCTACTTAGCCTGGTTCTACTTCACTTTTTGCAGTAACCACTCTAGGTTTCTTTCAACTCTTTGAACATGCCATGTTTTTGCAGCTCCAAGTTTCATACTGTTTTCTTGAAAGCTCCCCTCATGAAACCCCCATCTTCACTGACTCTGCCTGCCTCACCCTAGAAGTCTCAGCTTTATGTATCATTTCTTTGGAGAGCTTTCCCAGATATACTTGCTACATAATTTCACAGTACCCTGTACCTCCCTTCTAGTAACATTCAAAATGCATGTGAGTTCATGCTTAACATCTATCATCCCTGTGACTTGAGCTAGATCAGCACAAGTGCTCATTAAACGCCTATGCACTGCATGGTTTCCTTCCTAAAATAATGAATAAGCATGAGTTTTGGAGCAAAAGTATTGCTCTTAAAAAATACAATTCGCCAAAACTGGTTTGGCTCAGTGGATAGAGCATCAGCCTGCGGACTGAAGGGTCCTGGGTTCGATTCCAGTCAGGGGCATGTACCTGGGTTGCGGGCATATCCCCAGTGGGAGATGTGCAGGAGGCAGCCGATCGATGTTTCTCTCTCATCGATGTTTCTGACTCTCTATCTCTCTCCCTTCCTCTCTGTAAAAAATCAATAAAATATATTTTTAAAAAAAACACACAATTCATTCGAAAACTAGAAAATCCAAGGTCAGGTCGGTGCCCCCACCCCATTAAGACCAGGGTATTTATTTGGCCTCAAAGCTCACTGAGTAGGACCAGCCCTTTGGAAGCACACACTGAGAGTCTTTTCTGAGCAGGTCAAAAAAATCTTATTCCATACCATTCAGCCTGTCTGTCAAATGCAACATCCCTCCCTGGGGAGGGAGCAGCCCAATTCCCCAGCTGGTTTGTATTCACACTAGAAACTTTAACTCCGTTCTAGGCCTCACAAAATGAGAGCTGTGTCCACACAAAGCCACAACAACTAGCCAATTCACTGAATCCAATGAAATAAGCCAATTCACTGGGAGGAACACAAACTGTCAAACTGGGTACTTGGTGCCTTATAGACCAAACAATGCGTGATTGAATTGGTTTGCTTTTCAATAGGATGTCTTGTCATGTGGTAGGCTCCAGTGAGTGAAAGATTTTCTTTATCATTCTGTTTTGTCTTTTAAAAAAAAACAAACAAAAAAAAAAACACACAAAAATAAGAGCACATAAGATAGAAGGGTAAATAACCAATAATGGCTTCTCTTTAATTTGTGGTCAAACACACCAAATTCAGCAATTTGAGCTTGCCCAAAAGGCACATTTTGTGGAGCAAGGCACCCCAGCCTGTTTTTTTTTGCTTTAAAATAAGGCCCTGCCAGTCCTGATCTCCTCTTTGCAAACGCATGGCACTGGGAGACAGAGACCATGTGCAACAACAGCTCTTTACAGACAAAGCATCTATTCATAGACCCCACTCAAGTGCAATCGTAGATTTTCAATTTCATTCAGCTGAGTGCGGAAGACTCCCACTATGAGGGTGGGTTGCTAAATGGTTCAGCTGGGAAAAGGACCCAGAATGAGAGTCAGCTCTACAGTCTGCACTTTCATTAGCAGAAATGAAAGCGAGTCCCTCACTCCAAGTCCAATTTTACAGTAAAGAGCTAATCCAGCAAATGAGCCAAGAGGCTGAGCAATTTCTCTTCTCCACATCACTTCAGTACCCAGAGCATAGCTTTTTTGTTGTTGTCGGGGCTGTTGCTAGGGTAAGGGCTGAAAAAATAGCTAAATAACCCATAGGGTTAAAATTTACACAAAAGGGAGGGAAAATGTTGGTCCCCCAAGCCCACAGCTAGACCTGATCACTTTTATCCTTTCTTTGAATACAACATGTATTTTTTTCACCTTCCAGCCTTTCATACCTCATTCCTTAAGGTCTAGTTAAATATCATAACTAATGCTCCCAGCATGCAATATGCTCATTCCATTCCCCACAACCATATGAGGACAGTACTACTATGTTCTCCCCTTTTGCAGAAGGGATGTGGAGAGGTGAATCATATGCCCAAAGTCCCAGTGAGAAAGTGGAGGAGTTGGCATTTAGCATCCCCCTTCCCAGAGTCTGAGCTAATCACATACTACGCTACTTTAACTACTCCCAACATGGGATTTCTGCTCTGCCCCAACACAGCCCATCCCTACTTAGCCCCTCCACCCCCCAGCAGAGCACCTATTTTCACAATGTGCATGGGTTTTGCTGCCTCAACTGGGTGCATAGGTCTGTGCCATTCCCCCAGTGGTGACTGGCAGGAGGCACTAAGTGTGTTTTCCATTACCAACTGGTTCCCCCCTCACTTCAAATAAATACTTATTGCTTTGTCATATGACAGTAAAAATCAAAGGCCAAATCCCCCATGTCGGTGCTGGCATGACATTCTCTGGCCCATGGTATCTTGCTTTTCCAGTAGGACAAGTGTCAGTCTGCATTAATGGCAGCAATTTTAATTGGAGGTTTGCTCCAAACGGGAAGAGAATCAAGGCTTTGCTTATCTCTGCATTAAGATGACAAAGCAGATACACTCATTTCAAAGCACCATTTTCCAAGGCAGGAAAAGACAATTTCACCTTTTACTCACTCTTTCCAAAGGATACTCTTAAACTGACTTCTGGCACGCTATTGCTCTTGTGCCAGAGATATCATTTTTATTTGACTTGAAGAGGTGTGGCCCACATAACTAAGATAGATGGGAGGTCAATCACTTTCTTGCATGCTGACCCAGCAACCCAGAATAAGGAAGTTCTTAGGTAGCCGGGCTGGCGTGGCTCAGTGGTAGAGCGTCGACCTATGAACCAGGAGGTCATGGTTCGATTCCCAGTCAAGGCACATGCCTAGTTGTGGGCTCAATCCCCAGTGTGGGGTGTGCAGGAGATAGCCAATCAACGATTTTCTCTCATCATTGATGTTTCTATCTCTCTGTCCCTCTCCCTTCCTTTCTAAAATCAATAAAAATATATTTTAAATAAAAATATATTTAAAAAAAAAAAAAGTTCTTAGGTAAAAAGTGCTCATTACCAGCATGGATGCAGCGACCTCAGGTGCTCACCCTATCCAGCTGTTTTCTGCTGAGCCTACATAGCGTGTGCTCTTTACAGTTTAAAGCATGGTTTGTTTGGGAATTGTGTTTTAAAAGCATTATTTTCAACAGGTATTAAAAACAGAAGTCAGAAAAACAGCTATAATTCGCAGTGTGCTATTATGCCACTTTCCTAATTCCCAGGTGTGCAAACACCCCCACAAATCTGAATCCTGTCAGCATTTAGAGAAGCTGTTCTGGCAACACTGGGAGTGGAGGAGGAAGAGAAGACAAAACGTTCAAAATGTTTGGATCCCAGTATCATTAAACAGGAGCGTTAAGGAAACACTGGGACGTAGGTCAGGCTACTTTTTGGCTTCATGCTTTCAATGGGTCTGTTCACTACCAACCTTTGGAGAACAAAATACCAAAGGCAGATAAAGGCATCCAAGCAGAAAAACAAACCGAGGGAAAACCAGATAGGAAAAGAATGCCTATGATATTTATTAATATCAGCTCAGAGGGGGAGAGGAACAGAACAAAAATGATACAGCCTTGCCCCTTTCTGACCCTGTAAATATGGGACAGGTTTAGAAGTCACAGTGGTAAGATCCTTATTTTTCATTTACATACTTGAATACCCTTTACTGATTTGTGCCAATAAAATAATTATCACTTTTTCTAACCTAAAATATTATGGGGAAGAGGAGCCAGTAAGACATGTATGAGTGAGCTGTTTGTTTAGCAATAAGACTGAGGCACACAATTTTGGATTCAGGTATTTAAGTGAAGGAAGAACAAGCATATTGTCACTAGCTTGGCAACTTGTCAGAATACTGACAAGCTCAACACTTTCTGCTCATTTTGGTAATTATCATTTTGAACAAAGACAAGTCAAACTGTCTATTCAAGGTCCTTACTATTGAGAACACCAGCAGTAGCTATCAAAAACACTGCCTACCTTTTTTGTATTAAATATATTTTTATTGATTTCAGAGAGGAAGGGAGAGGGAGAGAGAGATAGAAACATCAATGATGAGAGAGAATCATTGATCAGCTGCCTCCTGCATGCCCCTTACTAAGGATCGAGCCAGCAACCAGGGCATGTGCCATGACCAGGAATCAAACCGTGACTTCCTGGTTCACAGGTCAAAGCTCAACCACTGAGCAACACCAGCCGGGCAACACTGCTTACTTTTATATGCTAAGTCAAACAAAGAGTAAACACACACACACAGAGTTTTACCAGAGGAAGTTGTCCTTGAAAATCACCATCAGTAAACTCTCACCAAGATACTGTGCAAGCTACTTCTATGACTCCTTTCTAAACTGGTGTCTTACCTTAGTGTTCCTTCTTAGACTGCGAAGAATATTTCTCCTCCTTGGATCTTCATCTGTTTCATATGGAATGACAGCATTGTCCCCTTTATAACCTTGGGACGCCTGGTCCTCCTCTTTCTTCCGGATGGGTCCCAGCTCATCATCGCTCCCCACGCTGAAGCTGGTTCGATAACTAGCAAACCTCCCGAGGCGGCTGCATCTTGTCCTGTATAGCACCGGCTTGCTCACAATGGAAACTTTGCGGCCTCGCTCTAGAGAGCTAGTGTCCATTTCACTATCAGAACCATTCCCACTGCCGTTAGACTGGGCTTTGTTGATGTTCCGAATGGTGATGATCTTGCCTTGGGTGCTGTCGTGGGGCACTGAGTATATGTTTTCTTCTTCATTCCTTGGCTTGACCACGGCGTCCATGGGCTCGGCGTAATCAGAAGGATCGAACCCATCTGGAGGTAGCCAGGTGCTACAAGACATAGACTTCCTCTGTCCATCTCTATGGCCTTGTTCTAAGTAAGACAGATCCCCCTTTGTAATTTCAAAATGGACAGGAGGCTTTGGTTTGACTGGCGGAGGTACTTTGTTGTTCAAAGTTGTTTTACTCTCAAAGTTGCTCATGAATAAAGACAGCCCATCATTTCCCTCCAGTTCCATAGAGAACTTAGAATGATCTTTGGACAGGGAGGGCAGTGATGTGTCTTCTCGAAATAGGCTGTAGGAAGGGGGCTCGATATCCTCTTCTGAATCCTGCAGGTTTGAGTTGCAGAGTGGAGAGCCCGCCCGAGGAGAGTTAAACACCTCCTCTGTGGTGCTACAGGCCTCGGCAGCGTTATCGTACATATGAGTAGCCTCAATGATGTTCTTTTTCTCCACCACATCTTTAAAAAACGGGTGGAAGAGCTCAAGTTTATGCTGGGGCTGGCTACAGGGAATGCTTGTGAATCTGCCATCAATTTCTTGAGCAATCTCCTCCCCCTCAGTCAGCTGTTCCCGACTTAAGTCGTTGTCCAGGACATCTATAGCGCCATCAGTGAGTGCGACCAGCTGGATGGGGATAATGTCCTGCACTTCACAAAGAAAGGCACGTAGCATAGCCAGGGAGGCCTTACGTTTGGCTGAATAAAAAACAATGTACCCATGGACTAAACGGCTTTTCCTGATGCTAAACGAGGAATGGTATGAAAGAATAGACAGTTCAATGCGCTTCTTGTGTAGTCCGATTGGTAGTTCAAGTAAAACAGAGTTGTTGCTCCCACAATGGGAAGACTTACAGGTTTGGGACTGAAGGACAGGCAAGAGTATGTCGTCTGCACTAAAAGGATCTCCACACATCAAACACATGACAATTCGCAGGTCAACATCAGCCAGATCTTTGATGCTAGCAGTAGAACTGACCAGGTTTAAGTTACGCTTAGAGTCCAGGAGTCCTTTCAAAACTTGACTGATGTGCTTTTCGTTAATGTTGCGTCCGTAACTAATGCCAGCAGAAGCAGGGTCCACAAAGACACACTGAAGTTTGCTAGCAATCTGCTGACCTTGTTGTATTAAGCTATGCAGGGTCTCCCCACTGGTGTCTCCTCTCTTGTTAACCAAAATCAGTGTCAGTGGGAGATGGACTAAATGATTATCTCGCCTACCAAGTGTGGACTCTCTACTCTTCTCTATACTCTCCACCACATAGGACAGAGATTCCTTTGAATTGTAAAGGCAGAGACATCCGTGGGGCTGAAATGTTGGCGTTTGGAAAGAGTTCACAGGAAGCCTGACATTGCCTTCTATTGGCCTCAGGGAAAGCTCATACATTTTACCATCTATCACATACTTGTCATCATTTGTACAAAGAGCTCGAATCTCATTGGCCAACTCTCGGGCAAGACCATCTTTGCCCAAGATAACCAAGTTGATTCTATCAATGTTGGGGTCAGAAAGTGAATTTTTCTGATTCCGGTCAGATGGCCGGATAAACCAAGAACTAATCAAGTGCTCAATCTTAGCATCCACACAAGCCGGGCAGCTAGGGCACGTTTCTTTTGTTGGGTGGTACACAAAATGAATGTGCTTCAGAATAAGGGCATCGCGCTCTGCTTGGAGCTTCTGTAATGCTTTAAATCGCTGTTCCTCCCCCAGAACATCCTGAATGACCCCCATCTTCTCCTTGCTGGGCTTGGCATCCAGCTCTAGCTCATAGAACAATTCTGAATATTCTACAAGCAGCTCCTGAAACTCTTCCTTTGCTCTGTCTATAATCTGCTTTTGGTGTTTCCCATAGATGTCCATGTATACAGATTCTTCCAGCCACTGGTAGAAATCTTCATTCATGATGAAACTACGGGCCTCTTCCCAAGGTTTCCCAGGAGTTATGAAAGGCGAGGTCTCTAGGTTTTCTTTAAATGCCCTTCTCATCTCAGCTCTTTTCCTCTCGTTCCGTAGTTTCTCTAAGTGGGCCTCATACAGCTGCTCTGCGGGGCCCGTATCCATTAAATCAAAGGGAATCCGCTCATTCTCCATGTTGTCAATGTGGCTGGTGGCATCCCATGGGGTCTCCTCAAGCACAACAAACCACTTCAAGAATTCTGACTTGGTCTCCAAGAGCTTTTTGGCTTTTATGCAGCTTAGGTGGTCTATTTCATCTAGATTGGGTATAAGAGCTTCAAAAGCTAATGGCAGGGCTGCCAGGTACAGCTTCCTTCTGCGCTCAATATGCTCGTGCTTGAGGCGGTGGATGTGCTGGAGAAACAGCTTCCTGGCTTTCTGAGTCCCTTCCAGGTAGACATAGTCCTGGTACTCAGGAGAGGCCTGCATCTTTCGGCTGACACTTAGCCAGTTCTCATTGTGGTTTTTCACAATGCGACTCACCAGCCACTCATATTTGTCTTTTGCCGTAGCTATCTGCTGACTCTGCTGCTTGAGAGCTTCAAAGTAAGGAATGATTTTCGTCTTTCCCCGATTTTTATCAATGAGCTGCACTAAGGTGCTGAAAGCCAAGTCCACGTTCACGTTGGATCTTGCAGAGGTTTCCACAACCTGGAGGTTCTTTTTGCTTAAGGCAAAAGTATGTGCATCTCTAATGTACCGCTCAACGCCTTCGTCACACTTAGTCAGGACCACCACTATGGGTTTTTTTGTTTTTGCAAGCTGATTGTAGAGATTGGAGACAAACTTGAGCTGGTCATCAAAGTTCCTATTCATGCCCCTGCTAACGTCAATACCAAGAAGAAAACCATCAATTAGCAGCTTTCCATCTGACATTTGTTTCTGCTCAAAGTCCTGCTCCAGCCCCAGCTGGTCAGTGCAAAAGTACATGAGTTTCTCAGCAGATGCGAGCTTGGTCGCAGCAGCTCTCTTGATATAGGGCTGTAGGGCCGTGCTTCGATGAGGTTGAAAAGTCTGATCATCAATGAATTCAGTCTGCTCCACAATGTGCATCTTACATTCCACGCAATCCTCCAGGGATCGGCTAACTTCTCCCCAGTAGAGAAAGTGGTCATTATTGACCACTCGCCCACCAAAGTCACTGGTGCTGAGGACAGAGGTATGGTCCAAGTGAAATTCATCAGCACTTGGGCGCACGAAGCGGTTGCACAGACAAGACTTCCCAATGCCGCACTGGCCCTTCTCCTTCTCGGTCCCAGACAATCCCACCACACTGATGTTGTAGGTGGGAATGCGGACATCTTGCTTTCTTGCCATCATCATCGTCGACACATCCTGCCACAATCAGCCACTTCCGAGATCAGATTAGTGTTTTCCAGTGGACCCGATGGCTTCCCAACATTATCAGCAGGGGCTGGCTGTCCATGCAGCAGTGTCAGGTCTTGTAGTGCTTGTGTACCAGTACAAGGTCAGTTTTTGCCACTTTTCATCGCCAAATAGCCAACATTTCTTCCTAGATGGAAAAAAAAAAGAAAACCCATCAGTATCATCATTTTGGAATTCAATTATGATCACTGAACTACAGCAGAAATCGACAAATACAGTAAACAATGAATGTTCCAGACCTAATACTGGTTGAAGATGTAAGAGTGAATAAGAATGCCATAAATGTACCCTCAGAGAGGCACAATGTCCTCTAACAGAGGAAGACATACAGTAAGCAGTGTGCTAAGTGCTAAAACAAGGGTTTGAGGGCTGCTTGGAAAAACTGCTGATTCCAAGGATAGGGCAGGATTAGTACAAGATGAGCCTGGAACATCTTGTTGTGCAAGAAAGGAAGTGCTAGGAAAAAATGATAGAATGCCTCATAAGGATACAGGAGCCAGTCAAAGGGGCTCCCACAGGTCAAATCTGAGACAGTCTGAGCACCAAACTAAGTACAGTAAGGAATTATAAGCCACTGCAAAATAAAGAAACCTTCAGATCGTACTACTGGATCAGATAAGAATCACCACTTGACGCTAAATCTAGGGGGAGATTTTGATGAGGAGCAGAGTATTTGTACGTAATTGCGGTGTTCTCTGAAAGGCTACTTACTAGTTGCAAAGGAAAAAATAAAAACAAAAACACTAATTATACAGCGGAGAAACTGGGCAACACTTTGGGTAATGAAAATTATCATCACCAAAGAGGGCTAGAAGAACATCATGAGCCTCAAATGTGTTCCCCTGGGAGGATACATCACTATGCAGTATGATGGCTTAGAATCCATTACCTCATCCTAATCACAAGGAAACATCAGAAAAACACAAAATGAGCTAGATTCTGTTTAAAAATGAGGGGAGGGGGGACACCCTATACTTTAAAAAAAATAGCAACATCATAATTGACAAAGAATGGTTATGTAAACATTACAGATTAAGGGAGGCTAAAAAGGGACATCTTAACTAAATGCAATTACCTGACCCTAGACTGAATTGTGCACCAGAGAGGGGTAAAGGGGGATGCTATACAGGACATTATTAGATGAATTAACAACACTGGACTATAATGGAATATTAAATAGAAGAATTTTACTTATGTAAATTTATGAAGCTGATTTAACATTCATGTGAGAGAACAGCCACGCTCTTAGGAAATACACTCTGAAATATTTGGGGGGGAAAGGTCATAATGTATGTTACTGGTCCAGAAAAAAACCCTCACTAAGTTTATATAGAGAGTAAGAATGCAAATGAGGAGGTAAAATATCAATAATAGATGAATGTGGGCAAAGTATATAGGATATTCCTTTGTGCTATTTTAATTTTGCAACTTTCTACAAGTCTGTAATTATTTCCAAATAAAAAGTTATTTATTTTTTTATTTTTTTTTAAATATATATTTTATTGATTTTCCACAGAGAGGAAGGGAGAGAGATAGAGAGCTAGAAACATCGATGAGAGAGAAACATCGATCAGCTGCCTCCTGCACATCTCCCACTGGGGATATGCCCGCAACCCAGGCACATGCCCCTGACCGGAATCGAACCTGGGACCCCTCAGTCCGCAGGCCGACGCTCCATCCACTGAGCCAAACCGGCCCTGGCTATTTATTTTTTAACATAGTTTTTTATTGGTTTCAGGGAGGAAGGAAGAGAGAGAGATAGAAATTTCAACGATGAGAGAGAATCATTGATTGGCTGCCTCCTGCACACCCCTCACTGGGGAATAAGCCCGCAACCCGGACATGTGCTCTTGGCCAGAATCAAACCCGGGACCCTTTAGTCCACAGGCTGACGCTCTATCCACTGAACCAAACCAGCTAGAGCATAAAAAGTTTTTAATGTGTGAATATGGGGTGGTTTCCCTGACAAGAACATAAGCTCGCCCGGCCAGTGTGGCTCAGTGGTTGAGCACTGATCTAAAACCAGGAGGTCATGGTTCAATTCCAGTCAGGGCACATGCCCAGGTTGCGGGCTCCATCCCCAGTGGGAGGTGTGCAGCCAACCAATGATTTTCTCTCATCATTGATGTTTTGCTCTCTCCCTCTCCCTTTCTCTCTGAAATCAATAAAAATATATTAAGAAGAAAAAAGAACATAAGCTCTGTGAGGACAAGTCCCAACTGTCTTGTTCAATTTTTTTTTTTTTTTTGATCCTCACCCGAGGATAGTTTTCCATTGATTTTCAGACAGAATGGAAGAGAGAGAAAGTCAGAGAGAAATACCGATGTGAGAGAAATACATCAATTGGTTGCCTCCTGCACGCACCCTGACCAGGGGGCCCAGGCCAGGGAGAAGCCTGCAAACAAGGTACGTGCCCTTGACTGGCATCGAACCCAGGACCCTTTGGTCCATAGGCCGACGCTCTATCCACTGAGCCAAACCGGCGAGGGCCTATCTTGTTCACTTCTGCGTCCTCAGTTATGACACAGTGCTTGACACAAATATTACTGAAAAAGTGGATAAATGAATGACTATGAGAGCATATTAAAGAGTCTTCAGATCCAGTCTTTTAGATTTAGGAAAACCTTTGTGAAAGAAGTTCCATCTCAGGTGAGACCTGAAGTAGACGGGATGAAATGAGCAAAGACTCCTCTCTCTCCAGAAAAAAAAGCATGGGCAATGGGGGAACCAGCTGAAACCAAGTGTGAGTGGGGAAGCGATGGGAGAAATGCACTAGCTGGTGAGCAGGAGCCAGATCAAGCCACTTTCAGAGAGCTTAGATTCTTTTTTTTTCTTTTTTTTATTGCTTAAAGTATTACAAAGGGTATTACATATGTGTCCTTCCCCCCCCTCCCCCCCCCTCCGCCCTTAGATTCTTTTCTGAAGGTTGTGGAAGCACAGACTGTGGCTGAAAAGTGGCACCGTGCAGGACTTAAAGTTTGAATAGATGAAGTAATACAATGTTATGATGTCTTACAAATTCTTTAGAAACTTTCCAGCTAAGTAAGTCAGATGTGTAGTCTCTGGCTGCCTCTACAGAAATGGTCTTCTGACTACTACTGTTTATGTTGCACTGCCATCTACTTAGACGCACAAATAAGACTTTGCAAAACTGCAACCAAATAGACAGTCTCCTGAGAGCACCCAAAGAGGAGAATTTAAAATAAACAGAGCAATTTTCTCTTGAATCTCATTTCTGTCTGGTAGGTACCCAATATTTCCACAACCTTACTATGTTTTTGTGGCCTATCTCATAAGAAATGTTGCCGGAAGTCAGACACCAAATGTTATTCTGACTAAGACTAGGGGGCAAGGAATGGGAGAGCACAGCTGTCCCCTACGATAACTTCTCAGACCTTTCCAAAACACCCGTATCTTCCTCTGCTACCCAGAAAGTCAAACCCCCTATGGAAACAAAACGTGGCTGGATGTGGTATGTAAAACTCGTGACTATTTTCAAAAGAGAAATCTCAGCCACTGCAAGCAATGGCCTCCAGATAACCTCAGCGGCATGCTCCGAAAGAAGCTAAGTTCCAGATTCCAGCAGGCACCCATGGGAGAGACAAGACAAAATAAATCTTCCTGAGCCCCACTCCCACCCTCACCTCCCTGGGGAATTGCTTACCTAAGTAGAATTATGAGATGTTTATGAATACCTAAATAAAGTATGTTTACGCACATCCTCTGAAATACCTGAAAAGGAAAGCTGGGAAATCTAAGTGCTTTTGCACATTATTCTGTAGCGCACATACACAATTTTGTTTCAACGCATGAGGAGGCCTGGGTTGTTAAAACGGAGACTCAGGTGGGAATGTTGATGAAGGTTTCAAGGGTGCTGCTCCCAATACAGGGCCCTTCTCTATCAATTCCTAATCCCAGGGACTAGCAGGAGTCAAGGCCACCCATTTGACCAATCTTAAAACACAACTTGGTGACACAGGTCCTACTTCAAGTGACTGCTGCATGCACCTGGCAAATCAGTCCACGTATTCTCTGTAAAGTGGGCCAAATAATCTCCCTTCACAGAAATCTCAGGAAAACACACCCTGATCTGCTCTTAAACCTCAAGAAATAAAGATATTGTCTCAATTTTGAACTATCATCCATTCAATACCTGCTTAGTTACAATTTTTTAATGGCATGTTACTTTATTTAGTCCATTCAAGTTAGTCTCAGTTATCTGAAGGAAGCTAAAGAAAATAACATTCTCAACTCAAGAATGTAGCAACTGATATTTTAAACCCATAATGCTAACTAACTTTTAAAAAGCCACACCAAAAAGAGAGAGAGATAGAGATAGAGATAGAGATAGAGATAGAGAGAGAGAGAGAGAGAGAGAGAGAGAGAGAGAGAGAAAAGAAAAAGCTGGCATGGGAGTGGTTAATTTTTGGACACCTGGTAACTTTCCACTTGTTAGAAACCTAATAAGTTTCCTGGTATAAGTATGCTCTTCTTACATGTCTGTCTTTGATGTCTGGATAATGCAGTTTTACTAGTTCCTCAATTGGACTGAATTACACAGTAAACAAAGACTGTTATAAATCTAAAAACGTCTTAAACACTTGGTTTAAAGGAAATAACCTTAAGTGCTTGGTCACAAACACATTCAACTTTTCTAAGAGGTGGGTAAAAAAAAATTAGCTGAGTCACTAAATTTAATGATCTGAAGGCCACAGAGAAAGAGAAAGTAGAAGACAACGCATGTCTTTAATTTTAATCTGATGGGAACTGGTGTTCTTAGTGGGCAACTAAGTTTCTCCAACAGCAAAATCTGAACGTCCATTCTAATCATCTGCCAATACTAACCCTTTTAAAACCGAAGAGTTACTGCAGAGGGGGCAAAAATATTCTTTAAAACAGTAACTCCTTTTATTTTTCAGATTTACAGAGCTACTTGTATTAGAAAAATAAAAAACATAGCACTTAACATTTAATTTTATGCCATAAGTCAACTACTTCAGAAAGAAAAATAATTCTATTTTCAATTCTTTGTCACAAATATATGTCATGAAAACATAATACAAACATATGAGAACTTCTGAGAACCTGTCACCAGATTCCCAGAGTTGTTTATTTGATGTGTTTAACCAAGACACCAATTCCCCAAAGGGCGCCTCAACTGGAAGGCAGAAGGGGGGTGTTTTTTTACACCTCTCCAAAACACCCAGGGCAAGAAGTGGTAACATTCCCAAGATAGTACACATTTCACAGGACACAGAAATGCCTGTGATCCAGCATTACTATGGCTGCTAAAGTGCATATATACTGTCAACAACTCTATCAGTGTTTCACCCTCTACTCTGCAACCCCATGCCCACCACCCATCCCAAGAGGAAATGTTTCTGGGCTCTGTGATCTGGAATGCTCCATGATACACACACAGGTCCTTAACCAAACTACCATCTCTCCCTATGAGTACAGTCAACAAATTCTGAAAATGCATTTATTTCCAAACAACATATATAGAACACCACCAAACTAATAATACTATAATATTATATAACTAGGGGCCCGGTGCACGAAATTCGTGCACTGGGTGTGTGTGGGGGGGGGGGGTGTCCCTCAGCCCAGCCTGCCCCCTCTCACATACTGGGAGCCCTCAGGCGTTGACCCCCATCACCCTCCAATCGCAGGATTGGCCTCTTGCCTAGGCCTGAGGCCTCCGCCAGAGGTGTCAGGCTTGGACAGGGGACCCCCATCTCCCCTTGATCACTGGCTCTGGCCCCCGCCCAGGCCTGAGGCCTCTGGCCCAGGAATCATGCCTGGGCAGGGGACCCCCATCTCCCCCTGATCACTGGCTCTGGCCCCCGCCCAAGCCTGACGCCTCTGACCCAGGCTTCAGGCCTGGGCAAGGGGACCATCATATCCCCCCAATCCCCGGCTCCGCCCCCAACCCAGGCCTGATGCCTCGGCCAGAGGAGTTGACCCTCATCACCCTCCGATCACCAATCACCGGATTGGCCCCTTGACCAGGCCTGAGGCCTCTGGCAGAGGTGTCAGGCCTGGGCAGGGGACCCCCAGCTCCCCGCGGTTGCAGGCTCCGCCCCTGCCCAGGCCTAACGCCTCTGGCCTAGGCGTCCGGCCCGGGCAGCGGGGACCCGCAGCTACAGCGGCCCCACGATCGTGGGCTTTGCTTTAGGCCCAGGCAAGGCACCCCTAGCTCCCGGGACTGCCAGCTTCCACTGTGTCCAGCTCCCATCGCTGGCTCCACCCCTACTTCCTGCTATCACTGGCCAGGGTGGCAAAGGCGCCTGATTCTCCGATCATGGCTGGGGGGCAGGGCCAAGGCGGCCCCAGGGCCGCCTTGGCCCTGCCCCCCAGCTCTTAGCTCCCCCCTGGGTTTCCAATCACTGTCAGTGGCAGGGGGCTTCTTCCTGCTTTCCCTTTCGCCTCCCTGCATTGTGCCTACATATGCAAATTAACCGCTATCTTGTTGGCAGTTAACTGCCAATCTTAGTTGGCAGTTAATTTGCATATAGCCCTGATTAGCCAATGAAAAGGGTATCGTCGTACGCCAATTACCATTTTTCTCTTTTATTAGATAGGATAATAATCATAAGTATTTGTAAACAAAATATAAATATTATAAATAAAATATTATTATAGCTATATAATAATTATATTATGTAATAATATAATATGAAATAATTTCATAAGGAGCTGTTAGCAAAGGAAAGAAAATACTTGTTACCATAATTTTTTAAAAAAATTAATCCTCACACGAGGAAGCATTTTCCATTAATTTTTTGAGAGGAGGGCCATCGATGCGAGAGAAAACACATCAATTGGCCGTTCCAATGTTGGGGCTCGGAAACGAACCTGAAACCCAAGTACGCCCCCTTAATAGGGATTGGAACCCAAGACCCTTCAGTGCATGGGCTAGTGCTCTAACCACTGAACCCATCGGCCAGGGTAACACCTTAAATTTCTGAATGGGTTTTCAAAGCTATGAATTACCCTCAGCAGTTGGTTAAAATGTTTGCAATAAGTTGATACATGATAAGATTCAGAGCTACAGGAGAAAAGAAAGGGCTCTAACTAGGAAACATTTTCCCTGTAAGAGACTCCTAAAGGAGAATTTTGTAGACGAATTTATTTTCCAAATGAGCCAGGAAGGATTGAATATAGAAGCTCGAGTAAGAGAACACTACTCTGTGGTCTACTGAACCACTCAATTTAAACAAAATATTCTCTAAAGTCCCAACATTTTCATTTTCATATCAATAAGCATTAAAGTAAATTTTCTTAAAGTTTTTGGAAGTGGAGTTCAAGGTCCTTATTCACCCAATTCATTCATCTGTGAAATCAAGATGAATTTATAAAACCTTTAAGTGAGTGATGTGCACAAATGACATTTTAGGGTACTTAGCTGTAAACAGAAATTATCATCTTCGTGAACCTAACCGATGTAGTCTTCATTTCCTCTGTGTGACTTCTGTGAAGCAATGCCCTTATTCTGCTCATCTCTTCACCACATGAGAAGTGTCTTATGAAAGGACATCAAACTCAACAAACTCTACTACTGAATAGAAGAGAACTGATGACCCCAATTACAGAGCAGCTAAACCTTCTCCTTCCTTCATGATATTTCAAAGGAGTTAAGTGTTTTTGGATTATTCTAGTCTCTAATCTTTAGAATTGAGAACTGAGCCGTCCATCAACCAAATCAAAAACAGATTTATAGAGCTAAGATGATGTGTTGAAACAAAGAATGAATGGGACACTGTACTCGCTGATGAGAATCTTATAGTGTACTTGAGATGTAATACTTTTACTTAACAATAACTAAACCACAAGACAATAGATGGCATAGACCAGCCATGGGCAAACTATGGCCCGCGGGCCGCGGCCCGTTTGAAATGAATAAAACTAAAAAAAAAAAAGACTGTACCCTTTTATGTAATGATGTTTACTTTGAATTTATATTAGTTCACACAAACGCTCCATCCATGCTTTTGTTCCGGTCCTCTGGTCCAGTTTAAGAACCCATTGTGGCCCTCGAGTTAAAAAGTTTGCCCACCCCTGGCATACCATTTCTTGGGGCCCAGAGAAAGGAAAAGATTCAGATCTGGGTGGTTGGGGAAGGTATCAGACAGAGCTGAAGTAAAATTAGAATTGGTACGTAAGATTGGCAGGGCTTGGAGAGATGGCCCAAGTCTAAAAATGTGAAAGGGCATGGATAATGGTGACCAAAATGGAAAAGCAACAAATATGGTTTGGGACAGACTGACTGAACTAGTTTTCATGCATGGAGGTAGAAGATGAGAAGGGCAGCCAGGCCTCAGACTATGAACAGACTGTACTTTTACCTGTGAGAATTAAATATGAAAATAATCTTTTATCCCACCAGTGTTATTTACTGTATTAACACTGCTATCTCAACTCTTCACCCAACAAATCAACATAGTCTAAGACAGTGATGGCAAACCTATGACACGCATGTCAGAGGTGACAAGCGAACTCATTTTTTTGGTTGATTTTTCTTTGTTAAATGGCATTTAAATATATAAAATAAATATCAAAAATATAAGTCTTTGTTTTACTATGGTTGCAAATATCAAAACATTTCTATATATGACACGGCACCAGAGTTAAGTTAGGGTTTTTTAAAATGCTGATACGCCGAGCTCAAAAGGTTCGCCATCACTGGTCTAAGAAGTGGATCATTTTACATAAAAGAAAGCTCTAGCCCTAGCCGGTTTGGTTCAGTAGATAAAGCATAGGTCTGTGGACTAAAGGATCCCAGGTTCAATCCAGTCAAGGGCATATGCCTGGGTTGCGGGCTTGATTCCCAGTAGGGGGAGTGCAGGAGACAGCGGATCAATGATTCTCTCATCATTGATGTTTCTCTCTCTCTCCCTCTCCCTTCCTCTCTGAAATCAATAAAAATATATTTAAAGAAAGCTCCATTTGAATATGGCAGTTACATTTTTACCTTCCAGTCCAATGCAAATTAAAGTAACAACACGGGGAATGGGGCAGAAAACTATGGATTTACAAAGGAAGCAGGGCACACCTACGGCTGTTTAGTGTCGGAGGGAAGCTTTCCTCAGAGCCCCAGAATCTCACTCTATCCCTAGGGCTCGGGTTACAGGAAATCTCTGAAATGGGTCACCTGGATCTTTGGAAAGACTGATTTAAGTGTTTAACCATCTGGTATTGAAACATGGAATCTCACACAACAGATGGGCTATTCTTGGACACTGGGTATATGTGTGCATTCAGCTCTCACTATACCTTCTGCCAACTCAATGAACAGCACTCTCCAAAGAGCCCAATGAGGCAAACACAAGGGCTCAAAAACAATTTTCAAGGAGTGTTAACTCAGATGTTTAGTTTGAAAATAATCTGACATAGTTTTTTTTAATATTTTTTTGTTAATCCTCACCTGAAGATACTTTTTCCATTGATTTTTAGAGAGAGTGGAAGAGAGGGAGAGAGGAGAGAAGGAGAGAGAAACGACTGACTGCCTCCCACACATGCCCTGACTGGGCTGGGAATGAACCTGCAATGCAAGTATGTGCCCTTGACTGGAAATTGAACCTGTGATCCTATGGTGGGCGGGCTGACACTCTAACTACTGACAAACACCAGCCAGGGATGGCTTACAGTTAGTTTTTGGTGTTTTTTTAAATATATTTTATTGATTTTTTTTACAGAGAGGAGGAAGGGAGAGGGATAGAGAGTTAGAAACATCGATTGGCTGCCTCCTGCACACCTCCTACTGGGGATGCGCCCGCAACCAAGGTACATGCCCTTGACCGGAATCGAACCTGGGACCCTTCAGTCCGCAGGCCGACGCTCTATCTATCCACTGAGCCAAACCAGTTAGGGCTACAGTTAGTTTTTTAAAAAAGCAACTAGAAAAGAGTCTCTGACTCTTTACATGCCATTTGTCATTTTTGCAAATGTCATTTCCTGCTCCTTGGGATTCATTTGCCCCCGTCCCCAAGCCCTGGAAAAGTCACCTCTCAATTCCAGCACAGAAAAACAGAACTCTGCAGCCATCTTACCACCTAGCCAGCCCCATGGAACAAAGCAAGCAGCCCACTCTTCACCCTGACACAGTTCTCATGCTCTGAGGTGTGCAGAACTCTACAAGCCGGTCCCAAAGAAACACAATTTCTAAGCCAAGTTATTCACAGCATGAAATCAAATTCCCCTGATGAATGAAGGGGGCTGCTTTCAGCAAAGGCACTTCCTTGAACTTTATCCTCACCAGCTTTCTACCAGGTAGCTCTGGAGTTCTAATCAAGCTATCTGATCAAAGCAACTAGAAACAAAGACAAAACCAAACGCTGAGAAATCTTTCTCACTGATGCAGCACAATTTCTCTGGGTTACTTATATTAAGAAAAACAACAAGGAAACAGGATTTCTGATAAGCTGTAAAAATATTCCACAGCAAAGAAAATGCAAAACCAAAGCCAATTTGAAACTGAAGGCACTCCAATAAACCTCAGTCTCACAGGCTGTGTACCATTAATACTGTGAGCTAAGATTCTTACCAAACCAATATACAAAACCACAGCCGGGCCCTAGCCAGTTTGCCTCAGTGGATAGAGCATCTGCCTGTGGACTGAAGGGTCCCAGGTTCGATTCCAGTCAAGGGCACATACCTCAGTTGCAGGCTCGACCCCTGGGGTCCTGTGCGGGAGGCAACCAATTGATGTGTCTCTCTCATATCGATGTTTCTCTCTCTCTCTCACTCTCTCTCTCCCCACACTCCACTCTCTCTAAAAACCAATGGTAAAAATGTGAGGATTAAAACACACACACACACACACACACACACACACACAAATACAGCCAGGTCTTACCTTTGAATTTCCTGGTATTCAGATCAATTTTATATTGATTTTTGAAATGGTAAAGAAAACATAAAATTATTTCAGCTGTTATTTCTGAGCACTTATGATCTACTCAGTTTTTTTTTTAACTTCTCAGTAGAAAAAGTTTTTCAAAGAATGTTCACCATAAAAATTTCTCTGAATATACAAGAGTGGTCGCACTGTCCAGCCAAATGTGCTTTGCAGAGGACAGCGCTGAAGAAACAGGCATTTCTGTCAATTGGGAAAAATAGGTCAGGTTATTTTCAAGTCCAACAGTAAGCCTTACTATTCTAATCCCCAATGGCATTCTAAGATGGCATGAGGATTTCAGCCCATTATTTCTAATTATTCCTCATTACTCATTTGCATTATTCTATAAATTGCCAGTTCTAAAACAGGCAACTATCCTATATAATAAAAGCCAATTATGCTAAGTGTCCAGTCGTCCAGTTGGCCATTCAAAGCGTAATATGCTAATGATGTGCTAAGGCCGCTCAACTGCTCGCTATAACATGCACTGACCACCAGGGGGCAGTTGACTGGTCGACCAGTCGCTATGATGTGCAATGACCACAAGGGGGCAGGGGCTCCAATTGGTAGGTTAGCTTGCTGTTGGGGTCTGGCCGATTGGGACTGAGCAAGACGAGCCAGGCACACCCTGGAGCCCTCCTGAGGTCCCTCCCCTGCTGGCCAACCTCCCATGTCCCCCCCCCCCCCCAGCCCTGATTGTGCAACGGTGGGGTCCCTCAGCCTGGCCTGTGCCCTCTTGCAATCTGGGACCCCCTCGGCGGATGTCAGAGAGCGGTTTCAGCCCAACGGCGGAATGACCAGTCGTTATGACATGCACTGACCACCAGGGGCAGATGCTCAACTCAGGAGCTGCCCCTGGTGGTCAGTGTGCTCCCACAAGGGGAGCGCCGCTCAGCCAGAAGCTGGACTCACAGCTGGCGAGTGTAGCGGCGGGAGCCTTTCCTGTTTCCGCAGCAGCACTAAGGATATCCAACTGACAGCTTAGGCGTGCTCCCTGTGGAGAGCGGACCTAAGCAGTCAGTTGGACATCCCCCGAGGGCTCCCGGACTGCAAGAGGGCATAGGCCAGGCTGAGGGACCCGCCCCCGCCCCCGAGTGCATGAATTTCATGCATCAGGCCTCTAGTAAGTAATAAAAGTTATTCCACCTGCATTGATAAGAACAATGGTCATACAGAAACAGAACAAAGGCAACTTCTAAATCCAGCAAATTTTAGTAGGGAACAATTTGGACCCACAGATTAAAGAATTCGGGATTCACACAAGCCAAATCAATACTCAGGTTCCTCCTTTCCATTTTCTGGCCTCCACGTTTACTTACACTTGCCTTGCTTGAAATGAATTTAAAAAAAACAGAAGTCTGAGAGAAATGAAGAAGAAAAAAAAAAAGAATACTACAAGACAGAACATGCAAAGGGACCAGGATCAGCACTAAATTGTGCCCTAGGCCCAATTAATCATATGTGAAAATCTGCAAATTGAGGTATGTATAACTGAGGAGATGAATATTTAAGTTAATATATCTAACTAGATTAACAAGCTGCATTTTTCTGGATGAAAAGATAGTGTATGTAGGGACTCTTAACAAAAGTTATTATGAAAAATATTTCTTAATCAAATATTTATCACCTTGATTTTTAAAAATGTTTTTACTGATTTTAGAGAGAGGAAGGGAGAGAGAAAAACACAGATGAGAGAGAAACTTTGGATGAGATGGGATGCCTCCTGCATGCCCCCCCACTAGAGATCGAGCCCACAACCCGGGCATGTGCCCCGACTGGGAACTGAACCAGACCTCCTGGTGCAAGGGTTGATGCCTAGCCACTGAGCCATGCTGGCCAGTCAGCTGGTCAATCACCTTGATGTTTTAAAAACATATTTCAGGTTCCTATTGTGAAGCTAGGAAAAGAGATATGATTTAAAAAAAAAAAAAAAAGAACAAGTTGTGTTTTCCTTCTATTTTTTGACTTAGGTTGGTTACATGAGTTTTCACCTAATAAGTTTTCATAGTGTACATGCTTTACACACTTTATAGCTTTTTAAAAGGATAGAATTCAGAAAAATGAAGAAACCCAAGCTCACATGGCTAGCAAGCAGAGCTAGGGTTTGAACATGGCCCTCTCTCAACCTCTAGGGATCACCCACAGAGATCCACTCTCCTTCCCCCTATACTAGGCCCCTGCCTGGGGGCTTATCAAACAGGTGACTCTAACCCTCCCTGGAACAAGTGAGAAGAAACATTGAAAAGCAATGCCCTGGTCCCAGATGTAACTGGCAGTTTTTCAGCACTAAGGCATCAGACCTTCCAGCCTTAAAACAGAGTGATTCAATTTGACCTGTTTTATATACTGGGATCCCACATAAAGAGAAAAATTTTTTTTTTAATATCTATAGTTTTAAAAGCTCAAAAACATCATGGTTCAAAAAGCCGTTTAATAGTAAGACATTTGGTGACCTGATTCCTAAGACTCTGCCAAGAGACAAGAGTCAAAGAGCCTCCCAGTCTGTCCCCAGACTCTTCTCCCCTCATTCAGGAAACTTGCCCAGATCAATGCCTGCTGAGACAGAAAGGAAATGACTCAGCAAGTGAGATGGAGCATGGTCCAGAAGCCAGGTCCCCTGGCACCACCTCCAGCCATTCACGCCTCCAGTAAGGTCTTCCCATTCTACCATGCTGTCCTGGCCAGACAACTGGAAAAGAGGGCAGAAGGCAGGTAGAGAGGGAGAGGTTGGGGACAAATCTGTGGAGAGGTCTGTCACACTGAGGAGAGTCTGGACTTTATCACCTGAGAAACCCTCAGGATTCTGAGCAAGAATAGCATGGTCAGGTCTGGGTTGAGAAGGGGACTTCTGAAAGTTACCCTTGTGTTCTCACCCTCCCCCTTGTTATTTTATTTTTAAAAAATATATTGATTTCAGATAGGAAAGGAGAGGAAGAGAAAGAAACATCAATGATGAGAGAGAATCACTGATCAGCCGCGTCCTGCATGCTCCCTACCAGGGATTAAGCCCGCAACCGAGGAATCAAACCATGACCTCCTGGTGCATAGGTCGATGCTCTACCACTGAGCCACACTGGCTGTCTGCTATTTTATGCTCACCCCAGTAGGTAAATGTTTCCCATGCAAAGGCTACTTCAAACCTAGTCATAATAAGCACCATGAAAAACAACTGCTTACGATGGAAACACTGACACAGTGGTGGTGTAAAATGCCCCTTTGAAAAGCCTTGTCAGGGCTCTGTCTTTGTAATTTAGCGGTGGCTCACAGGAAACGCCGGGAGAGCCAGATTCTTTCTGACTGTGCTCAAGGCCATAATTTCCTTCCCATACTTAAACGGATGACCCTGTGTCTTACTGTCAAGGGAGTCTGCCAAGGGGAAAGGGCAGATAAATAAGAAGCAAAATCTGAAGAAAATAGGTCAATTAGAAAAAAAAAAATTCCTAAGATTCTTCTTGGAATTAACAACTAAAAGAACTTGCAGATGAACTGCTCGGTTGCCCCTTGAAGGCGGAGCTGAGGAGAGCGGGCAGCCAGCTCCTTCAGGTAACAGATGTGAAGCTGAAGAGAAGGGAAGCTGCTGAGACGGGGCTCTAACTAGGCCTCTCCCACCCCACCCCCACCTGGGGAAGAGATGATGAGATTAATAAAGATCCTAGAATCCAAATGACTGGGAAGGTGACAAAAAGGAGTGACATTCAGCCAGCACCATTTGTTACCGTTACAATCCACACCACAGACATACTTTCATGAGCTTCTGCTACATGTTCTATATAATACCTACCTACCACCCACCACTTCAAGATAAATTTCAAACTATGCAAGTAACATGTCCTGCTGGGGAATCCAAAAATAACTAAGAAAACACTTGCAATCATATAAGGAATTTAGAACAAATGGCATTTTCTATAAAATGCTAGCTTCATGATTTTCCCTAAGATAACAGACCAAAATAGAAACCAGTTCTTCCTTCCTTATCAACCACCATTCCTTGAAAGTTCTTGGCCAGTAATGTTCATGAAGATCAGAGTTAACTTCTTATCACTACACTTCAGCTCTCAGACTTCGAAGGAAAACAGGTCTAGCCTCCTCTTTCATGATAGCTGCCCTCTCTACTAGAGGAAATCACCTGGACTTCGTGTATTGGGCTGCTATTCAGAAAACCCTGTCGGGGTTCAGATGATCAAAAACATACTCTCATTTGGATAGAACATACCTTTCTCAGTCACATATGCACAGAATGCCCCCACACTGTTTCATCCCAACATAAACCCACTGAGTGTTTCCCTCGGTGACCTCACCTCTCTATCACTCCCCTGGTCACACATGGCCCTGAGGACTTACCACAGCTACTTTCTTTCAAAAAGTCTTGAAATCAATGTACAAGAAATAGCTACTGCTAATTTCTAGCGCAGAATGGAATAGTAAAGTAAACCACCATTATTAAACCTGATCAGCAGACTGACTTTGACCACCCACAGCATCAACTATTTAAAAACCTTAAATGAAAACTTTTCTAGCATGGCTAATGTGACTACTACAGTGTGCAGGGGGGAAAAAAAATTAGTGATGAAAAGAGTTATTCAACCCAGCTCCCGTACTTCTACTCCTCAGACCACTCACCTGCTCTTGCTTTCATCGATTATTTTGACTTTCTGCTCAGAAAACCCGATTAGTGAATAGTGTAAGGGAGCCTATTGGGCTTAATTTTGCTATCCCTAACAGGACAATCCCTCTAGCTACCATCAAGAGCACAGGTGTCACCATGTAAACTTATGTAACTTGTTTACACCAAAATGGTATCAAACACACCACCCCTTCAGTCTTCTTCATTAAAGACATCCTGGGTTACACTCTAGGCTGAAGAAATGATACACACTCCCCTGAGCCCCTTCTGCCCAGTGAAGAATCATTCACAGCCCTAGCCAGTTTGGCTCAGTGGATAGAGCATTGGACTGCAGACCAAAGGTCTCAGGTTCAAATCCGTCAAGGGCACGTACCTTGGTTGCAGGCTCCTCCCCAGCCCAGGCCCTGGTCAGCTCGTGCAGGAGGCAACCAATCGATGGGTTTCTCTCACATCGATGTTTCTGTCTTTCCCTCTCCCTAAAAAATCAATGGAAAATTATCTCCAGATTAGGATTAACAAAAAAAAAAAAAAAGAAGCCCTAACTTCTTTTTGGCTCAGTGGATAGAGCGTCGGCCTGCGGACTGAAGGGTCCCAGGTTCAATTCCAGTCAAGGGCATGTACCTTGGTTGTGGGCACATCCTCAGTAGGGAGTGTGCAGGAGGCAGCTGATTGATGTTTCTCTCTCACTGATGTTTCTAACTATCTCTCTCCCTTCCTCTCTGTAAAAAATCAATAAAATATTCTTTTTTAAAAAGGAAGAATCATATACAATAGAGTAGGGTGGGGTTTCTCTCACTGTTGGTTGTTTTTTATTAATTGAGGGGGTGCAATAACTTGTTGGCCCTTGAATTTATATATTCCTCCACTGTCTTAATCTAAAACATAAGAGTGGGCCATTTCAAAGATGGCAATTAAAATCTATGTACCATGGCTTGTCAAGTCTTATAAATACACTAGAGCCCTGGTGCACGAAATTCGTGCAGGGGGGGTGGGGGGTCTCCTCAGCCCGGCCTGAGCCCTCTCAGTCTGGGAGCCCTGCAATCTATCACCCCACAGAGGGAGGCCCCGCCCACCTGCTGCAGCCCACTGGTCCAGTGATCTGGGCCTCCCTCTGCAGGGCGATCATGGAGCAATGGCCGGGTCCCCAACCAATCCCATCGCACCCGCCTTGGCTGGCCTGGCACCAGAGGGTGTCATAGCATGGTTGTCCGGAAGGTCGTTCTGCTGTTCAGCCATTTGGTAGATTTGCATATTATGCTTTTATTATGATAGATGAGTTCAAAAATCTTAGGCTACTGAACTCCATTTTCCAGATTGACTATTTAACAGAAAGCTCAGCTCAACCAGTTGAATCATGACAGCTAAAAGCCTAGTCAAGAGCAATCAAAAGGCAACTGAGCTTAAAAGCTGCATGTCCACATTCCACACTGTTAAGGCTGCCGTGAACAGATGGCATGGACGGAGCTAGATGTGTTTGATACAGCCTTCTCACACCCATTCTCCATTCCCTCTCCAAAATCCGTATTCCTACAGGCGCAAACCTCACTCTATAATCTAGTACAGTAAGACCAGTGTTGTCTGGAGTCACAAAGTTTTATATGTGCTTGCTTCTAATTAAAGACCATTCAATTTTAAGAACTTAATAAAAAGCCCATAAACCTGTATCATTCCACAAGAATGCCAAGAATGCTAAGTACCCAACTAATATTCTTCCAAAGTGACCTTTATTAAGGCTGCCTCTACTACTTTGCCAACTAACATGTCAGGAGGCTGAACCATTCCTCCTACCATAGGCTCCTCAACTCTGTTTTAAAAAGCAAAGCCCACTGAAAAGCCTCTTCCAATAACCAAAGCAACTCAAATTCCGACAGCGAAAAGTACTAGTACAAACAGTCTCAAAAATGGCAAAATCAAAGTTTAAAAAGCCACTTACAGTGCCAGGAAATGATTCAGAAGAAGTCTGAGAAAGGTAATACTAACATTTTAGTGGTAGGACACCTGGAGAGCAGCCAAGAGGTCTGGACTTTCTCCCTAACTAGGTCATTAAACCTTACAGGAGGCAGGGAGGCACACAGATACAGACTAGTTAAATGGCATCTCACAGCCAAGCTATCTTGACAGCTTTCATCCGTCAGCAGGATCACTAAACAATGATGTTCTTCAAGGAGACAGGTAGGTCTCCTGGGGCTAATGATAACCTAAGCCCATGCAATTATAACTAGACTGATAACAATCAATTCCTGCCCTTGGAATGGACACTCAAATTCAATGGCTGAGAAAGCAAGCATATCTGCTGCTAGGGAAGCTAGATCACCTGGACCCCAACAGCCTCCTGTGTTCCTTCCTATGTCTACTTTTGCCCTCTGCAATCCATACTTTGCAGAGCAGCAAATTAGCATTTTAAAGTACAGATCTCATCTTGTCAATCCCCTGCTTACAACCCCTTAGAGCAGCGGTTCTCAACCTGTGGGTCGCAGCCATTGGAAAACACATATAGCATATCAGATATTTACATTACGATTCATAACAGTAGCAAAATTACAGTTATGAAGTAGCAATGAAAATACTTTTATGGTTGGGGGTCACCACATGAGGAATTGTATTAAAGGGTTGTGGCATTAGGAAGGTTGAGAACCACTGCTTAGAGCTTCCATCCTTGTACTAAAACCCAAAATCTTACATGTCCCTATGTGATCACATCTCCACCACTATTTTTCTCTTTAGACTCTAACCACTGTGTCCTTCCCTCCGTTCTCTGAATGTCCCATTCATTTATTCTCATTCAGTAAAAAACTCATTACATTGTTTTTGTAAATTACCTACAACTGTGCCAGGCACTGTACTAGGCACTGTGGATACAGCGATGAACAAGAGACAAAGGTCCTTGTCCTCACAGAGCTCACAATCTAGCAAGGGGCAACAACGAAAGAAGAGGTGAGGGGATCAGTAATATGGGAATCTGGAAGGAGAGTCTTCCAGGCACAATAAAGAGCAACTGGCAAAGGCTCTAAGCCGAATAATATTCTTCCTTTAATGTGTTTCTTGTTTTTTGTTTGTTTTATTTCAGAAAGAAAGGGAGAGGGAGAGGGAGAAACATCAATGATGAGAGAGAATCATTGATTGGCTGCTTCCTGAATGCCCCCTACAGGGGATCGAGCCTGCAACTAGAGCATGTGCCCTGACTGGGAATCAAACCATGACTTCCTGGTTCATAGGTCGACACTCAACCACTGAGCCACACTAGGTAGGCAATGTGTTTCTTGTTTAATTGTCAATTCCATCCTACCTCAGCACCAAACATAATACCTGGCTCAATAATTACCTGCTAAATGAGTTAAGTGAATTTGTGTTTAAAGAAAAAGCTAAAAAGGCATCTCCGAGTAATAAGTGCTGTCTCAAGTTATCAAGGCCCCTGCAGAGATTACACAGGTTTCAGATTTATTTATTTATTTATTTTTAATATATTTTATTGATTTTTTACAGAGAGGAAGGGAGAGAGATAGAGTTAGAAACATCGATGAGAGAGAAACATCGATCAGCTGCCTCCTGCACACCCCCTATTGGGGATGTGCCCACAACCAAGGTACATGCCCTTGACCGGAATCGAACCTGGGACCCTTCAGTCCGCAGGCTGACGCTCTATCCACCGAGCCAAACTGGCTAGGGCTAGATTTATTAATACAGTTTATAATCAAAGTGAATTTAGTGCCACTTCAGGAGAGATCCTGACAATATCATGATGAGTCTTAGTCACCAGGTCATCAACCCAGAGAGAGGTCAAACCATGCAAAGTAGAGAATACCTTCAAAGATCATAAAATAACCAATACATTCAACTGATGTAGAAAAACGTATTTATTTCCATGGCTTGCCCAACCCACTGACAGCTCTACCAACTGCAAGCCCACCTTGGATGAAGTGTCCCTCTCCCACTCCACTACTACGGCCCTAGTTGTGCCCGTTTCATTCCAAAGTGTGGAATACCATGAATTGCTTCATAGGCCTTTCCCACACCACATCACTGTGTCTGTGCTCTGAGTTAATTTTAAAAGTTTTTGTTATAACACTTCCACCCCAATTTAACTCCAATCTACCTTTCCAACCTTATTTCCAACTATCCTTCAACAAGAAGTCCATGCTCCAGATACACTTCCCTGGACAGGCCTTGTGCATTCCTGCTTCCAAACGCACACAGGCTCTACCCCTTGTCTGGAATGCCATTCCTCATCTCCACCTGTCTGAAAGTCATCAGTTTAAAATGATGCCCTCCCTGCCCATCCCCACTATGGCAAATTCATCATCCCCAAGCAACGACACCATTTCTTTGGCCACACATGCACTTCTTATACTCCTCTCTGTATCACCAGAACTGAAGGCCTACAAACTATTGTATATATTTCCCAGACTCCTTTGCCAGCTGGCCTCCCATTCGGTTCTGTCTAAGGCTGGAGACTAGTGGCAGGAAGAGACACACAACATTTTTTTCCTGCTTCGGGTCTGTCTGCAGCAGCAGCAGTGAGCAACTGTGAAGGACTGCAGGCAACTGCACACACCACGGGCTCTAGGAGCACCAGCGGAGTGCTGGCTTCTGGGTTCCTGCAATATGGCTCCAGCAGTAGCAGCCACAGTCCGCAGATGCCTGTGAGTGCAGACTCCTGGGCTCCAGCCCAAAGGCAGCTTCCTGATCTTTGGGTAACAAACTCCTTTCTCCTTCTTGCTCCTCCACAGACACCCTCTTTCCCTCCTTTTGCGCTTCTAGCCCTTCCAACACCTCTGTAACAAACCTCTTGCATTTAAATCCCTTTCTGCTTGAAGTATCCACAGAGTGGCTTCTACTTTCCTGATTGGACAATAACTGGTACAACAGTAATAATGAGGAAATAAAAATAGCACTATCAACTAAGATGGAGCATGAAGAACACCGATTTTTAAGAAATATCCCATAAAACAAAAAACTAGAAAACATCTCCCTATGTATATTCCCATGTAATTTTTTTGAGTTCTAGAACCTATGAAGCTAGTTTAGCTGTATATGTATAATATGTCTAGTTGTACATTTTTTAAAAATATATTTTTATTGATCCCAGAGAGAAAGGGAGAGGGAGAGAGACAGAGAAACATCAGTGATGAAAGAGAATCATTGATCGGCCACTCCCTGCATGCCCCCTACTGGGGATCAAGCCCACAGCCTGGGCATGTGCCCTTGACTGGAATCGAACCTGGGACCCTTCAGTCCACAGGCTGACGCTCTATCCACTGAGCCAAACCAGCTAGGGCTAGCTGTACATTTTTAAATAGAAAGTCAGTTTCACATATCTTGACTGAGTTTGTATGGAGTAGGGAAAATCCATTTATATGTGTTTCCTTCAATGTGTCCCCAGAACCTCCTGAATAGTCAGTAGGTACTTCTTAGGTAACTGGTGTCTGGATTATGACTGTTATAAAGCTTTGGAATTCAGAGAGATTGGGAGTGAAAGCCAAGAAAATAGTCACCAGTTCTAAAAAGCAACTTGGAAAAAATCTCACCCAAACCATTCACAAAGGATTCCAAAGCTCCATTGAGGAAGAGTTCAATTGGCGCACAGGGCAGGGATTTTTGCCTCTTCCTTGCCGAAGCCACCCTTGAACCTGTAAAGGCTATCAAAATACTTTTTTCCCTTTCTTTCTGTTTTATTGATTTTTTGGAGAGGGAGGGGGGGAGGGGGGGGGAAAGAGGGAGGGGGACAGAGAAACATTGATTTGTTGCTCCACTTATTGATGCATTCATTGGTTTCTTTTTGCCTGTGCCCTGATCAGGGATTGAACCACAGAATGACAGTAACCAACTGAACTACCCAGCCAGGGCATCAATACACTTCTGATGAGGGCCTCTACTTTTCAATCTAGTCTAAAAACCCCATTACAAAAAAAAAACACCTGTCCAGAACACAATTTCCCTTTCTTAAACGAATGAAGAACTGAGTCCATCTAAAGCAGATTCAAACTTCCAACTCCTAAAACTCTAAGAGCACTTAGGCATCTGTAAGTTTTCCCTTAAATTCATTTTCCAGTATTAAATTAAACCAAGATAAAGGTAAGAAGTGTGGGAGGACCTACATTTTTTAAAAGGCTAAATAAAAACTGCTAACTCCGGAGGTTAACAACTATTAAAAAACCATACCTCTATGGCCCTTCATCACACCATCTGTTGACCCAGTTTTCTTTTCCATTCACAGAATATGCTTCATGAAATGGAAACCTTAGAGAAGATGTAAACTCGATGTTTCTAACTCTCTATCCCTCTCCCTTCCTCTCTGTAAAAAATCAATAAAATATATTTTAAAAAAAAAAAAAAGAGCAAAAGGAGCTTGACTATCACTCACCTCCAGACGAAGGAAAGTGGGCCATCGGCCGTTGTCATTTTCATATTTTGCCAAAATATGAATAAGTGCCTGAACATTTTTAACTGGTCTAGTATTACCTCTAATAACTTTACCGGAGGAAATCATGCCCAAGTATTAGGCATAATAAACTTCTTTCAGAAACTGGCAAATGAGTCCTGACCAGGAATTTTAGTTAGTTAGAATCATCTTTCCAATACACCAAGGTTGTGGATTCAATTCCCAGTCAGGGCACATACAAAGAAGCAACCAATGAATGCATAAATAAGGAAACAACAATCAGTGTTTCTCTCTCTCTCCCTCCCCCTCCCCCCAAAATTGGGGGGGGGGGGAAGGAGCTCAGGCCAGGTGGCACCAAAGGGCTGTGGGTTTGATTCCTGATGGGGGAGGTACGGGAGGGCAGCTGATGGACATTTCTCTTTCTGGAAATCAATGGAAACATATCCTCAGGTAAGAATAAAAGAGCAAATAAACTGGCAAATGAAAAGGTCTGGTAAATGGGAGTTACTGAATGTTTCATACATAATCAACCCAACAAATTGGAGTACACAAAAATTTAGCAATTACCATAGACCAGTGGTCGGCAAACCAAGGCTCGAGAGCCACATGCAGCTCTTTGGCCCCTTGACTGTGGCTCTTCCACAAAATACCACGTGCGGGCGTGCACATACAGTGCGATTGAAACTTCGTGGCCCACGCACAGAAGTCGGTTTTCGGAAAGGAGATGGACGAAACAAGTATATAAGACGAGTGTGGATGGGAGAGTTGGAAGGGGTAGACCTCAGCGAACGTACCTCAATCAGATTGAGGACGTTTTTAGCAAAAGCCAGCTTAGGAGCACCCTAATTAAGTTAATAACAATGTACCTACCTATATAGTTTAAGTTTAAAAAATTTGGCTCTCAAAAGAAATTTCAATCGTTGTACTGGTGATATTTGGCTCTGTTGACTAATGAGTTTGCCGACCACTGCCATAGACAATCACATCTTTCTCCAATAATTCACAATGATGGGGCCTCAGGTTCATCATGTATTTTATACTAACTGAGGGGACCAGGAAAAAAACAAAAAGACAATCAAAGAGGAGTACCAAGCCAATGTGAAGTCCTCTCAAGGTAAGTGGGGTAAGTGAAGGAACAGAGGATACCCTAGAACTGGCTCTGCGCGCGCGTGCATACACACACACACACACACACACACACACACACACACACAACCAGTTGCTTTCCTTTTTAGTCACTTCTCTTTTATAGATTAACAAATATTCACGAGCCAGGCACAGTACCAAATAAACAATATGCACATTGATTTCACTTTATTTTCCACAATAACCGAAAAAGGCAAGTACTATTAGAACCCCATTTACAGATGAGAAAGGCTCAAGGAGGTCAAGTGACTCTAGAGCAGCGGTTCTCAGCCTTCCTGACGCCGCGGCCCTTTAATACAGTTCCCCATGTTGTGGTGACCCCCAATGTCATTGTTACAAATTGAACATAATGAAAGCATAGTGATTCATCACAAAAACAATATGTAATTATATATGTGTTTTCCGATGGTCTTAGGCAACCCCTGTGAAAGGGTCGTTCGACCCCCAAAGGGGTCGCGACCCACAGGTTGAGAACCGCTGCTGTAGATCATCCAGCTTTGTGTGCCTTATAGCTGCCTGCCTCTGAAGCCCATGCACCTAGAAGCTACTATTGCTATAATCCCCTTGCATTTAACAAAGTTCTGCACTGGGGGGTAGGGGTGGGGAGGAAGTAGGCTCTCACCTAACCAGAAGCAAAACTTTAATAATATACTCCCCACAATAATGCGTGCCTTATGTTGTTCAAAGTATTATTATATACCTTGCCTTATAGATTTGTTTTTATTTATTTATTTTTTAGTAGTTTATTGATTTTTAGAAAGAGAGTGAGAGAGCAACATATTGGGTGCCTTCCACATGCCCCCCCCCCCCCCCCCGCCGCCACCACCGGAAATCAAGCCCACAATGAGGGCATGTGCCCTGACTGGAAATCAAACGGACAACTTTCAGTGCATGGGACAAAGCCCAAGCAATTGAGCCACATCAGCCAAGGCTATTTTTCTTTTTCATATTATTGATTTGGGGGGGAGGGGGAGAAGAGAGAGAGAGAGAGAGAGGGAGGGAGGGAGAGAGAGAAAGGGAGGGAAGGAGGGTGGGAGGGAGGGAGGAGAGAAACATTGATTCGCTGCTCCACCCATCCATGAACCCATTGGTTGTCTCTTGTATGTGCCCTGACTGGGGATCAAACCCACAACCTTGGTGCATTGGGATGACAATCAACTGAAGTATCCAGCCAGGGCTTGCCTTACAGATTCTTAAACCCACCTGAGAAGGTAGGTATCCTCCTCATTTCATAGATAAGAGCACTGAGACAAGATCAAATGACTCACCCAGGGTCAGAAGATTCAATAGGCTCTCCCCTCAACGGGAACCCAAGACGCAGAAGAAACAGAGTGTCTACATAGTTTTAACAACAAAGACTATTTCCAAAGTGAAATCTGATGAAAAATGGTTGTCTTTAAACTTTAGTAATTTGTAATTAAGAATTAATATAACTTCAGTTGTCTGAGAAAAAATTCATTTGCATCTTTCTTCATTTCTCAAACTGTGGAAGGGAGAAGATGCTATAAGTTTTTGCCCTTAAATTTAACCTCGTTTTTCTCATCCCAATGCAAAAATTCATTCCTACTCACACAGACAGTACATCTGAAAAAAATCACCAAAAAAAGGATTTGGAAATACTGTTTCAAGGCTCTAGAAAAATCCTCTTTCTTATTGATCAGACAGCACTGTCATATGAATCCTGAAGAGGCTGGCCCCTCAAGATCATTCATAAAATTACTACTGGAAGAAAATCAGTCTCCAATTTAAAGGAATTAAAATGTCTATACAAAAGTCAGTGGACAGGTGAAAATCCATTTCTTTGTCTCAAACTCACAAAACGGTAGTCAGATGTGACAGGAGACAGTGGGTCCTTCCTTTCATTACAAGGGAAAACCACCAGGATACAATGTAAACAACATCCATTTCATTTAAAATTTCAAAGAAGAATAAACAGTTCAAGGAATGAATCAGAAATGACATTTCATTCATAAATTAAAGCCACCCTAGAAATTTCACATCATTGCTTCACACTCAAAAACAACCTCAGGTAAGAATCTCAGTCTGAATAAAAAACTTACCAAAAAAAAAAAAAAGAATCTCAGTCTACCAGGTTGTTTTTGATAAATTTGCTAGATCTAAAAGGAAGCTTAACTTTGTCCATGAGCTTCTGAGTTGTTTGGAAAGTAATTTTCCTTGAAATACACAGGCAATGGATTGCATCCTAATTGCATCATTTGCTCTTTGTTTTGAGGGTACTGTAAGAGCAAGGGAATTGTGCTTAAAAATACTCAGCCTACTCTGGCCAGTTTGCCTCAGTAGTTACAGCATTGGCCCTCGGATCAAAGGGCTGTGGGTTCGATTCCCAGGCACATACCTAGGTTGCAGATTCCTCAGCCCCAGTAGCGGGGGCATGTGCGGGAGGCAACCAATTGATGTCTCACTCTCTCACATGGTTATCCCTCCCCCTCCCGGCTCTCTTCCTTCCCTTCCACTCTCTCTAGAAAACTATCCTTGGCCCTAGCCGGTTTGGCTCAGCGGATAGAGCATGTCGGCCAGCAAACTGAAGGTTCCCGGTTAGATTCCCGCCAAAGACACATGCCCAGGTTATGGGCTTGATCCCCAACAGGGGCGTGCAGGAGGCAGCCAATCAATGATTCTCTCTCATCATGGATGTTTCTATTTCTCTCTCCCTTTCCCTTCCTCTCTGAAATCAGTAAAAATATATTTTTTTAAAAATCTAAGAGCTGGTCTGAAATTTTTAAAAAAGGAGGAGGGGCACACAGAGAGAACTCAATAGAAAGGCAGAAACAAACCCAATTGTAGAAACAGGTTGAAAATACTTTTAAGTAAATGTACTCTCCTCAAATACATTTTTAGGTAATAAGATGGCACTGCAAATCTATATGCCAATCCTGTTGATGGATTCACTTACAATGGAAAGAATTAAATCCCTAAATCTATCTAAACCCTGGGATCATTACTTCATACTCCTATTGGCGTAAAAAGCTCTATCCAATCTTCCTACGCTGATTAGCTTACAATGTAGTATGAACACCTCATTGGGGACCTGCTAATGTAAAAATGCTGGCAGTGACCTTGGTGTACATTTTTAATCTGTTTTAAGTTATAAGTCAAAAGGAAGGAGGGTGGCAGTGCTCATAATAAATAAGAGAAGATCACGTTACAATCTTCAAAGTGCTTTCTCATTTCATCGTCACAACAATCACAAGCAGAGCTTGGTGCTCATTCTCCAGATCACAGAATTTTAAGGCTGGTGAAGGGACTAACTCCCACCTAGTACATTCCACTAGAACAGAAGCAAGGGGTCTTGTGTGGTTGGATCCTACTGTATTCTCAGAACATAGAATGGTACCTGAACCTGGTAGATGCTCAATAGTACTGCTACCATATGTACAAAAAAGCCCAACCCACTTTCCGGGAAGATAACCCCAGTCCGGAAGTGATAGGACGTGGCCAAGGCCATAATCCTGGCTACATGTCCCCCACATTCCTGCCTCCTAATTCAGGGTGGGTTCTTCCCCAAATCCAGGCTGCCACTGAGGCTATAAAAGGGTTTCTAAACTATCTCCCAAAACTCAGAACTCACACTGGCATCTGATCATTTTTTTATATTTTTAATACATTTTTTATATATATTTTATTGATTTTTTACAGAGAGAAAGGGAGAGAGATAGAGTTAGAAATATCAATGAGAGAGAAACATCGATCAGCTGCCTCCTGCACATCTCCTACTGGGGATGTGCCCGCAACCCAGGTACATGCCCTTGACCTGGGACCTTTCAGTCTGCAGGCCGACGCTCTATCCACTGAGCCAAACCGGTTTCGGCCATTTTTTATATTTTTAGTAATTTTAACCTATTTTCTTTCCCTCCCTTAAGTAGGTATTTATTTCTTTCTCATACATCATTCTTTTTTTAAGATTTTTTAAATTGATGTTTAGAGAGAGAGGAAGAGAAAGGGAAAGAGGGAGAGAGAAACATTGATGTGAGAGAGAAATGTCGGTCAGCTGCTTCCTGCAAGCCCCTTAGTAGGGAACATTGCCTGCAACCATGGCATGTGCCCTGACTGGGAATCGAACCAGCAATCTATCGGTGCACGGATGATGCCCAACCAATTGAGTCATATGGGCCATGGCTCATACATCATTCTTCATTTTAGTCCCATAACCCTTTATTTAGTGCCTAACGCCTTACAAAGGACAGTGCCTGTGGAGGATAAAAGATGAATGGGAGTCAGTACTCTCAAGGACTTAAGCCAATGACAAGAAAGGCAACATTAAAAAAATAAAAAAGGAAAGAAAGGCAGCATCAGGAAGGACCTTTGGAGCACAGAGGACTAGACCTGCAAATTATGGAAGAAGAGACAGTCTAGGACAGCTGTGGGCAAACTACGGCCCGCAGGCCGGATCCGGCCCGTTTGAAATGAATAAAACTAAAAAAAAAAAAAAAAAAAAAAGACCGTACCCTTTTATGTAATGATGTTTACTTTGAATTTATATTAGTTCACACAAACACTCCATCCATGCTTTTGTTCCGGCCCTCCGGTCCAGTTTAAGAACCCATTGTGGCCCTCAAGTCAAAAAGTTTGCCCACCCCTGGTCTAGGATCTAGGCAGAGGAACCAACATGAACTGACAAAACCTGCACAGGTGGTTCAGAAGAAAGCAAGTGGTCCAGTCTGCTGGAAGTATGATGCAGGGAAGAGGAGGCTGAGTGACAACCTGGAATCAAATTCTGGAAAGAACTGCGTATTAGGATTAGAACTGCGTATTAGGATTGGCATTTATTTTTTAGGCAGTTTCTTATATCTTCCTGATAGCTCTTTCTTCCTTACTTGTCCCACATCCTCCCTGCAAAAAACCCCCACACAAAACAAACAATCAAAAAACACAGACACAAAAGCTTTTGAGTATTCACTCTATATCCTCATTATATTTTTTATTTGGAGAAGTTTTTTCAGTAATATTATTATGATGGACAATTTCAGGATCCAACGTACTAACTGTGGCTCTACACCCAATTGGTCAATTCCTCATTTTTCAGCAGTTAAGGATCCCTTTGACAATCGGATGAAATTGTGGAACCTCCCCCTCAGAAAAATGTACTTACACAAAAATTCAGGGACCCCATATTAAGAACTGTTGCCCTAGCAATAATTATGGAAGAATACCTCCCCCGCAAAAGACATAGCCAACTGTTTCTACCACTAACCAGGAATGCCCATTTCCCCCATTCACATGAGTTCAATACTTTCTCCTGAGTGACAGTAATTATCTTTAGTGAATAAATAAAATGAGGAATTTCTCCAAGATTCATAATCCTCACCCATAAGTAACAATATGGCTTCCATTTATTGGGCCCTACTATGTAACAGGCCTTCTGCAAAGCAGTTGGTATGCAGAATATAATGCAAAATTCCTGTATGGCAGGTAACAATTATATCCCCATTTCACACGTGAGAAAACTGAAGCTCAAAGGGATCAACTGACCTGACTCAAGGCTACCGGCTGGAAAAACGGCAGAGCTGGGTTTGGAACTCAGGCACTGTGACTTCCAAAGCCCATCTATACTACCTCCCAGCAGAGGGGATCTTGTGACCATATTGATTACTGGGAGAGATCAAAAGATATTGCTGTCTCGTAGGAAGTAAACAGTCCGGTACAAGGGTCCAGTCCAGAATTACACACCCTCTGGGTGTCCCATAAATACTTGCTGAGGGACAAAGGGCAAAAAGGTCATGCATTGCATAATGACATTTTGGTTCATGACAAACCACACGTATGATGGACGTTCCATAAGATTATAACGAAGCTAAAAAATTCCTATCACTGGTGATGTCATAGCCCATGACTTCAAAGGATTTCCCAAGGAAGAAGAGGACACAAAACTCAACAAGGCTGCAGTTAAGATGGCAAACGACGTTGACCTGGGTGTGGATGAGGATGACACTGAGCAGCTCCTAGAGGTGGTTCCTGAGGAAATGACTAACGAGGAGTGGTTGGAACTGGAACGGGAACACATAGCTAAAGAAGAGGCAAGAGGAAACTGCAGAAGAAAAAGAACCCCCAAGAATATTCACAGTAAAGGGTTAAGCAGAAGCTCCTTAAAAACTTTGAAAACATGGACCCCAACACTGAAAGGTTTTCATTAATACAGAATTGCTAATGGTGCATTATTTGCTTACAAGCAAATGCATGATGAAAAAAACACCAACCAAAAAACACAAGCAAACCACTATAGACATGACCTGCTGTGTGGCTCAGTGGTTGAGTATCTACCTATGAACCAGGAGGTCACGGTTCGATTCCCAGTCAGGCCATATATCCTGGTTGCAGGATTGATCCCCAGTGTTGGGTGTGCTAGAAGCAGCCGATCAATGATTCTCTCTCATCATTGATGTTTATATCTCTCCCTATCCCTTCCGCTCTGAAATCAATAAAAACATATTTTTAAAAAACCACAAGAAAAAAACCACTATGGACATATTTCTCCAGAATGACACCTTCTCAGCTCAGTGGTTGAGCATTGACCTATGAACCATGATATCATGGTTTGATTCCCAGTTGGGGCACATGTCTGAGTAGCGGGCTTGATCCCCAGAAGAGGGGTGCATCTCTCTTTGAAATCAATAAAAACAATAAAAAAAAAAGAGTGGCACCTTCTCAAGAAGAGCCTCAGGCAGGTTCTTCAGGAGGAATTCCAGAAGAAAGCATGTTATACTGGGAGATAACAGCTCCAGCATTATTGTCCCTAAAGGTCTTCCAGGGGGACAGATGTGGAGGTGGAAGACAGTGATGTTGAGGATCCTGACACTGTGCAAGCATCAGTTAAAAGTGTGTGTTTAGCCCTAGCTGGTTTGGCTCAGTGGACAGAGTATCAGCCTGCGGACTGAAGGGTCCTGGGTTTGATTCCCGCCCGCACATGCCTGGGTTTTGGGCTCAATCCTCAATAGGGGGTGTACAGGAGGTAGGTGATTAAGATTCTCTCTCAACTGATGTTTCCATCTCTCCCTCTCCCCTCTCTGAAATCAATAAAAATATATTGAAAAATAAAAAATAAAGTGTGTTTATGTTTAGTTTTTAATAAAATGTTTTAAAAGAAAAATTAAAAATTTTAAAAACAGGAAAAAGCTTATGGAATAGGATATAAAAAAAAGAAAATATTTTTCCCCCTTAATCCTCATCCGAAAACATGCTTAGAGAGAGGAAGAAAGAAAGGGAGGGAAGGAAGGAAGGAAGGAGAGAGGGAAACATGGATATGAGAGAGATGAGAGAAACATGGATCAGATGCCCTCTGCACACGCCCTGACTAGGGATCAAACCTGAAACCCAGGCACAAGCCCTGACCAGGAATCAAACCAGCAACCAACTGAGCCACTCTGGCCAGGCAAGAAAGAACGTATTTTTTGTACAGCTGTACAATGTGTTTGTGTTTTAAGCTAAGTGTTAAGAGTCAGAAAGTTTTTAAAAATGGAAAAAATGCTCAATGTCACTTAATTATCAGAGAGATGCAAATTAAAACGACAATGAGGTACCACCTCACACCTGCCAGAATGGCTACCATCAATAAATCATCAAACAAGTGATGGAGAGGATATTGAGAGGAAGGAGCCCTAGTGCACTGCTGGTGGGAATGCAGACTGGTACAACCACTATGAAAAACAGTGTGGAGTTTCCTCAAAAAATTAAAAATGGAACTGCCATTTGACCCAGTGCTCTCACACTTCTAGGCTATATCCTAAGAAGCCTGAAACAGCAATCAGAAAGAATATATGCACCCCTATGTTCGTAGCAGCATTATTTATAATAATTAAGATCTGAAAACAACCCAAGTGCCCATCAGTTGATGAATGGATAAAAACAACTGTGGTACCTTTCCACAATGGAATACTATGCAATTATAAAAAAGAAGGATCTCTTATCCTTTGCAACAGCATGGAGAGACCTGGAGGTATTATGCTAAGCGAAACAAGCCAGTCAGAGAAAGACAAATATCACATGATCTCACTCATATGTGGAATCTAATGAACAAAATAAACAGGCAAACAAAATAGATCCAGAGACACTGAAGCATGCAACAGACTGACATACTTCAAAGGGAAGGGGGTGGAGGGCAGGAAGAGATTAACCAAAGAACTTATATGCATATATGTATAACCCATGGACAGATGGACAGACAACAGAGTGGTGAAGGCCTGGGGAGGGGGCTGGAGCTGGCTGGAGGGGTCAATGGGGGGATAAAGGAGGTATCTGTAATACTTGCAACTTTTAAAGATCATTTATTTAAGTTTAAAAAATTTAAATGTTTATAAAATAAAAATTATAGTAAGTTAAGGTTAATTATTGAAAAAAATATTTTTATTTAGTGTATCATAAGTGTACAGTGCTTATAAAGTCTACAGTGGTATACAAGGCCTTCACATTCACTGACCACTCACTGACTCACTCAGAGCAGCTTCGTTCTGCAAGCTCCATTCATGGTTAAGTGCATCATTTTTTATCTTTCATACAGAATTTTTACTGTACTTCTATGTTTATATACACAAATACTTATCATTGAGTTACACTGTCTACAGTATTCATATAATAACCCACTATACAGGCCTGAAGACGAGGAGCAATAGGCTACCCCACAGAGCCTGGGTGTGCAGGATAGAGTGTACTCGATGGTGTTTGCACAGTGATGAAATCACCTACGAGGCATTTCTCAGAATGTATCTCCATCATTAAGCAACCCATGACTGTACTCTTGCCCAAGGGGGTGGAGGGGTGGAGGTGGGGAATGGTGTCAATAGTCTTTAAAAAAAGAGTCCCATGACTGAGGCCTGGGCCTCAGTGACTGTCTGTCATGTTTCTTATTGGGCTTCTCAAGCTTGGCAATGGCCCTAAGTACCTAATAGGTCACACCCTCAGATGCAAAGGTTTGCAACACATCAGTGAGATGGGATAAATCAACAGAGATATTTCAATAAAACAAAGTCTAGATAATCTTCCCTCATGTTCCTATTCTCCCCTGTACATCTCCCAGACTGCAGTCATGACACTACATGATAGTTGTCCCCATAAGAACTACTAGCTACCCTTCTGAGCACTTACATGCGTATCACCGAAAGCATAGTTAGGGCCTAGGCCAGTGATGGCGAACCTTTTGAGCTCGGCGTGTCAGCATTTTGAAAAACCCTAACTTAACTCTGGTGCCGTGTCACATATAGAAATTTTTTGATATTTGCAACCATAGTAAAACAAAGATTTATCTTTTTGATATTTATTTTATATATTTAAATGCCATTTAACAAAGAAAAATCAACCAAAAAAATGAGTTCACGTGTCACCTCTGACACGCGTGTCATAGGTTCGCCATCACTGGCCTAGGACCTAGTCATTTCCATCTTTCTATGACCACTGCTCAGCTACCTGGATCTAGGAAAGCAGTAATCATTATTTCAAATATAGAGACTTTTTTTAAAGTCATTTTAAAAAACATATTTATTGATTTGAGTGTGGGAGAGGGAGAGAAATATCAATCGGCTGCTTCCTGCACCCCCTTCCCCAACCCTCCCCAACTAGGGATTGAGCCTACAACCCAGACATGTGCCCTGACCAGGAACTGAACCGGGGACCTCCCAGTGCATGGGATGATGCTCAACCAACTTGAGCAACACTGGCCAGGGCCAAACATAAAGACATTTTTGCTTTCATAACAAGGAGAAACATTTTTTCCTTTCTCTTATTTTTATGATATTTATATCAATAGGTGAATGTTAGGTAAATCTATTATGGTAATCATTTCACAATATTTGTAAATCGAACCAAAAAAATTATTTTTGCTACACAATAAGCCATTCCATGAAGACTTAAGAGCCAAAATACTAAGCTTCCAAAAAATTTACACATTCCTCCCTCAGATGTTCAACAGTAGGATTCTTTGCACCAAGGACTTCTAACAAGTATTGGGGAAAAACAAAACTCAGCACCCCATCTAAATCGGTGAAGTAAAAGGGAGGCAAACGAGGCCACGGGTCTCGGTGTTACTCTAAACCAGCGGTTCTCATCTTTTTTGGGTCATGGATTCCTTTGAGAATTAAATGAAGCTACAGATCCTCTCTTCACAGAAAATAAACAGAACCACAATTTGGCTCATACACTCGCCAGCGTCAGGGAACCTCCCCCATCGCTAGCCCTTAAAGGTCAAAGATGCTCAAGTGCATAATCTTTGCTTAGAATCTGCACTTCCAGTCACATCTAACTGAAGGAAACTCAAGTTTGCCAACCATTTTGTTTTTTAGAAGGCATACCGATTTTAAGGGAAATGTAAGGTAAAGAAGATGGTATTAGTATTTGCAATGTCTCACCACCCTCTTGCTACCTGATTCATGCTGTTAAGCCACAGTAACAAAATGTGGGGGCAACAATATTTTATCTTCCCCAAGTAGAATGTAAGAAATGCAAAAGCAGGGCCATCCCCTAGCCAGGGCTCAGTGGTTAGAACGTCGGCCACAGTTGAAGGGTTGCAGGCTCGATCCCGGACTGTGTGGAAGGCAACCCATCGATGTGTCTCTCATACATCCATGTTTCTCTCTTTCTCTGTCTCTCCCCGCTCCCTTCCACTCTCTCTAAAAATCAATGGGAAAAATATCCTCAGGTGAGGATTAACAACAACAAAAAAGCAGGGGCCGTATCTGATATTATGTATTCCACATAGGATTGTACACATTCTAGATGATTAATCATTGTTGACTGGTTTACTAAAGGACAGATTAAAAACAACCTACACTTTATCTCTTATGGTAAAACGAGATACAAATTCACATGTACAGGAAAAGATAATGCTACATGACTAGCAGGTTTTGAAGTATTTTCCTAAATCGGACCTCTGAGAGCTTGAAATATAGGAAAAAGCCTGTAAAAAACAATTGCTTTCTCATCTCTGCAGTCCTGATTTCTCTCTCGATGGCAGGGACCTGGCCGTCTAGCGCACACATGCTCATATATAGCAAACTACAGCCCCGACTGCCTAAGGGCATGAGGGAAACTGCCAGTGGAGCCCAAGAGGCTGTGAGCAGGAGTCGTGCATCTTCTTGTGGAGCTATTTATTCAAGAAACATTTCTTGAACATCAATGATGCCTAAATTCCTGAGTTATATGCTTAGAGATAAAATGATGAAAAGCACAGCCCCTGTCTTCAAGGAGCTTAAGACGCAGTTGGAGAAGAGAAAAGAGCACAGGCAATTCAAACACAGTAAGTACCACATTAGGGGTAAATTCAGAGGCAAAGTCAGACACGGGGCTGACCAGTGAGGGTCAGGGAAGTCTTTCTGAGAAAAAACAAAATCTAAGCCAGCCCTGGCCAGTTTGGCTCCATGGCCAGCCCCAGTCAGGACTCCAGCGGGAGGCAACCAATGTGTCTCTCTCACATGGATGTCTCTCTCACTCCCCCCTTCTACTCTCTCTAAAAATCAATGGAAAAGTATCTTCAGGTGAGGATTTTAAAAAATCTAAGCCAGACCTAAAGGATTAAAAGGTATTAGTTAAGGTTTTAAGTCGTCGTGTGTGTGTGTGTGTGTGTGTGTGTGTGTGTGTGTGTGTATGCGCGCACGCGCGCGTGTGTTTTTTTTCCCCGTTTGGTGGTTCTTTTGGTAGTGGCAGAAGTATATACGCTAACAAAGGAAACTATATGAGAAGGCCCAGAAGCAAAGATCTCTGGGAGAGTTGCAATCAGCCAACAAGGCTGGAACACTGAGCTTGAGGAGGGAAGTAGACAGACAGGCAGAGCTCCTGGAGGACCCTTACATAATCCAAATTTATGCACACCACTCCCTCCTTGGTGAAGTCACAGCCCTTGAATGCTCTTGCTCTTCTTGGCTTTTTTAAAAAAACTTATTTTGGAATAACTTTAGATGGACAGAAAAGTTCCAGATCTTACAAGAGTCCCCATATGGCCCTTCACCCAGCTTCCCCTAATGCTAACATAACCATGGTATAAGTGTCAAAGCAAAGAAATTATCTTTGGTACAAAAACTAAACTACAGGCTACTACAGACTTTATTTTGATTTTGCCGTTTTTTCCATTCATTTTCTTTTCTATTCCAGGATCTAATCCAAGATCCCACATTCCACTTAACTCATATACTTTTTAAAAAATTCTTTCCTTTACTTTTGAGCACCATGGTTTTGTCATTTATCATCACTCTCTCCATCGATGCCTCCCCATCTCCCAACCTCATAAGCCTATTCAAAGGTAAACAAACACATCGTTTCAGAATAGAAGTTATCAAAACAGGCACAATCTGGAGTAGCAAGACTATTAGGTATTCAAGAAAACTTAACAAAAAAAATGAATTCAGTGACATCTTTAAAAACAAATATGAGCCCTAGCTGGTTTGGCTCAGTGGATAGAGCATCGGCCTGCTGACTGAAGGGTCCCAGGTTTGATACCAGGTCAAGGGCACATGCCTGGGTTTTGGGCTCGATCCCGAGGGGGGCAGGCAGGAGGCAGCCAATCAATGATTCTGTCTCATTGATCTTCTATCTTTCTCCCTCTCCCTTCCTCTCTGAAATCAATAAAAATATTAAAAAAAACAAAAAACAAACATGAGCTTCCACACACGTGCTTTCATACGTGCATGCGCGCGCACGTGCACACACACAGTTTACAGAAAGAACCTATGCACTGCTTCCACTATGGAACAGAAAATAAATTTAAGCAGATCCATTTCTGCTTCTTCAGTCTTGCCTGCAAGTAATAAATTTATTTTTTATTCTTTCTTCAAATACCCTAACTACCCCAAGAAGGAGTCAAGCCAAAAACACCCAACTCATCCTCAAAAAAAAAAAAAAAAAAGCTGGCAAAATTTATCTGGGAAAATTTATCTGGGATATGGAAGAGGGAAGAAGGATGATTTATCCTCTCCCACACTTTCTCTAAGGGCTCTAATCATTAGGACAAAATTCCATTATGTCACAACAACCTTTATGAAGGTACTTGAGTGATACTGGTAGTGCTTCTACATAAATGACCTGCATTCTAAGCCTCCATCTCCTAAAATTCCCAAACGCACAACCACCTTGATTGATGTCAATTTCTAAAATCAAGGATGAATCCTATGCAGAAATCATTGCAATGTCAATAAAAATGGGAAATTTTTTCTACCATTAAAACAAAATTGTTAACAATGGTTATCCTTGGGAAGTAGAATTTAAGGAGTATTTTCACGTTGCTTATTTCAGCCATTGAGGGCTATTTATCAGACATCCAACAAATACAAAAAGAGCACGGTCCTGTGCCAGAGTTAGAAGATACAGAAAAAGAAAAATCTCTCTTGTGGCACATAAAAGTCTAGAGCTGCACTCTTTAATACTTCAGCCATCTAAAGTTTAATCAAAATTAAATAAAATGTGAAATTCCATCTCTTAGTCCCACGAGCTACATTTCAACTAGAAACATGTGGCTAGTGGCTACTGTAAAGGACAGTAGAGATAGTTTTGGTAGACAGGGTGGACCTAAAAAGAAGCGCTGGCCCTAGTTGGCTTGGCTCAGTGGATAGAACATTGGCCTGCAGACCGAAGGGTCCCAGGTTCAATTCCAGTCAAGGGCACATGCCCGAGTTGCAGGCTCAATCCCCAGTACGACAGCCGTTCAATGATTTCTCTCTCATCATTGATGTTTTTCTCTTTCCCTCTCCCTTCCTTTCTTAAATCAACAAAAATATTAAAAAAAAGAAGAAGAAGAAGAAGCCCTGGTGCCAATTGAGACCTTGGAAATAAAGAGGGGTGGTCTGGGAAGGCGTGCATTTGAAATGGGTATGAATGTGAGCATTCCAGGGTGGCTGATGACAGCCAACACATGCCAGTGGCCCCTCCCCTCAGTATCATGCAATTCCAAAACATCCAGTGCTATTTCCCCAAAACCAAAACACTTCAAGGAGGCATTACAGAAATGGATTGGGCAATAGGCTTTGATTATATTTTGCTGAGATAAGCTTACATGAAAATACCCTAAAATGAACAAACGAGACTATAAAGTCCAATTAGGACCTCACTAAAAAAGAGGGGGAAACTAAATTGGAATTAACTGCTAGATCATTCTGGAAATCTTTAACAGGTAAGCTAAACTAGGGATCAACGGGACAACCAAAGAATGCACTATGCTTATCCAAATACCTTCCAGTGGAAGAAGCATTTCCCAATAATAAGGTCAATACGTGAAATCACAGGTGGTTAACCCGAGAGAGAAAGGAGAGAGCACACATATAAAACCAGCCTGGTTAGAGCTGTGTAAGGGTTTGGTACTTCCTAATGAGGGGGAGTGGAGGAGAGAGTCACTATCTTTTCTCTTACTCTGCCTACTACCTAACATGTGCTGCCTCAGTTTCCTCATCTGTGAAACAGGTATAAGGTAACCCGTGTACAGTGCATAAAACGGTGCCTGGCATGTAGAAAAGACTAAGGAAGCATTGGTTGTTGTTACTGCGTAAGTCTCTGCGGACCTAGTTTCACTGATGGAGAGTCAAAGGATTTCCCTAGGGTGGGCTCACAGGGGACAGAGAGATTGTGTTGACTGTCATATTGGAAGAGGGGTTTTGAAAAGTCCAAACTGTCCCAAGCTGAGCAAGCTAGCAGACCCCTTCCAATCATGTCCTATGGGCTATTGTAATGCCCAACACCATGGAGATATCTGCAGTAACGTCAGTAAACTCCAGGGTTTAGCTAAGGACCATACAGGATTTAGGATATCAGTATTCAATTTTTTCCAAAATCTGCCATGTCTACCCAACTAGATTATTCTATCCATTCAGGCATCAATTAGGCACCCATGCCAAATCAGGCAGCTTATTAGGCAAAGTAGAAAACAGAAAACAACAAATCCCATTTCAAAAAGTAGAACAGACAGAAAAAGAAAAATCTCTCTTGTAGCACATAAAGTCTAGAGCTGCACTTCTAGGAATCTCTCCTACAGGTATAATCTCCCACGTACAAAATGATACGTACGCAAGACTGCCTTACAGCGCTGACTGCAAAAGCAAAGAACTGGAAACAAATCAAGCGCCCATCAATAGGAGACTGGCTAATGACGGCATATCTGTATAATGGAACACCGGGAGGCTGCAAAAAGAATGATGACGCTTCCTTTGTGCTAGCACGGAATGATCTCCCAAAACATTCTGTGGAAAAAAAAGGAAGACACAGAACAGTAATTAGAGTACACTACTGTTCCTGTAAAGGGGTGCGGAGGCCACACTGCATATGCACAAAGTATCGCTGGAAGGAAAAATATCTCTGGTAAAACACGGAGGCGGGGAACTGGGTGGCTGGGGGACAGGGTTAGGGAATAGCATGGGTGTTTTGTGACTGCTGACACAGAGCCATATTGCTACACAAAAACAAGCATTAAGCATAACATCCCCAACAAAGTGCTAATGGAACAGAGCTGAGGGGAATCCAGGAAGAAAGGTCTGAGCACAGTAGACACTCGAGATGTTGAAGGGTGAGTAGGAAATGGACTGATCTGAAAAGGATTGGTAAGGGCGCTCTTGAGAGGAAGCAGCTTCATCAAAAACACAGAGGCAGAAAAAAGAGCACAGCATGTTCCAGAGACCAGGAAGTGTAAGGCTGGGAAGGTAGGACCGGCCAAGCTGTTAAGGATTCTATAGCTACACTAAGGATCTGAACTTTATCTTGTGGGCAACACAAAAGATTTTCAAGCAGAGGAGTGCAACAGTCAGGTTTAGTTTGTTGGTTGTTTTGTTACTCCTCACCTGAGGAATATTTTTCCACTGCTTTTCAGAGAGAAAGTAGAAGGGAGGGAGGGGAAGAGGAGGAGAAGAGGGGAAGAGAAACATCAATGTGCGAGAGACATGTCGACTGCTTTCTTCCTGCACTCGCCCAGACCAGGGTCGGGAGTGAACCCACAACCGAGGTACATACCCTTGACCGGAAATCGAACCCACAATCATTCGGTGCACAGGCCAATGCTCTAACCACTAAGCACACTGGCCAGGGCCAACATCCAGTTTTTTCTTGTAGAGAAAAATGAAAGGATGAAAAGAACTCTCTTACAAGAGAGTTCTGCAATCAGTCTACCTACCTTCTTGGAATTCCCAGCAGCAGGTGGCAGTGAATTTCACTGAACTGGCACCCAATGAATACTTCACTTCCCAGTTGAGAATAACATCCCTATCAATTGAGCATTCAAAATGTGGCCATGTGTCATGATGAGAGAAAAAGTAGCTGAGGCCTCAGTCCTAACATTATGAATACCAAACAGATCCCAACAACTGCTACTTGGCCTATGACCTCTAACCTTTAGATGTGTGAGACACTTACTGATCAGATCCTAAAAGTGACTGCTACCTGGGGGCAAGTTACAAGATAACAGATCAATAGCATGTGCTGCTCTATTGACTCAGACTCCCCCCTGCTGCTGCCTTTGTGGCACTCCATCATGCTGGTTTACCGAAACAGTTTAATCAAGCAAATTGTTCTCTTTCGTTCTCCCAGAAAACTGAACTGCTTTCCAACTTCAGAGTTTCCACACTCATTCTTGGCATCTAGTTCTCAAAAAAATCTGGAATTGCAACACAAAAAGCCTTGTGACAGGCAGAGTAGGTATTTAGGCTTATTTATAGACAAGAATTCAAATTACAATAAATGACTTGTCCAAGGTCACAAAAATGGTGAAAAGCAAAATGAATATTAATAGCAAAAAGGGTATTTTACATCGCTTGAGGAATTCCAAGAATCTAAGGGCTGCAAGACTCCAGAGACTTAATTTTCTCCTGCTTTCTCCAAAGAATTCTTACCTTTATTTCAACTGACATTGTGCTCCTATTGACATGTTCTAGAATAAATGTGACAGGTTCACAGAATAAATGTGGGCACAAAACAAAAAGTCCTGTGGAGCTTCCAAAGTGATTTCACAATTTCTTCCTCATGTCTGAATGTAAACCCCCTCACTTTGCACTTGAATATCAGGTCTGCTGGTACTCTCCCTCATGAAAGAAATTACCAGTAAATAAACAGGTATATGTGTATGCAAATGTCTTGTTAAATAATAATAAAAACAAACGAGGTAAATTTTTAAGTCTCCAAGTTATTTCTTATTCAAGATAAAACATGAACATGAACTTGGACCACTTTCTTAAAAGGTTCTTTCTCATAGTAAGATGAAATCTATCATCCTAGTCCAGTGGTCGGCAAACTGCGGCTTGAGAGCCACATGCGGCTCTTTGGCCCCTTGTGTGGCTCTTTCACAAAATACCAACTTCTGCGCATGGGCCATGAAGTTTCAATCGCACTGTACGTGCGTGCCCGCACGTGGTACTTTGTGGAAGAGCCGCACTCAAGGGGCCAAAGAGCCGCATGTGGCTCGTGAGCCGCAGTTTGCCAACCACTGTCCTAGTCAATGCATTCTTCAGTTGAAATGTTTAGTCACACTTAAGTCTCTAAGATAAGATCAGGAGGAAAAATCAGGCCACTGGTCTTCTAAATTTTTTACTTTCTGGTACAGAAACAGGGTGTTCCTTGTGTTACCTGTAAGGAAAGAATTGCTTTTGTTTTATAAGTGGTGTATAAACCCTCTGAGAGAGGAGGCGGCGTGTTTTGTATAACTGGTACTCTACACAGTGCAGACATCCAAACGCTGGTTGAATGGAGAGAAAAAGGAAAACATTTATCCTCTGAAGCTACAAAGAACTAGTTTGTTCCCTCTTCTGCTTCATAGCCCTTAATTATTTAAATATTTAAATAAAATTAAACATATTAAATAAATAGAACTATTTAAATCTCATTTATTTAAAGACTTTTGGCTCATGAAAGGGGAGATATAACTAATTTCATGGCCATTTTTTTATTTTCACCAAGAAAAAGTAATAAACTAATAGCTCCTTTCTCTTAAAATAAATATGGTGGGGGAAGGGTTACCTTTCTGAAAAGAGAACGTAGGGTTTAGCTGTAGCTATTAAACATGAAGTAGACTTTCGTTCTCCTCGCCTCTGACAGTGAAAAGCACACCAGAGAAGTGACAGAGAGCGGGGCTCAGGGCAAAGGCTCGGAACTAGACTGCCTCAGGGACCTACGAGCCATACGGCCTCGGGCAAGTCCTCTCTGAAGCCTCAGTTCCCCAGAAGAAAATGAAATACCGCCTACCTCAGAGGATTATTGTTAGGAGGACATGAGGGAACACTCAGTCGTCTCCTGGTACACAATAAGCATACTTTTGTTATTAACTGATTCATATTGCTAATAATTAATTCAATATTGTTCCAAGAAAGGGTAATTGCCTCACCTTCAATGGCACTAAAGTCCAATAGATCGCACTACTGTTAATTTCTTGCTTTTCAGCTCAATTTTTCCTTCAAGTGTTTATAAGAAAAACCAAACATAATACAGCCACACTGTAAAAAATATACATATCCTTTTTTTTCTGAGTCAAAATAAAATCATTGTAGAAAACTCAGAAAAAATTTTTCTTCACTCAAAATTCAACAGAACAGGGATCAATACTAACAGCACTTTAGCGTATTTCTTCCACTTTTTCCAACTTATATTTTAAAGTTACTGAAATCTTACTATTTATAGTTCTATATCCTGCTTTTTTCTCATACTTAAATTTTATTTTGTATGCACCTTTCCATGTCAAGAATTTTCTAAAACAATCTATTTGAATGACTTCGTACTTTTCCATAAAGCAACCATTCCCCTAGGGCAACAATTTTCAACCTTTTTCATCTCATAGCACACATAAGCTACTTACTAAAATTCTGTGGCACACTAAAAAAATAAATAAGTTTTTTTGGTGCTGATCTGTCAAAAAAAATAGGTATAACTTTGATTTATTCACGCCAAACAGCTATTGTCATTTTTTAATTTGACAATATAAAGGAAAAGAGATCAGTCAGGTATTGCACGTTTAAAAAATTTTTTGACACCCCAACTGAAAATCACTGCCCTAGAGCTAAAACATTTAGATTGTTTCTTTTACTTTTTTATGCACATCACTATAGTTAACATCTCTGTAGACAATCCTTATCCTCATCTCTATTTCTTGGTCCATACAGATCCCTAATAAGTAGGTCAAGGACTGTATGTCTCTTAAAACATTACCAAACTGCTTTTCAAAAAGTCCACAGTTTACCCATCATGATAGTATCAGCAGTGACCAAAATATCTGGAAGTACAACACAGATAGGGAAGATCTGTTATCAAAAGAATGCTTTCCGATACTTGTGGTAATTTGTACCAGATAGGTATTATCACAGTCTTTATCAGATATGTGACCTTAAACAAACTTAGAGAAGTTATAAATATCGTTTTACACACTTATATTTGTGCCTTTCAAATAGAGACTCCCAAATCATTTTCAACTTAAGAATTGTGTGGAAAAGTAAATTATGCCCCAGCATATAAAAGGGGTTTGTACAATATGTAGAAAATTCAGATACGTACACTTAAGATTTATGTGTTTTTCTACACGTAAGTAGTACCTTAATTTAAAAAAAAAACAGTTAGGTTTATTTATAGACAAGAATTCAAATTACAATAAATGACTTGTCCAAAGTCACAAAAATGGCATTAGGGGTGCCATTATTATTGGTGGTTACTGTTATCACCACTTATAAAACATCGCTAAAGTGCTGTTAGCCAGTTTTGCTCAGTGCATAGAGTGCTGGCCTGCAGACTGAAGTGTCCTGGGTTCGATTCTGATCAAGGGCACATACCTCGCTTGGATGCAGACTCCTCCCTGGCCCCAGCCCTGGTCGGGGGGCATGCAGGAAGCAACCAATTGATGTGTCTCTCTCACATCGATGTTTCTCTCTGTCTCTCCCCCTCCCACCAAAGGGTCTTGGGTTCACTTTCTGGTCAAGGGCATGTACCTGGGTTGCAGGTTCAATCCCTGGTCCTACTGGGGGGGGGTAGGGCGTGCACTTGCAATAAGCAACCAATCAATGTGTCTCTCTCTACATTAATGTTTATCTCTCTCTCTCTTTCTCTCTCTCTCTTCCCTCCATACCATTCCCTCTCTTCCACTCTCTCTAAAAGTCAATAGAAAAAAGATCTTTGGGTGAGGATTAATAACAAAAAAGAAAAGAAAAAAATGTTAAAAGGGGATCTGTACACAAGAAAACATGTATTCCTTGGATACACACACAAAACATCAAATCACAATTGCTTTAGCTAATTTTGCCATTTTTAAGCTTTTGTGACTGTTTATTAATTCTGGGCATATGCCAATAGCTGAGACCCACTCCTGAATAAGTCAGGGGCCCTTTCCCCTTTTCCCTCATTTATCAAAGGTTTTATCTACATTCCTCAACTGACTGACCAATCAGAGGAAGGTATTTCCTTATAGGCCTGCAACATTTTAAAAAGTATTCAATGATTTGGTATTTTAAAAAAATAGCATCTATAAAACAAAAATTTACAGAAAGGGAAAAAAGAGCATCCACCAACCTTACATCTACATATTTAATAAACATTTTTGAAAAATAAAGACCTGGTGCTATTTTTACGGCCATGCATTTAGGTACCCAATTCTCAGCAAAACATTCCCTTAAAGTGAAAGCCACTCTGGCTGAAGATGCAGATTTCAAGAATCTAATAATCTTGTATTAATGCAGTGCTGGCTTTCATTTGTACACAATCAATTTGTTACTGAACAAAGAATCCTTTTTAATTGCCTGTGGCAATTAAAGATAATCATTTTCCTTTGTCTTATTCCTAAGTAGTGCAGGCTGCAATAGATGAAGCCACAGTTTTGACCTTTCTTGAAGTGGAGATGGGGAGAAGTATGATTTTTTACACTTCAGGAGGCTATTAGCTGAAACTGGCCAACAGCCCACCAACATTATTTAATAACTTTTGAATTGCAGTTAAAAAAAAAAAGACTATAGTGAGCTCCACATAAATAAGTCAAGGGGCAAAGTTTATTTTTATCTATATAATTCTAGTTGCCTAGAGTTTTCTTAAAAGAAGAAAATCTCTCGGTTCAGAGGTACACAGGCACTTTTCTATTTGCCAAAGAAAATATAAATTTAAAAGTCATTCCAGGACCAAACATTTCTATCTTCTTTCTGTTAGATACATTTACTTATATAGTTTTGTTATACATGGTTTTGAATCCGGGTCAGAAATAAAATGCTTAACTTTTAAAATATGCTGGCTAGAAAGACAAGCTGGTACTTGTGGCTATAGATTCTTTTCAAAATATTATAATGTAGACCCTACGTGTGCTGTTTCTGAATATGAAAATCTTTATTACTACGGGATTGCCTCCCAAGGAACCAGAAATGAATCATATTGGTTTACACACCATTTACTTCCCTCACCCCACCCTATCTATACTGGTATATATAAAAGCCTAAGTGACCATTATGACCGGTCAACCGAACATATGATGTGCAATGACCACCAGGGGGCAGATGCTCAGTGCAGGAGCTGCCCCCTGGTGGTCAGTGTTTTCCCATAGCCAACCTCCCCTCCCACAGCCAACCTCCCATGTTCCCGCCCCGGCCAGCAGCCCCAATCAGGATTGGGCGAGATGGCCCCAATAGGGGCTGGCCAGACCGAGGAACCCCACTGGTGCACGAAGCCATGCACCAGGCCTCTAGTATTATATATAGTTAATTCTTTATAACTGACTATAAACTCCTCAAGGGGATGAATTATAGCTTCTTCTTCTATCCCAGAGACACGGCAGTCTAATAAAATAAGCACGAGTTTTGGAATCAGATAGACATAGATTCATAACACAGCTCTACCACCTATTATCTGTATAACCCTGGACAAGACACTTAGGATTCATGTGTGTACATATGTATGAAGATTAATTACTGACCAGGAAGGCTTGCCCTCTAAGAATTTAAAGCCTAAAAATGACCTTATAATTAGTATACACATCTCCCCCCATCAAAAGAAAAAAGGCTTTGACACCTGTGTGAATTCAATCACTGTTATGCACTGGGGTCTTCTATGTCCAAGGTATTTTGCTAGGTGTGATGGAAAATGAAAGATATATGAGAGGGTCCGCTTCCTCAAAAAGAAAGAAGACATTTGAGTATTATTAGCTATAAAACAAGGTGGAAAGGGACCCAACTAGTATAATCCCTTTATTTTTTAAATCAGGGGTAGAGAACCTTTTTTCTGACAACGGCCATTTGGATATTTATATCATTCAAGGGCCACACAAAATTATCAACATAAAAATTAACCTGCTAGCCCAACTGGCGTGGCTCAGTGGTTGAGCATCAACCTATGAACCAGGAAGTCCCAGTTCAATTCCTGGTCAGGGACATGCCCAGTGGGGGGCATGCTGGGGGCAACCCATCAATGATTCTCTCTCATCATTCATGTTTCTCTCCCAATCCCTTCCTCTCTCAAATCAATAAAAAACATATTTTTTTAAAAATTAGCCTGCTATATTTGGTTACACATTTAACTAACTCACCCCTAATGCCTTGGCAGAGCCAGACCAATTGATTTTGAGGGCCTTATACAGTCCACAGCCAGATGTTCCCCACCTGTTTTAAATGAAGTAACTGCAGCCCAAAGAAATGAAAATCACACAGCCAGTAAGCGATAGAGCCAGGGCTGGGACACTGGTTTCTTCATTATCAATTCAACATTCTTTGCACCATAGGAAGCTGCCTTTTAGTAGTTCAAATTCGGCCCTAGCCATTTTGGCTCAGTGGATAGAGCATCGGCCTACAGACTGAAGAGTCCCAGGTTCTATTCCAGTCAAGGGCACATGCCCAGGTAGCGGGCTCGATCCCTAGTAGGGGGTGTGCAGGAGGCAGCCCATCAAATGATTCTCATCACTGATGTTTCTCTCTCTCTCTCCCTCCCCCTTTCTCTCTGAAATCAATAAAAAAATATTTAAAAAATAGTTCGAATTCTATTACCAAGTACAAATATTACTATAGTGACCAGCAAAAGGGCATTTTCCAATAAGAATGTAGAGACTCTAAGAGAGCAAAAAGGTATGAAATACCTACAGATGCATAATGCAACAGTCACAACTGTTGGAAATTTCATAAAATGAAAATGTTCATTTAAATCGGGGGTCCTCAAACTACGGCCCGCGGGCCACATGCAAATACAAATATTGTATCTGTTCCCCTTTTGTTTTTTTACTTCAAAATGAGATATGTGCAGTGTGCATAGGAATTTGTTCATAGTTTTTTTTTTCAAACTATAGTCCGGCCCTCCAACGGTCTGAGGGACAGTGAACTGGCCCCCTGTTTAAAAAGTTTGAGGACCCCTGATTTAAATAAAGGAAGATGAAGGAGATAGGCAAGTGTGGCTGTTTTCAACTAAAATAAGTGTTACTTTTTCAGCTTCATGGCTGAAAGTACCTGGTTCTCTGCTAATCTACCAACTTAAGGGTGTTTCTTAATTATCAGAGAAGCAAATAAATGAAAATTAGACTGTTATTAAGTTATTTTCAAGAATTCTTCATAGATGAAGCACTATATCAAAATTTAAATAGAAATAAACTTTCAGGAAGATGAACACGAATGATTTGTTTGCATTTCTTAATGACAGCAATTCAAGTGCTATTCAGACCATTGCTATTTGAGAGCCTACGTTAACAGTGACTCAGCTTGAAAAATTCCATATTGTTTTTTAAAGAGGTATATGGTTTTAGTTATGTAGTTATAGTTAATACAATCTGGATGCCCCTTTTACCCCTAAATTAGAAACTAATTTTCTTGCAAATGGATGAAAGAGAGGCAATGTTTATTTTACATTTGAAAAAGTATACAACGAAGGTAATCCAGTTCATTATACTGCATCCCCAGGAAAGAGCCCCTACCCCCAATTCTGGGTTACAGAACATAATTTGGGAGAGAGGTAGTCAGAGTAACACCAGGAGTCCAGTCCCAGCTCTAATTTGGTATGTGACTCAGAACAAGAATCTACAATCAGCTAGACGGAACAGTACCCTTCAGACTAGGAAATGTGAAGTCCGAAGAGGTGAAGCGATCTGCCCAACATTCCAACTAATTGGGTTAAGCCCAGACCAGAAGGTCTCCCACCGGTATGTCTAGTACTCTTTTAACTATGACAGGAGGCCTGTCCCCATACCCCTTTTGCAAGCCTTCCATTTCCCCACCTGTAAATTAGGAGGTCAGGCCAGGCACTAATTTTCAAATTGTGTTGTTCCAAGCTCAAGGGATTTCTGCTAGTCAACTTCCTCCCACTTCAAGCAGAGCATCTCCAAATTTACCTATTTTATAAAGTGTAGAAAAGGTAATTTAAACAACTGGACTAGATGACCCATAAAATGCCCCACTGACTGGGTAAATTAAGGCAGTTCAGATCACCAGGCGGTGAATGACAATACAGCAGATCACAGGAAGGCCCTGCAAGAGGCCTAACACCTCAGAACCCCACAAACCCAGGATGGAAAAGCAGAGGAGACTAGAGAGGAAAAACCACTCTCACCTTTTCAATCTCCAACTGTACTGACCTCATATGTTTTTCCATCACATACAGACTAACCAAATAAATAAATACCTATGAAGCTGTGGTTTATTTTTTTTTTTAATGTATTTTTATTGATTTCAGAGAGGAAGGGAGAGGGAGAGAGAGAAGCATCAATGATGAGAGAGAATCATTGCTCGACTGCTCCCTGCACGCCCCACACTGGGGATTGAGCCCGCAACCCGGGCATGTGCCCCTGGCCGGAATGGAACCTGGGACCCTTCTGTCTGCAGGCCAACGTTCTATCCACTGAGCCAAACAGGCTAGGGCTAAAGCTGTGGTTTAGTCATCTGTGAAACTCTTACTCCTCCCAGCCTGTTCTTTGCCAAAAGCCACCATCAGGCCCATGGATCTACACGTGGACAACTCCTTCCATGTGTCCGGATCAAAAGGAATGACTATTTCCCCCTGCCTATTGTCTTAAATGTTTCGTGCCAAGAAAAAAAAGGGGAGATATGTAAGGGACGGGAGGGAACATAACCAGAAAAAAGGGTTAAAAAAAAAGAAGAGAACTTTGAGCAGGCCAGTATTGCAAAGATATTCTAGGCAGGGCAAAAGCCCTTGAAGACATGCCACTAGGTTGAAAACAGTCGTCTACCACCATCTCCTGCTCCACATCCTACCCCCACCTGGCACATTCACTGTTCCAGAAGGTCAAGGCTACCACCTCGGATTTCTGTAGCACCCAATTCCATCATGAGAGCAAATGTTGATACTGGGGTAGAGCCTCTGCTACCATCAGAGAAATCTGACAGTCTTTGGGACATCAGTTACCAGTGAGGAAGAAAAATCAGCTCTTTGTTCTTCTGTCTCCGCTCTTCCTATTATGTAAACTTGGGCTTTGGGCATGCAGAAATTTTCTATCCTGCCAGTGGTGCTAAAACCCTGGAACACAGAGCAGTACTGCACACACAGTTGTTTGTATTCTTAATTAGCTGCCATTTCCACATTAAGATTTTTAAAAATCTATTTATACCACCCAGCCGGTGTGGCTGAGCAGTTGAGCAATGACTTAGAACCAAGAGGTCACGGGTTCGATTCCCGGTCAGGGCACATGCCCTGGTTTTGGGCTTGATCCCCAGTGTGGGTGTGCAGGAGGCAGCTGATCGATGATGTTTCTTTCTCATGGAAGTTTCTATCTCTCTATCCCTCTCCCTTCTTCTCCAAAACACACACACACACACACACAAAACACACAACTATTTATACCAACATGGGGACCATAAAATTCAGAGAATTAATCATAATTCACAAGGCCAAAATTCAGAAATTAACAGAAACCAAGGGAAATGAATCAAAATTCTCAAGTCAATAATGGTGAAGATACATGCCATACATAATTAAAATTACCAGCCTCTGCTTGTCAGAAAATTTAAAGTTCTAAGAAGTTAGAAGCTAAAAGAGCCATATGGATCTACTACCCAGCCAGCCCTGCCCATTGTCTTACATACAAATGCCCTAACATGTGATGAGTCAGTCGGTCAATGGTCCAATTTTGTAGATGACAGTCAATGTTTTTTTATTTCAAATGTGTTCACATAAAACTATTTTTAAATAAGTGCTGAAGTAAATAAAGTTTGATCATAACTCAGTTAAGAAATAGAGTCCTTCCAGTAAATGTTCCTTCACAGCTGGATGGATGCTTTAATATGCAATTGCCCTAGGCCAATTCCTAAGGGGGGAAATCAGGCTTTTGATTTACTTAAGAAGTAAAATAAATAAACCTAGGACATGCAAAAGGTTCCCTCTCCTAAGTTAAGGAAGGAAAATAGTTGGATGGCTTTTCTGTAAAAACCACCTCTTCCTCTGAATGAATTTCCTAAACCCCACCCCCAACATAAGATCACTGAAGAAAACAGCTCAAGGAAAGGTGGCTAAGCTACATTTCCCAGGTAATAAGACCAAAAATCCAACCAAATCAGCCAGTTTCTGGCACCGCTTTCTCACTATCAAATCAGGTCCCTTAAAAGGCTTGGGGCATGTCAGGCCCACCCATATAACCCTGTACAGCAGTGAGCCCCTTCCCCCCACAATCCAGCATGAATCTGCCCGGAGGCATTCAACTCCTGTGGGTGGAAGTGCCTGCAATACCAGAGGGCAGAAATCTGAGTGACACTTGGCACTCTCTTTCAACAAACAACCGCAAAGAGCTTTCCAAACCCAGGCCCTCACTATTTTCAAGACCAGGAAGTTGAAGCCTTCCTGGGGCAGAGGTAAAAAAGAAATAAGCCCACTCTCCCCTCCCCCTCCCACAAGTTACACTGCAAACCAGAGGCCACGAGAGAAGGCGCGACTCCTGTGCAGACCCAGAGCAGTAAATGCTAAGTGTGTCCACAACCCCTGGTTAGATTGGGGAGAACTTGAGAACCGGCATTTCCCCAGACAGGGGTAAAACAAAAATATGACTTGTCAGCTGCATAACAAAACAAAACAAAAAGCACACTTCTAAGTTCTCCCAAAGGGTGCTGGCTTGGAGGTAGAAGGGGGAGAGAGTACAACTGTCTCTTTACAAAAGCTCAGAGAAGGGGGGGGGGGGGGGGACAGAACCAAGACCTGTGAGCAGCTGCACTCTCCTTTCTGAAGGACGCAAAGCAGCAAAGCCCAGGGAACTGAAGGGACAAGGGATCAAAATGGGGGAGGAAAAGAAAATGGGGCGCTGGAAAGAGATCTGCCCCCCACCACAACTAACCTTGGTAACAGGGGATGGGGAGATGGGGGGACACTCCCAGACTCCAGAGAACAGTGACCAATCAACCAGCACCCACCTATGTACCCAGATCTCACAGGATTCCTCAGGATAAAACCCGCAGGATCAGGGAGCAGAGGGAATGTGCAGTCTAAATCAGAGCCTAGAGAACCCTAGATCCAACCCAGCCCCTTCCTCTCCAACGCTGAGCATGGAAACTAGAGGAAGACATGCCTGAAGAGGGGGAGCACTCAATGGGGAATGGGTGGGGCCCGGGAGGGGAGCTAGGAGAAGCAAGTCTGGTAACTTAATGGGAAGAGCCTGGCAGGATACTAGGGGACAGAAAAGGTAAGGGAGGAAAGAAATCAATGAGGAACAAAATGGGGAAAGGGGTTTCAAAGGGAGGGAGAATCCATCCAAAAACTCAGGAGGCTCCAAGAGGGGATTCTGGGGGTGGGGAGGCAGGCGATGATAGGAAGGAATGCTTGAAAAAACAGCTCTAATACTGGGCAGAATTCGGGGAAGGAAGGCTCAAAAAGAAGGTATGAGGCAGGGCAACGTGGGGAGGGCAAATACCAGAGAGGAGAGAGTGGAGGTTGAGAGCTGAATCAAGATGGTGGGGGGAGAGAAGGTGAGGCGGTCATCTCAGAACTGAGAAGCCGCAGAGGTGGAGGCGGCTAGGAGAGGCCCGGGGTTCAAGAGGACCACTCCAAGCAGGGACAGCCCTAGGGAAAGTTGAAACGGGTCCAGAAACATAGGTGAGCGAGTGGACAGCTCCGAGGAGGCAGAGCTGGAAGACATTGGAGAGGATGGGGCAGCGATGAACAAATGGAAGAGCAGGTGCAAAAAGGACTTGGGGGCAGGTGGATGAAGGACGGGAAGGGGAGGGGGTGATGGGTCAGAGAGAAGTTATCGGTGGTTTAATGAGGTAAAGGGCCAAAATGGAGACGAGAGGACTTGGAGCAATAAAAGAAGAGGAAAGAACTGAAGGCGAGACAGGTCAAAGACAGGGGTGGCGGCAAATGAATGGAACGGCTCAAGAATGGCAAAGAGGAGGTGGGAAGAGAAAACCCTCAAGAACCCTGGGGCAGACTGAGTCCTGGGGCAGCACCGAGGCTGCGGAGAGCTGGGCCAGGGAGAGACGGGCTGGGCTGGGGAGAGTCGGCAGAGACGTGCATGGCAGAAACCAGAGCTCTGCAGAGTCAGAGCTGGGGAGGAGGCTGCTTCAAGAAAGGCAGGGTCAGTCGGAAAGCAAGCAGGTTAGGGGCACAGCAAGAGCTGGAATTGGGCAAGGGGTAGAAGAACCGGGGGGCAGGCAGGTCTGGAAGAGAGGGAAGGGTCTGAATGACAAAAAAAAAAGAAGAAGAAAAATGGGAGGAGAGGAAGGGGACAGCATGAGGGAGCCGGGGCCAGAGCTGAGGTGTGGAAGGTCACAGAGCCAGGGGCACCCCCGGGGAGCAGCAGGTGCTGCGAGTGGGCAGCGGGGCCCAGGACGGAGGTGAGATCAAGCCCAAGGAGAGGCCCCGGGGACGGCAGGGCCAGACGAACGGGGTCTCGGATGGCTCCCCGAGGAGGTGGGGCCGCGGGTCCTAGAGGGACAGCTCCTGGGGAGGCAACCGACCCCGCGAGGAGGGGAAGAGCAGGCAGGTCAGCGAGGAGGGCGGGAGGGAGCGGGGTCGGAGGAGAGGCAGGGAGGTCACGGATGTCCAAGCGGGGGGTCCAGAATGGAGGGGCGCAGAAGGGTGACTGCGGAAGGGGGGGTCCCACGAGCACTGCAGAGTCCAGGAGGGGCCAAGGCGGGAGGGGCGGGGGGTGCGGAACGGGGAGGAGAGTGTGGGGAGGGGGTGGCGAGGCAGATGCCGAGATCCCGGGCGGAGGGCGGAGGCGGACTCGGGGCCGGCGGTCAGGGGCACGTCCGCAGGGCCGGCGGGCGCCGCGGGCCGGGCCCCGGCACGAAGCGGCGGGGCCGGCGGGGCCCGGGGCGCTGGGGGGGCCGCTCCCTCCCCTCCCCCTCCAGATCCTCCATTGTTCGCGGGCTTCGGGCCCCGCGGTCCCCGCCTCCCCCAGGACCCCGCAGCGGGGCGGCGCCCGGCCTCGCCGCCGGGGCCCACGAGCTCGCGCACTCACCAGCGGGGCGCCCTCAGCGCGTCCCCGGCCTCCGGGATCCCGGCTGTGTCGACGGCGGCCCCGGCGCCATGTTCTGCTGCTGCTCCTCGTCTAGCGGCGGCTCCGGCGGCGGCGGCGGCTCCGGCGGCGGGGGGCCGGGCGGACCCTCCCTCGCGGACTCCCTCCTCCGCCTCCTGCAGCTCCCGCCGCGGCGCGGCTCTCCCTCGGGGCCGGGGGGGCGGGGAGGGGAAGGGGGAGGGGCGGGAACCAGGGGGAGGGCGGACCGGCCTCGCTCGCTCGCTCCTTCCCTCCCTCCTTCGCAATGGCGGCGGCGGCGGCACCTCTTTCCTGCGGCCACCGCTCCCTCGCGCGCGCCCCCCTCGCTACTGCGCGTGCGTGGCGCCGGGACCGTTGCAGGATAACGGCCCCTGGGAGCGCGCCGCGGGGGGCACAGCCGGCGCGGAGTAGGGTGAGAGGCGGGGGCGCGTGCACCCCCGAGGGGTCCCTGCCGCCGTCGCGGCCTGGCGCTGGGAACGGCCGCGGCGGAGGGCGCAGTGCGCGTGCGCCCCAGCAAAATGCCGCTACTGCAGTGACTGCGGCGCGCGAGACGGAGCGCGAGGCGCCCCGCGGCCGGGCAGCGTGGGGTGGGCCAGTGCGCGTGCGCGGCCGGGGCTGCGGGCCGCCGCAGCTGCAGGCGCGAGGCGGAGGGAGTGGCCGGCGGGAGGTGCGCGCCTCAGATGCAGTCGATCCCCCCCCTCCTCGCGCCGGCTCCGGGAGAAAGCTGGAGGGAGGCACGGCCCGTCCTGCGTGGGCGGGGGCGATTCCGCTCGCGCGGGACCTGGCCAGCCAATGAGAGGCCAGGGGAGGTGGGTTTGCCGCGCGAGCTGCAGCTCCCGGGGTAACCGAGGAGGAGAGAGGGGAAGACGTAACGTGGGGCGGTGAGGAGGGGCTAAGGAGGGGGGAGCGCACCCAGCCGAGACGTTGACTGGGGAGCACGAGGAGGGGTTGGCCCGCCTCAGCCCAACCGAGCCTCGCCATTGGTCGTCGCTGGCGAGGGGGCGGGGCTGGGGAGCGCGTGCTCTTTCCCCGGCGGTGAAGGCAATCTGCAGACAACGCTCGCATCCAGGCTACTGGTCTGGCTTCTCTGGTCTCCAGAAAGCCGGGAGGGGAGCCCTGGCTTTCCGGTCAGCATTGCACAGATGACTGCAAAGCAACTGTCAGCGTGGGCGAGCGGAGGGGAAATAGTAGTGACGGCAAGCTGCCCGCCGTAACACTGGAGTTCCTCCGAACTGAGGAGGGGTTCCTCCGGGTCCCCCCCCCTCCCCCCGGAAATACGGATCACGGACGATGAGCGTTCCGGGCGCCGAGTCAGTATTTATGGAATGCACGAAGAAAGGCTGAGCTTCCTATTGCGCGTTGCGTTTCTCTCCGCAGTCTCTTCATCTATAAAATGGAATAATAATCTTACCGTCCTCGTAGAGTCGTGAGAATTGAGTTATAGTTGAAAAGCGCTGAAAATCATGCCTGGCTCTATAAGCGATGATAAAATTACATGCGCTCAAGTTTTAAAACACCCCATCGAATGAAAGAGTTCTGGCCCGGCCCGGTGTGGCTCAGTTGGTTGAGCATCCTCTCATGAAGCAGGAGGTTGCCATAAGTTCGATAAATAAAAACATTTAAATAAAAGTTTTCTGATTGCTGACCAGAGTTGTTTCCATGACCCCTTTTTTAAAAAAAAAAAAAAAGAAAATGAGCACTTAAAATATTTGTATTCATTTCAGAGAGGAAGGGAGAGAGAGAGTCAGAAACATCATTGATGAGAGAATCATGGATTGGCTGCCTCCTGCACACCCCACACTGAGGAGCAGCACAACCTGGGCATGTGCCCTGACTGGGAATCATGACCTGGTTCATAGGGCAATGCTCAACCACTGAGCCATGCCATCCGGGCAAAAATTTTGCACTTTTAATGCATGAAATCTCATTCTTAGATGTTAGTGACCTTTTTTTTGAAGTTTGTCTTAAGCACTGGGAGCCAACCAAGTGCATGGGCGGGCGAGATTTTCTTTAGGCTACTACTGCCAACCCTGGCTTGTAAGTGATTTTGAAATTGCTTGAGGGAACACCAGAAGGAATGGAGGAAGGGGGCACCAGATTCCCCTCTCTCCAATTAATGTCTTTGTAACTCCAATGCAGTGTTCCAGTTTTTTCTAACCTTGGGAAATTTGTGAACTGGCAGCACCTAGAGAAGAGAGAAGACTAGGTTCATTCACTGAACCTAGATACCCCCCCCTTTTTTTTAGAATATATTTTTCTTGATTTCAGAGAGGAAAGGAAATGGAGAGAGGAAAACATCAATAATGAGAATCATTGATCGGCTGCCTCCTGCATGCCTTCTACTGGGGTTCAAGCCTACAACCCGGGCATGTGCCCTGATGGTGAATCCAACTGTGACCTCCTGGTTCACAGGTTGATGCTGAACCACTGAGCTACCCCAGCCAGGCCCCTCCCCCTTTTTAAGCCCATCAACTCCTTATCCTTCAAGTCTCAAGTTGAAGTCACTTCCTCAGGGTGGCCTCCCATATTTGTCCTGACCCATCATTCTTTGATAAAAATGGGCACTTTATGCTAGGCAACATTCTGAAGCACTTTACTCAAAAGGTGTTGTGGAGGATCAAGTGAGTTAATTCATGTTTAGACTATAGTTATTATTCTACTAAACTATGGCACAGAGAGGTTACAAAGCTAGTAAGTGGCAGATTTGCGATTCAAACCCAGACAAGTGGATAGATTACTCTCGTCATTCTTTTCTTTTTTTAAAATATATTTTTATTGGTTTCAGAGAGGAAGGGAGAGGGAGAGAGAGAAACATCAATGATGAGAGAGAATCATTGATTAGCTGCCTCCTGCACGCCCCCTACTGGGGATCGAGCCTGCAACCCACGCATGTGCCCTTGACCGGAATCGAACCCGGACCCAGCAGTCCACAGGCCTATGCTCTCTCCACTGAGCCAAACCAGCAAGGGCACTCTGGTCATTCTTCATAGCACTCAATCAGAGTTTGAAGTTCTGTATTGGTATCACCATTTTATGTGTGAGCCCTTTGACGTCAGGGACTCTGGCTAGTTCCTCCATCTGGCAAATAATCCACAATAAATATTTGTTCATTAATAAATAAAAGAATTCAATGTTAAACAAAGGAGATGATGACAGGCTCTGGGGAAATGCATGGTAGCTAAAAAGATACAGTCCTTGTCCCATGCCTAACTCCTACCCCTCTTTCAGATGCTAGCTCATGCCTAACTCCTACCCCTCTTTCAGATGCTAGCTCAGATGTCCCCTCTTCCAGGAGGCCCTCCCTGACCTGCCAGGCTGGGTCAGACTGCCCGTCTTGATTCCCACAAACAGCTCCTCCGGGCCCTTCACCCAAACCCTGACCACCCTGGATTGTCCATGTCTGGTGATGGTCTTTCTCTCCCACCAGACTGTGAGCCCGGTGAGGAAAGGGCTGGGACTCTCGGTCACCGCTGATGTCCCCAGTATAAATCCAGGCATAAGGCAGGGGATCGGGCAGGGTTTCCCTGGATGACCTAACAGAACCATCAAGGAAAGTCCTCCCAGCTCTGCAATTCTTTCCCGTGCTAAAGAGGGCGGGTGTCAGCTGAGCAAGCCAACCACAGGAAGCAGGCGACCCTGGGGCAGCCGCCCTGTACTCCACCGCTAGCCTCCACTCCAGGATAAATAGCCCAGTAAACAATTATTCGACAGAAAGAAGTTCCGACTGCCGGCCTGGGCCGCTGTCAAGATTTGGGGCCCTGCCCTGGAGGCCCCAACGACTGGGACCCAAAAGCCAGAGTAGGTACAAGGCGGGGCCTGGGAGTCCGGACCAGCACGGGAGAGACGTACAGGCGGAAAAAGCCACAAAAGAATTTTGCAAAGAGGCTGGAGGTGCGGGAGCATAGTCTCTCTCCATTTCTCAGAATCTGAGGAATCAGAGAGGGTGGGGACCAAGTTTGCACTCGACCGAGGCGTCGGTGTGCTCACAGCGCCACCTACCAGCTGCGCTGCGGAGCTGCAGCTCGCTGATGCTGCGGGAGACGCAGAGCGGTGCAGTCTTCCGCCATTGGCCAGAAGGCCAGCCAATCACGGGGGAGGAATGGGAGGCGGGGATGCTCGGGCTCCCTGCATTATCTCAGCGCCTTAGGACCAGTGTAGTGGGCACGCGCTGGTAGATGATGCAAGAATTGATAATGAGCCTCTCAATTTCTATAAACTTTAAGTATCGGCCCTGCCCGCTGTGGCCCAGTTGCTTGAGCCTCGTCCCATGCACCAAAAGGTCGCAGGTTTGATTCTCCGCCAGGGCACATGCCCTTGGTTGCAGGATCCATCCCCAGTAGGGGGCGTGTAGGAGGCAGCCATCGATGTTTCTCTTTCCCTCTCTCAAATCAATAAAAAAACATTTTTTTTAAAAATTGACTCGTCCTGGTCGGGTATCTCAATTGTTAGAGCGTCATCTTGATATGGCAATGTTGCGGATTCCATCCCTGGTGAGGGCACATCACATACAAGAATCAACCAATGAATATATCAATAAATGGAACAACAAATCTCTCACATCAACACTAATAAAAGAGAAAAATGGTAATTGGCATACGATCTACCCTTTTCATTGGCTAATCAGGGCTATATGCAAATTAACTGCCAACTAAGATTGGCAGTTAACTGCCAACAAGATGGCGGTTAATTTGCATATGTAGGCACAATGCAGGGAGGCGAAAGGGAAAGCAGGAAGAAGCCCCCTGCCACTGACAGTGACGGGAAACCCAGGGGGGAGCTAAGAACTGGGGGGCAGGGCAAAGGCGGCCCTGGGGCCGCCTTTGCCCTGCCCCCCAGCCAAGATGGGAGAATCAGGCGCCTTTGCCGCCCTGGCCAGTGATAGCAGGAAGTAGGGGTGGAGCCAGCGATGGGAGCTGGGCACGGTTGAAGCTGGCAGTCCCAGGAGCTAGGGGTCCCTTGCCTGGGCCTAAAGCGGAGCCCACGATCGTGGGGCCGCTGCCCGGGCTGGACGCCTCAGCCAGAGGCGTCAGGCCTGGGCAAGGGGCCGATCCTGCGATTGGAGGGTGATGGGGGTCAACGCCTGAGGGCTCCCAGTATGTGAGAGGGGACAGGCTGGGCTGAGGGACACTCCCCACACACACACCCAGTGCTCGAATTTCGTGCACCGGGCCCCTAGTGAATAAATAAAAATGTTTTTAAATTGAAATATAACATGCATACTGACAAGTGCCCAAATCAACTATTCACAAAGAGAACACATGCCTATAACCAGCACCCAGATTAAGGAACAATATGACAGCCCTAGCTGGTTTGGCTCAGTGGATAGAGCATTGGCCTGTGGACTAAAGGGTCCCAGGTTCAATTCCGGCCAAGGACACATGCCTGAGTTGTGGGCTTGATCCCCCCAGTAGCAGGAGGCAGCCAATCAATGAGTTTCTCTCATCATCGATGTTTCTATCTCCCTTCCTCTCTGAAATCAATAAAAATATTTTTTAAAAAAGAAACAATATGACAAATGTTCAGAAGCTCTCCCCGCACCTTGTTCCTTTCCAGTCACTCCCTTCTTCCCAAGAAGGAAAATCACTTTCCTGATTTCTATGACCGTAGATTAGTTTCCCCTGTTTTTACACTTTATATAAATGCAATTGTACACACAGTGGCCTCTTTCGACCAACATTTTTTGTTAGATTCATCCATATTACTGTGTGCAGATGGAGATCATTCACTCTCAATGCTGTGTAGTATTCTCCAGTGTGCATGAACCACAATGCGTTTATCCATTCTACGGCTGGTGAGCATCTGGGTAGAGTCCACATTTTAGCTATTATGGGTAGTGCTGCTATGAGCAGCCTAGAACATGTCTTTTGATAAACATACGCAATCATTTCTGTTAGGTATGGATCTCAGAGTGGAATTCCTGGTCACCGAGTGGCCATGTGTCCTTCCCTTTCTTTCACCAGTTTCCCAAAGTGAATATATCAATTTACATCCCTGGAGTCATGCATTAGAATTTCCCTAAACACTTGATATTGTCTGTATTTTTATTTTTAAATATATTTTATTGATTTTTTACAGAGAGGAAGGGAGAGGGATAGAGAGTTAGAAACATCGATGAGAGAGAAACATCAATCAGCTGCCTCCTGCACATTTCCCACTGGCGATGTGCCCGCAACCGAGGTACATGCCCTTGACCGGAATCGAACCCGGGACCTTTCAGTCCGCAGGCTGAAGCTCTATCCACTGAGCCAAACCGGTTAGAGCTGTATTTTTATTTTTTAAAAGACTTTAAAATTGATTTTTAGAGAGAAAGGAAGAGAGAGGGAGAGAGAGACAGACAGACAGACATCGATGTGAGAGTGAAACATCCATCTGCTGTGAGGGATCAAACCTGCAATCTGGGCATGTGCCCTGGCTGGGAATCAAACCTGCAAAGTTTTGGTGCCTGGGACACCCAATCACACCGGCCAAGGCAGCACCTTTTCATATCTAGATAGATAGATGATAGATAGATAGATAGGTGATAGATATAGATCTATATATATGCCATTTGAATAGCATTTTGTGGTGCTGTTCAAATCTTTTTCCCATTTTTCTATTGTTATATATTCATTTTTTTCTTTTCTTTTTTCTTTTCTTTTTACTTTAATATTTTTCCTTGTTTAATTTTTTTCATTGTTAATCCTCACCTAAGGACACTTTTTCCATTGTTTTTACAGAGAGAGTGGAAGGGAATAAAGGAGGGAGGGAGAGGCAGAGAGAGAGAGAGAGAAACATCAATGTGAGAGGGACACATCGACTGGCTGCCTCCCACATGCGCCCTGATGGGGGCTGGGAGTGAACCTGCAACCTAGGTACATGCCCTTGACCAGGAACCAAACCAGAACCTTTGGTGTGATGCTCTAACCACTGAGCACACCAGCCAGGGCAATTAAATTCTTTTTAAAAAAATTTTTTATTGCTTTCAGGGAGGAAGGGAGAGGAGAGAGAGAAAGACACATCCCTGGTAAGAGAGAATCATTGATCGGCTGCTTCCTGCACGCTCCCTCCCTACTGTGGACTGAGCCCACAACCTGGCCATGCACCCTGACCGGAATTGATCCAGGATCTTATGGTTCATAGGTCCACGCTCAACCACTGGGCCACACTGGCAGGGCTAAATTATTTTCAGTTATACAGTAGTGCATAAATTGCCCTAGCTGGTGTTGCTCAGTGGATAGAGTGTTGGCCTGCGGACTGAAGGGTCCCGGGTTTGATTCTGGTCAAGGGTTGCAGTCAGGGTTCAATTCCTGGTCATGGCACACACAGGGGTTGTGGGCTGGATCCCCAGTGTGGGGCATGCGGGAGGCAGCCGATCAATGATTCTCCCTCATCATTGATGTTTCTATCTCTCTCTCCCTCTCTCTTCCTCTCTGATCAATAAATAAATTTATACATATCTATAATAATAAAAGCATAATATGCTAATTAGACCAGACGTCCTTCCAGACGACCTTCCAGATGAAGCCAGGGCTGCAAGGGGAGCTGGGGTCCCAGGTGCTGGAGGGAAGCCCAGGGCCTGGATGCCAGAGGGAAGTCAGTGCTGGCAGCCGGGGGAAGGAAGGCCTACTCTTGCCCGAATTTCGTGCACCGGGACTCTAAAATATATATATATATATATATATATATATATATATATATATATATATATATATATATATATATATATATAAAGATGCAGTCTCTTTGGACAACTCAAGCCCGTACCACTTGCCTCTCCAGAAGTGTGCTTTCTTCCAGATCTCTCTATACGCTTACATGAATGCAGCATAGTATAGTGGCAAGAGGCACCATATCTGCAGGCAGAATGCCTGGACTAGAATCTCAGCTCCACCATTTATTTACAAGCTGTGTGACCTTGGGCTAGTTACTCAACTTCTCTGTACCTCAATTCCCTCATCTGTAAAATGGGGTTGATAATATTGGTACTGCCTTATAGAGTTGTGGGGTTTTTTTTAAACATTTTTATTGACTTCAGAGAGGAAGGGAGAGAGAGATAGAAATATCAATGATGAGAGAGAATCATTGATCAGCTGCCTCCTGCACGCCCCCTACTGGGGATCGAGCCCACACCCAGGCATGTGCCCTGACTGAGAAACTGTGATCTCCTGGTTCATAGGTCCACGCTCAGCCACTGAGCCACACTGGCCAGGCTAAAGTTGTTTTGAGGTTTCAGTGAATGACTTGCTTAGAATCATGTCTGTAACATAGTAAGCACTGTATTGGTGATAGCTACTACTGAGTTGTGCGGGTTTTTGTTTAACATAAATTGTGTAACATTGTTTATTGTGTTGAAATGTAAATAACATAAAATTTACTATTTTAACCACGTTTAGGGGTACAATTCAGTGGCATTCAGTACATTCACAATGTTGTTCAACCGTTACCACTGTCCATTTTCAGAACTTTTTAACGAGACCAAACTGAAACTGTATCCATGAAACAGGAACTCCCTAAAAGCCTCCCTCCCATGCCCCAGCCCCTGATAACCTGTGTTCTAGTTTCTGATCCTATAAATTTACCTGTTCTAGGTCCCTCCTATACACGAAATCATATAAATCCCTTTAGCCCACAGGCCAATGCTCTATCCGTGATCCAGTCTTTATACAGTTGGCTGTAGTGTCTCCGGAGGCAGGAAGCTGTCCTTGTGTGTCTATCTTATTACACTTAGCATGTAGTTTCCAAAGTCCAGCCTGGCAGGTGTGGCTCAGTTCTTTGGAACTTTGTCCGATACTAAAAGGTTGCAGGTTTGATTCCCAGTCAGGGAACATACCTAGGTTGTCTGTTCAAGGTTCAATCCCTAGTTGGGATGCATATGGGAGACAGCCAATGGATGTTTCTCTCTACATTGATGTTTCTCCCTCCTTCCCTCTCCCTCTCTTTCTCTCTCTCTCAAGTACACACACACACACACACACACACACACACAGTTCATCCATGTAGTAGCATGTATCAGAACTTCATTGCTGCATGACTGGTGTGGCTCAGCGATTGAGCATCGACCTATGAACCAGGAGGTCACCGTTCGATTCCCGGTCAGGGCACATGCCCGGGTTGTGGGCTCAGTCCCCAGTGTGGGGGGTGCAGATGGCAGCCAACCAATGATTCTCTCTCATCATTGATGTTTCTATCTCTATCTCTCTCTCCGTCTCTGAAATCAATAAACATATACTTTAAAAAAAAACTTCATTGCTTTTTAAGGTTGAATAATATTCTCTTGTATGTATATACTACATCTTGTTTATCCATTCCGCTTTTAGGGGTCACCACAACATGAGGAACTGTATGAAAGGGTCGCGGCATTAGGAAGGTTGAGAACCACTGCTAAGCACCTGCGGTTGCCCGCCTCCAGGGTGAACCACAGTGATTCACTCCTGGTGCTCGTGTCCCCTCCTGCGTTAGAGCTGATCTGTGTGCCAGTAAGACACTGTGGAAATGACGAAGGGTGACTTCTGAGCCAAGGTCAGAGAAGCCATTGCAGCGTCTGCCTTGCCCTGTCTTGGAGCCTTCACTCTGGGGGGGAACAGCTGCCACGTGGGGACACTCATGTCCTTGAGGGGAGGTCTCCCTTGTGGGGAACTGAGGCCTTCAATAGCCAGCAGTAAGCAGCCAACCCCACGAGTGAGCCACCTCATGAGAGCCCCCAAGCTAGAACCACCCAGGAAAGCTGCTCCCCAACTTCTGACCCACAGAAACTGTGTGAGATACAAAATGGCAACTGTTGCTGCCTAAGTAACTTTTTTATTTGCATAATGTCATTTAATTTCCCCCGAAGGCTGCCTGGGTGGGGACAGTGTCTGTTTTCCTGCTTCCTGTTCGTTCCTTCGTTCATTCATTCATTCATTCAGAAAAATGTTTCTTGAATACTAGACTGGTGGCAGCACTAAGCTAAACACTGGAGATCAGGGCTGGGACTAAGGCGAAGCAAGCAAGGTGCCCAGAGATTGAACTTCAAGGAGGCGCTCACTTTCAGCTCGTGCGAGGGCTGGGTCAGCACCTAAGTGGGAGTGTCTTTTAAAAGTTTCCACCCTGAACACTTGCTTACTTTATCCTGGTCCCAAATCTGTTGGAGACTGCATAGTGCACAGGACAGAAATGATCACTGACCTCTTTTTTAAAAAATATTTTTTAATTGATTTCAGAGAGGAAGGGGGGAGAGAGAGAGAGAGAGAGAGAGAGAGAGAGAGAGAGAGAGAGAGAGGGAGAGAGAGAGAGAGAGAGAGGGAGAGAGAGAGAAACATCGAAGATGAGAGAGAATCATTGATTGGCTGCCTCCTGCACGCCCCCTACTGGGGATGGAGCTCACAACCTGGCATGTATGTGCCCTGACCTCCTGATTCATAGATTAACACTCAACCACTGAGCGACACCGGCCCGGCATCACTGGCCTCTTTTTGCCTTGGTGATTAATTCAATAGTTTTGTGTTGGTTCTTCTGCCAATACTACACTTTAAATTTACAGTGTTCTAGGATATGCTTTGTTTTTATCAGGGCAAGTCTCCCTTCAGTATCAACAGTAATACCTTTGTGAGTGCCATCATCTTCTAGGTAAGGTAGATACAGTTAACAGACAGCCTCCCTACCCTCAAAGCTTACCACCTAATGAGTGATCCACACACGCACCAAATAAAGTCACTGAGAGTTGTAATAAAGAAAAAAGTTGTAATAAAGGCTATTAAAAAATCAAACTAGCCCTAACCGGTTTGGCTCAGTGGATAGAGCATTGGCCTGCGGACTGAAAGGTCCCAGGTTCGATTCCTGCCAAGGGCATGTACCTTGGTTGCGGGCACATCCCCAGTAGGGGGTGTGCAGGAGGCCGCTGATGGATGTTTCTCTCGCATCAATGTTTCTCTCTATCCCTCTCCCTTCCTCTCTGTAAAAAATCAATAAAATATATTAAGCTCTGGTGAAAAAAAAAAATCGAACTAACTACTTACCTACATAATTTGGGGGATATGAGAGAGGAACCTTTATATGTAGGGCCTCTAAACAGGTCTGTGGAGGTGGTGTTTAAACCAAAGGGAGAAAAGAAGCCAGTCTCCCCTTGGCCGGTTTTCCTCATTCCGCGGAGCATTGTCCCATGGGCAGAGAGGTAGGTCATCAGTTCTATTCCTGGCGGCTCCATCCCCAGTAGGGGGCGATGGATGTTTTTCTCTTTCTAAAATAAATAAAAACACATTTTAAAAAAGAAAAGAAGCCAGCCTTAGAATGAATGGGGGGAAGGCCTTCCAAAAGGCACGAGGGAAAGCCCTTGGCCTATTTGTGTAGCTTAAAGAAGACAGGTACCTCTGGACAGGAAGTAAGAAGATCCCTATTACCTGATGTTAACGATGAATATTCATGATGTTAGCTAATATTTATTGAGCACTTACTATGTGTCAAGCACTGTGCTAGGTACTTTGGAAGTTATCAAAGCTTTCAAAGAATCCTACCGAGGCGGCCCCTTGATCTCTCCTATTTCACAGACGAAATTAAGAGGTGAAGTTGTCGGCCCAAAGTCTCACGGCTAGGAAATGCAACGGCAGAATTTGCACACACGCAGTTCACGCTCTTATACTACTCTCCGTCTCCCATAGGGAAACACTCAACGTATTTTAAACAAAGCCCTGGGTGAGCACGGCAACACAGTTACACTTCCAGCGTCCCACATGCCGTTTCTTATTTAAAACTACTATTCCCAGCATGCCCATCTCGCCTTGGAGGAGGGGCCATGAGAACTACTTTTCCCAGAATGCAACGCTCAGCTTGCTCACCGCCGAGGGTTTCGGTAATTGTAGTCCTCCGAAGACACAACTCCTAGCATGCGTGAGGAAACGGGGAGAGGGAAACGGGGAGAGGAAAACGGACAGAGGAAAATGGACAAATTCTCAGGATGTTGGGAAGAAGGACCGTCTCTTTTCCCCTCCTTGCCACCCTGACGCGCAAACCCATTCTTGTGACTACAGTTCCCAGCGGGCTGTGCGCTAGAGGGCGAGCGGATTCTTCTGCCGGAAGTCCGCTCTAGCCCTGGATCCCCCAACACCTTGCAGAGCGGGAGCCGCCCAGTCGCCGCGGGACCGGGGCAGCTGGGGTCCGCACGGGGGTCGCCATGGTAACTGGGGCGCGCTCGCGTTGGGGACCGGAGGAGGGTGGGCCCACGTGCAGATTGGAGGCTGAGTCGGGCACTGACAAGCCCCCCCCGCTGCGGTGCGTTGGTCTGGGCCGGGCTCGAGCTCTCGGGATGGGGGCCGATCAAAGGCCGGGAAGCGGGGAACTGAGCGCTGGTTCTGGGCATGGGGGTACACCTGGTGCTTGGAGGCTACGGATCGTTGGAGATAAGGTGCCAAGGGGAGAGGGCTGTAGGGTGGAAGACATTGGAGATGATTGGGGGAGTTTTGAAACCGGAGGCAATTGCCGAGGCAGGGTCTCGAGGGTAGAAAGAAGGAATCGGAGGCAGGGAGGGGGCGTCCCAAGAGGAGGGCCCTCTGGGAGCGTGGCTGGAGCGTGGGAGAAGGAGAGAGACGTCGGGATGAAAGAGAAAGGGTCTCCGGAGGCAGGAAGCTGGCATTGCAGGCGGAAGGGGGTGCTGAAACGGGCGGGACGCTGTTGATGGGAGACTGGGACGTGGAGGCGGGAAGTGGACCACTGTAGGGAATGGGCCTTTGGTGCCCGGGAAAGCGTGCTGCAGGGGAAAGAAGGCTTGGCGGAAGGGAATGGATACTAGACATGAAATGGGGTGCAATGTGACAGGTCTTCCCACCGGGGAGGTGAGTGGCGGGGGGGGGGGGGGGGCAAGGGGGTGGTCGGAGTAGGCACGGAAGTGAGAGATTGGGCTTTTGGAGCAAGGACTGGGTATGGGATTTGGCACCTGACCCCCGGGCTGGGGCTTTTGGATCGGAAGAAAGGATTCTTTGGGCCGGGAGCTGGGAAAAGAGATGAAGGGTGGTGGGTGTCGGAACAGCACCCCTCAACTCTATAGGTTTGCTTCTAGCTCTCCTTCCTGGAGGATCTGAGTGCCTCCGCCTCTAGAGGTCCACCCCCACGCAGGCGCCTTCCCTTCCGGCCCCTGACCCCTGCCCTGCTCGGAAGTGGTTTTCCCTGGCTCAGCAGAAGGGGTTCTTGGAAGGAGGTAGTAATAGCCTGTCCCAGCCAGCTGGATTGCTGGGGGGAAGTGGATAGAATATGTGGAGAGCGAGATTTAGGAAAGAGTGGACTCTTGCGACAGGGCGGGGGCTCCCCTCTCCCTCCCTCCTACCCCCCCCCCGCCCCCCCCGCCCTCCCCCCCCCCCCGCCCCCGCAGGGTAAGGGAGCTCAGAGCAAAGCCATTGGACTCCCAGCTCTGCTTGCTGGCTGCGAGACTTCTTCCCCCGAGCTTCAGTTTCTTTATCTATAAAATGGGCATGAGCATGCCTGTCTCAAATAGAACTGGGCCCAAAGGCAGGCTTCCTATCCGGGTGAACTTGGGCCGTAGTTTTCTCAGTCAGAGGCGCTGAATGATAATACTGCGAAGAACTAACACAGCCAAACCTCGGTTCTCAAACGTCTCCCGCCTTGAACAATTTGGTTCTCCACCAAGTTGTTCATGGGAAAATGTCTCGGTTGTCGAACAGCACCTCGGTTCTGGACCCGACACCCCCTGTCATACTGATACCTGTGTGATCAGTCAGGCGACAACGGAGAGAAGGCTCCAGTGTGAGTCAGTTTACCACTAAACCTCGCGCTGTTCACATAAGTCTCCCTGGGTTCTAAGAAGGTTAGTGGCAGCAGCAAAGTGAAAAGGAAAGTTGTGAGAACAACAATAGAGCTGAGAAAAGAAAAAACTGCAGAGTGTGATAGAGGTGTTCAGGCGTCTGATCTGGCTCCCGAGTCTGGCGTGGCGAAATCCACGATTCCTACAATTTTAAACCGTAAGGAGGCCACCGAGAGCGCTGATGTTGCTACGGGCGTGGAAGTGCTCCTGGAACAGTGATGGCGAACCTATGACACGCGTGTCAGAGGTGACACGCGAACTCATTGTTTTGGTTGATTTTTCTTTGTTAAATGGCATTTAAGTATATAAAATAAATATCAAAAATATAAGTCTTTGTTTTACTATGGTTGCAAAGATCAAAAAATTTCTATATGTGACACGGCACCAGAGTTAAGTTAGGGTTTTTCAAAATGCTGACACGCCGAGCTCAAAAGGTTCGCCATCACTGGACTAGAACAACGATCACAGGCAACTGAGAAAGTTTAAAACAGGGAATCCTTTTGGGGGGTCTGGAATGGGTTCATTCAATTTACATGATTTCTAAATGGGACAAACGACTTGCTTTTCGAACATAGCACTTCTTGAACAGCCTTCCAGAAGGAATTGAGTTTGAGAACTGAGGTTCCACTATACTACGTGTCACTTAGTATGTGCCAGTCACTGTACTACGACCCGTATGTTTAGTAACCTGTGCAACAGCCTTAGGAGGGAGGGACTCTCGTTATGTCCGTTATACAGAGGGGAAACAAAGGCCCAGAGAGGTTCAGTGACTTGCCCATGGACACACAGCGAGCAGTGCCGAGATTCATTCAGACTGTCGAGTTTGAGTTCTTAGCCACTCGGTCAGATGCCCCTCAGTCATCACAATAGCTAATTTTATCGAGTGCTCAGTGTGTAACGGGCACTCCGCTAAGCACTCCTGGCATTAACGCGTTCAGCTTTCATGTGTGCCCTATGACAGTTGACCTGGCATTTCAGAATCATAAAAACACAGTTTCTAAAAAAAAACAACAAAAACAAAAAAACACAGTTTCTAGCCATCACGGATGATACTCATATCTGACCCGAGCCAAGCACTGTTCTGGGTACTTTTCCTATATTGTTTACTCCTCATCACACCCTTATGTGGCCCTATTTTCCAGGTGGGTAAACTGAGGCACCAAGCGGTATGTCACTGAAGAAGTGGCAGATGCTTTGGGAAATAGCTTAGCGGTTCCTGAAGGTTAGATAGAGAGCTACCACATGACCCAGCAATTCTACTCCTAGGTTTCCACCCTGGAGAAATGCAAACATACAACCACATAGAAACGTACACATGAATGTTCAGAACAGCATGATTCATAATCACCCAAAAAATGAAACAACCCAAGTGTCCAGCCACTGCTGAGTGGAGAAAGGAAATGAAGTTATCCACAGAGGGGGACACAACGTGGATGAACTTTGGAAACATTGTGCTGAGTGAAGAAGCCAGATACAAGTCGCACGCTGTGCGATTCCACTTCTAGGGGATGTCCAGAACAGGCAAATCCATGGAGGCGGAAAGATTCGTGGCTGCTGGGGGCTGGCGGGGGAGGGTGGCTGCTAATGGGCGGGGGGTTTCTTTCTGGGCTGAGGAACATGTTTCTGGAATTAGTGGTGATGTATGCACAGTTGTCTGAATATACTAAAAACCATTGAGCTATATACATGTGTGGTGGGTTTTATGGTTTGTGAATTATATCTCAACTAGCAGCCCTGCGCACAAATCCGTGTGCCAGTAGCTTGATGCCGCCCTCCTGTAGCTCCCCCCGCACCCCCTCATAGCTTGCTGCCCTCCCCCCTTCTGTAGCTCTTGCTGCCCCACCCTCCTGCTGATCCGTGATCCAGTCATTATACAGTTGGTCGTTATGTAACAACCATTTGCATATTACATCTTTATATTGTAACTAGAGGCCCGGTGCATGAAATTCGTGCATGGGGGGGAGTTCCTCAGCCCAGCCTGCACCCTCTCCAATCCAGGACCCCTCAGACATCCCTCTTGCAATCCGGGACTTCTGGCTCCTAATTGCTCACCTGCCTGCCTGCCTGATCGCCACTAACCACTCCGCCTGTCTGCCTGATGCCCCTAACCACCTCTGCCTGCCTGCCTGGTTGCCCCTAACTGCCCTCCCCTGCCGGCCTGGTCGCCCCTAACCACCTCTGACTTGGCCCGCGCCACTGTGGCTTTGTCCAGAAGGACGTCTGGATAGATGTCTGGTCTAATTAGCATATTACCCTTTTATTAGTATAGATAGGATTTTTTTAAATAAGTAAAAAAAAAAAAAAAGTAAGTAAAAAGAAAAAAAGAAGTTAGCCCTGCCAAGACCCATACCAAAGACGTCTGAAATGCAAACATTTATTGAGTGCCTGCTATGTGCCAGCTACTGAACTGTTTTTACAAACTGATTTAACCTGCAAAATAGCCTGAGAAGGAAACCTGTCTTGCCGGTGGGGAAATGGGCGCTCAGGAAGGCAGGTCTCGTGTCCAAGGCCAGGCAAACGAGGTGGTGGGGCCTTGCTTGGACTCAGGGCCCGGGAGCTGAGGGCAGAGTTGGCTTTTCTGCGGAGGAGAAATCTCTCCAGGGGCTGGAGGGAGCTGGGATGGGAGTGTGTGGCCAGCGGCCTGGCTGGGCCCCGGGGAGGGCAGGCAGCAGGGAGGGGTGGCCCTCTCTCCCTGGCGGTGATGGGTGGGGCTGTTGGGTGTATGTAGCGCTGGCCCTCTCCCCCGGCCTCTCTCACTTCCTTCTCCTGCTGCCCCCAGATCCGCTTCATCCTCATCCAGAACAGAGCGGGCAAGACGCGCCTGGCCAAGTGGTACATGCAGTTTGATGATGATGAGAAGCAGAAGTTGATCGAGGAGGTGCACGCCGTGGTCACGGTCCGAGATGCCAAACACACCAACTTTGTGGAGGTGACAGACCCCGGCCCCCCATACCTCCTTTCAGGCCCTCCCCCAGACCCTCCTCCCTTCCCACATTCATTCACTCAGCATGCTGTTAGCTTGCTGTCTTCCTTTTTTTAGGCACTTTGCATTGTGAAACTTTTCAAACGTACAGATTCGTACAATGAGGGAGAAGTGGAGTGAAGGTTCATGCACCCACTACCCAGATTTAATCAGTATTAATATTATGCCTTTTTGCTCTACCTTTTTCTTTTTTGAGCTGAAGAATTTTGGGGGGTTGCCTTCTATATATATATATATATATATATATATATATATATATATATATACATACATACACACACACACACACGCACGCACACACACACACACACAGTGGGGCCTTGACTTACCAGTTTAATTTGTTCCGAGACCGAGCTCGTTAAGGAGCTCGTTAAGGAGCTCATTAACTCAAATTACTCTGTCAACTCAATGCAAAAAATCGGCTGAGAGACAGCTGGTATCTCAAAAAACTCATTAGTTGGGACACTCGTAAGTCAAGGCCCCACTGTATATACGTGTGTGTGTATAGTTTTTTATTGATTTCAGAGAGGAAGGGAGGGGGAGCAAGAGATAGAAACATCAATGATGAGAAAGAATCATTGATCGGTTGCCTCCTGCGCACCCGCTACTGGGGATCGAGCCCACAACCCGGGCATGTGCCCTTGACTGGAATCGAACCTGGGACCCTTCAGTCTGCAGGCCGACGCTCTGTCCACTGAGCCAAACCAGCTAGGGCTGGGTTGCCTTTTAAAGGCTTACTATAAAAATGTTCAGATTCACAAAACTAGAGAGGATAGTATAACAAACCATCCCTTACTGTAGCATGTGCAATTAAGTTACAGTCATCATGGTATTTCAGGATATGACTTAGAAAATAAAAGCCTTTCATTTCCACAATAGTATTATCAGACCTGATAAAATGCATCATACTTTTTATTTATTTGTTTGTTTGTTAATCCTCACCCAAGGATATTTTTCCATTGATTTTTAGAGCGAGTGGAAGGGCTGGGGAGAGACAGAGAGAAGGAGAAACATGGATCTGAGAGCGAAACATCGATTGGTTGCCTCTCGCAGGCATCCCAACCAGGGCCGGGCACTGAGTCCGCAACTGAGGCACATGCCTTTGACTGGAATCGAACCTGGGACCCTTCAGTCCTGAGCCAGACTGGCCAGGGCTATACTTTTTTAATATTACTCTAATACTTGGTGAATATTTAAATTTCCCCCAAATTATCAATACTGGTTGTTAAAAGCCGGTCAGTCTTGCATTGCTTTGGTCTCTTTTCATCGAGAAGTCTCCACCTTTAGTTCCCATGGTGTTAGCCTGTTCAAGAGACCAGGCTGGGTGTCCTAAAGAATTCAGCAAATATTTATGGAGAGCCTGTGTGTGTGTGTGTGTGTGTGTGTGTGTGTGTGCGTGCCAGGCGCTGCTCTGGGCGCTGGGATACTGCAGCGAACGTAAGAGACATGACTGAGTCCCTGCCCTCAGAGCTGATGGTAAAGATACAGTGTCAGGTGGTGACAGGGGCCCCGAGCATCAAGCGCGTGGGGGATGGAGTGTCCAGGTGCGCGTGGGGGATGCGGGTGTGTGTGCTGGGGCTGGAATGCGGCTGTAAATGGCTTGATCAGAGAACCCTCATTGAAGAGGTGACATCTGAGCCAAGACCTGCCTGAAGGGGTTGAAGAATGGGAAGGACATGGTATCTGAGAGAGGAACATTCCAAGCCCCGGGTACTGGCAAGTGCAAAGGCCCTGTGGCGGGAACATACTGGGCATTCTTGGAATAGCAGGAAGGCCAGCCGCCTGAGGTGGAGTAATGGGGGAGGGACAGGAGGAGATGAGGACAAAGATAACACGGGCAGATGGCGCAGGGCCTTGGGGCTGTGGTGAGGACATGGCCCTTCCTCTGAGTGAGGGGGCAGCCATGGAAGGTTTTGAGCAGAAGAGGGACATGGGCCGACTTGGGGGCCCTCTATGGGGGCAAGAGCAGAAGCAGGGAGGCTGCGGGAGGCGACAGTCAGGGTCCAGGTGACAGGTGCAGGTGAGTAGAACCGGTGTGGAAGCAGTGGGGGTGGCCAGAAGACTGGGAGGTAGAGCCAGCGGAAGGACCAGTGGTTAGATGTGGAGTGGGAGAGAGAGCGGCCCACCGGTAGCATGGCACCGTCACTTTAAGACCGGACCGGCTTTGGAAAGAGCAGGCTGAGGTGCAGGTGAGCAGTGAGGTGTCTGTCTGTCCAGGAGGGAGCAGAGTCGGAGTTCCGGGGGAGGGGTTGGCAGACACAGGTGGACACCCCTGCGGGGGGAGGGGACATTATTGTGTCTCCTGAAGCACCTGTCAGTGTCCAGGGCTGGGGACACCGCGGTGACAGCCCGCCTTCCCTCCGGGGCTCACTGTCCAGTGGGGAGATGGCCCTGTCCCTAGACTGACAGCTGGAGTGGTCAGTGGCCGAAGGCGTTCAGAGGGGGGACCCCCTCAGCCTGCAGGAGGAGGCTGAGCCGAGTGTGTAGCAGAGGACGTGTGGGTCGGGCCGACCTCGGTGAAGGAGGGGGAAGGGGGAGCCGGGAAGGGAGGCTCAGAGAGTGCGGCTCAGCGACAGGCTCTGCCCGGGCCGCCAGCTTGACAGGCAGCACAGGCAGAGCGTTCCTGCCCGGGAGACGAGCCCTCTCTCCAGGGCAGGGGTCTCAAGTCACAAACTGTGTCAGTTAAAGGAAAAGTGGCCCTGGCCGCTGTGGCTCAGAGGGTTGGGCGTCTTCCCAGGCCCCGAAAGGTCCCGTTTGACGCCCGGTCAGGGCTCGTGTCCAGGTGGCAGGCTCAGTCCGGGTGGGGCGTGTGTTTCCCTCTCACGTCCACACTTTTTAAATTTTTTATTGATTTTTTACAGGGAGGAAGGGGGAGAGGTAGAGAGTTAGAAACATCACTGAGAGAGAAACATCGATCAGCTGCCTCCTGCACATCTCCTACTGGGGATGTGCCCACAACCAAGGTACATGCCCCCGACCGGAATCGAACCTGGGACCTTTCAGTCCGCAGGCTGACGCGCTATCCACTGAGCCAAACCGGTTAGGGCTCACGTCCATACTTTTGTCTCTCCCTCTCCCTTCTTCTCTCTCTAAAAATCAATTAAAATTTTTAAAGAAAGGAAAGTGGAGTATGCACCCTGACACATGCTTGTTAGTCGGTGGGTTATGTGCGGGCAGCGCTGTAATGAGGTCAGAAACTAACCAAAGGATGAGCTGGAAAGAATAAACATCCAGGGCTAACGTTGGCCTTCGCAGCTGCCGCCAGGTGGCGCCAGACGCCCGCCAGGCCTGGGCCTGGGGCTTCAGCTGGTGGCTTTGTGCTTTGCAACCCAGGACGCATCTCTGTGTCTGTACCTGCCTGTCTCTCTATCTTACACATACAATTAGCGCCTGTGTCCCCGTCCATGCGCACTTATGCCTGGGTTGTGTGTGCTGCTGGAATAATCTTTCCGTGACAGTTCAGGTAGGAGCAAGGCTTGGTTACCAGTGGTGACTGCTGCCCGGCACAGAGCCTGCCCCGCGTCGGTGCTCAGCCAGTCTGTGGATGAATGAACGAGTCGTCCAGGCTAAGGCCTCTGCCTCTCCAGAGGCGCTGGGGAGCCACGCAAAGGTGGGGAGGGTGCCGTGGGACCTGCCTGGCTCCTCCTGGGCTCTGGGCCTTTCTGCAGGCTGTTCCCTCTGCCTGGAACACTCCGGCCCATTCACTCCTGCTCATCCTCCAGACCTCAGGTCTGGCGCCCCCTCCTCCAGGAAGCCCTCTGGGCCCCCAGGCTGGGTTAGCTGCCCCCTCTCGGCTCCTGCAGCCCACCCCTGCCCTCTCTGGGGATGTCTGAGGATGGATCTCTCAGCACTGCACTGGGAGCCAGGAGGGGAGGGCCAGGCCCATGTCCGTCATCACGGTGTCCCCAGCGCAGGGCCAGGCACAGAGCAGGGCCTCAGGGGCGTGAGAGAAAGGAGGAGATGTTCCGGCCCACTCTGCCCAGCACGTTGGGCTCTGGGGCACGCCGTCCCTGACCGTCTCTCTGCCCGCAGTTCCGGAACTTCAAGATCATTTACCGACGCTACGCCGGCCTCTACTTCTGCATCTGCGTGGACGTCAACGACAACAACCTGGCCTACCTGGAGGCCATCCACAACTTCGTGGAGGTGCGCGCCTGGGGGCGGGCTGGGCCCTGGTGGCCTCCAGTACGGGGCCGTCCCTGGTCCCGCTGCGCAGACCCTCCTCGACCGCACCTGCCTGTTTCTCTACCCACCTCGCTGCCTTTTGTGTTTCTCTCCTTTTTCCCTTTTTTGTAACATATTTTTATTGATTTCAGAGAGGAGGGGGGAGAGAGAAACATCAATGATGAGACAGAACCATCGACCAGCTGCCTCCTGCACGCCCCCCACTGGGGACCAAGCCTATATCCCAAGCATGTGCCCTTGACAGGAATCAAACCCGGGACCCTTCGGTCTGCAGGCCAACGCTTTACCCACTGAGCCAAACCAGCCAGGGCCTTTCCCCCTTTTCTTTGGTCCTTGTTTCTGCTGCAGCCACTGTCGTCTTTATGCAGCCACCTGTCTCCGTGCCCACGCGTCACTTTCCCCATTCCTTTCTCCCTCTCCCTCAGTCTGTCTGTCGTTTTGCCATGTCTTTCTGTCGTCATCTGATCTTCGTTCTTGTTTGTCTCCCTCTCCCTCCCGCTCGGTCTCTTTTGCCATCTCTGTCTGATGACCTCTGTTCCTGTCTCTGTGTGTCTCTCTCCCTGCCCGTCTCTCACCGTCTCTCCCTCTCCCAGGTCCTAAACGAATATTTCCACAACGTCTGTGAACTGGACCTGGTGTTCAATTTTTACAAGGTGGGCTCCTGGTGACGTCGCGGCCGTGGGGCCACAGGCAGGGGAGGGGGTGGGCCGTAACCCCTGTTGGCACCTCCACGCCTCTGCTGGTGCCCGTTTCCCGGCTCAGGCCTCGGAGCCCCCAGCGCCCAGGTCGGGACCCGCATCCGGGCCCTTCCCTCACGCCGGCCCTCCTGTCCCCTCCCCCACTCAGGTTTACACGGTCGTGGACGAGATGTTCCTGGCCGGCGAGATCCGCGAGACCAGCCAGACGAAGGTGCTGAAACAGCTGCTGATGCTCCAGTCCCTGGAGTGAGCGGCCCCTCCGCCCCGGCCTCCATGGACTTGCCTGCTCGCTTCCCCGTTCCAGCCCGGGCCGCCCCGGAGCCCCTCCCTCAGCTGCCCAGGAGGAAGGCACCCAGCTGGGTCTGGGCCGCAAGGGAGGAGACTGCACCCCACTGCCTCTGGGCCCCAGCTGCGGGCGGAGGCCACCTCGTGTGTATTGAGTAACCGTGCCGTTGTCGTGTGACACCGTGAGTGCGTGTGTGGAGCCCCCAATAAACCTGTGGTCCCCTCCTGGCCCCGTGTCTGTCTTCCCTGGGAGCCGGGGCACTCGGGACTCCCTGGTGAGTCAGCAAACACTGATGGTGCCGAGAGGCCCGTCCACCCTGCCCCTGCACAGAGGCCCCGGACTGGAAGGGGTGACAGGTTTAGACCCGAGCGCTTGCTACTCAGATACTAATAGTCACAGCGAACACGCAACGTCACTGATTATCGCCCAGGCGTCGCTCTGAGCATTGATACTGTTACCTTACTCCTCAGCTACGAGGGAGAGAGGCTCCCTCATTTTTCAGACGCGCTCAGGAAGGTTCAAAGACTCGCCTGAGGTCACAGAGCTGGTCAGTGGCCGAGCCGGGTTTGTTCTGAGCTAGTTTTTTGTGTGTGTGTTTTTTCTCATTGATTTGCAGAGAGAGTAGAAGAGAGAAAACATCAAAGAGGGAAAGACAGAAACAGCGATGTGAGAGAAACATTGATGGGTTGCCTCCTGCAGGCACCCTGATTAGGGCCCGGGTTGGGGAGGATCCTGCAACCGAGGTACGTGCCCTTGACCAGGATCGATCCCTGGACCCTTCGTCCACAGGCCAATGCTCTATCCACTGAGCCAGACCGGGTAGGGCTGTTTTTGTTTTTTAAAGCATTATTTTTTAAAAAAATGTGTGTTTATTGATTTCAGAGAGAGGGAGAGAAAGACAGAAACATCAATGATGAGAATCATTGATCAGCTGTCCTGCACACGCCACACTGGGGGTCGAGCCCATAACCTGGGCCTGTGCCCTGACTGGGAACCGAACCATGACCTCCTGGTTCATAGGTTGATGTTCAACCACTGAGCCGGCTGGGCTGTTCTGGCTACTTTTGAGCCCAGGCAGGCGGCTGCGGAATCCTTGTTTTATTTTAACCACTAGCTCGCACGGTTGTTGCAAGGGCAGGCGCGGGGCCCGGTGTTCAGTGGTTCCCGCAGTGGCACTGCTGGCCCCGGGGCGGACAGTTCTTCATGTGGGAGTCTGTCCCGGGCATGGCCAGGCTGTCGGCCCCTCCACCAAATGCCAGCAAGTGGCCTTCTGGCCCTTGTGATGAGAAAACACCCCTGTGTGTCTGGTGCCCTCTGGTGGCAGTGCTCTGCTTCCCCCACCCCTCAGCCCCCAAGCCCGTGCCCACTGAGAGCAGTGATGGCGTCCGGCTGCATCCGTGACAGGCGCCCTTGGCAAGCTGCAAACTATACCAGTCATCCTGGCAGCTCTTATGAATGTGACGCAGCCTCCCTCAGTCTCCCAGCTCCACCACGTACCTGCTGGGAGACCTTTGGGTAAGTCACTTCACCTCTCTGCCTGCCTCAGTTTCTTCATCTGGAAGATGGATCGATAACAGTTTCTATCTCACAGGGTGCGCTTGGGAATTGAATGAGTCACTCATGGGAGAGTTTAGGATAGTGAGCACGCATTCACTCGGCAGACATTAGGCGCCTGCTGTGTGCACGGCCTGTCGGAGACACCGGAGGTGTCTGCAGAGGGGGACAAGGAGTGCTAGCTCTGATGATCATGACACGGGAACGGAGGCTCGGAGGGAGGCCTTTACCGAGACGATCACTGTGACAGTGTATTGGTTTCTTATGGCTGCTGTACAAATGCCCACAAACTTCCTGGCTTAAAGCAACAGGGCTTTGAGACCGACCACTTGTGGCGGGTCACGGCGGGGGAGGTGTCCAGGCTGAGCTCGGGTCTGCAGCCAGGTGATGGGGTGGGAGGTGAGCTCACCCGGGGCTGGGCCCCGGGAAGGAGCCGGTGGAGGAATATGCTGAGGTCATTAGGACAGGGGAGCTGTGTCAGTTTCCTGTGGCTGCTGTAACAAACGACCACATACTGGGTGGCTTAGAACAGAAGAAATGGATTCCCTCCAGGCCTGGAGGCCGGAAGCCTGAAATCAAGGTGTGGGCAGGGCCATGCTCCCTCCAGGGCTCTGGGAGGACCCTTCCTGGCTTCTTCCAGCTGCTGGTGACTCCCATGTTCCTGGGCTCGTGGTGCATCGCTCCCATCTCTGGCCATTCCCTCTACGTCTGCATCTCCTCTTCTGTCTCCAATAGGGACGCTAGTCCTTGGACCTAGGGCCCACCAGGGTAATCTAGCACGATCTCATCTCAACATACTTAACTTCATGGCATCTGCAAAGACTTTTTTCCAAGTAAAATCATGTTCACCTAGACATAGCTTTTTTTCTTTTTTTTTTTAATCTTCACCCGAGGATATTTCTCCATTGGTTTTTAGAGAGAGGGAAAAACAGAAATACCAATGTGAGAGAAATACATCGATTGGTTGCCTCCTGCACAAGCCCTGAACAGGGCCCGGGCTGGGGAGGAGCCTATAACTGAGGTATGTGCCCCTGACTGGCATTGTACCTGGGACACTTAAGTCCACAGGCCAACACTCTATCCACTGAGCAACACCGGCTAGGGCTCCTGGGCATATCTTTTTGACAGGAAGTGAGGAGGGCCGTGGAGGCAAAGCAGAGTGAGGGGGTGGGAAGCCTGGCAGAGGGCACGGTGTTCTATGGGTGGTCGGGAGGCCTCTCTGGAGGAGGTGACGCTGAACTAAAACTAAGGGCGGGAGAAAGTGAACCATGGGAAGTTTAGAGGAAGAGTGTCCCAAGCAGAGGGAACAGCAAGTGCAAAGGCCCTGAGGCAGCACATGCAAGGAGGCCAGCGTGGTTGGAACAGAGTGAGCAAAAGGGAGAGAGGAGGCGATGTGTTCAGAAAATAGTGGGGCTGGAGGGAGCAGGAAGAAGTCAGGACACACAGGCCAGATCAGCTGTGATGAGAACACTGGGTTTACTGTGTAAGGCAAGAGTCACAGGAAGGATTTACACACACACGTGCACGCGCACACACACGCACACACACATTATATATATATATATATATATATATATATATATATATATATATATATAAAAGCATAATATGCTAATTAGACTGGACAGCCAAACAACCTTCCAGACGTCATTCTGGACGTCCTTCCCAATGAAGCAGTGGCGGGGGCCGAGGCAGAGGTGGTTAGGGACTATCAGGCAGGCAGAGGGGTTAGGGGTGATCAGGCAGGCAGGTGAGCAGTTAGGAGCCAGTGGTCCTGGATTGCAGGAGGGATGTCCTATGGGATCGGGCCTAAACCGGCAGTAGGACATCCCCTGAGGGGTTCTGGATTGTGAGAGAGTGCAGGCCGGGCTGAGGGACCCCCCCCTCCCCCCTCCCCCGCCATGCACGAATTTTGTGCACCAGGCCTCTAGTATCTACACTAATAAAAGAGAAACATGGTAATTGGCGTACGACCGCTACCCTTCCCATTGGCTAATCAGGGCGATATGCAAATTAACTGTCAGCCAAGATGGCGGCCGGCAGCCAGGCAGCTTGAAACTAACATGAGGCTTGCTTGCTTCAGTGACGGAGGAATCCAACGTTCCCCACCGGCAGCTGCAGGCCTCTGAGCCTGCAGTTTCAAACATTGTAACAAATATAGATGCTAAACAAAACCCCAGAAACCAGCTTTCAGCCAGCTGGGATCTCAGAGCTGGAGTTGATACAGAGTTTCGAGAACCGAAACAAACCAGATACCTGCTTTCAGGAGCGGAGGCCTAAGAGCTGGAGCCTCAGAGCTAAGGCTGGCCCAGAATTTTGAAAAAAAAAAAAAAAAAAAAAAAAAGGAGCAGTTGGGAGCTTCAGTCCCAGCCTGAAAACAGCCCTCAGCCCCTCACCCAGACTGGCCAGGCACCCCAGTGGGGACCCCCACCCTGAAGGGTGTGTGACCAGCTGCAGCCATCATCCCCTCATCCAGGCTGGCCAGGCACCCCAGTGGGGACCCCCACCCTAATCCAGGACACCCTTCAGGGCAAACCAGCCGGCCCCCACCCGTGCACCAGGCCTCTATCCTATATAGTAAAAGGGTAATATGCCTCCCAGCACTGGGATCAGCGGAGCTGCGAGGCCTCCCAGCACCGGGATCAGCATGACAGGGGGCAGCGCCCCAACCCCCTGATCCGCCCTGCTCTGTGTGTGACAGGGGGCAGTGTGCCAACTCCCCTATCGGCCCTACTCTGTGAGTGACCAGGGGGAGCTCCCCAACCCCCTGATGGGCCCTGCTCTGTGCGTGTCCGGGGGTAGCTGCCCAACCCCCTGATTGGCCCTGCTCTGTGCGTGACAGGGGGTGGTGCCACAACCTCCCCATCGACTCTGCCTTGAGTGTGACAGGGGGCGGTGCCCCAACCCCCCAATTGGCCCTACCCTAAGTGTGACTGAGGGTGGCATCGCAACCTCCCAATCCACCCTGCTCTGTGCATGACAGGGGGCGGCGCCCCAACTCCCCAATCGGCCCTGCTCTGAGCCCGACCAGGGGCTGCACCTAGGGATTGGGCCTGCCCTCTGCCACCCGGGAGCAGGCCTAAGCCAGCAGGTCGTTATCTCCCGAGGGGTCCCAGACTGCGAGAAGGCACAGGCCGGGCTGAGGCCCCCCCCCCCCGAGTGCACAAATTTTTGTGCACCGGGCCTCTAGTCTATATATAAAAGCCCAGCGACTGAACGGTGGAATGACCAGAACGACCAGTCGACCAGTCACTATGAGGTGCACTGACCCAGGGGAGCAGCCGCTAGCAGGCCCAGGGTGAGGCCAAGTCTCTGCACCTATCAAATACCTGAGACAATCCAGACACTGGCCTGACCCCACCAGCTGATGCAGGCCCTCTAAGGTGTGTTCTAGAAAGAGTGTGGGGAGCAGGCATAGGTGGATGGCAAGAGGGGACGTGACTGTGGACCCCCAGGGAGGCTGTCCTGATGGCTGAGGATCCTGGAGCACGGCTACTCTGAACATCCCTGATGGTGTCACCGGCCTGGCATCACACATCAAGGACATTCACCGAGTGTCAAAGCTCTCTGCCAGGTTCCTCCAGGACGCAAAACACACCTTTACCCAAGACATTACCCCAAAATATCAGCTCAGACTAATTTCCTCATTCAGCAGCTGCTCAGAGGGCCGGTCCACAGCTGCTCAGCACGCTCCCACAGTGGGCTGGTCCCCACAGGCCATGCCCCCTACCAGTGCACAAATCCATGCACCGGGCCTCTAGTGTGTGTGTGTGTGTGTGTGTGTGTGTGTGTGTGTATTTATTTATTTATTTTAATTGATTTCAGAGAGGAAGGGAGAGGGAGAGATAGAAACAGCAATAATGCCCTACTTCGTTTGGCTCAGTGGATAGAGCACGGGCCTGTGGACTGAAGGGTCCTGGGTTCAATCAAGTCAAGGGTTCAATCCCCAGTAGGGGGTGTGCAGGAGGCAGACAGTCAATGATTCTCATTATTGATGTTTCTCTCTTTCCCTCACCATGAGGTCAGCTGAGATGGTGGCTGAGTGGGGGCGAAAGAGGAGACCTCAGACAATGACGCAGAAGGAACAGCCTGGTACAGAGCTCAGGAAGAGAGAGTGTTCGCACCTTAACTGCTGTTGAGATCACTGAGCTCTGTTAGAACGGCTCCTTTAACTACCCGTGCGACTGGCGTGGGCTACCCCTCCCCCCCCCCCCGACTTCTGTTTGGCAGGTTCTTATAAAGTTAAACATCACACTCACTCTATGACTCAGCAATCCCACTTCTACTTGCTTAGCCAAGAGAAATAAAATTTATGCACAGAATCGCTATGTGAGTCCAAGAAAACAAAAACCTGTCTTCACACAAAAACCTTATTTGTGAATGTTCATAGCAGGACCAGTCACTAATTTATTTATTCATTTATTTTAGAGAGAGAGAAAGAGAGAGAGGGAGGGAGAGAGGACACCCATTAACTAACTGATGGTGGATAAATAAGATCGGCGAGAGCCACACAATGGACTTACTCGTCAGCCACAAAGAGGAATGAAGTTCTGGCTCTGGCCGGTGTGGCTAGTTGGTTGGGCATTGTCCCACTCACTGAAAGGTTTCGGGTTCAACTCCTGGTCAGGACACATGCCCGGGTTTTGGGATCGATCCCTGGTTGGGGGCCCAGCTAACCCCAAAGAGCTGAGGCAGCTGAGGCAGGAGGCAGCCGAATTCAATGTTATGCTCTCACATCGATGTTTCTCTCTCTCTCTCTCTCTCTCTCTCTCTCTCTCTCTCTCTCTCTCTCTCTCTCTCTCTCTCTCTCCTTTCCTCTCTAAAAATCAGTGGAAAAATTATCCTCACTGCTTGGGTGAGGGTTAAAATAAATAAATAAATAAGTTAATTAATTAATTTCTTTAAAAAAGAAAAAGGTAAAATGTTTCTGAGTGGTCAATTAAGAGGACCGAGAAAAGCCACTGGATTTCCTAAGAGGGGTGGTGAGCAGGGACCCAGCAGGGCCGGTGGAGTGGTGAGGGGGAAACCGATCAGAGGGGCTTCTGCAGAAACGGGGGGCGGGGGGGGGGGCGGGGGGGGGGGCGAGGAACGGGGCGCCAGCCCCCATTAGCCCCTGGGAAAAGGCAGAGACAGGGCAGCAGCTGGCGTGGGGTGTGGGAACAAGGAGGTGTTTTTGTTTGAAATGGACAATTTCGCAGCATTTTTATGCTGATGGGAATGGTGCCATAGAGGAGGGGAAACCCGACCAAAGATGCGGGAAGCGTGGTGAGGGGAGGGGCGGGGGAGGGGGGGGGGTGTCCCGGGGACACGAGGAGCTGCTGGCTGGTTCCTAAGAATGACGGGAAGGCAGTGTGGTGGGCACCCAGGCGGGTGGGGTGATGGGAGGTCAGGGCGATTCTTTTTCTGATGCGTCCATCTTCTCAGGGACTGTGGGAAGCGAGGCCGCTGGCTGCTGGGAGGGAGAAGGCAGGGGCACCACCCAGCACCCTGAGGCCTCGGCAGGTGGTGGGCCTGGGAGGTGGAGCCCGCCTGCGGCTTCCCTCACTGCAGCTGCCTGTCCGTGTGCAAATGTGCGCCCAGCGTGGCTAGATCTTCTGACTTTTCAAGAGACGTTGGGCCCTAGCCGGCTTGGCTCAGTGGCTAGAGCATCAGCCTGCGGACTGAAGGGTCCAGGGTTCGATTCCAGTCAAGGGCACATGCCCGGGTTGCGGGCTCGATCCGCAGGAGGCAGCCAATCAATGATTCTCTCTCATCATTGATGTTTCTATCTCTCTCTCCCTCTCCCTTCTTCTCTGAAATCAATAAAAATACATTAAAAAAAAGACATTAACAACGTAGGATTCGTTTTAATTTTTTATTGATTGATTTTTAGAGAGAAATGTGTTGTTCCATTCAGTGTGTGTATGCATTCATTGGCTGATTCTGATCAGAGACTGAACCTGAAGCTACCCGGCCAGGGCTGGGGTTTTTATAACGTGAAGTCTTCTGCTGTTTTACTGTTTTCTTAAGCATTTGTTATTAACACATGATTGTCAAAGGGGCATATTCTGAGGCTGGATTGAGCCTTGGCCACCCCTGGACCACAACACAGACGTTGCTGGAACTGGGCTTCGCAGGAACCCCGGTGATTAAGAGGGGGACGGGGTGGGGGGGTGACAGGGAGGGGCCTGAGAAAGCCCCCCTACAGGGAAGCTGCTGAAAGGGTGGCAGAGTGCCTGCTCGAGGCCCAGCAGGTTCTCAGGTTTTTGTGTAACCTAAGTAGCTATTTGCATTGTCAACCTTAGTGTATCAGGACGATACTCTAGCCAGCCGAGCTCCCTGGCCAGGACCGCCCCAGGGAGATGTGCTGGGTGACCGAAGTCACCCTTCGGATCATGGGGGAAGGTTGTGGGTTATCCACATGGGGTGGGAGACGGAAGCTCTACCTTACACCACACACAAAAGTCATCTCCGGGGGACCGAAGACCTAATGGTACAAAACAACATATTGAAAGGAGGCCAGTTGGCGTGGCTCAGTAGGTGAGTGCCGACCCATGCACTGAGAGGTTGGCGGTTCGATTCCTGGTCAGGGCACATGTAGGGGTTGCAGGCTCAATCCCCGGTAGGGGATGTGCAGGAGGCAGCCAATTTAGTGTTTCTATCTCATCATTGATGTTTCTATCTCTCTCTCCCTCTCCCTTCCTCTCTCTGAAATCAATAAAAAAATATATATTTTTAAATGTTGAGAGGGCCCTAACTGGTTTGGCTCAGTGGATAGAGCGTTTGGCCTGCGGACTGAAGGGTCCCAGGTTCGATTCTGGTCAAGGCCATGTACCTTGGTTGCGGGCACATCCCCAGTAGGGGGTGTGCAGGAGGCAGCTGATCCATGTTTCTTTCTCATCGATGGTTCTAACTCTCTGTCCCTCTCCCTTCCTCTCTGTAAAAAATCAATAACATATATTTTTAAAAAAATGTTGAGAGAAAAACATGGGCAAAGAGTTTTATGAAAGCTTGTTGTATTAAAAATAATCTTAATTAGTTCAGTTTTTGAAAGGTAATTCATTCCATGGTTTCAAAGTTCAATAGTTACGAAAGTGGATACAGTGAAAAAACAGCGCCCCTGCCCTGGCCCACGTGGCTCAGTGGTTGGAGAATCATCCCGTGCACTGAACGGTCTTGGGTTCAGTTCCTGGTCAGGGCACATGCCTAGGTTCTGGTTTCAATCAATCCCCAGTCGAGGCGTATACCAATCAATCAAGAAGCAACCACTCAACGTTTCTCCCTCACACTGATGTTTCTCTCTTTCCCTCTCCCTTCTTGTCTCTCTAATATCAATAAAAACATATCTTTGGGGGAGGATTAAAAAATAACTATGTCCCTGAATCTTTATCCCCCAACCATCAACTCATATAACCAATTTCTTGTTATCTTTCCAGAGATAAATTATGCATAGAGAAATAAGGTGAACACACACACACACACAGTCTTCCTCTTCCCACTGTTTTAATATAAATGACAGCATATTGATCACACAATTTTCTTACCTTCGGGATGATTCCAAAGGAGTATGTCAAGAACTTTCTTATCCCTTTTTATGGTGGTTTTGTAGAGAAAGATGTCTTAGGACACAACAAATACGAACCATAAAAGAAAAGACTGCAGAGCAAGTAGGACATCAGCAGAGACCGTAAACAAAATGAAAACAGGAGCCACGAGTTGTGAGAAGATATTCGCCACACATGTAGCTAACACTGATCACTAGCCACAATATGTAAAGAACTCCCGCAAATCAATAAAAAAAAAAAAATGCAAACCGCTGAATGAGACAGTGGTCTAAAGAGCTTCAGAAGTCCTCGAAGAGGGGGAAAGGAGACAGGTTACGCGCTGTTTTGCAAAGAGCTGAGGTCCGAGAAGGCCGCAGGATGTTGCTTGCTGATTCCGAAGAAATAACCCGGAGGACTGACTGCGAAGGACATGAGTTTATTAGCACTTACGTGCACACGGGGGCGGCCTGCCAGGGAAGTCTCCACAACACAGGCCTATATATATATATAATATATTTTATTGATTTCAGAGATGAAGGGAGAGAGAGAGATAGAAACATCAATGATGAGAGAGAATCATTGATCTGCTGCCTCCTGCACGCCCCCTACTGGGAATTGAGCCTGCAACCCGGGCATGTGCCCTTGACCGGAATCAAACCGGGGACCCTTCAGTCAGCAGGCCCACGTTCTATCCACTGAGCCAAACCGGCTAGGGCAACACCGGCTTTTTCAATACAGAGTTATAAAGAGTCCAGACAACAAAGCAAATAGGGTGATGAATCGGGCGTGCAGGGTGGATGTGCTTGCGTGCAAGCTGTGTGACATCAAAACACCAGCTGTTTACGATCTGCGAAGTTTCTTTTTGGCTGTTCCTTGACCAAAGAGCTGGCCAGACTCCCAAGGGCCCACAGTGCACCTACAGATGGCCCTTCTATTCCCACCGGGCGGGAGAGGGAGTCGGAGCCTGGGATGGGGCCCGTGTTCTCGCATACCACACGTGCACACGGGGTGGGAGACTAGATCTATATCTCACATCGGGCACAGAACAGCCGAGATAGCGAGATAGCGTCTGTTAGTAGTGATCAGCGACCTGAGGGCAGATGGGCCTGGAGGAGGGTGTGGGAGCCTCATCAACCTGGTTGAGGATGATTCAAGGTGGAGATGGGAGAGATTACTTTTGTTCTGGCCTGGGGACGGGGCGGGGGGGGGGGGGGCGGGCAGCCCAGCCCAGAGGGAAAATGGGAGGCGAAAGACAAGGCTGGCTCGGAGCCTGTGTCTTGTCAGGATGAGCCAGGTCTGCCCTGCCTTTCCTTCCTGGTGATGCAATCCTGTCCCTGGCTGACAGCCCGGGTCAGGCACCTGTGTGTGGCTACCTGGTGAGACCCAAGCATGTCAAACTTTGAAAGGATGCCTGAGTCTCCTTTGTTTCTCCCATTCACATCCCCGGCAGCAGGAAATCCTGTTCACTTAACCTTCAAAATGCTTCAGAAGCCCCGCCCCCACAGCTACCACCCTGCTGGCCGCCACCTGGACGATCAATCGATCAATCGCAGGCACCTCCCTGCCCCCAGCAGAATATTTTTACAGTAGAGAGTGATGTCACACCCTCCTGGGCGCCTCTGGTGGCCGCCCCCTCACTCAGCAGGCCCCCTTTTCTCTGACTTCCCAGTGAGCTGACAGCAGCCCACCTTGCCTCACGCCTGTCACTGTGACTTTGACTTCTCAGTCAGCCAAAGCAGCCCCATCTCCTGTAGCTTCTTCTAGGCCAGCGGTTCTCAGCCTTGGCTGCACGTTAGAATCACCTGGGAATCTTTGTAAAATCCTGATTTCTGGGCCTCGTCCTCCGGAAATTCTGTTTCTTTGTGATGGGGTGGGGGCCACCACGTTAGTAACAAAGAAACAGAATTGCCGGAGGATGAGGCCCAGGAATCAGGATTTTAAAAAGATTCCCAGGTGATTCTAACGTGCAGCCAAGGATGAGAACCACTGTTCTATGCTAAGCCCTTCCTGTGTCACTGTCCCCGCTTTAATGAACGTACTCTCACCATCACCTGGACCAGGGGTCCTCAAACTTTTTAAACAGGGGGCCAGTTCACTGTCCCTCAGACTGTTGGAGGGCTGGACTATAGTTTAAAAAAAAAAGACTAGCCGAAACCGGTTTGGCTCAGTGGATAGAGCGTCGGCCTGCGGACTGAAAGGTCCCAGGTTCGATTCCGGTCAGGGGCATGTACCTTGGTTGCGAGCACATCCACAGCGGGGAGTGTGCAGGAGGCGGCTGATCGATGTTTCTCTATCATCGATGTTTCTAACTCTCTATCCCTCTCCCTTCCTCTCTGTAAAAAATTAATAAAATATATTTAAAACAAAACAAAACAAAAACTAGTCGGCTGCTAAGCAACAGGCAGCTGCGGCAAAAACACCCGGTGGGCTGGATAAATGTTTTTGGCGGGCCACATGTGGCCCACGGGCCGTAGTTTGAGGACCCCTGACCTGGACTCATGTTGTGAAATCTCTCCTGCCCGAGGTCAAGAGCCCACACACCGCAGGCCGGCCCGAGGCAGACCAGCTCCGGGCCTGTCCCTTTCCCGTGACATTACCAGGCACAGTCCTGCCTTAGGGCCCTCGCAAGCATCCTCCCAGTAAAAGGCAGTGTTAGGAGTAGCCCATTTTACAGATGAGGAGACTGAGGCGCAGAGAGGGGAAGTTCCCCTCTCCCGCACCCCCCCCCCCCAAGGCCATCCAGCTGTCTTTTGTTGAATTCTTGCTGCAGGTCAGGTTCTGCACTCCGCCCTGGATGCCCAGGCTCTCAAAGGAGGTCGGGGGTCTCCCTCACTGGGCAGGTGGAGGGCCTGAGGCTCAGAGAGCTGAAGTCCCGTCTCCGGGGCCACACAGCCAGGGAGTGGCAGATCCAGGGAGGAAGCAGGTCTGTGTGCAGCCAGGGCGTCCTCTCGCCTTCAGTGGCCCGAGAGTCTCAGTGCGAAAGCCTGACCTGGAAGACTGAGTGTCCTCTTCATTTATTTCATTTCATTTGCTGTTTGTTCGTTTGTTATTGGCTAGCCCTGTGCCCTCATACCCCATCCAATGCCCACGCCTGCATTCATGGTGAAGCAAATCCCAGATGCCATGTCACCCGTCCACATGTCCCTTGCTATCCAGGAAGCCTTAGAATCGCCGAATCTTTGAACATGAAATGACAGACTTGTCAGCCTCTGGCGGTGACGCATGACCTCCCGGAGGCTGACTCCCTTTGTGGAATTTATTGGAGTTGTGAGCACAAGGAGGCCGCTGAAGCCGGAGGGCCTGGGTTCAAATTCAGCTTCCCTACTCACTGGCTGTCCAGCCTCTGGGGTGGGCCTCGGTTTTCCCATCTGTCAAATGGGGGCCAATGGTAGCCGTCCCTCTCCATGGGGCTGTGGGGAGGGTCGAATGAGTCAAGTACTTAAAACAGCACCTGCACTTAATGAGAATCAGTAAATGTTTCTCTTTGAGATTTCAGATCCTCGCTTCTTTGAGCTAGAAAACATGATCAGCCAATGCAAGCAGCAGAGCACAGTCGGCAGTGGCACGACCAGCAAGGATGACTGAGCCAGTATTTCGGTACATGTTTTGAAAAAATAAAAAAGCAAAAACGTCATTATTAATACGAATATTTTAGTATGAAAGGAAGAGGGAAAGATGGCGATTGATCTTCCTCATCCTCTCTGCTTTGTTCCAGACCTTAGGGGTCAAGCCCTAGCTCTGGCCGCTGTGGCTCAGGTGGTTGGGCGTCGTCCGGAACACCAACGGGTTGCTGGTTCGATTCTGGTCGGGGCACATGCCTGGGTTGCAGGCTTGATCCCCACTGGGGGGTGTGCAGGAGCAACCAATCAATGTTTTGTTCTCACATCGATGTTTCTCTCTCTCCCTCTCCTTCGTTTCTCTCTAAAAATCAATATGAATATTTTTCAAAAAAGAGTTAAGCCCTAGCCCTGGCTGGGTAGCTTGGCTGAGTAGAACGTCATCCCAATACACTAAGGTGTGGGTTTCATCCCCAGTCAGGGCACAGACAAGAATCAATCAATGAATGCATAAATAAGTGGAACAGCAGAAACCAGTTTGGCTCGGTGGATAGAGCGTCGGCCTGCGGACTGAAAGGTCCCAGGTTCGATTCCGGTCAAGGGCATGTACCTGGGTTGCGGGCATATCCCCAGGAGGGGATGTGCAGGAGGCAGCTGATCAATGTTTCTCTCTCATCGATGTTTCTAACTCTCTATCCTTCTCCCTTCCTCTCTGTAAAAAATCAATAAAATATATTAAAAAAAATAAGTGGAACAATGAATTCATGTTTTATCCTCTCCCTCCCTCCCTCTCTCTCTCACTTTTCCCCTCCCTCTCTCTCCCCCCCTCTCTAAAATAAATAAATAAAAAGTTAAAAGAGCCCTAGCTCAGTGGTCAGCCAATACCACGTGTGGGCGTGCATGTACAGTGCGATTGAAACTTTGTGGCCCATGTGCAGAAGTCGGTATTTTGGGGAAGAGCCACACTCAAGGGGCCAAAGAGCCGCATGTGGCTCGCAAGCTGCAGTTTGCCGACAACTGCCCTAGCTGGTTTGGCTCAGTGGATAGAGCATCAGCCTGTGGATTGAAGAGTCTTGGATTTGATTCTAGTCAAGGGCACATATCCCCAGTAGGCTCGATCCCCAGTAGGGGCGTGCAGAAGGCAGCCAATCAATGACTCTCATCATTGATGTTTCTCTCTCTCTCTCCCCCTCTCCCTTGTTCTCTGAAATCAATAAAAAAATATTTTTTTAAAAAAGTTAAAAGAGCCTAACCGGTTTGGCTCAGTGGATAGAGCATTGGCCTGCGGACTCAAGGGTCCTGGGTTCGATTCCGGTCAAGGGCATGTACCTTGGTTGCGTGCACATCCCAGTAGGGAATGTGCAGGAGGCAGCTGATTGATGTTTCTCTCTCATCGATGTTTCTGACTCTCTATCCCTTTCCCTTCCTCTCTGTAAAAAAATCAATAAAATATATTAAAAAAAAAAAAGTTAAAAGAATCGCCCTGGCCGGTTTGGCTCAGTGGATAGAGCGTCGGTCGACCTGTGGACTGAAGGGTCCCAGGTTCAATTCCGGTCAAGGGCATGTACCTTGGTTGCGGGCACATCCCCAGTGGGGGGTGTGCAGGAGGCAGCTGATCAATGTTTCTAACTCATTGATGTTTCTAACTCTCTACCCTTCTCTCTTCCTCTCTGTAAAAAATCAATAAAATATATTTTTTAAAAAAGTTAAAAGAATAAAGAATCAAGCCTGATCCATCAATGGATGAATGGATAAACAAAATGTGGTAAAAAAAAAAAAAAAAAAAAGTGGTCCATCCATACAATGGAATACTATTCAGCCCTGAAAAGGAAGGAAGTTCTGATCGATGCTACAACATGGATGAAGCCTGGAAACATTATGTTGAGTGAAAGAAACTAGACACGAACGACCATCGATTGTGTGATTCCATTTCTATGAAATGTCCAGAATAGGCAGAAAGCAGATTAGTGCTGGCCAGAGGCTGGGGGAGTGGAGAGATTGGGGAGTGGTGGCTAAGGGGTGTGGGGTGGTAAAAATATTCTAAAATTGATTATGGCCTCGCTGGTGTGGCTCAGTGGTTGAGCGCCGGCCCATGCACCAGAGAGGTCACCAGTTCGATTCCTGGTCAGGGCAGGTTTCGGGCTCCATCCCCTGTGAGGGCCGTGCAGGAGGATCAACGTTTTTCTCTCGTTAATGTTTCTATCTCTCTGTCGCTCTCCTTTCCTCTCTCTCTAAAATCAATAAAAACGTATTTTTAAAAATCCAATATAATCCTCATCCATGTTCCTCTATAAGTAAAGTGTTGAAAAAATTTTTTTAAATCAGATTGATTATGATGATGGTACACAACTGTGAATATAATAGAGGCCCAATGCACGAAATTTGTGCAAGGGGCTCGGCCTTCGCAGCCCCTCGCAACCTCGGTTGGCCCTCGTAGCCCTGGCTTCATCTGGAAGGTCGTCCGGGAGGATGTCTGGAAGATCATTCGGCTGTTCAGTCTAATTAGCATATTAGCTCTTTATTATATAGGATTAAGGATCATTAAATTGTACAGTTTAAATGGATCCCACAGTTAAATGCCATGTGATTCCATTTATTCATTTATTTTTAATTTTATCGATTTGAGACAGAGATAGAGATTTGTTGTTCCACTTATTTTTTTAAAATACATTTTTATTTATTTCAGAGAGGAAGGGAGAGGGAGAGAGAGAGAGAGAAACATCAATGAGGAGCCCGACTGGCTCAGTGGTTGAGCGTCCACATATGAACCAGGAGGTCATGGTTTGATTCCCAGTCAGGGCACATGCCCAGGTTGCAGGCTTGATCCCCAGTGCGGGGTGTGCAGGAGGCAGCCGATCAATGATTCTCTCTCATCGTGGATGTTTCTATCTCTCTCCTTCTCCCTTCCTCTCTGAAATCAATAAAAGTATATTTAAAAAAATATATATATATTTTTAAAAAGAAGCACCAACAATTTAAAAAAAAAAGAAAAGAAACATCAATGATGAGAGACAATCATTGATCAGCTGCCTCCTGCACGCTCCCTACTGGGGATCCAGCCCACAATCTGGGCATGTGCCCTGACCAGAATGGAACCCAGGACCCTTCAGTCTGCAGGCTGACGCTCTAGCCACTGAGCCAAACCAGCTAGAGTTGTTGTTCCACTTACTTATGCACTCACTGGTTGCTTCCTGTATGTGCCCTGACCAGGGATCAAACCTGAAACCTTGCTGTATCAGGACAACGCTCTAACCTACTGAGCTCCCCGGCCAGGGACTATGTGATTCCCTTTACATAACATTCTTCCCATGACAAAATCCTAGAAATGCAGAACAGATCTGTGGTCGCAGGGGCTACTGAGGGGGTGGGAGTAGAGAACGTGGGGGCGGCTGCGAAAGGTGATGGATGGGAACGGCCTTGACCGGATCCATGTCAATATCCTGGTTGTGACGTTAAACAGCCGATCCTCACCACTTGCCGATTCCCTGTGTGTGAGGCAGACACATGAAAATCCCAAAATAAATACTGTGCTTTTGTCAGCACCAGAACGTCATCCGTCATTCCCAGACGTGGACAGAGCGGCAGGAAAAAAATCCGAGTTGCCCAACGCGCACATTCCCAGCTGGGGTCGGCCAAGGTGAAGCTCGGCCTTCTCCGTCCAGCCCCCAGACTTTAAACGAGTGTCTTTTCACGGTCCGTTTAGAACTACATGCTTCACATTTCTGTGGGTTTTGCTGGTGACCGCTGTTAAAAACGGCCCCCAAACGCTGTGCTGAGGTTGTGTCCGGCGTTCCTCAGCCATGTGCCTTCTCGAGAAAATACACACTTAAAAAATAGTATTTATTCATGAGAGAGAGAGAGAGAGAGAGAGAGAGAGAGAGAGAGAGAGAAACAGCGATTTGTTGTTCCACTTCTGTATGCATTCACTGATGGAGTCTTGTATGTGCCCTGACGGGGGAGTGGAACCCACAACCTTGGTGTATTGAAACAACCTCTAACCCACTGGGCTGCCCGGCCAGGGCATACATGGTTTTTTAAGTGTTAGATGAGCTTGGTTTAGGCCGAAGTTATGGCCTGGTTGGCCTGAATTCAAGGGAGCGAGCAACACTGTTGTTAGCCCTGGCTGGTGTGGCTCAGTGGATAGAGCGTCGGCCTGCGGACCAAAGGTTCCCAGGTTCGATTCCGGTCAAGGGCAGGTACCTTGGTTGCAGGATCCTCCCCGGCCCAGGCCTCGGTCGGGGTTCGGGCAGGAGGCAACACATCGAAGGGCTTCTCTCACATCGATGTTTCTCTCTGTCTTTCCCTCTCTCTTCCACTTTCCTTAAAAATCAATGGAAAAATGTCCTTGGGTGAGGATTGTTTTTATACAAGGTGTCTTTAGGCACCTATGAAACAGCGTTATGTACTGATTGGTTCCTCAAAGTGCGACCAGAAGCTAGCGGGAACCTAACCTGTACTTCCCCAGGAGCAGGGCTCAGGATGCGTGAACTCGGGGGTTCGCGGCGACTTTAGAGAACGGACCTGCTGTGAATAAGGAGAACTGACTGCACTGTGGTTTTCTGAGAGGTTCCGGGGGCGAATCTAAGCCTCGGCACACAAGGTCTCTCTGTATTATTTCTTAAAATTTCATGGGAATCCGCAATGATCTCAAAATAAAGAGCAGTTAACTGAGTAAAGAGGAGGCCGTGCTCAGCCCCCCGGCTGCGCCAGGAAAGGAGACATGACCCACGGGAAAGATCCTGGTAAGACTTTCCACGGCCCGGGCCGTGGGCAGAAAGCTTTCTGAACCAGCGAGCCTGGTTCCCTCGCAGAGGAGGAGGCAGCCGGCAGCTGTCTGCGTGCAGCTCGAGACATAAATGACTCAAGTTTCACACTGTCAACAAAATACTGCTGCACAAGAAATACAGTATTTTGGTGATTAAAAGTAGCATGCCAGCGCTAGCCGGTTTGGCTCAGTGGATAGAGCATCGTCCTGGGGACTGAAGAGTCCCGGGTTCGATTCCAGTCAAGGGCACACGCCCGAGTTCGATCCCCAGTGGGGGGCATGCAGGAGGCAGCCGATCCATGATTCTCTCTCATCATCGATGTTTCTATCGCTCTCTCCCTCTTCCTTCCTCTCTGAAACCAATAAAAATATAATTTAAAAAAAGTAGCAGGCTAGCCCTGGCCGGTTTTCTCAGTGATTAGAGCGTCGGCCTGCGGACCAAAGGGTTCCATTCCAGGTCAAGGGCACGTACCTGGGTTGTAGGCTCCCCACCCGGTAGGAGTGTGTGCTGGGTAGGGGGTGGAGGGGACGACCAATTGATGTGTCTCATGTCGATGTCTCTCTCTCTTCTCTCTCTCTCTCTCTCTCTCTCTCCCTTTCCCCTTCTTTCTCCTCTCCTCCCTCCCTCCCACTCTCTCTAGAAATCAATGGAAAAAATGTCCTTGAGGGCCTTTGCACATGCTCTCCCACTCTGGGCCTCTCTTCTCCTGGGTCACGTCATATCCCGCCCTCCCACCCCTCCTTCAGCTCATCTTTCAAGGGCACCCTGTCCCCACAGCCTTGCCTTTTATTATTTTTTTTTAATCTTTATTTTTAAAATATATTTTATTGATTTTCTACAGAGGGGAATATCAATCAGCTGCCTCCTGCACACCCCCAGCTGAATTGATGTCTCTGTCTCATCAATGTTTCTAACTCTCTATCCCTCTCCCTTCCTCTCTGTAAAAAAATCAATAAAATATATATTTTTTAAAAAGATAGAAGAGGCAAGATCATACCAACAGGGCTGGGGACATTCGGGGCTGCCAGATGAGATGCACACCTCCTTCAGCGACCCTAACATTTGGTGCCGAAACCCGGGACAGTTCTACAGGGAAGGGGAGCCATTGCCCCGTCTTCAGCCACCCCGAGTCCGCTACTCAGAGAGCAGCAGGCAGTGGAGCTGGTCCTGGGCTGACCCCTGAACCCTCCTGGGGTGACGGGATCGCCGGCCTCGATGAAGCCTCCCGCCCTGATGGGCCCCCCCTACCCCGCCAGGGAGGGTGCGGGATCAGGAACCTCTCCTCCCCATTGCGGGCCCCCCGCACTCAACACCGGCTCATTTCAGCTCCCGCAAGAGACCCGTGGGTCAGCCTTCGGGATTTCTGATTGGCCGTTTTCCGTCTCAGTCAAAGACCTAGCGCTGGGTCAGAAGCCTCTCCAGTCCGGCCTCAGCCTCGGGCTCTGGCCGGGACCTGGTCCCGCGGTCTCCCTCATCGCAGTCTTCCTCCCTCTGGAGCCTGACTGGACGGTGGGGATGGACTCCCTCTAGTCTAGCTTCCCGGGCCTCCCTTTGTTGCTTGAATTAGTAATTCCTCTTCCTAACTTACACCATGGGGGATTCTTTTTCTGCCCCCCCCCCCGCCCCCGCACCCCAGCAAGTCTCTGGGATGTTTACTTCCTAATCTTAACACACAAGGGCTGTGGTTCTCAACCTTCCTAATGCCGCGACCCTTTCATACAGTTCCTCATGTTGTGTTGGCCCCCAACCATAAAATTATTATCGTTGCTACTTCATCACTGTCATTTTGCTACTGTTATGAATCGTCATGTAAATATCTGATAGGCAGGATGATATGTAGGACGTATTTTCATTGTTGCAAATGGAACATAATTAAAGCAATCTGTAATTATATCTGTGTTTTCCGATGGTCTTAGGCGACCCCTGTGAAAGGGTCGTTCGACCCCCACAGGGTCACGACCCACAGGTTGAGAACCGCTGGAGTAGGCCTTTCCATAGAGGCCCAGCCAAAGTGCCTTCTCTGCCTGGCCACACTATAAACTACTAGACAATGGGGTGGGGTGAGGTCAATGGGGGAAAAGGAGACTTGCATAATACTTTAAACAATAATGAATTTAAATGAAAACAAAATCAGACAATGATTCACGCCTGCCTGAGAATGGAACTTTCGGTTTTTACATTTTCTGGGACCCAGACTATTTCTGTCACCGCAATGGGAAGTGGTCAGAGATCCCCTGCGCCCAGGCCGTCTTTACAGGCCGCAATCCTCCTTCTCTCTGTCAGACTTGCTCTACTTGTCAAACCACTCAAAGCCCCTGCTGCCAACCCCGACCTTCCCGCCCTCAGCCTTCTGATCCATCCTCCCCACACCCGCCAGGTCCCTCAGACCCTCCCTTCAGCCCTTCCGATCACTTGATTCTCCATTCCCCTAGAGGTCCCCCGAGCCGCCCTTATGTCTCTCCTCCGACTGCCCCCCTGTCTTCAGACTCCACCTCCTCGCCCACCCAGCCTCCAGCTCCCGTGTCCTTCCCCTCCGAGAGGTGCCCGGGCTGAGGGTGTAGTCCGGGCGCACATCCCATTTTCTACGTCCGACCTCTCCCCACTGACCCCACCATTCCTTTTACTAAGGACTCTGAGTGCCGGACCCCGTCTTGTGGCCTGACCTGGAATGACATCTGTGTCCTCCTGTCCTCCTCTCTCACCCCAGCGGGGCAGCGGGGCTGCTAGCAGCCCAGGACCACGCCCATTCCCTCCATAGGCAGGACCCAGCAGCCAGCCGGGTTGGGGCTGACGCGGTCCCCCAAACTGACCCGAGATGGGACTCTCGGGTCAATTCTCCAGGGCGCCGGCTCTGTAGCCACATGGCCACCTGTCTCGCTGCCCATGAGGTGGTCAACTCTGACAAACTTGATGAATCACTCGGGCCCTGAGGGAGCCCAGCTCTCCCTCCTCTCCCGCCTCACGGAGGCCTTAGACTCTCCTCCCAGGGGGAGCCCTTCTTCCGAACACCCGTTTTCTATCCCAGTCAGCCCCCGACCTGGGCCATAAACTTCGAAAACCAGACACGGGCCCACCAACCCCTCAGAAAGACCTTGCTAACCTGGCCTTTCAGGCCTTTAATAATAGAGACCAGGAGACCCAAATCCAAAAGCACAGGCGAGATCAGGCCCCGGCCGAGGCCCAGAAGGAGGCCTTCCAGCTCCCAGCACCACCCTCAGGAACCCCAAAGGAAGTGCCGGGCCTCCAACCGAGGCTAAGCCTCCTCCGGGCCCGTGCTTCCAATGCAACAAGGAGGGACACAGCCAACTCCTGCCCAAATCCGAGACGCCCGTCTGGGCCCTGGGAATCAGACTGCAGTCTGGCCCCTCCAGGTCGGACCTCAGCCAGCCCAGCGAGGCCACTCTCTGGACCCGGTTTGGAGCTCCCAGACGTCCTGGGACTGGCCACCGGAGACTGAAGCTGCCCAGGCCTGGACAGGGCCCCACAGACGTACATCACCAGGACGGTGGTGGCAGGTAGGCCGATCTCCTTTTTAACTGACACTGGGGCCACTCATTCTGCCCTCCTCGAATTCGCTGTGACCCTGTTCCCTCCTCCGTCTCTATTCTGGGGTGCCGGGGTTCTTGTCCCAGCATCCAGAAGGGTTCAGGGATCTGGAGAAGGCTGTGCGTAGATGTTAAATGAGAGTCCAGAGACTAATCAAGAGTCCGGAGACGAAATATAATTTTGAAAGGCATTGGGGGTCAGAGGAGCTTAGCTAAAGGAGCAAAGTTCTCAAGTCTTAAGTCTAAGGCCTTAGGTTCTCCTCGTCCCCAGGACCCCATGCTTTTTATTAACACAACTTGTCCTGAGGCGAGGCCGAGATATACGCTTCAAAGGGTATACACTGCAGTGGTTCTCAACCTTCCTAATGCCGCGGCCCTTTCATACAGTTCCTCATGTTGTGGTGATCCCCAGTTTCATTGTTACAAATTGAACATAATGAAAGCATAGTGATTCATCACAAAAACAATATGCAATTATATATGTGTTTTCCGATGGTCTTAGGCAGGGGTCCTCAAACTACGGCCCGCGGGCCACATGCAAATACAAATATTGTATTTGTTCCCGTTTTGTTTTTTGACTTCAAAATAAGATATGTGCAGTGTGCATAGGAATTTGTTCATAGTTTTTTTTTAAAACTATAGTCCGGCCTTACTATGGTCTGAGGGACAGTGAACTGGCCCCCTGTTTAAAAAGTTTGAGGACCCCTGGTCTTAGGCGACCCTTGTGAAAGGGTCGTTCGACCCCCAAAGGGGTCGCGAGCCGCAGGTTGAGAACCGCTGGTCTACAGACACTTTGTCCGAATGGGGGAATTAGCCTACGGCTGTTCAGGTGTTTTGCCAGTAGGAGGTAGTAACATGTAGATTAAGATGCCTTCTGACTGTCTGGCAGCCAAGCGATAATCCCTTTTCAGGTTTTGGGAAATGCCCTCAGCCATTCCCAGATGCAGCCCTGCTGTCATGCTGGAATTGGCCTCCAGCAGTGGGGGTTGATGGATTAGTCTCACAGCGATGAGCCACCTCCCCTCTACCCTGCCTCTTACTAAACACCCCCTTACCCACTCTTTTCTCCTTCTACCTCGGTGCCCAACTGGAGCTACTGTGCGCCCCCCTAGAAAGCCCAGTTGTCCCAAACCACAGTCGCCTCCCTGGGTTTCACTCTCACCCCACAAAGCTGAGCCATTTCCGTACACGGTAAATGCCTTATCTCCTCCATATTAGTATATTAGACGACCCTCCATGTTACAGAAGACCAGAATACCAAGCCACGCTTAGAGAAAGGGAGTTACATTTTATTATTAAATTCTGCGCAGGCCCAGAGAAAAATGTGTCTTTCAAATTCTGAGCCCCCCAACATGGGGGAAGCTCTCTCTATGTACACTTTTTCCAGCCCTTTGTCTCCCAGATTTGGAACGAGACTCCTCGGCCTTCTGAGAAAGACGGCCTGCGTGCTGGGAAGGGGCCATGAGACTCCATCTCAAGGCCTGGCCTGGCGTCAGCACTGACAGCTCTGTCTGGGGCACAGTGTACGGCCTCTCTGGATGGGAGTGGTCTTATTTTCCTTATTATTTCAGCAGGCAGGCGTTTACAGAAGCCGGAACAGCAGGGTTAAAATGTCAAACAGCAGTTTTTACATAAGATGGGTGCTTCATCCAAACTAACGTCTCTTTCCTTCCACCAGACCATTTGTCATAATGCTGGTTCTAGCAGGTGTGGCTCAGTTGCTTGGAGCGTCATCCAGTGCGCCAAAGGGTCACCGATGCGATTCCGGGTCAGGGCACATGCCCAGGTTGCAGGCTGGATCCCTGGTCGGGGTGCGTGTGGGAGGCAACCGGTCTATGTTTGTCTCTTTCCCTCAAATCAATAAAAACATATTTTAAAAAATAAAACTAAAGCCCAGGAAGGGAAAACAAACAAGTAACCCCAATGGTCAGATATTGAAATCAACCAAGGTCTTTTTTTAAAAAAATATATATTTTTTTATTGATTTCAGAGAGGAAGGGAGAGGGGAGAGAGAGAGAAACATCAATGATGAGAGGGAATCATTGATCAGCTGCTTCCTGCATGCCCCCTACTTGGGATCAAGCCCACAACCCAGGCATGTGCCCTTGACCAGAATCAAACCTGGAACCCTTCAGTCCACAGGCCGATACTCTAGCCACTGAGCCGAACCAGCTAGGGCCAACCAAGGTCTTTAAAACAAAGGACTCTGGCCGAAACCGGTTTGGCTCAGTGGATAGAGCGTCGGCCTGCGGACTGAAGGGTCCCAGGTTTGATTCCGGTCAAGGGCATGTACCTGGGTTGCGGGCACATCCCCAGTGGGGGGGTGTGCAGAAGGCAGCTGATGGATGTTTCTAACTCTCTATCCCTCTCCCTTCCTCTCTGTAAAAAAACCAATAAAATATATTTTTTAAAAAATAAATAAAACAGAGGACCCTGGGACCCTGGCCTGGCTCTTTCTCTAGTCACATGACTGGCGGTGTGTTCATCTGAGGTCGCCGTCTTTGAAATGGACGCTTGAGCCAGGCACTTGCATTCCAAAACGAGACGTAACAAACAGGCTCACACTGCACTTCACCCTGTGATGCTAAGGCCCCGGAGCCAATGTGAGGATACTAATTGTCTGGGTAGCTGATGTGCTGGAAGTCAAGGGCAGGGCACAACGTCACCCAGAAAGCACACGTCTAAACAGGACGACAGTGCCTGGCCGGTGTGGTTCAGTGGCTGAGCCTGGACTCAGGAACCAGGAGGTCGGAGTTCGATTCCAGGTCAGGGCACATCCCTGGGCTGCAGGCTCAATCCCCTGTAGGCAGGAGGCAGCTTTCTCATTATTGATGCTTCTATCTCTCCCTTCCTCTCTGAAAGCAATAAAAACATTTTAAAAAATTAAAAAAAAATAAATAGGACGATAGTAGCAAATTCTATAATAGTTATACAGACACTAGATTGAAATCCAGGCAATAGATTGAAATCCAATCCTTTGCCTTCGTCCCAAACTTGAAGGGTTCATTAACGAAACGAGGTCGGTGTCTCAGGGGCCTGAGACCCGGCCAGCGGTTCAGGAGATAGTGCAGAGGATTTTAACATCGTGCGTTACCTGGTGCAAGCTTGAACCTGTATTGAGTTGGCAGATTGTTCCAGCCTGAGACTAGGTCAGTTCAGTTAAAGATTAAAAAAAAATTTTTTTAAATTTATTGATTTAGCCCTAGCCGGTTTGGCTCAGTGGATAGAGCGTCGGCCTGTGGACCAAAGGAGCCTGGGTTTGATTCCAGTCAAGGGCATGTACCTTGGTTGCAGACTCCTCAGGGCCCTGGCCCTGGCCCTGTTTGGGGGTCGTGCAAGAGGCAACCAATCAATGTGTTCCTCTCACATCAGTGTTTCTCTCTGTCTTTCCCTCTCTCTTCCACGCTCCCTAAAAATCAATGGAAAAATATCCTCGGGTAAGGATTAACAACATTAACAAATTATTGATTTAGAAAGAGAGGAAGGGAGAGAGAGAAACATTGATTTGTTGTTCCACGTATTTATGCATTCATTGGTTGCTTCTTGTATGTGCCCTGACTGAGGATCGAACCCACAACCTTGGGGTATCGGGATGATGCTCTAACCAACTGAGCTACCCAGCCATGGCCAGTTAGATTTTTATGTCTCATTTTAGGAAACAGTGAGGCAGGTGGTATCCCCAAATGAGGCCTGCATTGTGTAAGGAAGTAATTAGGTGTCCTATCTAATAAAGAGGGAACATGCAAACTGACCCTCATGCCCTCACAAGATGGCTGCCTATGACCAGGCCAGCAGGGGGGTTAGTGAGGGATGACCAAATGACTGAACAGCAGGCTGCATGGGGTGACCAGGCTGGCAGGAGGGTGAGTGAGGGTCGACAAAATGACTGAACAGCGGGCTGCATGGAGCGACCAGGTCGGCGGGGGGGAGGGCAGTTGGGGGTGACCAGGCCAGCAGGGTGGGCAGTTGGGGGTGACCAGACCAGTGCGGGGGGAGGCAGTTAGGGGCATCCAGGCTGGCGGGGGGGGGGGGTGGTGGTGCAGTTGGGGGCGACCAGGCTGGCAGGTGGGGCAGTAATGGGTGACTAGGCCGGCACACAGAGGCAGTGAGGGGTGATCAGGCCGGCGAGGGGGGCAGTTAGGGGCGACCAGGCAGGCAGGCAGATGATCGATTAGGAGCCAGCAGTCCAGGATTGTGAGAGGGATGTCCGACTGCCAGTTTAGGCAGGATCCCTGGGACTGGGCCTAAACTGGCAGTCGGGGATCCCCCAAGGGGTCCTGGATTGGAGAGGGTGCGGGCTGGGCTGAGGGGAGCCCCCCGTGCATGAATTTCATGCACCGGGCCTCTAGTTTAATAAAAGGCATGTCTATGAAAATAAAAAAGACAAAGGTTAACGATTGTAGCAAATTATACAACAGTTTCTGAGCCTGGAGAGCTGCCAGTTGAGGAGATTTCTAGACTGGAGGCTTGAAGTGTCTTTTGCAGTTGTTCTGTCTCTGATGATGTCAGGCAAACATTTTTAGTGGCTCACACAGCATCAGGCACGGAGATTGTCTAAGCGCGAGCTATTGTGGGGATCTTACATCAAGCTGTCCAGCTGCAGTTCACAGGGCTTCAGGGAAAAGGGCAGTTTCAGTTCTGCATAATTCCAAGTCAGAGGATGGGAGAACACTGGAAATGTCAGTTTGGAGAATCGCAGTCAAACATTTGAGGAAACTAAAAGAATTTAAGCTGCAGCTCAGCCCTGGCCGGTTTGGCTCAGTGAATAAAGCATCGGCCTGTGGACCAAAGGGTCCTGGGTTTGATTCCGGTCCAGGGCACATACCTTGGTTGCAGGCTCCTCCCCAGCCCGGACCCTGGTCAGGGCTCGTGCAGGAGGCAGCCAATCGAAGTGTTTCTCTCACATTGATGTTTCTCTCTTCTGTCTTTCCCTCTCTCTTCTACTGTCCCTAAAAATCATAGGAAAAATACCCTCAGGGGAGGATTAACAACAACAACAAAAGATGCAGCTCAATTTACAAGTGGAAAACAGAACCTCAAAGATAATGAGCTGAACTGTGATGTAACGTTCACAGGCATGTTTATAGTTTCATTCCCACCACTGCTCCTGAGCCACATCCTCCTCTCTCTGACTGTTCTGTCTTCCTCTTTCCTTATAAGGAAGCTTGATTACAGGGCCGCCCCCCCACCCCCTCGCCCCAGATGATCCAGGACAATCTCATCTAAAGCTGCTTAATTTAGTCAAGTCTGCATCCCTCTTGCCAGGTCAGGAAAAACATTCACAGATTCAGGACGTTGGAACCTGGGCATCTTCAGGGCCATTATTCTGCCTTCCATAATTGGGTTAAGTAAAATGTATTATGAAAACTAATTCCGCCTGTTTCTTTTTATTTTAAACTGATGAACAAAAATAGATACAGAGGCAGAGCAGCATTAAACAGATTGTCAAACTACAGCAGGAAGGCTGGGGAGGGTTGGGGGGAGGGAGGGTAAGAGATCAACCAAAGGACTTGTATGCATGCATATAAGCATAACCAATGGACACAAGACACTGGGGGGTGGGTAGAGGAGGCTGGGGGAAGGTCAAGGGGGAAAATAAAGGAGACAAATGTACTACCCTTTGTAATATTTTAAGCAATAAAAAAAATAATAAAAATTTTTAAAAATCTACACTAATAAAAGCGAAAGATGCAAATTGACTGTACCTTTGCGATGCCCACCAGCCAATCAGGAGTGAGTATGCAAATTAACCTAACAAAGATGGCAAGTTAATTTGCATGCACAGGCACCAAGCAGCCGGGGGCAGGGTGGATGCTTGTGTCATCGCCATGGCGATGATGCAGGCATTCTGCACCGCCCCAGCCTCTCTGGGCCTCTGGACAACGTGGGAAGGCAGAAAGGCGGCTCTGGGACGGAGCAACGGCAGTGCCGGCAGCCAGGGGAAGGAAGGCCCATTTTTGCACGAATCTTTGCGCATCGGGCCTCTAGTTTAAGTATGTTTATATTGATTTTAGAGAGAGGAAGGGTGAGGGAGAGAGAAACATCCATCAGCTGCCTCCTGCACACCCCTTACTAGGGATCGAGCCCACAACCAGGCATGTGCCCTGAAGGGGAATGGTACGTGGGATGATGCTCAACCAACTGAGCACACCAGCCAGGACTCTTTTTATTTTGTTTAATACAAGGACTGGGAAATGAAAAATGACCTATGTGGCTTCCATTCTATTCCTATTGGACAGCTCTATGCGTTTGTTTGTCTACTTACTTTCTGTCTCCCTCCTACTCATAGACTGTGCGCTCTGAGAAGGCTGGAAGTTTGTTTATTTACCACTGTATCCCTGGCTTTAGTGCAGTTTCCCGCACATAGTGGGTCCTCAATAAGTATTTGTTGAGTGAATAAATATTATGGATGGTTTCCCTGATGACCTATCTCTCCCATGAACTCCCAGACACCCTCTATTCCTACACCACCCTCGTGGCTTCCATCTCCTCTCCCATGATCAGGGATCCAGAGTAGAAGCTAGAATTGGGGGTGGGGATCGGGGGAGAGAGATTTGGAGCAATCCTGGAAGGCTTCTTAGAAGAAGGAGTAAGGCTGGTAAGAGAAGGAATCCCAGTCAGTCAAGGTCTTTCAGATGATGACACTCTTTCTCCAGGATATGGGCCTGACTGTTTCCATGGAAACGAATGCCAGGCCCCACCCCCTACCCAAAGTGATGGAGATGTGGTTGCCATGACAACACCACATCCTCAGGATGGTGACATCTGTTGCAGTCAGATGCCCTTTGGGTGGAATAGAGTGACACGGGATAAAAATAGCAGCTCTGGGAAGAGCTACACCAGCGGTTCTCAACCTGTGGGTCGCGACCCCTTTGGGGGTCGAACGATCCTTTCACAGGGGTGGCCTAAGACCATCGGAAAACACATATATAATTACATGTTGTTTTTGTGATTAATCACTGTGCTTTAATTATGTTCAATTTGTAACAATGAAATTGGGTGTCGTGTTTCCCTCCACGTCCTGCGTGGTTCAGGGTTTGGGTCTGGAAGAGGAGCCGCACAACAAATGAAAAAGAAAAGACACGAGATAATTTGGGAATATTGGGGGACCAGGGGAGGAAGTCCAACTCAAGAGGAAGGACTTCCCCTGTGCTCAGGCCTCACCAAGCTTTTTATAGTGAGAGGTAAACAAGGTAGTGGTTACCATAGTTACACAGTTCTTGTGAGTTTCACTTGTTTTGACCATGGTTACACTTGTGTACTTCCTCAGCCCATTAGCTTCCCAGATAAGATCTAGGCAGTGTTGTAAGGTCAAGCCTATTTATGCTAAAAGGACTGTGCCCTCTAAGCTGGGACTTGTTTGTGACTTTGCCAACAGGTCAGTCCGAGGCTTAACCCTCTATCAGTTTCCCACAATTGGGGGCCATCACAATATGAGGAACTGTATTAAAGGGTCGCTGCATTAGGAAGTTTGAGAATCACTAAGCTACACCTTCCATGTTGAATCTCACCAATTGCACTGCTCCACCTGCTACACTGGAAGACGCCAGCGCTCTGCCCTCAGTCCCTCAGCTTCTGTCACTCTCTCCTGCCCCAATTCGTGGGCATTTCCAACTGTACAGAGATGACTGTTCCAGCGGGCTGGCTCCTCAGCGCCTTCACCTCTTCTCCTGCAAAGACTTTGCCCCCACCTTCCCTCACCCCTCCCTCCTTCCCTCCCCCTCCCTCCCTCCCATCAGAGCAGACACCTTGTCACACCCGTAACCACACCGGCTCCCTCCACAATCTCAACTTTGAGCAGCCCACACCAGCGCCAGCATTTGCACCTTTCCAGCTCACTCCCTCTGGCGTCTTGACTCCACAACTTCTTCAGTCGCACATCAGGGAACCCCCTCCCTTCCTTGATCCAACCGCTTTCCGTGGGCTCCGCCTCTCTCATGCCCACTCTGCCTCACCCAGCTTGGATCCCAGGGGCAGTCATTGCAACCCTCCCCCTCCCATCAACTCCCTGATCCCTTTCACTCAACTGCCTCAGAGGGCAGACCCCAATTCCCCGCCCGTGGTGGGGAGTGGCGGGAGGAGAGCCCACAGCCACGCTGACAAGTCTCCCTTTAACCTCAGGACTTGCACCTCAAGGGAGAGCTAATGTCTGGCTTTTAGACCCTCTAGCCCATTTGCTCTTCTGGTACCCCTATTTTTATTTTATTTCATTTATTTATTTATTTTTAATTTATTTTTTTAAAATATATTTTATTGATTTTTTACAGAGAGAAAGGGAGAGAGATAGAGAGTTAGAAACATCGATGAGAGAGAAACATCAATCAGCTGCCTCCTGCACCCTCCTCCCCCCCCACCCCCATTGGGGATGTGCCCGCAACCAAGGTACATGCCCTTGACCGGAATCGAACCCAGGACCCTTCAGTCTGCAGGCCGACGCTCTATCCACTGAGTCAAACCGGCCAGGGCCGACTGCAGTCTCTTCATCGCCTTTTGATTCTGTTGGAATACAGCACCTACTGGACCATGCGAGGGCTCCACCCATCCCCCTGCCTCCTCTCAGGGGAGGACACCAACCAGGCGTCGCCCACGCCATCAGAGGGTGACAACAGGGACGCATCTTCCATCCCTGAATCCCCAGGCTTCAGAGGGGCCTGCAGGTGCTCAGTCAGCTGGTCGGGGAGGAGGACACGGCGGGGGAGGGGGCGGGGGGGGGGCGGCCGGACTTGTGCCACGTTCCCTGGCCATGAGGACATGGGGCTTGGATTTCCCTCCTGAGGTGGAAGGGCGGACAGCAAGGTGGTGGGTGCAGAGCAGGGCTGTGTAATAGCCGCACCCGCACTGGTCTCCCGGTCTGGATGAGGCAGCTGGTACCCAGGTCCCTCCCCTCTTCCTTCTGCTGAGCTCACTCGCGCAGTGAGTGCACACGGCCTTGGAGTGTCCAGAGGTGGCAGGTAGAAGTGCTGCCAGACCGAGGAACCACCTTGGGGATCCTGAGGTGCCCTGTGGAAGTGGGGGGCTCTTCTCAGTCCCACTCTCTGCAGCGTCATCCTGCGGGGGAGTGGGGAGGGATGAAGGGTGGAGGGGGATCCACCAGCGTTTCTCCCTGCCCGGACTTCTCAGAGACGGACAAGTCAGAGGCGACGACAGACACAGATTCTTCTGTCACTTGCTCAGAAGACGGGATCGTGGAGGTTATTTGCCGGACAAGTTTGATGGGTGACAGTGCGGTGCCCAGGTCTCCCACGGGTGCGGGCTGAGGAGGGAGCAGCGGTGCAGGGCAGGGGAGGGAGGCCAGGCGGACACGCAGCCTTCTTCCGGATGAGCGCCCTCCTCACGGGCCCAGGAGACACCTCCTGTTCACGCCCTTCTCCTGTTTTGTTTTGTTGTTTTGTGTTTTATTGCCTCCGCTGAACTCTTCCACGCAGCACTCACACCGCCTTCGTGTGTCCGGAGGAGAGATGAAGAAATGCGTCCAGGCTGTAGACTTCTCCCTGGAGTTCAGGCCACGGCTGCAAAGAGGCTTCGCGTCACAGTCTCCATGGCAACATTGTACACAGCGCTGCGGTCCTGGGAGAACGGGGCCCGAGTCCTCCTATTGGTCGGCAGGGAAACACTTCCGGGGGGGCGGAGCTTACAGCCGCCGGTTCCTCGCCGCCGCTGCCCGCGGCTTTCCTGCCTTCTTGCTCACTCTTCGCAAACTGTGATTCAGAATTCCATCATCTTCCTCTTCTATTTTAAAGTTTATTTTATCAGAAGCAAAGTCACCACGCCCTTTGGGATGCGTTAGTGGTTGTTCTCCATGACTTACCATAGCTGTTCTGGCTGTGTCATCCTGTTGACCTTTCAGGTTGATGAGAAAATGATCCGACCGCTCCATTGGCCCCCAAACGGACATTACCTTCAGTGTTTTCAAAATAATTCCATCTCTCGGGGTGTTCATGACTACGGCGAGTCAGACATGTTACTGGAAAACAGAAGCTGTAACGCAGGCGCCCGTCACCGCAGGGCGCAGACCGCTGCTTTCCAGGAGTGGTACCGTGTGAAGTACATCTTGGTGCAGATGTAAAGTCACGCTGCGCAGACCTGCTTGTTGCCTTGGAAACGAGATCACTGTCATCTTGATGGTCTTTCTGCATCACCGGGGCTCCGGGCTCTGGCGGATGCGCTCCCACTCATTAGCCGAGGCTTTGTCTGCCCTCCCCCTTGCCCTCTCCGTCCCCCCCCCCCCCGCCCCTGCCGCCGCTGGCGCTGACCATCAGGCTGCCCTCCTTGCTGCCACCAGGCGCTGCTCCCCTCCCAGGGCCCCGAGGGGCGGGGCGGCTCCTAGACTTCTTAATAACGTCTCCTTTCTCCTCAAGCTCCTACACCTCCTCCCTTTCTCTTCACTCTCAGTGGGGACCATGCTTCCTTCTTCCCCGAAAACAGAAATCCCATTGGAGGAAAACGTGCCCACATTCCTGCCACTCATCCACCTGCCTTTCCGCTTACTTAGTGTACCAGTTATCCGCTGCTTTGTAACAACAACCCCACACTTAGCGGGCTTAAACAACCCTTGTATATATTATATTCATGGATTCTGTAGATCTGGAATTTGAACAAGGCACAACAAAGTCAGCTTGTCTTGCTGCCTGAGGTCTGGAGCTTCAACTGGCAGGATTTGCAGATGGGGGTGGGGTGGGGGGGGTGGGGGGGTAGAAGGTGGGGGCGTGGGGGGTGATTCGATAGCTGGGAGCTAGAATCAGCTGGAGGAATCCTCACTCACGTCTGGCAGTTGGTGCTGGCAGGGGCCTCAGCTGAGCGGACAGCTAGAGCACCTTCATGGGACCTCTCTGCACGGTCTCTCTGTGTGGGCTAGTTGAGCTTCCTCACAGCATGGTGGCTGGGTTCCAAAAGTGAAGCCCTGATTTTTTTATTTTTAATCCTCACCCTAGGATATTTTTCCATTGATTTTTTAGAGAGTGGAAGAGACAGGGAAAGACAGAGAAATGTCAATGTGAGAGAAATACATCATCTGGTTGCCTCCTGCACGTACCCTGACCAGGCCTGGGCCAGGTTGGAGCCTGAAACCGAGGTACATGTCCTTGACCAGAATTGAACCTGGGACCCTTCAACCATAGGCCTGTGCTCTAGCCAGTGAGCCAAACTGGCTAGGGCGGAAGGGCCTGATTTTACTGGTTAAGGCAGTCACCAAGTTCTGCCCAGGTTGGATGGGAGGGAACAAACGTCACACAAAACACACTCAGTGGGAGGAATGTTAAGCTCACACTGTAAGAGTTTGTGGGCCCGGCCTGTGTGCTCAGTGGCATGACCCCATGCACCAGGAGGTCACCAGTTCGATTACTGGTCAGGGCACGTGCCCAGGTTTCAGGCTCGATCCCCAGTAGGGGGCGTGCAGGAGGCAGCCGAAGGGTTTCTATCTCCCCCTCTCCTCTCCTTTCACTCTAAAACCAATTTTAAAAATATATATTTGAAAAAAAGAGTTTATGGTATGGGAGAGATTATCATGGCCATCTCAGGAAAACGCACCTTCCCTACTGATGAGCAGTTATGTTCTTGAGCGGGGCCACTTTCTCTCGTGTGTTTTCAAGGACAACATTCCAGCCATTCTCCCCTCCCTCTGTTGCAGAAGACCGAAGAAATGCCAAGCACGCTTCCTAGAGAAAGGGAGGGACCCCGTTTATTAACACTAGTGGACTCCGGGAATAATTTCCAAATCAGAGTGAAGAAACACAGAGGGCTTCACTTTTTATAACCTTCTGGAGTCTTTGTCTTCCAGATATGGTTCCACCCCCCCCCTCCCCCCGTTTCATGGGCTGACAGGAAGGCCCCCAGGTGTTGGGGGTCCCCAGGCCATATCCGATGATCTGTCCTGGGGCCAGCGATAACGACCCCCCCCCCCCCCCCCGCCCGGACAGTGCATTGTTCACAGTTTTTATGGCTGGCACGCCTTGCAAGACCAGTTTCCTCCTCACCTTCTGCTTCTGGAATCTAGGAATTTAGACCATTCCCATCAACACACAAACCTGCTGTTTGGTCTTCTCTGACTTTTTATAAAAAAAAAAACAACTGATTCCCAGATTTTATCTCTCACCTGTACTTTATTTATTGCCACAGGACTGCCACCATCTGGCACACTCCATAGTCTCCTGATCTCTCGGTTTACCACCCATCTCTGTCATTTGAATATCACTGGGGCTTTAGCCTCTGTGCCTCACCATTACATCACAGTCCACAGAACAGTTTTTTGAACAAACATTTTGAGTGAAAATGGTCATTGTATTGCCTCCTGGAAGAGGAACCAGGCAAACAGTAGATGTATTGTGTTTAAATATTTGAGCTTCCTTGCCGGCCAGGGTGACTCAGTGGTTGAGCATTGACCCATGAACCAAGAGGTCTCTGGTTCGATTCCCGGTCAGGGCACATGCCCAGGTTGCAGACTTGATCCCCAGTAGGGGGAGTGCAGGAGGCTGCTGATCGATGATATTTCTCTCTCATCAATGTTTCTACTACTCTATCCCTCTCCCTTCCTCTCTCTATAAAAAAAATAAATAAAAACATATTTTTTAAAAAAAAAATTTTTGAGCCCTGGCCGGTGTGGCTCAGTTGATTGGAGTGTCATTCCGCACACCAAAAGGTGGTGAGTTCAATTCCCAGTCAGGGCACATACCCAGGTTTCGGGTTCAGGCACTGGTTAGAATGTTAGGGGCAAAAATAGAATCCTGGGAACTAGCTATGGTTATGGGAAATATTAATCACTGCCTCGTTCTGGTTAAAGAAAGGCCATGCTAACCTGCCTGGGAGTTGTATGCCCCCAGGACCTGGGAGTCAACCTTGGACCTGGGAGTCAACCTTGGAATGTGGTCCATTCTCATTCAAGAACTGCCTATTCTCATGGGAAGATTAACAAACTTGTTGCCCAAACAATGGAGTCCCACCCCAGCCTGCAGAGCCTACTTCCCCAGGCCTGCAATCCCTGCCTCCCCATGTAATCCTTGTCCTACCCCATATGAGCGGCTGGCTTCTGGGGGGCTGGCTTACGGGGGGCTGCGGAGCAGATTTTGTGGATGACCTGCTGCTCTCCCATGCTGCGGGCAGGACTGGAATAAACGCTCACATATGATTCAACCCTGTCTGCTGAATTGGCTCAAGTCGTGACAGGCAGCCCCGGACCCATTCATTGTCCGGTTAACAGGGCAGCCAATCTGTTTGTCTCTCTCTCTCTGCCCCCCTCCCTCTCTTTATACATATGTACATATACACATACATAAAACAAAATACATGTTAAAAAATGTGAGCTTCCATCCTGGCTAGTGTGGCTCAGTTGGTTGGGGTCCTTCAGTGCATCAAAGGAGTTTGGGCTATCCCAGCCGGCCTGGCTCAGTGATTGAGCATTGACCTATGAACCAGGAGGTCACAGTTCGATTCCCAGTTGGGGCACAGGCCCAGGTTGCATGCTCAACCCCCAGTAGGGGATGTACAGGAGGCAGCCTAACAATGAGTCTCTCACATCATTGATGTTTCTATCTCTCTCCCATCCCTTCCTCTCTAAAATCTATTTAAAAATATATGTTTTTTAAAATTGAGCTTCTGCCAGGTGAGGAGGGTGGGGGGTGGGAGGAGGTGGGCAAAGGGAGGGGGGTTGTGGAGGACATTTCTAATAGTGTAAACAGTAAAAACATGAGGGGTGTTTTTAATCAACCTTTTGAAATTATAAAATAGGGATACTTACTCTTTCCCATAAGCCTTTGAGGTCTTCTACATTTTGCACCAGGCCATATGTTACCGACTCAAATTAATAAATAACATTATCTATCTCTCTATATAAAAGCCTAATATGCAAATTGTCCCCCGGGAATTCGACCAGGGGACTGACGGCTCGCTATGGTGTGCCCTGACCACCGGGGAGGGGTGGGGGAGGTGCAGAACAAAGGAAGGCCCCGTCCAGCAGCTGGGGAAGCAGGCCCTGATTGCTGGCCAGGCGTAGGGACCCTCTACCCATGCATGAATTTCGTGCATTAGGCCTCTAGTTGTAAAATATTAGCCCAACACTTGGCACGAAATAAGCCAGCCATTACAAGTTGTGCTGTTATGATGACAGGAAATGTATGGGCACCTTGGCTGGGTCCACGCCCTGCCCATCTCCCCTCCATTCTCCAACCCTGAGCACTCCTGCCGGGAACCCGTGTCTCCTCAGAGCCTCTTCCACGCTGGCCCAGCCCAACACCAGCCCTAGAGGTGTTTGATCTGACCACTTCAGAGCCCTCACCTGGGCCTGCAGCCCATCAGAGGCAGCTGGAGCTGGGGATCCTCCCCAGATGGGCCTTTGAAGGTGGGATGAAAGCACCTGGGCCAAAGCCAGTGTGAGTGGCCAGGTGGGGAACTCATGAATGCCAGGGCTGGGCCAGGAAGAGCCATAGGCTGGGGACACAAGGAGGCAGAAAATATAAGCCTTCCTGAGGTAGCCAGAGGATTCATTGAGCACCTGCTGTGTACCCAGATATGTGCTGGACAACGCTTGGGACACCGTGGTGACAGACCCTCACAGGGCAGCGGTGGAGACAGACCAGTGACAACCTAGAGTGAACAGTGTTGGGATGGGGCCCCTGATGAAGTCAAGGAGGGCTTCCTGGAGGAGGGAAGTCATGCTCCTCACAGAGTCTATGACACCCATAGAGATAACCTTTTGGGCCACATTAATGACATGTTCCTTCACTCCCTCGAATCAGCAGCACTAGCTTTCTTTCTGATCCCTGAACTCTCCAAGCTTGTTCCCAACCTCTGAGCCATCGTACTTGCTGTTCCTTCAGCCTGGTTCTCTTGTCTCAGTTCCTTATCAGGTGTGCGCCTTATCAGTCGGATTGCAGATCAATTATTCTGGCACCATTTAACTCTTTAAAAATCCCCAGGTTTCACCTGGCTGGTGTGGCTCAGTGGTTGAGTATGAACCAGGAGGTCAGGGCAATTGCCTGGGTTGCAGGCTTGATCCCCAGTAGGGGGTGTGCAGGAAGTGGCCAATCAATGATTCTCTCTCATCACTAATGTTTCTATCTCTCTCACCCTCTCCCTTCCTCTCTGAAATCAATAAAAAAACGTACTAAAAAAAACTCCCTGTCTGGCTGGTATGGCTCAGTGGTTGAGCATCAACTTACGAACCAGATCAGGGTTTGATTCCCCATCAGGGCACATGCCCGGGTTGCGGGCTTGATCCCCAGTGTAGGGTGTGCAGGAGGCAGCCAACCGATGATTCTCTCTCATCATTAATGTTTTTATCTCTCTCTCTTGCTCTTCCTCTCTGAAATCAATAAAAAATTATTTTAAAAAAAATTCCCTTGTTTCTAGTGCTGTTGACTCCTTTATTTCCTGTCTTCTCAGCTAGGATGCGGCTTCCCCTCAGCCCTGCTTCCTCATTCCTGGCCGGTTTCCTGACGAAGGACTGAGGCCTGGTAAATTTTTATTATGTGAAGGAAGGCAGCCAAGATCCCCAGGATAATCCACAGTCTGGTGAAGAGTGGGGAAGGGAGTTCCAGGCAGAGGGAACAGCATGGGCAAAGGTGTGGAGCAGAGAGAGAGAGAGAGAATGTTTCAGAGGCCCTGGGGAAGCGGGCGCATGGGTGGGGGGAGGAATCAGAGGAGGGAGAGGAGAAGGAGGGAGAGAGGAGGAGAAGAGAGAAGCAGGAAGGGGGAAGTGGGAAAGCATACGAGTCAGCTGTGCCCTTTCAAGATGGGGTACAAAGAGCCGGGAGCTTTGATCCACTGGACAGCTGGAGGCGGCAGGTTCTTACTGGAACCTTTTCGTGGAGGGGTGGAGGTGCCGAGGTGCCTGTCTGGGAGATCTGGCTGGCTGGTGCGCAGAGGCGGGCCTGAGGGGCTGGCCTCGCCTCCCAGAGCCGCCTAAGGGTTTCACGCAGAACATTCCAGGACAGGACCTTCTGAAACAGGGCACGATAGCTTGGCAGCCCTGTCCGGTCTGCCCGGGTCACTGCCCAGGCCTCCCTCCTCTGCCCCCCTGCTCCCCAGGGCAGCTGGCGGCGGTACTTTTTACAGAACACGTCCAAAATGTTAATAGGTAATTAAGGGCACAGGGCACAGCTTTCAAGAGGTATGGGAGGGGTTACAGTGAACCCTAACCCTTCTCCCCTCCCCTTGGGGCCCCTCCTGGGAGGCCCTGGAGCCACCAGCTTCTTGAGTTTTGTCCCAGAGATGGTCTATCCCGTGTAAGCACAGATGGTGAAACACTATGCAAGTTATTAACATGATTCTGCACTGTGTTTTTGTTGTTGTTAATCCTCACCCAAGGATTTTTTTTTTAAAATATATTTTTATTGATTTCAGAGAGGAAGGGAGAGGGAGAGAGAGGTAGAAACATCAATGATGAGAGAGAATCATTGATCGGCTGCCTCCTGCACGCCCCCCTACTGGGGATCGAGCCCACAACCTGGGCATGTGACCTTGGCCGGAATTGAACTTGGGACCCTTCAGTCCCCAGGCCGAGGCTCTATCCACTGGGCTGTTAAGGTAAAAACAATTCAAACCTATAAAGAATTTTGTGCGTTTATTTAAACCAAACTTTCGACCACTGCCAGGAAGCAGTATCTCAATGGTGGGTTTTCCTCTATTTTTAAACACTGCAAGCAAAGGAGGGATGCGGGTGGGTTACATGAAACCCATTGGTGATAGACAGGAGAGGCGGGAGAAAGCAAAGGGGAGAAACCTCTGGGATTGGATACAAAGTAAAACGATAGACACATACTTAGGTGGGTACAGGAACAATTAACATGACAACAATGAAGGAATTGTGGTATCTGTCCTGGCGCCCAGGCACATTAGGTTGTGCCTAAAGGGGTCCAAAAAAAAAAAAAGGGAAGTTACAAGTTAGCCAGACATTTCAAAGGTATGTTATCATTGATGCAAGAAGACAGGCTCAGTTAAGGTAAAGGCTGACCTTGTCCGTGAAGATACCGGCCTAGGTTGTAACTACCCACCATCACTGCTTTGAGTTAAAGTTTAATTTCAGACCATCCTTTGTGGTGACTTTAGGTTGCAAGACCGCCATGCAGGCCTCCCCTGAGCCTGTCAGGTTAGCATGTGGCCCCTTTAGAGCCGAACTGGCTAGGGCTCCATTGCTTTTTAAAGAGAGTGGAAGAGAGGGAGGGTAAGAGGGAGGGAGGGGAGAGAGAGAGAGAGAGAGAGAGAGAGAGAGAGAGAGAGAGAGAGAAAGAGAAACATAGATGTGAGGGAGACACATTGATTGGTTGCCTCCTACACAAGCCCCAACTGGGGTCAGGAATCGAACCTGTAACCCAGGTATGTGCCTTTGACCAGGAATGGAACCTGAAACCCTTTGGTGCAAGGGCCAATGCTCTAACCACTTAGAACACCAACCAGGGCTGTACCTTATTTGTTTTATTTTATTTTTTTAAATCCTCACCAGAGGATATTTTTCCATTGATTTTCAGACAGAGTGGAAGGGAGGGATAAGGGAGGAGGAGGAGGAGAGAGAGAAACATGGACATGAGAGAGACACATCGATTGGTTGCCTCCTGCACTCACCCTGACCAGGGCTGGGACTGAACCTGCATCCAAGATCTGTACCCTTGACCGGGAACCAAACCCTCAACCCTTTGGTCCACAGGCCAACACTCTAACCACTAAGCTAACCGGCCTGGGCTGCACCTTATTTTTAAACTTAAATGTATACAGGCGCACCTTAGAGATGTAGTGGGTTCAGTCCCAGGCCACCACAATAAAATGAGTCATAATCTTTTTTTCTTTTAAACATATCTTTTTATTGATTTCAGAGAGGAAGGGAGAGGGAGAGAGAGAGAAACATCAATGATGAGAGAGAATCATTGATCGGCTGCCTCCCACACACTCCACACTGGGGATCGAGCCCCCAACCCAGGCGTGTGCCCTGACCGGGAATCAAACTGTGACCTCCTGATTCACAGGTTGACTCAACCACTAACACTGGCTGGTCAAGTCATAATCATTTTGCTGGTGGAGAGTCATGCCTTCAATTTGGAAAAACAAAACAAAAACCATAAAACACAACATCCTTGAAGCTCAACAAAGTGAAATTCAGTAAGAGGAGATATGCCCATATTTATTTATTAAATACACTTTATTGAGCACCTACTATATGCCAGGCACTGTTCTAGGCACTGGGGATAGAGCAGAGAGGAAAACAGAAAAAACTCCCTACCTCTTGGAGCTGATATTCTAGTCCAGCGGTTCTCAACCGGTGGGTTGCGACCATTGGAAAACACATATAGCATATCAGATATTTACATTACGATTCATAACAGTAGCAAAATTACAGTTATGAAGTAGCAACGAAAATAATTTTATGGTTGGGGGTCACCACCACATGAAGAACTGTATTAAAAGGGTCGCGGCATTAGGAAGGTTGAGAACCACTGTTCTAGTCAGAGAGAGGAAGACAGAAGATAAAACGACAGGCACATTTCAAGGTTACATAGTAGGTCAGATGGCACGGTAAGGGCTATTGATCAAACATAAAGCAGGTAAAAAACAAACTGGAGCGTTGGGGAGGCAGGTTTCTATGTGTTTACAGGCTGGTCAGAGAAGACCCTGATAAAAGGTGACATTTGAGCAAAGGCCTGAAAGAGGTAATGAAGAGTCATGTGGTTCTCCGGGAAGTAAGGGTGGAACAGCAGGGGAAACGGCAGGTGCAAAGGTCCTGGGGTAGGAGTGAGTCTAAAGTGTTCCAGGTTCAGGAAGGAGGGCACTGTGGCTGGAGAGGAGTGAGTGAGGGTAGATGCAATCCTGCAGAGCCTTGTCCCAAAGCCGGCTTAGCTTTCTCGTCTTGGATGTGTCTCCGTGGTGTTCTGGGGCTAGCTTGTAACGTCTGTGAGAGCCAGTTGTTAAACATACCGGTAGCCATGACTAAAAATTAAATTATACAAACTTATAACAAAATAAGGTATATTAAACAGAAAGATAGTAAGTCTCAATAAATCACTCCCTGCAGAGGTTACTTACATCCTTTGTGTCTACAGGGTAGACATAGTACGTAATGGCAGGCTATTGCCTCTCTCTTCCCAGCTCTGCATTCAGTGATGTCACGTTGGTAGCTTGAAATCAGCCACAGTGGGAGTATTTACACCACAGACATTGGCAAACGATACGAATCAGCACCATTTCCTCCCCCAGAGAGCCAGGGGTTAAATATTTGCCTGCACACCACTATAATACACAGAGATTTTAGCTAATGCTTTTGTAAAGTTGCATGGATGGGCCATAAGATATTTCGCTGGTGTTAAAGGTAAGATCACATGCCCAAAACAGTGCCTGGTGGCACTTGCACTAAAACCCTTGATAACAAACCTACATTTAATACCTGACCAGATTGCTATTTCAACCTCTCCCAGAAGCATAATCTTAATCAACTGATCTGGAATTTTCTGGTCAATGAGGGCCCCTATTGGAAGAAGAGCCAATCTGGCCCTAGCCGGGTTGGCTCAGTGGATAGAGCATCGACCTGCGGACTAAAGGGTCTCGTGTTCCATTCCAGTCAAGGGCACGTACCTCCGTTGCAGGCTCCTCCCGGGCCCCGGGGTCTTGGTCAGGGTGCATGCAGGAGGCAACCAATCAATGTGTTTCTCTCACATCGATATTTCTCTCTGCCTTTCCCTCTCTCTTCCATTCTCTCTAAAAAAATCAGTGGGAAAATATCCTTGAATGACGATTTAAAAAAAAGAAGAGGCAATCTGCATGATAAATTCCCTTAACATTCCTGCACGCCCCCCCCCCCCAAAAGATGTCCTGGTTTAAAAATAATCCTTTTTTCCTATTGCTAATAGGTTCCTCGCCCTGCCCTGCTTCCTACAAGGACTTCCCACCCTTCTAGTTGCTAGCTAGGATGCTGCCTGCTTTGGGAGCCGCTTAATGAAACCTGTCCAATTTTATTCTTCAAATGTGCTCTGTCCAATTTTATTCTTTTACACGGGTCTCTCCCGGGTGGGCACTCAGCTTGGTTCCAGGCGTTTGCGAACACCCACGGGGCTCTGGTGATTTTTCTCCCTGTGACTACGCCCCGCAAACAAGAAGCGCCGTGTCAAAGGGCGGGGGCGTTCTAACGTTTACACCGATGTCCACATCCCCCGGCAAACGGGCCAGAGGGCAGAGGCGTCCTGGGAAGACGCCGACTTGATTGTGTCACTCTCTGCTGCTTCAAGCCGTTCTAGCTCCCGCCGGCCGCCCCGGGAAGGATCAAGCCTCTGGACCCTCCCATGGCCTAGGCCTCCACAATGGGGCCCTGTCCCTCCGGCTCGCTGCCAGGAGGTTGCACCGTGACCCCATCAAGACCCCTCGGAAATTCCACCTGACAGCCACCTGGATGACGTGCAGGCTGTCCCCTGGAGGGCCGCGCTCCCACCCACTCCTGTCTCTGGGAGACTCACCCCCCACCCCTCCACCAGGCCGCCCCCCACCCCACCCAGCCAGCCCCTCTCTGCCTCAGGAGGCTGAAACCCCCACTGCAACGGGCTCCAGAAAGATCAGGCATTGGCTGGCGCCTCTGAGGGAGAAGCCGCCCCGCTGGCTGGCCGCGGGCACAGCTGGCCCCAGGAGGGACGTGCTGCCCGGAGCCAGGCGTGGCCTGCCCGTCTGTTCTCTGGCACAGCAGCCCCCTGGGCAGCGCCGGCCTTTAGAAATCCCCTTGACGGTCACAGCAAGCGAAGGGCTGGAGGGGGAGGGAAGGTTCCGGGCAGAGAGAACAGCCCACTGTGTTCCAGAACGGGGCCTGGGAACCGGGACCTGGCTGGGCCCGGGGACACCGTGGACACAGAGCTCCCTGCAGGCCTCGCTCCAGGGAGCGGAGGAGCTCGGGCCCACCTGCTGCATTCTTCCCCCCCGGAGAGGCGGGGCGGAAAGAGCTGCCTGGGCTCTGGAGGCAACAACTACAACACAGACAGCCCTGCTGGTGTGGCTCAGTGGGTAGAGCGTCGGCCTGCGGACTGAGGGGTCCAGGGTTCGATTCCGGGCAAGGGCACATGCCCACGTTGCGGGCTTGATCCCCAGGAAGGGGCGTGCGGGAGGCAGCTGATCAATGATTCTCTCTCATCATCGATGTTTCTATCGCTCCCTCTCCCTTTCTTTCTGAAATCAATAAAAATATATTGAAAAAAAAACAAAAAAAAACAACAAAACACAGACAAACACGAAGCACCTGGGTTCCGGTCCTGGCTCTGTTCTTCGGGCTGAGGAATAAGGTTGGGTACCAGGCAGGTGTTCAGTGCTCAGTCCCACGGAATTACACACTTTGAAATGGTTCCAATGGTCATGTCATGTTATGCTTTTTTGCCACGGTAAAATATAAGGAGGCTGAAGATGCTAAAAATAATAATAATGTAAAGTAAAAATAAAAAGGGGAAAGGAAAATGCCCTACCACTTGGCAGCTGTGCAGCCCTGTGCAGGGCAGGGCAGAGCAGGGCAGGGCAGGGCACTTCTCTGTTCCCTGGGATGTGAAAGGAGGATGCTAATAGGACCCCCCTCCTTACCATTGTTGGGAGGTTCCAATAGGTTCCCATATGTAGAGTGCTACGAGCAGCACCGGGGATATAGTACGCGCTCAGTAAACATTAGTTACTGTTATTAAGTCAAAATACTGGATGGGCCCTGGCCGAGTGGCTCAGTTGGTTGGAGCATAGGCCTGTACACCAAAGGGTTACAGGTTCAATTCCCCGTCAGGGCACATACCTAGGTTGTGGGTATGATCCCTAGTGGGGGAGCATATGGGAGGCAACTGGATCAATGTTTCTCTCACATCCATGTTTAGTTCTCTCTCTCTCTCTCTCTCTCTCTTCCTCTCTCCCTTCCTCTTTCTCTAAAAACCGCAACCCAGGTCTCTGCCCTGACCGGGAATCGAACCTGTGACCTTCCAGTGCATGGGACAGTGCTCCAACCAACCGAGCCACACCAATCAGTTCAAAAGGTTTTTAATCGGTGCTTTGAAAAAAAATTAGGTGGAATATATCTTTTTGGGGGGCGGCGGATGGAATATATTTTGATGACCTTGTCAGGCTGTGAAGCCTCATGGGTTTTTTAAAAAATATTTTTTTTATTGATTGATTTTAGGGAGAGAGAGGTTTGTTGTTTCTTCACTCACTGGTTGTTTCTTGTATGCGCCCTAACCCGGGATCGAACTCACGACCTTGGCGTATCAGGACAACGCTGTAACCAACTGAGCTACCCAGCCAGGGCGAGCCTCACGGCTTTGTTGTTCTGGATGCTCTGTGCCTTCCCCCTTCCAGGCCTGATACCTCATGCCCACCAGGGCCTTGACTGGCTGGCATCACTCACAGCGTCTCCCCTGGGTTTTTCGAGAATTTGCTGTGGGGATTTGGGGACTCAGTTTCCTTGTCTGTACCAGGAGGGGATTGCACCCACTGGTCGCTCCCGGGCCCTCATGTTTCATGGGCCTCCTTTACTTGTGCTCAAGGGGCAACCCCCTCCCCCTCCCCTCCCCCTCAATAATGCTGACCCTCCCCCCGCCCTGACAGGACTCTGCCCACGGCCTGTTAATCAGCACTCAGCTTGCCCCTCGCCTCGGGCCGAAGTGCAAACACTCACACCTCCCAGCCAGGCCGCGGCCCCCCTCCTTGCAGAACGCAGCAGGGACTCGGACCTTCCCCTGAGACCCAGCCGGCTGCACCCGGTGCCGGGAATGACTCCACTCGGGACTCCGGCCGCCCCAGGGGGTCTTGGGTGGCAAAGTCCCAGCCTCACAGAGTCCTGGTCCAGGCCAGCCCCCCAAGCGAGACGCCCACACAGTCACATGCATGGGCTGTGCAGTCACTGACCTTCAGGACTAGCTCCTGACAAGGCCGGCCCCTTCAGACCCAAGGCCCACCTCTCACCAGGGCTGTTTATTGTTTATCTTATGGACTGATTGATTTGAGAGAGAGAGAGAGAGAGAGAGAGAGAGAGAGAGAGAGAGAAACATGGATTTGTTGTTCCACTTATTTGTGCATTCATTGGTTGAGTCTTTTTTTAAAAAAATATATATATTTTTATTGATTTCAGAGAGGAAGGGAGATCTAGAGAGAGATAGAAACAGCAGTGATGAGAGAGAATCTCTGATCAGCTGCCTCCTGCACGCCCCACACAGGGGATGGAGCCTGCAACACGGGCATGTGCCCTGACCAGGAATTGAACCATGACCTCCTGGTTCATAGGTGGACACTCAACCATTGAGTCACGCCGGCCGGGGGGTATTGGTTGCTTCTTGTATGTGTCCTGACCAGGGGATCGAACCCACAGCCTTGGGGTATTAGGATGGCGCTCTAACCAACTGGACCCAGCCAGGGTCTAACCAGGCTTCTTTAGAGGGAAAAGCTACTCATTACAGTAATAGGGTCCCCCCAATATTCTGGTCTCTGACGTCGCCCAAAAGTGATTTTATTTAACCCTCCTGCCACCTCAGGGTGGACAATACTTTCATCTGGTTTCACAGGTGAGGACCTGGGGCCCATCTCTGTCCCTACCCCCTCCACGCCCTTGACTCTGACCCTATCCTGCCTCCCTGGAAGCATCCCGTGTCTTTCTCTCCAGGTCACCTGAGGCCAGGACACCTGTGGGGTCCCAGGGCCGGGCCTGGAAACAGCTGCCCTGATCCCGTGGCCTGGGCTGGGCCGGCGGGGGTGGGGGAGGGCGGTGCCTGACACCCCGCGCTGGGCCTCCAGCCCCAGAAACCCGAGTTACTAAGTTACTGTTGGATCACCGCAAGCCACAGGCCTGACAGCCTGCAGCTGGGGAGGCCGAGCGGCTGCTAAATAAATAATTAGAACGATCTGAGGAGGGAACGCTCAGGGCCTCTGAGCCGGGCTCCAGTCCCCAGGACAGGACAGGAAGCTCCCGCTGCCGCCCTCACCCCATGGTCCCAGGGCTCAGCCTCCTCTTTCCCTTCCTCTTTCTTCCCTTTATTCTTTTTTTTTTTTTTTAATATTTTTTATTGATTTTTTACAGAGAGGAAGGGAGAGGGATAGAGAGTCAGAAACATCGATGAGAGAGAAACATCGATCAGCTGCCTCCTGCACATCTCCCACTGGGGATATGCCCGCAACCCAGGTACATGCCCTTGACCGGAATCGAACCTGGGACCTCTCAGTCCGCAGGCCGACGCTCTATCCATTGAGCCAAACCGGTTTCGGCCTTTCCTTTATTCTTTATTTAGTGGTGATTTGAGAGAGAGAGAGAGAGAGAGAGAGAGAGAGAGAGAGAGAGAGAGAGAGATGTGAGAGACTGGTTGCCTCCCCCACACCCCACCTGGCCAGGGAGCGAACCTGCAACCCAGGTACTTGCCCTTGACTGGGAATCGAACCCATGACCTTTCAGTGCGTGGGCTGACGTTCCAACCACTGAGCCACAGCGGCCAGGGCAGCCTTTCAATTGTTACCTACCTGCTCTGGCGCCTGCCCACGGCTCCAGCCTCATTTCTCAGCAGTTTCCACTGCCACCAAATGGAACCGTTCTTGGTTTCCTAGATTTCCCAAGTTGCTCACCTCCAGGTCTTTGTCCTCTGCCTGGACCCTTTCCCGCCTCCTTCCACTGGCCAGTTCTGACATCCTTCAAAATTCAGCTCCGATGCCCCTTCCTCCAGGAAGCCCTCCCGGATCCCACTTCCCCCTGGGCTCCTCCGTCCCAGCCCTGCTCACTGTCTCCCACTGGAGTATGAGCCCCGGAGGGCAGGAGCTAGGCCGGCCTCAGCCACGGGGCTGGACACCTGGTAGGTGCTCAGAAAAAGTTTGTGAAAGCTTATCTGCGGGCAGAGGAGAGAGGAGAGGCTGTATCCCTGGGAGGTCCTGATCACCAGTCTGAGGGAGGCGGCTGAGGCCCTCCTGCTGCCCGACCAGTCCTCTCAGGAGGGCACCATGTGGAACCACACTCACTTTGAAACTAGACCCCCCCAAAACAAGTCCGTTACTGCCTGTCACTACTGAGTCAATAAGCCGAGACAAGGTTGACTCATGTCTGAGGGTTTATTTCTTATTGCCCCGGAAAAAACCGCCCCCTGACATTTCATTTCAAACAAACTCTAATATAGGGTTAGGGGGTGGGGAAAATCTAAAGTTTAGTGAGTTCCCAGGGACAGGTTTCTTTTCTTCCTTTCTTTCTTTCTTTCTTTCTTTCTTTCTTTCTTTCTTTCTTTCTTTCTTTCTTTCTTTCTTTCTTTCTTTCTTTCTTCTCTCTCTCTCTTCCTTCCTTCCTTCCTTTTTTAAAGAACTTTTTCATTCTTTTTTTTTTTAATATTATGTATGTATGTATTTATTTATTTATTTTTGTTGTTGTTGTTAATCCTCACCCAACGATATTTTTCCATTGATTGTTCGGGAGAGTGGAAGAGAGAGGGAAAGACAGAAACATCGATGTGAGAGAAACACAGCGACTGGTTGCAAGAACCCTGACCAGGGCCCAGGCCGGGGGGGGGGGGGGGGGGGGGAGCCTGCAACCAAGGTACGTGCCCTTGACCGCAATCGAACCCGGGACCCGCTGGTCCACAGGCCGACGCTCTACCCACTGAGCCAACCTGGCGAGGGCGGGACGGCCTCCTTTCATTGTCCGCGCAAAGATCAGCCCTGAAGGCTGTCTCGCTTCAGACAGATTCTGTCCTTGACCTGGGCCCCGGGCTGCCTTATCTCTAGGGCCCGCCCTCCTGGTAACACGGTCCTCAGCCTCCCTGGGTCTGTAAGGAAATCGCTTTTTCATAGTGAGTAGCTATTAAACAATTGCGATTCTGTTTCTGCGACGTGCTCCTCCCCTATCAACTTCCCAGGCGGCGAGCCGAGGGCAGGAAGGGCCTGTCTGCCCTGTGAGACCCAGATTTCCCGCCTTCAGCCCAGCCGCCTACTGGCCCCTTTCATTTCCTTCTTCTTTTTTTTTTTTATAAAAAAAAAATGTTTTTATTGATTTTAGAGAGAGAGGAAGGGAGAGGGAGATCAAGAGAGAGAGACATTGATGTGAGAGAGAAACATGGATTGGCCACCTCCTGCACACCCCCAACCTGGGCCCTCAACCTGGGCAATGTGTCTTGACCGGGAATTGAACCCGTGACCTTTCGGTGCATGGGCCAAAGCTCAGCCAACTGAGCCACACCAGCCAGGGTTCACTTCTTTCTCGGAGTCCCAGACCTTCTCCCCGCCCCCCACCCCCCGCCCCCAACTCCCCGCCTCGCCCACATGATGAAATCAGAATCTGGGTAGGAGGTTTGGCTGAGTGGGAAGACAGCTGGTTGAAACCAGTTGGTATGTTTTCCTCTCCAAGCCTGGGGCGGGCAGGGGGATGACACTCCTGGCTGATCCTGGACCAAACCCTCAAGTCTTCCCCCCCTTGGCCCGGACCCATCCGTACTCCCCGAGGTTCTGGGGTCCTGGGGTCCTTGAGTCCTGGAGCCGCCTACCTGTATCTTGCCTCCTGCCTGGCACCCCTGTGCGTGGCGTGGGTGGGCAGGGACGGGGCCAAGCCTGCCCTCCTCCCGTGTTGCCCAACTGGCCTCAACCATTTCTCCATACCCCGGGGTTTGATTGCGGGAGGGCTGCCAGAAGGCTCCCCGTTTCTGTTCCCAGCCTGGCCACCCGCGACAGCAGTGCCTGGAGCCCTGCTGCCTGGTCCCACCGGGGCCTCCTGGGCTCCATTTGCCCGGTGGCCCCCCGGGGGCCAGAACCTTCCTTGGGGGAAGCACTGGCCGTGAGTCTGTGACTGAAGGAACTCATGGAAGGGGCCATTTTGTTGTTGTTAATCCTCACCCGAGGATATTTTTTCCATTGATTTTTTAAAAAATATGTATATATATTTTTTAAAATATATTTTATTGATTTTTTACAGAGAGGAAGGGAGAGAGAGAGTTAGAAACATTGATCAGCCGCCTCCTGCACATCTCCTACTGGGGATGTGCCTGCAATCCAGGTACATGCCCTTGACCGGAATGGAACCTGGGACCTTTCAGTCCGCAGGCCGACGCTCTATCCACCGAGCCAAACCGGTTTTGGCTAAAATATATTTTTTAATTGATTTCAGAGAGGAAGGGGGAGGGAGAGATAGAAACATCAATGATGAGAGAGAATCATTCATCAGCTGCCTCCTGCACACCCCACACTGAGATTGAGCCTGAAACCCGGGCATGTGCTCTGACCGGGAATCGAACCATGGCCTCCTGGTTCATAGGTTGACACTCAACCACTGAGCCATGCTGACGAGGCATCCATTGATTTTTATATATTTATTAGAAGCTGGGTGCACAAAAATTTGTGCACTGGCGGGGGTGGGGGGCGTCCCTCAGCCCAACCTGTGCCCTCTCACAATCTGGGACCCCTTGGGAGATAACCACCTGCTGGCTTAGGCCCGCTCCCCTGGTGGCAGAGGGCACGCCCAATCCCGCGGCGTCTGCCCTGTCTCCCCCCCCAACCCCCCTCCCCCCCCCCTCGCAGATCCTGCCGCCTGCCCCGCCCCACCCCGCCCCACACAGGGCAGGCCAGGATCTCACGCTGTGGGGTGGCACAGAGGGATCTGCCTGCAGTATGCAAATTAGCCACCATCTTTGTTGGCAGTTAATTTGCATATCATGCTGGTTAGCCAATGGGAGGCATAGCGAAGGTACAGTCAATTACCATGTTTGTCTATTATTAGATAAGAGGGTTTTTTTCCCATTCATTTTTATTTATTTATTTATTTTTAAATATATTTCTTCATTGGTTTCAGAGAGGAAGGGAGAAGGAGAGAGAGACAGAAACATCAATGATGAGAGAGAATCATTGATCGGCTGCCTCCCGCACACCCCCACTGGGGATCGAGCCCGCAACCCAGGCATGTGCCCTGGGCCGGAATCGAACCTGGGACCCTTCAGTCCGCAGGCCGACGCTCTATCCACTGAGCCAAGCCGGCAAGGGCTCCCATTCATTTTTAGAGAGAGTAGAAGGGAGGGAGGAGGAGAGAGAGAGAGAGAAACATCCATGTGAGAGAGACACAGAGATTGGGTGCCTCCCGCACTGGATTGAACCTGCAACCCAGGTACACACCCTTGACTGGGAATCGACCCTTGACCCCTTTGTGCACGGGCTGACATTCTGACCACGGAGCCACAGGGACCTTGTTCACTTTGCGGTAGATACAACGTTGATCTCAAAAGGCTGTCACTTAAAATACCACAAGGCTGTGGTCTGCCAGGCGCCAATCAAAATGCTTTGCACACACGGACTCGGTTCACTCCTCCATGACCTCTGCGGCAGGCTACCGCCACCCCCATTTCTTAGTGACTTGGGCCCTGGCCCCGTAGCTCAGCTGGTGAGAGCGTCGTCCTGACCCACCAAGGCTGTGGGTTTGATCCCCAGGCAGGGCACACACAAGAATCAACCACGAGGGCATAACTAACTGGAACACACCTCCCTCTCTCTTTCTCAAAAAAAATAAATAAATAAAATAAATAATAATTGAGTGATTTTCCCGAGGTCATTCGGCTGCTCGGCAGTGAGACGCGGCCCCGCCCCCCCCCCCCCCCTGCTGAACCGCGAAGCCACAGCTTTCCTTCCTGGAAGTGGCCACTTTAGCAGTTTCTACACATTCTTGTGGAGATGATCAGTGCACTTTTCTCAATGTATTTTTTTGCGGGGTAATCCTCACCTGAGGATATTTTTTCCATTGCTTTTCCAAGAGAGTGGAAGGGAGGGAGGGAGAGGGAGAGGGAGAGAGAGAAAAACATCTATGTGAGAGAGACACATCAACTGGTTGTCTCCCGCACGTGCCCGGATCGGGGACAGGGAGGGAACCCCAAACCCAGGTACCTGCCCTTGACCAGGAATCAAATCTGAGACCCTTCAGTGTGCAGGCCAAGGCTCTAACCACTGAGCACACCAGCCAGGCCCTCCTTAATGTCTATTTATTACTGAAGCCCGTTCTCCACCCATCTCTGTCCATTGGACATCTCTCAGCTCTTCATGTGTGCGTGTGGTTTGTTGAACGGCTGAAGGAATGTATTACTGAACAGACAGATGCCTGGTTGAAGAGCTTTATCCTGAGGGAAGCCATGGGGGCCACTCAGAGGGTGGGGTGACATCTAGATATATGCTTGGGAACCTTCTGGGCTCTTCTCAACTCTGTGGTTTTGCGTATGCTGTTCCCTATGTCTGGAATTCTCCTTCCCTGGGCTTGGCCCAACTCCTTCCTACCCCAGCTGTGCGGTCTCCTCCTCCAGGAAGCCCTCCCTGACTCCCACGCTGGGTCAAGCACCCCTTCCGGGCTGCCCTGTCCCACATTCTGCGTCATCATCATTGTCCGGGGATGGGTCCGTGCCCCCTCTGGACTGTGACTCCCCCAGGGACAGGGCGGGGACTATCTAGGCCACAGCTGGATCACTGGTACCGCCCATCCCAGGCCCCAGCAATGCGCTCAGCATAAATGACGGTCCCTTGAGGAAAGGTCTCTGGTTGGGGGAGCGGGGAGCCAAGTGTAGGGGCAGCTTGGTGTCCCCTAGGGGTGGAGGGCGCAGGCTGGGGCCAGAGACACCTGCGTTCCAATCCCCTGCCCAGATAAGGGGTGTGGGCCACAAGGAGCCTCATTGCCTCTGTCTGCATCCAACTTAGTAAACAGGAAGAGTGGCTTCTCACAGTTAGGTTAGCGGTGACAAGATAAGGTCTGGCAGCGTCACCTCTTGCTGCCTGGGGGCTTGGTACCGCTCATCCCTTTCATGCTGGGCCCTTTCACCTGCGTGCTCATCATTATCCTTCCATTATCATCCTGTCCCTGTGGGCTCCTTCTTGGCCTTCAGGTCTCCTGGCAAATGTCACTTTCCCCATTGTGACAGCTCCTCCTCCTCTCTGCCTTCAACGCTGTAGCTTCCTGCAGCTCCCTCCCGCCCGACAGCCGGGCTGATTTCCTGGTCTCCCCTCACTAGAACCTGGCGAAGAGTTTTGTCTGTTCTTTTTTTCTTTTTCATTTTTTCCCTCCCTCTCTGCTGAATCCCCAGCCCCTGGAACTGCACTGGGCCCTCAGTAAGGGCTCCAGGAATCCTATATGATAAAAGGCTAATATGCAAACTGTCCGGTCAACTGGGAGTTGGACCGGGAGTTGGACCAGGGGGCGGGGCCAGCTAGCCAACCGCCTGCGGCCCCTACCCCTGGCCGGACCCACCCCCGATCAGCCCCAATCCGGGCAGGCTAGCCAGACCCCCACACGGTGCACGAATTCGTGCACCGGGCCTCTAGTATTTGTAGAATGACCAGAGTGCCCGGGAATGGTCCCCTCGTGTTTGGTACAGAGGGTCACTGGGCTCGTGATCAAATCCACACTCGCGTTGACTGGAGGGCAAAGGAGGAAACTGCTGCTCAGCTGGTAAGTGGGGAAGTCAGAATTCACACCCACGTCTCTTTAGCACCCAAACTTAGCGTCTTGCAAAGAACCGGGCTCGTCCCGAGTTTAATGTGAGTTTGTGGAGTGAATGTGATGTCCGAGAAGAGGGTGGGATGGGGGACAGGGACTTTCTGAAGTGGGTGGTGTTGAGGCTGGGAGCATTTGGGAGGGGAGGGTGTCTGAGCGACACAGGAAGGTCCTTCAGAGACTGGGCCACTTCTCAGCTCGGCCCGGCCCCAGGGCCTCAGATCCTGCAGATGTCACCACAAGTCCTCCGAGCACCTTCCCAAGCAGCTCCAAGTCTGGGGACCAGCAGGGATCGCTCACCACCAGAACCCAGCAGCGTAGGGAGCTGGTCCGCCAGTCCTGAGCTGGACCCCGCCCTAACCATGTTCCTCAATAATAATGACCATAACCACAACGATAATAGTAGTACTAGCCCTTTATTAAGGGCTAAATGCTTTGTACCCTATCCCCTGTCTAAATGCTTTGAACATTTGATCTCCTTTGAGCCTCGCAGCACCCGAGGAGGTATGCTCTATTACTATTCTTCCCATTGCACAGATGTGGAGACTGAGGCTCACAGAGGTTGTGGCTTGACTGAGGCGCCATAGCTGCTACAGGAGGAAGCTTTGAGGTGATAGCTATCTGTAGTCTTTGAGCGGGTGTGAAAGAGAGATGGAAACATCAGTGATGAGAGAGAATCATTGATTGGCTGCCTCCTGTACGCCCCCTACTGGGGATTGAGCCCACAAGCTGGGCATGTGCCTTTGACTGGAATCAAACCCGGGACCCTTCAGTCCACAGGCTGACACTCTGTCCACTGAGCCAAACCAGCTACGGTTGGAGTTCACCTTTTGAACAATAAGATGTATAAGTCACGGGGAGGGGGGGGGCATCAGGATTTTAGAGATGCTTAGGTGGGGCAGGGCCAAAAAAAAAGGTTGGGAACCACTGGGTTAGGGCCTTGGGAGACAGGCATGCAACTCCCAGCCTCCCCAAGAGTGGCCTCAAGGCCAGTGACTTCTTAACCATCTGGAGAATGGGTATAAGTGGGACCAACCTCACCAAGCAGTTATGAAGATTCCAGGGAAATCAGGCATATGCATTTGTCGAAAACCAGTGAATGTCACTGAAGATGTGTGCATTTTGTTGTATGTAAATTTTTTAAAAACATATTTTATTGATTTTTTATGGGAGGAAGGGAGAGGGATAGTTAGAAACATCGATGAGAGAGAAACATCGATCAGCTGCCTCCTGCACACCTCCTACTGGGGATGTGCCAGCAACCAAGGTATGTGCCCTTGACTGGAATCGAACCTGGAACCCTTGAGTCCGCAGGCTGACGCTCTATCCACTGAGCCAAACCGGTTAGGGCTGTTGTATGTAAATTTTACCTAAAAAGAAGAAAAGGGCTGCGAACAAACATTAAAATCTGATTAGTAAATGCACATTGAAGTGTTTAGAGGGAAAGTGCACTGATATCCACAACGTACTTTGTCATTGTTCAAATAAAGGGAGGTGAGCCCTGGCCGGTTTTCTCAGTGGTTAGAGCTTGGCCCACACACACCGAACGGTCATGGGTTCGATTCCCGGTCAAGGGCAGGAACCTGGGTTGCAGTTTCAATCCTGTTCAGGAGGCAACCAATGATGTCTTTATCTCTCTCTCTGTTTCTCTCTCTCTCCCTCCCTCCCTCCCTCCCTCCCTCTTTTACACTCTCTCCAAAATCAATAGGAAAAAATATCCTTGGGGAGCAGAAAAAAAAAAAAAAGAAAAAATATTATCAGGGGAGGATTAACAAAAACATTAACAACAACAACAAAGGTGAATGGATGGATGGTTAGAGAGGTAAATAAATGGATAAAAGTATGGTAGATAATTTTAGGTGCTGGGTATGTAGATTAGCTATAAAATATTATTTTATTTTTTAAACAGATTTTTTTTTATTCCTCACCCGAGAATATTTTTCCACTGATTTTTAGAGAGAGTGGAAGAGAGAGGAAAAGACAGAGAGAAATATCCATGTGAGAGAAACACATCGATTGGTTGCCTCCTGCAGGAACCCTGACAAGGGCCCCAGGCGGGGAGGAGCCTGCAACCGAGGTACATGCCCTTGACCAATACAACCTGGGACCCTTTGTTTCGCAGGCTGACGCTCCATCCATTGAACCAAACCAGCTAGGACTATTCTTTTTTTTAAATCCTTGCCTATGTTTTTATTTATTGTTATTATTATTTTGCCTATGTTTTTATTGATTTGAGAGACAGGAAGTGAGAGAGAGAGAAACATTGATCTGTTCCCTCTGTAGGTGACCAGACGGGGTGGGGGGAGTGGAGGGGTGGGGGGATGGAGGGGATTGAACTCGCCACCTTTTGGTGTTCCAGACGATGATCCAACCGAGTCACACTGGCCAGGGCTGAGAATTTTCATAATAAAATATGGGAGGAGCCCTGGCCGGTTTGGCTCAGTGGATAGAGCGTCGGCCTGCATACTGAAGGGTCCCAGGTTCGATTCCAGTCAAGGGCATGTACCTTGGTTGTGGGCACATCCCCAGTAGGGGGTGTGCAGGAGGCAGCTGATCTATGTTTCTAACTCTCTATCCCTCTCCCTTCCTCTCTGTAAAAAATCAATAAAATATATATTTTTTAAAATAAATAAAATATGGGAGGAAATATATGGTGAAAGCATTCGCACAGTCATTATTTGAATTATAATTTTTAATGATGAATTGCAAATTGTGTACCTATGGGGAAGTGGATTACAATCCTGATATATAATAACTGCCAGTAATTGATGTGTGGGGCTCTGAACTGGAAACATTTATTTTATTAATTAAAAAATCATTAATTTCTTTTTTTTGAGAGAGAGAGAGAGAGATTTGTTGTTCCACTTATTTATGTATTCATTGGGTGCTTCTTGTATGTGCCCTGACCCGGGATGGAACCTGCAACCTTGGGATGTCTGGACAACAGGACGCTCTAACCAACTGAGCTACCAGATCAGGGAGGAAAAACTATTCATATGATTAAATAAATCTCTCCATCTCATCACACCACTCGTGTGAGGGATCTGCATTTTACATGGGAGGGACTGAAGTCAGAGAGCTGATTAAAAGACCGACTTTAGGGCGAAGGAGGAGTTTCAGGTGAAGTTGATTTGCGAAGGAGTCACGGCGGGGGGAGGGGGGGATCACCCGCAGTTTCTGGAGACCCCCCACGCCCCTCCCTTTTCGGGCGCCGCCCCCGTCAGGCGTCAGGCCCCGCCCCTGGATACGGTCCTCGGTTTAGCTCCCGTAGGGGCCTCTCCCTGGGCGCGCCGCGGCCAATCGGAGCCCGTGCGTCATCCCCCACCGCGCCGACCTCGCCCTCGCCTTCAGTTAATCGTAGTAGCTTCCGCCGAGCGAGCTGAGAGCCACGCGGCGCGCGGGCTGAGCTGCACTGGGCTGGCAGCGGTTCTCTCCCGGGGTCCCGGACCGCCGCCTTCCGCGCCCAGGGGCCCGGACCCAAGAACCTGGTTCTCCTCTCCCTGGAGCTCCGTTTACCGCCCCCAGACCCAGGCTCCCGAGGCCTCCGCTTGCAGGACCAGGTACTCCAGGTCCCCGCCTCCCGGATCCAGGCGTCCGGGATCTGCGCCACCGGGACCTGCCCCACGCGTCCTCCTTCCCGAGCCGAGGAGCCCAGTCCTGCAGGAACTCCCTGACCCCCACTCCCACAGCCAAAAAACCCAGCTCTCGGGCTCCGGACACAGTTGCAGAGCAGGGGAGCCCCAGCGCCGGCCTCACGACCTCAGACACTCCCATCTGCGAAGAACCAGGAACTTGGGCGCCGTGAACACGCGCCAGGGACCCTGCGCTCCAGCCCCCAGCTGCTACCCAGCTCCGATCTAAGGGACGTCGGCGTCGTCCGAGGCAGAAGCCCCGAGCCCGCCCGCTTCCAGGCTCTCAGAAACCCCGGGGTGTTCACGATGGTGGCCGATCTGCCGACGGGAGACTCCACGTGGCCGGCCGCGAAGCCCCCCGCGAACGGGGTCCCGGCGTCGGTGCCCAAAGAGGACCCCGGCGCGGCGGGAGGCGGCGGCTGTTCCCGGGACCGGGTGCGCCGCTGCCTCCGCGCCAACCTGCTGGTGCTGCTGACCGTGGTGTCCGTGGTGGCGGGCGTGGCGTTGGGGCTGGGGGTGTCCGCGTCCGGCGGCTCGGCGGCGCTGGGCCCCGCGCGTCAGGCGGCCTTCGCCTTCCCCGGGGAGCTGCTGCTTCGCCTGTTGCGGATGATCATCTTGCCGCTGGTGGTGTGCAGCCTGATCGGCGGCGCCGCCAGCCTGGACCCGAGCGCTCTGGGGCGCATGGGCGCCTGGGCGCTGCTCTTTTTCCTCGTCACCACGCTCATAGCGTCCGCGCTCGGCGTGGGCATCGCGCTGGCTCTGCAGCCCGGGGTCGACAGCACAGCCATCGGCACCGCCGCCGGCAACGCCTCTGTCCCGAGCGACGTCTCGAAAGACACGGTCCCCAGCAAGGAGGTGCTGGATTCCTTCTTGGATCTTGTGAGGTCAGAACCGGCCGCCGGGGGAGAGGAGCGGGGAAGAGGGGACTTCAGCCACGTCGGGAGGGAATGGTGTTCGGGATGGCGGGAGTGGGGGCGTGGCCACGAGCGGGGGTGGAGACCTCCAGGGCCTCAGTGAAACTAGGGGGGAGAGGGGGGGGGAGCTCTGGTCTTTCAAGGGGGAGGAGAGATTCCCCGGGAAGGAGGCTTCTAAATGTGGGGGACTGGGGACATAAGGGGGGACCCCACCTGAGGGTGCTTACAGAGAAAAGGGAAAGTAATGCTTGGGGGACATAGCGGGGCTCTCCTCTCAGGGGAGGGGATCCTGAGGATTCCCAAGGGGAGTTTTGGTGGCCAAGGGACCCCGGAGGAGGCTTCCGGATGAAGGTTTGAGTCCAGGGTCTGGATAGATCCCATGATCCCCACCAGGCCCTCTTCCTAGTCTCAGCGCTTCCCATGCCCCCTGCCACCCAGACCCCAGGCTCTTTTCTCAGCCTCCCTTCCCACCCCGCTCAGCTGGGCCCTGGTGGCTGCCCTGACGTACACTGAGTGGCCAGATGATTATGACCACCCCATCAGTACAATGAAGTGAATTAGTTACGCAAATAATAATAATAATAATAAAACCTTGAGAGTATTTGCTCAGGAAGTTTTCAATATTCAGTATTTTCGGAAGTGTCAGTGAAGTGCCGATGGGGTGGCCATAATCATCTGGCCACTCAGGGTCTGTTCCTGGTTAAGTCCTGCCACCTCCACCACTTTCCATTCCATCCCCGCCTCGGGCCAGAAGGGGGCCGGTTACCAAGGGGCAGATTCTTCTCCTTCTGGCCTCTGCTCCCCAAGCCCCTCCCTCCCTTACCCCCAAGAACGGTTCTCCCTCCTTTTAAAGAGGACAGACTGCTGGATCCACAGGGCCTCGCCTTGGGGGCCTGCTGACTCAGTGTCTCCGGGTTGGCGGGGGACTTCCTGGAAGTGGTGGAGGTAGATGATGAGTCATGGAACTGGGTTCCCCCAGCCTCTTGCGGCCTCTGTGCCACCTGAGATGGGAAACTCTCCCAGACGTTGCAGTGGGTGGCACCTCCTGGCTAGGGGAGATTAGCTGGGGCCTGGCCCGCCCTGGCTGGCCAGGGTGAGCACCAGCCCACCTATAACCCCCCCCCCCCAAGGCTGTTGATGCCGAAGGGCCTCCCCATGTGCCAAAACAGCTGTAATTCTGTATCTGTTCTGGCCAGCCACTCCCAGACTCGGCTGAAATATCTCGAGCCACACAGCTGGACACAGACACGCAGACACGCGGCCAGGGCTGTGATGTCGCACACTGACAGCTGGGCTCGCCCCAACTGTCACACACGCACGTCCTATCACGAAAGCGGCCGCGGGAACACGGATGCACATTCATGACGCACACAGCCCTCTTTTGTCTCCCTCTGTCCCCACCTCTTTCCAACGCTCCGAGCCGCTGGCCAGCCCCCGGGGCCAGCCTGCCCTTTTCTCGGAGGAAGTGGCTGATGCAAGATGTCCAGGGTATTAAGTTTTCGTCTTGGGGTGGAGCTGAGGCCAAAGGTGACCCTGCCCCAGCCTGCCTGGGGAAGCCATCATTTCTGACCCGCCACGGAAATCCTTTGGGGCTAGACAGCTGTGGGCAAACTACGGCCTGAGGGCCCGATCCGGCCTGTTTGAAATGAATAAAACTAAAAGAAAATAAAAAGACCGTACCCTTTTATGTAATGATGTTTACTTTGAATTTATATTAGTTCACACAAACACTCCATCCATGCTTTTGTTCCGGCCCTCCGGTCCAGTTTAAGAACCCATTGTGGCCCTCGAGTCAAAAAGTTTGCCCACCCCTGGGCTAGGATGACAGCCTACTGGGGCCCTGGGAGACCAGCTGGAACTCCCACGCCCCATAAATGTGCAGGCCAGGTTCGGCTCTGCCTGACCGAACCTAGCTGAGGCACAGGGGGTGTGGGGGCACACATTTGGGGGCAATGGGCGGGCCTGCAAGGTTCTGCCCACCTCAAGAGGCCAACCCAGCCCTGCAGATACTCCCCCACTTCCCCCCTGTGGTATCTAATAACCGCCCCCATGTCTATCTTTACAGAAATCTCTTCCCTTCCAACCTGGTGTCCGCAACCTTCCGCTCAGTGAGTCCTGGAGGGGGCGGGGGAAATCCCCAGGGGGGAGGGTTGGGCAGGGAGGAAGCCGGCCAGTCGCAGCCCCTTGGTGCTTGTGTGGGTCGAACCGGCCCACATTTTTACAGGCACGATTTCAGGGTTCTGGGGTGACCTCTGAAAGCCACCCACACCCCTCACCCACAAATGAGGATAGGGGCTCCCAGCGCCCGCGGGTTCTAATTCTAGCGGGCAAGTGCCTTTACTTCTCCGAACCTCCGCTCCTGCCTCCAGGAAAGGGGCATGAGCAGTCTTATCGCAGTGGGGCTGCTGGTGGGAGGGGATGAGACGATGTGTGAAGGGACTTCTGGGCAGGCTTTGAGCCTTGTAGGAGCCAGTACGGGGTGGGGGTGGGGGAGCGCCTGGATGACTGACACTGACTCTTCCCAATCCCCCTGCAGTACTCTACCTACTACACAAAGGACAACGGAACCTATGTGAAGGTGAGGGCAGGAGAGGGGTGGGGGTCCCTAGCCTCTGTTTGCCCCCTGGCCGTCTAGCATTTGGTGTGTAATTTGGTTTTAAACTCTGGGCAGCCTTTCTCCAATGTCAGTCCCTCTGCCTTTCTGGAGTCTCCATGTTGGCCCCTCTTCTCCCCCAGTATCCATTGTGGTCCAGGCTCTTGTCCCCCCCACCCCCACCCCCGTCCCCACCTTCCTGGCCTCCTCCCAGATCTGCCCCAGGCCTGGCAGCCGAAGCGGTCTTTTCAAAGTTCAAACCGGTCCCTGCCTCCCCCCTGCTCAAAGCCCCGTCACAGGGGGTGGGGGTCACACTCCCGGGTGCCCTCAGAAGAAAGCCCGGGCTCCTGGCCACAGATCATAGGACACTTTGAGGTCAGACCCCTGCCCCGTCCCCCTCCCAGTCTCATCTCGTGATTCTGCCCGACTCATTCCACTCCAGACACAGTGGGTTTCTCTGCTTTTTGAACGCCCAGGTTGCTCTCATTTCTACGCTGTTGCAAATTATTTCCTCTCTCTAGAACAGCAGTTCTCAACCTGTGGGTCGCGACCCCTTTCACAGATATAATGACATATTGTTTTTGTGATTAATCACTATGTTTTAATTATGTTCAATTTGTAACAATGAAAAGACATCCTGCATATCAGATATTTACATGACGATTCATCACAGTAGCAACATTACAGTTATGAAGTAGCAACGAAAATAATTTTATGGTTGGGGGTCACCACAACATGAGGAACTGTATGAAAGGGTCGCAGCATTAGGAAGGTTGAGAACCACTGCTCTAGAACTTTCTGCCACCCCTTCTTTACCTGGTTCACCCTTGCTGTCCTCCAGGTCTCAGCCCCTTCCTCCAGGAAGCTCTCCCTGATTACCCACACCCCTGAGCTGGCAAAAACCCCTACCCCCTCAGTGCCCACATTCCCCAGGGTCCTCCAGTTTCAACCCTGCCCACTCTGGGTGATTCATGGTCGTAGGTGTATCTCCCCTGGACCTGGACTCTGAGCCTTGGTAGGAAGGGACCTGAGTTGATGGGTCCCAGTACTGCCCAGGACAGGCCCTCAGTGAGTTTGCAAGTTGACTGAGCATCCCCCTCCCGTCTCCATCTGTTCCTTGCCCAAAGGCGGAGGGTGAGGTGGAGGGTATGAACATCCTGGGCCTGGTGGTGTTTGCCATCGCGTTTGGCGTGTGCCTGCGGAAGCTGGGGCCCGACGGGGAGCTGCTCATCCGCTTCTTCAACTCCTTCAACGACGCCACCATGGTGCTGGTCTCCTGGATCATGTGGTAGGTGGTGGAGAGGGGGCTTGGGGTGTGGGATGGGGCGACCTGTGCACTTCTGAGAGCCAGAAGGCCTGGATTCAAAGCCAGCATTGACCATCCCAGGGCTGTGTGACATTGGGCAAGTGACTTACCCTCTCTGGGCCTCAGTTTCCTCATTATAAAATAAGGACAGTGCTGTATTCCATGAAAGCTTACTTAGACTGATACTAGCACCTTGATCTTACTGGAAGATGACAAAAACACAGCCAAGCTATAGCCACAGCCTGGCGAACACATCTCAGTTTTAGATTTAAAGGTAATCAAATATCTGCTTTTGGATCAATGATCTAAAATTGCACCCACTGCCCTAGCCAGTTTGGCCTTCTTGGATAGAATGTCGTCCTGCAGACTGAAGGGTCTCTGGTTCCATTGTAGTCAAGGGCACATATCTGAGTTGCAGGCTCCTCCCCGGCCCTGTAACTACAACTCTTACATTATGGGTTTTGTTAAATGCCCTTAGTTAATGAGAAAAACAAAACATTTTCACAGGCCTCTGGCTTCCCTACTTGTCCCCTCCCCAGCCTCACACTGATTCTCAGGCCCCGCCCTGGATCTAAAGGTCAGAAATTGGGAGGGGGGCCAGGGTTGCTGAATTTTAAAAAAATATATTTTTATTGATTTCAGAGAGGGAGGGAGAGGGAGAGAGTTAGAAACATCAATGATGAGAGAGAATCATTGATCGGCTGCCTCCTGCACACCCCAGACTGGGGATCAAGCCCGCAACCCAGGCCTGTGCCCTGACCAGGAATCGAACCATGACCTCATAGTTCATAGTTTGATGCTCAACCACTGAGATACACGAGCCAGAAAAGTTGCTGCTTTTTTAAAACATATTTTATTGATTTTTTACAGAGAGGAGTGGAGAGGGATACAGAGTTAGAAACATCGATGAGAGAAACATCGATCAGCTGCCTCCCGCACACTCCCTACTGGGGATGTGCCCGCAACCAAGGTACATGGCCTTGACCAGAATTGAACCTGGGACCCTTCAGTCCGCAGGCCAACACTCTATCCACTGAGCCAAACTGGTTCGGGCTGCTGCTGCTTTTTTTTTTTTTTTTTTAAATATATATGTTTTTATTGATTTCAGAGAGGAACGAAGAGGGAGAGAGAGACAGAAACATAAATGAGAGAGAATCATTGACTGGCTGCTTCCTGCATGTCCCCTACTAGGGATTGAGCTCACAACCCGGGCATGTGCCCCTGTCCGGAATTGAACCTGGGACCCTTCAGTATGTAGGCTGACACTCTATCCACTGAGCCAAACTGGCCAGGGCAAGCTGCTGCGTTTTTAACAAGCCCTATGCCCCCGCCCACCTGATTCCAGTGCAGCCAGCATCTAAGAAGCTGCTGTGTGGCAATCACTTTGCTGGAGAGGCGGTGATGTGTTGTGGGTCATAGCTGGATGGCCTGGGTTCCTAGCTGTGCCCGACAACCAGTTACTTCTCCCCCTGTACCTCAGTTTCCCTTCCTGGCAAATGGGGCTGAGCGGACCAGGCACAAAAAAGTTAATACACCCACACAAAGTTAATACGTGTAAAGTGCCTGGGACAGTGCCTGGCCTATAGCAGGCTGGCAGAAAACCATGTTAGCTAATATGTATCCAGTACTTGACTTGTATAATTTCTTGGCACCGCTCACTGGCCAGAACGTGGGCATTTGGCCAAACCCAGGGGCACAGGTTGCTGGGAAATGGTGCCTTTCTTCTCTTACTAAAGAGGAAAAGGGTTTGGGAGACACCTGGTAATAGCGATCAAGCGGTCCGGAGGCAATCCTGGGGGGCCTCCTGGCCGGGAGGCATAAACACCCGGGATCTTCACTCCAGGAGAGGGTGCTGAAGTTTATAGATGAATTATTAAAAAGCACTCAGCTCATTTCCACTGGCATCTCCTTTCGTCCTCTCAGCATTCTTATGAGGTTGGGAGCATTACTGTTCCTGCGTTTCGGGGGCCTATCAAATGTTGTTAATTCAGTGGTAGCTTAAGAGACTCCAGAAAGGAGGTCCCTGGTGGGGAAGGTTCTGTCACACTCAGGGGCCCAGCACATCGTACAGGCTGCATGCCGTGGAGCTGTTGTTAAGACGTGAGCCACGGTCTTTTCCTTTTTCACGATGTGGTGAGAGATCGTGTTGGTGTAAGCCGTACCAGCTGCTGTAACGAAGGAACCCGGGAATCGTAAATGACTCACGCATGGTGCGTGCTTCTCTCTCGGTCATGTGTTAAGTCCAGATCTGGTTGGTGACTCTACTCCAAGTGGCGAGGGAAGCACCCAGGCTCCTTTGATCTCCTGGCCACACCATCTCCCAGGGGAGAGGGCACGAGGAGGGCAGGGAAGGTGCCAGGTTTACACACACACACACACACACACACACACACACACACACACACACACACTGCTCCGGGTGCCTCCTGACTCCGAGGGGGCCGGTGGCCAGGCTGGGTGTGGGGCCCAGTGCCTGGCCCTGAGTGGGCACGTGCTCAGAGGCTGCCCTCTGCCTCCTGGGTGTTAGGTATGCCCCCGTGGGCATCTTGTTCCTGGTGGCCAGCAAGATCGCGGAGGGGGACGACGTGGGGAAGCTCTTCGCCAAACTCGGCAAATACATCCTGTGCTGCCTGCTGGGCCACGCCATCCACGGGCTCCTGGTGCTGCCCCTCATCTACTTCCTCTTCACTCGGAAGAACCCCTACCGCTTCCTGTGGGGCATCGTGACACCGCTGGCCACCGCCTTCGGGACGGCCTCCAGGTGTGACCTCGGGGCAGTCTAGAGCCAAGGGACCTGGAGCAGGCATCCCATGTCATGTCTGAAGGCCCCTGTGTTTGGGGACGTTGGGTCTGGGCACAGGGGCTGGACTTTCCCAAGTTTCTCCTAAGGTCCCGGATCCCAGCCCCCTTAAAATTAGGGAACTGCTGCCTTAGAGATCTCTTCCTCCCTGAGAACCCTTCCTTCCCGCCAAAGCCTGGCCTGGGGGTGGCGGGGGATGACGACAGGGGCGGGGCGGGGGGGGGGGGGGGATGACACGGGACTAGTGCTCCACTCCGGATCCAACCTCTGGGAGCTCTTTCCACCTTCTCAGCTGAGCCTGCCCCTCAGGAGGGGACCATCCCCGCGGTGGCAACCCCCAGGAGAGTTAGTAATTCTCAGCTGAGGTCCATTCTTGGTGGAGAGAGCAGGTGGGAGCCAGTGAGCTCTGAAACATTATAGAATCTAGGTATGAATTTTTGTGTGTATTTTGAGTAGCGGCGTGCTCAGGACGCCCGCATGTTTCTTTGTTACTAATGTTGTGGCCCCCACCCCATAACAAAGAAACAGAATTTCCTGAGAATGAGGCCCGAGAAATCAGGATTTTAAAAAGATTCCCAGGTGATTCTCATGTGCAGCCAAGGCTGAGAACCACTGGTCTAGGGGATCCCTAGTACCCACTGGCCCTGGGAAGCCAAGGACACCGATTGCTGGGAAGCCTGTGGGTGGAGGCAGGGAGGTGGTGGAGGCAGTGGGTGGGCGTGCCCAGGCTGGTGGGCGTGTCAGGGGGCGGGGCGGTGTGGGCGTACCCAGGCTGATGGGCGGGGCGTGGGCCGGGAGGTGGAGCGGTGTGGGCGGGGCGTGGGCCGGGAGGCGGGGCGGTATGGGCGGGGCGTGGGCCGGGAGGCGGGGCGGTGTGGGCGGGGCCAGGCTGGTGGGCGGGGCGTGGGCCGGGAGGCGGGGTGGTGTGTGCGGGTCCAGGCTGGTGGGCAGGGCGTGGGCCGGGGGGCGGGGTGGTGTGGGCAGGGCCAGGCTGGTGGGCGGGGCGTGGGCCGGGGGGCGGGGCTTGGTGGGTGGGCGGGGCCAGTCCTGGGTGCCTGATCTGTGGTCTTCCGCAGCTCCGCCACTTTACCGCTGATGATGAAGTGCGTGGAGGAGAAGAACGGCGTCTCTAAGCATATCTGCCGCTTCATCCTGCCCATCGGCGCCACCGTCAACATGGACGGAGCCGCGCTCTTCCAGTGTGTGGCCGCGGTGTTCATCGCCCAGAACAAGCAGCTCCCCTTGGACTTCGTGAAGATCATCACCATCTTGTGAGTGTGGCTGGGCCCGCTGACCCCTCCCCTGAGAGTGGACACGGGCTGGCGGAGCAGGGCTCCTGCGGTAGCTTCTCCCACTGGGAGGCCCCTCCCTGACCTCCCCTCTCCCCCCTTCCCCTCAGGGTCACCGCCACAGCGTCCAGCGTGGGCGCCGCGGGCATCCCCGCTGGAGGCGTCCTCACCCTGGCCATCATCCTTGAGGCGGTCGGTCTGCCTGTTGACATCTCCTTGATCCTGGCTGTGGACTGGCTAGTGTGAGTGTGGGTTTGGGGCTCGGGGGGCGGGAGGGGGCTCAGGGGTCCTCCCGGGGAAGCGGATGAGGACGAGGGTCATGGAGAGCCTCTGGACAGAAGAGGAGAGGAAGGCAGGGGTCTTGGGGCTTGTGAGAAGAACCCCAGAAAGGTAGTGTGTGTAATAGAGTGGACCCTTAGGCCAGGCTGCTTGTGTTCAAATCCCAGCGCCACCACTGCCAGCTAGTATGACCTTGGGCTAGTATTTACTCTCTCTCAGTTTCTCCATCTGTAAAATGGGGAGCGTAGCCCCTCCTTGAGAGTAGATGACTTAAACGCAACTTGCTTACGAGAGCCCCTATAAGTTCTAAATGCTGCAGACATAATTGGCAGCTGTCTGTATTGAGCTACTAAGAGCATACAAGATTGGAAACAGTTTGGCTTCAAGTTAGGTAGAGAATTACCGTATGTCTTAGCAGTATCACTCCTAGGTTTATACCCAAGAGACTGGAGAACATGTCCACACACACTTGTACACAGATGTTCACAGTATGTTATTCTATTCATCACTATTCGTAAAAGCGAACAGGTAGAAACAACCCAAATGTCCACCAGCTGGTGAGTAGAGAGACAAAATGTCACCTATCCATCCGATGGACTACAGAATGGAGCACTGATACATCCATGTTACCTCGTGGGTGGCCCTGAGGACATTAGGCTGAGCGAGAGAAGCCACACTCAGAGGACCACATGGCCTGTGACTCCATTTCTATGAAATGCCCAGAATAGGCAAATCTATATAAAGTAGATTAGTGGCTGCCTGGGGCTGGGGGAATAGCTGCTTAATGGGTGTGGGGGGTTATTTTTGGAGTGGTAAAAATACTCCGGAATTAAATAGTGGTGATGGTTGCACAATTCTGAATATACTAAAAACCAGTGGGCTGTATACTTTTTTTTGGTTGATTAAGGTATTACATATGTGTCCTTATCCCCCATTGGCCCCCCCCCTTTAAAAAAAAATATTTTATATTGATTTCAGAGAGGAAGGGAGAGGGAGAGAGAGAGGTAGAAACATCAACGATGAGAGAGAATCATTGATCGGCTGCCTCCTGCGCACCCCCTCCTGGGGATTGAGCCCACAACCTGGGCACGTGCCCTTGACCAGACTCAAATCTGGGACCCTTCAGTCTGCAGGCCGACACTCTATCCACTGAGCCAAACCAGCCAGGGCTGGGCTGTACACTTTTTAATGGGTGATTTTATGATATGTGAATTGTAGCTCCATTTTCTAAAATGTCGCATTCACACAGAAAGCATAAAGATCCTTAGGATTCTGAGGAGGAGAAAGGCCTGAAGGAGAACTCAGTGTTTCGGGGGGAAGAGGAGAGGTGGAGGTGGAGGGTCTTCCGGGGCCCCAAGAGAAGGAGGGGGTGACTTTGAGGTTCCAGAAGGAACAAATCGTGTTTTATTGGAAGGAGGAGCAGCAACAGGGTCTGGAGAGGACAGAGGAGACCTTTGGGGTTCAGAGGCAGAGGGAATATGATGGGACACTTTGGCATTCCAGAGGCGAGGGGGGTGGGGACTTTGAGGCGCTAGGACAGCGGTTCTCAACCTGGGGGTCTGAACGACCCTTTCACAGGGGTCGCCTAAGACCATCCTGCAGATCAGATATTGACATGACGATTCAGAACAGTAGCAACATGACAGTGATGAAGTAGCAACGAAAATAATTTTATGGTTGGGGGTCACAGCATGAAGAACTGCATTTAAAGGGCCAGAAGGTTGAGAACCACTGCTCTAGGAGGCGGGATGCCCGGGGCCCAGGGCCATAGCATAGGGTTCTGTGTAGGACGGTGTGACGGGGACTTAATGATTCCCGGGGGGTTGGGGGGAGAGCTGGGCCTTGGCCCCACCCCTCCCATTCATGTCCCCGTCACTCCTCCCCTTTCAGGGACCGGTCCTGTACGGTCCTCAACGTGGAAGGCGACGCCTTTGGGGCGGGCCTCCTCCAGCATTACGCGGATCGGACGAAGCCCGCGAGCTCGGTGCCCCAGCTGGTCGAGGTGAAGACGTGTGTGGATCCGATGCCCGTCCCCATTGAGGAGGGGAACCCCCTCCTCAAAAGCTACCGGAGACCTGCTGCGGATGCTGACGGCTTCGAGAAGGAATCCGTCATGTAAGCCCAGTCGGGGCCTTCCCTGCCGATGGGGCACTTTGGACATTCAGATCACACGAGATGGATAAAGGGACGCAGCGGGCCCTGGCGACCCTGCCCGTACACTCCGGGGAGCCAGGGGCCCGGCCTCCCTCCCCTGCCCAGATCGGTGAGGCTTTGCTGCTAGGACCTGCGTGTATGTGGGTGTGAATGTCTCCCCAAACCGCCCTGATCGCAACTCCTGCCCCCACCCAAGGTTACGAAACAGCAAATGGAGAAGTGGCGTCCTGGCCCCCCCATCTCAGGGCGTGGCACAGGGCACAGGTCGCCACGTGGAACTGTGGCCTCTTTGATGGGACGATCCCACCTGTGCTGGCTCCTTTGCTGATTATTTTGGTGGGTGTGGGTGTGGGTGTGGGTGTGTGTGGGTGCTGTGACCCCACGGTATGCTCCACCCTGTCCCGGGAACTCTGGGTAGGGGGAGACTGAGGACAAACACTACTGTCACTCCAGAGGACATTTTTTAGCAATGCCATTGCCAAGCCCTGACCAGTTTGTGCAGTGGTTAGAGCGTCTGTCCCATGGACTGAAGGGTCATGGGTTCGATTCCAGTCAAGGGCACATACCTCAGGCGCATTCAGGAGGCAATCAATGGATGTTTCTCTGTCTCTCCCCCTCCCGTCCACTCTCTAAAAATCAATGGAAAATATATCCTTGGGTGAGGATTAACAAAAAGAAAAAAAAGTTGTCAAGTATATCTAATCAGATGTTTTTAAGAATTTGACTAGAAGCACTAGCCACACGGGAATAAAAAACAAACAGGATATGCCCTAACCGGTTTGGCTCAGTGGATAGAGCGTCGGCCTGCGGACTGAAGGGTCCCAGGTTCGATTCCAGTCAAGGGCATGTACCTGGGTTGCGGGCACATCCCAGTGGGGGCTGTGCAGGAGGCAGCTGATCGATGTTTCTCTCTCATCGATGTTTCTAGCTCTCTATCCCTCTCCCTTCCTCTCTGTGAAAAATCAATAAAATATATTAAACCAACCAAACAAACAAAAAAAAACAGGATAAGTTGGACTTCAGGGAAATGTCTGTCCGTCAACACTATGGGCAACTACCAGGAGATGCCATGCACGCCTACCGGGATGGCAACAAAGACACACCACGTCCTGTCAGGCATGTGGCGCAGCTGGACAGAGCCCATGCATTTCTGGTGGCAATGCAGAATGGTCCAGTCACTTTGGAAAGTGGCTAGGCAGTCTTGTCTTTATTTTTAGAGAGGGAGAGAAACATCTATTTGTTGTGCCACTTATTTATGCATTCCTTGGTTGATTCTCTTTTTAAAAAAAATATATTTTTATTGATTTCAGAGAGAAAAGGAGAGGGAGGGAGAGAGAGAAACATCAATGATGAGAATCATTGCTTGGCTGCCTCCTGCACGCCCCTGCGGGGGGTTGAGCCTGCAACCTGGGCATGTGCCCTTGACCGGAATCGAACCTGGGACCCTTCAGTCCGCAGGCTGATGCCCTATCCACTGAGCCAAACCGGCTAGGGCCATTGGTTGATTCTTATTTGTACCCTGACCAGGGGATCAAACCCACAACCCTCTAACCAACTGAGCCACTTGGCCAGGGCGGCTAAGGCAACCTTATCAGAATAAAACACACTTCTCATACAGCTCAGGAGCCCCACTGCTGGGAAGTTACCCAAGAGAAACGAAAGCTTCTGTTCACACAAAAACCAGGGTACAAATGTTTATAGCTGCTGTCTTTATACTTGCCAAAATTCAGAAGGAAGTCTGGTACAATCTTTGGATAAACTGGTACAATGATCATTATGCGATTGAAGGCTGCTTGGCAAAAAAAAAGCAAGTACTGGTACACAGTTGATCCTCGAACAACACGGGTTTGAGTTGCGACGGTCCACTTATACATAGATTTAAAAAATAAATACCTGCATTGTTTTGATCTGTTGGGAGTCTGGATGTAGAGGGCTGACTGTATGCATTGCTCTATGTCATATACTAGATCAACGCATACAGGGAGCTTGAATGTCCATGGATTTCCGTATCCAACGGGGTCCTGGAACCAGTCCTCTGGATACTGAGGGACAACCTAAGTTCTGGGAAAATCAAGTTTGACTTATGGGGGGGTGGGGCCCCTAAGACCCCTGTTATTCAAGGTCAACTGTACTCAACATGGGTGCATCTCACAGGTAATATGTGGAGTGAAAGCCAGAAACAGTACTTACTATATAGTTCTATTTACATGAAGGCCTGGGACAGGATAGAGCAGTGGTTCTCAACCTTCTGGCCCTTTAAATACAGTTCCTCATGTTGTGGTGACCCCCAACCATAAAATTATTTTCGTTGCTACTTCATAACTGTCATGTTGCTACTTCATAACTGTCATGTTGCTACTGTTATGAATCGTCATGTAAATATCTGATCTGCAGGATGGTCTTAGGCGACCCCCGTGAAAGGGTCGTTCGACCACCAAAGGGGTCGCGACCCACAGGTTGAGAACCGCTGGGATAGAGGCACAGCGGTGGTGGTCTTTCGGGTGCTCGGGGACCGGGAGGGGGCGCAAGGGAACCTTCTGTGGTACAGCCGGTGTGACGTGTCTTGATATGGGTGATGCTCACACAGATGGGAACGTTTGGAAAAATCAGTGAACCCGTGCACTTACGTGGTGTGCATGTCTCCTGTGCAGATTATCTTCCGGTTACAAATGTTGTGCATCTCATAGGAAGAAATTCCTTGTCGCTGTGATCACTGACGTAAGAAGGCGGGTGTCCCTTGATATCCGAACGCTCACTGCAAATAGTCCCAATAACGATTTGCTCTTTTAACCCCAAATTTGTTATTTAAATAAAAAACCCCTGCTGTGCAGCTAGTAGCCCACTGTACACCGTGTCTCTAGACACAAGCGGCGGACCCTTCCCCACATGCCAGGCGCCTCTATAAAAATATTTTGCCTAAGTGGCAGCCCTGACCAACTTTTAAATCATTTTTCGGGAGAATTTTCAAGAACACCCGAATTGTGAGTAATATATTTATTTTTATGATATTCATTGCAAATTGATTTTTTTTATTGCTTAAAGTATTACAAAGGGTATTACATATGTGTCCTTTTTTTTCCCCCCGCCCTTGACAAGCAAATTGATTTTTTTTATTATTATTAAATTCAAAATATCGTGGCGCGTGGGGATGGTTTCCGCTTTGGACGCGTGGCAGTTAACTGGTGAGTCCCGGATGTGGGCGACACCGGCTGCTGCTCACCTGTTCCTGTTCCGACAGGACCCGGTCTTGTGTGTTACTGGAGGAGTTACACATTCTGATCTTATCTCCTGCGTCCCGGTGCTGCCAGGGCCTGGAGGCAGACCGGTCCTGGTGGATTATCTTTAGCATCTTCTCTTCCCCCATTTACTCTCGTGATCCATTGCCGTGTGGTAATTTAACTCCTATCTGATTCTGTGCAAACTTGCAGATTGCATACAAACAGAGCCAATTAATGAGTTTATTAGTGTCGGGTAGTTAAGTAATTGTTTTTTTTCATGCTTGGTGGGTTGTTACGGAAATATTTTAAGTGTTTGGTCAATATTTGGGGAAATTGGTGGTGGAGTTTTTGGAGGAAGCTGGGAGCAAATGCATTATTTCCCCCGCTTCAAATTGTTGTTTATCCTCAAATTTTCTATTGAATGTTTTTTTGGAGGATGGATTAAGTTTACATTGTGTGGGATGCCTGTTTAGAGAGGTACATACCTATATATGCAATATATTACATATACTATCTACATACACAATATGTGTGTGTACAAAGGATATATAACTGGGCCAAGTTCCACCAAACTACTTTAGCCACCCTTCTCTGTTCCATTTTTTAAATGACCTGAGCACATGCCACTAGTTTGCCTAAAACGATGATCTAAGGTCATATAGAAAGACTGAAACCGACCTAACCGGTTTGGCTCAGTGGATAGAGCGTCGGCCTGCGGACTGAAGGGTCCCAGGTTCGATTCAGGTCAAGGGCATGTACCTTGGCTGTAGGCTCATCCCCAGTAGGGGGTGTGCAGGAGGCAGCTGATCCATGTTTCTAACTCTCTATTCCTCTCTGTAAAAAATCAATAAAATATATTTAAAAATATATTAAAAATATATTAAATAAAATATATTAAAACAAAAAAAGACTGAAACCATCTCAAGCCTCTTCGGTGTAGACAGGGGCTTAGGTGGCTCCAGACTTGGTCCCTGCTAGCATGTGCGTTCCCAGAGGGAGGGGCATTAGGCCTGTTCCCTGCTGTCTGCCCAGAGCACACACAGGACCTGGCGCATAGTGGTCCCCCACCCAGTCAGTCTGCAGGATGAATGAACTGGGCCCCAGCTACACAGGAACTGCCTGGCTACAGGAGGCTGGTTCAGGTCCCTCGTCTGCTACCTGCCAGCGATGGGACTTTGGGCAAACAGGGCTGCCTTTCACTCTGGTGACAATGACTGTTATGCCACACCCAAAGGTGAAGGTTGCATAAGAGAAGAAAAAGCACGCACCTTGAGGCCACTCCCTAGACCAGGCTCACCTCCCTCTCCCTTTTTCCATTGCCCAATCCTCTGTTATTATTGGGACAGCCCTGTTTAAAAAAAAAAAAAAAATGATTATAGAGAGCCCGGCTGGTGTGGCTCAGTGGTTGAGCGTCGACCTATGAACCAGGAGGTCACGGTTCAATTCCCAGTCAGGGCACATGCCCAGGTTGCAGGCTCGATCCCCAGTGTGGGGAGTGCAGGAGGCAGCTGGTTGATGATTCTCTCTTATCATTGATGTTTCTATCTCTCCCTCTCCCTTCCTCTCTGAAATCAATAAAAAAATATATTAAAAAATTATTTTAGAGAAACATCGATTTGTTGTTCTACGGATCCATGCATTCATTGGTGGATTCTTGCAGGTGCCCTGACCGGGGATCAATCCCACAACCTTGGCACATGGCCACCACACTCTAACCAACTGAGCTATCTGGCCAGGGACTGGGGCAGCCCTCCTGCTCCTTCCAAGGAGCCTGGCTGGGGAGGGAGGGCTCAGGCTGGGCCTGGATGGAGCTTGGGCCTGGGTTCCAGACTCAGAGTGGCATTCTGGGGGGCAGGCAGCACAGCGACATGACCCCGCTTTCTCTCTCCTGGCGACAGATCAATGCTTCCAGGCCTGTAGGCCTCCCCCCTCCGCCCCCCCTAACCACACACTTTTTGTGGGTCAACCTTGTTGAGGTATAAGTTACATACAATAAACTGCATCCATTAAAGTAGACAATTGGATGAGGTTTGACAGATGTAAACACTGGTGAAAATCCACCACCACCGTCAAGATACATCACCTCCCCACATCCCCGCCACCCCAGACCTCCCTGCGCTCCTTTGCAGACTTGCCCGCCTCCTCCGCCCCCAGGCCCAGGCAACCACTGATCTGGGTCACTGAGGGTTCGAGTTTCACAGTGGACTCGGTATGTCGCTTTTTGCGGCTGGCTTCTTTTACTTAGCATGATGCTTTTGAGAGTTGTTTTAGCATGGGATCAGCGGTTCATCCTTTTTATTTTAATTGTGGAGGAGTATGCCTTTGTCTAGATCAGGGGTCCTCAAACTTTTTATTTATTTATTTATTTTTAAATATATTTTATTGATTTTTTACAGAGAGGAAGGGAGAGAGAGATAGAGAGTTAGAAACATCGATGGGAGAGAAACATCGATCAGCCGCCTCCTGCACACCTCCTACTGGGGATGTGCCCACAACCCAGGTACATGCCCTTGACCGGAATCGAACCCGGGACCTTTCAGTCCGCAGGCCGATGCTCTATCCACTGAGCCAAACCGGTTTCGGCCCTCAAACTTTTTAAACAGGGGGCCAGTTCACTGTCCCTCAGACCATTGGAGGGCCGGACTATAGTTTAAAAAAAAACTATGAACAAAAAAACACACAAAAAAACAAAAAAAACTATGAACAAATTCCTATGCACACTGCACATATCTTCTTTCGAAGTAAAAAAACAAAACGAGAACAAATACAATATTTGTATTTGCATGTGGCCCGCGGGCCCGTAGTTTGAGGACCCCTGGTCTAGATGATGTACTATCTGTTAATAGCCCCCCAGTTGGGGGCTATTGTGTATAAAGGTGCATTTGAAAACAGGTCTCACTTTTCATAGCACACATTTTGTAATGCCCAGGGCAATGCACACAATATCTACAGCTTAGTAAAAGCATTGTCCCCTCCAACAGCATCTGGGACGCAGACCCCTTCCCTCCTCCTGTGCCCAGTGTTAATCCCTTGGCTGCGGGGTCAGGGGGAGCCAGGAGGGTAACAATAGGGGACGCATGGCAGTGGCCATCTGCCAATGGATTCATCATCCATAATGGAATGTTTTCGTGTTTGTGGCCACAACAGTGCATGTGCTGGCTTGAATGTCAGCCCTGGGGAAGTCCCCTTGGCTCTCCTGAAATAAAGTTCCTGGATAATGTAACCAACCCACCTGCACACGATTTTAAAAACAATCTCACGTTGCCCGAAGTGTAAGAGAAAGGAGAAATAAAAGGGCAGACATTTATAACATGCATTTCAATTGGGAATGCCTATCCCCAGAGCCCAAGGAGGTAGCCCGATGTTTACACCTGCAGCGCAGGCAGCTCCCAACACGGCTGGAAACACGTGGTCTTGGTGTCTCATTGCCAGGAGCCGTGCGACTGTGATTCTTCTGAACTTGTTGACAGTCTTTGGCCAAATTTTGAACAAAACACGATGCAGGCTTCCCTCATTTTACATGGATCTGCACTTCCTGGAAAACTCAGAACCTGTTCACGCCTTACAAAAAGCACTTTTGAGTCTGCAGGAAGAGGGATTTAGGCTCTGGGCTCAGAGAATTATTAACCAGGCTTTACAAGTAAGGCCAAGATTTACTTAGTATGCGCCGGTATGATGTGCTGGTTAAAATATTGAAGTACTTCTGGCTGATGAATGGTATGAGAGCAATTGAGAAAGCAGTAAAATGCAATAATGTCAAATTGTAATAGCAATTAATTAGTTCAAGTTCATTGTCGTGATGGGTTTTCTATCATATAATTAGTTGGTAATAAAGATAATATTGACAAGACAAAGCTATCAGACTGTATTGTAAGGGCTAGAAAAGTTTTAAATGTAGCTCCTGTTATGTTCTGGAACAGTGAAGAGAAAACACCGAAACACTATGGTTGATACTAAGAGCCATTTTTTATCTACTGAAATCTTAAGTCACCTAATGATTTGCAATTTTATGGGAAGTTGCTAGAAGCATTTGAATGTGATTCCCTTATCAAATCACAGCTAAGGCAAGACTATACTGTATATAATATGAGTGTGTGTGTGTGCGTGTGTGTGTGTGTGTGTGCTGTGTCAATCAAGAAATCAGCCCTAACCGGTTTGGCTCAGTGGATAGAGCGTCGGCCTGCGGACTCAAGGGTCCCAGGTTTGATTCTGGTCAAGGGCATGTACCTTGGCTGCGGGCACATCCCCAGTGGGGGGCATGCAGGAGGCAGCTGATCGATGTTTCTCGCTCATTGATGTTTCTAGATGTTTCTAATTCTCTCTCCCTCTCCCTTCCTCTCTGTAAAAAATCAATAAAATATATTTAAAAAATAAAAAAAGAAATCACACCAACAATTTCTAAATGAAATAAAATTAAATAAGTTAAAAATGAGTTGAGCTTCAACTTATGTTCTGTGCACATAACTTAAAAGAAATATGAATCTATAGATAGATCATTTTGATTATTATTCTGAGAACTAAAAAAAAAATACTTAAAAAATTTGATGCATGCTCTGACTGGGTAGCTTAGTTGGTTAGAATGTTGACCTGATACGCCACGCTTGCGGGTTCGATCCCTGGTCGGGGCACATACGGGAATCAACCAATGAATGCATAGATACGTGGAACAACAAATGGATGTTTCTCTCCTCCCCCCTTCACCTCTCCCTCTTTAAAAAAAATCAATAAAAAATAAATACATAAAACCAAAAAATTGATGACTATATTGACTTATATATTAATTTATATTAGCATGCTAGATGCAAAATATTTTGAACATCACCTGCACTTCGTGAATGTCCAAGGGGACATTTGAGGACAGTTTGTGAGCTCTGGCCGGGCAGCTCCGCTGGTTAAAGTGTCGGCCCAATATACCAAGGTTTCCGGTTCGATACCCGGTCAGGGCACATACAAGAATCAACCAGTGAGTGCATAAATAAATGGAACAACAAGTCGATGTTTATTCCTCTCGCCCTTCCTCTCTCTCCAAAACCAATCAATAAACAAACATTTGAAAACGGCATGTGACCAGGGACCTTGCTTTATTGTGTGCAGGTGCCCTGCATATAAGACACCCTCCACCGCTGGGCTGTCTTCCAAGAGCACTGCCCAACCACAGGTAACAGCCAAGTCGCCGCCATGTTTCCAGAATGCTCCATGGATGGGACCCCAGCGGCCCCTTCGCGCGCTATCTGCACGTTGAGAGGCTAAAGACAGAGGCTGCGTTCTAAGAAGTCAGGCTTTGACGTCTGAGCCTTAGGAGACTGGGCCAAATTTGCACTTGTCTTTTCTGGCTGGTGTGTGAAGCCTCCTTCTGTAAGGGCTTCTTCCCTCACCCGATCTATAGGGTCGGAGGGGCAGGGACTCCCCCAAGGTCACAAAGTTGGCCACACCAGGACCCAAACCCAGCCCTGACTCCTGACCCGTTTACCCATCAGCTGCCTCACAGCACCCCTGTGGGGCGAGCATGCTCATCACCCCCACCTCCCAGGGGCAAAGCAGAGAGGTACAGGGAGGCAGAGTCACGGAGGGCCTGGCTCACAGCAGGAGGAAGCCGCAGCGCTGGTGCTTGAACCCGGGGCCTCCCACTTCAGGGCCTGTGGTTTCATAAGCCAGGTGCACACACCCAGAGGGTGCGGACCAAGTGGTTGGGATGAGGCAAGTCAACAAAACTTCTCTATTGGTTTTGAGTGTAAAAACGAAATAATTTAAGCCTTATGACTAATATACAGAATGACAGCAGTACCTGGATATCACTGATAAATACACACGTCAGGTCACATGCCCAAACAGTATTTACTCTGAGATGCATGACCACAGAAGGAAGGCAGCCATCGCCTTCCCTGCTAAGAGACAGGGGGGCCTCTGGGGTACCAGTAGTCGAGCAGGGCACACAGTCCCCTTCAGTGTGGGCTCCAGACGGACAGCCTGGGTGCAGGGTCCCACTCTGCCACTGGCTAAGCTGTCTGGCCTTTGGCAAGTGACTTAATCATTCTGGCCTCAGTGTCCTCGTCTGTAAGGAGGAAATAATAGCAGCTCTCGCTTGGGAGGGAGGAGGGGAGGGACGAACCAGTTAGTCCGTGTGGGACACCGAGAACAATGCCTGATACACAGTAAGTGCTCAGTCGATGTGAGCTCTGAGTATTGTTTCCCTGCCCTGCAAGCAGGCAAACAGGTGCAGGAAGCTCAAATAATGAGGTAACAGTTAAGAAGTGGGGCTCGGATCCAGAACCCCATTCTTAACCACAGCCAGTCGCACCTCGGCGCTCGGAGCCCGTTCCCAGGGCTCTCCCAGGAGGGAAGCGAGTGGCATTTTGGAAGAAGGGGAGATGGTCATTCTGTCTGGCCAGGCGTAGAAGCCCGAAGGCTCAGCAGATGTCAGAGCTACGGAACAGAAAGTCCTGGGGCCCAGGATAGGGCAAGGGCGCCCTCTAGTGGCAGAAGCAACCCCAGCAGCCGCGTGTCCCCGGGCTCTTCCGGTGCGGAGATGGCGAGTATAGCGAGTACTCACGCAATCCTGGCGGGAACCGAGGACCAGAGGAACCGGGACACCGGCCCAGGGCCACTTAGCAGGGTTTGAATCACGATGATCTGGCCTCAGAACCTACACTTTCTCTTTCCAAAACTGTCCCAGCTCTGGGGCCCCGGGCACGACTTTGATGTCCTAGGCCCTGCAGGGCAGCTCCGTCTCCCTGACCCGGCAGCGGAGACATCAAAACAAAGGGCGGTCCCCCTGACCCCAGGCGCGGGGGTCAGGGCTTCAGCTGCTTCCCGCCAAACTCAGGAGGGCCGGGTTGGGGTACTCGGGGCTCTCGATGACCCCGGGGCCGAACTTGAGCTCCAGAAAGCGGCGGTAGTTGTTGGGCGCCTGTGCCATGAAGCCGGCGAAGGGCAGGGGCACGAGCGGCTGCAGGAAGTGTTCGGGGAACTCCACGTCCTGCCGGTGGTCCAGCCACGTGTCCTTGGTCATGACCCCGTTGCGGGGGTAGAAGGGCCACAGGTCCACGTGCAGGTGGTTGCTCTCGCTGTACTGCACGCGGAAGAAGTCGCCCTCGATGGCCTTCTCCCACACGAAGCCGCGCTCGTCCACCACGGAGCCGGCCTCGGCCCCCCGCAGCTGCTCGCAGTTGCCCACGTCCTCCAGGTAGATGCCCAGGTCCACGTCGTAGTCCCACGGGATGATGTCCCCGTGGCGGGCCGCCCCCAGCAGCGAGCCGCCCTCCAGCCAGTAGCGCACGCCCGCCGCCTCCAGCACGCCCACCACGTAGCGGGCGGTCTCCCGCAGCGCGCGCAGGCAGCACGGGGGCGTCCAGCGCCCCTCGTACAGGTAGGACGGCGTGTCCCCCACCACCGTCCCGAAGCAGCGCGGGGTCTCCTTGCTGCAGCCGAACCATTCGAGGCGCCCCCCCTCCCAGCTCACCAGGCGGATGCCCAGCGCCCGCAGCAGCGCCGCCCGCCGCGCTCGCCCCTCGCGCTCCGCCTTCCAGCGCGCGTGGGCCGTGGTCAGCGGGGGCTGGCGCGCCGCCGGGAAGGTCACGTCCAGCAGCTGCACCGCCCAGCCCCGCAGGGCCGTCTGCAGGAAGAGGCCGGTGCCCAGCGGCCGGGCCAGCGGCGCCGAGAGGTTGAAGAGGTCGCGCGCGCGCAGGAGCACCACGGCGTCCCCCTCCAGGGCGTCGCAGCGGGGCGCGGAGGGCGCGGAGGGCGCGGGGCCGTAGCGCGCGCTCCACTCCCGCAGGCTGACGTTCAGGGCCAGGCAGCGCGCAGGGTTGGCCGAGGCCACCCGGGCGGCCACCAGGCGCGCCCCTCCGGCCCGGAGCACCTCCGCCATGCGCTCCAGCCGGCCTGGCGTCTCGGCCCTCGCGCCGTCGGGCACCAGGGCCACGAACTCGGTGGCCACGTAGGTCTCCGGGCGCGAGGCCGCGGCCGGCTGGTCCAGGGCGGGCTGAAGCAGTGCCAGGCGGACGTTGGGGATGCGGGGCAGGGCCAGGGGCGGGTAGGGGAGCACGTCGGCGGCCACTACCACGGGCTGGGCTGGGTCCTGCTGCAGGAAGGAGTCCACCAGCTCGGGCACCGCGTTGTCAAAGGCCTCGAACTCTCGCACCAGGACGGTGACGTGGGGGCCGGCGGCGGCAGTTCCGCGGCGGGGTCCCCGGGTCCGGGCGTTCCTGGGCTGCTGCTGCAGCCACGAGACATAGAAGAGGACCAGGAGGTTGACGGTGATGGCGGCCGCCAGGGCAGCCTGGCAGCGGGTGAGCCGCATGGGGCTGAAGTCAGGCCCTAGCTGGGCCTCGGCGACATCCTGGGGAGGTGGGAACGAAAGGGGAGGCTAGAGCTGGTTGTCAGCAACCCCTCCAACCTGAGCCTTGCCCTTCCTCCCAGCCTTTTTCTTACTTGGTTTCAGCTCTCACCTCCTCTCCTCCAGGAAGCCCTCCCTGATCTCCCAGACTGGGTCTTGCACTTAGCTCTGCACTCCTTCAGCACCTCCCCCTAATCTGCCCCCCCCCCCATTCCAAGTCATTGCTGTGTAGGAACCCATTCTGTCCTCCCACGTGTGAGGCGCAGGGGGAGCCTGTCTGGGTCACTGCTGGGTCCCCAAGGCCACTCAGCACAGAGCCAGGTGCCCATTAGGACTGAGTTTTCATCAAATGAGTCACCTTCCCTTCTTCCTTGTTGGATCCCACCCTTCTATTCATTGTTAACTTCTCATTCATATTTGGGTTCAGTTATAAACACCCAGACCCCACCCCCAAGCCCAGCTTGTACTTCCTGCTCTCAACGTTCCTTCCTCCAGGAAGCCACCCCTGATCTCTCTCCTGTCCCTTCCAGACCCCACCCCTGGCTCCAGGGTGAGACTGATGCCTCAGCCTGGGCCCTCAAGTCCCTCCCCTGCTGCCCCTTCCCACTTCCTCAAATCCTGCCAACCGGTCATCTCTTTCCGGATGGTCAGCCAGCTCGCTTTAGTTTTACAAGAAAAGTTAGAAATGTTTTCTTAAATCAGAATTATCCCAATTTGTATGTTGGCCACTAGTTTTTTTTAATAGAAATGGGAAGTCGAATGGTGGCTGCCAGGGCCTGGCAGGAGGGGGAAATGGAGAGTTGTTTAATGGGTTTAGAGTTGCAGTTTTGCAAGATGAGATAGTTCTGGAGATTGTGTGCCTAAAATGCGAATATACTTAATACTACTGAGCCATACGCTTACAAATTGTTAAGATGGTGAGTTTTATGTGTGTTTTATGGCAATAAAAATGTTTTTGTTCTGAATGGAATGGGCTGCCTTGAAAGGGGCTGCCAGTCTTAGGACTCCCCAGTTCATTGGCCAGACTCCTAAGCAACCCCCAGATGGCGCTGTCTCCCTGTCCCCGGTATAACTTGAAGTTTTGGCTGGTCTCCAGCACAGGAGGTGTAACTAACGCTCTGGGTTCTCAGTAGATACTTAAAAAAAAAAAAGTCCCCGTGGATTTTTACAGCTTCCTTCTCCTTCCAGGGAGGGAGACATCAGCGATCCAGCTAATCGGCTAACCTTCCTAGCTCCTACACACTCTGACCCTTCCCCATTCCCACAATTGCCCCCTCAACTGGGGTCCACCCAGAGAGGTCTTCTAAAAGCGCTAATATGACCTCCCCCTCCCTGCTCTGAGGCTCCTCAGTGACCTAGGGGGAAAGTTTAAGTTTCTTACCACATCCCACCAGGCCTTGTGTGACCTGGCCCTGGCCCGCCCGCCCCCAATTCCAGCGCCATCTCTGACCAGGCCTCCTCAAACTCTCTGCCTAAGCCACCCCGGGCTTTTCTTCAAAGAGGTCTTATTTCTAAGCCTTTTCATAGTCTGTTCCTGCTGCCTAGGACAGTCTCCTCTCAAACACCCCTTTCCCTGTGCCTTTTTCTGCTGGAGAACTACTTACGCGTCAAGGCACAGCTCAAATGGCCCCTCCTCCAGGAAGCCTTCCCGGAACCCCAGCCTGGCTCAGAAGACCCCTCTGTGGGCTCCCCTATCCCAGCCCTGCCCGTTCTGGTTCGGCACTGTCTGGGGATGAGTCTGTGGGCCCCGCTGGACCCGGGAGGGTAGAGCCAGGGCTGTCTCCATTACCACTGTGTGTTCCTAGCACACAGCCGGGCACTGAAAATGCACGTGGTGAACAAAGGATGGCCGGGGTCAGGGTTTCTGTGTCTGTAAAGCGCCTTCAGGTCCCTGGAGCCAAACTCTGCAGGTGGCCCTGCGCCTGGGGCCCTGCGCCGGTCTTCCCGTCACTCCCACCAGGAATGTCCTCCCACCCCTCCCCAACCCTCCCAGACCTGCTTGCCCTTTTCTGACCCAACTCAGATGTTACCTAAGAGTCTGAGTTGCACTTTAAGAGTGGCTTCTTCACCTTTAGAATCGTGGCCTTGCCCCTGGCCCTGAGGTGGATCCCTCCTTCCTTCAGTCCTTCAATAGCTACGTGTGGAACTCCTACAACATGCCAGGCGCTGCTCTAGGTACTGGGGACACAGCAGTGGACACACAACACACAGACACGCAACCCCCATGACCTCATGGAACTCACTGTTATGGGCAGAAGGGAACTTTGGAGCATAGAGTCTTCTGAGTCTTAAATATCTTAGAGTCTCGGAGCTTAGCTACGCGGAAGCACAGGCGATGCTTTTAGAACCTTCTAGAGAGAGGATCCTCACTCCATCCTTGTCCCCTCCAGTCTGTTCGTCACTCAGAGATCAGAGAGATCCTGCCGGAGCCTGAATTAGATCCTGTCCTGCGTCTGTTCAAACCCTTTTGTGGTTTAAAATCACTCGAAGGAGAGCCTTCCCTGTGGCCCCCGAGGCTAATCACCTGTCCTCTTCCACTCGCTCCCTCAGCTCCAGCCACACCGTCCACCAGAGGCCATTCTCCAAATAAACCTGGGCCAGTCCTGCAGCAGCACTGGCTGTTCCCTCTGCCGGATGCTCCCCCCTCCCCCAGGTGTCCACCTGACTCCACCCCATGGCCTTCAGGTCTTTGCTCAAATGTCACCTGTCCAGTGAGCCCTTCCTTTGGCTAACCTACTTAAAAATGCATCCCCCCCTCAAAAAAAAAATTAAAATTAAAAAAATGCATCTCCCTGTCATCCACATACTTTCTCTGCCCCATCCCTGAGTAATTTTTCTCCCCTGGTAGTTATCACATAGATTTTTACTTATCTTTACGATTATTTTGTCTGTTTTGTTCCCTGCTGTATGCCCAGAGCACAGCTCAGTGTCTGGCACATAGCAAATGCTCAATAAATAGGGGTGGAATGATCAAGTGACTCCAACTGCTCAGATAGGAAATCTGTGGCTCAGAGACTTAAAGGATGCAGAGACCAGAACTCAGTTCTCCACCATCCATGTTGTCTGGCTGCTTCTGAGCCAGGAGGTACCCAGCAGGACAGAGGATAGAAACTGGGTCCTCAGAGACCAGAGGGTATGATGGCTTGATGAGGAGGTACCACCTACTGGGTGAGGGAGACCAACGAGGAAGGAGAAAGGAATCCTCTGGTACCTTCATAAGATCAAGTCTTGGCTTCTTTAACTGTAAGGGTTCAAAACCCCTTCATGGAGGCAAGGTGGGTGAAATTATGACTTTTGCAGGTCTGAATGTTCTAGATCAGTGGTTCTCAACCTTCCTAATGCCGCGACCCTTTAATACAGTTCCTCGTGTTGTGGTGACCCCCAATTTCCATTGTTACAAATTGAACATAATTAAAGCATAGTGATTAATCACAAAAACAGTATATAATTATATATGTGTTTTCCGATGGTCTTAGGCGACCCCTGTGAAAGGGTCGCTACCCACAGGTTGAGAACCGCTGTTCTAGATGCTCCTGATGTGCCAGCCCCTGTTCTAAGTACTTTACACATATTAACTTGTTTAATCTTTAAGTTATGATCACATTTAAAGATGAAGAAACTGAGGCACAGAGAGGTGAAGTCACTTGCTCAAGGTCACACAGTTGGAAAGTGATGGACCCAGGATTTGACCCAGGAAACTGGCTCCAGCCCGGCCTGCGTGGCTCAGTGGTTGAGCGTTGACCTATGCGCCGGGAGGTCACAGTTCGATTCCCAGTCAGGGCACATGCCCGGGTTTCAGGCTTGATCCCCAGTGTGGGGCATGCAGGAGGCAGCTAATCAATGATTCTCTCTAATCATTGATGTTTCTACCTCTCTCTTCCTCCCCCTTCCTCTCTGAAATCAATAATAAAAATACGTATTTTTGAAAAAGGAAGCTGGCTCCAGAGTTGTGCTTTAATGCAATCAATTCTGTCTTTCTTGGGCCTACCTTCCATGAGCCTTCCCTGGCTCTAACCTGACCAGTGCTTTCAAATATGGCACATTAATGAATGCAACTCACTAAGTCAACAAAGCTACTTATTGAGTGTCCTCTGTGCCAGACCATGAGTTCTAGGGACAGGAGATAAACTGGACAGTCGCTGAGCAGGCCCTCCAGAGGTAGGAAAACAATATCCCAAAGGGAAAAGAAACGAGCAGGGGCGTGGCAGAGAAAAACAGAGGCTTGCTATAGAAAAAGTAGCCAGGGATGGAGAAGACAAGATGAGACTTTGTCTCTCCATCCCCCACAAAACAGTATAAGTGGATCACTTCAGGCCTGGGCTCGCCTGGTCTGAGCTCTGATCTGACCTGAGCCTCAGTTACTGCATCTGTAGAATGGGAATGCACTGGGTAAAGAGGATATGTGGGAAAGTCTTTGGGGACGAGGAAAGGGCAGTGTGCACATGAGTACTGGTGATACTGAGAGACTCCTTACCTCCTACGTTGCAGGCTGGGTGAGCTTCAGGGGGGCGGTTTCAGCCCTGCTCAGCTGCGCTGCTGAGGGAAGGAGAACCAGAAAATACCAAATCAGCCAATTTTGCACAGTAGAGCACAACTTCATCTTACCTATAAATCATTTTTCTTGAAGTCCTCTAAGTTCAGACACTACCTGGAGCATCTCAGGAATGGGTGGGAAGGATGTCAGTTACCATAGCAACCTATCACCATCCCTATCTCATGACTGTGTCCAGAAAGGTAGGGTTGGAAGTGATAGAAGCTGTTACTATGACACCCTCTTCCCTTAGACACCCTCCAATCTGAGACAATCCTAAAAAACGTCTCCTACCTTCCTGGGTCTGGTTCCTAGGGTCACTGGAAGGGAGACTGCCTCTGTTACCATAGTAACCAGGGCTTAGCCTTGCCTGTCTTGCCTCCCTGGGGAGGGTCAGGCCCTGTAACCATAGCAACTACTCCTCAGCGGAGCATCTTCTCCTCTAAATAAAAATACCTGGTTGGTTTGGTCCAGGGACCTCCCACCATGGGAAAGGAGGGGAGATGGTTACCATGGTAATGCCCACTGGGTGGTTAGGAGGGTGGGTGGGTTGCGAAAGAGGTGTTTCCCTCAGTCATCAGTGTCCTTGGGCTGAGGGAGTGCTAGTTGAGGTTGCCATAGTAACCAATGCGGGTAGGGGCGGAAGGACCACCAGGGACTTAGCAACCTCCTCCTGGTATAGGGACAGGGGCGGTTCGGGACCCCATAACCACCGAAGTGGAGGAGAGGGGAAGCTGTTCGTGTTCTAGGCTGGGGAGGCGTTACCAAGGCAACCAGCCTGGGCCAGGATCGGCGAGGATGGGGCCACGGCGGAAACCACCCGTGGTGGTCGCCCTTTCCCTCGGAGGGTGAAAGCGGGTCTGGGGAGGTTTAGACTCTTTCTTTCTGGGGCCAAGCGGGAGGAGGGGGGCAGAAAGCGGCTCCTCCCCCAGGTCCCGCTCTCCCTCCTCCGGGCGCGCGCCCCCAGCCCGCCCACCCGCGCGCGCGCCTGCGGAGTCCCCCCCGGGTGGGCGAGGCGCGCGCCCGGCCGCGTCCCCGTCCCCGCCCCCCGCCCCCGCCGGGCGCGCGCGCGGGGGGTTGGCGCGGCCGCGCAGGCGCGCGAGGCACAGCGGGCGCGCGGGCCGGCCCGGGGCCTCCATGATGGAGGAGCGAGCGGCCGCCGCCGTCGCCGCCGCCGCCTCCTCCTGCCGCCCGCTCGGCTCCGGTGCGGGCCCCGGCCCGACGGGCGTCGTCCCGGTCTCTGCCCCCGCTCCCGGGCCCGGCCCGGCCGCGAAGGGGGGCGGCGGGGGCGGCGGCGGCGGGGGCAGTCCCGGGCCCACGGCGGGGCCGGAGCCCCTGAGCTTGCCCGGGATCCTGCACTTTATCCAGCACGAGTGGGCGCGCTTCGAAGCGGAGAAGGCCCGCTGGGAGGCCGAGCGCGCCGAGCTGCAGGTGAGCGCCCCCCGGACCCCGACCCCCGCCCGGCCCGGCCCGGCCTCACCCGCCGCCGCCGCCGCCGCCATCTTGGAGCAATGGCCGCCGGGACAGCCGGGGGGGGGGGGGCGGGCGGGGACCGCGACCGGCCCGCAGCGGGAGTGGGGGGCCGTCCGAGTGGGTCCCGGGGGCACCGGGGCTCCTAGGGGCGGGCGGGCGGGGGCCCCGGGGCGGGAGGGCCGGGCCGCGGCCGGCGGAGGGAAGGGGCGCCGGGGACCAGACGCGCTGGCAGTGGCCGCGGGAGCGAGCGGACCGGTGGCGGGGCCGGAGGGGCCCGGAGGACTCAGCCGCGGGTGCCGGGAGGAGGTGCCGGAGGGGCTTGGTGGCGGGAGCAGAAGCTCTGGGTGCAGAGGGACGCCCACCCCCGTCCGAGCCGGGGCGGGTGGGAGGTGGGGCGTCGGGGCGTCGGGGGGACGGGGGACCGGGGACCCGCCGCGGGCGGGAGCGTCGGGCCGGGATCAGGCCCGAGTGGGGAGAGGAAGTCGCGGAGCCGGGGACGCGGGGTGTTTCGGGGAGTTTGGACAGAGGGAACGGAACGATGGCTGTGTGAGGACCCCGGGGGTCACGGGGGGTGGGGTGCGGGGTCTGGAGAGGTTCCAAGATGATGGGGCGCGCCCTCCTCATTGGGGAGGAAACTTGGGGAGCCCTGGCACGTGTAGGGAAGTTGTCCCGAAGTCGTGCCCTCGGGAGCCCGTGCGGAAGAGCTCGAGAGCAGGAACTGCAGGTCGGGGTGTGGAGGGGCGGGGGGTGGCCCGCAGATGGGAGAGGTGTGCGGGGTGGCCAGTGGGGAGCCCTGGGCTGGAGCGGGGGGCAGGCATGTGCATCGTGGAGACCAGGGCGCCTGGGAAGGGGGCGGTGGGGAGCCCGGGGCTCCCCGGGATGGCAGGGGGAGCGGTTTGTGGAGCAGGGAGGCAGCGGGAAGGAGCATCTGAGGGGCATCCCGAGGGGAGACGTGTTTGCGGGCGCCATGGGAAAGGACCCCACGGTGCGTGGAGCAGCTGGGAGAGGAATGCGCCCGGAGATGGTGTGTGGGAGCCTGACGAGCTGGGCTGGACTTTGTGCCTTTGAGAAGTGTGGGTCCACTCGCCGAGTTGTGAGGAGTTGCGGGGAGTCTGGGGTTCCTCCGCTGGGGTGTTACTAGCAGAGGTCGGTGTCTTCTTCCAGCCCGTCTCTTCTCCTTCTGATGTGCTGTTTCCCATCTGTAAGAGGTGGGGACCCAGATTAGTAACTGACTCGAATCTTGTCCATAGGACGAATAAAGACAGCAGCGCACAGTTCTCCCCGCTAGGGTCTTAGCTGTAGGTAGCCGAGGCCTGGGGTGGGGAGGACTCCTTATGTAAGCGCCCCTCGCTTTTGTGTCCCACTCTTTCCCAGCTCACGGCCCGTTAGATCGTCCCCTGCACGCACCGTGTAGGCAGCGCCAATGTCCTCGCCCCCACGCAGCAGTAATGTAGCAGCTGCTGCTGGCTGAGCACATGTTATGCACCAGGCACTGTATTGAACACCTTGTATATGTTATCATATGATCCCTGCAACCTCCCGGGAGGGTAGGTGATATTATCTCCTTGCCCCCTTTTGAAATAATAAGTGGAAACGGAGACTTTGAGAGGATCAGTGATTAGTCTAGGACCGTAGTCGGCAAACTGCGGCTCGTGAGCCAACTGCGGCTCTTTGGCCCCTTGAGTGTGGCTCTTCCACAAAACACCGACTTCTGCGCACGGGCCGCGAAGTTTCAATCGCACTGTATGTGCGCGCCCGCACGTGGTATTTTGTGGAAGAGCCACACTCAAGGGGCCAAAGAGCCTCATGTGGCTCACGAGCCGCAGTTTGCCGACCATGGGTCTAGGATCACAGCCTGTGGGTGGTAGGGTTGGTCAGTCGGTCTTCCTCTGCCGTCCAATACAAATGGGAAAACTGTTCTGAGCAAGCTCAGTGGCTCCCCAGGGTCATCCAAACAGTCATAGCGGAGTTGGGCTTGAATCTTGGTCTCTGGGACGTCATGCCATCACCACCTGCTCATGGAGACCAACGAGAGAAAAGATGTGCTTTTTCCCTCACTTAGTGGCCCTTCTTGCAGTTTGAGAGGATTTGTGGGAAGCACCCAGTTATGCTGTCCATGTCTTGGCTCCAGCATCACTTTGTACTTTTGTTCTGTTACTTTAGTAAAAACTCAAAGATCTTCAAAGTGTGTATATGTACATGTATAAGTGAAAGGGGAAAGTCCCCTTTGTCCCTCTCCTCCCCGCCCCCCAGCTATTATTGCTATAAAAAGAGGTCATTATATGTATCATTTTGTGACTTTTTTTTCACATACTCATGCCTGGTGATCCTTTCATATCAGCACAGAGAGCTCTTTATTATTTCTGATAACTGTGGTCCATTGGATGTTCGCACCATAGCTCATTTGTTGATGGACTTTTAGCTTGTTTCCAGTTTTTTCCCCGTGAGAAATGGCTGCAGTGGATGTCCATATGGCCCTGTATGAATGTAAGTGGAATAGATGGTGGAATAGCAGAATAGATGTGTTTGTAAAGTGGTGGTTGGTTCTGCCAAGTTGCCCCACGTTTCCACTCCCATCAGCAGGTCGCTTATCACTTACAGAGGTGTGACTTCTCCTGTGAGATTCATATGTGTGTGTGTGTGTGTGTGTGTGCGCGCGCGTGTATGTATGTGTGTATATATACATATACATATATACACACACACATACACGCACACACACATTTTATTGATTTCAGACAGGAAAGGAGAGGGAGAGAGAGATAGAAACATCAATGATAAGAGAGAATCATTGATTGGCTGCCTCCTGCACGCCCCCTACTGGGGATCGAGCCCGCAACCCGGGCATGTGCCCTTGACTGGAATTGAACTTGGGACCCTTCAGTCCACAAGCCAACGCTTTATCCACTGAGCCAAACCAGCTGGGGCCTCCTGTGAGATTTTTTAAGGCTTAGACCGAGTTCAATGTTTCTGGTGAACTCTGAATACCTTTTCTCTGAATGACAGTACAGCAGCTCTTCGCACAGGGCCTGCTGTGCAGTCAGGGCTCAGTGTGTATGGATTGGCAGAAAAGGCGGCCCGACATGAGGTCCTCCCAAGAGGCACCTAAAGATTGGAGCAGGGAGGCAGTGTAGATTGGGTCTGATAATACAGTAAGCAGGACTTGGCCAGGGGGGGTTAGTCCAAGAAGTAGGTGGTGTGGTTTCCGCCCTTCAGAAACTTACAGGCTAACAGGAGGCTACACAGAACGCTGCACGATGTGGTCGTGCCCATGATCTGTGGCATTTCTAAAAGGGGAGCCCGTCCTTGAGGACAGGGGTACCCTCATGGCGGAATCTGAGTTGGACGTTCATGTAGGAGCAGCGGCAGAGAGATGTGGCGAATATGGCAGCAGAGGAGGTGCGGGTCTGACCCCTCCCCACTTCTAGCCTCAAGGAGCTTTGAGGGATCCATGGGTACTCCTCCTGGAGCTTGAGAAGGAGGAGATGTGGGGCTGGGTGAGACCCTCTGGGGAACCTGTGCCTGGGGGCTGGACGGAAAGGTCAGCAGAGGGATAGAGAGGCATCAGCTCCTGGGAGCACTGAGATGCTGAGGCTCCTGGGGAAGCCTTTGAGAGGTTGCCTGGCTGGGAGAGCGAACAGCTGGAGGAGAGGCGGCAGCCATGCCTCAGAACTGCTCTGGGCTTGTGTGTGTTCGAACAGCCTGGCCAGAGGAAGCGGCCGTGGGTGGATCTGCTGAGGAGAGAACTTCCAGATTCCAGACTTACCTGGCAGCCGCCGCGGCACTGGCAGATCAGGCAGTGGTGGCTGCTGGCGTTTGCCAGCGAACAGGGACTGGCCACCAGCACTTCCCCTTCCCGTGGGTTCCACTGCCTTGGGATACTTCAGCCACATGTTTCTGGTCCTTTCTCCCTCCTTCACCAGAAGAACTGGGAAGCGGACACAGAGCAGAGTGGGCCGACTGAGATTCTCCACTTTCTTCACCCACAGACAAAAGTGGCTGGGTATTATCAGCCCCTCCCCATTACCTAAAATTCCCTCATCTCCTCGCTGCCCCAGCCCCAGCCCCAGCCCCAATCTTAGTCTGGGCTCCTGGGATTTCCGGGACTGCCTCCTTGTGTGACTGGTCTCTCTGCCTTTAGCTTTGCCATCCCACCCACCCATCCCCTTCCCCAGCCATCTGTTCTCCACATTATAGCTGAAATTACCTTTGTAACATTTTCATGTGGCCATACTGGCCTTTTATTTTTCTTTATGATTTCTTCTATATGCTCCTTTAAAAAAATGTTTTATTGAATTCATTGGGATGGCATTGGGTAATACAATTATATAGGTTTCAGGTATATAAGTCTATACTACATCATCCGTATTTTGTATTGTGTGTTCACCACTACGAGTCAAGTCTCCTTCCATCACCATTTATCCTCCCTTTAGTGTCTTCTGCCTCCCTCTATCTCCCTTTCTCTCTGGTAATCACCATACTGTTGTCTGTATTTATGAGTGTGTTTTTTTCTTTGCTTAATCTCGTCACGTTTTTCACCCAGCACTGCAACCCCTCTCCCCTCTGACAGCTGTCAGTCTGATCTCTCTCTGTGAGTCTGTTTCTATTTTGTTTGTTAGTTTATTTTTTTCATTAGATTCCACAAATAAGTGAAATCATATGGTAGTTGTCTTTCTCTGACTGGCTTATTTCACTTGGCATAATGCTCCCCAGGTCCATCCATACTGTTGCAAAAGTTAAGATTTCCTTTTTCGTGGCTGCGTAGTATCCCATTGTGTAAATGTACCACAGCTTCTCTATCCACTCATCTACTGACAGACACTTGGGCTGCTTCCAGATCTTCGTTATTGTAAATAACTAGAGGCCCGATGCACGAAATTCGTTCGAGGGGCTCGGCCCCCACTGCCCGGCATCCGGTCTAATTAGCATATTACGCTTTCATTATTATAGATGCTGCAGTGAACATAGGGGCGCACGTACTGGCCCTTTTAGAGTTCCTGAAGTCACCACGCACCTTTTGTCTGTCCTCTGCCAGCGGCACACGCCACTTCCCTGTCTAACTTCGGATGAGCCTTCAGGCCTTAGCCGCTGTCACTGCTTCTCACCTCCAGAGCTGGATTCGGTGTCCGTGTCCCCATAACATCCTTTGCTCCCTCTTGGTGGCCCTCGTCACAGGAGTGTTGGCTGTCGCTGCTTTTGCCTGTCTTGTGCACTGGACGGACAACTCTGTGGGGACAGGAACCCCTCGTCCTCTCCTTATTCCTCCAGTGCTCACACGGTCCCTGGCTTGTTACAGGCAGTTGCTGGTGTGGGATGTTGGGTGAATGTAGGCTCTCAGCAGGCTGTGCTGGCGCTGGGGAGCGGAAAGCTCTCTAATGGAAGCCCAGGAGAGCAGGAAGGATAGTGAGCAAGTTCCTCGGGGCTGTGTTTGGTGATCAGCCTTTCCTTCACCTCTTCCCCCACCTTCTAAAACGACTCGTGGACAGGTAGACTTGGGGGACTGAGAAGATACATAAAGGATGGAAATTCAGCCCTGGCCAGTTTGGCTCAGTGGATAGAGCGTTGACCTGCGGACTGAAGGGTCTTGGGTTTGATTCTGGTCAGGGGCACCAGCCTGGACTGTGGGCTCGGTCCCCAGTGGGGGGCGTGCAGGAGGCAGCTGATCAATGATTCTCTCTCAGCATTGATGTTTCCATCTCCCCCTCTCCCTTCCTCTCTGAAATCAATAAAAAAATATATATTTTTAAAAAGGGTGGAAATTCAAACTTACAAGATGCTGATCACTGTGAATATGTGTGTGTTGATTTAAACGGTTGAGAGAAAAAAGTGTGAAGGCGGGGGAAGAAGTTCCGTCCTCACAAGGGACAGATGAGGGTTCTTTTCCATGGCACACCTGGTGACATGTATTTATTCGTTCATTGTTTGCCCCACCAGATGTATTACCAGAATGTCAGCCACGCCTTGTTCAGCACTGTATCTTCTGTCTACAACTGTACCTGATACGTAGTTGGGGCTCAGTTAATATTTGGGGAGTAGCACTGCCTGGTGTGGCTCTGTTGGTTGGGCATTGTCTCGGGCACCGAAGGTTGCCAACTCAGTTCCCTGTCAGAGAACATGCCCAGATTGTGGGCTTGATCCCCAGTAGGGGTCAGCCAATCAATATTCCATTCACTTTGATGTTTTCTTCTCTCTCCCTGCCTCTCTAAAAAAAAAAAAAAAAAAAAAAAAAAAAAAAAAAAAAAAATCAATAAAATATTTTTAAAATAAAGTAAATATTTGGGGTAGGTGAATGAATGAATGATACTTTTGTCATATATTAATGCATGAGCATCCCTTTTTATCTTTTCAAAAGGAACCTACCATTGCCATTATGCCTGAAGGATAAATTCCTACAAGTACAATAAGTTCCCATAATCCCTAGAAGTGGAACTGCTAGGACAAAAGGAATGTGCATTTAAAATTTTTATAGATCTGGCCAGATTGCCCTCCAGCAAGAGTGCATCAGTTTATGACCCCAGCGAAGGTGTATGAGTGTGCCTGTTTCCCCGGCCCCAGTCAGTGCCAGGCTGTACTCAGCTTGTGTTCAGTTCTCTGCTAAGCTGAGGTGGAGACGTGGCTCAGGAGCAGGACAGAGGTGACAGCAGGGCTGTGCGGCACCCCACTTGGCACAGGCCAGAGAGGTCAGGGCCCTGCGAGCCCCAGGGAGAGGGAGAGCAGTGCAGGTGGCACCTGAGAGGCTGCGGGGAACTGGCAGTCCTGAAGCGAGACTTTGAGAACGGGCTCGTCCTGGAAAAGGTGTCTGGGGCCAGACTGCGGCTTCTGGTGGGGGCACTGAGGTTCTTTTCAGCAAGCACATGATGTGCGGGGATTGGCTGCAGTAGACGCAGCTGTGCTGTGCATGGTGGCAGGAGGCCTGTAAGCCACAGACATCCCTGCTGATGGGTCTAGGGTCTCAGAGGGACCATAGCTCCCACAAAGGATGGGGCCCATGTCAACTTGAGGAAGGATGGACAGGGAGAATAAAAATAAGAGGCAGGAGTTGGCATTTTATTGGCCCGTCTTCTGTGCTAGGTCTTGGACTGAGATGAACTTAACACGAGGGGCAGGCACTCTCATAAGCCCCATTTTATAGAAGGGGAAATGGAGGCTCAGAGAAAGCCCATGACCTCCCTGAGATCGTGCCGCAGGTGGGTGGGCGAGTGGGCCTGGACTGAGGCTGCCCCAGCCCAGAACAGTGGCGCCCTTGGGGAGAAGCCAGGGGCGAGTCCTGCACTCAGGGCTTTGGCCAGGGCCTCCGGAACGTGGCCAGGGGCCAGGATCCTGCCTCGCAGGTCGTTGGCCGAGTGTCTCCAGATGACCTGTTGACAGACCAGAGCAGACTGGGGCAGCCCGTGCCAGCAGACGGTGTGAAGTGGTTGGCAGGGGCCCTGGGTCATGTCTGTGGCACGTCTCCCTCATTCTGGGCAGACTCCAGTGGGACGATTGGTCCCCACAGTGGTAAAGCTTTGCATTGGAGCAGCAGCTGAGCCAAGCCACCCACTCTTGTCCCTAAACTCCCGAAGTAGCTTCCTACGCCTCCCAGAGATAGATGCTCTGGTAGGAATAGTGAGCCGCCTCCACCAGCAGTCTTAGGGACGGCACCTGCCTTTGGGCGGGGGAGGAGGAGGACCCCAGGGCTATTAACGCCTACCTCCCCTCCTTCATCCCCAATCCCACTTCTCCCCCAAAAGGCAGGGAGAGGTTACGCCCACGCTGGCCCCGCTTTGATTTCAGGGGTTAAGGACTCTCATCAGCTCTGTCATTGTGGGTGACGTGCTAGGGACTCTGGCAGCAGATCTCGCTTGCCTCTCACAGGCCATCTAACCCTGGCTCAGGGTCTTCACGCCTGAAGAAGTGGCTGCTGCAGTCATTGTAGGGGTAGGAGCTGGTGCTCATTGCCCTGAGGGAGGGAGGGACACACACCAGTGAGCCTAAGCCCTGCTGTCTTCTGTTGCCTCTGTGTCCCCAGGCTCAGGTGGCTTTCCTCCAGGGAGAAAGGAAAGGGCAAGAGAATCTCAAGACAGACCTGGTGCGGCGGATCAAGATGTTAGAATATGCACTGAAGCAGGAGAGGTGAGCCCTGCTGCCCGGTCCTGCCTCTGAGAAGTCAGTCCCCAGCAGAGGGTGAGAGGCCGGCTGCAGCCTTCCACCGAGGGAGAGCTGGGATCGGGCGCTCTCCCGTCACCAGTACTCTGCGGTTCTAGGAGCGGGGACAGACCGAGACATAGCAGGTGGATTCAGGTTAGACACCCGTGACAGTATTCATAGTGATGGTGGCCACTGTGCCAAACACCATCTGTTCATAATGTCTCATCTCTTCCACTGGCCTGATGGGTACAGTGGCTTCTGGAGAGTGAGGACTTCTTTCAGGACTCCTGGGGCTGGGATAGCAGCCCAGCCTGCCAGGCTCTGGAGAGAGGGTTCTTCACAGCCATGTGTGGCGCCCCCCCCCCCCCGCCCCCCCCCATCCCAGGGCTGCTTTATACTGTGGGCAGGTTGGGGAGCTCAGCCTCAGAGGAAGGAGAGTGGAGTGGGGGGGCCTGGGAGTTTGGGATGCCTGAGGTGAGTGCTGTCATGTCTACTCTTCTGTCTCATTTGTTACTCCTTTGCTCCTTAGGGCTAAATATCACAAACTGAAGTTTGGGACAGACCCGAACCAGGGAGAGAAGAAGCCAGAACTGTCAGAACAAGGTACCGCCCCCCTCCCTCCCGAACCTCCCTACTTGACCCCCCTCCACAAACCGAACCGCCTCTTCTTCCTTTGCTCCATAGGAAGCAGCTTGGCGGGGGCTGGGGAGGGATTGACTTGCTCTCAGGGCCCCTCCCCACAGGCTGCTCTGTCAGGCAGGGGGCATGGGGCACGGGGCTGGACCCCTGGGGAGAGGCAGGGTGGGTAGTGGTGAAGAAGCCCAGTCCTGCCTGCTGTCCTTGTGTGCAGTAGAGACAGACACACAGGCCCCATCAATATTTGATGAATAAAATGAACAAATGATCTCCTTTAATCCACACAACAATCCCAAAAGGCGTAGGTACTGCTGTCATTAGCTTTATTTCTCAGAAGAGGAAACTGAGGCTCATATAGGTAACTAACCAGCTCAAGGTCACACCTGAGAAGTGGCAGAGCTGGGCTTGGACCCAGTTGAGCCTGCCCGTTCTCTCAGAATTGGGCCAGCTTCCTGTGTGGGAAAATAGCGTAACTAGAGCTGAGTCTGAAGATACTCTGGGGGTGGTTTGGGGAATGACCAGTCAGGAGACTAGAGATAAGGAGCGCGGAGGGAAGAGTAGGTTTCAAACACTCAGAAAGTGACTCTGCAGAACCCATGACAGTGACCAATTTGGGTTTGAGGGTGAGGAAGGTGGGGGTGGGGGTGATGCGTATGTGTGGTACCCTAACTAAGACAGTCTGTCTCCTTTCTCTCCATCCCCCAGTCTCCAATGGCCCTGTGGAGTCGGTCACCCTGGAGAACAGCCCACTGGTGTGGAAGGAGGGGCGGCAACTTCTTCGACAGTGAGTGTGCAGAGGGAGGGTGTGGGGCGGGGCAGGGGGACGAAGGCCATGCCTGGCTTGGGAGATAAGCCTGAAGACTCCCCAGCCCTGCCTGTCCCCACTGGGGACATAGCTGAGATGGCCCGTCACCATGTAGGTGGAGCCGCCTGGGGAGAGGGTGGGAAGATTCGATGCAGGAGGCAGGTGGGGGACCCCCACTCTTGGAATGCAACCCCAAATGCCTGTTGCTTTTCTTTTTTTAGCGGTAATGTTAAATTATTTTTTATTACTAAAGAGATTTGTGTTTTTCAGAAAATTTGGGAAATATAGGGAAACACACAAAAAATAGAAATCACTCATAATTCCACCACCCAAGGAACTTCATCCCCCATAAACACTTCGGCATATATGCTATCAGTCTCTTCATGGCTGTGCATTCGTGTTTGTGTACGTGCTTTATAAACGGGCTTCCCCTCCACCATGTTTTCTAACGCGTTGCTTTTGCTCAGTGTTGTGAACGTCTTTTCATATCGGTTAGGTTGCATGGGTTGAAGAACTGTGTAATAGTCTGTGGCATGAGTAACCATAACTTGCCGTAGCCAATCCCTCCTTGTGTGTCTTATTGAAGATGTCTTTATAGACAGTGTAACAAACGGCAGGAAGTTATTTGTCGATGTCTTTGATTTCCTTAAGTTAATGTCTGGAAGTGAAATTGCTAACTTAAGTGTTATTGCAAACAATAACAACAACATGATTGCAGCAGGCAACACTTGCCAGCTACCTGGTATACGCCTGGCACTGTGCTAAACACCTGGCACACCCCGCTTCCTCACTGAGTCCCCGTGGGGCACACCTGCCCATTCCCCTCATTGTCACAGACGAAAACCCAAGGTGCAGAGAGGGACCTGCTCGCGTAAAGTCACACAGCTAACCGAAGCAGAGGGTCCGAGGGGTGATCTCGGTCAGTCTGCGCCCAGAGCCCAACTTCTTCACCCCATGCGTCCCTCCTCCCGTGGTGGGAGGGGAAGCCTCATGCACGCAGGCGCACAGGATGAGACGACAGGGAAGGCGAGTTCTGTCTAATGTGCGAGGGGCAGGGTCCCAAAGGGACAGGCTCATGGCGAACAGAAGGCTTTCAGGGAGCCTCCTGACGACCAGCAGGCACTCACCGCACATCTTTGGAAGCCGCCCCCTCCCCCGCTTTCAGACAGCCCAGTGGGCTTCAATTGTTTTAATTATGGGATTAGCCCTGCAGATGGCTCAGTTGCTTAGAGTGTCGTCCTGTGCACCAAGAGGTTGCCGGTTCGATCCCCAGTCGGGGCTCATATGGGAGGCAACCAATCAATGTTATTAATGTGTGTGTGTGTGTGTGTGTGTCTCTCTCTCTCTCGTCAATAAACATACTTTGGGTGAGCATTAAATAAATAAATAAGTTGCCGAAGTAATACATGCTCATTTGTAGAGTAAATAGAGTAAGTTCCAAAATTCCTCTATGTCCCCAGTCCAGTGATGGCGAACCTATGACACGCATGTCAGAGGTGACACGCAAACTCATTTTTTTGGTTGATTTTTCTTTGTCAAGTGGCATTTAAATATATAAAATAAATATCAAAAATATAAGTCTTTGTTTTACTATGGTTGCAAAGATCAAAAAATTTCTGTATGTGACACGGCACCAGAGTTAAGTTAAGGTTTTTCAAAATGCTGACATGCCGAGCTCAAAAGGTTCGCCATCACTGGGCAAGGCCCATTCTTCAGAGGTCACCGACGACTCTTAAGTTTAGTGTGTATCTTTTCTTGGCCTGTGGGGGCTACAAGTGTGTGTGTGTGCGTGTGTGTGTTCTATACTTACATACTCATTAACACTTTATTTTATTTTTAATCTTTACATGAGGGTATTTCCATCGATTTAGAGATTTGGAGGGAAAAATGGAGGGAGGGAGAGAGAAACATTGACATGAGAGACACACATTGATTGGTTGCCTCCTGCAGGGTCCTGACCTGGATGGGGATCAAACCTGCAAACCCAGGGACATACCCTTGACCAGGAATCAAACCCACAACCCTTTGGTGTGCGGGCCAACACTCTAACCACTGAACCACACAGGCCAGGGCTTTTAAACTTTATTATTATTATTTTAATAATTATCACCTTTTTTAAAAAACAAGCACTTGAATTGTATGGAACATGTCACTTACAATTTTCGTTAAGCCATTTATCGTGGCCAGCTCCCCGTGGCGCTCTTCCTCCTTTAGTGTCTGCCTCGTGTCCCCGCGGGGAATTTGCTCCCACAGTCCTCGTCAGTAGACGTGTCGGTCGCCCCCGTGTTTGGGTCTCCTGCACAGCATCGCAGCGAGCACCCGTGCCACAGCACTGGTGTGTAACGCCACCACTATATTGAAGTGAAACAGCGGGGTTGGGGGCTGCTTATTGAAATTTTTGATGTGTGGTCTTAAGTTGCCCCTCCAAAAAGGCAGTCCCAATGTGCTGTCCTTTCCACGAGCCCCGTATGTAAAGAGGGCTCAGGGCACCTGACCCTCCTGGCTCTGCTTCCATGCAGGTACCTGGAAGAGGTGGGCTACACGGACACCATCCTGGACATGCGGTCCAAGCGTGTGCGATCCCTCCTGGGACGCTCACTGGAGATCAACGGGACCGTGGAGCCCAGCGAAGGGGGCCCCAGGGCCACACCAGGCCCCGGGGGGCTCAGCGGTGGGGAGTCGCTGCTGGTGAAACAGATCGAGGAACAGATCAAGAGGTGAGCCCCTGGGTCTGACGGTCCGTCCCTCTGTGCCTCCTCCCTCCTGCAGAAGCCAGTGTCGGAAAAGTGAGCCGCGCCCCCGGGGCCCTGCTGGCCACTTCCTTCTTAAACACATTGTGGGCTCGCTTGTTCCAGAACCCTCTGTCTGTTCATTGTGGGAGCCCCGATTTTGTACAGGGTCCCCTGTACGTACTCTCCCACGGCCTTGCCTCAGTGCTGATAGCACACCACGGCTCATCTCCCCCGGCCCCTCCTGAGGCGCCCCCTTTGAGGAGCTCTTACTTGTTCATTCTCAGCCATAACTGTTACTCGTCAGAATCAGTGACGTGATGCTCGGTGCTGAGAAGAAAAGGAAAGGTAGTAAGAAAGAGTGATGGGAAGAATAGTGCCGCTCTGGGTAAGGTAGGTAGTAGGACCTCTTGGCGGAGGTGATGTTTGGGCAGGGAAGTACAGGAAATGGAGGACGAGCCACATAAGTAGTTGGAGCGAGAATGAGTGTTCTGGGCAGAGGGAACAGCACGTGGAAAGCTTCTGAGGCGGAGGAGACTTGGCATGTTCCGGAAGCAGCAGCAGGCCAGCGAGGCGGCGGTGGGGCCTGTGGTCTGTGGTGAGGCTGAAATCTCAGGAGTCAGATCAAACGGCCTCGCTGGTTGAGATAAGGAGTTTGGATTCTCTTCTGGGGTTGTGGGAAGCCCGTGGTTTCCAGCAGGGGTGTGATGTGATCTGATGCCCGCCGTCTGCTTCAGGATGGCATCGCTGCAGGGGGCAGGAGTGTGGGAGGGAGACCAGTTGGGGGACAACTGCAGTGCCCAGGCAGAGATGGCAGACGTTAGGTGGAAGGGTGAGAAGTGGTTAGCTTCTCAGTGGGTTTTTAGGGGAAGTCGGCACGATTTAAAGGATTGGATGTGAGGGAGAGAGACGAAACTAGAGCTGCCTCCAGGGCTGGTCTGAGCAGCTGGGAGCAGCACTGACCGAGATGGGGAAGGCGAAGAGCGGCACACCAAGGGGGCTGTTTAGGACGGGTGGGGTTCGGGGTGCCTGGTGACCCAGTGTAGGTCGTGAGTAGCCAGCCTGCAGCTGGGGCTGGGCGCTTGGTTCCTAAATGTACCTCTGTTCACCAGCACACAGCGGTCTTTGCAGTCTCTGAAGGAGAGAGTGTAGCTGGCAGCACAAACAGGAGGTCTGAGGACTGAGCCCGGGGGCTCTTGTGTCTAGAGGCCAGAGAAAAGCTGAGGGAGGCAGCAGCAAAGGAGGTTGAGCTTCGGCAGCTGTGGGAGGAACCCGGGAATGGTGTCCCAGCAGCTGGGCACAGAGATGTGCTGCTGGGAGGATATACGTGGGGGGGCCAGGACGCGAGTGACGGATCTGGCTGCCTGGAGGAAAGCGCTCTGTACCGGGCCAGAACCATACACTGACCAACTCTCAGGAGCAGGGGCGGGAAGGCCCGCCCGAGCGCCCTAGAAGGCCCGTGAAATCATTGGTCTGGCCCTGCCACGGCATCGGTGAGTTAATTAAATGTTTGACCAAATATAGCGGCCAATTTTTAAGTTGATAATTTTACATGGCTCGCAAATGGTGTTATAAATGGCCCCTGGCAGAAAAAAGGTTCCCCACCCCTGCAGGCGTGGCATGGCCCCTGGCTGTAGGGCCTGAGCGTCGGTGGTGACCAGTTTCCCATTCCTCCCCGGTGCGTCTCTGTCGCTCACCTGGCCTGTGCTTGTGGTTTGGCTGGGCCATGGGAACGGCGGCTGCTGAGTCAGTGGCATTTTCTCATCCAGCTCTCCTGACTCAGCACACGTGGGGAGACCTGTGGTCAGGGTTGGGGGCTGGTCCCCTGGAACTCGGAGTCGAGCTCAGTGAGGAGTTGGCCCAGTCTGTGGTCCACAAGGGGGTTTGAGCCGGGTGAGCATCTGTTAGGCAGACACTGGGTTGAAGCCCTGGGTATGATACAGTCAAGGCTCCTCTGGCTCATGGTGGGTCAGCCCCCTGAGAGCTGGGCCCAGGCTCTGGCCACCAAGCCTCACCCTGGCATCAGCTTTGTCACATGCCAGGACTAATGCCCCCTTTACCCCCTGTGTGGGCAGGAATGCAGCAGGCAAAGACGGCAAAGAGCGCTTGGGTGGCTCGGTGCTGGAGCAGATCCCCTTCCTGCAGAACTGTGAGGACGAAGACAGCGACGAGGACGATGAGCTGGACAGTGTGCAGCACAAGAAGCAGCGCGTGAAGGTGCGTGTGTGAGCCGAAGGAAGCGCTCCTCCTCCTCCCAGGGGGTCCCCCTGCTTTGTGTACCAGGAACAGGGTGCCCCTGTGGATGCTCTCGGGGCTCCCTCTGTGGGCTGTGGCCTGACCACACCCCAGAGTCCCCGTCGCCTTGCCTCAGTCACCTTCAGAGGAGCCAGGTCTCTACTGTGAGGGCCGCCTCTGCCCGCCTGCACCCTGTTCTCTCCATCCTCCCCTCCAGCTCAGGGGTTCCCGAGAGGCCTTTCCTGAACTCCAGACCAGGCCAGCCCCATGGTGCCCTCTGGCAGCGCTCTCTCCTTCGGGCTGTCTGATCAGTCATACGCAGATACTGTTTTGGTGTGACTGGTTCTGTCTCCCACAGTAGAGTGTGAGCTCCCCTCTGGCCTTCTCACTGCTCTCTCTCCGCTCCCTGAACGAGTGCAGCTGGGCCGGGCTCAGCCTGGAGCCGGGCTGGAGCGCTTCGTGGGCTTCAGGGGACGCGCGTGTCCCGTCTGCTGTGGTCAGGGACTCTGACCACAGGGTAGTGTCCAGATTCCCTCAGCTGGGCCTCGAGATACGGCTCCCACCACATTTCACCCTCAGGACGGCGCTGACCTAGGCATGGCATAGTCTCACCGGCCCGAGAAACATCAGTGGGCCTTTGTGGACCAGCTCTGCCGGCAGCCGGGGTGTGGAGACGTCGTTGCTGACGTGGAGGCGCTTGTGGGCATCGGCAGGCTTGTCAGCAGCCGTGTGCCACAGTGGGGTCGGGGCAAATACCTGTGGAGTGCGGGCCGGGGACTGTGGAGATGGCCTTTTATTCACCCAGCCTTTCCTCAGACTCCTTCCTTCTTTAGACTCACCTTAGACACACCCCTTCCTCCAGGAAGTCTTCCCCGACTCACCCTTGCTCCCCTTTCCTCCACAGGCTCAGGAGCCTCTTGGAGGTCCCCTGTCCCACCTGAACCACTCTGGGTCCTCCCTGTCTGGTATTGGGTCTGTATCCCTCCTGCCCCATCCTTGTGAGGGGCCAGGTCTGTCCTGGCCTCCACATTCTCTCCAGACTAGGTGCTCACTGAATTCACTGAGTGGAGGGAGTGCACGGAGCCAGACCCTAGGGTTGGGTTTACAGGAGAACCAGCAGGTCTCTGAGCACGGGCTCTCCAGCATTGTTCCCTGGTCCAGAATGCCTGGTCCCCACTGCCCCCCACTAGGATTTTCACTGCTGTGCACGTCTTACCTCAGCCTCCTCTGGGAAACCTTCCCACTCCTCTCTGCTCCTCCTGCAGAGAAATTATTGCTGGCTTTTCATATTTCCTTAGGCATTTGCATCTGCGACTGCCCCGTGCTACGAGCCTGTGGGTGGCTTATTGTCTAGGGCAGTGGTCGGCAAACTGCGGCTCGGCAAACCGCGGCTCGTGAGCCACATGCGGCTCTGTGGCCCCTTGAGTGTGGCTCTTCCACAAAATACCGGCTCTTCCACAAAATACCGACTTCTGCGCATGGGCCATGAAGTTTTAATCGCACTGTACATCCGCACCCGCACGTGGTATTTTGTGGAAGAGCCACACTCAAGGGGCCAAAGAGCCGCATGTGGTTCGCGAGCCGCGGTTTGCCGACCACGGGGCTAGGGTGTCACGCCTCCCCATGCCCACCCAACAGATCTTCAGTGACCAGACTGATATGAAAGACCTGCTCATGGCTCCCAGGCTGGCCCGGGCCTAGCTGTGTAACGTTGGGCACCTGATTCTCTTGTCTTCACTTTAGTTTCAGCAGATAATGGTCCCTGTCTCTGGATTGTAGAGCACATAGGAAGCCTGGGCTGCACAGTGGCTGCCGCGCTGAGTGCTCAGTGGTGGCATTGGTGGGACTGAGCAGGGGGAGCACAGGCACAGGCAGGGTGGCTGGTCAGGGCCCCTGTACGGCTCCACAGTCCTGTGAGCCCCAACTCCCGCCAGTGCCTCTCTGGGCCTGCTGTTTACAACTTGGCGCTAGGTCTCCTGGGAAGGAAGAGGAGAGCGCCCACCCATGGTGCCATCCCTCTGGTCCTCTCACACGGATGCCTGAAAGGTGTTGCCTGCAAGTGTGTACCCTCCAAACCCAGCTTGGGGTGCTGAGCCTGTGGGAGGGGTTCAGCATGCCCTTGAGGAGTCTGCAGTGTGAGTGAGGCTGGCCCCGTGGCTGCCCAGGGGACACAGTCTAGTCAGGGACCACTTAGGAAGGAGAAGAGGAGGTGGTTGAGTCTGGTGTCATCAGGATCCCAGTATTGGTTGGGGTGTGTTCTTAATGTAGCACTTAAAACAGAACTCAGATGTCAAAATTGGAAAATTCTGCAAGTCCCTTAAGCCTTAGCTGCAGTGTTTGAGGTTCCAAGTGCACACACACCCTGGATGGTTCTTCGTGTAAAATGTCATGGTGAGAGGGAGAGAATCACGTGCTAGATGTCTTCCATAAGGCTGTGTGTGTCTAAAGGTGATGGAGATTGTACAATAGGCTTGTAAACTGAGGGAAACTGATGATTTGGTTCCTGCCCTCAGTTAGACCGGCTGTGGGAAACTTGGCAAACTCATTATTCGCTTGCCCAGCAGTCTGTTCTCAGAGTGGAGGAACTGTGTTGTTTTTTCTCATTCTAAAAGTAGCGTGTGCTGGTTATATAAGAAAACAAAAACTCAGCCAATCTAGAGAGCTCTCAGGAAGACTTGGAGAACCTGGGGCAAGGAGCTGCACTTTGCTCAGCCTCATCTCTCCATGTGTAATGATGAGATAATACGTACAACAGTGGTAACTATCACATTCTGAGATGTGAAATCATAGGTTTGAGTCTTACTCAGTGCACTGAATAATGCAGAGGCCAGCAGTGTTTGATGAGGCTCTGTTACTATTACTGTTACGTTCCTGGGTCTGTTCTCACTTTTATTTTTTCCTTTTTGTTAATCCTCACTCCAAGGATATATTTTCCATTGATTTTTAGAGAGAGTGGAAGGGAGGGAGAGAGGGATGGGAGAGAAAGAGAAACATTGATGTGAGAGAATCATATTGATCGGTTGCCTTCGTACATGCCCCGACCAGGCCTGACCCAGGGATTGAACCTGCAACCGAGGTATGTGACCTTAACTGTGAATTGCACCCGAGACCCTTTGGTGTGCGGGCCGGCCCGCTAACCACGGAGGGCACCAGCCAGGGCACTGTTCTCGCTTTGTGCACCTCTGTACACCTGTAGACACAAACATATCACCCTCTCCCTGAACCAGGTTGTCATATTGACTTTTCTTCATGAGAAAGACTGTGTTGGGGGGCAGGGATTGGAGGAGTGGGAACAGCCTGAGCAAAAGCCAGGAGGAGGGCTGTGAGGGGATCACCAGCTGGAGGTGGAGGAGGGGGGGTCTCCAAACTCAGGCTGGGGCTGCAGCAGGGAGCAGCCTCTGAGACTCCCAGCAGGGGGAGCACAGCCGCCACAGTGAGGCCTGGCGGAGGGAGCTGGTGGCTGGGGCGGTGGTTCCTCACAGGGGCCCTGGCTTCTCTGTTCCTGGAGGCTCCCGGGGCTTGGCTGTGGCCTGAGTTCCCTGACTGTCTGCTTCTCTCCCTGTCCCAGCTGCCAGCCAAGGCCCTGGTGCCTGAAATAGAGGATGAAGATGAGGAGGACGACTCAGAGGATGCCATCAATGAGTTCGATTTCCTGGGCTCAGGCGAGGACGGGGAGGGCTCTCCGGACCCTCGGCGATGCGCTGGAGAAGGGGCCCACCACGAGCTGGGTGAGTGGAGGGTTTTCTGCCAGCCTCACCGAGGGCAGCAGGGGCACACAGCTGCCTGTAGCTGCTTCCTGTCCCAGGGTCTCCACCGGATGGACATACTTCCTGAGAGGAGGGGGGCCGAGGGAGAGCAGGAGGGCCGCGCCACAGCAGCCAGGCCTGCACCCCTTCCCTGGAAAATCCCCGTGGGGACACAGGCAGGCCCGGTTCTTCCTGATGTGGGGCTGCCAGCCTTGTGCACGCGTGTGTCCAGTTCTTGCGGGCCTCAGGGAGGAAACAGGATGGGACCAGCGGGGAGAGGCAGTCAGGGCAGTGCTGCCTCTTCCTCCGGTCCTGGGACTCTGAGCTGGGAGGCCCTCGGGGTCACGGGACATGGCTGGAGACCGAGGTTTCTGCAAGGATGGTCCATGGAGGGTCCCCGCTCAGTCTCCTCTGTCCATCCCCACCCCACCGTGAGCCCCCGTGCACTCTGGGCCAGGCTCCCCAGCTCCCACGGGAGCGGCTTCTGGTGGGGAAGGAGGCGCCTGTGCATGGCTGGGTTGAACGGGTGGTGACTCTGCCTGGTGCCGCATCCCTGTAGAAAGCCGGCGGGTCAAACTCCAGGGAATTTTGGCCGACCTTCGGGATGTGGATGGGCTGCCCCCCAAAGTGACAGGACCACCTCCTGGCACACCCCAGCCTCGGCCGCACGAAGGTAAGAGGCCCCTCCACCCTGGCAGAGGGAGGCTGCAGAGCTAAGCCCAGGGCTTCTGTGTCCTCGGGGTCCAGGCCCGGCCCCTAGTTTGCAGCCTCCCTGTCCCAAAAGTTCGTCTGTCTGTCTCTGTCTCCCCCTCTTTTTGTCCTGCCCTGTCTGCCTGCCTGTCTGTCTCTCCCTGTCTCTTTCTCTCCAGCTGTGATTCTTGATCTTGACCTCTCCCTGTCTCTCTCACACCTCACCTCTCTCTCCACCTCTCTGTCTCTCTCTCTCCCCCGGCCCCTCTCTGCCTCCTCCCTCCCCTCCCCCCACCAGGTTCCTTTGGCTTCTCCTCAGACGTTTTCATCATGGACACTATCGGGGGCGGGGAGGTGAGCCTGGGGGACTTGGCAGATCTCACCGTCACCAATGACAACGACCTCAGCTGTGACGTAAGTTCTCAGGGTGCCCACCCCCCACAACCCCCACTGGGCATTCTGCGCACTGGCAGCATCTGCTGAGAGCTGGCTGCACGGCCCGTGCTCAGTCCTTACACGCGAGGACGGTGTGAGCCCTTCCGCCGCTCAGCTGTTAGACATGGGGGTGCGATACAGACAGGCTCGGGCCTGACAGGCTCACCAGCACAGAGCCTAGAAGACTCTGGAGCCTGTGTCTTAATCACGGTGCCAGGCTCCTTCTCCAGGGGCCGTCCCTCCCCGCCCGGCTTACTCATGGGCACCTCAAGTCCAGGGCCCACCTGCTGGGGGCAGGGCGAGGGGGAGCGAAGCTAAATGCAGCATCAGGAGGAAGGGGCTCGGTGGGCAGCAGTGCGGGTAAGACACTGCAGAAGGTCGGACTTGAGCAGACCTTTGGAGGGAAGATGGCCTCCAGCCAGCAACCGAGAAATCAGGCCAGTCTGTGCGGGTGGGGGCTGGTGGCACAGTCGGGCAGGAATGAAAGGGAATTTGAGGGCCAGTGCTCCTAGCCTGAGACCCGTGGGGGACCCCGGCCACCTGGGAATGTGGGATCGGGCGCGTGTGCACTTTCCGGCACAGGTGGCAGGACACCCCCCAGAGCTTCTAGCAGGACCTCTGGTGGCTGATGACCCCAGCGCGTTGGGCACAGCGGTGGGCGGCTGGGAACGGGGCCAGAGCCAAGCTTTGAGCGGGGGAGCTGCCCCGAGTCTGACGCTTCCTGGGGAGTGTGTGAGTGAGGGGGTCGCACACGGCAGACCCTCTGGCCCTAAAGAATGTGGCAGAAGTGGCAGCTGGGGCGGGGCCGTGGGACAAAGCCTCGATGACAGGGTTTGTCAGGTGTGAGCTCTATCTGGGGGGGAGGGCACTGAGCTTTGCTTTTTTTCTACAAGGTCCCTCACTCAGCGACACCCCACCCTCCAGGGCATGTGCAGTGTTTCTGGGATTTTGCTCCCCAGTCTCTTCCCATTGGGTGTACTTGTCGCCATTTCCACACCTCAGCCACTCTCCCCATTGCTTCCTGCACCCAGGGCTCCTCTCAGGCTCTGGGTCCATCCTTGCTGCCTCCTGCCTCAGGGACTGCGCACATGCAGTGTCCTTCCTCAGTCCCTTCCCCTGTCTGGTTAAGTCCTACTGATTCGTCACTTGCTCAGGAGGAAAGCCTGCTGACCCCACAGAGGCAGTGCCTCCTCCCAGTACATTTTTTATTTTTTTATATATTCTTATTGATTTCAGAGAGGAAGGGAGAGCGAGAGAGAGAGAGAAACATCAGTGATGAGAGAAAATTATCGGCTGCCTCCTGCACATCCCCCGCCAGGGACTGAGCCTGCAACCTGGGCATGTGCCCTGACCAAGAATCGAACCGTGACCTCCTGGTTCATAGGTCGACGCTCAGCCACTGAGCCACGCCGGCTGGGCCTCCCAGGGCATTTTCAACTCATAGCACTGCTTGTAGTTTATAAGCCTGTGCACAGGTGGGACGATCTGAGTGTCTCCCCAGCCCCCCCGCCCCCTGCAAAATCCCAAGGGTTCGGGCTCACCTTTGTCTCTTCAGAACCAGGCACAGCCCTGCACAGAGTAACAGCTTGTTGAGTGAGGGGCTGCTGCAGGGCCAGGAAGAAGAGGGGAGCCTCGGGCTGGAGGCCAGGCTGTGGGGTGCTTCACCTGGGTCTCGGTGGTGGAGGACGAGTCCTTGGAGTCCTGGATGCGAATATCTGTGCGACTGCTGGGGTGGAAGAGGAGACACTGAGGCAGCTCCCCCCACCCCCCAGCTGTCTGACAGCAAAGATGCCTTTAAGAAGACGTGGAACCCCAAGTTCACCCTTCGGTCACACTACGATGGCATTCGCTCCCTGGCTTTCCACCACAGCCAGTCGGCTTTGCTCACCGCTTCCGAGGACGGCACGCTCAAGCTCTGGAACCTGCAGAAGGCTGTCACCGCCAAGAAGTGAGGGCACAACCCCAAGGGTGGTGGAGGGGGCATCGGGGCCCAGGAACAGGTGATGAGGGGCTCTCGGTGACACCTGTCTCCCACAGGAATGCTGCACAAGACGTGGAACCTATCCATGCCTTCCGGGCTCACAGGTAGGGAGGGAGGTGCCCCCAAAGGCAGGGGGTGGTGACAGGAGGCGGGGCAGCAGGAGGGTTGAGTCCCTGGGGCTCTCTGCACACACACCCCTGGCCCGGGATGCTCTGCAGTGCCCCCACAGCTGGCTCCCAGCACAGCCTTTGGAGGAGGAAATAGACAGGGGGTGAGGGAAGGCAGAGGACGGGCAACTTGCCCGGGTGGCACAGCAGAAGCCCCAGAAGCTGGATTCCCGTCAGCCACCCCCGGAAAACGCTGGTAGAGAAAGAACGGCAAGGTCCTGGGGAGGGGCGAGCTTTGAGTTTTCCGTTTCCCCCACTTTGAATCCCCCAGGGGCCCCGTGTTGGCAGTAGCCATGGGCAGCAACAGTGAATACTGTTACAGTGGTGGGGCAGATGCCCGCATCCACAGCTGGAAGATTCCAGACCTCAACATGGACCCCTACGATGGTTACGGTGAGACAGCTCTTGCCCTTCCTTCCCCCACCGTCGTCCACTGGGGCCTCTTCCCTCCGCACGTGTAGCCAGCATCCGCCCGTGCCTAACACGGCAGGGGCTGGCGGGGGGTGCTCAGCCTGGTTGAGCGTGGAACAGCGTGACTCGGCATGCGGCAGTCAGACGAGATGGCTGAGCTGACTTGGCATCAGCGTGGGGGCCAGGGCAGCACATGTGAAGGCTTGGGGGGCCCTGGCAGCGCTCTGCGTGTCTCTGAGCGGGGCAGGCGGGAGGAGAAAGGAGAGCAGGCGGCCGGCTTGCAGGCACCTTTAAGAGTTCAGTGGAGAAGTAACCTCTGCTCAGGGTCTGTCCCTGCTCCCTGACCCGTTTTGATAACCTATTTGATCACACACACGGCTCCATGCAGCATCCTGTGGTAGAGTTCAGAGGTCTGTGTCTCCCTTAAGGAGCTACACCGTTTTCCTGAGAGCAGTCCTACCCTGGGAAAGGTCAGGGGTCGGTCCCTGGCAGTGTGTGCTCTGGGCCAAACGAGCTGCCACCCATTGGGCATCAGCATGGCCCGACCAGACACCCCTGTGTTGACACAGTGACCAGAGAGGCAGTGGTGGGAGTGACCAGAGGGCTTTGGAGAGACGGCAAGGCTGGCGCACGGGGGCAGAAAGGACTGCGGGGCCCAGGGTGGGGCCAACGCTCAGCGCCCAGGCTTCAAAGAAGGGTCTGGGGCCAGGGTCATCATTGTCCCTTCTCCCTTAACTAGGTTTTAAAAGGAACCTATCGGGTGCCCACTTTAAGACTACGATGGGCCCCAGGGGACAGCAGGGAACAGGCATCCCTGCCCTCTGGAGCTTCCATGCTGGGCTGCCTTCAAGAGCCCTAAAATCTTCCCAGATTAGCGGTCAGAGTGTGAGCAGCCACTAGGGTGCTTGGCGGTGGTACCAGGCCCGAGGCCTGGCGCTTTGGGGCTGAGGCTGGGTGAGTGTGGCAGAGCTTGTGCTCCAAGCTGTCCACGATGGGGCTGGCGGCCCTGACACAGTCCATCTCCCCCCTCCCCCCGCCCCCGGTGGGTCCAGACCCCAGCGTGCTGAGCCACGTCCTGGAGGGCCACGGGGACGCGGTGTGGGGCCTGGCCTTCAGCCCCACCTCCCAGCGTCTCGCCTCCTGCTCCGCTGATGGCACCATCCGCATCTGGGACCCCAGCAGCAGCAGCCCGGCCTGCCTCTGTACCTTCCCCACAGCCAGCGGTGAGTGAGGGACGGGGACAGTGGGGACCCTGACACCTCACTCAGGAGCCGTATAGAGCTGGAGCCTCTGCGAGGAGGGTGACGCCTGCACCCCAGGCCCAGGGCAGGACCGGTCTGTTAGGCAACCGTCCATCCCCTCCGCCCTCAGATCACAGGATCCCCACCTCAGTGGCCTTCACCAGCACCGAGCCTGCCCACATCGTGGCCTCCTTCCGCTCTGGCGACACCGTCCTGTATGACCTGGAGGCTGGCAGTGCCCTCCTCACGCTGGAGTCCCAGGGGAGCAGCGGTAAGGGGCCCCGCCAGGGCTGGGATCTGAATGCCTCCAAGGCCGCAGTTCTCCTGTGGCTTTGGTGACAGCCTCGGTCAGCTGCAGATGGCTCCCCACCCCCTTGGGGGCTCTGAGTGGGAGTGAGATGAGGCCTCAGCCACTGCCCTAATGGACAGCCCCGCATCCCGGGAGGGCTAAGTGGAGGGAGAGTGTCAGGGACTTGCCTGTCGGCCCACTTGGTGGCATGGACGAGCCACCTCAACGTCCGTCACCCCTCCTGCCCACTCCAAGACAGGCCCTGTGCCCATTGTGCAGGGGAGACACTGGCCTGAGAAGGGCGTGGCCTGGGTGCCCCGCCCTCCTCTTCTAGGCAGACGGGGATGTGGCAGAATGGTCCTCCTCTTGCCTTTGTCCTTGTCCCCCAGTTTCCCCCTGATGTCCCTCCTCCCTGCTTTCCCTTCCAGGCCCAACCCAGATCAACCAGGTGGTGAGTCACCCAAACCAGCCCCTCACCATCACCGCCCATGACGACAGAGGCATCCGCTTCCTGGACAACCGGACAGGTGAGGCCCTGCCTTCCTGGCCCCCCAACTCCCTGTGGGAGGTGGGTGGCTCAGACACAGAACCCCTGGTGTCCACATTGGAGGCTCTGAGCACCCTTTCTAGGCCCCACCTTCCCGGGTGAGGCCGACCGTGGACCGTAACCCGCCGCCCTCTGCCCTCAGGGAAATGCGTGCACTCCATGGTTGCCCACCTGGATGCTGTCACCTGCCTGGCTGTGGACCCCAATGGCGTGTTCTTGATGTCAGGAAGTAAGTTGCTCGTAAGGAGCAAGGGCCTGTGCCTTCCCCAGCGGGCTGGGCCCCGGCCCCGAGGGAGTGCTCGGTGGACTCCTAAGGCGGGTGGCTGGGCGGGAGCCTTCGGGCAGGAAGAAAGGTGGTCACTGTGAGCAGAGCCATCCTAGGCGCTTTCCTACATCTCCTTTCCTCGGAGTAACCTGACGAGGCTGGTACTTCTATCCCCATTACACAGAAGCGGAAACTGACGTCACTGGCACAGCCCAGTGGGTGGCAGGCGTTGACGTTCTGGTCTATTTGATTCGGTCCCCACGAGCTTTTATAGCATTTGCTGCCGCCCTGCTCTGTGGTTAAGGGCACTGAGGCCCAGCGACTGCTGCGGCCCCTTGAAGGGATGGGGTGCGATGTGGCCACTGGAGAAGGGGCCGCAGCTCCCCAGGGGTGATGGGTGTGGGCTGGTGGGAACGGGGCTGCCGTCTGCCTCTGCTCCGCAGGGTGGGATCTCCGTGGGGTGTGAGCGAGGGAGTGCACAGAAGGGTGAGCAGGGGGCGGTGTACGGGCCTGGACTTCTCCTGCTCTCTGTCTGCCTGTGATGGCGGCAGCTGCCTCCGAGGAGGTGGGCGAGGGTGTGGTCAGGGAGACGTAGCCCTGGCAGAGGGGACTCAGTACCGGGGCCAGCACCCTCCAGCCTCCTCCGCAGCCTGGTCCTTCTAACACAGTGATTCTCAACCTTCCTAATGCCGCGACCCTTTAATACAGTTCCTCATGTGGTGGCCCCCAATTTCATTGTTACAAATTGAACATAATTAAAGCATAGTGATTTATCACAAAAACAATATGTAATTATATATGTGTTTTCTGATGGTGTTGGGCGACTCCTGTGAAAGGGTTGTTCGACCCCCAAAGAGGTCGCGACCTACAGGTTGAGAACCGCTGTTCTAACACCTCAGTCAGGCCACCTCCCTCTGGTGGCTCATGGCCCCCAAGGCCCAGCCCAGCTCTGACCACCTCCTCCCCCGCCACCGCTGCTCAGGCTGTTGCAGCCCATGTGCTTCCTGTCAGTCCTCAGGCCCCCGCCCGCCCCCACCCCCACCCCCCCGGCTGTGCCCACTGCTTGGAAGGCTTTTCTCCCTGACTCCCTTGGCCATTCTGTCCTCACACTGACCGACTTACGCCCACAGCACTCGTGACCACCTGGCGTTGTTTATTCTCTTTTCTTGTTTACTGTCTCCCACGGGGGGAGGGAGGTTTGCCTGTTTTTCTCACTGTTACCCCAGGGCCCCATACACAGAGTTGTTCAGTAAACACTTGTGACTAGATGGAGGGTGACAGGCGGGGATGTCAGGAGGTGACTGGGCAGAGGAGGCAAGAGAAGAATTGAGCCTCCACCTGACTCCGAGGCCTTGGGACAGGCCAGCCGAGAGGTTGGGGGTCGGATCTGAGCAAGGAACTGTGGGTCCGGAGCTGCTGGGTGACCGCTCGCTCTGCCCACACCTGCACAGGCCACGACTGCTCCCTGCGTCTGTGGAGCCTGGACAACAAGACGTGTGTGCAGGAGATCACGGCCCACCGCAAGAAGCACGAGGAGGCCATCCACGCCGTGGCCTGCCACCCCAGCAAGGCCCTCATCGCCAGTGCGGGCGCCGATGCCCTGGCCAAGGTCTTTGTATGATGCCCACCTGGCCCCGCCCTGGCCGGGGAGCGAGGCTGGGCAGGTGGGACTGAGGTGAGGAGCTGGGCTAAGAGGGAGGCTGGGCCCCAGGAGGGCAGAAGCCCCTGTGTCCTCACCCACACGCTTTGCCTGGCCCTTCCTAGGGTGGCAAGTCCTGCAGTCACAGTTGGGGCGCCCTGTGTAGTCCCTGGGCACTCAGAGGGCTGAGGCCTGGAGGGACCCAGAGCTGCCTTACCTCTCGTGCCCTGCAGGCCATGGTTCAGTCTCCCCTCCCTTCTGTCTCCCACAGGTGACAGCCTCAGCCTGGAGGCCCGGAGGCCCAGCCTCTTCCTGCCTGCCTTGAGTCTGGTGGTGCTAAAGGCCCTTTCCGCGGGAGGCCCTCCCCCACGGCCCGCCCTTCCCCAGCACTCAGCCTGGGGAGCTGCCTCCTTCAGGAATCACCCTCCAAGATGGCCTCCAGGAGTTTCATCTCTGCCCTGACACCCACTCCTGGTCTCCTAGCTGCCTTCTGGGGGCAGCATAACCAGGGCTGGGTGTCCTTGGGGATCAGCTTTTCCAAGATGCCAGAAGGTGCCAGGTTCTCTCTTTGAACCCCCATTCCTCTCCATCCTTCCAGACCTGGGTGGGAGCTGTGCTGGGAGGAACCCCAGACGCCCTGCTCTAGGTCCACCAGGAGCCATGGAGCCAGCTGGGCCCAGGCTGTCCTCAGTGGGAGTGCTGGGCCTGGCCCACCCAGAAGCACACCCAGTCCACCACCCTCCCTCCAGTTCCCTCAGCACAGCTTTCCAGACACTACCCAACGCCTCCAGGGCCAGTAATGCCCAGGGAGCAGGCGGTGCCCTCTGGGGAGGCACCTGCCCCTACCTTCCTCAACCCTCCAAGGGCAGTCCCCTACCCCTCACAGGGTCACCCATGGGGAGAGATGTCCTCTTCTTGCCCCTCCCTGGGGCATGGAGGATGGAGTGGGGTCCCCCAGGGTCCCCATAACTCCCTGTATATCTGTATAAATAAATGGGATTTTAATGGAGCCCCCCTGCCCCCATGTCGTTACCACTGTGTGATAGTCTGTCTGTCTCCTCTCCTGGCCCTCCACTCTCTCCCTCTATTTATTTCACTCTTTTTTGGATTCCACCCGAGCCCTCAGATCCCTCCCAGATTCCTGTTTATAAACCTGTCCCCTGTCCTGGACGCGTATGTGAAACTTGCCTCAATAAACCCTTTGGAGTAAGATGGGTGGCGGTGCTGACTGTTGAGGGGACGGGGACTTTGGGAGGAGTAACTGGTTCTGTCTGGAGTGGGTGGAGCTTGGAGAGGGGATATGATGACGGGTTGGGGTTTTGTGGTAGGGCGAGGGGGGCGAGGGGGGGCCAGAGCCTGGGCACAGTGGGTGCAGGAACGGAAGTCAAGGCACAGGACCGAATCTCCCCGGGCCCCTCCTGTCCCTGAGCGCTCTCCCCAGGGGCCGCAGCAGCAGCCTGGGCAGAGCCCACAAGCTCATGGTATGATTGACAGTGTAGCGCAAGACTCCCCCCTCCCCCCACCACCCGCACCCCTGGGATGTGTGATGGAGTGGTGAGGCCGAGGGCTACCCTTCCCTCCCTGGCCCTCACCCGGGCTGACGTGGAGCAGGGAGAGCTGGGAGCTGCCTGCACGGAACACCCGCCGTGCTGGGAGCTGCTGGGAGGGGTGGGGGCCCAGAGTCCCTGGAGGTGGTGGCACCGCAGTGGTCAGCTGTACACTTAGCCGGAACCAGACCAGTGTTAACAGCCCATCTCACTGGGTCCTCACAGCTTCATAACGTAGGGAGCAGTATGGATGCTCTACAGAGAGAGGGTGGGGTGGGGGGAGGCTCAAGGCCTCCAGCAGTGACCGGAATTGGTATCCTGTCCCTTGTCACTCCCTCTGCTTACTCAGTCCTCCACCTGCCAGCAGAGTGTGCTTGGGCAAGTCCCAGCACCTCCTGGGTTGTCGAGGGCTGCACCCCAGTGTCTGAATCGGGCCTGGCCCTGTGAGCACTTGAGGGTGAGTCCTGCAAACAGCACACTTGGGCCGTGTTCGCATTTCAAGGAGAAAGGGTGCAGGTGGGCCGGCCGTCAGGTGGCACTGACAGGAGCCGCTGCGGGCTCCATGTGGCCGCGCTCCCCCTCATCCTGGGCTCGGAGCAGCTTCACCAGGTGGTGGTTTGGGTTTTCGTTCCAGCCTCAGACTTCCTTCCCCAGCCCAGCCAACCCCCCCCCCCCGGATGTGGTGACAAACACTATTGTATCAACCTCAGCTGCCCCAACAACCCTTCAGCAGGAAGGGGGCTCATCTCACGGCCCCCACCCCAGCCACCCCTGCCGGTCTGGAACCCAGTCGGAATGTGGCCCATCTCTACGGGTGCCTTCGGAGCTCAAACCGGGCCTTGACCTCTTGATGAAGGGGGTGGGGTGGTAGCAACTGGCTGGATCTTGGACAAGTCCTTTTGCCTCTGAGGGTTAAGCTTCCTGTCTGTAAATTAAATAGTAGCCACTCTTATTATCTGGGGAGGAGACATCAAGTATGAATTGCTTCGGAAGGAACTGGAAGGCGTTTAACGGACTGGCACACAGTAGGCTGTCCAATGTTGATGACTGAGGGCTTGAGGTGCCCACCCCTGTAATCCCTGCAAATTACAGCGACAGCCACCAGGTACTGAACTGCTGTGTTCCAGGCGCCACTATACAATCTCATTCATCCCCACAAAGACCTCTGAGGTCAAATATATCAGCAGATGGAGAAACAGGCTGGGGAGGGGAAGTCGCATCCCAAAGGCACACAAAGACGTGCCCATCCCCCCAGAACAATCGGTTTTCCATCTATGAAACCGTGTGGGTGCCTTGTCCTCGCTGGTCGCTATGGCCCTTCCAGGCACCCCAAGCCTTTGGCTCCCCCTTCCTGAGGATGGGGCGGAGTGGGGAGCGGAGGGAAGGGAATACCCCAGCCGCCTTCTGCCCGACTCTCCCGAACAGGTGGCCCAGGCCTGGTGCACCTCATCACCTGGCCCCCGGCGGCTGGAGACAAGCCTGCGGCCAGGACCTCTGCCCATCTGGCCGCTCCGGTCTCCCCACCCACGGCAGGGACTGGGGGTTCTGGGTGGTGAAAGGGGCACAGCTGGCTATTGGGGGGAGGTAAGGGAGGCGGGGCCCAGAGAGCCGACCGGACCTGACACCCAGTTTCCCACCCTTTCCCTGCGGTGGGCGCCGGATGCAGGCCAGGCGGGAGGGCCCCCTTCCTTAAAGGGCCAGGCACCACCTCCGCGCCCGCCCCCGCGACCTGTGGTGGCGGCGAGGGTGGCTCGCCCCTCCCTCTCCGGCTCCAGAAGTTAACTTTGCAGACTCGGCTGTGTCGTGGGGAGGGATCGGTCCTACCTCCCGGCCCCGCATCTCCCACCACCGGCCCCCGGATCGGCTCGGGAGAGGTGCCGCCCCCAACTCGGAGGTGCTGGGCCCGCCCTCCCCTTCCGCCCCCTCGCTCGCCCCGCCCTCCCTCTGGCGTCACCGAGGCCGGCGCGGATTGGCCGACGGCGCCGTCGCTCCGGACACTTCCTCCTGGGCCGCGGCAGCGGAGTTAAACTTTGGCGAAGGAAAAAGAGCCACCGGCTCCCGGCGACCCTCCCTGGCCCCACCTCCACCGCGGCTGGTAACGCCCCCTTCTCCGTGGGTCCCCGACCGGACTTTTTTCCAGCTTCCGAGATCCGAGGAATTCCCTCCTGAGCACCAGGCCCTCGGGATCCCTCTGCCCATCCCCGGGCCCGTCGGATCCCTGGGATCCACTCGATCCCCGGTTCAGAGACTCCCGCCCTCCACCCCCAAGGTTTGGCGAACTCCTCGGCCCCCTCTTAATTGCATCCTCCTCTTAGAGCCACTGGGTTCTGGGGTCCCCCCTGCTCCTTTTCAATCCTTTTTCTTTCCAAGGGGCCTTTGGATCCTGGGCTCTGCTGATCTCTGCGACCCCGACCTACTAGATTTTCTTCTTTGATTTCTTGGAAACTCTCAATCGCCGGAAAACCCCCCACCCCCACCCCCCAAACCATTTCTTTTATCTGATCGTCTGTGATCCCTTGATTCCCGGGCGTCTAATCCACTAGATTTCTTTTCTCTGATTCCCCAGGATCCCGCCATCGTCGAGTCCCCTCAACCTGCCAGATTCCTCTCCTCGGCCCCCGAGATCCGCGCTCCCACTCCCCGCGCACGAGTTCTCCCTGGGAGACAGCGTGTTCCCCGGGCCCTCCAGCCGGATCCCAGGCGGGCGCCGGGCGGCCGCTCCCGGGCCTCCCCATGGCTGCCGCCCCCTCCCATCCCGCCGGGCTCCCGGGCTCTCCGGGGCCGGGGTCTCCGCCGCCCCCCGGCGGCTTGGACCTGCAGTCGCCGCCACCCCTGCTGTCCCAGGTTTCGGTCCCGGCCCCAGGCCCCGGGGTCTCCTTCCACATCCAGATCGGGCTGACCCGCGAGTTCGTGCTGCTGCCCGCCGCCTCGGAGTTGGCCCATGTGAAGCAGCTGGCTTGCTCCATCGTCGACCAGAAGGTGAGGGCGCAGGGTCCCCCAACCCAGCTTGGGGAGCGGTCTGGAGGAGGTGTGCGCTGACCTAGGCGACCTGCAGCCTGGCACGGGGGAGGGGGAGGAAGGGACTCTAAGCCTTGGGAGAATGAGGGATGGGGGTAGGGCATTGGCCCCAGTTGCCTCTTTACCCCACTACCCGTTTGAGGGAGGCCCGGGCAGGGGTGGGGTGCCCCAGAGGCCTCCCCAAATTGCGAGTCCTTGCATGTTGTTTTCTGCAGCCGGCAGGGAGGAAGGGAGGGGCCCACCAGGTGTAGAAGGAGGGAGGAGGAGGGGGCAGGTGGGGGCATCCGATGGGGGTGAGGGAACACCTCCCTGCCCAGGCCCATCCCTGACCTCCCATTTGGTGGAAAATAGAAACTGAAGCCAGGCTGGCCAAGGCGATCGGATGACATGTGTGGGTGTGGGTGCTTGCACTAGCTGCCAGGGGCAAGTGAGGTCTCCGAGCCTAATCTCTGCCCGCCCCCAGGCCTGAGGTGTGTGTGGAGGGACAGGCACCTCTTCCCAAAGTTCAGAGGCTCTGAGGACTCCCCACCCCCCCCCCGCCGCCCCCCCCACACACACACACTGATGCTGGCCTATTAAAACCGGCCTTCCCCTACCCCGCCCCACTCTTAGCTTTGGACACCAGGGTCACCAGGGTGGGGGGCTGGGGGTCATGGCCAAAGGGAATCAGGTGGAACTCCGTGCCTGAATCCTAGAACATGAAAAGTCAGAATAGTGAGCTTCTCTGTTGTTCGAATTCTAGACTGTCAAAATCTTAGACTATTATAGACTTCTAAATGGGAATATGCAAGTGTAGGTAATTGGATTCCTCTGATATAAAGCATTCAAACATTAGAATCCTAGCTGGTTGAAATACTAAAACATGAAAATGTTGGAATATTAGATTCCTGGGTTGTTGGAAGCCTTCAGTGCTAAGATAGTCAACTATTCGAATCCTAGTTTGTCAGACTCCCAGAACATTAAAATACTAGCCTACTGGTAATCTAGGCTGTTGAAAATCCTAAACGCGATAATGAGAATAGGTTGAACTCTAGAATGTCTGATCTTCCTATAAGCTAGGCAAGTTAGAATCCTCAAATCTCCAAATGTTAGAATCTTCTGACTCCTGGAAATGAATTCTCTGGGCTTCAGAGAAACTTCTGGAACTGGGCCAACTCCCCCATTTTACAGACAAGAGCTTAGTTCTGACTTCCCAGGCAGTCAGCCCCAGGCGGCGGGCTCACCTTGGACCCCCTCCCAGTGGGCAAGAACAGATAGGGCTTCCTTTGCCCCCCACCCCTCATCCCCACCCCGAAACTAGCAGCCCCAGCTCCTACGCCCAGCTGAGCCTGCTCTTTGGGAAAACAGGCTGCGGGGGAGGTGGGGGGGCAGAAGGTCTTCTGGGTGGATGCTTTGTGCAGGGCTCAGGCCTTCAGCCGACTCCCTCAGGCCTCAGCCCGGTTTTATGTTCTGCCTTCTCCTCCAGGTGTGGTAGGGCCCCTTTCCTTCCTTCCAGCGGCCCCACCTGGGCTGTTTCACTTTCTGTTCTACCGGGTTTCATTTCCTGCCCCCTCCCAAACTGGGGACCAGGACACCTGGGTCCTTTGGCCTTTGGGTGGGGAGCACCCTCCACTTTCAGCTCCCTTAAGCCCTAGCCATCCCATAGCCCCCACCCCCCCGAGTCCTCAAGTCCCTCCTTTCAGCTCGCCCTGCCCCAACGCTGGGCCTGGAGCCAGGTAGCAGGGACAATAGATCCAGGAAGGAAGCTGGAGGGGGGGGGGGGGGCATAAGGAAAGGGGTGCTCATTTAGACCCCCACCCCGATCTCCGGGAAATTCTAGGTGCCCAGGCTCCGGGAGCTGCTCTCCCTCCCACCCCAGTGCACCCATCGAGCCGCCAAACCCTGGGCTGCGCTCTCTCCAGCACACCTGGGGCCCTGGCACCCCGCCAGGCTAGAGCTGGGCCTGGGAGGGAGCGGCAGGAAGCGAGGGGCTGCAGGGTCTCTTGAGTTTCCGGGGGAAACAGGCGGCCCTGCCCTGGGAGGGTCCCAGACCGCTGCTTTTCCGTCACCACCTCCCTCTCCCGCCTCTCAGTTCCCCGAGTGTGGCTTCTACGGCCTTTACGACAAGATCCTGCTCTTCAAACATGACCCCACGTCCGCTAACCTCCTGCAGCTGGTGCGCTCGGCCGGAGACATCCAGGAAGGCGACCTGGTGGAGGTGGTGCTGTCGGGTGAGAGGCCGGGCTCGCCTGGGGGCGGGGCCTCGCGCGGGGGCGGGGCCTCTGAGGGAGTGGGAGGGAGGTGGGCCCAGACTCTTGCTCTTTCTAGTTCGGAGCCGGTGGGTCTCAGCTCCCCCGGAATGGGTACAGTGATGGTTGTGCGCACACGCTGTGGAATTCGCCGAACATAAACCATCCACAGCAACGCCGATGAATTTCCCAGACCCACTGCTGAGAGAGAGAAGCCAGACACCAGGCCCCATTCTGTATCATTCCATTTGAACGGCTGCAACCACTCTCTGGTGTTAGAAGCCAAGAGTCGGGGCGCCGCTGGGGAAGAGAGGGTTGGGTGCGGGGCACGGAGTGTACAGTCAAACTTCCATTGACCCACCAGGGGGCTGGTGACACGGAGTGTACAGTTTGGCGGTGCACGGAGCCCTGCACTTCTGTGTCCTTTTCTGGACGCGTGCTAGGTGCTGATACGACGTATAGTGAAGTGTTTGGATGTCCGTTCCTCCTTCCCAAGGAAATGCTAAATGCAGCCTGACCCGGCAAGGTGTGAGGTGCCCCTGGCACCTGCATTTTCAGCCAGAATCCAGCCCACCCTCTGGCCATTCCCACCTTGCGATGGGCAAGCTGTCTTTGACAGTTTATGACCCTTGGTTCTTTGGGGGGGGGGGGGGTGGCGGTATCTGCCTTATTCATGGCGGTATCCCCCACCCCACGCACACACGCTGCCCCTTGCATACTGCAGTGCTCAGTGCAATTTGGATTTAATTCCCTGGTAACCTTATCCAGGTTTTAAATACCCTCATATAGGCTAGCACCTCTTAGATTTTTATCTTCACCCTAGTCCAGTGATGGCGAACCTTTTGAGCTCGGCGTGTCAGCATTTTGAAAAACCCTAACCTAACTCTGGTGCCGTGTCACATATAGAAATTTTTTGATCTTTGCAACCATAGTAAAACAAAGACATATTTTTGATATTTATTTTATATATTTAAATGCCATTTAACAAAGAAAAATCAACCAAAAAAATGAGTTCGCGTGTCACCTCTGACAGGAGTGTCAGAGGTTCGCCATCACTGCCCTTGTCTCTCCCCTAAGACCAGGCCTTATTCACGTAGCTGTCTCCCTGACACTTTTACTTGGCATCTCCAGGCGTTTCAGACACGGCCTGTCCAAGATGGAAATTGTATTTCCCCTTCCAAACCTGCTCTTCCCGCAGTCGTCAACCTCTTGGGGAAAGGCACTACCCAGGTGCCCGTGCCCCAAACCTGGAGGCATCCTTGCCTCCTTTTTTTTCTCCCACCCATTCACGTTATCTGTCATCAAACCTCCTGGTCCTACCTTTGACGTACATGCTGAATGTATTTTGGGCCACTGCCACTGGTCCAAGCCGCCATCACCTCCTGTCTGCATTATTTCAGTAGCACCTAAGTCAGATCGTGACACTCCACTGCTCAGAATCCTCCCATGGCTCCCCATTACCCCTGGAGTAAAATACAAACTCTTCAACATGGCCTCAAGGCTGCCCCTGCTAATTCCATGAATTCATCTCGTAACACTGCCCTCCTTACTTTCTTTGTTCCAGCCATGCTTGCCTGCCCTCTGCCCCTGGAACAAACCCAAACTCCCTCCTACCACAGGGCCTTTGCACTTGCTGCTCTTGCTGCCTGGAATGCTGCCCCGATCTCCCCTTCGCATAGTTAGCTCCTTCTTGTTATTTGGATCTCAGCTTAAATGCCATTTCCTCCCTTGTCTGAAATTTCCTCGTTTATTTATGTGTTTATGTTTCATTGTCTGTCTCCCCAAAAGAATGTCAGCTCCTTGAAAGTAGGGTGTAAATCTCTCTTATTTATAGTTTTATCTTGGGTGTGTAAATAGTGCTTGACTCACAGGAGAGAGTCCCCTTTCTGTTGCATAATACAAAGAAAAATAGCTTAATAGTCGGCTGAAACTTCATCCAGAAATGAGGACAAATGAGACTTCGTCCAAAAATGAAACCTCTGAGATAAGAGCTAACATTTATTGAGCACTTTCTCTGTGCCAGGCACTGTTTTAAGAGCTTTCCGTATATTCGTTTAATCCTTAAAGAACCCATAAGGGGATACGATTATGATACTAGTATGTTCTTTCCTAGACGCCTGCTTAGCTCATCTCCTACCTCCTTCAGGCCTTTACCGTAATATCACCTCGCAGAGGCCTTCCCTGCCCACCTATTTCAATTTTTACCTCTTGCACCTTCCCTACCTCCCTTCCCTGTTTAATTTTTCTCCTAAGCACTTACTGACTTCTAACCAACTCTATATTTTACTACTTAAGATTTTCAGAGAGGCAGAAAGTATGGTGCTAAAAGCATGAACTCTAGAGCCACACTGGCCTGGGTTTGTGAGTTCTGCAACTTGCTAGCTGTGTGACTTTAGACAAGTTGCCTAATCTATCTGTGCTGCAACCGCCTCAAACAGAAAATGGGGACGTAACAGGATGTACCTGACAGAGTCTTGAGAGGACTAACTTCATTGGTGGGGGTTTTAGTTTGTTTTTTAATTGATTTGAGAAAGAGGGAGACAGAGAAACAGGGATTGGTGATCGGTTACCTCCCATATGCACCGAACCCTCAACCCGGATATGGGCCCTGATCCAGAATTGAGGTGTCCTGGACAAAGCTCTAACCAACTAAGCCACACCTGCCAAGGCTAAATTCATTAGCTTTTTATTTTTATTTATTTATTTTTTAAATGTATTTTTATTGATTTCAGAGAGGAAGGGAGGAGAGAGAGAGAGAAAAACATCAATGATGAGAGAGAATCATTGATTGGCCGACTCCTGCACACCCCACACTGGGGATTGAGCCCACAACCCAGGCATGTGCCTTTGACCGGAATCGAACCTGGGACCTTTCGGTCCGCAGACCAACGCTCTATCCACTGAGCCAAGCCGGCCAGGGCTCATTAGCTTTTTAAAGTACTTAGAGCAGTGCCTGGCACAGAGTGACTGCTGGACTGGGTGATTGTTAAGTAAGAGTATTTCTTGTATTTACTTTGTCTGCTGCCCTCACTGGAGGCTAGGCAGGGATTTCGTCTGATGTGCTATCCCTACTGCTTAGAACATTTTAGAGATGAAAAAACTGAGGTGCACAGATGTTTGTCTTTTCCTCTTGATAATCAGGCTCTACTCCAGACCAAGTAGATCAGAAACTCTGAGGGTGGGGCCCAGGCATCTGTATTTTCTTATTTTAAATTTTTTAATTGTGGTGGAATATGCATAAAGTAAAATGCACCATCATAACAATTTTTAAAGTTTGTTGTTGTTGTTGTTGTTGTTGTTGTTGTTAATCCTCATGCTAGGACACTTTTCCATTGATTTTTAGAGAGTGGGAGGGAGGGGGAGAGACTGAGAGAGAGAAACATCGATGTGAGAGAGACACGTGGATTGATTGCCTCCTGCATGGGGCCCCCTAGGGTGCCTTGGATCAGCCTGCAAACCGAGGTATGTGCTCTTGACCAGAATCAAACCGGGACCCTTCAGTCCGCAGGCCAGCACTCTATCCACTGGGCCCAACTGGTGAGGGCCATGACCATTTTTAAGTCTACCGTTCAGTAGTGTTAATTACATTCACCTTGTTGTGCAACCAATCCCCAGAACTGTTTTCATCTTGCAAAACTGGAACTCTATACCCATTCACCAACTCCCCCTCCCCCTTCTCCCAGTCCCTGATGTAAGCACATAGCTGCTTTGCCCAGTGGTGGAGCTGGAATATGAATCCAGGTAGAATATAATATGTGAGCAAATGAATGAAGGAAGGAACAATTAAACCTTGCAGCTGGGCCCAACCGGCATGGCTCAGTGGTTGAGCGTCGACCAATGAACCAGGAGGTCACGGAGATTCCTGGTCACGTGGCACATGCTCGGATAGCGGGTTCGACCTCTAGTGGCGGGGCATGCTGGAGGCAGACGATCACTGATTTCCTCTCATCATTGATGTTTCTATCTCTCTCTCTCTCCCTCTTTCTTCTTCTCTGCAATCAATAAAAAGATATTTTGAAAAAATCCTAGAAACAAACAAACAAAAACACCCCTTGCATTGTCAGGGAGGATTGTAAGCAGCCCGGGAATGCGGGGGCTGAAATGGCCTCCGCTGGCCCCGGCTCAACCACCCGCCCTCCCCGCTGCCTGCAGCTTCGGCCACCTTCGAGGACTTCCAGATCCGCCCGCACGCACTCACGGTGCACTCCTACCGAGCGCCCGCCTTCTGCGACCACTGCGGGGAGATGCTCTTCGGGCTGGTGCGGCAGGGCCTCAAGTGTGATGGTGAGAGGCGGGGCCGGGGGCGGGGCTTGGAGCGCATGCAAGGGGGCGGGGCTTGGGGCGGGGCTCGGAAGGAGAGGTCGGGCTGGAGACTGAGCCGGGGGCGGGGCCTTGGGCGGAGCGCAGGCTAGGGGGCGGGGCTTGGGGCGGGGCTCGGAGGGAGAGATCCGGGCTGGAGACGGAGCTGGGGGAGGGGCCGGAGGTGAGGACAAGGGGCGGGGCTTGGGTGGAGGGTGGGGCTCGGCTGGGATGGGGGATAAAAAGGGGCGTTCACAGGGGAAAGGGCGGAGCCTGTACCAAAGAGGGATGGACGGGAAGACAGCCAGCAGGGACTTTTGGAAGGAAGGAGTTTACAGGATTGTGCGGGCGGGCGGGCTGGCCAACTCTTAATCCGTAGGGCAGCCAGCCGGTCAGCAAGGGCAGCTGGAACTCAGACAGGAGCTAAAGCTGCCATGCACAGGCAGAAGTTCTCCATCTGGGACGTCTCAACTCGGCTTTTTAAACCTTTCAACTGACTGCAGCGGGCCCACCCAGATGAACTAGGCTAATCTTTCTCACTAAAAGTCCGCTGACTGTGGACTGGAATCACATCTATCAAATACGACACAGCAACACCTCGATGAGTGTTTGCATAATGGGGGGTGCTAACCCAGCCAAGTTGACTCGTGAAGCTGGCCACCGGAGTCCACCCCTGTCCACTTGGCACCTCAGTCTGCCAGGGCTGCCATAACAAAATACCTCAGGCCGGTGGCTTAGACAACACACGTGCGTTTCTCGCAGCTCCAGAGCTGGAAAATTTAAGATCAAGGTTCCGACGGGGCTTGTTTCCCGGCAAGGACTCTCTTCTTAGCTTGCCGATGGCTGCCATCTCACCATGTGCTCGAAAAGTGTGTGAAGAGGTTCAGTTCTGAAGTGTCTTCCTTTATAGAAGGGCCCCAGTCTCATGGAGTCAGGGCCCCACCCTTATGACCTCATTTCACCTCACGGCCCATCTCCAGATGCAGCTACAGTGCAGGTTAGGGCTTCAACATGTAAACTAGGGGTGGGGACACACAAGCATTCAGTCTGCGACAAGCACCGTACACATCTCCTTAAACCATACTTTAAAAAAAAGGAACACAATGTTCCTTTAGCCAAGATGTCTCAAGGTCACGCCCAAATGTCAGGATCAGCAGGTCCCTGCCATCCTGGATGCTTCTGAGTGAGAATGTGGAGGTCTTGCCCTCCTGCAACTGAAGCCCACACCTCCCGCCTTGGCTCTGCTCACACAGAAGATGGGGACCGTCCACTCTGCGGTGAGGACCTGCGGCTCCGTTCAGCGTGCCAGCTTCGTGCCAGCGTGCCATGCTCACATGGAAATCCAGAGTCTTTGATAACCTGTGGTCCAGGTGACCAGCAGCATCGACTACGATTGTTATCATGTAGCCCTAAATACATTGTGGCATTATTTAAGGACCTGGACCAACAGCCACAGTGGGCCTGCAGAAAATGGACTCAGTGCTTCAAAGCTGCTATCAATATCCCATCATCCACACATCACATCCAACTCCTCATGTCTTGGCATATGTAACCTTCGTCATGGCGCAACCCTGGTGTCATCAGATTGTGGGGGGGTTGGGGAGGGTAGGCAGGGCTGTTGTTGTTTTCGGTCATCAGATTCTAATGGGCAATCATAGCATGGACTTCCGTGACCCAGCTTCACAGATGGCGGTCCGAGTTCCTATGGTTCCAGAAGAGGCCAAATGACCGTAGTAAATGCCACTGACATTGGACTATACCGCGGCACTCACACTGGGAGTCATGAGTGAGGTTCTGAAATTCCGCTCAGCGATCGCAAGGCCCAAACCGGGAGGTGGAACCTGTAGGCGAAGGCCATTGCCATCCTAGCTCTTCTCGTCGGGCCAACAATGTTCCATGCGCCTGTGCAGCGGGGCCGCACGAGTCCCAGGCAGTGCCTGGATGGATGGATGGATGGATGGATGGATGGATGGATGGGGAGTCGCTGAGCTGGCAGGTCTGCACAGGCAGCCCACCAGGAGACAGGCTTAGCGGAGCACCTGCAAGAAACTCCCAGGAGCTGGAGGGACAGTGTTCAGAACAGCCAGCCATCGGAGTCACGTGGGATCGCCGGAGATGGATGGGAGCGAGGGTTCAGGAAGCCCGGTGGAAACCACAAAGCTGGGCCTGATGCTTTCATGGACGACGATTTAAAAAAAATTTTTTTTTGAAAGAAAAAACAATAACACAGTCATGCTTCCACCTGATAGGATACCAACATCCTGGGTACGACCGAAAACATGCTGACCCTTTATTCCCCTGAAGACGGCGTGTGTCCTTGAGACCCTGTGATGGAACCGCCGTGATGTACAGCCAATTATCATCAGCATTTTATGTTAGGTGACAAGGGGATAGGAGAGGGAAGAAAACACAAGGATTTGACGTACACACACATTCATCAAAGAAGGAGGAAACGCTAGCGATGCTGGCTCCCGTTTCTGCAGCGGGTCGCACCGGGTGGCTTCCTTCCACTCCCCAGTCGGCGCGCTCTCTGCCCTGAGCCAGCACCTCACCTGCTCGCGGTGCTTTGCCTGGTGGAATGGCCCAAACCTTCGTTTCTGGACGCTCTGGGGCTGTGCCGCCTGAATTGGGTTTTTGTAGATTCCCATAGACTTTAATTACTCACGGAGCGTCCTGAGGGATGTACAGTGCTCCAGATCTGAAGGAAAGGAGAAGGGGGGTGGGGGGAGTGGAACCCCAGGGCAGTGGAGGCTGCGTCTCTGACCGTTTGGCGCCCCCCGCAGGCTGCGGACTGAACTACCACAAGCGCTGCGCCTTCAGCATCCCCAACAACTGCAGCGGGGCCCGCAAGCGGCGCCTGTCATCCACGTCTCTGGCCAGTGGCCATTCGCTGCGCCTCAGTACCTCGGACTCCCTGCCCTGCACGGCGGATGAGCTGGTGAGGGGCGGGGGAGTGGGCAGGTGGGTGGCTGGGGAGGTGACAAGGCCCGGGTGGGCGTACCGTAGGGCAACGCACTGATGTGTCGCGTCCGCTCTCGCTGACCCCTAGAGCCGCAGCACCACTGAGCTCCTGCCTCGCCGCCCGCCCTCGTCCTCCTCCTCGTCCGCCTCCTCCTACACCGGCCGCCCCATCGAGCTGGACAAGATGCTGCTCTCCAAGGTCAAGGTGCCGCATACCTTCCTCATCCACAGCTACACGCGGCCCACTGTCTGCCAGGCTTGCAAGAAACTTCTCAAGGGCCTCTTCCGCCAGGGCCTGCAGTGCAAAGGTCAGGGGGTAGGGGGCATGGAGGGGGGCACAGACAGGGTCGGGGGCACAGACAGGGTCGGGACCCCGCCCCACACACACTCAGAAGCTTGGGATCTCAGTTGGGCTTGTGGCAGAACACACGAGGCCTGCCCTGAACCTGTGGCATTCTGGACCCTAGAACCTGGGAGTCCTAGGACCTTAGAAATCTAGACTCATAAGACAGCATGGGATTCTAAAAACTATAGGACTTGAGAATTCTAGAATCAGAGGACCTTAGAAACCTAGGATTCAAGAATTCTGGGTCGTAGGATTCAGCTAAAACAACCACAGAATTTTAGCTATATCCTAGAACTGCCAAATTGTAGATTCTCAAAAGATTAGAACTTTAGAACCATAGGATTTGAGAATAATAGAGCCCTACAAACATCAAGTTTGAGTCCTAGAAGTAGAACCATGGAATCTTAGGGTTCTAGAACTCTGGAATGTTGTGATCAATGGCTGGAATACCAGAAATCTAGATAGGTAGAAACTTAGAGCCACCCAATTCTAAAATTCACTGGAACAGTCAAATGCTAGAATCTTCGATGCCGAGAGCTGAAGAACAGTAGTCACATTAAGTTCTAGATTACAGCCGTGGGCAAACTACGGCCCGTTTGAAATGAATAAAACTAAAAAAAAAAAAAAGACCGTACCCTTTTATGTAATGATGTTTACTTTGAATTTATATTAGTTCACACAAACATTCCATCCATGCTTTTGTTCCGGCCCTCCGGTCCAGTTTAAGAACCCATTGTGGCCCTCGAGTCAAAAAGTTTGCCCACCCCTGTTCTAGAAACTTGGATGTACAGAAACCTTGGAACCATCAGCTTCTGGAGACCTAGAAACCCAGAATTGTAGAACTCAAGTCACTGTAAAACCTTGGACATCAAGGGGTCATAGTAATCTAGAACCAGAGGACCAGAGATGTGTGTTGAGTTCTAGAAACTTGGACATTGAACTCGGCGGGGGGAGGGGGAGGTGGTGTCTTAGAAATCTAGAATATAGAACCTTAGAAAAATGGGTTTTTACCACATTCTAGAACCTCTGACGTACGGCACCCTAGAACCTCACACTGATCACACTCTAGCAGTGGTTCTCAACCTTCCTAATGCTGCGACCCTTTAATACAGTTCCTCATGTTGTGGTGAACCCCAACCATACAATTATTTTCGTGGCTACTTCATCACTGTAATGTTGCTACTGTTATGAATCGTCATGTAAATAGCTGATCTGCAGGATGTATTCTCATTGTTCGCGACCCACAGGTTGAGAACCGCTGCAGAGCCATGGTTCTCAACCAAGAACAGTTCTGCCCGCCCCCTCCCCACAGGGAGGTTGGGAGGCATTTTGTTTATCACACAGGGATGGTGCAACTGTTATCTGGTGGGGAGGAGTCGGGGTGCTGCTAAACTCCTGTGATGCACAGCACAGCCCCCCACAACAAGAAACTAGCCAGCCCCAAATGTTCATAGTGCCAAAGGCTGAGAAACCCTGCCCTCAAGTGTTCACAGTCTAGAATCACAGGACGTTAGATCCTGCTGCATTCCAGAATTTTACAAGTCTGGGGTAATGGGTATTTATACATTGTTTGAACCTCGAATGCTTAGAGCCACAGCACTTCATCTGCACACACACCCCCCACCCCACCCCCACCCCCGGTTTACTCTTCGTCTGTCCATAGTTGGAGAAACTCGCTCAAAAGGGGGCCAGCCATGGAAGGGCCAGCCAGTTTCCTGCCCCCCCATGGCAAGAGTAAAGACTCTTTTGAGACTGGTGGTTGGGGGTCAAACTCAACCCTTCCAGGTGACCTCTCTTCCCTCTCCCTCCCGCTTCCTTGTTCCCTGTCCTCCTCCCAGACTGCAAGTTTAACTGCCACAAACGCTGCGCCACCCGCGTCCCCAACGACTGCCTGGGAGAGGCGCTCATCAATGGAGGTAAGAGGCTGTGGGCTGAGCCAGCGGGAGCTGGGGGCCCGGCTGGGTGGAGGCCCCTCTGACGCCCTGTCCCCCTCAGATGTGCCGATGGAGGAGGCCACCGATTTCAGCGAGGCTGACAAGAGCGCCCTCATGGATGAGTCCGACGACTCCGGGATCATCCCAGGCTCCCACTCGGAAAATGCCCTCCACGCCAGTGAGGAGGAGGAGGCCGAGGGAGGCAAGGCCCAGAGGTACCCCGGGCACCCCACTGGGATGCCCTTCCCCGTCCCTACAATGGGTTACCCTCACCCCCTACTTGAACATTACCCAGGTTCCTGAGGCAAATCTTCTCAAGTACCCACACTTCATTTTCCAACTGAACACTTTTTCCTGGTTTACATTTTTAAAAAATATTATTTACTTAAAAAATATATATTTTTATTGATTTCAGAGAGGAAGGGAGAAGGAGAGAGAGATAGAAACATCAATGAAGAGAGAGAATCATCGATCGGCTGCCTCCCTCACACCCCACACTGGGGATCCAGCCCGCAACCTGAGCATGTGCCCTGACTGGGAATCGAACCATGACCTCCTGGTTCATAGGTCGACACTCCACCACTGGGCCACGCTGGCTGGGCCTGATTTACATTTTTAAAAAGTTTTCATGGAAGCATGTTTTTTGTTATTTTTAAAAATATATATTTTATTGATTTTTTACAGAGAGGAAGGGAGAGGGAGAGAGAGTTTGAAACATCGATGAGAGAGAAACATCGATCAGCTGCCTCCTGCACACTCCCCACTGGGGATGTGCCCGCAACCAAGGTACATGCCCTTGACCGGAATCGAACCTGGGACCCTTCAGTCCGCAGGCCGACGCTCTATCCACTGAGCCAAACCGATTAGGGCTATTTTTTTTTAAATATATTTTTATTGATTTCAGAGAGGAAGGGAGAGGGAGAGAGAGATAGAAACATCAATGATGAGAGGGAACCATTGACCGGCTGCCTCCCGCATGCCCTCCACTGGGCATGGAGCCCACAACCCGGGCATGTGCCTCTGACTGGAATGGAACCCGGGACCCCTGAGTCCTCAGGCCGACGCTCTATCCACTGAGCCAAACCGGCCAGGGCAGAAGCATGTTTTAATTTACGTTATATTTGGAACTGGTGACACAGCCATTGAAATCCTCCCACTCCCTGCCTCCCAGCTGCCCCGCTCCTCCCCCTGGAGGGTGCCAGTGGGGTAGTTTCTGGTGGGCCCTTCCAGAAACAATCTGTATTGCAACTGACAGTGCAGTGTAGGAAGAACATGAACTCTGCAGCCAGACTGCTGTGAGGCCTTGGGCAAGAGATTAACCTCTCTGAGCCTCAGTGTCCGCATCAGAGAGGTTGAGTCCCTTGCCCAGGGGCACACACCTGGCTGCCAGACCCCTGGGCTCAGTAGTAATTAGCACTTCAAGGCCCACCGTGTGCCAAGCACTGTGCTCAGCTCCTTAGGAAGGTGTTCACTCCTCAGCACCCCTTTGGGGGGAGACATTAAGGCATGAAGAGTTGGGTAATTTACCAGGCAGCCTGAGTTTGGAACCCAGCCTTTCAGTAACAGCCTCCTTCCTCATTATGGGAAATCTATAAAACAGGGGGGAAAGTGTGCCCTCCCCCCAATCAGCTCCCAAGCTGTCCAGAGATGCCCCTTCGGTGATTTTCTTCTTGTAGTAACCTCCTGCCCCTTCTCCTCCCCCCTCAGCTCCCTAGGGTACATCCCCCTAATGAGGGTGGTGCAGTCAGTGCGACACACGACACGGAAATCCAGCAGCACGCTGCACGAGGGCTGGGTGGTTCATTACAGCAACAAGGACACGCTGGTGAGTGGGCGGGGCGGGGCCAAGAGGGCGGAGCCAGAGCTGGAGGCGGGGCCGGGAGGGGTCGGGTGAGAGGTGGGGCAGGGGCGGGGCATGAGTCAGGGGCGTGGCTAAGGCGGGCTCGGGGGCGGGGATAGTCTTGGGGGCGGGGTTTGGCTGGTGGAAGGTAGGAACCCTAGCCACACCCTCACCTCTCAAACCCCTCTCCCTACAGAGGAAGCGGCACTATTGGCGCCTGGACAGCAAGTGCATCACACTCTTCCAGAACAACACGACCAACAGATACTACAAGGTGGGCCAGAATTCGGAGATTATGTCCCTACAAGAAGCAAGGCGCTTCGGGCCGGGCATGTGCTAAGCTCCCCGTAATTATGAACTTGTTATCCTTATTACATTATATTTAATTTATTGAATTATTTATATTCATCACCACAGGCCCTGTCAACTTCCTTCTCGATCTCCTGTCTCATTCCATTTCTCTCCCATCCACTCTTTTTAAAATTTATTTGTTATTTTTTTATTGATTGATTTGAGAGAGAGAGAGAAACATCAGTTTGTTGTTCAGTTACTTATGCATTCATTGGATGCTTCTTGTATGTGCCTTGACTAGGGGTCAAACGAATGGGGACGATGCTCTAACCAACTGAGCTACCCAGCCAGGGCTCTCCCTCCACGCTTTTTTTTTTTTTTTTTTTTTAATCCTTACCTGAGGATATTTTTCCATTGATTTTTATTTGTATTTATATATTAATTTTAAAAATATTTTTATTGATTTCAGAGAGGAAGGGAAAGGGAGAGAGAGAGAGACAGAAACACCAATGATGGGAGAGAATCATTGATTGGCTGCCTCCTGCACACCCCACACAGGGATCGAGCCCGCAACCCAGCATGTGCCCTGACTGGGAATTGAACCATGACCTCCTGGTTCATAGGGTGATGCTCAACCACTGAGCCCTGCCAGCTGGGCTCCACTGATTTTTAGAGAGAGGAGAAAAGAGGAAGGGAGGGAGGAGGGGAGAGAGAGAGAAAAACATCAATGTGAGAGAGACACATTAATTAGTTGCCTCCCAACCCAGGCTGGGGATTGAGCCTGCAACCAAGGCACATGCCCTTAACTGGGAATCGGATCCATGACCCTTTAGTCTGCAGGCTAACGCTCTAACCACTGAGCAGCAGGCTAGGGCTCCCATCCACTCCTGACACACAGCCAGAGAGGTAGCTCTAAACCCTTCCATGGCTCCCAGGGCCCTGGAGACAGAGCCTGGGCTCCTCCCTGTGGCCCATGAGGCCATGTGTGGCCTGGCCTTAACTCATTTCCTTCATTTATTCATCAAATACGGCATCCCTACTGTGTGCCAGGCACCATCCATGAGATGGGGATATGGCCTTCCCCACCTCAGGCCTTTGCACGTGCTGTGTCCACCGGTCCTCTAGCAGCCGGCCTCTTCTCTCCTTTCTGGTCTCTGCTTCGGTGTAAGTCCCACCCGGCACCTGTCCTGACCGCTCCATGGCAACCAGCTCACCGCTGACCCTGGACTCTGTGTGCACGGTGAGCGGGGAGCTCCAGGGTCTGCCAGGTGAGCTCACCCGTGCCGGCTCTGTGTCCTCCCAGGAAATCCCGCTGTCGGAGATCCTCACCGTGGAGCCCGCCCAGAACTTCAGCCTCGTGCCACCAGGCACCAACCCACACTGCTTCGAGATCGTCACTGCCAATGCCACCTACTTCGTGGGCGAGACGCCGGGTGGAGCCCCAGGCGGGCCCAGTGGACAGGGGGCCGAGGCCGCCCGGGGCTGGGAAACGGCCATCCGCCAGGCCCTGATGCCTGTCATCCTCCAGGATGCGCCCAGCGCCCCAGGCCACGTGCCCCACAGTAAGCCCCCTGTCCGAGAGGACGGGTCGGGGAGGGCTGGCGTGGGGTCCGGGCGAGGGAAGAGCCAGGGGAAGGCAGGGAGTGGCACAGGATACATGTGGCTTCTGGACTCAGAGGCCTGGGCCCAAACCTTCACGAAGGCCTGCACTTGGTGGGTGGCTTCGGGCGTGTCACTTTCTCTTTCTGAGTTTTGTCGGGTGGTGACAACTTCTCCGAATTGTGAGTTTAGACTTTTTTATTTAAAATATGTTTTTAATGGTTTTGAGAGAGAGAGGAAGGGAGACAGAGATAGAAACATCAAGGATGAGAGAGAACCATCAATTGGCTGCCTTCTGCACACCCCCCACTGGGGATCGAGCCCGCAACCTGGGCATGCGCCCCTGACTGGAATCGAACCCAGGACCTCCTTTTTCCCGGGTCGACACTCAACCACTGAGCCACACCAGCTGGGCGAGTTTAGACTTTTTAATTCATACATTTACTGAATGCCCCCTCTGCCTGCCTCTGCTGGATAGTGTTGGGGACACAGCTGTGACCAGGCCAGCCCAGCCCCTGCCCTCACGGGGGAGATGGAGCTGCCTGTAGGTGTGATGCCTCATAGTGAGCAGCAGGGCTGGGATATGGGAACCAGAGGGCTGCAGAGGGCCAGACTGAGTATCCAGAAGGGCTTCCTGGAGGAGGCAACATCTGGGCTGAGACCTGGAAGCTGAGGAGGGGCGAGATAGGGGAAAGCAAATGGGAAATGATGCCGGGCAGAGGCGAAGGATGATCAGAGAGTGCCAGGTGGCCAGCCTTCAGAGCTTATAATCCATTGTGGGTGGCAGACATTAATCAGATCATCTGGTGCAATGACAGCTGAGACACAGAACACGCGCTAGAGTCATCGGCCCCAGTAGTGAGCCTGAGACTGAAAGATGAGGAGGATTTTAAAAAATGTTTTTAGCCCTGGCTGGTTTGGCTCAGTGGATAGAGCGTTGGCCTGCAGACTGAAGGGTCCCGGGTTCGATTCTGATCAAGGGCACATGCTCGGGTTGCGGGCTCAACCCCCAGTAGGGGGCATGCAGGAGGCAGCCAATCAATGATTCTGATCATTGATGTTTCTATCTCTCCCTCTCCTTCTCCCTCTCTGAAATCAATAAAAGAATTAAAAAATACATAGTTCTCTCTGTCTTTCCCTCTCTCTTCCACTCTCTCTAAAAATCAATGGAAAATATCCTTGGGTGAGGATTAAAAACGTTTTTATTGATTTTACAGGGAATGGAAGGGAGAAGGAGAGGGAGAGAGAGAGAAACATCAATTGATTGCCTCCCGTATGCACCTTGATCAGGGATCGAACCCGTATGTGCCCTGACTGATAATTGACCTTTCGGTGCATGGACGATGCTCAACCCACTGAGCCACACCGGCCAGGGCAGGAAGAGGGTTTTTAAATTAAGTCCATAACAAGGGAAAGGGGGCATTCCTGGCAGAGGGAACAGCACGTGCGAAGGCCTGGAGACAGGACAGAACGTGCTATATCTGAGGCTCAGCAAGGAGACCAGTGTGGTGGGGACACACAGCAGCATAGTAGGGCTTCAAGTCAAAGAGGTAGATGAGGGACCAGACCCTGCCTGAAAGGCCATGAAAGGTGCCTGGGCTTCTCCTGCGGGTACTGGGGAGCCAGGGCAGGTCCCAGCAGGGGATGGACAGGGTCAGGTGTGTGCTTCGGCAAGATCCCTCCGGCTTCCCTGTGGAGGGTGGATAGGAGAGGGCAGGGCTGGGGCAGGGAGGTGAGGGGAGAGACATTGAAATGGCAGAAGGACCAGGACTTTGGAAATGTCTGGTCTCGTTGGGCGTGTCACTTGTGGGCAGGGGGGCAAGTTCAGGGGAAGATGCTGGAGTCCGTTTGGACTTTCCCCCGGAGCCTCAGTTTCCTCCTCTATAAAATGGGACCGGCAGGCCTTGCGTGGCGCTGAGATCACAGGGCGAAATGCTCAGCGAAATCATTCATGACATCACTTCTCCCTCCAGCCCTCAGCACATGGCACTCACCCGGCCCTCTGGCCCTGGGAGGCAGGTCCTCATCTTATACCCATTCTCCAGATGAGGAGACTGAGGCTCGCATTGGACAAGTCAGTAGCCTGACGTTGCGCCTTGGACGCCTGGATTCGGACCTGGGTGGTCTGGCTCCAGGGGCTGCCTTTGGAGTTATGGAAGAATGGAATCCTGAGCCCGGGGTCCCCTCACCTCCGCCTCTCCCCTCCTCTCTCCCCCCAGGACAAGCTTCTCTGAGCATCTCCGTGTCCAACAGTCAGATCCAAGAGAATGTGGTGAGACCCCTGCCCACACCCCCGGACCCCAAGGATGTCTTCCCTGTCGCATACTCCCCCCTTCTCCCACCCTCCCCGATCTCCTCGAGCCCCATCTCCATTTGCAGCCCTGACCCCCCTGTCCCGCCCTGCAGGACATCGCCACTGTCTACCAGATCTTCCCGGACGAGGTACTGGGCTCGGGGCAATTCGGAGTGGTCTATGGCGGTAAGGACACTTCCGTGCTTCCCCAGAGGGTCCTGGGGGTTTCTGGGCTCCAGACCGTCCCGTCCGATGGGCCCGTGTCACCTCCTGTTCTGGTTGATTAGGAAGCTAGATCCTGAGGACAGAGTCACGGGTCTCCTTTTCCACCGGGAAACGCCAGTGCGCTTTCTCCTGGTCTGAACGGGGAAGACAGTCCTGTGCTCTGACTGGCTGCAGAGCTAGAGCCTAGATTCTACCCGGCCCTGGCCGGTTTGGCTCAGTGCGTAGAGCGTCGGTCTGCGGACTGAAGGGTCCCAGGTTCGATTCCGGCCAAGAGCACATGCCTGGGTTGCGGGCTAGATCCCCAGTAAGGGGCGTGCAGGAGGCAGCTGATCAATGATTCTCTCTCATCATGGATGTTTCAATCTCTCTCTATCCCTCTCCCTTCCTCTCTAAAATCAATAAAAATATATTTTAAAAAAATAGATTCTACATTGATTGGCTGCCTTCTGCAACCCCTCTCCAGGGGTCAACCCTGCAAACCGGGCGTGTGCCTGGCCAGGAATCGATAGATTGGCAACCTCCTGTGCACAGGACTGCTCCTCGCAACCAACGGAGCCGCAGCCGCACGGGCCAGGGCTAGACCTAGATTCTGATTGGTTGTCAATCTAGTTTCCCATGTAATAGAGTCCCCTCCTTAGAAACCTGTCATTACCTTCCTTCATTCCACGTTCATTCCCAAGGGCCCCCCCGCCCCTTACACCTCCCCTAGGGGTCCCTCAGAGCCACCTCCATGGCCTTCCATCCCCTCCGCCGAGTGCTGGGTGTGTCTCTGTGGGTGGGGCGGGGCCCCTCCTGCCAGGACTGCAAGGTCCTGCTCCCCTCATCCTCCACCTCCCTCCCTCCATGCCCAGGAAAGCACCGGAAGACCGGCCGGGACGTGGCGGTCAAGGTCATCGACAAGCTGCGCTTCCCCACCAAGCAGGAGAGCCAGCTCCGGAACGAAGTGGCCATTCTGCAGGTGACCGCCGGGGCCTGGGGTCCAGCGCTTCCCCCCCCAGGAAGGTGCTTCCTCCTCACTTCCTCCTTCCAGGGGCCAACCGGCCGGTCGGGGGGTAGTCAGGGAAGGCTTCCTGGAGGAGGGCATATGCGTGTTGAGACTGAGGGGTGGACCAGGTGTTCTGAGCAGAGGCCCAGCCTGTGCACAGGTCTGGAGGCGAGAGGCAGCGTGACATCTTCCAGGCACGTGAAGGTGTCTGGGGTTATTAGGTGGCTCATGGGGTGGGCGGTGAGGCAGGGAGGCAGCTGGGTCACATACTGTGGGCTTCTCCTAACGCGGCGGTTCTCAACCTGTGGGTCGCGACCCCTTTGGCGGTCAAACGGCCCTTTCACAGGGGTCGCCTAAGACCATCCTGCATATCAGATATTTACATGACGATTCATAACAGTAGCAGCATTACAGTTGGGAAGTAGCAATGAAAATAATTTTATGGTTGGGTCACAACATGAGGAACTGTATTTAAAGGGCCAGAAGGTTGAGAACCACTGACCTAAGGGGACTGGGAGCCATGGAAGCATCTCCAGCAAGTCAGGGGCAGAGGCAGGGTGGGCGGAAAGGGGCGGGACTAGAGCCCAAGGAGGAGGCTGGGTGGGGACCTGGGTGGGGGAGATGGGCTCAGGCCAGGCCAGAGCTGGGGGAAGAGGGAGGAGGCACAGATTTAAAAGACAGATATACAGAGATTCTTCCCATTTCTCCACACTCCGCCTGCCTCCCTCCCACCACCCCGGCCTTCACCAGAATTGTGTGATGTAAAGTGCGATCCTTCCGGACACCTGGGGGTGCAGACGGGCCGTTCAGACTGGGCCCCTGGGAAGCCCCTCCCCTCCCCCAGCGACACCCCCAGGGGACGAGCTGCTGTTCAGGCACATCCTTCCTCTTGTTTGTCATCCCTCTGCTCCCGTAACTTGTCCTCTGGGGTCCCAGTTCAGGGGTGACCTGGGCCCTGACCCCCCACGCCCTCCCTCCCACTCCAGAGTCTGCGGCACCCGGGGATCGTGAACCTGGAGTGCATGTTCGAGACGCCCGAGAAGGTGTTCGTGGTGATGGAGAAGCTGCATGGGGACATGCTGGAGATGATCCTCTCCAGCGAGAAGGGCCGGCTGCCCGAGCGCCTCACCAAGTTCCTCATCACCCAGGTGCGCCCACCCTGCCCCTGCCACCTCCCTGCGTGGCTCCCACCCGCCCTGGGGCAGCCGTCCCCTGGGAGAGGCCCCCTGTGCCCAGAAGGTCGGGCAGACACCGGGCGGGAGTCACAATAGTGGATAATAGAAAACTATAACAGACTAATCATAACAACGGGAAAAATAGCGGAAATAATAATCTATAATAATAAAAGTATAATATGCAAATTGACCAAACAACTGAACGACAGAACGACCGTCCGGATGACCTTCCGGACAACCACGCTATGACATGCACTGGCACCAGGCCAGCCAAGGCGGGTGCGATTGGCCAGGGGGGCCCTGCCATCGCCCCAGAGAGGGAGGCCCAGGCCATCCTCTGTGTGGCAGTCGATCATGGAGGCCTGGTCCAGGGGACTTACCTGAGGGATCCCGAATTGCGAGAGGGGAGAGGGCACAGGCCGGGCTAAGGCGCACTGGACCTCTAGCTGTAAAGTAACAGAGTAAACATAGCACAGACCATAGAGCAAGCATAGAAACATAATAGGAAATAAGGAGAAAATAGTAGTCATCGTAAGAGTTGTTACCACAGTCATGCCCCCCATAGCGACGTGTCCGTCATCAGTGGACCACATACACGACCGGGGTCCCATGAGATGGCAATGGGGCTGAAAGGGTCCTACTGCGAGTGACATAATGTCGTAGCGCCATGCAGTACCTCGTGTGTGGGCAGGGCTGGTCGTATGAAGGCACAGCACCTGCAGTCATGTATACCGCATAAGGCGATATTGTTACTGGTTTATGTGCTTACTATGCTACACTTTTTATCATTATTTTAGAGTGCACTTTTTCCTCTTTCTACTTATAAAAAAAGTGTGCTGTGAAACAGTCCGCCGTGTTACCCAGGCAACAGCCTCATACATCTCATGTTTACCACGTCTTTTCAGCACATCGTTTTGTTTGTTTGTTTTAATATATTTTATTGATTTTTTACAGAGAGGAAGGGAGAGGGATAGAGAGTTAGAAACATCAGTGAGAGAGAAACAGCGATCAGCTGCCTCCTGCACACTCCCTACTGGGGATGCGCCCGCAACCCAGGTACATGCCCTTGACTGGAATCGAACCTAGGACCCTTCAGTCCACAGGCCGACGCTCTATCCCAGTGATGGCGAACCTTTTGAGCTGGCGTGTCAGCATTTTGAAAAACCCTAACTTAACTCTGGTGCCGTGTCACATATAGAAAATTTTTTCATATTTGCAACCATAGTAAAACAAAGACTTATATTTTTGACTAGGGGCCCGGTGCACGAAATTCGTGCACTGGGTGTGTGTGTGTGGGGGAGTGTCCCTCAGCCCAGCCTGCCCCCTCTCACATACTGGGAGCCCTCAGGCGTTGACCCCCATCACCCTCCAATCGCAGGATCGGCCCCTTGCCCAGGCCTGACGCCTCTGGCCTAGGCGTCCGGCCCGGGCAGCGGGGACCTGCAGTGGCAGCGGGGGGGGGGGGGGGGGGGGTGCTGCGATCGGCAGGCCCCGCCCCTGCCCCTGCAGGATGCCTCTGGCTGAGGCGTCTGGCCCGGGCAGCGGGGACCTGCAGCTGCAGCGGCCCAGGCAAGGGACCCCTAGCTCCTGGGACTGCCAGCTTCGACCGTGCCCAGCTCCCATAGCTGGCTCCACCCCTACTTCCTGCTATCACTGGCCAGGGCGGCAAAGGCGCCTGATTCTCCGATCATGGCTGGGGGGCAGGGCCGCCTTTGCCCTGCCCCCCAGCTCTTAGCTCCCCCCTGGGTTTCCCGTCACTGTCAGTGGCAGGGGGCTTCTTCCTGCTTTCCTTTTCGCCTCCCTGCATTGTGCCTACATATGCAAATTAACCACCATCTTGTTGGCAGTTAACTGCCAATCTTAGTTGGCAGTTAATTTGCATATAGCCCTGATTAGCCAATGAAAAGGGTAGCTCGTACGCCAATTACCATTTTTCTCTTTTATTAGTGTTGATATTTATTTTATATATTTAAATGCCATTTAACAAAGAAAAATCAACCAAAAAAATGAGTTCATAGGCTCGCCATCACTGCTATCCACTGAGCCAAACCAGCCAGGGCCATGTCGCTTGTTTTTACTTTCCCACGATTACAAGCAGTATTCTGTGAACATCCATCTACAAACAGTACCGGTTTCTGGCGGGAGAATTTCGGTAGAACACGCTCAAATAGTAGACTTCTGAGTCCGGGGGAACGCGCCTTACACTTCCTTCAACGTGCTGTCCTGTCATCCTCTAAAATCCCTTTCCGTCTTTGCTGTGGCCAGCAGAGCTTGTGGGTGTCTAGTTCCTCACTCCTTCCTAACCACCAGTCTGATGGGTGGGGAAATAGTACTTCATGTGGCTCCATTTCAGAGTTTAAAAACCATGAGTGAGCTTGACCATATTTTCATGTTTACTGACAACCTGGGTATGTGCCCTGACCAGGAATTGTACCTTTTTTTTCAATTGGATTATTCTTTTTTTTTTATTAAATATATTTTATTGATTTTTTACAGAGAGGAAGGGAGAGAGATAGATAATTAGAAACATCGATGAGAGAGAAACATCGATCAGCTGCCTCCTGCACATCTCCTACTGGGGATGTGCCCGCAACCCAGGTACATGCCCTTGACCGGAATCGAACCCGGGACCCTTCGGTCCGCAGGCCGACGCTCTATCCACTGAGCCAAACCAGTTTCAGCATCAATTGGATGATTCTTATTGAATTGTAAACACTCTTTGTATATGAGGGACTTTGGATCCTTGTCATGGTGCTCGATTCTTTTATCCCAGATTTCTTTTCCCCGGCCTTTCATTCATGGCTTTTATGTGCCATAGAGAGTGTAACTTGTATGATGTTAAATGTTGCCTTCCGTGGCTTCTGCATTTCACAGCCTTCCGAGAAAGGCCTTCCCATCTGGCTGGTTGCTCACCCGATTCTGGGACATGCTCTCTGTGGGCTGCAAAGTCCCCGTGCTCTGCTTCTTCACCCAGGCCCAGCCACCTCGCTCTCCCAAGCTGTGTGCCTGTGTCAGGTCGGCCTGCAGGTGGGGACAGAACCCACTGGGGCCGGCTCATCGGACTTCGGGCCGCGAGGGGGCCCTGCTGCCTCCTGCGGCCCAGGCAGTCTCTCTTCCTGGTCATCCATCTCTTCTCCTTTTGTCTGCGCTCTTTCTCTCTCTCTCTGCAGATTTCTGTTTTTCTGCTTCTTGCCTGCCCCACCCCAAGTCCTGGGTTCCGCCCTTCACTTGTTTAGGCCTCACAACCGCCCTTCGAGGTAGGTATTACTAGAACCCGCCTTACAGGTGAGGAAACAGGTGGAGGGGGGTTCCCGGGACTTGCCCACGGTCACACGGCCAGGTACCAGTCCGGGGAGATTGGACCCGGGATCTCTCTACCTTCCGACCTGCCCTCCTGCCTCCTCACATTTAATAGGGCAGGGGAAATCACCAAACAGGGTTGCACAAGTGCATGCTGGGACCGCAGTCTCCCTGTCTGTAGCATGAGGAGGCTGGACCCCAGCAGTGGCTTTCAAATAGCTTTTCTGTCCTCAAAAGTCATCCAGCGGGAACAAATATTTACATTCTGAGACAGAAATTACAACTCCATGCGTGCATCTCTCTACTTCCTGTGTGTGGTGTTTGTTTCACAGACTCGAGGGAAACCGTGGTTCCTATTGACAAATGCTTACAAATGGTATCAGGGTTGTTTTTTTGTGTTTTTTTTTTAAGCAGCTCACTTTGCCACATAGAATGCTCTTTTTTTAAAATTATTTTTTAATCATTTCCTAAGGATATGTCTTTATTTATTTACTTATTTAATTGAGAGAGAGAGAGAGAAAGAGGAAGGGGGAGGGAGAGAGAGAAAAAAAGAAGAAAAAAGCCATGGATATGAGAGAGAAACCGATTGGTGGCCTCCTGTGCATGTCCTGACCGGGAATCAAACCCAAACCTGGGCATGTGCCCTGCCCAGGAATTGAACCATGACCTCCTGGCTCATAGGGTGCTACTGAACCACTGAGCCACGCCGCCCTGGCCAGAATACTCTGCAGTTAACAGATAACGGGAGGAGAGGCTTTATCTGAAACACAGAAATATGTTCGCCCACAGGCCATCCCACAAATAATTACCGAGAACAACAACAATAGTGATAGCTGCCATGTAATAGTAATAGCTTGCTCCGTGCCGGACACTGTCCTAAGCACTGTATACGCATCTACTTGTTTAAGCCTCACAGCAACCCACGGGGACGGTACTGTCATCACTCCCATTTTCCAGATGGGAAAACTGAGACCCACAGAGGTAAAGTGATTTGCTCAAGGTCACAAGCTACTAAGAATAGAGCCCGGTTTTCCGCCGGGGCAGACTGGCTCTGGCATACCCCCCGCCCCTTAAGAGTCGTACGTTTGGTGTATAACGCATGTCGCATGGGTATTGTTTGTATTCGTTTCATACTGGATGGAAAAGAGCTGCTTTAACTGAGTCACACAATAGTCCCCCCTGGAAAGCCACTGCTGGGTTAGTAGCTCCTTTTTAGCGAGAGCTCGCCACGTGCCGGAGGCTCCCGGGATCTTCCCAGAACCACCGCCCAGCTCAGCCTTTCTAGAGCCACGCGTTCAACTCCTATCTCAGGCGTACATGGTCCTGGGCTCTGAGATTTTCCTTGGGTGTTCCCATGCCCCCGTTGGCCCCAGCGGGCATCCTTAGGGGCGCAGAGAAGGGCATGGATGGGGTTTGGAGGGCGGCTGCGGAAGGCAGCTTCGGGAGCAGGCACCCGTCCTCCTGTCTGACCGGCCCTCTCTCCTCAGATCCTGGTGGCTTTGAGACACCTGCACTTCAAGAACATTGTCCACTGTGACTTGAAACCAGAAAACGTGTTGCTGGCATCCGCCGACCCATTTCCCCAGGTCAGTGACGTCCCCTGAATTTGGAAGGCCAGCCCACGCTGGTGGCAGGTGGGGATGTCTTGTATTCATCGAGGTAACCATGGCTAAAATGGAGGCTTGTTTCTCACTCAAGTCGGGTCCGGCATAAGCATTCTGGGGCTGAGAAAGTAAGTCCCGTGGCGCTGGGGGCCACGGCGTGGCTGTCTGGTTGTTCTGCCCTCTCTGTGGCATTGCCTGGTCTTCGGGGTCTGTAATGATTGCACACTATGTGAGAAGCTAATAGGGAGCGGAGGAGGACAGACACAGGGTAGAGGAAATGGACACACCCCTTTCCTTCTCTAAGGTGATACCCTGAAATTGCATATATCGCTTCTCCTCACCTCCCATTGGCCAGGACTTGATCACATGATCCTGGCTGGATGCAAGGGAGGCTGGGAAATATAGTCTATTCTGTGTAACCATGTGGGATTTTTTTCAGTTGTGGATATTTTTGATTCCAGAGTGGAAGGGCGAGGGAGAGAGAAGTAGAAACATCAATGATGAGAGAGAATCATTGATCGGCTGCCTCCTGCACGCCCCACACTGGGGATCGAGCCCGCCACCTGGGCATGTGCCCTGACCAGAATCGAACCTGGGACCCTTCAGTCCGCAGGCCAACGCTCTATCCACCAAGCCAAACCAGCTAGGACGGGGTTATTTTTTTTTTAATTGGTTTCCAAATATTTGCGCGCGCGCTCTCTCTCTCTCTCTCTCTCTGTTAATTCTCAGCTGAGGATATGTTTTTTATTGATTCTAGAAAGACAGGAAGGGAGAGGGAGAGAGAAACATCAATGTGAGAGAGAAACATTGATCAGTTGCCTCATGCACATGCCCAACCAGGGATGGAACCCCCTACCTGGGTATATGCCCTGACTGGGAACTGAACCCATGACCCTTCAGTGCACAGAGGATACTCTAACCATGGAGCAACACCAGCCAGGGCTATTTTCTCTTAAAAATTTTTTTCTTTATTGAGGTATCATTGACATACATTATGTTAGTTTCAGGTGTATAACATAATGACTCAATATTTTTACATATTGTGAAATGTTCACCACAGTCTAGTTAACATCAGTCACCGTACAAAGTTTTAGAATTTTTTTTCTTGTGACGGGACTGTGTAAGATTTATTCTTCTTAGCAACTTTAAATACGCAATAACATTATTAACCACTGTCACCATGCTGTACATTACATCCCTGGGACTTATTTATCTTATTCCTGGGAGCTTATACCTTTTGACTCTCTTCACTAAGGTTTTTACTATTAAGAGGAGAAGCAGAGAACAAATATTGGGGGGTGATGGTCATTTCTTCTGTGAGTCTGTTAAGAAAACAGTTTTTACGACCCTCCCACTGACTAGGTGATGAGAACTCCCCTAGGGGCAGAGCCAGACTCTGCAGGGGTGACGATTGTAACAGCTACGATATTGAGAACCTATTACGTTTAAGGCCTTTAGTTGTCCTTTCTCATTTAGCCCTTCCACATCCATGTGCAGCTTTTGCTTTATTATCTATATTTTACAATTATTTAGGTAATTTCATTTCAAAAGCTAAAGGTTCGACCGGCGGATGTGGCTCAGTGGTTGAGCGTCAACCTATGAACCAGGAGGTCACAGTTTGACTCCCGGTCAGGGCACATGCCTGGGGTTGCGGGCTCAATCCCAATAGAGGGCGATAATTCTCTCTCATCATTGATGTCTCTCTCCCTCTCCCTTCCGCTCTCTAAAATCAATAAAACAACAAGCATAACTTGAGAAGCAGAGGTTCCGTCTAGTCAACTAAAACTTATCGTGTGCCTGCTGTGGGCCAGGTTCCACGTTGGGACGTTAGGGTCTTTGGTAAACAAAGATGTTGGGGTCCAGCCCCAGCAGGTCGAGGGCACATGCCCCGGTTGTGGGCTCCATCCCCAGTGGGGGGCGTGCAGGAGGCAGCCGATCCATGATTCTCTCTCATCATTGATGTTTCTATCTCTCTCTCCCTCTCCCTTCCTCTCTGAAAACAATAAAAATATATTCCAAAAAAAAAAAAAAAAATACTCAACCGCTGAGCCACACCGGCCGGGCACTGTTGCTGTCTGGATACTGCGGTCGGTAGCGAACCTGCCCAGTCCCACTGAACCCCGGGCAAGCTGGAGAGGAAGCTGCAAGTAACAGCCCAGTTCAGATAACGTGCCAACACAAACCGGCTGCGGGCAGCCAGGTCCCTCTGCGGGAGCGCACTGCCCTCTCAGTCCCCGAAGCCGCCTCTCGGGTGGGGACCCTGAGCACCCCCATCGTGCAAACAGAGAACGGGCACGTGGAGGTTCGCCAGGCCTGTCCCCCGTGACAGGCAGTGGCAGGGAGCGCTGACAGCTCGCACTCCGAGCCGGGCGTCTCTGGTCCCGTGAGCTTCAGATGGATTAACTCGGGGAACCCTCATGGCAGCCGGTGAGGTCGGCGCTGGTAGCGCCTCCTCCTCAGACAGATGAGGAAACTGAGGCACAGAGAGCGGAGGTCACTTGGCTAGAACAGAGCGGAGGAGCCTGCATTCACACTAGTATTCGCCAGTCCCCGGGATACCGCGATGGGGGTCCCTGGGTGGGGCGCAGCCTCAACCCCCTTCCGCCCCGGCAGGTGAAGCTGTGCGACTTCGGCTTCGCGCGCATCATCGGCGAGAAGTCCTTCCGGCGCTCGGTGGTGGGCACGCCCGCCTACCTGGCGCCCGAGGTGCTGCTCAACCAGGGCTACAACCGCTCGCTGGACATGTGGTCCGTGGGCGTGATCATGTACGTCAGCCTCAGCGGGACGTTCCCCTTCAACGAGGACGAGGACATCAACGACCAGATCCAGAACGCGGCCTTCATGTACCCGGCGTGTCCCTGGAGCCACATCTCCGCGGGAGGTGTGTGGAGGCCGGCGAGGGGCGGCCCTCGGAGGGCTGGGCGGGGCGAGTGGGCGGGGCCACGAGGGGCGGGCTCTGAAACAGCCCGGAGCCCTGGGGGTGGAGCCAGCCATGGGGTGGAGCCTGGCCAGGGGGCGGAGCTTAGTCGTGGGGTGGGGCCTGGCCATGGGGTGGAACTTAGCCATAGGGTAGGGCCATGGGGTGGGGCTGTGGGGGTGGAGCCTAACCATGGGGTGGGGCCATGGGGGTGGGACCTGGTCATGGGGTGGGGCTCGGGGGTGGGGCCTGGCCATGGGGTGGAGCTTAGCCATAGGGTAGGGCCATGGGGTGGGGCCTGGCCATGGGGATGGAGTCAGGGGGTGGAGCCATGGGGTAGGATATTTAAACTGTAAGGCGCCCAGGACCTAGTACTTTGGGGCAGGGACTCAGGCCCCAGACTCAGGCCTAGACTAGGTTATGTGGGTTGGAAACAGTGCCAGAAGCGCTCAGACAGACCCTTGGTGCCTTGGGGGCTAAGCTAGGCATGGCCAGTCTGGGACCAGACCAAGAGGGACTGGACCTGAGGAAGCCAAAGGGCTGGGGTGCCAGGAGAAGAGGCAGATCCTCCCGGGTGTTAGCTAGGGCCTGTAGTCTTTGGGGTTATGACCCTGAAAAGGTTAGCCCTGCAAAAGGAGCGGGGGGTGGGGGGGGCGGGCAGGGGACAGGCTTGAGGAACAGGGCGTGGCTAATTTGCTGTGTGCTGGGGTGGACTAGGGATTGGGGGCTGGGGGCGGGCCCAGTGAGAGGGCGAGCTGGTTTAGGGGTGTGCCTAGAGGAGGGCTGGGCCATGGAGGGTCTCTGAAGCTGCCTGCGAAAGCACCACCAGCCTAGAGACCAGTCACACCTGGGACCTGGGAGCCGCGGGGTGGCCAGGAGAGGGGAGTCGACCAAGGCGGGCCTTAGATACTGCAGTAGGGGCTTTGGTGTGGCGGCCAGGTAGTGGCGCTGGGCCTTGTGACTTGGGCCAATGCCTTGGAGACTTGCCTGGGAAAGTTAAGTCCTGGTGCCCCCAACTTTGGGGCCGAGCCGGGTGTGGGGGTAGGGCAAGGGCAGGGCTAAGAGAAGAAGCCCTAAATAAGTTAGAACAAGGGCCAGGTCCTGTAGCCCGAGCTCAGGACAGAGGGAGTATAGGAGGAAGGTGAAGAAGACAATTATTTATTCTCAACGATTTGTTCAACAAGGACATGTTGAGTGCCTACTATGTGCCTGATTCGGACTGTCCTAAATTCTGGGAATACTGAGATGATTCCGAGAGAAAGGATCATGAGGAGAGAAGGTTGAGTGGTCTGTGAACAGTGGGCGGGGGGAGGGCCCTGGAGGGGTGTGACCTCATGGAGCAGGCAGAGAGGGGGTGACTGGAGGGTTACTCAGTGCAGCTGAGAAGAGTCGGCGGTGGGCCTGAGAGCGGTAAGCACTAAACGGTGAGAATGAGAACTCCTGGAGACCTGGAGTGATCCCAGAGGGCCTCAGAAGTCGCTCAGTAAGTCGTGTGCGTGAGTGAATTTGAATGGGCGGATGTGCGTGAGGGAGCCTGTGGTGTTGACCGGAGCGGAGGCCCCGTAGACAAGGCCTGCACTCAGAGAGGCTCACACACTGAGGCCTTTGTCCTTCAGGCTTCGGATCAAGGAGAGAGCCTCGGACAAGCGCTGGCTTGTCTCGAATGCCTGGTACTTGCGAACCCCCTTTTTCATCGAGAACAGGCCCTGGTCTCTGGGCTCCGCAGGAAACCAGTGACCATGACCATCTACTAACACTGTTTATTTTCATTTGCTGACTGTGGACGTGCAAGTGATCTTTGGATTTCCATTGACCAGGCTGATGTGAAGTTTCCATTTTATATAAATTAATTTTTACCTTATAAAGTGAAGTGATTTACAAAACTATCGATTTTTATTTAGGTTAAATACATGGTTCAAAACTTTTAAATACACAAAAGGGTCTGCAGTGAAAATTCTCTCTCCTTTGTCTGCCATTCTCCCCAAAGGCAGTGGCTATTGCAAGTCTCTTTTATAGTATATATGCAAATATGTGGACATATATTCTCTTGTTTCCCCTTTTACACAGATGGCAGCATATGTGTTGTTTTTCTTTTTAAAAAAATATATTTTATTGATTTTAGAGAGGGAAGGAGAGGGGGAGAGAGAAACAACAATGATGAGAGAGAATCATTGGTCACCTTCCTCCTGCACGCCCCCCACTGGGGATCGAGCCCACAACCCAGGCATGTGCCCTTGGCCGGAATCGAACCCGGGACCCCTCAGTCCACAGGCCGACGCTCTATACATTGAGCCAAACCAGCTAGGGCATTGTTTTTCTTTTTAAAAATATATGTTTTATTGATTTCAGAGAGGGAGAGAGAGAAACATTAATGATGAGAGAGAATCATTGATTGGCTGCCTCCTGCACGCCCCATGCTGGGGACCAAGCCCACAACTTGGGCATGTGCCCTGACTGGAATCAAACCCCAGACCCTTCAGTCCGCAGGCCGATGCTCTATCCACTGAGCCACGCCGGCCTGGCAATACGTGCTGTTTTTCAACTTGCTTTATCCACTGCACATTATATCTTGGACAAATGAATTGGCTTAAAGAAAAATATGAAGTGAAGAATAGTACAGAGGTACCTGTATCTGACTGTGAATGACAAAATTTATGAAGGTGACATAGGAGTGGGGAAACCGAGGTAGAGACTTGGAGTGTGTGTGCCACATGTGTATGGGGGAAACACATTTGTGATTTAATGAGGAAACGGGTGGGTGAGGGATTGGTGCAGGTGAGGCCCTGCGCCACCTGGGCCAGAGCCAAAGGAAGGTCTGGGTGGGCAGCAGGTGGGCCGGGGGCCTGTTGGCCCTCACCCCGCAGGGCTTGACTGTCTGTCTTCTCCCTCAGCCATAGACCTCATCAACAACCTGCTGCAGGTGAAGATGCGCAAGCGCTACAGTGTGGACAAGTCTCTCAGCCACCCCTGGTTACAGGTGATGCGGGGGGCGGGGCTGGAGCTAGATTTCTTATTGGCCGCGCCGGTAGTGAGGGGTGTGGCATATTACGGTGGGTAAGGAACGGGGCTGGGCCGCCCATTGGCTGGGCTGTGGGGTAGAGCTAGGTCTCTATTGGCTGCGCAGGCTGTGGGGGTGTGGCCTCACGCTCCTAGGTAACTGGCCCCGCGTCGCTAACCCCTGTGTTCCCGGGCCCAGGAGTACCAGACCTGGCTGGACCTCCGAGAGCTGGAGGGGAAGATGGGCGAGCGGTACATCACTCACGAGAGCGACGACGCGCGCTGGGAACAGTTCGTGGCGGAGCACCCGCTGCCTGGGCCGGGGCTGCCCGCCGACATGGAGCTCGGGGGAGCCCTGCCCCCTCAGGATCACGAGATGCAGGGGCTGGCCCAGCGCATCAGCGTCCTCTGAGGCCCCGCGCCCGCGCCCTGCTGCCTCCGGACGCTGACCTCCCGCCCTCCCCTCGGGAAGCGGCCCTCCTCACCTTCCCGGCGATGGACTGCTCTAGGGGAAGCGACTCCTGCCCCAGCTGGATGGGACACGCCCCGGGGAGGAGCCTGGCGGGGATGCGGGCGGGGGTGGGGGGTGGGGCGGGGGGAAGGGTTGTTTCCAAAGTTCATTCCCCAACAATTAAAACGGACTCATCTCTGGCCCCCTGGCCGCGGCCTCTGGCCACACCTCTGGTATCCTCGGTCTGTTGTTCACCTGGAAGGAGGGCTGCCTGAAAGGGGGGGGGGGGGGGGAGGGGGCAGGGGGGGGGGAGGTTTGGAAGGATGGCTAATGGTGGGTAATATAGAGGGAGGATTGCCAGGAGGGGAGGCTAGGAGGGGGAAGGTGTGGAGGTGGCATAAGGAGGAGACGGGTGAGCAATAGACAAGAGTTAGTGCTCAGTGGTTAAGCGCAGACCTATGAGCCAGAAGGTCACAGTTCGGTTCCCGGGTTGATCACCTGTGTGGGGCGTGCGGGAGGCAGCCGATCAGTAATTCTCTCCTTCCTTCCTCTCTGAAATCAATAAAAATATTTTTTAAAAACGAGTTAGAAATGGAAGAGAGATAGAAGGAATATGACTGGAGGGGAAGAATGGATAGAGGAGTGAAGTATTTAGAGAAAAGCAAGTAATCTCATGGCTTGTTTGATACATTTTATATTTGGTGTTGTCATGACTAATCACAACTATTAATAAGGACAACGCAGTTAGCAGAGGTCTGGCCCATAGTATAAACCTGGCGCACAATATTTTCTACTTTAAATTGATGTGATGACTTCTCCACACTCATTCTCTGGTTCCTCCATTTGTCACACTGTGCAGGGTGACTGGTGCTGGGGACATGGGTTTGGTGGTGACCGAGACACCCCAGGCCCTGCCCTTGGAGATTCACCATCCAGTGGGGAGGCAATCCTGTGCCCAGGCAGTGATGGCCCAGAGAGGGCAGGGCTGGGAGGGGGACCCCAGGAGGGTAGGGCAGCCTACAGGGAGCCTGGGGGTCAGGGAGGACCAGTCTTCTGAGCTGGCGTCCAGGCCCTGAGGTTGTGAGCGGAGGGAACATCTCTCCACCTTTGACCCCTGCCCTCCAGTTCCCCACTTGCTCCCACAGCCAAGGGCGAGTGATGCGATACAGGGGCATGCACCTGGACGCGTTCTCCCCACCTTGGCCACGCTCAGGCTTACATACCTTCGCTAGAGGCTTGTCCTGCGCCCCGTAGGACCATCAGAGTTTAGCAGCCGATTTAGGCCCGTCAGCGCCTGGAGCTTGCTCTTTATATCCTCCCTGTTTATATCAACTAGTCCACCTGCCGGCCGGGGTTCCGGAGCTGCAGCTCTTTGATCTGAGGAAGCGAAGGCAGCCTTAGTCCATGAGGAGCTCGAGATGAACCAGAACACCTCTGAGACGTAACCCAAGCTCCCACGAGTGGCGACTGTCGCTTAGACTCCATCCTGAGGGCCTCTCCCTCTACAACTGGCCTACGATCCAGGAGTGTAAGCAGTAGAGGGACAAAGCCATCTCCAAGGGTAGACCCCGGCTGGGAAATGTATGAAGACTTACTCAGGCCTGATCCTTAACGGTTCTGTGTTGGCCACTAGGTTTAATATTCTGAGACCAGAATTAGAGACATGAAAAAAAACAATGTTGTCCTAGCCCAGTGGTCGGCAAACTGCGGCTCGCGAGCCACATGCGGCTCTTTGGCCCCTTGAGTGTGGCTCTTCCGCAAAATACCGACTTCTGCGCATGGGCCACGAAGTTTCCATCGCACTGTACGTGCGCGCCCGCACGTGGTATTTTGTGGAAGAGCCACACTCAAGGGGCCAAAGAGCCGCATGTGGCTCGCGAGCCACGGTTTGCCGACCACTGGTGTAGCCGGATGACAATCTAAACAACTGAGCTATCCAGCCAGGGCTCCCAGCCAGTTTTTTACTCAAATTGCTTCAGTAAATCTTTTCAGAGACGATAGTCTATAAACCTGAAATGTTAACATTTTCCATTGATGCGAGAGCTTGTCTCTCACAGTCCCTGACTGCTCCTGTCCATCTTGGGCCACTACCCTTCCTTACCTCACAAGCAAACAACCCATCGACCTCTCCCTCAGGCCCACCCACCACGCCATGCTGACCTGCGTTCCTGATTCTCTCTGGGCCTCCAACCCAACAGACGCCGGTGCATCTCGGAGGCCGAACCTCTTAAAGCGGAACGAGATCTTTTCATGCCGCTCCTGAAACTTCCTTAGCATGCTCTGACGCCGGAGGCTCTAGGCTCCCACCCATCATTCATGGCCTTCTCATACCCGCCTCCAGCCCCTGCAACGCTCCCATCTTCTCCACCAAGGACCCCAACGTTACCAGTGGGGTATGGTTAGTCCAACCACAAACTAATCGTCAAACCCAGGTTCCCATGAGTGCCCAATCCAACACCAACCGGGCCCTACCTATCCCTCCGACACCACCCACTTTACTGCATTCGCACCCCCCTTGCTTTCTCTCACATCCGCTGCGTCTCCATTCACAGTCTCCGCTTGCTTTCACCTGGGAATGTCAGGACACACGGACGGATGGTTACGCCTCAAGGTTCCACTGAAGTCCCTGCTTGCTTTTCTCGGACTCTAACTGCTCATGTGAAGGACCTGGTTTTTCCTTGCAATTCCCCTCTAACCCAGGATGTGGATGGTCTTCCTGTCTGCTCGGTTCATTTCAACAAGTCACTGACGCTCAATATCTACTCCCAAGCCCTTGCTCCTAGGGACACAAGGTATCTAGGAACATATCACCACCATGTCAGTCACAATTCAGGACATGACCTTGCACCTGAAGGTAAAACCTTATCCGCAGCATGCATTTAGCCCATCATTAATTTCATCTTTACCCAAGACTAAAATGCAACTGCAATGGTCTGGGCCTGATAGGGGTTGAATTGTGTCCTCCATACCCCCACCTCCCTGAAAAAGATATGTTGAAGTCATCCAACACCTCAGTGACCTCATTTGGAAATAGGATCATTGCGGATGGTTTGAGCAGTGTCCCACATCCCTCCTCAAAAACTCCTCCCCACTCCACGCTCCACTGTTGCAGGAACTCCTTCCTACTCCTACCATCTACTAGTATGAATTGGGATTTCTCTGCTTCTTCCACAACTTCCCTAATGGCCCCTTCGTGGGACTCAGTTTGTAATCACTGAACTTTTTAAACAATATTTTTTAAATTGATTTTTAGAGAGAGAGGAAGGGAGAGAGAGAAACATTGATGTGAGAGCAAAACATCAATCTGCTGCCTCCTATATGCCCCGACTGGGGATCAAGCCCAAACCCAGGCATGTGCCCTGACCGGGAACCAAACCAGCAACCCAATCAACTGAGCCACACAGGCCAGGACAATCACTGAACCTTTTTTTTTTTTTAAATATATATATATATTTCTTTATTGATTTCAGAGAGAAAGGGAGAAGGAGAGAGAGATAGAAACATCAATGATGAGAGAGAACCTTTGATCGGCTGCCTCCTGCACACCCCCCACTGGGGATCGAGCCCGCAACCCAGGTATGTGCCCTTGGCCGGAATCGAACCTGAGACCCTTCAGTCCGCAGGCTGATGCTCTATCCACTGAGCCAAACCGGCTAGGGCGAATCACTGAACCTTTTATACAGTAAATGACACTGTAACAACCCTAATGGCTTTGAATCCACCTCCTCATCGAATTCACCCAGGTTTTCCAGCTTTCAAAATATTACCCATCCTCCTAAGTCAGCCGAAGCCGCGGACAAACTCTTTTGGTGTCAGTGGCATTGCTCCCTCTTGTGACTCATCTCATGGTCGCGGTGTTGTCCCTGCATCTTCTCCTTGGTTTTCCACCTCTAATCAACCTCTGTTTTTTGACCACTCAAATGAAAAGGACAATTATCTCCATGAGACTTGGATCTTCCTCAACGGCGCATACTTCCTGTGTGTGAATTTCACTGGCTGCTGTCTACCTACCAGCTGGACTGCCTCCTGTGATCTTGCCCAAGTGTAAGCCCTTATCCGAGTTTTGATGCCCCTAATTCCATCATACGCACGTTTCACTCGTTCTCCTCTCAAACCACAAACTCCTCACAGATGTAAGGATCCCGCGAAGCCTGAAAATCACCGTGTAGACAAGATCCAGGCTGACTGTGATCTCCTTTTTCGTTAGGATCCAAAGAAGCCGTGGGACAGGAAACCAGGTGCCTGGGAGTGAACTCCGAGGATTCGGCATGGCCTCCACCATATGTGGGCAACTTCTGTGCCCAGGTTAGGGGCTGCCAGGGGAGGGACTTGCGGGCTGTGGATGGCAGCAGTGCTGCAGGTGTATTTCCAGGAACTCCGCAGGCATCGGCATTACCAATAAGAACATCGCGAGGCCGAAAAGGAAATCTGCAGAATTGCTACCACTTTTCCAACTCCAAGCGGCTCTCTCCACCTCCTTCTCAGAACCCTCCCAACTGGCAGCCCTCTGGCTTCAAAATGTAGTTTTACTCTTTAATTCAGTGATTTTGATTTCTCTTCCTAGGAACACCCATCGTCAAAGGCCTGCTAGACCAGAACCCTGAATCAGCTTGCGATCCAATAGTTCATACAGCAAATGGTGCAACCAGTCTTGCACAAACAACGGGGGTGAAAAACCCGTCCTGATATCACCCCAGACACTAACTCCTGAGGAGGTCTCGTTTGAAAGTGAGCTCTCCAGATCCCCCTGTCATCGATCCCAGTCATCTCCCCACGTTGGAAAATTAAGGCCATTGAGGATAGATTAGGTCTGTCTTACGCAAGACGGAGATTGAGTAAAGTTTGTCTCCACTAAAGTCCAGACGTATGTTTTCCCTTTGGACTCTCGATTATTTTTTACTTATTTATCAGATCCTTCTGTGGCTCTTCATACCTGGAAGGCACCACTTCAAGCACTTGACAAATATGTCACTACATCCCCATAACAACTCTAGGAGGTAGGCAGTATTCTGATGCCCAGTATACATATGAGGGGATTGGGGCACAGAGAGGTTAAGCAAGTTTCCTAAGCTCACACAGCTGGAAAGTGGTAGAGTTGGGGCTCTCTCGTGACAGTCTTCGCTTTCATTCTCTACTATTGCCTCTCCAGCAAACGACCAGGAGGTCACTCATAAAAAGATGGAGGTTCTCACATGATCTTTTGGGCCCTGGCTTTTGTTGTTGTTGTTAATCCTCACCCAAGGATTTTTTTTAAAATTGATTTTTAGAGAGAGTGGCAGGGAAGGGGAGGGACACAGAGAGAGAAACATCAACGTGTCTCATATCAATGGGTTGCCTCCGGAGATGGAGCCTGCAACCCTGAAACATGCCCTTCACCGGGATCGAACCCGAGACCCTCCAGTTCGTGGGTCGACGCTCTATCTATCGAGCCAAACCGGGTAGGGCTGGGCCCTGGCTTTTAAGAAGTCAAGGACTGAAGAATGGTTGTGAATATCGGAGCTAGATCTCCTTGAAGATTGAAGGGACGAACACTAGGCGCAGTGACACGGGCTGGCCGCCTGGGGGCGCCGGCCCCGCTCGCGGAGCCTGGAGCGGGAGGAGGGAACCTCGGAAACAAATGTCAGGCTCAGACTCTCAGGACCACAGAACGCGGAGAACACAGCATCTTAGAAGCTGGGAACAAAGCCTCTTAGAACGTAGAACAAAGGTCCCTGGAATCCTAGAATGGTGCGCGCGGAGCCTCGCCGCATCTGGGAGACAAAAGACGCTTAGATTCTGTTCTGGCCGGATCATAGCGTCTCCACCCAGGTTCTTACGATTCCAGAATTTGGGGTATAACCGATCTTAGACTCTTAGAAGCAAGACGGGCTACGTAATTTGCGAGGCCCAATGTGAAATGAAAACGCGGGGCCCCTTGTTCAAAAATTAAGAATTTCAAGACAGTAACAGCAGAACATAAAAACTAAGCGCCAGGATCTTCTTAGCTGGCCGCATGCAGCTGTGCCCACCCCACTTAGAAGTATAATTTTATGGGAGGCTCTTGATCTTAGCGAGACTGGCCCTCTAGTTTTACAGCCGAATGTCTGGGAAGGCTTCGTGGAAGAGGAGGCAAAATGAGGGCTCGACTCTTTAACCCTTTCCTCCCCCTGTTCAGCCTCAGAAGCTGAAGGTTGCGAGGAGTTGAGGGGAAAGGAACATCTGCCAAACCGTCACTGGGACCCGTTCTCTATTTATAGAACACCTCTTTCCCTGCTGCCAGACTGTCCAATGGTAGCCGGAGCTCGCCCGCAAGGGGGCGGAACCCGCTGCGGGAACGGAGAAGCACGGACCAATGATATTGGAGTAAGGGCGGGCTTGTTTCATTGTGACGCGTGGGGGGCGTGGTCACGGACCAATGGCAGGCTAGCGTGGGGGGGCGTGGCGAGGCCTCCAGAGAGCAAAGCCAGTAGGCAGCCGCGAAGCTGCGAGCATGCGTCGCGTGGAGGGAGTGGGGCGGCGCGTGAACCGCGGAGCAATAGGTAACGGTTGCTGTGTGGCAGGGGGCGTGGCCATGCAGATGAGACGCGGGTGGGCGGACCAATGGGCGGGCGCCTATGCAGATGAGACGGTGACAGCCGGGCCAGCAGGCGGGCGGGCGGGCAGGCGGGCTGTTGGGGCGGGGAGGTGGGACCGGCAGAGGGGTGGCCGCGGGGCCCGGCTGGGCTGGGGCGGGGGGCCGCAGCCATGATCCGGGCCTTCTCGTTCCCGGTGAGCCCCGAGCGGGGCCGGCTGCGGGGCTGGCTGGAGGGCAGCCTGGCCGGGCTCTGCGAGTTGCACTGGCTACGGGAGAGGCAGGAGTACCGCGTGCAGCAGGCGCTGCGGCTGGCCCAGCCCGGAATGGGGGGCGCCGAGGCCGAGGACGAGGAGGACGCCGACGAGGACGAAGATGCAGCGGCGGCGCGCCGGGCCGCGGCGGCCCTGGAGGAGCAGCTGGTGAGGGGCCGCCTGTCCGTCCCTCCCTCCCTCCGCAACCATCTGTGTCTGTCTGTCTGTCTGTCTCGGTTAGATGCTCATATACCCATCCCGGTGGGGGAGGGGGACGGGGGGAGGGAGAGGGGGTGGGGCTGCAGACCCTGGAGTCTGGGCGGCGGGCGGGATGTGGCCTCCCCACCCCCGAACTGGGGAAGGAGGCACTGCATCGCCCCGGCTGGAGCCCATAGAGATGCACGGGCCCCATCCCGTGCACCCCTTCCCCAAAGGAAATGTTTTTGGGCGCCAAGTATGTGTCAAGCCTGGGGACCAGTATTGGGCATGCGTTGTCTTTGTGCAGCGTGGATGATCAGAGGGGATAGTCCCCATTTTACAGAGGAAGAAACTGAGGCTCGGAGAGGGCAAACGACTCACCCAAGGTCACACATCCAAACATGCCCCGCTCTGGGGCCCGGCTGCCAGGGCTCCACCTTCCCTAAGTCCGGGTGTGCTTGGAGATCTCCGGAGGGGCCGGACCAGGGGGAGGGAATCTTAGGGTCCCCCGGAGGGAAGCTCACAGACCCCGAGGACCCCACGGTGATCTTGACCCTCCGGTGGCACTTCCCCTCCTTTCCTACCTGGTCCCAACCCTGGTTAACCCAAGAGGAGGCAGGTGGAGGGGGCCATGGGGGTCTGACTTCTGGGCTCTGGGCGCTTTAATGGGGGAAGACGAGGCAGAAGTCTGCAGAATGACTCTCTTGTCATTCTCCACTCTCCCTCTCGTCATCTCTTGATTCTCGCACCGCTTCCTGGGCTCCTCGCACTCTCCCTCCTCATCTCTGCGACTGGCTGTGTGCTTCTGTCTCTCTGCTCTTCCCTTCTGCACCTCTCTTCCGGCCCTAGGTCCCCGTCCCTGTCTCTCTCTCTCTTCCCCTCCCCCCAGCCCGCCAGGCCCCAGACCCCAGCTCCCCGTGCAGATCCCATCCCCGAGCCTGTGGGTGGTCAGAGCTTCCCGTTTGGGGAAACCTGAGCCGAGGTGGCGGGGGAGGGGGCGCTCCCTGCTGCTGACCTCGACTGCCCCCACCCCAGATGGGGACGGGGAGGGGACTGAAGCCAGACTCCCAGGCTGCACGCCCAGCCCCTCCCCAGGCGGGAGTGGGACCCTGCACATTCCTTCTCTGGAAACAGAAACAGCTGTGGGAGGCCCCACCCCCTCCCAAAGTTAGAGACACATTGTGGGGGCCTTCAGCAGCTCCTCCACCCCACCCCCGGCAGGCTGGGCTTGGGCAGGCGCCTCCCACCTCCACAGGAGAGAGGAAGGCGTGGGGATGGGCAAGCTGTGTCCTTCCTCGCCGTCCCTCAGTCTCTCCCTCTCTCTGCCTCAGTCTCCCTTCCCTTCCCCTCTCCCCTTCCCCATCTCTGCCTCTCAGCCGCCCCCCCCCCGCCCCCAGGCACCACGAGGTGGTAGTAGAGAGGCCTCTCCCCCCACCCATACCCATCACACACACACACACACACACACACACACACACACACACACACACACAGTCTCCAGGCAAAGCTCTGTCCCAGCTCAGGGAGGAGGCGGCAGTCAGGGGAGGGAGACAGCCCCGCAGAGAGGAGCGGAGAAGCGCTAAATATAAATCCCTCTGGTGTTAGGGGTTCCTGGGTCCTTCTGAAGAGGGGGTGGAGGTTTCTACTCACTCCTGAGCCTCTGTCTTACTACTTACCCCTCCCAATCCCTTTGAAGCAAGAACACTGAAGCCAGACTTCATTAGTTTCTAATAATAATGATGGGGATGCAGGAACAGGGTATGGCAGAGAGAACAGGCAAGAATCCTAGGGGGGGGTGGGAGGGTCCTATTCTCTCCCACCAAGGATGAAGGTCCCCTTCCAGCAAGAGAGACTTAAGTTAGACTCGCAGAAGGACTTCCTAACGGAGGTCAAGGGAGTTGGGCACAGACTAGGGGAGGAACAAAGGTCTGAAAAAGTTTGGGCAAAGGGGTTAGGTCTCCAGGAGCCCTAACCACACTCATGTTAAACCTGCTTGAGCTCGACACCCTCAAGCCCACTAGGCATTGTGGGCAAATGGGGAGCCAGATTCAGACCAAAGACCTTCTGGTCTTTTAAAGATTCATGCCTTTGCAGCTGAAAAGAATGAGGTCAGACTTAGAATAGACTGAGGGAGGGAGAGTTGGGGGGGGGGGGCGTCCAGGCACAAAGAGAAGGCCTCTCCTTTCTGTCCCCCAAACTCCTGCCTTCCCTGCAGTGGCAGCATTGAAATTAGACCTGGAGAACTCACCAGCATTTATTTTTAATTACACAAGTAAATGTGATTTTATATTTTCCTTGGTGGAAATTCAGAGCTTTCATGTGACCATAAAAGCTAGCATTTCTTAAGTGCTTAACAGGAACTGCTGTTTTAACTCATTGCATTCTCACAACAACCCCATAAGAGAGGGGGTTGAAGGATGCCCTGTTACAGATGAGAAGACCACGGTCCGAGAGGTAAAGTGACCTGTTCAGGGTCACACAGCTGGGAAGCGCCAGCGCTGAATCTGAACCCTGGTAACTAGGACCCGAACAATGCCTCCCCCGCCACTGCCTTCTCCCAGCCGGGACCCTGATCCCTCGCTTGACTCCCTGAATGCATCCTCTCCCCTGAAATCACCTCTGGGCCACTTGTGCGTCCCTCCAGACCTCTTTGATGCATCTTCTGGCAGAAACGGTTTACATACCCAAAATATCAAGTTTTGCTTTGCTTTTGTACAAACTCCAGTGACGTAGTGGGTGAGGTCCCAGAGACTATGTCAGTGGTTTTCAAAGTGAGGCCCACTGGACTAGAGCATCACACAGGGACCGGTTAGCAATGCTATTTTGGGGGTTCCTGCCTGGAACCAGAAGTTCTGGAGGGATCCAGCAATTCGGGTTTTAACATGCTCTCCGGGCAATTCTGACCCACCCTCCCACTGCACATCCTGCCCTTCCCTTTCTCCCCTCAACGCTCTCATCTTGGTGATGGTTCTGTGCAGAAATGGCTTCCTTCCATTCTTCCTGTTGTATAGCATTCTGCTCTACACATTCATTCCTTCGCGGAAACTTTCCTGAGCACCTACTTTGTGCCAGCCACTGTTCTAGGCACTGGGGGTTGGGAAGGTGCAGGAGTGAACAAAACAGTTAAGTCTCTCTGCCCTCCAGGGCCTGACATTCCAGTGCGAGAGACAATAAACAGATGCCAGCCTGATCTATAACTTTAAGCCGGGAGGGCATTACCGCTGTGTAGGGGAAAAGGCAGGGCACCCGGAGTGCAGCATGACAGGGAGCTATTTTGGAGAGAGGGTGGGAGCAGGGATGGGGTGAGCGAAGTTTCTGAATGAAGCAAGGGAATGAGGCAGAAGGAGAGGCGGGGGACACATGCTCCTGAGGTTGGAACATGCCAGGCGTGTTCAGGGAACAGCGAGGCCGGTGTGGCTAGTGCAGTGAGCAAGGGGGCGATTAGTAGGAGGCATGACACGGGGCATGTGGGCAATTCTGATTTGTTTGTTAGCCGCCCCTGATGCTGCACAAACTTGCCTGCTTTTCTGGGTTTGGCTCAAAGATGACGCACCCTGAGCACCTCTGCACACCCAGAGCAGGAGCCCAAAGTGGACTGTCTTGTTGCCTTTCTTGCCATAAACAAGCCCAGGTGGGGGCCTCCGTTCCGGGGGGGGGGGGTAGGGGGGATGGGGCCCAGGAGAGCAGTCACCGGAGTGGGAAGCAGGGGGGAGGGGGTGTCTGCAACAGAGCTGGCCGGTCTTGCTGCCTTAAATAGGCAGCGCTGGGCGCCTGCCCTCCCCGCCCCTCCTCCCTCTCCCCCTCCCTCCCACCGCCCAGACAAGCCGCTTTTGTCTGAGGGTCAACCGTCAGGGCCCGCTGCTGCCACCTCTGGCCTCACCCAGACCCTGTGGGACTCTTCCTGGCTCTGGCCCCATTTCCCGAAATGGTGTTAAGTTCTAGTGTCTTAGAGACCCCAGTGGTGTCGGTTCAGGCCCTGCCCTCACCCGCAGTCCCCGTCACACTCCCCTCAAAGCGTTTTCACTGTCATTTCTTCACACCTGATAGGAAACGGTCTCTTCCTGCAGCAAGAAGGAGCCGGGGTAGACTCCACAGACATTCCTTATGGGGATGAGGAGTGGTGGGTGGACACTGGGGGCTTGTGGGTGGGGAGGGAGCAAGAGCAGGAGGCAGACGTGGTCCCAGGGGTTAAAGGAACCACTGAGGCCAGGAAGGCCTTGCCGCTAGGCATGGGGGTTCTTTCCGAAGTGAGGAGCAAAACATATGAGTCATAGCCCGCCAGTTTATCCCTGTGAGGGAAGGGGTCAGTGTGCACCAGAAAGGACTCAGGAAACTTGCAAAAGAACTTTCTATCGCTGGCGAAGGGGCAGTAGGAGGAGAGGAGAGCATCTGAGAAGAAAAGGTCAAGGATGGGAGAAGGCAGACCAATGGCTAGGGCAGGGGTGGGCAAACTTTTTGACCCGAGGGCCACAATGGGTTCTTAAACTGGACCGGAGGGCCAGAACAAAAGCATGGATGGAGTGTTTGTGTGAACTAATATAAATTCAAAGTAAACATCATTACATAAAAGGGTACGGTCTTTTTTTTTTTTTTTAGTTTTATTCATTTCAAACGGGCCGTAGTTTGCCCACGGCTGGGCTAGGGGATTTGCTAGGTCCTGGACCCCAACTTTTAGCAATGAAGTGCCTCTAAAGCAAGAAGAACTGAAGTTAGACTCAAGGGGGGGACATTCTAATAGGGGTCAAGGGGCCACCAGCACAGACGGAAGAAGGCAGCGGGGAGGGATGGGACCTAGAAGGGAGTGAGGTGGCTGCAGCGAGGACTGGGTTTAGCCAGAAGGACTTTCTCATGGATAAAGGGGCAGAGTTTGAAGGGGATCCTGGGACTCCGGTCCTGCTTTTACCCTTTTGAAGTCAGAGCCTCCTGGTCAAGGTGAAACTCTGCCCGTGAACTCCTGGAATAGGGGACTGGGACGGGCAGAGACCTTGGGGGTGCCTTCTGACCACCCTGCTCTTGCCACGCCTTCAGGAGGCCTTGCCCGGACTCATCTGGGACCTGGGCCAGCAGCTGGGAGACCTGAGCCTGGAACAGGAAAGTGGGCGCAGCTCAGGTGAGCATGGGTCAAGGGAGCAGGGGCCGCTGGGATACCCCAATGTTTTCCACTGTCCCCCCCCCCTCTGGCTCCCCTGTCTCTGTTGCTTGGTCTCCTCCTCTCTCCTTCCCCTGGTTTCCCCAGCCAAGCCCCCTTTCGTCTCTCCCTTTCTCCCCAATCCAGGCTTCTACGAAGACCCCAGCTCCACAGGAGGTCCTGACTCTCCACCCTCGACCTTCTGTGGGGACAGTGGCTTCTCTGGATCTGGCTCCTATGGACGCCTGGGTCCCTCTGAACCCCGGGGCATCTATGCCAGTGAGAGGCCCAAGTCCCTAGGTAAGGTGGGTGGGTGGGGCCCTGACGGCCAGGGAAATGACTGCGAGAAGATGGTCTTGAGCACACTTCTGAGTCAAACCAACCTGAATTCGAATTCTGGCCGTGACATTCCCTTTCGCGTGGTGTTGAGCCTGTCACTTCTCTCTGGGCCTCTGTTTCTCCATCTGTTCGAATGGGGTTCATAGCAGCTCCTGCCTCCTAGGGAACCTTTGAGTATTCAGCGAGCCTCGGCCTTAGGCATTGAACTCGGCACAGGGAGCCTCTCAGTCATCAGGAACTGCTGCTGTTCATTTACACCAGTCCCTGCGCCCCGACTGGGTGCTGTCCTAGCCCTGTCCTGGGGGTGAGGGATACAGCAATGAAAAAAGCCCTGTCCTCACAACTGACACTCTAGTGCAGGGGTCCTCAAACTACGGCCCGCGGGCCACATGCAAATACAAATATTGTATTTGCTCCCCTTTTGTTTTTTTTACTTCAAAGTAAGATATGTGCAGTGTGCATAGGAATTTGTTCATAGTTTTTTTAAAAAATAATTTTATTGATTTTTTACAGAGAGGAAGGGAGAGGGATAGAGAGTTAGAAACATCGATGAGAGAGAAGCATCGATCAGCTGCCTCCTGCACACCCCCTACTGGGGATGTGCCCGCAACCCAGGTACATGCCCTTGACCGGAATCGAACTTGGGACCCTTCAGTCCCCAGGCCGACGCTCTATCCAGTAGCCAAACCAGCTAGGGCCATAGTTTTTTTTTTAAACTATAGTCCGGCCCTCCAACGGTCTGAGGGACAGTGAACTGGCCCCCTGTTTAAAAAGTTTGAGGACCCCTGCTAGTGGGTGAAACAGGTAACATACAAGATAAGTAAGTGAACTACATGGGGTATTAGACATTGACAAGTGCAAGGACAGGAAACTGGGGAAGGGGACTAGGGCATGTCACTGAGTTGGGGAGAGAATCGCAATTTTACAAAATATGCTCAGAGACTGTGACATTTGAGTGGCACCACGAAGTGAGGGAGTGGACCAATCAGGTTTCCGGGGGAAGAGCATGGCAGGAACTGGTAACAGCAAGTGCAAAGGCCCTGAGGCAGAGTGCGACTTGGCCTCTGCATCCGGAGGTCACTCTGGCTGGAGACTATAACCATGGAGGAGCGGGCTAGAGGTGGAGGTCAGCGAGGCGGAGCAGGGCAGGTCACGCAGGGCTTTGCAGGCTGCTGTGAAGATGTTCAGAACCTGAAACAAGGGAAGGGGTGAGGGCAGGGCTCCTTCCCTTCCCCTTTGCCTTTCCTTTCCTATTTTATTTCTTTTATTTTTTCTTCCTTTCCTTTCTTTGTGATGGGAATGGGGCATAGTGGGGAAATGCCCCTGTAGGCGCACTGGGAAGGGGCTTGAGAGCCTCTCCCACTCTTCCTTTTACATGTTGCTTCCTCCACCAGGAGACGCCAGCCCCAGCGCCCCCGAGGCGGCGGGAGCCCGGGCACCAGTCCCGCGGTCCTTCTCGGCGCCCTATCCGACGGCAGCGGGGTCTGGGGGCCCGGAGACCGGCTCCTCAGCGGAGCGGCGGGCCCGCGCGGGGCCCTTCCTGACGCCCAGCCCCCTGCACGCCGTGGCGCTGCGCAGCCCGCGGCCCTGCGGCCGTCCAGCGGCGGACTCGCCCGACGGCCCGGGCGCGGGGCGGCCCCTGGACGGCTACATCTCGGCGCTCCTGCGCAGGCGCCGCCGCCGGGGGGCGGGCCAGCCCCGGACGAGTCCCGGGGGCGCGGACGGGGGCCCGCGGCGCCAGAACAGCGTGCGCCAGCGGCCGCCCGACGCGTCCCCGCCCCCCGGAGGCGCGCGGCCCGCGCCCGAGCCCCCCGTGGAGCGCGCGGGGGGTCGTCCCGCGAGCCCCGCCGCCCTGGGCCGCCCCTGGGCCTCGCCGTGGGAGTCGGAGGCGGCGCCCGAGCCCGCCGCGTCGCCCGCCGCCCCCTCGCCCCCCGACAGCCCGGCGGAGGGCCGCCTGGTGAAGGCGCAGTACATCCCGGGCGCGCAGGCGGCCACCCGGGGCCTCCCCGGCCGCGCGGCCCGCCGCAAAGCGCCGCCGCTGACCCGGGGCCGCAGCGTGGAGCAGTCCCCGCCGCGGGAGCGCCCCCGGGCCGCGGGCCGCCGCGGACGCATGACGGAGGCCTCGGGCCGCCGGGGCTCGCCCCGGGCGCGCAAGGCCGCGCGCTCCCAGTCGGAGACCAGCCTGCTGGGCCGCGCCGCCGCGGCTCCTCCGGGCCCCCCCAAGTACCCGACGGCGGAGCGCGAGGAGCCGCGGCCCCCGAGGCCTCGCCGGGGCCCGGCACCCACGCTGGCCGCGCAGGCCGCGGGGTCCTGCCGCCGCTGGCGCTCCACGGCCGAGATCGACGCCGCCGACGGGCGTCGCGGCCGCCCCCGCGCCCCCGCCGCCCGGGGCCCCGGCGGTCCCGGCCCCTCCCCGTCCGCTCCTCCGCGCCGGTTGCTCTACGGCTGCGCGGGCAGCGACTCCGAGTGCTCGGCGGGGCGCCCGGGGCCCCTGGGACGCCGGGGTCCGGCGGGCGGCGTGGGCGGCGGCTACGGCGAGAGCGAATCCAGCGCCAGCGAGGGCGAGTCGCCCGCCTTCAGCTCCGCCTCCAGCGACTCGGACGGCAGCGGGGGCCTCGTGTGGCCGCAGCAGCTGGTGGCCGCCACCGCAGCCTCGGGGCCTACAGGGGGCGCGGGTGGAGGGGCGCCCGCCGGCCCCGCCAAAGTCTTCGTGAAGATCAAGGCTTCCCACGCGCTCAAGAAAAAGATCCTGCGTTTCCGCTCGGGCTCTCTCAAGGTCATGACTACAGTGTGAGTTCGGGGTGGGCTGTGCGCGCCCTCCATTGCCTCTGCACCACCACACTCCCCGTCGCCGGCCCTTCAGCGCCTCCCTTCCAAAGACCACCGTTTTCTCGGCTTCCAAAGACCCTCCCTCGCTGCCCCCTCCGCTGAGGTCCTGGTTGAAAAGGCTCCCCCTCCACCAGAGGGAGGAATTGGGGGGGAGCCCTGTTTGACCCCCTTCAGCTGGCGGCCCGGTTCTGCAGCCCGTGGGCAAGAAGGTCCCCTCCCTCTGAGCCCCACTTTCTTCTTCTGTACTATGGGTGCACTATGGTATGCTGAAGGGGGAATTCAGTGTGAATTTCCCCGTTTAGTTTAGACACTTAGTCTGTTTGATGCCCTTCACTGCTCTCACGGAGCCCTCTTATTCCTCCTTTCCATGCCCAGATATGGCCCCCTCATACACAAAATGCCCCCCATCCATGTCTCTGGACCCCTAGGATTTCCCCTTGGCACATGGCTGGAGACTCTGTCTGACCCAGGCGGTGCCTGCGGAGTGCCCTGGGAAGGCAAGGAGCACTGACTTTGGGGTTTTGAGGGTCGAATAGGAGTTGATAACACCAGGGAAGAACTACTCTTTCATCTCCATCCATGGACAATTATGGAGGACTGAGAAGTGGAAGAGGGGAAGGAAGATGGCTTCTATCTTGTGACCCCCTCCCTGGTGAGAGGGAGTGGGGGAGCTCAGGATGACCCTCAGCTGTTCCAATCCAGTATTTTTTTTTCTTTTTCAAAATTACTGTATTTATTATGACGATGGTGACTCCCCGGTGCACAGGGGGGCCAGATTCTGTGTGTTTCTCTAACCTCTTTGTAAATAAATGTACAATGTTACATATGTGGTGGGCTCTACTTCTGTGTTAGAATGGGAGACATGCTTTCCCTTTGGACTGACATTTATGAAGCGATTGCTGTTTGCTGTGGATGTGGCAGTGCCCTGAACCAGAAGGCAGATGCCAGGTTGGTCTCGGCATCATTTTCCCACCATTGGCCATTTTACCTCAGTGAAGCTGGCCTTTGATGGAGTTTTGTTTGGCCATAAAGATGGTTTCATAAAAGCAGAAACACTATAGGTAAAAGGACAGTCCCAAATCCCCTTTCTCAGAAGTCATCGTAATCAGTTTGGTATGCATCCCCCTCATGTTTTCCCTTTATGTGTTTGCATACATATATGGATCTAGTAACCATGTAAATATATATAACTATATATGTGCATCTAGATATTGTTGTACTGTATATGTAAAACTATAGTTACTTACATTGAACTATATGTATGCATTCTTTTTATAAAAATATATTTTATTGATTTTTTTTTTTTCAGAGAGGAAGGGAGAGGGATAGAGAGTTAGAAACATCGATGAGAGAGAAACACTTATCAGCTGCCTCCTGCACACTCCCTACTGGGGATGTGCCCGCAACCAAGGTACATGCCCTTGACCGGAATGGAACCTGGGACCCTTGAGTCCGCAGGCTGACGCTCTATCCACTGAGCCAAACCGGTTAGGGCTATGTATGCATTCTTTATCAATTTTTTTTTTTTTTTTGGTTAAGTCATCTGTGCCCAGAGATTTCTTAATGGGAAAGATTTTCATTAAGAACTGAATTTCTTTGATGGTTACAGTACTATTAAGCTTTTCTATTTCTACCCGTGTCAGTTTGGCTAAGTGGTGTTCTTCTAGGAATTTTTCCATTTAATCTAAACTTAGATGACATATATTCCTATTATTGCTTTAGCTGCATGAGAGTCCACTGTAGGGAGTCCCATAATCTAACCCGACTGTCAGCTCTCCAGTTCCTTTGCTGTTATGGCCCTTGCTGCAGTAATGTCCTTGTATGAGTTTCTTTGTGCTTTTGCGTATGACTGTCTGTAGGATCCACTCCTAGAAATAGAATTGCTTCGTCATTATAGTCTGATCATTTAAAAACTTGAAAAAAATGCTCACCTAAGGAGATATATATATATATATATATATATATATATATATATATATATATATATATGCTAATCCTCACCTGAGGATATTTTTCCATTGATTTTTACTAGAGAGTGTGGAAGGGAGAGGGAGAGACACACAGAGAGAGACACACATTGATTGGTTGTCTCCCACATGCTCCCCAACCAGGACCTCAATGGAGCCCGCAACCAAAGTATGTGCCCTTGACCGGAATCGAACCCAGGACTCTTCAGTCTGAAGGCCAGTGCTCTATCCACTGGGCCAAGTCGGCTAGGGCCTGAGGATATTTTTTCCATTGCTTTTTTAGAGTGGGAGAGTGGAATGGTGGGGGTGGAAGGGAGAGAGAGGAGAGAGAGAGAGAGAGAGAGAGAAACATTAATGTGAGAGAGGCACATCAATTAATTGCCTCTGGTGCACAGACTGTGGAAGGGGGTGGGGGGAGCAGGGGTTGGGTGGGAAGGGGGCGGGATCAAACCACAAGGGAGGTACTGTACCCTTGACCTTAACTGGGAATCAAACCCACAACCCTTCTGTGTGAGGGCTGACGTTCTAACCACTGAGGAACACCAGCCAGGGCTCATTTTTAAAACTTTTAAATTAAAAAAAAATTTTTTTGTTAATCCTGAGGATATTTTTCTATTGATTTTTAGGGAGAGTGGAAGAGAGAGGGAAAGACAGAGAGAAACATTGATGTGACAGAAACACATCAATTGGTTGCCTCCTGCACAAGTCCTGACCAGGGCAGGGCGGGGAGGAGCCTGCAACCAAGGTATGTGCCCTTGACCAGAATTGAACCCGGACCCTTTGGTCCACAGTCTGACGCTCTATCCACTGAGCCAAACCGGTTAGGGCTAGAAACTTTATTATTTTTTTAAATGTTTTTATTTTGAGAGAGAGGGATAGAAACATCGATGAAACATCATCAACTTATATTTTGAAAAAAAATAAATAAATAAAAAAATAAAAGCCGAAACCGGTTTGGCTCAGTGGATAGAGCGTCGGCCTGCGGACTGAAGGGTCCCGGGTTCGATTCCGGTCAAGGGCATGTACCTGGGTTGCGGGCACATCCCCAGTGGGAGGTGTGCAGGAGGCAGCTGATCGATGTTTCTCTCTCATCGATGTTTCTAACTATCTCTCTCCCTTCCTCTCTGTAAAAAATCAATAAAATATATATTTTGAAAAAAAAAAAAAAAAAAAAAGAAACATCATCAACTGGCTGCCTCCTGCACGCCCCCTACTGGGGATCGAGCCAGCAACCAAAACCCAGGCACATACCGTGATGGGGAATCAAACAGGTTATCTCTTGATTCCTGGGTCGATGCTCAGCCACTGAGCAACACTGGCAGGATCCATTTAGAAACGTTTCATTGGCACGGCCACACTTCCTTTCACTGAGACTGCCCTCAACTGACATTTGCAACAGCGCCCGGCTGGTGTGGCTCAGTGGTTGAGTCTTGACCTATGAACCGGGTCACGGTTGGTTCCCAGTCAGGGCACATACCCGGGTTGCAGGCTCGATCCCCAGAAGGGGGCATACAGGAGGCAGCCAGTCATCACTGAGACAAACATCATTGATGTTTCTGTCTCTCTATCCCTCTCCCTTCCGCTCAGAAATCAATAAAAATGTGTTAATATATTAAAAAACACACACAGCTATTTTTAAGATGCCTGTTTTTCCACTCCTTTACCGAACAATGGTTTGAGAACTGTTGTTTTAATTAGCATGTCTCCCTCCCTGTTTCCTAATGAAATACATCTTTTTGTTTGCTTATTGAACCACTTGTGTTTCTTCTGCGAATTAATTGCCTGCTCACAACCTTTGCCCCTTTTCTATTGGGGAAGCCCAATAGTTATACTAATTTCAAGGCTGGATTAACAGAGGCTCTGAGAGGGGCCATCACTTGCCCTGGTCACACAGCAAGAGGGAGGCCCCCTCCCCCCCAAAAAAAGAGGGACCCAACTGCCACCAAGTCCAGGTCTGAAGGGTGGGTATTTGTTGTTACTTTGACCTTTGTGCCTACATGGGTGGGTCCGCCTCTCTGTCCCTTTGAGATCTGAGAAGCGGGGACCAGACCTACTGTGTGCCTCTGAATCTCTGGTGCTCAGTAGGGCCCTGTGGACACCGCAAGGAACAGAAGAGAAAAGTCTCTGGCCGTGGAGCCCCCATTCTACGTGTGCAGATAAACGTGTTTCTTTTAGAGTATAATAAATCAAAGTTATTTTTAAAAGGTTGCCAGGAAAAGCCGTGGCTTGTCAGACCCTTGGGAATATTCGCCCATCTCCATTCTATGAAAGAGGCAACCAAAGCCAGAAAGGGGAAGGGACTTGTCTACGCAGGTCACTCCCTGGTCAAATGGTTGCAGTAAAAATGGATGACCTCCCTTCCTTTCTAGCTTGCTAGGGTTTGCTGTGAAAAAGAACAGCTAGCATGCGTGGCGCCCATGCCAGACTCTATTCTCAGCACTTTATATATATTGACTCATTTAATCCTCACAACCTCCTGGGGTTAGATACTGTTATGATCCCATTTTACAGATGGAGAACGGAGGCACGGAGCGGTTAAGTAGCTTACCCGAAGCTCAGATAGCAAAGTCGGAATTTAAGTTCCGGCTGCCTACGAGTTCAGGCCCTTAGCCACTGTCCTACGTAGTATATTTGCAAACGGATTGTCTCTGGAAGGATATACAAGGAACTGGTCACAGAGATGGAAGCTGGGTGGGGAGGGGAGTTGACATAATAAATAATTAAATTTTATAATCTTTTCAAGGTGGCAAGGCCTTGGCCGGTGCGGCGCAGTGGTTTGAGTGTTGGCCAGTGCACCCAAGGGTTGCAGGTTCGATCCCCGGCCCTATCAGGGTGTGTGCAGTAGGAAACCAATTGATGTGTCTCCATCAAATTAATGTTTCTCTCTCTCTGCGCCCCCCCCCCTTTTCCCTCCCTCGCACTCTTGCTAAAAACCAATGGAGCCCCAACCAGTTTGGCTCAGTGGATAGAGCGTTGGCCTGCGGATTCAAGGGTCCCAGGTTCGATTCTGGTGAAGGGCATGTACCTTGGTTGCTGGCACATCCCCAGTAGGGGGCGTGCAGGAGGCAGGTGATCAATGTTTCTCTCTCATCGATGTTTCTAACTCTCTATCCCTCTCCCTTCCTCTGTGTAAAAAATCAATAAAATATATTAAAAAAAAAAAAACAATGGAAAAAATATCCTCATGCCGGGCCAGCATGGCTCAGGGGTTGAGCATTAACCTATGAACCAGGAGGTCACAGTTGGATTCTGGGGTTGTGGACTCCATCCCCAGTGTGGGGCGTGCAGGAAGCAGCCAATCAATGATTCTCTCTCATCATGGATGTTTCTAGCTCTCTCTCTTCCTCTCTGAAATCAATTATATATATAAAATCCTTGAGTGAGGATTAACAAGAATGAATAAATAAATAAAAATAAAGGTGGTAGGACGATGAGGGAGCACTGAGCAGAGCCATGAGGGAACTGAGTGGGCGGGGGAGCTGAGCAGTCTGTCATTTGAAGTCCAGTGATCAGGGACGGTCTAACTGGGAAGGTGACATTTAATCAGAGACCTGAAGGAGTGAGGCTGTGGAGACCTCGGGGAAGAATATCCCAGGCAGAGGGGTCTGCCAGTGCAAAGGCCCTGAGGCCAAAACGGTGCCTGGTGTGTTGGCAAAAATAGCTGGGAGTCCAGCACCTCTGGGGTGGTGGGCGAGGGCAGAGAATGGGAGGGCGCACCCTATCGTGTGGGGGGGCCTCAGGGGCCATGCTGAAGATTTTGATTTTTCACTTTGAGGGAGATGAGAGCCCTGGGACATTCTCAGCTGAAGAGGGGCGTAGGTTTTGGGGGGGAATGAGGGAGTTAACCGTTTTATTGAGATATAAGCCACACACCATGAAATTAACCCGTATAGAATATAGACTTCAAGGGCTTTCTTTTCAAAAAAATATTTTCTTGTGATGGGAACTTTTAAGATCTGCTCTCCTAGCAATTTTCAAATACGCAGAATAATCACAGTATTCTTAACTGTTGTCCCCATGCTGTACCCTCATGGCATTTATTACTGGAAGTTGGTAGCTTTGACCACTTTCCCCCTTCCCCCCACTCTCCTTCTGGCATCCACCAATCTGTTCTCAGTAGCTATGAGGTCTTCTTTCCTTCTTCCCTATTAGGGAGATCATACAGTATTTGTCTTTCTCTGTCTGACTTATTTCACTTAGCATGATACCCTGAAGGCCCATCAGTGTTGTCCCACAAGGCAGTTTCCACACTTTTTATGGCTGAATAATATTCCATTGTGTGTATGATATATCCTTTATCCATTCATCCATCAATGGATATTTAGGTTGTTTCCACAGCTTGACTGTTGCAAATAATGCTGTGATGAACACAGGGGTGCACATATCTTTCTGATTTAGCGTTTTCATTTTCTTTGGATACATACCCAGAAGTGGAATTGCTGCATCGTCTAGTGGTTCTATTTTAAATATTTTAAAACATATTTTTATTGATTTCAGAGAGGAAGGGAGAGGGAGAGGGAGAGATAGAAACATCAATGATGAGAGAGAATCATTGATCGGCTGCCTCCTGCATGCCCCCACTGGGGATGGAGCCTGCAACCCGGGCATATGCCCTTGACTAGAATGGAACCCAGGACCCTTCAGTCCGCAGGCCGACACTCTATCCACTGAGCCAAACCAGCTAGGGCTCTATTTTATATTTTAAATAGTATATATATTTAAATATATATATATATATTTCAGAGAGGAAGGGAGAGGGGGAGAGAGATAGAAACATCAATGATGAGAATCATTGATCTGCTGCCTCCTGCATGCTTCCTACTGGGGACCAAGCCCACAACCCTGACCAGGAATCAAACCATGACCTCCTGGTTCATAGGTCGAGGATCAACCATTGAGCCACACCAGCTGGGCAAGTCTTGTCTTTTTATAGTAGCCATTCTAACAGGTGTGTGATGATATCTCTGTGGTTTTGACTTGCATGTCCCTGATGACTAGTGATGTTGAACACCTTTTATAGCTCCATTGGCCATTTGTATGTTCTTTTTCGAAAAATGTCTATTCACATCCTCTGACCCTTTTTTAATCAGCTTGGTTCTTTGCTAGTGAGTTGTATGCATTCTTTATATATTTTGAACATTAACCACTTATCAGATATATGATTTACATCCCTGACCGGGTAGCTCAGTTGGTTAGAGCATCATCATGATACACCAAGGTTTTGGGTTCGACCCCCAGTGAATGCACGGTGGGTGGAGTAACAGATCAATGTTTCTTTCTTTCTCTCTCCCTTCCTCTCCCTCTCTCTCAAATCAATAAGTGAGTGAACAAGAAGATATATTATTCACAAATATTTTCTCCCATTCGGTAGGTTGCCTTTCCATTTTATTGCTGAATGGAAGCTTTTTAGTTTGTAGTTTCACTTGTTTGTTGCTTATGTTGCCTTTGCGTTTGATGTCAAATCCAAAAATATCACCACCAATTTGGATGCCTAGGAGCTTACTGCCTGTGTTTTCTTCTAGGTGTTGTATGGTTTCAGGTCTTACATCGAGGTCTTTAATCCATTCTGAGTTCACTTTTGTGTCTGTTGTAAGAAAGTGGGCCAGTTTCATTCTTTTGCATATGGCTGTCCAGTTTTCCCAACCCAATTTGTTGAAGGAACTGTCCTTTCCCCATTGTGTATTCATTCTCCTTTGTCATAATTTAATTGACCACCATATGTGGAGTTGATTTCTGGGCTCTCTATTCTGTTCCATTAATCTATTTGTCTGTTTTTATGCCAGTGCCATGCTGTTTTGATTGCTATAGCTTTGTAATATAGTTTAAAACCAGGAAGAGTGATATCTCCAGCTTTGTTGTTTTTTCTCAAGACTGCCTTATCTATTCGGGGTCTTTTGTGGTTCCATACACATTTTAGGATTGTTCTATTTTGGTGAAAAATGCCATTGGAATTTTAATAGGTATTGCTTTGGATCTGTAGATTGCTTTGGGTACTATGGATATCTTAATGATGTTAATTCATTCAACCCAAGAGCACAGAATACCTTTCCATTTATTTGTGTCTTTTTCCATTTCTTTCATGAATGTCTTAATAGCTTTTAGTATAGTCACAGAGTTGTGCAACTATTGCCACAGTAAATCCCAGAACATTTTTATCACACCCAACAGAAACTCAGCACGCTTTAGCTGCCAGCCTCCCATCTCCCCAGCCTTTGGCAACCACTAATCCACTTCTGTCTCTACAGACTTGCCTGTTCTGGACATGTAAATGGAGTCGTGGAATATGTGGTCTTTTCTGCCTTCTTTCACGCATTGTTTGGGTCGACCACTTTTAGTTTATCCATTCATCAGTTGATGAACATTTGGGTTGCTTTCACTTGGGGGCTATCTATAATAATAAAAGGGTAATATGCTAATTAGACCGGACATCTTCCAGCTGTCATTCCGGACGTCCTTCCTGACTTAGGGGTGGGGGGAGCCAGCCCGGGTCCCGGGTGCCTGCTGGTGGTCGGAGGAGGGAAGCCGGGGTCCTGGGTGCCAGAGGGAAGCTGGTGCCAGCAGCCGGGGGAAGGAAGGCCTACTCTTGCACGAATTTTCATGCATCGGGCCTCTAGTTATGAATATGCTGCTGTGAACATTCCTGGACAAGTTTTTGTGTGGACATATGTTTCCATGTCTCTTAGGGAGATACCCAGGTGTGGAACTGCTGGGTCATGTGGTAACTGTTTAACCTTTTGAGGAACTGCCCGACTGTTTTTCTAAAGTGGCTGCATCGTTGTACATTCCCACCAGCAGTGCCCGAGGGCTCCAACTTCTCCACATCCTCACCAACACTTGCTATTATCTGAGGACTTGGGTTCACACAGGGTCCCTCTGGCTATCCTGACGGGACCAGGCTGAGGGAGACAGGAAGAAGCTGGGGACCCTGTGGGGAGCCACCGGGCTAGTTCAGGTGGGAGAGCCTGGTGGCCACACCAGAGCGGGGCAGCGGGGAGGTGAGAGTGACTGGATTGTGAGGGCACTTTGAAGATGGAGCTGATGGATTTGTTGCAAGATCATTTGTGGGGTGGGAGAGAGGGAGGGGCGTGGAGAATGACTACGGAGATGCGTCAGACTGCGGTGGGAGTGGGTTTGGTGGGTGGAACCTGGAGCTTGGTTTCGGATGCGCTGAGTTTGAGATTCCCAGCAGATACCCAGGTAGGAGTGTGTAGTGGGCCACTGGGTATGTGATGTGAGAATTACTGTTGGCGTTCAGTGCACGTTTCTTTTTTTCTTTATTGATTAAGGTATTACATGTGTCCTTATCTCCCCATTGCCCCACACCCCACCCCCACTCATGCCCTCACCTCCTAGTGTCTGTGTCCATTGGTTATGCTTATATGCTTGCATACAAGTCCTTTGGCTGATCTCTCCCCCTTACCCCCACCCTCCCCTACCTTCCCTCTGAGGTTTGACGGTCTGATCGATGCTTCTCTGTCTCTGGATCTGTTTTTGTTCATCAGTTTATGTTGCTCATTATATTCCACAAATGAGATCATGTGGTATTTATCTTTCTCTGACTGGCTTATTTCACTTAGCATAATACCCTCCAGGTCCATCCATGCTGTTGCAAATGGTAAGAATTCCTTTTTTTTTTTTTACGGCAGCATAGTATTCCATTGTGTAGATGTACCACAGTTTTTTAATCCACTGATCTGCTGATGGGCACTTAGGCTGTTTCCAAATCTTAGCTCTCAGTGCACGTTTCTTGAATAATTAAAGCCAGACCTGAATCTGAAGCCAGGGTCTCAGTTTCCTAGTGGGAAAGATGGGGACAATAATAGCAAGACTGCTGGGTTACTAGGTTGTCTGTCATGAGGCCGGGCTGTTCCTGTGCAGCACAGAGCAAAACTAAGGTCGCGCGCAGGGTACAGAAGAGCCGAGGGCCGCAGCCTAGGAGAGAAATGGAGGTTAGGCTCGGTCCAGGCGGCGTCCGTCACCCCGGCCCCCAGCCTCTGGCCGCCGTGGGGAGGGAGAGGGGAGGTTGGGTTGTCACCCTGTCTGCCCGCGCTCTAAGCTGGGTTTCCTTTGGGGTCTGCCGGGGCCAGAACTGCTGATGGAAACCAGCTGCGGGAGGCGCGCTGAGGCTGGGCGCACGCCCAGGCCCCTCCCCGGCGCCGGCGGACCTCGCTCGCTGGTGGGGGGTTGGGTGGGGGGAGTAGGGCGCCCTAGCTCCCCGCCCCCCTTCCGCCGCGGCCCGGGGCCCTGGCACGTCCGGTGCGCCTGATGCTTTCCAGATGTGCGCCTGGCTCCCCTCCCCCACCTGGCTCCTTGCTCCCGCGGAGCAGGGAGGAGAGGAGCCAGGGTCCGACACCCCCGCTCCAATGGCTACACCGGGGATCGGGGCCGGCCGTGGTCCCCGCCCCGCCGGCCTTGCTTCCCAGACCAGGTCGTAAAAACCGAACGGGGATGGGCTGACTGCGGCAGAGACTCTCCGTCCCCCACCAACCCCGCCACCTCTTCCCTGAGCTCCCGCCGCCGCCCCGCCGCCCCGCCTCCACCGTCTGGGGTGGTCGGGGCACGCCCCCAGACACCGCCCCGAGCCCCGCCCATAACCCCGCCCCCGAGGCAGCAGGACCACGCCCCCGAGACGCACCTCTGCAGGCCCCGCCCCCGTCCCTTGCAAGGCGCGGTCTGAGTGTCTATCTCTCTGGCCGCCTGTCTCTGTCCGGGTGTCTCTCTTGTACCCTCGTGTCTCTGTGTGTCTGTCTCTCCGCAGTCCTCTGCCTGTCCCTAGGTCTCTCCGAATTTCTCTGTCTCGGCGTCTTTCTGCGTGTCTGTCTCTCCTTGCATCTCTCACCCTCTCTCGGTGTCCCAGTCCCTCTTCATTTTCTCCCTCGAGACCCCTCCACTCTCCTACATCTCTTATTCTCCAATGTCGCACCCCAACCGGCCGCGGGGGCGCCTTGCCCTCCGGATTTGAGGACCCAGGGCTTTGGCGCGGGCTCGGCGGGCCGCGGGCGCCCCCACGTGGTCGGCAGGGGACTGTCAGGAGAGGACCGAGGGCTGAGTGTGCACGCAGGGGCGCGCTGAATGCCGGAGAGACCCGGTGTCCGTGGGTGACTCGAGGCGACGGCGTGTAACCCCGAGAGACTGTGAGTGTACAACTGCGAGACCGTGCGTGACGCCAGAAGCTGTGTGTGGCTCTGTGACGTGGTGAGATGTTATGGAGAGTACGGCTGAGAAGTAGTGTGTTACACCTAGAGCAGCGGTTCTCAACCTGTGGGTCGCGACCCCTTTGGCGGTCGAACGACCCTTTCACAGGGGTCGCCTAAGACCATCCTGCATATCAGATATTGACATGACGATTCATAACAGTAGCAACATGACAATTATGAAGTAGCAACGAAAATAATTCTATGGTTGGGTCACAACATGAGGAACTGTATTGAAAGGGCCAGAAGGTTGAGAACCACTGATCTAGAGATTATATGTGACAGTACATGTGAGAGGAGAGAGAGGACATGCATGGGGCGGCGTGTGACGTCATGAGGTTGCATGTGCCAAGAGGGGGGGCTGTTTGTGGTCCCGAGAGAACGTATGTGAGAGTGAGAGACTGTGTGTGACAGCGTGCGGCCTGGTGAGGAATGAGTGTTGTGTGCGTCACCTTCGCAGACGAGGTGACTCTGAGTGAGTGCGATCCACAGAGGGGCGTGAGAGGGCAGCGTGAGAGGCCCGGGGGCCTGGGTGTGACACAGAGACCATGTGAGTGGGAGACAGCATGCGTCAGCCACACGATGGACGGTGAAGGTGGTGTGTGACTGTGACACAGATTATGTGGGAGCCTCACAGACTGGCACGGCATTGTGACTGCGCACGAGAGAGGGTGTGACTGTGCAGGGCACGCAGAGACTAGAGCACGAGAGAGCCCTGGCTGGTGTGGCTCAGCGGGTAGAGCGTTGGCCCGGACATGGAAGGGTCTGGAGTTCATTCCTGGTCCAGGGCACAGACCTGGGTTGCAGGTTCTACCCTTGCCCAGGTGGGGGCGTGTTTGGGAGGCAACCATTCAATATGTCTCTCTCACAGCGATGTTTCTCTCTTTCCCCTTCCTTTCACCCTCTCTAAAATCAATGGAAAAAATACCCTCTGGTGAGGATGAACCAAAATAAATTAAATTGAAAGATAGAGTCTGAGAGAGACCTTGTGTGCGTAAGTGTGCCACACTGGGAGATTGCTGTGTGCGGGTGACAGCCATGTGTGACAGATACCAACTGTCTGAGGCTCAGCCAGAGATTCTGTACATGACAGTGGGGAGGGGGCGGTGACTGTGTGTCAGGGAACGTGTACGATTGCGTGTGACATTTAGAGATTGTGCAGGAATGCGTGGCCTGTATGTGGGAGTCACTGGCTATCACTGTGTAATAATATAAAATATTATGTGACAGTGTTTCACAAGGAGGGTGCATGAGTAATTACATGTCACTGTGTGGGACACAGAGAAAGTGCGAGGCTGAGACCGGATGGAAGAGAAGCTCTGATCGCCGGTGAATGTGTGTGGCATCTTGAGAGACTGTGTGACTGTGAAACCGTACAATTCACCCTGAGAAGGTATATCTGACTGCGGTTGAGCAAGATGTCATCGGTGATGACGCGTCACTCTCCAAGCGCTTGTGAGGGACTGTGTGTGGCGTTTTGAGAGGCCATGGGACTGGGGCACCGTGGGAGATGGTGTGTTGAGCACAGATCGTGTGTGAGAATCTGTGGCGATACCGGGTGACACAGTGAGGCACGGTGCGTCCCTGAGAGAGGGGCTGTGCGTGTGAGGCTGTGTGCCGAGGGGGGTCGCTGTGATGGGGTGACCCCAAGGCGGGTGGCAGGGTGGGAGAGCATGTGTGATGGAAGGAGAGGCTGTGTGGGGCACAGGGGAGATGCGTGTGACTGTAGAATAAAGGCAGAGGGTACGGACACACCTTGAGAGGCTGTCTTCCCAGGAGTGAGTGTGAGAGAGATGGGCAGAGACAGAGATCGAGAGGGGAGACGGAGAGATAGAGCGAGGGAACGAGACAAAGAGGGGGACAGACAGACAGAGATAGAACCCCAGGAGACAGAGCCGAGGCAGTGAGAGAGCAGTGGGGCTGGTGGTGGCAGCCGGAGGAGCAGGCAGGTCCTCAGGGGCTGCCCCAGGGGAGGGGGCGGGGCTGGGCTGGGCTGGGCTGGGCTGGGCTGGGGGACCCAGCAGCTGCCTGTCAGCCTCACCTCCGCCAGCAGCCCGCCATCCCAGTCCTGGGCAACAACAGGTAGGAGGCTCCGGTCCTGCCCCAACAGGTCGGCCCTCTGTCCCCTCTCTGCCGGTGGGTCTGCCTGGGAATGAATGAGTGAGTGAATGAATGACTTTATATGTCTGCGTCTCCACCAGCCTGTCTCTCCCTCAACCCTCCACCTCCCTCTCTCTGTCCCCCTGTCCTCTGTCCCCTTGTCCCCCGTGCCTCTCCCTGCCCCTCTATCTGTACCCCTTCCTCTCCCCCTACACGTGTCCCTATCTCTACCCTCTCCCCATCACTCCATCTCCCGTCTCTAACCCTTCTCCCCCACCCGTGTCACTCTATCCCTTTCTCTACTCCTCTATTTGTGCCCCCAACTCCGTCCATCACTTCATCCTCCCCCGTCTCCATCTCTCCCCCCCCTCAGTCTCTATTTCTCCTGTGCCTCAGTCTCTCCCTCCGTCACTGTCTCTCCCTCTGCCCCTCCATTTGCCCCTGTCTCCATCCTCTCCGCCCCTCTCCCAGTCGTGTCTGGATTGCCCCCCCTCCTCCCCCTCTCTCCAAGTGCTAATGAGCAGAGGAGCCTTTGAGGTAGAGGGCTGGGTGGGGGAGCTCCCGAGGGGAGCGCAGGGGGCAGCTGCGTCCGAGGCCCTAATGAGGCCCCCTCTGCGCCCCTCCCGCCGAGATCTTAATTCCTTGTTCTCCCTGGAACCACTGCTAATTGGCCTGGGGAGGGCCCCCTCCTGGCTCGCTCTGTCCCTGGGGGCCGAGGACACCTGGATCGTGCTCCGGCACCTGTGGCCCTATCCTTCCGTCCCTCCCTCCACCTGCCTCAGCCTTGCATCTGTGCTCCCTGCTGCCTTCCTCTGTCCCTCCCTCCCCCTGCCTCTCGGTCCCCATCTGAGCGGCTCTTCATCTCCACTTTCCCTGTCTTCCCGCCCCTCCGACCGCCTCTGGGCACCCTCGCGCGCTCTTCCACCCACGCCCCGGTTGCTGGGTCCCACCACACCGCCACCCTCTCCGGGGCCCCGGACGCCCCTAGCCTGCCCCCTTCGCCCCCATTCCCACCGGCTTTTGACTCCTTGCCCGCCGCAGCCATGTCCAACAACATGGCCAAGATCGCAGAAGCCCGCAAGGCGGTGGAGCAGCTGAAGCTGGAAGTGAACATCGACCGCATGAAGGTGCGGGGTCTCGGGTAGAGGAATGCGGGGGCTGCGTCTGCCCCGGGCACTGTCGGGGGTGGAGCCAGGAGCCCGGGGTGGGGGGGTAAGATCCCTTTCTGAACTGAGCTGGACCCGAGGAGGGCCAAGGGGCGGAGCCTGAGAGAGGGGGCAGGGCCCTAGACAGGGGGCGGGGCCTGAGCGGAGGGCGGGGCGGACCAGAGGCGGGGCTGAGAGGGGCGGGGCCTTAAATAAGGGGCGGGGCATGCAAGACGGGCATATCAGAGGCGGGGCCATGGAGGGGCGGGGTCTTAGGCAAGGGGCGGGACCTGGAGGGCGGGTCGAGAGGGGTGGGGCCTGAAGGACGGGGAGGGTCAGAGGCGGGGCCTGGGGGGGCGGGGGGCGAGGCCCTAGATAAGGGGCGGAGCCTGAAGGGCGGGGCCCTAGACAAAGGGCGGGGCCTGAAGAACGGGGCGGGGCGGGGCCCGAGTGGGCGGGGCCCGGGCATGGACTTCACCGCGTGCCCGCAGGTGTCGCAGGCGGCGGCCGAGCTGCTGGCCTTCTGCGAGACGCACGCCAAAGACGACCCGCTGGTAACGCCGGTCCCCGCTGCCGAGAACCCGTTCCGCGACAAGCGCCTCTTTTGCGTCCTGCTCTGAGCCTTCCCGACGGCTGGCCCTGCTTTGCCAAAGTTTGAATCCAATAAACGGGGTGATGGTGGTACCTGAGGCCTCGCTGAGCTTGGGGCCCCCGCGGGGAAATCTGATTCCGTCTCACATCCGGAGTGTGGGGTGGGGGTGAGGGTACGACAGGCGGGGTGTGAGGGTGTGGAGGGCGCCTCCGAGGAAGTGAGCCTCCTCTACCCCTGAGTCCAACACTCCCAGAGGCAGCTGGCTGCTAGGATGCCCCCTTCTTTACAGATGAGTCCCTTAGTCACACAGCTGGGAGGTAATGGGGTGAAGGCTGTGAGCTCCCGGCTCCCTGGCCCTCAGCTGGCCCCCTCCCCTCCTCCCTCCTGGGTTGCAGATCCTGAGGAGTCTCTGGGCCCATCCCACCTTCCTCATCCCTTTTCTTCACATTTGGCTACTTCCCGCCACAGGCCTATCTCTGTCCTTAGCACTGAACTCTGTCCATTCATTCATTCATTCATTCGTTCGTTCATTCTTCCAAACACTCCCTGAGTACCTGCTCTGTGACTGGCCCTGTGCTGGGTGAAGGTGGGGACATGGCTGTGACCAAGACAGCCTGGCCCTGCCTCCTGGGGCTCAGAACCCAGTGGGCGAGACAGACCTGTCCCCAGTAGTGGCAACCCAAGTGGGCAGGGCTGGGGTGGGGGAGTCAGAGGCTGGAGCCCCTGACTCAGCTTGGGGGTCAGGGCGGGCTTCCTGGAGGAGGAAGCTGGGCCATGGCGGTAATAACACGTGGGACCCAGGGAAGAGAGGAGTGTGGAGAGAGAGAGGAGACAGCCCTTCCTTCAGCAGTCATCATCTTTGTTCTGGGGACACAGGGTGACGGTGACAGCTCTGGTGTCTGCCCTGTTTCCCACGTCCCATATTGTGGCCCGCAGGACATATATAGCTGGCAGTTATATATTTTTTGGCTTTTCCACTTTTGGCCTACATAATGTTTATTTTTTAATTTTTTTAAAAATTGATTTCGGAGAGGAAGGAAGAGGGAGAGAGATAGAAACATCCATGATGAGAGAGAATCATGGTGGATCGGCTGCCTAAACTGCAAACCCCCCACTGGGGATTGAGCCCACAACCTGGGCATGTGCCCTTGACCAGAATCGAATCTGGGACCTTTCAGTTCACAGGCCGACGTTCTATCCACTGAGCCAAACCGACTAGGGCAGCCGTGGGCAAACTACGGCCCGCGGGCCGGATCTGGCCCATTTGAAATGAATAAAACTAAAAAAAAAAAAAAAGACCGTACCCTTTTATGTAATGATGTTTACTTTGAATTTATATTAGTTCACACAAACACTCCATCCATGCTTTTGTTCCGGCCCTCCGGTCCAGTTTAAGAACCCATTGTGGCCCTCAAGTCAAAAAGTTTGCCCACCCTTGGACTAGGGCCATAATGTTTATTTTTATTTCATTTTTAAAAAATATCTTTTTATTGATTTTAGAGAGGAAAGGAGAGGGCGGGAGAGAGATGGAAACATCAATGAATGGTGAGAGAGAATCATTGATCGGCTGCCTCCTGCACGCCCCGCACTGGGGAATCGAGCCCCCAACGAGGGCATGTGCCCTTGACCAGAATCAAACCTGGGACCAGTCAGTCTGCAGGTCGATGCTCTATCCACTGAGCCAAACAGGCTAGGGCTGGCCTACATAATGTTTTAAATGTTCTTGCCCTGCCCTGACTGGTTTGGCTGAGTGGATAGAGCGTCGGCCTGCGGACTGAAGGGTCCCAGGTTTGATTCCGGTCAAGGGTGCGTACCTTGGTTGCAGGCGCATCCCCAGTAGGAGGTGTGCAGGAGGCAGCTGATCAATGTTTCTCTCTCATCGAAGTTTCTAACTCTCTCTCTCTCTCTCTCTCCCTTCCTCTCTGTAAAAATCAATAATATATGTTCTTGCCCTGGCCTGTGTGGCTCCGTTGGTTGGGCCTTGTCCAGTGCACCAAAAGGTTGCAGGTTCGATTCCCAGTTATGGCACATGCCCGGGTCTGGGGCTTGATCCTCAGTAGGAGGCATACAGCAGGCAGCCGATCAATGCTTGGCTCTCACATCGATGTTTTGTCTCCCTTTTCCTCCTTCTCTCTCAAAAAAATAAATCTGTAAAATGTTCTTAACTTGATTGCCAAATTGAAAAATAGAGTACTTGCCTCAGACTCCGTATTTCCGGCTTCTTCGGAGCTGGAAGATCTGGTGACCTCAGACCTAGCCCCCTCACCCCCCCGCCCCCAGGGGACCACAGGCTATGAGCTGGGACCGGGGCTTTCCGGCTCATGATGTCCCCACCCTGCCCTTTTGCCTCTCGGTCAAGGAGGTCGAGGTCCAGTTGCTATTTGACATGGAGCCTGTGTCAGGGGCTTCTTACGGTGGGATGAAGAGAAAGCGGAGCCCTAGCCAGTTTGGCTCAGTGGATAGAGCGACGGCCTGTGGACTAAAGGGTCCCAGGTTCGATTCAGGCCAAGGGCACATGCCCAGGCTCGATCCCCAGTAGGGGGCGTGCAGGAGACAGCCCATCAATGATTCTCTCTCATCATTGATGTTTCTATCTCCCTCTCCCTTCCTCTCTGAAATCAATAAAGAAATATCTTTTTTAAAAAAGAGAGAAAGTGGAAATGTCTGTTGAAAATGAGGAGATGCAGATGAGCTGTGGGTTTGGTTAATTATTTTACCTGGTTGGCCCAAGACCTCCTCCCCTCTCTTCACCCACCTCCTCTCCGCCACCCCAAATGGGTCTTTGGGCATCTACCTGCTTCTTGCCACTGTCCCAGGGGCTTCTGCTCGGTGTCCCTCCCCTGCCTTTACCTGGGCGGTGTCCCTCACCTGGGATCCCCTCCCTTCTGTCCTGCAGGCTCCCCCACAACCCCTCCAGCCCCTCCTGAACACACCCATCGGCCCCCCTGCACCCTCTGCTCCCCAGAGTGAGGCTGAACCCCTGAATCTGGATGGAGGGAGATGGATAGCTCACTGGGCCCCCCCTCCCCAGAGGGGGGCGGGCGGGCATGTGCCTGGCAAGTGTCTCATTATTCACATCGGATTAGGGTCCCCTGGGCCCCAACTCTGAGCTTCCTGTTGAATGGAGGCAGGAGAGGCTGTAATTACATCTCTTGCTGCCTCCCACCTCTTAGCTGGTTGCATCATGTCTGTGGGAGCCCCGGGGGACGCAGGGGACAGGAGAGCCAAGGATGAGCTGGGGGTGGGGTGGGGTGGGGCTGGGAGGGATGCTGGGACGGAAGTCCCCAGAAGGATTCCGGAATTTCTCAGGTCCTGCATCCTTGCATCTTAGAACCCGAGGTGCGCGGGAATCTGTAATCCCAGGACCCTGGAGGGCTGGAATTCCTGTCTCCCCATCCTGTGGATCCTGTGGCGTCAGGGTTCCGGGTCCTGCCCCCTGCCCAGCACTTCAGGAGTGTAAGCATTCTTGGCACCTAGACTGTTGTGATTTAACCTTCTTGTCCCTGGGACCTGGGAGCTTCTTGTTTCAAATTCCGGGTGTTGGGAAAGGGAGGCTGAGGGGGAGCGAGCAGGGCTGGCTGGCCTGGGGTGGGGAAGGGAGGAGAGGTCCGCTGGCTCGGGGAGGGAGGGGTCGGTGAGTCCGGCCCCGGAAGCCGGTCAGGACTGAGGCTGGCGGGAGAAGCCAGAGGGACAGGGTAGCTCCCTGGTGACCAGCCTGCATGTGCGCAAACGTGGATAATCTTGTTAGCGGGTATGACGCTGCGACAGCCGCTTCTGGCCGCCGCTGCTCTTTCCTGACGCCCCAGCTGGGAGGCCAGCTCCGGGGTCAGGGCCTGGCCAAGGGCAGAGAGGGGATCACCTGGGGAAGTACCTGCTCTCAGAAGGACCCTCCCAGCGCTCCAGACCCTGAGGGCTGCGGGGTGCCCCTCCCAGGCGGCCTTTCCTCCTGCCCCGCGCCTGCACCCCAGTGCTCAGAGCCCTGCACCCCCAGGAGAGCCACCCCAGTGGCCATCGCCTCCTGGGAGTCCTGTTTCAAGGCTCCATCTCACTCAGTTCTCCTAACGCTCCCATGGGACTGTTCATCCTTATTTTGCATCCGGCCAACATCAGGCCCGCAGAGGTGACGTCACCTGGCCAGTTGGGGCTTGAGCTGCAGCGGGACCCAGACATGTGCCCGGGAGGGGCTGGAGGGGTTGTGGGGAGCCTGAAGAGCAGGAGGGAGGGGGTCCCAGGTGAGGGGCACGGCCCAGGACACAGAGAGCAGAAGCCCCTGGAACAGAAGCAGACAGATGCGCAAGGACCCGTTTGGGGTGGGGAAAAGCGGGGGGGGGGGGGGGGCTGACAAAGCCCCGGCTGTGGGTGCTGGGACCTGCCGAGGAGGGACGGTCAGGGCGGGCGAGCAGCTTCCCCGGGCAGCACATCAGAGGCCGCCTGGCCCGCAGGCTGGGTGGGGCCGGCTTGGCACTTGCCCTCAAGGCGGCTGGTCCAGATGTGAGTCCCGGCTGGGTGTGGGGGGACACAGCTGCGGGCCGGCCAGCAGGCCCCCATCAGAGGAGGTCCTCTGAGCCTCTGCGTCCCAGCCCTCGGCACACGGAGGCAGGTTAGCGTGTGTTGAGTGAATAGTAACACGGGCCTTCCTGGAGGCGGGGAGGGGGGTTCCATCTCTAGTCTTTTTTTAAAAATATATTTTTATTGATTTTTTTACAGAGAAGAAGGGAGAGGGATAGAGAGTGAGAAACATCGATCAGCTGCCTCCTGCACACTCCCTACTGGGAATGTGCCCGCAACCAAGGTACATGCCCTTGGCCGGAATCGAGCCTGGGACCCTTGAGTCTGCAGGCCGACGCTCTGTCCACTGAGCCAAACCGGTTAGGGCCCGTCTCTAGTCTTCACACAGCAGCCCGACAAGGGCAAGGCTGCCATTTGATGATGACATCAAAGAACGCCCTCCCACACATGCCATCACAGGCCACGGTCCCTAGCACACGCCTCTGGGGCCCATCCCTCCCTCCCCACGCTCTGCGTCCATTCCCAGTGGCCCCTGCTGTCCTCCTGCCCTGGGTGCCTGGGGGCGGCCCCTGCTCCTAGCAGTGGTGGGGGGTGAGGAGAGCTGCTGACTCACCCACCAGAGCAGTTCCTTCCAGAGTCGGCCCCTCCCTGCCCCGGAAACCATCCCCTCCCCCTCCCCACCCTGCCCAGCGGGGTGACCTCTCACCCACAGGCACCTGGAGGAAAGAGGAACCCTTGTTGCCCTTGTTGTGGGCGGCCTGTGGCCACAGCTGGGCAGGAGGCCCTGGGCCCCCAGAAGGTGTGTCCCGCTGGGCAGGGCACAGACCTTAGGCACCCTTAGTCCTTTCACGAGGAATGAGTTCCAGCCATGGCCACCCGCCACCTGCTCCCCAAGCACAGAACTGATGCCAGTTGCAAGGGTTCCAGCCCCCTTGGCGCAGAGGGGGAAACTGAGGCCTGGAGGAGGGCAGGGGCTTGTCTGAGGTCCCACGGGGCGCCCCTGAGTGCTCAGGGGTCCCTCGCGGGGACAGGAAGCCAGCGAGAGGGAGGCTGCCGGAACCGGAGCTCCCCCCGCCCCCCCACTCTGCCCAGATGCCGGGCATGATGCTAGCCTGCCAGGCGTCCTCCTGCATTAATAAGATAGAACTTCCTGAGCGCCCTCTGCTCTGCCTGGCAGCTGCAGGGCATACGCCGGAGGGACCACATGGCCCGGAGGTCTGATTCCGCACACACAGGCACCCCAAGGGCAGGGCTGTGGTCGCTCCTGCAGGCCCTGGTGTGGCTGGGGTTGGGGCACCCATCCTGCAGGAAGCTGGGGGTGCCAGCTGGGCACGGTGATAGGGAGCACGGTTATCAGGGGACATGGACCAGAGGGGAAGCCCGCAGCCCCGAAGCCAGGGGCGTCGCTCCTGGCCTGGGATGGACACACCGCACAGGCTCCCTCCTTGTTACAGAGGCTCTGGGATGGGCCCGAGAAGCTGCTGTCACCCATTGTACAGATGGGGAAACTGAGGTACACCGGCTCCCATCCTTGCCCCAGACCATCACAAAGCCCGGAGGTGGTCACATTGGGACAGAAACTCAAGACGAATGGAAGTGAGACCCCGAGTTAGTAATCTCTGTCCTGAAACTGCCCCCTGAAAGATGAGGGGTGTCTGAGAGGGTCTCCCCAGGTCCCGTCTGGCCCTGTGGGCGGGAGGCGGCCTGGGAGCGCGGGCTCAGTGGGAGCAGGACAGGTGGCTGCTGAGCTGCTGGGACACACGAGGGGGAGCACCTGGCCCCGGTGGCGGTCGCTGGGCTGAGTCTGTGGAGGGGCGGAGCTCGGTGTGACAGCGAAGTTGGAGCCTTGGGCGGCTGTCTGTGGCCAAAATGTTGTCCCTGGAGGTGAAGGTCACCAGAGCTTGGCCTGGGGCCGGCAGCGCCCAGGCGAAAAGCAGGAGGGCAGGAGGCGTCTCATCTCCACTTCCCGGGGCTCCGGGCGGGGGCCCAAGCCCAGCCTGAGGACCGGCTCCGCGACCTGACCGGCGTTTTCCTCGGCTCCTTCTGGAGGGAGCAAATGCGTTGTGTCCAGGGAACAGAGATCCCAGAAGTGCCTGGAAAACACTGCATTGGGGAGGAATTTCCTGGTCATTTCTCAATCCTGGGCAGCGTCCTAACCCCGGAGCCCAGAATAGATCCCAGGGGCCACCCCAGTCAGCCTTGCGCACTGGCCAGCTGTGCTCCTCAGGGCCCGTCCTGGTCCCGGGTGAGTCCAAACTGCATGTGTCACGACTCAGGGATCCCCGCCCAGGCCCCTGGGAGGTGCTGGGGAAGGGAGGCGGGCAGCGACCTGGGGCGGCGGTGGCAGGTGGCTCGGCGATGGGACCAGGAGAGGACCCGGGGAGGGGGCAGGGCGGGAGATGGATGTGCTGGGCAGATGGGACAGAGGGAGCAAGCCAGGGCGGGAGGGAGGGAGCCCAGGGGGCCTCTGGAGAAAGCAGGGGGAGGGAAGGCGGGGCAGCGAGAGGAAATGAAAAAGCTGGGGCGAGCAGGCACCACGAGGAGGGAGGGCGGAGGGAGGGCAGTAGGGAGAAGCTGACACACAGAGACCTCACGGACAGCGATCCCAGGCTCGAGTGAGGGGGCAGAGGGACAGAGAGAGCTGGCAGAGGTGCGGTGAGGAGGGGCGGCGGGAGCAGAAATGCAGAGAAGGGGGTAGGGAGCAGTGGGGGGAGAGAGAGACGGAGGGAGAGGCAGAGGGTGTGGGCAAGGGAGGGGACAGAGACAGACAGTAAGACACAGAGGGACAGAGAGACAGAGGGAAAGAGGAGAGGAAAAGAGGAAACAGGGATAGAGAAGGAAAGAGACAGAAGGGGGGAGGGAGGGAGAGAGAGAGAGAGAGAGAGAGAGAGAGCAAGAAGAGAGAGTGGAGAAGACAGAGCAAAGACAGCCGGACCCACAAGGAAGCCTGGGGGTGACTGGGAGACCCCGCTGCGGGGAGGCCCATGGGGAGGCAGGCGGAGGGTTGCTGAGTGGCTGCTCCGGCTCCGCCCGCCGCCTCCCTCCCCCGGGGGCCTGCAGCCCAGGCGGCCGGCGCTGGCCAGGATGGCAGACTCCTGCCGGAACCTCACTTACGTGCGGGACTCGGTGGGCCCGGCCACCAGCACCCTCATGTTCGTGGCCGGCGTGGTGGGCAACGGGCTGGCGCTGGGCATCCTGGGGGCGCGGCGGCAGTCACGGTCACGCCCCTCGGCCTTCGCCGTGCTGGTCACCGGGCTGGCGGTCACCGACCTGCTGGGCACCTGTTTCCTGAGCCCCGCGGTGTTCGTGGCCTACGCCCGCAACAGCTCGCTGCTGGGCCTGGCCCGCGGCCAGCCGGTGCTGTGCGACGCCTTCGCCTTCGCCATGACCTTCTTTGGCCTGGCCTCCACGCTCATCCTCTGCGCCATGGCCGTGGAGCGCTGCCTGGCGCTCAGCCACCCCTACCGGTACGCCCAGCTGGACGGGCCCCGCTGCGCCCGCCTGGCGCTGCCCGCCGTCTACGCCTTCTGCACCCTCTTCTGCTCGCTGCCCCTGCTGGGCCTGGGCCAGCACCAGCAGTACTGCCCGGGCAGCTGGTGCTTCATCCGCCTGCGCGCCCCCGAGCCGGGCGGCTGCGCCTACTCCCTGGCCTACGCCAGCCTCGTGGCCCTGCTGGTGGCTGCCATCGTCCTGTGCAACGGCTCGGTCACCCTCAGCCTCTGCCGCATGTACCGCCAGCAGAGGCGCCACCAGGGCGCGCTGGCCCCGGGCCCCGGGGTGCGGGCACGCGAGGACGAGGTGGACCACCTGATCCTGCTGGGCCTCATGACTGGCATCATGGCCGTGTGCTCCCTGCCTCTCACGGTGAGTCCCTGGGCAGCGGTGGGAAGGGGGGCGGGTGCGGGGGGTGGGGGGGTGGGGCGGCAGCGCCCAGCTCTGGCCTCCGCCGTTTGTGCCCATTTCACGGATGGGGACACTTTGGCATCTGTCAACCCCCGGCTCCCTGGAGAAGTCTCTCCCGCCTGCTGCTGCTCCACCGGCCTCCTCCTGACCCCTGGGACCCCCCCTTCCAGTTCTCCTGTCCCCACACATCAGAGGCCCCTGACCTCCCCCGGCCCTAGTGAAGATAAGACCCCCATTTATGGAGCCCTTGCTCTGGGGTTGACAACTCCCCAAGCATTTACACAAAACAGGCAGGAGTTCCCACTTGTCACCAGTTTACACGTGAGGGGCAATGGCTCTCGCCCACGACGGCACAGAGTCGGGTCTGGACCCCAGGCTCCTTTGGTTCCAGAGTGTGAGCCCCCCCACCCCCCCGACACCCAGGCTCCCGCCCCCCGGTGCCACCCTCTATCTGCCGTGGACTCCCCCCCTTCCTCCATGCCCGCCCAGCCTCTCCCTGATGGAAGCAGGACAGACCCCGTGCTGTGGCACCTGGGCACCCCATCTGTACTCTGGGCCTCCTGCTCTTTCTGTAGAATTCAAGGCTGAGCTAAATTGGAGAATCATCAGAACTTTAGGAGGTTTACGGATGACGCAGGGACACACAGACACACACACAGGCGGGCCCGGCCGCCCACACAGCCCATCTCTCTCCCTCTAGGCCGCTGCTGGCTGTTTCCTGGGGCTCTCTATCTCTCGGCTCCCCGGATGCGTCCATTTCTTAGTTTTTATCTTATTTCCTTCCCCTCTGCCAGGCCCCTCCTCCCTCCTACTCCCTGGGCGAGCAAGTGGGTGGAGGCGGGGAGGCTGGCTGGGTGGCAGGTGGGCACTTTCTGATACCCTCGCCCGCCCTCAGATCCGCGGCTTCACCCAGGCCATCGCCCCGGACAGCAGCGAGATGGGGGACCTCCTCGCCTTCCGTTTCAATGCCTTCAACCCCATCCTGGACCCCTGGGTTTTCATCCTGTTCCGAAAGGCCGTCTTCCAGCGTCTCAAGCTCTGGCTCTGCTGCCTCTGCCCCTGGCCTGCCCGCGGCCACTCGCAGCGCCCCCCCTCCCAGCCGGCCTCCGGGGGGAAGGACCCCAGGGCCCCCGCCAGTCTCGGGGGGAAGGAGGGGAACTGGGTGCCTTTGCCAGCCTGGGGCGAGGCGCAGGGGGCACGCCTGCCTCCGGCCCAGCGGACGGGCAGCGCCGCGGGAACGCTGTCCAAAGTGGAGTCCAGGGCAGCCTGCTCGCTCTGCTGACATCTCGGGCACCCGGTGACCTCCTGCCCCATCTCCTGGGACAGGAGCCGGACAGTCAGGCGAAGGCCCGCGGCTGGTGGACCAGCCGAGCGATGAACCCTGGAGCCCTGGCCTGCCAGGGCCTTGACCTGAATCGGGGGGGGGGGGGGGGATCAGCTGCTACTTTCCTCCAGGGTGGCCACACCAGCTCTGGGAGGAGGGGGAGGGAGAGAGGGAGCACAAGAGCAGTTCTCTCAGAATGACCGATTGGCTGGCCGATTGGCTGCCCGGGTTTGGTCCTGGCCGCCCATCCATCTCACTGTCTAAATATTTAGAAGGCGGAAAAGCTCCCAGCGCTCCTGTGCGCCGAGTCTGTTAGGATCAGTGCTCCTGCCGATCCCCATCCATTCAGGGTGCCCCAACCCCGGGGTGGTCCTGCCCTCCCCACCCAGAGCCACGCCCTCCCCGCCTCCCCTCACTTCTGATTCTCATTCCCCACCTAAGTCTGAGCTCCGCCACCCCCCAGGAGAGGCAGGAGGGAGGGGAGATGCTGATGTGGGTGACACTGCTGGGCGCGTGCCCGGGAACCTTGGTGTGGCTTCGTAGTTATAAGACTTGGACTGTGGGGACACGGGTGTGGGGTGTGAATCCCAGGGACGGCCCAAGAACGCAGACCTAAGTCCCGTGCCTGCCCCCAACTAAATAGCTGCCTCTAGACAGAGCCTGATGTGTCCTTAGAGCCTCACAAAAATGTCACTCATTCATTCATTCATTCATTCATTCATTCATTCTTCATTCAACAAATAGTGGGCGCTGACTCTGCCGGGTGCTGGGGACACGGACAGGCTCTGCCCCACCCTGGACTCTACGGGGAGATCTCCAGACTCCCACCCCTGCCCCTTCTCGTTGCCAACCCCTGCCCTCAGAGCGGCCCAGAATCATGGGTGGCCGGGAGTGAGCCAGTGGGCTGAAGAGTTGAAAGGACGTGTGCTTAGGGTGGTGGTGGGGTTCATGGAAAAGCGCCTCCCCACTCCCTGATCCCGGCCCCCTTCAGTCCCCCTTTCTCGCTCCGAACCTGGGGAAGGGTGGGGTAGGCAAGGCAAGAGCCTTCGATAGCAGCTAACCTCAGCGAGGCCTCCTCTGTGTGAGGGCACCCTCTTGCTCCGGCCCGCTATTAGAGCCTTTCACAGGGGCCAGAATCCAGGCCCAGAGGGGCAGTGAGGCAGCCGCAGGCCACACAGCAAGAAGCCCAGCCTGAGGTGGAGGGCGGAGCTGGTCTATCTCTGGGGCCCAGCTCCCTGGTCGGGCGGTGACTTTGCCTCTCTTGGCTTCCTTTTGCGTAGAAGGTGATCATAACCCAGCACTTCGCGTAAGGGTTGTGCTGAGGACGAATCGGTCCCCGAGAAGCCGTCGCACAGGGCCTGGAATGGAGCGACAGGAAGCGTTCCCGTTGTTGCTGTTGGCATTGCGGGTGTGGGCTTTGGCTCTCTGGGCAAATGTGGTTTGACAGCAGAGCAATGCTTGCTCCCTTGTTTTGACATTTTTCTCCCGTCACTATGTTTCTAATCATATTGAAGAAGAACAAGGGTGTCTGGGAGAGTTAAACATAGGTCACGATGGCTGCCTAACGGGTTTGGAGTTTCCTTTTGGGGTGATGAAAATGTTCTGGAACTAGAGAGTTGTGGTTGCATAACACGGTGAATGTACCAAATGTCTCTGAACTGTACACTTTAAAATGGTAAAAATGATAAGTTTTATGTTATGGATACTTTACCACAATAAAAAAAAAACATGTAATGAAAAAATTGAGTGTGTAGAAATTTTTATAGCAGTCTCGACAAAGTAATATATATAATATGCTAGAGGCCTGGTGCACAAAATTTGTGCACTTAGGGGGAGGTTCTTCAGCCCGGCCTGTGCCCTCTTGCAGTCTGGAAGCCCTCAGGGGATGTCCGATCCCCAGGCGTGGGGAGCAGGCCTAAGCTGGCAGTTGGACATCCTTAGCGCTGCCACGGAGGCAGGAGAGGCTCCCACCACCCCTGCTGCATTTGCCAGCCATGAGCCCAGCTTCTGGCTGAGCGGCACTCCCCCTGTGGGGGCACACTGACCACCAGGGGGCAGCTCCTGAGTTGAGTGTCTGCCCCCTGGTGGTCAGTGCACATAATAGCAACCGGTCGCTCTGCTGTTTGGTTAATTTGCATATTAGCCTTTTATTATATAGGATGTTGAATTTCATAATAAAGTCGAATTGTACAAAAAACAGGTGAAGAAACTTCTGGTGGGGTGCAGTCTTTGTCACCAAACATGGCTCAGACTCAGTGGGGACTCACCCACAGGGACCCCTGGAGGGTGGAGAAGGGGTAGGGTGGAGGGGCTGAAGAGGGCGGGAGTGGAGAGAGGGGCCTGCCATCCTGGGTCCCTCCAGTCTCTGTGCCACCTTGAAAGTGGGTCAGTGCTTTCCATCTGGCCTTAGGGTGGCTGGTGTGGCTCAGTGGTTGAGCATTGACCTATGAACCTGGAGGTCACAGTTCAATTCCTGGTCAGGGCATATGCCCAGATTGCAGGTTTGATCCCTAGTGTGGGGTGTGCAGGAGGCAGCCAATCAGTGATTCTCTCTCATCATTGATGTTTCTATCTCTCTCTCCCTCTCCCTTCCTGTCTGAAATCAAATAAAATCCCATATAATAAAAGGCTAATATGCAAATAGAACGAACAGCGGAACAACTGAATAACCGAACAACCGGTTGATATGATGTGTGCTGACCACCAGGAGGCGTGCACGGAACATGGCGGGTGTCGGCCACGGTGGGATGGTGGAGCAGGTGAGCGAGGGCACCAGACCAAGGCGGGGCGCCCGTCACTGTCATTGGGGCGAGCCTCTGGTGGTTACTGAAAATTCTTTGCTCCCATGCACCGTGATCCTGCCTGGCCCTTGCACCCACTGCTGGTGCCCGGCACTGGCCCCAATCACTCAGCACTGTCAGCGGGTGCGAGTGGCAGCTGCCAGCCCCAATCACCCCTCAGGGCTTCTCCACCTCTCCCTGCTCCTGAGGGGTGGTTGGGGCTAGCAGCCAGTGCTTGAACCTGCAGCTGGCACGGGAGCTGCTGCTTACACCCGCTGACAGTATCTAGTGCCAGTCCCGATTGTGTGGCACCATCAGCGGGTGTGAGCGGTGGCTGCAGGCCCCGATTGCCCCTGAGGGCTTCTCCACCTACCCCTGCTCCTGTGGGGTGATCAGGGCAGCAGCCACTGCTCGCACCCACTGAGGGCGCCAGACCCACTTGCATCCATTGATGGTGCCCAGGGATTGGGGCCAGTGCTTGAGCGTGTAGGAGTGGTGGAGGCAGGAGCAGGGCTGCTGGCAGACAGGGGACCAGGGTCGTGGTGGGAGGGGCTGGGCGGGGGTGCAGAGGATGGGCCGAGACCCGCCCCTGTGCCCACTGCAGCCTCACAGCCCACAGTTCCTTTCAAGGTGCACGAATTTGTGCATTGAGCCGCTAGTCCTATATAATAAAAGCCTAATATGCAAATCGACCGAATGGCAGAATGATGGGTGGAACGACTGGTCGCTATGACGTGCACTGATCACTAGGGGGCAGATGCTCAATGCAGAAGCTGCACCCAGCCTGCAGGCCCCAGGCCAGCCAAGGCGGGTGCCAGCGGGGAGCCGGTAGCCCCGCAGATTGGCCCTGATCGCCGGCCAGGCCTAGGGACCCTACCCATGCACAAATTTTGTGCATCAGGCCTCTAGTACACTTAATAAAAATAAAGGCCAGGTGGGAAAACCAAGATGGCAGCATAGGTAAACACTGGAGATTGCTGCCTCGCACAACCACTTCAAAAATACAACTAAAAGATGGAGTGGACATCATCCAGAACCACAGGAAGGCTGGCTGAGTGGAAATTCTACAACTAGAAGGAAAGAGAAAAGCATACCGAGACTCAGAGGAGGTGTGGTGCGGAAGTAAAATACAGAGGTACAGAGGCGCATGTGGAGAGGGCTGGCGGCTGAGGACACAGTTGTCTTTTTCAATCAGGAGGGAGTCTCAAGCTCTGAGCTTCAGTTCCGGGTGAGTCTCTGGGGACCCAGACTCATACGGGAGAAACCGGACTGTCTGGCATCGGTTGGAACTCGAGGGCAGCTTTCTCTTGGAGGTGCTTGCAGGGATTGCTAGGACACTGAGAAGCAGGGCCTCTGAGGGCAGGACTGAGGGCAGCCATAACTGCTTGCTCCACCCTGTTGATCCCCTGGGACCCCACCCTGCCCAAGCCCTGCACAGAGGCTTTTGCATATGAAAGGCCTGGCCCTTTATAATCTGATAATTACCTAACAAACTGCAGCTGGCCCAAGGCCCCAAGGCAACTTGCATTGAGTCACAGTTGGCTCCTGCTGGGTAGCCTCAGGCAAAGGCTAGATTAGCACCTCCTTAGAGATCCAGGAGCCAGTGTGCCCGGTGGTCAGAGTGGGACCATCCAGACTGCAGCTCCTCGGATCCATAAAGGACACACTCAGGGGGCAGACTCAGTGAGCACCAAAGCCCCACGGAAGCAAGTCTTGCCCCGGAGGGGTGTCTCCAGCACAGAAGTTCTCCCACTGCAGACACAGCTGATTCTCACAGCCAATTGGCCTGGAGGTCAATCCCTCCCAGTGTTACCTACAACAATCAAGGCTTAACTACAACAAGACTGTACACAAAGCCCACAAGGGGGTACACCAAGAGTGTCTACCTCAGGTAACTGGGGAGGCTGAGCCACTGGGCCCTCTAGGACACCTAACACAGAAAGCCACTCTATCGACACAGTGAAGCATAAAAAATGCAGAGACAAAGAAACAGGTCACAAATGACAGAAATGGAGGAAAGCAAACTACTGGATATAGAGTTCAAAACCTCACTTTTAAGGTTTTTCAAGAATTTTCTAGAAACCGCCGATAAACTTAATGAGACCCTCAAGAAATCTAATGAGACCCTCAAGGTTGTGATAAAGGACCAACTAGAAATTAAGCATATACTGACTGAAATAAAGAATAATATACAGACTCCCAACAGCAGACTAGAGGATCGCAAGAATCAAGTCAAAGATTTGAAATACGAAGAAGCAAAAAACACCCAACCGGAAAAGCAAAATGAAAAAAGAATCCAAAAATACGAAGATAGTGTAAGGAGCCTCTGGGACAGCTTCAAGCGTACCAACATCAGAATTATAGGGGTGCCAGAAGAAGAGAGAGAGCAAGCTATTGAAAACCTACTTGAAGAAATAATGACAGAAAACTTCCCCTACCTGGTGAAAGAAATAGACTTACAAGTCCAGGAAGTGCAGAGAACCCCAAACAAAAGGAATCCAAAGAGGACCACACCAAGACACATCATAATTAAAATGCCAAGAGCAAAAGACAAAGAGAGAATCCTAAAAGCAGCAAGAGAAAGAAACTCAGTTACCTACAAGGGAGTACCGATACGACTGTCAGCTGATTTCTCAACAGAAACTTTGCAGGCCAGAAGGGAGTGGCAAGAAATATTTAAAGTGATGAATATCAAGAACCTACAACCAAGATTACTTTATCCAGCAAAGCTATCATTCAGAATTGAAGGTCAGATAAAGAGCTTCACAGATAAGAAAAATCTAAAGTTCATCACCACTAAACCAGTATTATATGAAATGCTGAAAGGTATCCTTTAAGAAGAGGAAGAAGAAGAAAAAGGTAAAGATACAAAGTATGAACAACAAATACACATCTATCAACAAGTAAATCTAAAAATCAAGTGAATAAATAATCTGATGAACAGAATAAACTGGTGATTATAATAGAATCAGGGGCATAGAAAGGAAATGGACTGACTATTCTTGGGGGGGAAAGGGGTGCGGGAAGAGACTGGACAAAAATCGTGCACCTATGGATGAGGACAGTGGGTGGGGGGTGAGGGCGGAGGGTGGGGTGGGAAACGGGTGGAGGGGAGCTATGGGGGGAAAAAGAGGAACAACTGTAATAATCTGAACAATAAAGATTTAATTAAAAAAATAAAATTAAAAAAATAAAAAATTCAAATAAATGCTGGAAAAAAAAAAAAAAGGCCAGAGTAGGGCTGGGCATGGGACCCACAGCCTCCTGGCCGGATGCGGATGCTATCACCACGCCCAGTTTTCAGATGCGGTTTAAGGAGAGGGGAGGATGAAGCGCTGAAGGCAGTTTCCTGCTGGCTCTTAGCACCGGCCTAACATCAGAGTCCGCCCCTCCTCGACACCACCCACCACCTCTGGCCTAGATGTCTACACTGGATGCTTACACTGTCTGCCAGGTCAGGGGTTTCAAACAACTCCCACCCCGGCCACCGCTGGCCCTCAGGGATGGTTTGTCCCTCAGCTGGCGTCCTGACCTCACTGTCCGCGGAGCCTCTGCTGGCTGCCAAGGTCCCGTCCAGAGTCCAGAAGTCCTGTCTGAGCGGTCACCCCCCTGCTTGCCAGGTTCAAGAGCTCCCACGGCCTGGAGGCCAAGGGCCAACTCCCACTCACTCTGCTCAGCCACAGCAGACAGCCGAGGTTTCCCCAAAGAGCCCGTGACCTTTCGGGCCTCCAGCTCTTTGCTGATTGAGCTCATCCTTCCTGGAACAGTGTTTCCCTTCTCCATCCGTTGAAAGCACCAGGCCCTTCAAGGCCCTGCTTACACTCCTCCCTCCTCCTTGAAGACTTCACCGTGGCTCTCAGGCACTTTCGGCCTCCAGGGTGGCTCTCTCGCTGCAGCCTGCCTGGCCAGACACGTGCTCACTCACAGGCTCTCATGGAGGCCGACTTCCCTGATGCTGGGGACATGGCAGGGATAGACAGCCCTGCCCTGCCCTGCCCTGCCCCCCTGGGGGACATCAGGGAGGGCTTCTCGGAGGGGATGGCTGAGCAGACACGAGGACTGGAAGAAAGTGAGCTGAGAGGAGGGTTTCTGTTGTGATCACAGCTCTGATATTGGCCTTCCTTCTTTTTTAAAAAAATGTGTTAATGATTTTTTTTAGAGATGAAGGGAGAGGGAGATAGAAACATGGACTGACTGCTTCTCGCAAGCCCCCTACTGGGAATCAAGCCTGCAGCCTGGTCATGTACCCTGACTGGGAATCAAAGCAGTGACCTCTTGGTTCACGGAGCAATGCCAGCCCACGGAGCCGCATCGGCATCGGCGGGCTAACGCCGCCATTCATGCACTGACTCAATAGAAACCCCCTGAGGCTGCATGTGCTTGCTGGGAATGCAGCGGTGGCGGACACGGCCTTGGTCCTCCCTCGCTCACGATCAGTGGGGTGACCATTTAATACAAGCAGCAAAAATACAAAAGTACAAGCTGAGACATGTACTGAGAGAGCACAGTGCATGGATCCCTGAGAGCATATTCGAGGTGTCTCGTCTGGGCTGGGAGGTCAGGAAGTGACACACCAGGAACAGATCCCTCTCCCTTGGGGACTTCATTCACTTTTAAGGTCATTTCTTTAGTCATTGTCTTCTTAGCCCACAGACAGGGCCCCGGTGATGGGGCCTGGGCCACAGATGGGACTTACGCACAACACGCAACACACCCTGGCCCCTGCCTGCTCCCCTGGAGTTGCAGCTCAGGGGGACTCTGCCGTCATTGCCCCACCTGCTGGCCACACTGGGAATGACATTTAGAAGTGGCCCCAGAGCCACTGCTCTAGAAGCAGGCCACTACCCTCAGGGTGAGCGAAACCTGCCTTCCCTCACGTGGGCACTGGTCAGGCACCTCCTGGTGTGTCCCCTCGTCTGGTGACATCGGCAGGACAGGCTGTGGGCCTGAACTGGAAACGGTTCCCCCTGCATCTCTGCTTTGGGCTCGAGTCAGCTCCCTGAGCCCATTAGAAGCTGCGAGTGCTGTCTGCCTTTGATTAATAAAGAATGGGAGAGGGAAGTCATGATTATTTAATAGCATGGCCTGCCTGGAAGTAAAAGTTTTTCAAAACACAGGACCCAAGGGGGGAAATGATAGGCAGTAGAGACGTGTGGGCATCGGGAGGCGGCGGGTGGGAGCGTGGGCATTGGGATCTGAAGGATCTGGGGTTTTGAGACCCAGCTCAGCCATTCCCAAGAAGTGTGGTGCAAGAACCTTCACCGGCCTGGGCCCTCACTCCTGCGCTGTCAGATCTCCATGACTACCTCAGGCCTATATACCCACTGCATTGTTTTATTGGGATTCAATCTGGCCTGGGTGAGAAATGAGATATCTAGAAAGTGTTTGCACAATCCTCTGTGGTGTGTGTGTGTGTATGTATTTTTTGTTAATCCTCAGCAGAGTATATTTTCCCACTGATTTTTAGAAAGTAGGAGGGGGAGAGACAGAGAAACACTGATGTGAAAGACACATCGATTGGTTGCCTCCCACAGGAGCCCCAACCAGGGAAAGGAATCAAGCCTGCAACCAAGGTATGTGCCCTTGAGCACAATCGAACCCAATCCCTCAGTCTGAGGTCTGACTCTATCCACTGAGCCAAACTGTCTAGGCCAGAGTGGATTTTTGTGTTTTTTAGGTGGATATTTAAAAAATATATTTCTATTGATTTCAGAGAGGAAGGGAGAGGGAGAGAGAGAAATGTCAATGAGAATCATTGATTGGTTGCCTCCTGCACACCCCCTACTGGGGATTGAACCCACAACCCGGTCACATGCCTTTGACCAGAATTGAACGCAGGACCCGCAGGCTGATGCTCTATCCACTGAGCCAAACCAGCCAGGGCTATTCTTCATTTTGTAAACTGAGGCCAGGGTAGTGAAGTCACTGCCCCAAGGTTATCAGGTAGGAGGTGCAGAAGTGGACCAAGGCTAGTGAGCACACACTCATGGGCATCGAGCCCACTCTGGGTCACCACAGCCTACCTTCTCTCAATGACTAGGCCAGCCTTCCCACAGGTCTGGCTGCTAAGAAGGCAGCTCCCATCTCAGACCCACAGGGTGACCCCACCTTCCCACTGGCTGTCGCTGGCCTGCCTGAAGCCATCTTTGTTTTAAATGACCATTTACTCTAAAACCGGCCAGCTGCCCAGCCAGTGTGGTTCAGTGTTTGAACATTGACCTATGAACCAGGAGGTCAGGTTTCGGTTCCCGATCAGGGCACATCCACGGGTTGTGGGCTCGATCCCCAGTGTGGGGCATGCAGGAGGTGGCTGATCAATAATTCTCTCTCATCATTGATGTTTCTCTCTCCCTTCCTCTCTGAAATGAATAAAAATATATTAAAAAAACACTTGATTTGCAGCAGGAGGCAGGGTACATGCATTTGGGAAAAGCCCGGGAGGTTCCGTTACATCCCTCCCCAAGAGCATGGCTGGACTGTAGGCCTTTTTTTGGGTAAAAAATATTTTTGATTTCCGAGAGAAAGGGAGATGAAAACATCAATGATGAGAGAATCATGGATCGGCTGCCTCCTGCATGCCCCTCACTGGGGATTGAGCTCGCAACCTGGGCATGTGTCCTGACCAGGAATCGAACCTGGGACCCTTTAGCCCGCCCTACCCACTGAGCCACACTGGCTGGGGCGCAGCTCTTTCTCCATCCTGCTTACCTCAGGGATGCTGACGAGCTGTCTGTAGTTTGCAGTTGCTCTGTGCCCTCTCCAGCTCAGGACCCCTGAGCACACTCAGGCTCCTGCCCGCCATCGGCTCCCTCAGTGAATGCCACCCCTTCCCCGGAGGACCAGAGAACCGCCCCCGTCAGGGTCCGACATTCCTTCTCAGTTCTTGTCTTGCAGTCTGATGTCCCATGTCCCCCGCTCTAAGGGTGGGGCTGGTCTCTGGCCCAGGTGTCCACCCTGTGCTGGCCTGTGGCGATCACCCAAGGCTGGCCAGCCTTCAGCGACTTGCCATCGATCTAGCTGGGATCCGAGCTCTGACTCGGAGGTCCCTCCTTGGCTGCAGGGACCAGGCCAAGTCTTTTGAGCGAGCAGGGAGCGAAGGCTCTTCCAGGCCAGGGCTGCGGGGCCCCAGGCCCAGAAACCAAGATGAGGGCCAGAGCCAATCAGGTAGTCACTGTATTTTATTGGAAAACATTGATATATATTTTTCTTCACAGCTTGAACTGAACACAATATTGCCCGGTTAAAAAAAACAAAACAAAACCAAAACCCAAACACTCCGAAATGTCCACAGCTTCACGCCTACCTGCCCTTTCCCTCAGCTCTTGGCCGGGTCTCCCGCTATGCCCCGTCCCTCCCGTCCCGTCCCCCCGAGGCTGGGTGTCAGGGGTGGATGAGAAGATTCTCAAAGCTGGGCAGGTCCCAGAAAAAGCCACGTGATCGACCTGGGGGCAGGGGCAGATGAAACGAACAGAAGAAGGGAAAACAAACAAAAACAACCCAGACGACCTAACTGCCCACATTGACTTACTTGTCCCAGAGGCGAAAGTCAGAAGCAAGGTCACGGATCATGCTCTCCGCTGGGGCGCTGGGGGCGTGTGGGGGCAGGGGAGGCAGGAAAGGGCAGAGGCAGCGCAGATGTGAGGGAGCAGCCACGTCACCACGGAGAAGCGGGAGGGGCCCCGGACCAGGAAGCAGAGCCCTGGCTGGGCTGCTGGTCCTCCCGGCAGCTGGCCCACTGGTTTGTTTATTGCAGGTATTTTTTCTCGAGAGCGTGGTGGGGTGCATCTTCCCTCTCCCCACCCTTCAGCTAGCCCGGCATGGTTTCTGACAAAATTTAAAGTTTTCAGGGGCATAAAGGAAAAAACAACAGTATAACCAGCACATTACAAAGCGACCATCCCCACCTCGGTTCCCACGAGGGGACCTCAATGTGGGCGGGCGGGTGCGGCAGGAGGGAGGGCGTGGGGTGTTAGCACCAGGTATTTACAGAGCAGCTGGCGATCGCGGTGGGAACACGGGCAGGTCTGGGCAGGTACGGTTTGCAGAGTGGCCAATTGAGCGGTCCCACCCAGTCCAGCGCCCGAAAGCCAGTCCGATGGTTTCGGAATACCAGCCAGTGGGTCTGAGTGCTATCCCCCGGTCCGTCCCTTTCTGAGTTGGCCCCTCAAGTGGTAAAGAAACCCAGCGTCCAAGTCTCCCTTCCCCGCAACCCCCTCCGGAGCCACATCCACACCACAACCCCTCAGTCCTCCTGGACGCCTCTCTCAGCACCACTGTCCCAAAGGCTGCTGGGATTTGCACACGGATCACAGGGCTGGTTGCATGCAACAGACAAAGGCGTGCTCTTCTGCCTGGGTGAGGGCCTCGTCCCCTCCCTAGCAGGTCCCAGGACAGGACTGGAAGCCACCCCAGCACCCAAAATAAGATGACAAACAGAAGGAAACAAACCGAAACAGAGGAGAGCCACCCGGGCTGGAGGAGGAGGGCGGAGGCTCCCCCAGGACGACGGGGAGTTCATCTTATAAACGCATCAGGCCCTGGCAGAGGTCGATGGAAGAGGGAGGGCAAAGGAAGAGATGAGGGGCAGGGAAGGAGACTCAGGGAGGAAGGAGAAAGAGCAGTCATGCAGCTTGGGACAAATCTTTTGTTGCTTTATCAGATTCTCAGTCAATCGGTTGGTGTTTGCTAGAACTGGAACGCAGGGGAGTGTTGAAGAGAGAGCGCGAGAAGAGAGATCAAGAGAACGGGCATTGCCAGCTGCCCGGGCCTTCACTTTGCGGTCATCATCTGTACAAACTCTGCAAGGAAAGAAGGAGAGGTCAGCAGGGGAGTGGGGACAAGCCGAGCGGCCCTCCCTGACAGGAGGGACCCGGGAGACGGAGCCCAGCGCCCGCTCACCTTCATAATTGACCTGGCCGTCTCCGTCGATGTCAGCCTCTCTGATCATCTCATCCACTTCCTCATCGGTCAGCTTCTCACCCAGGTTCGTCATCACGTGACGCAGCTCTGCCGCGCTAATGTAGCCGTTGCCATCCTGGCGTTGGGCACAGGTAAAGGCTTTGAGCGTGAGGCTGGCACCTGGTCTTCCCCGGGGGCAGTGAGGGGGCAGCGGGGGAGGGACTACAGAGCGCCCCGGGCTTCCTGGAGGCGGTGACTCAGTGGCTCTAGCTGTGCTGTGCAGCTCGTGGCCCCGCCTGCTCTGCCTCTCAGCCACTCTCACCTTGTCAAAGACACGGAAGGCCTCTCGGATCTCCTCCTCGCTGTCGGTATCCTTCATCTTTCTGGCCATCATGGTCAGGAACTCCGGGAAGTCAATGGTCCCGTTCCCTGGAAGGTGGGAAAGGCGTTGGGAACACCCTTGGCCTGGGCCCTGGGAGACCACAGCCCCTGCCCTGAGGAAGGGCCCTGTGCTCGCGGGCGGGGTGGGGGGCGGGAGGGTCAGGAGTGGGGCTCACCATCCGCGTCCACCTCGTTGATCATGTCTTGTAGCTCTGCTTCAGTGGGGTTCTGTCCCAGGGACCTCATCACTGTCCCCAGCTCCTTGGTGGTGATAGTGCCATCTCCATCCTTGTCAAAAAGGGAGAAGGCCTCCTTGAACTCTGGGGGACGAAAGGAAACGAGTCAGAGCTGGAGGGCCACGGGGAAACCCTGATGTTGGGATGCTGACCCCCTGGAGGAGGCTGAGGTCGCGTCCCTCCTAAAGACACCAGAACAGGGCTTCAGTCCCAGTCCAAGCCCCCTCCTTCCTTCCGTAATCTCTCACTGAGCCCCTCCCCGCCGCAGGCACAGGGACCTCTGTGCCAACCTAGCTCAGCAAGGACAGAGGGAAGAGGCTGACTGTCCTCAGATGATTCCACATTTCTTCATGGCCTTTGGATTCGGCCCCTCCCTCAAATGATGAGATGGACCAATGTCATGGAGTGGATGGGAGCCAGGAGAAGTCTCCATCTAAAGTCTGCCAGCCAAGGTCAACGGGCTGGGAAAGGGAGGGGGCAGCAGGGGAGGGGAAGCTGCAGAACGCCTTCGGTTGGCACTGTGTCCCTCGCCTGGTACTGGCAACCCGTTCCCTGGGCCGGTGCTACCAGCTTCCGGGGGAGCGAGTGAGCGGCTGCATGCTGGAGTGCGGGGTGCCCGGCAGCAGAGCTCAGCTGACGGACGGTGCGTGGGGTGGGTGGGGGGATGGGAGGAAGGGGACGGCTGCCAAGTCAGGAGGATGAGGAGCGAGTGGCACTGAGTGGGAAGGCCACAGCTGGGGACGCGTCAGGAGCGGGAGGAGCACGTGGCGCCGGCCCTCCCACTGGGCCCGTTTTGGCACCTGGCACTCTCTACCCCCAAACCTCAGAGAGCAGATGCCCAGCAGCCTATTCCCAGAGGGTGTGGGCTGGGGTGAGGCGGGGGACAGTGTGCTAATGGGAACAGGGTGCGGAGTGGGGTGTTTGTGCTGCTCAAGGTCAGAGAGTTGGGGCGTGGGTGTCAGGTGCAGTGGGAGCCTCTGGGCCCTGGGGAGCCGGTAAGTCTCCTTGGGGATGCTGCACCTCCCTCGTTGTTCTTGGGGGCAAGGGGCCACGAGTGGGTCACGTGTGCACCCTGAACTCATGATCACCAAACAAGGTAGTTCTCTGGCTTGCCTCAGTGGGTCTCCGCAGCCACTGGGGCTAAAGTGTAGAACAGGGGTCCTCAAACTAGGGCCCACAGGCCACATGCAAATACAAATATTGTATTTGTTCCCGTTTTGTTTTTTTAGTTCAAAATAAGATGTGTGCAGTGTGCAGAGGAATTTGTTCATAGTTTTTTTTTAAACTACAGTCCGGCCCTCCAACGGTCTGAGGGACAGTGAACTGGCCCCCTGTTTAAAAAGTTTGAGGACCCCTGGTGTAGAAGCTGGGGAAGGGGTAGGAGTGCACTTCTCCCACCTCAGAAGCAGGGCAACCAGTACTTGTCACAGCCCAATTTGGGTAGCTGCAGCCCGAGGGCCCATTCTCTGAACCCTCTGCTGCCTTTGTGCTGGCCCACGGCTATGGAGATAAGCCGGGAGCTGGTCTCTGTCCTCAGGCAGCTCAGTCTGGGTAGAGCAGGACCCGGAAACCCACTCAGGCACACCACAGTTCCTGCAGCTGTGACCCTTCTGGCCTTTTGGGTGGGGGTGGGGGGTGGGGTGGAACACACACAAAGAAGTTAGGTGGGACCCAGGGATTTCTTTGGTTCCTGGGAGATCGTGACGGGCCTTTGCTCACTTGTTTGGCCTACATGTACGGAGCACCTGCTAGGTTCCAGGCACTGAAGGTCCACAGGGACCAACAGAAACAAAGCCCGGCTCCAGGAACGCACACCCAGCGCCGGAGGCACAGCAGGTAAGAGCATCATAAAATAATGGCCTACAGCGAGAGAGGCTACAAGGGAAGTAACCAGTGACATGACAGGAGGAAAGGAAGGCTGTTTCCGAGGCGACTTGTGAATGGAGACTGGAGATGGAGGGGCTGCGTGCAGGGGAGTGCAGAGGTGGGAGGGACAGGGAGGCAGGGAGCCCACCTGCTGAGCCTCCCTGCAGGAGCTGGGACAGACAGCTGGGCCCACCCTGCAGCCACTGATTAAAAGGCCCGGATGACCCGCAGCCAGGAGGGGGCGCAGCTTTTGTTGTCTGGTTAGTGCCCGTCTCAGGACCGTGGGGTATGGTGCTGCCCGCACATGGGGGGCGGGGTCTTCTACACCCGTTAGCTACGCTGCAAGCACAAGGCACAGCACCAGGTGATGGAGGGGACACTCCTGGCTGGGGACGCAGAGGCCATCCTGAGGCAGGATGCGGGGTGGGGGCACGCTCACCTGCGATCTGCTCCTCAGTCAGCTGGTCAGCCTGGAAAAGCAGGAGAAAGTCAGCCGCCAGGCTGGGGGCCATCACGGCTCCCCCCTCACTCAGCTCCCCCCGCCTCCCCCCACCCCCTGAGGCCAGCTCTACGTGGCACGCGAGCACCTGGGCACGGGAGGGGCACGTCAGAGTTAGGGGCTGAGGCAGAGCCAGGGCTTGGGGATTCAGGTGGGCAGGGCACCCAGGCTGGCCCAACACAGGGCCCGATAAGATGCCAGATGCAAGGGTTTCGGATTTTGACCCAGTGGGCGGGAGAAGTGCGGCTCCTCACTGGCACAGCACAGGTCTGCTCTCAGTGTCAACGCCACCGCCGCCGGGAGCCCCGGCTGAGTGAAGGGAGCAGTGGTCCTAGGCCAGTGGTCGGCAAACTCATTGGTCCACAGAGCCAAATATCAACAGCACAACCACTGACATTTCTTTTGAGAGCCAAATTTTTTAAACTTAAACTATATAGGTAGGTACATTGTTATTAACTTAATTAGGGTACTCCTAAGGCTTAGGAAGAGCCACACTTTGCCGACCACGGCCCTAGAGGCTTAATCAACTAAAGGCTCCAAACGGAAACAGGCCAGTCCCTGGCCAGGGCAGCGGGCGGTGTGGGGCTCTCGGCTAGTTTCTGTGTCAGCTATCGGAGGTGCTAAGTCAAGCACAGTGCACCCAACGGGCAGACATTCTCCTGAGCGGGGGCTCTGAGTGCTCTGAGCGCCTGCAAGAACCCTGGTCAGGCTGGAGGCAGCTGCTCCGCTCCCTGGCACACAGGGTGGCACCGGCCATCGCGCTGCCCTGCTCCTTTTGGGGAGGAGGGGCAGATGTCGGGAGGGGACTGCAGCAGCAGAGGCGCAGGACTCAGGTCAGCTTCCCCAGCTGCGCTGCAGTTTTTAACCCTTCCCAGGCCTGGCTGCTCTGGGAAGCGGCCAGTGGGTGGCAGGCAGCTCCTGCTGCATGGGGTTGGGGGCGGGGAGAGGAGAGGCCAAGCTGAGCTCTGCCTGCGCTGGTGTGCTGGGAGCCAGCCAGGCACAGGAGCCTGTGGGAGGACTCAGGTGGGGGGCTGAGCCCAGCATTTAGCTTTATTCAGGCAGCAAAAAGATACATATTCCTTGGCTTCTGTGAATGGTGCCAAGAAGGCACCACCTTCCCCAGACCACTGGGGGTCCAGACAGACGGCTCCCTTCACAATTAGGAGAAAGTGGCTCCAAGTCTACAGCAGGGCTCTCCCGAGGGCCCCCAAACCGATGCAAACTACTGCATTTGCATTAGGCTGCAGGGTCCAGACGTCCACGGCAGCTAGGAACTACCCCACACCCGACCCGTCCTAAACATTAAGAAATGGTCCCATTAAACTGGTCTAAATGTTCTTCTTCTTTTTTTTAAATCTAAGGGAAGAGGATTTGAGGCCAAGCCCCAAATAGACAGAATAGGAGAGGAAATCAAAGAGATGGTGACAGCGGGAAGATGGCTCAGGGAGGGGGAAGAAGGAAAAGTACCACACATGCACATTCGAGAAAAAGCCAAAGTCTAAACGGAAGGTTCAGAGGCCAAATGGAGACACTTCTGCATTGCCTTAAAAAAGACACTTGCCCTGGCCGGTTCGGTTCAGTGGATAGAGCGTTGGCCTGAGGACCAAAGGGTCCCAGGTTCAATTCCGGTCAAGGGCATGTACCTCAGTTGCAGGTTCCTCCTCGCCTGGGCCCTGGTTGGGGTTTGTGCAGGAGGCAAGCAATCGATGTGTTTCTCTCACACCGATGTTTCTCTGTCCTTCCCTCTCTTCCACTCTCCCTAAAAATCACTGGGGAAATATCTTTGGGTGAGGATTAACCCCCCAAATACATATAAAAAACTTGGGCCCTGGCTAGTGTTGCTTAGTGGTTAGAGCGCCAGCCCTTGGACCAAAGGGTCTCGGGTTCAGTTCCTGTCAAGGGCACATACCTGGGTTGTGGGTTCGCTCCCCACCCCGAGTTGGGGCACATGAGGGAGGCAACCAGTCAATGGGGCTCTCATATGGATGTTTCTCTCTCTCCCCCTAGTACCTTCCCCGCCCTCCCCCCGCCCCTCCCTTTCACTCTCTCTGAAAGAGCAATGGAAAAAATACCCTCAGGTGAGGACTAACAAAAAAGACTCAGGCTGCTGGGTTCTAACTGCCCCAGCCCACGGGCCCCTGCTCCGCCCTCTTCCTGGCTCCGAAGGGGAAAGAAGGCCGGCTGATCCCCCAGATCCTGCCACCTGAGGAAGCTGCTGGGGAAAGTGAGAAGGGAGGATGGGCTCTGGTTACCAAGGCCAGGCAATGCCGGGGGAGGGGGAGAGGAAGACTGGAGAAGAGAACAGAGCGGCAGCCTGGGGAAGAGGCCGCCATGCCACCTGCTTCCATCCTCTCCCCTGGCCTGGATGGGAAAGCTAGCCCAACCCTCGCACCACTCCCCACTCCGCAGGAAGCCAAATCCCCCCTCTCTGGGAAGTGCTGTCAGGGGCTGGGGCTGGGGCAGGTTATAGAAGCGAGGGCCGGCCTCCGCCACTCCCCACCACAGAGGAGGCACTGCCACCCTGCTCCGGGGTTGCTGCAAATAGGCGTGGCCCTGCCTGGTGGCTGTCAGGCCGCTCCCTCAAGGCCAGGAGACCTCCCCTGCCGGGTGCAGGAGGGGTCCCAGGTCAGAGCTCCCGACCACAAGGCCTGGCTGCTGCCCTTCCCAGAACTGAAGATGTTAAGCTTTTACCAAAACTGCCTCCAAAATAACCCAGCTGGTCGCTGCTTCCTTATTCCTCATCTTGGGCTCCAGCAAGAGGCCGGACAAGAAAAAAACCGTGGGGCGGGGGAGGGAAGCGGGTATTGCATCGCTGCCTGGCCCAGCCCCCAGGCAGGGCCGGAGGGCAGCGTTAGATGAGATCAGAAACCAAGGCCAGGGCCCCTCACCCGGCCAAGGAGGAGCCAGGCCAAGGAGGAGCCACCGCTCTCAGGCCAAAGTCCGCCCAGGCCAGCTTGGTGACCGTCCCACCCAAACCTTGCTGATTACAAAGGGAAAGAGAAACTCTTGGGGCCAAAGCTTGGGAGGTGGGGGGCCTCTTGGCACCTGCCAGGGCTTCCACGCCCCTTTGCCCCTTCGGCAGGTTCTGCTGGGAAAGTGGGGAGCAGCCACAGGAGCCGTCCAGCCTGTGTCAGCAACTGTGAGACCTGATACAGGGCCGGCTGCCGGCCTCCGGCCTGGCCGGGGAGGTCTGCCCGGGGCGAGGCTGAGCCCGGGGAGGCTGGGTGCTGGGGGCGGCAGGGAGCGGGAAGAACCAGTCCCCTGGCTCTCCGGGCCCAGCCCTCTGAATTAACAGAAGCGCCCGTGGGGGCCGCGGGCGGAGGTAGGGGCGCCTCTGCAGGTCCCCCCGCCCGCGGGCTCCAGGAACGGGCGACGCCGCACTGCACTGCGCTGCCATTTGGTACCAGCGAGGGGTGCGGAGCTGGAGCCGAGAACCAGCCTCCTGCGGGACAAGCAGCTCCCCTGGTCTGCGAGGGGCGGCGAGCGAGGGGCGAGGTCCCTGGCTCGCGAAGCTGGTTCACGTGATGCACCTTCAACTCTGACCCCCTCCCCCCACTCCATGTGGCTTCAGTGCGCAATGGGGCCGTCGCCAGCCCCCACTTCCTGGGGAGGGGCTCTGCGATCCCCCCTCCCCACCGACGGAGCAGCCCACTCCCCACCCAGACCCAATCGCCTTTGTCCCAGCCTTTCCCGGGAGACTTCCGGGAGCCGCCACATCTGCCTGCAAACCCAGACCCACCTTGGCCGTCATGCGTCTCCTCCCCCCGCCCCCCACCCTCACGTGGAAAGCTCCGACTCCTGGGACCCAAGCCCATCGCCTTCCCTCTCCCCCACCCCCCCCCACCCCTTTCCCGGATCAACAGCCTCAACCCACTAGTAACCCCAGAACCCTTTCTGGCCGCCCCCCGCCGCCCCAGCCCTGCAAGCAGGTCTTGCCATCACCCCCCTTTTAACCACCCCCCTCCCCCCAACCGCAATCCCTTTCGGTCCCCGCGGGCCCAAGAGCATCTTTCAGCCTCCACTGCCACCCACCCCCGGCCCTGCCTCCCTAAGCTGTACCCCCTCCGCCATCCTCCGCAAGGCCGGTCCTCGGAGAACCCCCACTCCGTCCTCCAGGGTTTGATCTGCTGAAGTCACCCCCATCCCCACCCAGGCCCGGCTTTCCCCCCGCGCCTTCTGGGGGAGCTCCCCAGGCGCCCAGCCTCTCCCTGCACCCTCTCCGGGCCCCCCTAACCTCCTTCCCGGACCGTGATTCTCATCGCGACCCCCTGGGGTCCAACACCCCCATCTCAGAGGCCGAACGCCTCACCCTGGGCTCAAAAGCCCTTTGGGGGGTCCAAACGGTCCATCCGGGGTTCAAATGCTCCGACGGGGGGCTCAGGTGCCCATCTTGGGGTCTCGACAACCCCAACACACCGCTCTGGGTTCCAGCGCCCCCGATGGGGAGGCAGAAAGCGGATCGGAGGCGACCGCGGGGTCTGGGGGTCCCCCATTCCAGGTCCAGTCGCCCTCCTCGGGGGTCCTGCTCCGCGGGGGTCGCCTCAGAGCCCCCTGCCTGCGCAGCGCCCTCTCCTCACTCACCATGGCGAGGCCGGGGTGTCCGGAGCGCGGGGATCAAGGTTCCTCCGGCGGCGGCGGCAGCTGCAGCAGCTCGAGCTCCACCGCGCGTCCGCTCCTCCACACTCACTGCCCGCAGCGCGCGCCGCCGCCCGCCCCAACGGTCCCCCAACGGCCGCCGCGCGCGCCCCGCCTCGCCCGGCCCCGCCCCGCCCGGCCCACGTGCCGCCGCACTGCGACTCCCGCAGATCCCTCCGCGCCCCGCTCCGCTCCGCGCCGCGGGTCCCCGCGAATCTCCCGCTTCTGCCCCTCACAGGCCTGGGTTTGCCACCGGCCGCGCGCGCGCACCCGCCGGGGGACTACTTTCCGTCGCCGCGCGCCCCGCCCCCTGTTCCCCTCCCCACTGCTTCCCGGCGGAGGGGCACGGTGGGCTGCGCGTTCGGAGTCCCTGTGAGAGCCGCGCCGCTATTGGGCCCGGGCCACGGCGGAAATGAGAGCGTAGCGGCGATTGGTCCGACCTTCCCTGCAATGCGTCAAACTGGGAAGAGCCACTGCGTGGTGGCGGGGGGGGATGGAACCTGCAATGTGTGGCCGCGTGGAGCGGGTGAGGCGGCACGAGGTGAAGGGAGAAGCTGCGTGGCTGCCAGGGAGGCAAATATATCGTCTCTGTGGCTAGAGTGGTAAACGACCGGTGGAAGGTGCTGGGACCTTCTCGGATCCCCCCTCTAGCAGGTGGGAGATGGTGCAATCCAAAATGCTGTGGCCTTAAACCCCGCCCCCAACTGGGCCCTGGGAGGTGCCGGGGGCTTCGAGGTTTTGTCTTCCCCTCCCCGTCCCACTCCGCGGGCAGGTGTCTGCGCCCCGAGTTGCCCTCCACGGGTGTGCGGGACCCCTTTCCCCGCTTCGCTCCTGATCTACGAAACTGGGGCCGTCCCAGAACAGCCTTTAGGAACAGGGGTTTAATTCAGCCGATCATGCAATAAGCATGAATTGGGCGCCTGCTGTATGCAGGGGCTTGCGCTTAGCTGGGCTTTGGAGACCACACTTTCCAACCACTTTCCTGTCATCTAGACCAACCTGAATCTCTCATTCCTTCTTCCAAGTTTCCAGCAATAAGAGGAAAAATAACTAATGATAAGGTTAGCGAAGACCATTTGTTTATTGGCGCTCAGAAACGCCCCTTATTTAGAACAGGAGCTGCCATTCGCTTACGTGCCCCTCCTCTCCTCGCCGTGATTGGCTGAGGGGTGGGCTAGTGAGTCAGGCGGGGCCAATCATACGTCCTACTCAGAGTCCGTGAGAGCCTCTCCCTCAGTGTTTGCATCTGGATTTTGGGCGCAGGAGTCCTTTTGCCTGTGGCTGGTGGCGAGGCTGCGGAGGAGCAAGTCCAGAGCTCCCTGTGGCCACGGTCCCACCCCGGAGGGGAGCATGAAGCGGACCCGGGGAGAAGCAAAGAAGGAATGGCGTGCCCTGATCGGTTTAGCTCAGTGAGTAGAGCGTCGGCCCGCGGACTGAAGGGTCCCGGGTTCGATTCCGGTCAAGGGCATATACCTTGGTTGCGGGCACATCCCCAGTGGCGGTTGTGTAGGAGGCAGCTGATCGATGTTTCTCTCTCATCGATGATTCTCTCTCATGGATGTTTCTGGCTCTCTATCCCTCTCCCTTCCTCTGTGTAAAAAAATCAATAAAATATATTTAAAAAAGAAAAAAAGAAGGAAGGCGAGAGAAAGTCCCGTTGCTGTCCACTCCCCCCGGCTCCAGGGCGCTCTCTCTCTCTCTCTCTCTCTCTCTCTCTCTCTCTCTCTCTCTCTCTCTCTCCAGTTTCCCCAGACAGATCTGAATCACTTAGGGATCTGAAATGATACCTCTACGACTAAGGCCTTTGAGCACGTCCTCTGTTTCAAGCACTTTGCACACATTAGCTCATTTAATTCTCACGACCTCCTGTGGGCTTGTTACTTCCATTTTCCACCCGATGAAACAGTGCATCATCTACATGTAGTACCACTCCACACATCTTCCGTGTTCAGTTCAATGAGTTTGACAGTTGCATACAGCCGTGTACCCATCCCCCAGGACAAGCTGTAGGACAGGTCCGTCACCCGTGAGCCCGTGGGGCCCTTTTCAGTCAATGCCTGTCCCTTTCAAGCAACACTGTTCTGGCCTCCATCATTAAAGGATAGTTTAGCCTCTTCTAGAGTATCACAGGGATGGAGTCATATAGCATGCATTTTTTAAATCTTCTTTCACTCATTGTCATATTTTTGAGCAAAAGTTGCATGGGCCCCAACCGGTTTGGCTCAGTGGATAGGGCGTCTGCCTGCGGACTGAAAGGTCCCAGGTTCGATTCCCGTCAAGGGCATGTACCTTGGTTGCGGGCACATCCCCAGTAGGGGGTGTGCAGGAGGCAGCTGATCGATGTTTCTCTCTCGTCATGTTTCTAACTCTCTATCCCTCTCCCTTCCTCTATGTAAAAAAATCAATAAAATATATTTTTAAAAAAGTTGCATGGGACACACTTATCCTGAGATACCTATTTTTGCTGTTCATCTGAAATTCAAATTTAACTGAAGTCCTGTATTTCAGTCTGCTCAATCCAGTGATGCTCGTCTCAAAGACCCTTCTTTTCCGAGTCAGATGCTCTTATTGACCTTACAGGGGACTCCCTGGGCCTCTGGTTGTCCCACGCTGCAGCCCAGCAAAAGTCTTGGTAGTGACTTCAAATCTTCTGAGCTTTAGGAATGACCCATAAACGCACGCTCAACCCCGTGATCATCAGGGAAGTTCCAGTTAAAACGACAACATACCATTTCATATCTATCAGCTGGACAGACACCATTGCCAACACTCCGACCTGTTGAGACCCCACCGTCTGGCAAGGGCGCTACTCCTCTAACCTGACCTCCTAACGCTCTCCCCCCTGCTCTCTCTGTTCCGGCCACACCTGCCTCTTTGCTGCTCCTTGGCCGCTGTGGCTGGTTCCTGCCTCGGGGCCTTTGTCTTACCTCCTCTTCTTCGGATCCTCTCTCCACAACAGCCACCTGGTCTTTCCCTCCTTCAACTCAAGCCTTTTTCAGATGGCGTCTTCTTCTGAATTTCTTGTGAGTGTTGTTCTTAGTATTCCATTTTCCTCTGTATTTAAAAATAAGCTTCGTCTTTGAGAATAGCTTTAGGTTACAGAAAAGTTGCAAACATAGAACAGAGAGTTTCCACATACCCCACACCCGGCTCCCTCTGTTCTTGACTTTTTACAGGAATACGGCACATTTGTTACCACCAGTGAACCGCGATTGAGACATTATTGTTAACTGACACCCATTTTTTAGTTTTTGTCCAACGTCCTTTTTCTGTTCCAGGGTTACGTCCGGATGTCACCTGACACCTAGTTACCACGTCACCTGGTCGCCCGTGGACTCTGACAGTTTCTCAGGCTTCCTTGTTCTGACGACCTTGGCGGTTCTGAGGAGAGCTGGTCAAGTGCTTTGTAGAGCAAGCATGTCAAACTCTCCGCCCACAACGGATATTTTTGCGGCCCAGCCAATAAAACGGTAAGAAATGTTTTAATACAAATTTTGTAACTTCATTTTTACAATATCCTGTTATACATAATTATTAACAGCGAATGACAACGTTCGCTGATGACTGATTACTACAATCGCGTTGCATTCATTTCCCTTACGCGCAGGCGCACCATTTCTCTCACGAATACCAGCCGCGAATATGTTAGCGGCCGATGGCCACGTCATTACTCTTGGACTGACTTGTTTGGTGTGCGCAGCAGGAAATATTTCGCTTTCAGAGAACAAGGAAAATAGGTTTATTTGCATTACACTTATTAATGTGTACAGTGATTCAGTGTCTGGTAAGTTCATGTTCAAGAACAAATATTAATTTTTATTACAACATTCTATTATTTTAGGTTAACGATGACTCATTTGTTTCAGACCTGTGTCTTCAGCACGTCTCTATCGAAATAAACCTACGTTTCCATGAAGATTGAAGCTTTTGTTTTTTTGCGGCCCCACAGACACTTACACCTTGTTTATTTGGCCCGTTAGCCTTTGAGTTTGACACGTGTGTTGTAGAATGTCTCCCATGTGATGTTTGTCTGATGCTTTTCTCCTGATTAGACTGGGATTATAGTTTTCAGGGGAAGACAGAGATAAGGTGTCGTTCTCATTGGGATATGAAGGGTACATCCCATCAACGTGACTTATTCCCATAGTGTTCACCTTGATCATTGTATTTATCAGACTTCTTCAGTGTAAGGTTACTCTACCCTCACTGTACTACTCCCACCACTGTACTACTCCCACCACTGTACTACTCCCTCCACTGTACTACTCCCACCACTGTGCTACTCCCCCCACTGTGCTACTCCCCCCACTGTACTACTCCCCTCACTGTACTACTCCCCCACTGTGCTACTCCCCCACTGTGCTACTCCCCCACTGTACTACTCCCCTCACTGTGCTACTCCCCCCACTGTGCTATTCCCACCACTGTACTACTCCCACCACTGTGCTACTCCCCCCACTGTGCTACTCCCCCACTGTGCTACTCCCCTCACTGTGCTACTCCCCCCACTGTGCTACTCCCCCCACTGTGCTACTCCCTCCACTGTACTACTCCCTCCACTGTGCTACTCCCACCACTGTGCTACTCCCCCCACTGTGCTACTCCCCCACTGTGCTACTCCCCCCACTGTACTACTCCCCTCACTGTACTACTCCCCCCACTGTGCTACTCCCCCCACTGTGCTACTCCCACCATTGTGCTACTCCCCCCACTGTACCACTCCCCCCACTGTACCACTCTCCTACCTGTACGACTCCCCCTCACTGTACTACTCCTCCCACTGTACTACTCCACACAGTCCACGCTTTAAAGTGGAGCATTGGGCTTCCTCTCCTTGAGAGAGTGCTGCCTGCATCAATTATTTGGAAATCCTCAGCACAGGAAATCTGTCTGTTCTCCCCCATTTGTTTACTTATTCAATCACTCCAATTTTTTTTTTAATCAGTGTGGGCTTGTGGATGTTTATTTTATGCTATGGGTTATAATCCAGTGCACAGTGTTTATTTTGTTGCTCAAATTGTTCCAGCTTTGACCGTGGGTTACTCTTTTGGTTGGCTTCCGTATCGTTGGACACCCCCTCATCGTGTGTGTGCACGCGCGCGTGCGTGCGTGGTTTAGCACTTTCTTATTTTTCCAGCGCTATAAGATGTTCCAGACACATCTTGTACATTCCTTGCTCCGTTCCTAGAATCAATCATTTCTCCAAGGAGCCCTGGCTCCATTTGTTGGAGAATGATGTTAGAAACCATCCAGCTGGTTTGGCTCAGTGGATAGAGCGTTGGCCTGTGGACTGAGGGGTCCCAGGTTTGATTCCGGTCAAGGGCACATGTCCGGGTTGTGGGCTTGATCCCCAGCAGGGGGCGTGCAGGAGTCAGTCGATCAAATGATCCTCTCTCATCATGGATGTTTCTATCTCCCTCTCCCTCTCCCTCTCCCTTCCTCTCTGAAATCAATAAAAGTATTTTTTTTTATAAAGAAACTAAGCCCTGGGCTCTCTACTTTGCATTATACTAGTATTTTAGTGATTGCTCTATGTACCTTTATTTTGTTAAAACATTTAAAATTGCTATTTAGAGAGAGGGAGGGGGAAAGAGAGAGAGAGAGAGAGAGAGAGAGAGAGAGAGAGAGAGAGAGAAAGAGAGAGAAAGAAACAATGATGTGAGAGAGAAACATTGATTGGTTGCCTCCAACCGGAGATTGAACCTGCTACCTTTTGGTGTATAGGATGATGAGCCAACCAGCTGAGCCATCTGGCCAGGCTGAGTTGTTGCTTTTCAAGATATCATTCTTTGTGTGCTGTCGTGATGCAGCATTTCTTAAAAGGTTTCTGTTTCTGTCTCCAGGATTTTCTTTCGAGCTGTCCTCACCCGCTGCGCACGTCTTAAGGTACTTGGCCAGCCAATGGCACGTCCGGGTTGCCCGGCAGTGGTCGAAGAGGAAGTCTGCATTCAGATACGCTGAAAGGAGGAGCTGAGGACAGACTGACTGTGCATTACTTCCCATATCCGATATAATAAAAGGCCAATATGCAAATCCACTGAACAGCAGAATGACCGGTCGCTGTGTCACACACTGACCACAAGGGGGCAGACGCTCAGTGCAGGAGCTGCCCCCTGGTGGTCAGTGCGCTCCCACAGAGGGAGTGCTGCTCAGCCAGAGGCTGGGCTCCATGGGGAGCGGGCCTAAGCCAGCAGTTGGACATCCCCCGAAGGCTCCTGGACTGCAAGAGGGCGCAGGCCAGGCTGAGGGACCCCCCCCGAGTGCACAAATTTCATGCACCAGCCTCTAGTGTTTATCTATAATTCTTTTCTGAAGCTCTTGAGAATCAGCCGCAGACCAAATGCCACTTCACCTCTAGACTTCAACGTGAATTTCCTAGAACAAAGGCGCTCGTCTAGGAAACCACAGGACAGTGATCACCATCAGGACATTCAGTGCTGATACAATTATTTAATCTATGGACGTCGTCAAAGTTTGCCCATTGTCCCAATCATGTCCTTTACAGAAAACAACAGCAAAAGAGTTTTATGTTTGCCCTAGCTGGTTTGGCTCACTGGATAGAGCATCGGCCTGGGGACTGAAGGGTCCCAGGTTCGATTCCAGTCAAGGGCATGTACCTTCATTGCGGGCACATCCCCAGTAGGGGGTGTGCAGGTGGCAGCTGATCGATGCTTCTCTCTCAATGATGTTTCTAGCTCTCTATCCCTCTCCCTTCCTCTCTGTATAAAATATATTTTTTTAAAAAAAGAGTTTTATGTTTGTTTGGCCACCCAGCCGGGATCACATGTTCGCGGTCCTATTGCTTTAGTTCCGTCTTTCTTCTGTCGGCCACATGGACATTTTGGGAAATTTCATGTCGGTTATTTGTACAAAGTCTGTCAAGTTGGGTGTGTCTGACGTTTTCTCGTGACTAGGTTCGGGTGATACCTTTTTAACTTTAAAAAGGTGATGTCACAGCAGGAATCCTGTGTCTTCCTGCGTCGCCTCAGAAGGCAGACCTGCAGTTTGTCCCATTCCTGGCGATGGCGGGGCTTCGTGCTGTGACATGACTCTTTTTCATTTTGTGACAATAAGTCATCGGTGGGAAGATACTCCAGCACCAGGTCAGTTCTCACCAGACCTTCGCCCGCTTGCTTCGGGTGACTTCATTTTCGCACAGATTGCCGCCAGCACCCTCCGGTGTGGTCAGAGGCACAGAACTCTCTCTCTCTCTTTTTTTAATGAGCAGATTTGTGTGTGTGTGTGTGTGTGTGTTTTTAAAAAATATATATATTTATTGATTGATTGATTTCAGAGAGGAAGGGAGAGGGGGAGAGAGATAAAAACATCAATGATGAGAGAGAAGCATTGCTCTGCCGTCTCCTACACGCCCCCTCCTGGGGATGGAGCCCGCAGCCTGGGCCTGTGTCCGACCGGGAACCTACCCGTGACCTCCTGCATCTCAGGCTGATGCTCACCCACCCAGCCACGCCGGCCGGGCAGGGGCACGAACTCTTCAGAGGAGGGGGCGATCTGTCTTTATACACATCATAACCCTCACCTTCTCTTTCCCCCCGAAATGGAGGACGGCCTAACCTCACGCCCTCCACTGGCCCTGTCCCCCCACAGCAAGGGCAGGGACCACGGTTAGCGCAGACGCTTCCGCGGGTCCCCATTCGCGTCTGTGGCCATGAGACCGCGGTGCCTGGGGCTCCGCACAGGTGTCCGCCGCTGCTTCTCCCTCCTGGGAAGGGGGTCCCGGAGCCAGCCCCCCAGAGGGGGTGGCTCTGTGCGCAGCGGGCTCCTTGCGGGGGTCGTGCTGGGGTGCGCTGATGTGGCTTATTCTACTCGCCTGGTGACACCCCTGCTTGTGGATGGTGCTGATGGGGGCAGGGACCGTGAGCCTGTCTGAGCCAGTAGCGGCTCGTGTCCCCACGGGGGCAGGTGGGAGCTCCGCGCGGATGGAAATGGGGGCCGGCCCCAGCGGCCCAGGGCGCCCACCAGCAACACGGGTGCTGGTTCTTGCTCTGGGTCCTGCTCTGGCATCACCTGGCGCCTCAGGCCTCACCTGACCCCCACTGACTCCCGTTTTACAAATGAGGAAACAGCTGCGGTGGCTCCGTGGCTGAGCGTCGGCCTGTGAACCAGGAGGTCACGGTTCGATTCAGGTCAGGGCACAGGCCCAGGTTGCGGGCTCGATCTCCAATGTGGGGCGTGCAGGAGGCAGCCGATCCATGATTCTCTCTCATCACGGATGTTTCTATCTCTCTCTCCTTCTCCCTTCCTCTCTGACATCAATAAAAATATGTTAACAAACGAACAAAACAAAACAAAGGCGAGGAAACTGAGGTTGCAATGGACAGGGGTGCACAGAGTGGGCAAGCTGGGACTCGGCACCTCCCTGCCGGCCGCAGGCGGGGATCTTGACTTGAGGCTATTTGCCTCCAGAGTCACCCACTGAGTTATCTGGGGGGGGGGGGGGGACTTTGGTAAATCATTCAACAAAGCGCAGATCCAGGCCCCCTGGATCCTTGAACGTCCGTCCCCACAAAGAGAGACTCTTCGCCCAAATGACACTGTTTGTCTCCAAAACATTTCTTAGATCCTTGGCTTCTTACAGCTGCAAGGCCAAGGCATGCAGGGTCTTCCACCTCCCGTCGTCCCCCAGGGGCACCCCCTCCTCCCAGAGAGCGGGCCAGGAGAGAGGGGCCCAGAGCGACATCCCCCCCCCCCCCCCCCCACACACACCTTTAGGAGGACGGCAGGTTTCATTTCCCCACAGGCCACACACTGTCTCGCACCCCACGTGGCCTTCCGGAGCCTCCCCGCTCCTGCACCCGGGGGTGGGGTCTGCGTCCCCTTCTCCGGAACCTGAGTGGGCCGTGGTGACAGCCTCGGTGAACAGAGCAGACGTGAACAACGCTTTGCTTGCTCTGAGCCACCAGCCGCCACGCTGGGAGGAAAGGCCCGCGTGGGGAGGACAGGAGGCCTCGAGCCCCGGCGCCAACGGAGCGCCCGGAAGACAGCCTGCGGCGTGGCCGTCCTGCAAGCGGAAGCGGGTGCCGTCCAGCGGGCACCACGCGGAGCTTTCTCCATGGTGTGGATTTGTGAGCAGGAGAAAGAATTTTTAAAAAATATATTTTATTGATTTTTTACAGAGAGGAAGGGAGAGGGATGGAGAGTTAGAAACATCGATGAGAGAGAAACATCGATCAGCCGCCTCCTGCACACCCCCCACTGGGGATGTGCCCACAACCAAGGTACATGCCCTTGACCGGAATTGAACCTGGGACCTTTCAGTCCGAAGGCCAATGCTCTATTCACTGAGCCAAACTGGTTAGGGTGAGAAATAATTTTTTTTTTAAATATATTTTATTGATTTTTTACAGAGAGGAAGGGCGAGAGACAGAGAGTTAGAAACATCGATGAGAGAGAAACATCGATCAGCTGCCTCCTGCACATCTCCCACTGGGGATGTGCCCACAACCCAGGCACATGCCCCCGACCGGAACCGAACCTGGGACCCTTCAGTCCGCAGGCCGACGCTCTATCCACTGAGCCAAACCGGCCTCGGCGAGAAATAATTTTTAAAAAATATATTTTTATTGATTCCAGAGAGGAAGGGAGAGGGAGAGAGAGATAGAAACATCCATGATGAGAGAGAATCATGGATTGGCTGCCTCCTGCACGCCCCCCACTGGGGATCGAGCCCACAAGCTGGGCATGTGCCCTTGACTGGAATCGAACCCGGGACCTTTCAGTTCGCAGGCTGACACTCTGTCCACTGAGCCAAACTGGCTAGGGCAGAAATAATTGTTTTAAGCTCCCAGGTTTTGGGGGTGACTTGTTATGCCACAAGAGATAACTGGAACAAAAAAGAAGCAGCTAATTGGCTGTTATCTGGGCCCAGAAAGCACGTTCTGTGCAGAATCAGGCGCACACACCCATCCGAAGCCTGTCTTTGGTCCTGAGCAGTGTGATGGAGAGGAGTGAAGCTGGGAGCCAGGCGGGTGTGAGTGCATAGCCTGCTCCCAGGACTTGCCAACTGTGTGACCTTGGGGAATTTCACGGGCTCTCCGAGCCGCAGTCTCTTCCTCTGTGAAAGAGGCACAAGAACAAGTTTTCTCCAGGAGGACTTAGCGAGCTTATCCATCTAAAGTGCTGCCGAAACCGGTTTGGCTCAGTGGATAGAGCGTCGGCCTGCGGACTCAAGGGTCCCGGGTTCGATTCCGGTCAAGGGCATGTACCTTGGTTGCGGGCACATCCCCAGGAGGAGATGTGCAGAGGAAGCTGATCGATGTTTCTCTCTCATTGATGTTTCTAACTCTCTATCTCTCTCCCTTCCTCTCTGTAAAAAAATCAATAAAATATATATTTAAAAAAAAATAAAATGCTTACCCAAGAACATAACTCATAACAAGAGCTCAGATTCACCAGGACTTTGGTGAGCTGGATGTTGGAAGTCTCTGGCTGACAAACCCAACTGGTACTGGATAGTCTCTGATTTATTTATTTTAAAATATGTTTTTATTGATTTTAGAGAGGAAGGGAGAGGGAGAGAGAGAGAAACATCCATGATTAGAGAGAATCATTGATCAGCTGCCTCCTGCATGCCCCCTACTGGGGATCAAGCCTGTAACTCGGGCATGTACCCTTGACTAGGAATCGAACCCTGACCTCCTGGTTCATAGGTCGATGCTCAATCACTGAGCTTCGCCGGCTGGGCTTATTTATTATTATTATTTTGTTGTTGTTGTTAATCCTCACGTGAGGATATTTTTCCCATTAATTTTTTTTAATATATTTTATTGATTTTTTACAGAGAGGAAGGGAGAGGGATAGAGAGCCAGAAACATTGATGAGAGAGAAACATCGGTCAGCTGCCTCCTGCACGCCCCCTACTGGGGATGTGCCCGCAACCCAGGTACATGCCCTTGACCGGAATTGAACCCGGGACCCTTGAGTCCGCAGGCCGATGCTCTATCCACTGAGCCAAACCGGTTCTGGCCCATTAATTTTTTTAGAGAGAGTGGAAGGGGGGAGAGAGAAACGTTGATTGGTTGCCTCCCACACCCTTGACAGGGAATTGAACCTGGACCCTTGGGAGCACAGGCCCAAGCTCTAACCACAGGCCCTGAGCCACACCGGCCAGGGCTGGGCAGTCTCTCTTGAGGGGGAGCCTTTCGGGTCCTGACACACTTCTAAGCTGAAGTGGTTCTCTGCCTGGAGTCAGAGAGGTCTGGGTTTAAATAATTCATGGCTTGCCTGCCGCCCGGCGTGACTCAGTGATTGAGCATCGACCTATGAACCAGGAGGTCACAGTTCAATCCCGGTCAGGGCACATGCCTGGTTGTGGGCTTGAGCCCCAGTGAGGGGCGTGCAGGAGGCAACCGATCAATGATTCTCTCTCATCATTGATGTTTCTATCTCTCTCTCCGTCTCCCTTCCTCACTAACATCAATAAAATATATATTTAAAAAAATAATTCACGGCTCCTCCAGTTTCTGGCTGTGTGGCCTGGGGAAAGAGCCTTCACCTCTCTGTTTTTGGAGTCTTCATCTGCAGGAAGTGGGAGAAGGCTTAAGTCCCTCTGTAAGAGTTGCAGTGAGGGTGGGCAGTGGACAGGGCATAGCACCCAGTGCCTGGCACACAGTAGGTGTCCTCTGCAGAATCTCTGGGGATCTCCGTCCTGGCTCCGCCCTCCACCGCCAGCCTAGGCGGGCGGGCGGTGGTGGTGAGCGCTCCGGAGAGGAGGGAGGGGAGAGGGACTCCGGCTGCGACAGGCCTGCTGTTCTCCCCTTTCCCACCAGGGGGCGCCCCGGTGGCGTTAAGATTGCACATCACCGTCATTACAGTGACCATCCGCCCGCCCGGCTGAGCGCTCTGGTTCATTTCAATGAGACAGGACTTTCCGTGTCCTTGTTAAAATAAGAAATCTAGCAGCCACAGGCTTTTATTTCGATTATGTTTGTGGGAGAAAAGTGCCAACGATCCTCCTCCGATTAAGAGAGGGCGAGAAAACCGACAAGCATTCATTCCTTTTAATAAGAGAGAGAGATATGCTGTTATCACCATGGCAACACATGATCCAGAAAGACAGCCAATCAGAATGACAGGCTTCTCGGGGAGGTTATTTTTCTCAAGCTATGGCGACAGTTTCGGGGGGGGGGGGAGGGAGGGGGCTCTCACAGGGCTCTTCTGTTCAAATTATCCTGCCAAGGGCCCTCGGACACGGACAGAGCGGTTGGTGACAGGGTCTCGAGCCGCCCAGGCAAATACGACGGGGTTCTTGACCACGTTCTGTTTGTGATGGGTCGGCTGTTTAGATGGGCTTGAGTGTGCAAAACAGTATCTCTGTGTGTAGCTTCAGGAAAGGGAGGTATTCGCCTCCATTTTTACAACCGAGCCAGCCCACCCTGCACCCCTCCCTGCGAAACGCTGCCCCCGGGCTCCCCGTTCAAGCTCCGCATTTATACCTTTGCAAGTTGCAGCCTGTGATCTTCACAGAATTGCAACCAAGGCCAAATGGGACTCTAGCGTCAGGGTAGGACAGTCACACAGGGCAGGGGACGCCATCAGCACAGAGGTGACATTGGGACCTGCCCTGGACACTGCCTGCATGAGTGACAGCTGTCAGCTCCTGCCATCTCTCTGATTGCTTCTTGCCAGCCTCCCCTAGGACCTCCTCTCTCACCGTCTGCGCATGGCGCGCAGCTGCCCTGGGCCCCGGCCCTGACGGCATCATCACCCTTCCGCCCGCATCGCATTCCTTCCACGCTTCTGTCTCTGAATCCTTCCCCTCCCTCCTTGTCTGCACTTTTGTCCTCAGCCCGCTGTGTTCATTTCCGGTTGCTGCTGTAACAAATCGCCGCAGGCTCAGTGGCTTAAATTAACACGTGTGGCTCAGCCGGCGCGGCTCAGTGGTTGAGCATCGATTTATGAACCAGGAGGTCAGGGTTTGGTTCCTGGTCAAGGGCACATGCCCGGGCTGTGGGCTCCATCCCCAGGGTGGGGTGTGCAGGAGGCGGCTGATCAATGATTCTCTCTCATCATTGATGTTTCTCTCTCTCTCTTGCTCTCCCTTCCTCTCTGAAATCAATAAAAATATATTTTAAAAAATAACAGGTGTGTATGATCTCCCAGTTCTGGAGCAAGGAGTCTGCCCTGGTCCGATGGGGCTAATGCGTTTCCCAACCTTTTCCAGCTCCCAGGGGCCACCTGCCTTTTGGGGCTGTGCACTCCCCTTCATCTGCAGAGCCAGCAGAGTGGCATCTCCTCTCTCTCTCTCTCTCTCTCTCTCTCTCTCTCTCTCTCTCTCTCTCTTTCTCCTGCTCTCGCTCTCACTTTCTCTCTCTCTGACCTCTCTCTTTGTCTGACTGTATTCATTTTCTAGAGTTGCTGGAGTGGCTGTAACAAAGCAACACAACTGGGTGGCTCGTAACAACAGAAATGCCTGGTCTGCCCTAACCGGTTTGGCTCAGTGGATAGAGCGTTGGCCTGAGGACTGAAGGGTTCTGGGTTCGATTCTGTTCAAGGGGTTCGGGGCTCCATCCCCAGAGTGGGGTGTGCAGGAGGCAGCCAATCGATGATTCTCTCTCATCATTTTTTTAAAAAATATATTTTATTGATTTTTTACAGAGAGGAAGGGAGAGAGATAGAGAGTCAGAAACATCGATGAGAGAGAAACATCGATCAGCCGCCTCCTGCACATCTCCTACTGGGGATGTGCCCGCAACCCAGGTACATGCCCCTGACCGGAATCGAACGTGGGACCCTTCAGTCCGCAGGCCGATGCTCTATCCACTGAGCCAAACCGGTTTCGGCCTCTCTCATCATTGATGTTTTTTTTCTCTCTCCCTCTTCCTTCCTCTCTGAAATCAATAAAAATATATTAAAAAAATACGATTACAAGGGAAGTCCCACCTTGTCACACACTCCATTGTTTGCCACCCTTTCCCACCAGAGGGAGCCGCGGCCACATTCATCAGCACTTCACCTCGTGGGCTCCTGAAGGCCACCTCCAGCCTCCGGGGACCCCTCCTGGAAGTCACAGCCTTGGGGGACCTGGGACATCGTGTCGGGCTTAGAGCAAATAAAGGACAGCCAAAGGGTTGAGGGCTTGCTTCTAGGATGAGGTGACAAAAGGCTCTGTGTCTCCCCTGCCCGCCCTCGCTCCCTCCTCCCTCTGTGCTGTGAGCTGCTGGACGGAGAGGCCACAACCAAGGACTGGTGGCCCGCCCGCAGCCAGCCGCCTGTCCACAGCGAGGAGCGTGGGTTTGGGAGCGGATCTGCCGCCTTGAGAAGACCGCAGCCCAGCCAGCGCCCCCCTGACGGCAGCCCCCGGGGGACCCAGAGCCAGGGCCCCGCAGCTGGGACGCGCGGTAGCTGACGTTGGCGCTGGAGAACAATCCGTGTTGGTTGTTCTGTGCTCTAGGCTTTGGGGTCGTTTGTTACGTGGCAGTAGGTAACCAATACACGTGTTGAACGTCTCCTCCCCCCACACTGGACTAGGACGCCTGTGAGGGCAGGCACAGCTCAGTCGTGTCACCTCCGTGTCCTCAGACACAGCCCAGCAAGGGACCGTGGGGCCGGGTGCTCAGGAGCCTGTGGAACAACGAAGGGGTGAGGGACACACTCCTTAGTTCTCGTATCTGCTAGACACTCAAGAGCACATGGGAAAATAATTTATTGGCAACTAAAATCCCCTGGTTCTGTAACGGGGAATGATTATGCTCTACACAAAGCTCCCCACATTAATCTTAGCAAATGTTAAACTCAGCTCGTTACTCTAACCTGATGTTTCTCTCAAAACTAGAGCTTACATGTTAAAGGTTTTTTTTAAAAAATGTTTTTACTAGAGGCCTGTTGCATGAAAAGATTTGTGCAATAGGCTTTCCCTTCCCCTGGCAGCCGGCACCGGTTTTCCTCCAGCACCCGGGACCCAGGCCAGAGCCGCCTTCAAGCCTTCGCTGCCCCGCCTGGCCACCCCGGGCAGGGTCGCACACAGGACGCCTGCTGCCCTGGGTGGCAAATAGCAGGCCCGGATGGCGGCAGGGCAGGTGGGATGGTGCTCTCCCACCCTGCCTGCAGTATGCAAATTAGCTGCAATCTTTGTTGGCAGTTAATTTGCATATCGTGCTGATTAGCCAATGGGAGGCATAGTGAAGGCACGGTCAATTACCATGTTTGTCTACTATTAGATAGGATTGATTTTAGAGAGAGAGGAAGGGAGAGGGAGAGAAACGTTGACATGAGAGAGAAACTTCAATCAGCTGCCTCCTGTATGCACCCCAACCAGGTATCCAACTTGCTACCTGGGTGTGTGCCCTGATCAGGAATCGAACCGGCGACCTTTAGGTGCATGGGACGATGTCCAACCATCTGAGCCACACGGGCCAGGGAAAGCACTTCAGTATACTTCCCAGACAGCACTTCCAGTCCCCGTGGGAGCCCAAGGAGCAGCCTGACTTTGTAGGCCCTGGCTAAGCCAACGCCCACACAGGAATTTGCTGATTACAAAAACCCGCACAGATGGCCCGGCCAGCGAGGCTCAGTGGTTGAGCGTCGACCTATGAATCAAGAGGTCATGGCTCGATTCTTCTTCTTCTTCTTCTTCTTCTTCTTCTTCTTCTTCTTCTTCTTCTTCTTCTTCTTCTTCTTCTTCTTCTTCTTCTTTTCTCTCTCTCTCTCTCTCTCTCTCTCCTTTCCTCTCTGAAAAAAAAAAAAAGATAAAAAACAAATAAACAAAAAACCAGATGGCCCACTCAAGGACACTGACCATGAAGATCCATACCCGGCTCAGCAAGGACACTGCATGTCCACAGCCCCCCTCCCCCATCTCTCTGTTCTGCTCCCCCTCCCTCCTCACGCAGACCTCTGCCTGCACTGAGACGGGGTGGGGGTGGAGGACTGGGACAGGCCCCGTCTTCTCCAGGAGCCGCCTCTGCCTCACCAGCGGGGTTTTCGCAGGGACAGGAGCCGCATCTGGTTTGATTTCAGTTCTGCGCACAGACAGCGACCGGTTCATGGGGAAAAGTTGTGCTCATCACCCTGGGTGTCTGGGGAGGCCACTGGGCTTAGTTCCATTTCAGTTTCCCGGAGGCCCGGCCACCTCAGTCAGGGCCACCGACCAGCCAGGAGCGAGAGATCTGCTCAGCCAGGGGCACACCAGGGAGCAGAGCCCATAGGACACACATGCACACACACACACACACACATATACACATAAACATGCATGTATGTACGTATGCGTGTATGTGTGCGCATTTATTTATCGCGAAGCATTGGCTGCTGCCATTCGGGGGCTGGCTGGCACGTCCCAAGTCCACAGAGCCAACTGGAAACCCCCAGGCGGGAGCTGAGGTTGTTCAAGGGCCAAGTTTCTTCTTTCTTGGGGACACCTCAGCTCTGCTGCTCTTGAGGCCTTCAGAGGAAGGGCACACACAGAGAGTATGCAGTCACACGCACGCTATTATCTCACACGAAAACCACAAAACCAGTGAGTTGTTGAGTTGAACCCGGGAAATCGAAGTCCTCATTATTAGACGAGTTTGTATACACACAGCGCCCCCCCCGCCCCTCCCCCGCCTCGAGCCCTCCCTCCCCCACCACAGGAAGGACTGAGGACCTCGTTCATCATCCTTGGCCAGAGTGTCTGACCTTGGGTACACCGGCCGCAGCAGTGTTCTCCCAAGTTCACGTCCACCCGGGACCTCAGCACATAAGCTTGTTCAGCGAGAAGGCATTTGAGGGTGTGATTAGCTCATGGTCCTACATGGGATCATCTGGCTTCAGGGTGGGCCCAAACCCAGCCACTGCTGTCTGTGAGAGAAGGGAGGAGGGGTGGACACACATATATGCAGGAACCCCTTATGCTCTGAGAAATCATTGGAGAACCAAAGAGCTTTTGCTTCTACACATTATACTTACCTAGAACCTAGAGAAGTGTTTTATTTATGTATTTATTCATCTTGTACTTAATTCATGCTAGAAACTATAACTGAGAAATTTGTAAAATACGCTTATTGATTGTCCTAAGTATAAGAATGATAAATCCGGTAGATATTAGCATAAATAATAGACTTCAAAAAAAACAACAACAACTGTGAGAGAGGAGTGGCACTGTTTCACATTTTTGCAAAAATGTCCGGCTTAATAGGAGATAGTTTCTCACATCTGTTTCTGCATTCATTCTGTAACATAAATGAGAGAGACAAAGACACATAACATCTAGATGTCATTAGAAAATGTGCGTTTTTTCAAAATATGTTTTTATTGATTTCAGAGAGAGGAAGGGAGAGGGAGAAAGAGAAACATCGATGAGAGAGAAACATTGATTGGCTGCCATCTGCATGCCCCCTACTGGGGCTCAAGCCCACCACCTGGGCATGGCCTGACCCAGATTTGAACTGGAACCTACTGGTGCATGGAACAATGCTCAACCACTGAGCCACACAGGCCGGGCAGGAAATGGTTTTTTTTTTTTAAATATATTTTATTGATTTTTTACAGAGAGGAAGGGAGAGAGATAGAGAGTTAGAAACATCGATGAGAGAGAAACATCGATCAGCTGCCTCCTGCACATCTCCTACTGGGGATGTGCCCGCAACCCAGGTACATGCCCTTGACTGGAATCGAACCTGGGACCCTTCAGTCCGCAGGCTGACGCTCTATCCACTGAGCCAAACCGGTTTCGGCGGGAAATGGTTTTGATGTTGAAGAGCATCAGCAAGTCTTGAGAACACCCAGGGTTTCTCAGAGCACAGTTTGAGAACCACTCTCCTCCATAGCAATCCTCAGGCAGCCGTGACTTGTCGCACTCCGTCACATCAGCTGGCTCCTTCGTTAGACAAAAATCCCGAACTCAGATAGAATCCAGTTCATCAGCATTTTGTCTTATCGATTACAGCTTTGAGATGTGCATTTAAAAGTCCTTCTCGCCGAGACCGGTTTGGCTCAGTGGATAGAGCGTCGGCCTACGGACTGAAAGGTCCCAGGTTCGATTCCGGTCAGGGGCATGTACCTGGGTTGCGGGCACATCCCCACTGGGGGAGTGTGCAGGAGGCGGCTGATCGATGTCTCTCTCTCATCGATGTTTCTGACTCTCTATCTCTCTCCCTTCCTCTCTGTAAAAAATCAATAAAATATATTTTTTTTAAAAAATAAAAGTCCTTCTCATTTCAAGGTAAATATCCCTGTGATCACTCTAAATCGTGACACCCCTCCCTGTGTGTATATAATCCTCACACACCCGAATCTGTCCCTGAGTGTGATTTTGACATCAGTTGAAATAACATGATTTTCCCTCTTGCCTAATGTCTACGAGCTCTGCAGTTCAGAATCTTACGATGCAGATTTTCTGCCGTGAGGCCGTGCTGGCATTTCCTGTCATAACCCACCTGGATCATAATACGGTTCTTCTGGTTGATAAACCTTCAGGTCCCATCGCCTGACGCTTTCCTTTGGACATTTGCCTGGTGTGATGGCTCATTCTATGTGCCATCTTAGCAAACTCATGGTGCCCAGTTGCCTGGTCAAACCCCAGTCTAGCTATTGCTGTGGAGGTATTGTACGTGTGACAGCACTGAAATCAGGTGACTGGGAGTCACGCACATAACCCTCCATAAGGTGGGTGGGCCTCATCCAATCAGGTGAAGGCCTTCAGAGCAAACACTGAGGTTTCTGGAAGATGAAGCAACTCTCCTTTTTGATTCCGAATTATTTAAATGTTTATGGTGAGCATGTATTGTTTTAACACTTTAATATATTTTTTAGAATATGTGTTTTTATTGATTTCAGAGAGGAAGGGAGAGGGAGAGAGAGATAGAAACATCAACAATGAGAGAGAATCACTGATCAGATGCCCACTGGGGATCGAGCCCGAAACCTGGGCATGTGCCCCTGACTGGAATCAAACCCGGGACTCTTCAGTCCGCAGGCTGACGCTCTATCCACTGAGCCAAACCGGCTAGGGCAACACTTTAGTATTTAATAGAGAAATAAACTATAGGTCCTTCATACAGTTTGGCTCATCTCAGAGAGTCAGGACGGATATGACGGATGGAGTGGAGGATGACGCCTAAGTTAGGGGGTTGCCTGGGAAACGGGTCATCTGGCCACAGGGTCTCAAGGAAGAGATGAAACCCAACATTGTACAAATGAGAGATTTCTTCGAGCTTTGCAGTTCGGAGTCTTACCTGGAGGGTAGTCCTCACCTGTTTCTGGGATCTCTGAGCTGTTTGCCCTGCCTTCATTCATGGGTTTGGTGATGCATTTGACAGCCACTGGTGGAGCGCGTAGGGAATCCCCTGCTGGGCCATGGAGACATTGTGATGACCAGGAGTCATCAGATGGAAAGATCTTAGAGACGTGACTCCATGAGGGGGCAGAATGCCCGTGAGCCCGCGGAGGAGGGGGTGGCCATGTGGGAGCGGCATCCTTAGCCTCTGAGCACCAATGGGGTGGGATGAGTCACAGCCCAGGCCACCAAGCGTGACGGGCATGTCCTTCTGATGATATTGAACCGACGGATGTGGCAGGAGGGTGGGGTCATGATGTCCATCTCAGGCGCCCTTCCCAGAGGGCATGATGACCTCGCCAAGGTCCACCAAAGAGGAAAGGAACCCAAATTCATTGGAAAACCAGCACCTAGTGGCTACGTCTAACAATTACATAGCAAAAGGCATGGGATTAGGTTAGAATCCCACCCCTGTCTCCCCTGCCCGCCCTCACTCTCTCCTTGCTCTGTGGGGGCCGCTGCCCTGTGGTGAGCTGCTGGACGGAGAGGCCACAACCAAGGACTGGTGGCCCGCCCACAGCCAGCCGCCTGTCCACAGCGAGGAGAGTGGGTTTGGGAGCGGATCTGCTGCCTTGAGAAGACCGCAGCCCAGCCAGCGCCCCCCTGACGGCAGCCCCCGGGGGACCTAGAGCCAGGGCCCCCAGCTGGGACGCACGGTAGCTGACGTTGGCGCTGGAGAACAATCCGTGTTGGTTGTTCTGTGCTGCTAGGCTTTGGGGCTGTTTGTTACGTGGCAGTAGGTAACCAATACACGTGTTGAACGTCTCCTCCCCCCACACTGGACTAGGACGCCTGTGAGGGCAGGCACAGCTCAGTCGTGTCACCTCCGTGTCCTCAGACACAGCCCAGCAAGGGACCGTGGGGCCGGGTGCTCAGGAGCCTGTGGAACAACGAAGGGGTGAGGGACACACTCGTTAGTTCTAGTATCTGCTTTTCAAACATGCAGACACTCATGAGCACGTAGGAAAATATTTCATTGGCAAATGAAATCTCTCTTCGGATCCTGCATATACACAGCTCCTTCCGCCTGGGAAGTTATTCTCACGGCCTCTGGTTTCCTAGGCAACCAATGAGCTTGCTTCAGCTTTCGTTTCCCTGAGGACAAGACAGGCTCAGCCAGGGCCGCCAAACAGCCAGGAGTGAGAAATATATCTCAGCCAGGGGCACACCGGAGAACAGAGCCCATGGGATACACACACACACACACACACACACACATGTATACACACGCACATACATGTGTGTATGCCTGTATGTACATGTGTGTCCGTGTGAGTGTATTTGTTTTTTTTTATTGCACAGAGTTGGCTGCTGCCATTCGGGGGCTGGCTGGCACGTCCCAAGTCCATAGAGCCAACTGAAAACTCCCAGGCAGGGGCTGAGGTTGTGGTTCAAGGGCCAAGTTTCTTCTTTCTCAGGGACACCTCAGTTCTGCTGCTCTTGAGGCCTCTCAGATGACGGGGTCAGTTCTCCCTGGTTATTTAGGAAAACCTTCATTGCTTAGAGTCAGCGGATTGCAGATGTTAATCACGTCTCAGACCACCTCACAGAGCCCTGGCCGGTTTGGCTCAGTGGATAGAGCATTGGCCTACAGACTTGGTCCCGGGTTTGATTCTGGTCAAGGGCATGTACCTGGGTTGCAGGCGCCTCCCTGGCCCAGGGCCTTGGTCGGGGCTCATGCAGGAGGCAACCAATCGATGTTTCTCTCACAATGATGTTTCTGCCTTTCCCTCTCTCTTCCACGTTCCCTAAAAATCAATGGAAAAATATCCTTGGTGAGGATTAAAAAACAACAACAGCAACAAAACCTCTTCACAGAGATGCCTAGAGCAGTGGGGGGGTTGAACTTGGGACTATCGTCTAGTGCCAATTGACACATAAGCCGACCGCCACTTTCCTAAGGGTTCGTTGTGGGGACCTGACCCTCCCAGTTGCAGGAGCTGGGGGGACAGTCCATGTTGTGGGGGTCCGACCCTTCTGGTTGCAGGAGCTGGGGGGACAGTCCATGTTGTGGGGGTCTGACCCTCCCGGTTGCAGGAGCTGGGGGGACAGTCCATGTTGTGGGGGTCTGACCCTCCCGGTTGCAGGAGCTGGGGGGACAGTCCATGTTGTGGGGGTCTGACCCTCCCGGTTGCAGGAGCTGGGGGAAAGTCCCCATGAGGCTCCCCTGCACCTGCCATAGAGCCCGAATCAGTGGGGCAGGCTGTGGGGAGGGAAGATGGAGCTGAGGCAGGACGGACTGCGATCCGATCCGTGAGAACTGGCTGCCCCGGGAAGGAAGCCTGGGCCCTGCTTGGCCGCCTGCTGGCCTCCGGACTCCTTCTCAGAAGAGAGCAGGGGAGCCCCGGGCCTTGGCGATGAGGTTAACTGTGCTCCTGGCTCAGGAGTTGGGGAAGCTGTGGGCCTGCAGCTGCCCCTCAGGAAGGAGGCGGGACCAGCCCCCAGCAGCACACGGAGCTGAAACTGTGGCTTCTGCCTCCCCGTCCCCTGCGCGATGCTTCCCGGGCCCCCACTAGCATGAGTCACACATACTAGCCTGGGGTTTGACCAGACAACCGGGCACCGTTACTCAGCCAAAGTGGCACATAGAATGAGCCATCACACCAGAGAGGCAAGTGTCCAAAGGAAAGCGTTAGGCGATGGAACCTAATGTTTTATCAACCAGAAGAGCCGTATTAGGATCCAGCTGGGTTATGACAGGAAATGCCAGAATGGCCTCACGTCAGAACACCTGGCAGTATAATTCCTCACATGAGTAAGGAGGAAAAATCACGTTGCTATTGCAATTGTTGGGAAAACGCACTCGGGGACAGATCTGTGTGTACGTGGGGGGGATTTTATACAGCAAGGAAATGGCCTCACAATCCCAGAGTGAAACACTGGCCTCTGGTAAGAGATGAGAGAGGTGGCTCCCTCCCTGACATCTTCAGAGGTTATTCTTAATACATTAAAGACCAAGTAACAGGCAATACACTGAAAGGAATAGAAGAAATATTTTTGCCTTTGAAATGAGAAGGACTTTTTAATTCACATCTCAAAACCATCGACACTAATAAAATACAAACATGCAAATTGACCATACCTTTGCTACACCTTAAGCCACGCCCACCAGCCAATCAGAGTGACTATATGAAAATTAACCCAACCACGATGGCGGCTGGCAGCCACGGACCTGGAGAAAGCAGGAGGCTTGGTTGCCCCAATGATGGAGGAAGCCAACTTCCTGCCTGAAGTGGCCGGCTCTGAGCTCCACTCAAAGCAACAAAGTTTTAATTATAGAAGGTAAATAAATCCCAGATACCTGCTTTCAGCCGGCCATGGCCATGGAGCTGGAGCGAGGAGGAGGCTTCCCTCCCGCCTGCTGCGGGTGGCTATGAGCGCCACTCAAAGCAACAAAGTTTCAATTATAGAAGGTAAATAAATCCCAGAATTAAAAAAAAAGAAAAAAAGGAGAGGCTGGGAGCTTCCGTCACCAGGGAGGCTTGGTCAGCCTGAAAACGGCCCTCAGCCCCTCACCCAGACTGGCCAGGCACCCCAGTGCGGACCCCCCACCCTAAAGAGGGTGTTGCCAGCCTGCAAACAGCCATCAGCCCCTCACCCTGGTTGGCCAGGCACCCCAGTGGGGACCCCCACCCTGAAGGGTGTGTGACCAGCCTGCAAACAGCCATCAGCCCCTCACCCTGGTTGGCCAGGCACCCCAGTGGGGACTCCCACCCTGAAGGGTGTGTGACCAGCCTGCAAACACCCATCAGCCCCTCACCCAGGCTGGCCAAGCACCCCAGCGGGACCCCCACCCTGATCCGGGACACCCTTCAGGGCAAATCAGCTGGCCCCCACCCGTGCACCAGGCCTCTATCTTATATAATAAAAGGGTAATATGTAAATTGACCCTAACAGCAGAACAACTGGGAATAACTGGTCACTATGACACACACTGACCACCAGGGGGCAGACGCTCAATACAGGAGCTGCCCCCTGGTGGTCAGTGCACTCCCACAGGGGGAGCTCTGCTCAGCCACAAGTCAGGCTGACAGCTGCCAGTACAGCGGTGGTGGTGGGAGTCTCTCCTGCCTCCTCAGCAGTACTAAGGATGTCCGACTGCCGCTTAGGTCTGCTCCCAGCTGGCAAGTGGACATCCCCCGAGGGCTCCCATGCTGCCAGAGTGATGTCTGACTGCCAGCTTAGGCCCAATTCCCCAGGGAGTGGGCCTAAACCAGCAGTTGGTCATCCCCCAAGGGGTCCCAGACTGCGAGAGGGCACAGGCCAGGCTGAGGGACCCCCCCAGTGCACCCCATGTAATAAAGTGTCCGACCATTCATTTAACCATTCATTTGACTGTTCCACCAGTCGCTATGATGAGCACTGACCACCAGGGGGCAGATGCTCCAACCAGTAGGTTAGCTTGAAGCTGGGGTCCGGCCAATCGGGACTGGGTGAAAGAAGGGGTAACGCCGACGTGAGGCGCTTTTGGGCATCAATGAGTCAACGATGCTCGCTCACTACTGAGAAAAACAAGAAGGCCGTCACGGATTGTTTGGCTCCTCTTCTCTACTGCACTCCCCGGGGTGTAAACATCAAGAAGATGGAGACGAGTTAACCTTTTAGGTCAAGGACGGGGTCAGAAGGTAGAGGGTGGGAACGGGAGGGGGGAGAGGGAGAGGGGAAGGAGAGAGACAGTTCCGAAGCTGAAGGCCATCTCTAACCATCCCAAATGCAGTACAAACGTCTAGGGGAAACCACTAGGAAGGGAAACCCAGATAAATTTCATGGGGAAAAGGGGTGGCTTGGGAAATCTTTATGGTTTGCGAAATTAAATGCCCAGTGGACACCTAAGTACTGCAGGCAACTCCAGAAATTGTGTGCCTCACCGGGTCTTCCGTGCCAAGGGCAGGAGCTTATTTTGGAAGTGCACCCTTAGTGTACTTTCAGGGGGAAAATACAATGTAGAAGTCTTAGAAGAAGTTAATAACAGGATTTTCCTCATTTTGTGCCAATGCTGCAAGTGACAAAAAGATACAATAACTGCTGCTTTATAAAGACCATAATCCCACTTGCCTTTTTAAAAAAAAATGTATTTTATTGATTTTTTACAAAGAGGAAGGGAGAGGGATAGAGAGAAACATCAACCAGCTGCCTCCTGCACACCCCCTACTGGGAATGTGCCGGCAACCAAGGTACATGCCCTTGACCGGAATCGAACCTGGGACCTTTCAGTTCTCAGGCTGAGGCTCTATCCATTGAGTCAAACCGGTTAGGGCCCACTTGTCTTTTTTTTTTTTTTAAATTGTTTTATTGCTTAAAGTATTACAAAGAGTATTACATATGTCTCCTTTTTTTCCCGCCCTTAACAATCCCCTGGCCTCCCCTACCCCCAAGTGTCTTATGTCCATTGTTATGCTTATATGCATGCATACAAGTCCTTCGATTGATCTCTTACCACCCCCCTCCCGCCCCCCAACTCTCCCCGGCCTTCCCGCTATAGTTTGACAGTCTGTTCGAGGCTGCTCTGCCTCTGTATCTATTTTTGTTCCTAAGTTTATAATGGTCTCTATTATCCATGAATGAGTGAGATCATGTGGTATTTTTCCTTCATTGACTGGCTTATTTCACTTAGCATAATGCTCTTCAGTTCCATCCATGCTGTTGCAAATGGTAAGAATTCCTTCTTTTTCACAGCAGCATAGTATTCCATCGTGTAGATGTACCACAGTTTTCTAATCCATTCATCTACTGATGGGCACTTAGGCTGTTTCCAGATCTTAGCTATGGTGAATTGTGCTGCTATGAACATAGGGGTGCATATATCCTTTCTGATTGGTGCTTCTGGTTTCTTGGGATATATTCCTAGAAGTGGGATCACTGGGTCAAATGGGAGTTCCATTTTTAGTTTTTTGAGGACGCTCCATACTGTCTTCCATAGTGGCTGCACCAGTCTGCATTCCCACCAGCAGTGCACGAGTGTTCCTTTTTCTCCACATCCTCTCCAGCACTTGTCGTTTGTTGATTTGTTGATGATAGCCATTCTGACAGGTGTGAGATGGTACCTCATTGTTGTTTTGATTTGCATCTCTCGGATGATTAGTGACTTTGAGCATGTTTTCATATGTCTCTTGGCTTTCTGAATGTCCTCTTTTGAAAGGTGTCTATTTAGATCCTTTGCCCATTTTTTGATTGGATTGTTTATCTTCCTTTTGTTAAGTTGTATGAGTTCCCTATAAATTTTGGAGATTAGGCCCTTATCAGATATGACATTGGCCAATATGTTCTCCCACACAGGGGGCTTTCTTGTTGTTTTGTTGATGGTTTCTTTTGCTGTGCAGAAGCTTTTAATTTTGATGTAGTCCCATTTGTTCATTTTCTCTTTAGTTTCCAATGCCCAAGGAGCTGTATCGGTGAAGAAATGGCTTCGGCATATGTCTGAGATTTTGTTGCCTTTGGATTCTTCTAGTATTTTTATGGTTTCCCGTTGTACATTTAAGGCCTTTATCCATTTTGAGTTTATTTTTGTGTATGGTGTAAGTTGGTGGTCTAGTTTCATTTTTTTGCATGTATCTGTCCAATTTTCCCAACACCATTTATTGAAGAGACTATCTTGACTCCACTGTATGTTCTTGCCTCCTTTGTCAAATATTAATTGAGCATATTGTTTCAGGCCGATTTCTGGGCTCTCTATTCTAGTCCATTGATCTATATGTCTGTTCTTGTGCCAGTACCAGGCAGTTTTGAGAACAATGAGGGCCCACTTGTCTTTTGGAAAAAGATGAAAAAACAACAGAAACTCTTCCTGTTTCCTGACAGTCACCGGACTATCAGTAACTGCTGCCTCTTTTTGGATTGGTTTCATAATTTTTACCCATTAAGCCCAGAATTCTTGAATTTAGAGTGTTGAATTCAATTTTGGGCAGAGGTCCCAGTCCTGGACTTAATATTTTTTGTTTATCCTAGTATGATACTGTGTGCTTCTCCCTCTGGGAGGCACTGGCTATCACCAGCCCTTGGGTCAGGGAATAATTGAAGCATTCAGGAAGTCTTACACCAAGCATATGTTTGACCACTTTGCTGACTGTATTGAAAAAAAAAAACACCACATCTTGGTTGGAAAGAAACAGTGCAACAAGTACAACATTGCAACAAGTACACCATGCTTTGGTGGCGATGAAAGAGCCAATGGGTGATATAAAACCAGCTGCTCTTACGAAAATCTGGTGGCAGCTTTGGGATGATGATGTGAATGATTATGCATGTTTCCCTAGAAGACATTGGGGGGAAAAATCAGAGTCCGCAAAAATGGATGGGCTTTAAATTCATCAATATCGATGAAAATGAAATTAGTAATTCACTCTAGTTTCAGGTCTTGGTGATAAGAGTATAGATAAGGAAGAAGACAAGTCTCCAGAATTAGAGGTAAAGATGAACCTAAGGAAATTGAATACTGTCTTAAACTCTGCCTAAGTCTTCATTGATACTGCAATTAATATGGATCCTTTCCTGGGTTGAAATTGGCTTTTAAAAAAGGTTTTGATAAATTGTTGTAAACCTTTAAAAAGGTGCAAGAGCACCTTCAAAATAAAGGAGTTGAAGAGAAGGAAGACACATAATATAGAGGAAGTGTGGATGAAGGAGATGGATACAGAATGAGTCTGTAGGGGAGTCTGAGCCTGAGTCTAAATCCTATCAGGAGGAGGAAAAGTTAGAAAGAGAATAAGAAGTCTCCAGAGGAACAGCCGGGGCCCTCAAGCAGTGGCACTAAGAGTCATACTATATCTGAAAAACCTGCCGAAACCAGAAATGCAGGATTGGACTTCTGCCATCTAACCTTGGAATGGAATTTGGAAATTGTAAAGGTGCCTGAGTTGAAGGAGGAAGAGATTCCAGAGGCAGTTTCTTCCAAATAACAGTTAATTTCTTGCCATCCTTGCGCTGTTGCCCGCACATCACCTTCATCATGACCATTATTGTAATCCATATCATTTAGTTGTTAAACAAGCATTTATAAGCCTAAAAAAGAAAAAGAAAATTGCTAATTTGTGTTGAATATATAGTGGATTTATCATTGTCATTTCAGAGAATTATCATATTTTTCTAATTTCTCAATTTTAATTTCTATTATGGTAAACATATGACAAACAAATATATCAATAAAATATTTGTATATAGGTCAATGTAAAGAAGAACATAAATATAATGCACATAAGCAAAGGTTTTAGGGGGTACTCAATGATTTTTTTTGAGTAAAAAAGGGTCCTGATCATATGTGCTTTCAAATCTCCATTGGGTTTGGGTCTACCCTAAGTCTAGAAATACTTCATCTTGAGAGTCTTAACTAGTTACATCTTTATTTTAAAAAATTTAAATTAATTTGAGAGAGAGAGAGAGAGAGAGAGAGAGAGAGAGACATTGATTTATTGTTCCACGTATTTATGCATTCATTGGTTGATTCTTGTATGTGCCCTGACTGGGGATCAACCCCACAACCTTGGGGTATCAGGATGATGCTCTAAACAACTGAGCTACCTGACCAGGACCCAGTTACATCTTTAAACACCGTGATCCCAAACCAGATCACATTATTGGGTTCCAGGTAGGCATGCATTTTGGGGGAACACTATTCAGCCCACTATACCCAGGTTAGGGACAATCTGGCCAAGAATAAAGAATGCTAAGTGCATTCTTTCCTATTGAGGGAGGGTCAGCCTTGTTTATAAAAAATTATTTTCTCTTTATTTTCTTTCTTTTTTTTAAATTTTTTAAAAATATTTTATTGATTTTTTGCAGAGAGGAAGGGAGAGGGATAGAGAGTTAGAAACATCGATGAGAGAGAAACATCGATCAGCTGCCTCTTGCACACCCCCAACTGGGGATGTGCCCGCAACCAAGGTACATGCCCTTGACTGGAATTGAACCCGGGACCTTTCAGTCCACAGGCCGACGCTCTATCCACTGAGCCAAACCGGTCAGGGCTATTTTCTTTCTTTTTTAAAAAAAATAAATTTTATTGATTTTTTACAGAAAGGAGGGAGAGGGATAGAGAGTTAGAAACATCGATCGGCTGCCTCCTGCACACCCCCTACATGCCCTTGCCCTGAATTGAGCATCTGACATTTTAGTGCACACTCTATCCACTGAGCCAAATCGGTTAGGGCTCTCTTTATTTTCACATAAAGAGAACTTCGACCATCTGGTTGTGATTATGTAGTGACTCATTGATTAATTGTTTCAGGGTGTGTCATTTCGGAATAGTATTAAAGGATACTGATCTGTGCTTACTACAGCCAGACTCTCAAGAAACCCAGGCCCTGCACAATCCCAGCTCACAGCTCATGGCTGAAGTCCTGCTCCTTCTTGGTATGTTGTCCGTGTCCCAATCTTCCCCATCCCAGGCCCAGCACCTACCACTAAACCCTAAACCTAAACCCATTTCCAACTCCCATTCTACTTCATCTCCACCAACCCAGCTCATCTATTCTTCCAACCCCGTCCCTAACCCAAACCCCAAATCCAGCCCCATTGCCAACTCAACTGTATCTCCAACCCCATCCGCAACTAAGCATCCTCTTCCTCTCTTTCTCCTTCTCCAGCCCCAGCTCATCCCCATCACTAACCCAATTCTCAGACCCTGATGTGTCCTTAACTTGCCCTTGTTTCGTCCTATCCTCACCCCAGCCTCAGACTTCAGGTCTTCATCTTTCTCTCCTCCAGTTGGCTTCTGCCTCCTGTTTTCCCCGCTCTCTGAGCGAATTCATGTCTACTCCCAGAGCCAGAAGGAGACAGGTAAGGTACTGGTGGTTTTCTGGGGATGATGGATGATGGATGGCAAAGAGTTGAGTGAGGATCCAGGGGCTGGGAAAGTTGAGTGAGAGATTTTCATAACCCACTGGAATGTAACTCCATGAGGATAGGGATTTTGCTCGTTTCTCATGATTTTTCTAGTTTCTAGGCACTTGATGTCTGTTGAATTTTTAAAAATAATCCCTTTTTCTCACGTTCTTGAGTTCCTACACCCCACTTGCCTCACCTGATGTGGGTGGTTTCCGAGTGCGGTCCTTGAGTCTCTGGTATTATTATCTACCCTCTTCCCTATGCAAACTCATCCACCTCCGTGGCTTTCCAAGCATAATCTTCAAATTGTTAAAAAGCATAGTTCTGCCCTGACCGGTTTGGCTCAGTGGATAGGGCGTCGGCCTGCGGACTGAAGGGTCCCAGGTTCGATTCTGGTCAAGGGCAGGTACCTTGGTTGCTGGCACATCCCCAGTAGGGGGCGTGCAGGAGGCAGCTGATCAATGTTTCTCTCTCATCCATGTTTCTAACTCTCTCTTCCTCTCCCTTCCTCTCTGTAAAAAATCAATAAAATGTATTTAAAAAAAAGAGATGTCCCCTTCTCAAGCACAGGAGGGTCACAAATGGCCAGGCCGGTGAAGGCCTGAGGTGGGAGGTGGGGGGCAGACGGGAGAGATAAAATAATGTTGTGGCTTAACTAAGATAAGCTCCCCCCCCCCCTTCTCTTTATCCAAAAGTAGGTGGCTGGTCTGGAGTGGGTAGACTCCTTTCTTTGTGGGCTCATTTACTGAATTGGTTTTGATAACTTCAACAAATGGCTTTTTTTAAAAAATTGATTTCAGAGAGGAAGGAAGAGGGATAGAGAGTTAGAAACAGCAGTGATGAAAGAGAGTCATTGATTAGCTGTCTCCTGCATGACCCATATTGGAGAATGAGCCAGCAACCTGGGCATGTGCCCTGACCAGGAATCGAACCACAACCCCCTGGTTCTTAGGTCGATGCTCAACCACTGGGCCAGGACAGCCGGGCATGGCTTCTATCTTCAGATATGCTCCTGTGGTCATTGTTCATCAGCCAGGAGAAAGGAAGAAGGAAGAAATCAAGGACCAACATCTTCATTTAAAAGAAGCTGTACACATCACTTGAGTTGATGAGGGCCTGACTTAGGCACACAACCACACCTCATGGCTCTGGAAGCGAGGCGGGAACTTCTTTCTTTCTTTCTTTCTTTCTTTCTTTCTTTCTTTCTTTCTTTCTTTCTTTCTTTCTTTCTTTCTTTCTTTCTTTCTTTCTTTCCTTCCTTCTCTCTCTCTCTCTCTCTCTCTCTCTCTCTCTCTCTCTCTCTCTCTCTCTCTCCTCCTTTCCTTTCCTCCCTCCCTCTGACCCTCTCTCTCTCTTTTCCTTCCTTCCTTCCTTCCTTCCTTCCTTCCTTCCTTCCTTCCTTCCTTCTCTCTCTCTTTCGTTAATCCTCATCAAGAATATTTTCCCCATTTCTTTTTAGAGAGAGTGGAAGTGAGGGAGGGAGAGAGAGAGAGAGAGAGAGAGAGAGAGAGAGAGAGAGAGAGAGAGAAGAGAAAGGAGAAAGAAACATCAATGTGAGAGACACATTGATTGGTTGCCTCCCACATGTGCCCAACCAGGGCCAGGGATCGAACCTGCAACCCAGGTACATGCCCTTGACTGGGAATTGAGCCCACGACCCTTCAGTGTGAGGGTTGATACTCTAACCATGGAGCCACACTGGCCAGGGCTTTCTGTTTTTTATTTTTATTTTTATTTTATTTTTTTAATATATTTTATTGATTTTTTACAGAGAGGAAGGGAGAGGGATAGAGAGCCAGAAACATTGATGAAAGAGAAACATCGATCAGCTGCCTCCTGCACACCCACTACTGGGGATGTGCCCGCAACCCAGGTACATGCCCTTGACCGGAATCGAACCTGGGACCCTTCAGTCCGCAGGCCGACCGGTTAGGGCAACTTTCTGTTTTTTAAAATACTCACCCGAGGATGTGTTTTTATTGATTTTAGATAGAGGAAGGGAGAGAGAGAGGGAAAAAGAAACACTGATGTGAGCGAGAAGCATCAATTGGTCACCTCCCATACACACGCTGACCTGGGATGGAAGCTGCAACCTTTTGGTGTGTGGAATGGTGTTCCGACCAACTGAGCTGCCGGCCAGGGCATGGCTGGCAGATGCTTCTCACTGGGCGACCATAACCATCTTATTTCTAAGGAAGGGAGAGAGGATGGATTTTAATGAACTGAAAGCAGTTTCTGTCACCAGTTGGGATTGCTATGCAGACGCTAGACATACGTGATCTGTGACGAGTGTGGCTTTGAGCGAGGGAAGAAGTGGGAGTGAGGAAAGACTCACGATTGCCCAGAGTCAGTGCTTGCCCCTTGGGGTCTCACTGGCTGAGGGTCCCCTTTCCAGGTTCGGTGCTGACCGTCATATACCAGACGAGGCGAGTCTGTGGGATGGCGGCCCTGGACGCCAGCAACTCTGACCTAAATCGCTGTGGGTCCCAGCTGGTCTTCCACAGGCCCACCCAGCGGTGCTGCTCTGCGAAGACGGGCTTCTTCGTCATCCACAAGAACCCAGCGAAGCCGGAGGCTGAGGACTGCCGGAGCTACACTGCCTAAGGCCCCAGGTACACCCTCCGTCCTCTTAAAGGGCCCGGCAACATCTCCCTTGCAGGCCCTGTGCTTCTGCTAGGGGTAGAAATAGAATAGTGGGAACTAGCTGTGGGGAACCGATACAGGGTTGAGCCTCAGACTGACCTGCTGGCAAAGTCACAAACAAGTCCCAGCTTAGAGGGCTCAGTCCTCTTAGCATAATTAGGCCTGATCTTATAACGTCCCCTGGATCTTATCTGGGAGGCTAATGGGCTGAGGGAAGTGCAGGAAGTGTAACCATGGTCAAAACAGGTGAAACTCACAAGGACTGTGTAACTATGGTGACCACTGCCTTGTTTACCTCTGACTATAAAAGGTTGATGTGGCCTGAGCACAGGTGGAAGTCCTTCCCCTTGAGTTGGACTTACCCGCCTGGCCCCCCAATATTCCCAAATTATCTCTTGTCTTTTCTCTTTCATTTGTGTGCGGCTCCTCTTCCAGATCCTGATCCCTGAATCACGCGGGACTTGGAGGGAAACATTTACAACATCTGGCGCCCGACGGGAACTCTGGAAGTGAAGGCTTCACCTAGAGCGAAAAAACGAAGTTTCACCGGCAAGGTGGGGAAGAAAGAATTCACCGTAAAGGTGGGGAGATATTTCACCACACGCAAAGCCCACGATCAGCTGCAGAAGTCGCGATCTGTAAGTAGGGTGGGGACGTTTTCTTTAGCCAGGCTAATGGGGCAGGATTCGGCTCTTAAAAAGTAAGAAACTTTATTATAGACTTTTGAGTTGCATACTTAAGGAGTTAAAGTTTCAGAAGGTAATCTCTTATAATTTTTGCTTGATGCTATAGAACATAACCCTTGGTTTCTTGAAGAAGGCACATTAGATATTGAATGCTTGCCAAAAAAATTAGTCAGAACTTGGAAAAAGGTCAGCAGCAGGAAAAACTTGCCTCCAAAAACTGTTTTCCCTTGTGAAACACGGTATTTCATTTACTAGAGCCTTTGAGAGAGGCCGAGGAGGATAAATCGCCTCCCCGTGCACCCTCTGCTCCTTAAAAGGAGCAGAAAGAAAAGAAAAAATGGGAGGAATGGCCTTCATGGCTCCCTCCACCTCCATGTCCTAATCCTGAAATGTTTAATTCTCCGTGAATAGAATCACCTGTGCAAAAAGGCCAACTTATGAAGAAATTGGAATATTGAAGGGTACTCTTTTAAATCAGGCTGGAAAAAAAAAAAGAGTGCCATGGTCATCTTAATGTGGTTTCTTATCCAAATTAAAATCTTAATTTGTACTTGGAATCTAAAATCTGTAATAAGAAATGAAACCCCGCTGCTAAATCCGCCTCTGGTGCGGAGAGATTCAAAGGTGGCAGGAGAGGGCAGAGCTGTCGGCTCGCCTGCAAAAAGACTAGCTTTATTTAAAAATTACCGGAGAACATCTTATGATAGCCAAACTTTGGCTAAGATAACCTTGGCTGCTAGCCATTGCTTCAGAAAGCGAAATAGGACAAAATTTAAAATGTCTTTTTCTATTAAGCATGATTTTGGAAAAAAAAAAATGTGCCATCTGAGTCATTTGCTGAAACTTCCCCTAAAGCAGGATGTGGGGGAGGGAAGAAGGGAGCACATGGTGATCCAATATGGACGCCCCCTCCCCAAGTATTCTAATTTAAAGTCCTTCTTGTAATTGAAAAGTTTTACAGGATTTAAAAATGCGTCTGGGATTTTTGTGCACGTGTAAAGAGAAAAGCTGGCTTAAAACTAATGTGCACAACTGTCCTGTTTTTGGACATTTAGATAGAGTTTTGAGCTGGAATCTCTTTGCAAATGTACAAAATAAAGCCCAAGACTGATTAGTTCCTAAGAAAAATGACGAATTTGACCCAGGGAAATAATGCAGGCCGGTTCTAGCAACAAGATTGGTATGTTTCTGTAATAAAGTCATTTTTGAAATGTTAATGAAGCCTGTTCCACAGTTAATCTTAAAGCCTCAAAGAAATTCAGTAAAATTGTCTGTTACAGAAAATTTGCCAAAGTAAATGCCTTAAAATAACAAATGGATTAGAATCTCAAGAATGATTGAAATATATTAATTATGAAGGTCCAGTGGCCCAGGGAGAAACTAGCTTAGCTCCTTGACATTTAAATGGACCCGGTTGTGACCAAACTTGTTTCACCAGCGGAAAACAGTTTTCCCGCGGCTGCGATCACGTGGCCAATTTTGAAATTTCTCGCCGGCAAGCACCCGGCAGGAAACAATGTAGCTACAGGTTTGCTTCTTGACTTTCCCCAGAAAAAATTATGGTCGTTTTAAAGTCAAGGGCTGGGCCTGGCCTGTTTGTCGGCCTCAAGCGTGGTTTTCCAGAGCCGCTGGAAACTTGGGACCTTGGAGTTTACAGAATCAAATGATAAAAACTTATACCTAGGTATTTTGAAGTGAAATAATGCTGAAATATTGATCGGAGTGTGCCTCGTACTAAATAGTTTATTCTTTCTTTTTAAAGGATTTTTTAATTCATCCAAATTTAATGAATATAGAAAGGTAAATAATTTGGGGTTTTGCCTTCCTGAATATAGCTAGTGTAAAGTCACTGAAAGACTAATTGAAGAAATTTAATGAATGTCATTTCCAGTTTAAAATTGAATTGCCATGGCCTAGAGCAAAGAATATCCTTACATGATATTATTCTACAAGGTCATTAATAATTCTTGATATTTCACAACAGCGTATTGTGCATTTATCCCAAACAACCTTACCAACTAATTCTTTGAATGTTTGGCAGCAATTTAATAAGGAAATGAAAGGATTTAATCCCTTCCACTGTGTGGAAGGCCCCCTGGGAAGGCGCTTGAGCATTCTGTATTGACCTCTCTTGCCCTTTTTGCCAAGAGGGTCCCTCTTCTTACAATCCAATTGCCCACAGCTGTTGCCTGAGCTCTCTGTTCATGCTGAGGTTGAAGCTTCATTGTGGCTGGTACCATGGATCTGTCTCTGGCCCAATGGTGTGAGCTGGGCCCTCTCTGGAGAAGAAACCTGGGTTCCCCAAGATATGTGATCAATGCCGGGGCCCCGTCAGCCGGTGAGGGGATCCCAAGGCAGTTGCTGGGCGTGGAGGCCACAGGCGCATAGGCTACCAAGGAGACAGAACTGAACCTCACATCACCCTGCTTGGCCCCAGAGGATGGCTGGTTAGCGAGAGACGGGTAAGATTCCTCAGGGAAGGAACAACCTAAGACAGGCATAGTTGCAGAGGGGCCATCAGGAGAGAACTTGGGGGTCAACAGAGGTGGGGCACAGATCCTCACCCGCCCCCCCCAATTATGCAGGGCCTTGAACACCTGCCCCTTCTGAGGGAGGTCTCCTGCCCGCATGGCTGCTTCCCGCTTCCCATGCCCAGCTCAGATCGGGACCCAGATAACAGAAAGAGACTTGGCCCGGCTGAGATCGGTACCCAGAAAACAGAGACTTGGCTGACAGCAGCTACCCTATATCTAAATCCAGGGCCTTCCCAAGGATGCAAAATAATCCTTTCCATTAATATTTACAGTGTAAACTAAGATTGTTGTTAGAGTATTAAATTTGACAGCAACGAGTTTAATTGAAATAAGTAGTATTAACCAAAATTTTCATTTCATGGTAAAATTGCTTAACATGCAATGAACCTAAAGCAGTCATATTTTTGTGCAAAAAAAAATTAAAATGTAAAGTTATCTAGACTGCATTATAAAAATTTTCCAAAATCCTCCAAATAATTAAATAAAAAAAGGGGAGATAGTGGAAAAATACCATGTAAGGAAAAATATCCTGTAACTAATTTACATCTAGAAAAATTTTTTCATTTGTAATGCTAACAGCAAGACACTCATGAAAAACATACATGGTGTCAAAATAAGCCAAAGGAAAATCATTTGGGCAAATATAAAAAGGATCCCAAGTAAAATTTCCTTTATTAACTTTTGGTTGAGAATATGTTTGTATATTTTCAGAAAACAACTCCAAGACCATGTGGATTCCTGCAACAGAGAGGAATTATCAGGAATGCTCTAACCATGAAGACAAGAGGAAAAGCAATCCAGAGATGGAAGACGCTGACGACGCTTTGCCATACTAGCAGTCAGCAACTGTGCGTCGCTGCTGCAGGTTGCCCAGGATCAAACCAGAGAGGGTCGGATCTACATTGTCACAATTTGTCCACCATCCAGAACTGAAATATCATTGCTGACATGTACACATAAGGAACTGTCGGACATTGAAACTTGGACTCAGAACTGTTGGACATCGAAATTGCGACTTAAACATTTTTGTTCTTGATGCTTGAGTTTTACTTTTCTTATGGTAGCTTTTTGTTCTTGATGTTTAAGTTTTATTTTCATTGTAGTAGTTTAATAATAAAAAAGGGGGAGATGTGGGGAACTGATATAGGGTTGAGCCTCAGACTGACCTGCTGGCAAAGTCACAAACAAGTCCCAGCTTAGAGGGCTCAGTCCTCTTAGCATAATTAGGCTTGATCTTATAATGTTCCCTGGATCTTATCTGGGAGGCTAATGGGCTGAGGGAAGTGCAGGAAGTGTAACTATGGTCAAAACAGGTGAAACTCACAAGAACTGTGTAACTATGGTGACCACTGCCTTGTTTACCTCTGACTATAAAAGGTTGATGTGGCCTGAGCACCGGTGGAAGTCCTTCCTCTTGAGTTGGACTTACCCGCCTGGCCCCCCAATATTCCCAAATTATCTCTTGTCTTTTCTCTTTCATTTGTGTGAGGCTCCTCTTCCAGATCCTGAACCCTGAACCACGTGGATGTGGAGGGAAACATTTACAACAACTAGCTATAATTATAAGACATATTAATCATGTTCTGTTGACTGTGATTTTCTGTTCTGATTAGAGAGAGCACATTCTATACTGGCTGAGAGTTGTACGCCCTGGGGCATGGGAGTTGACCTGGAATGCAGTCCATTCTCCTTTCCTGAGAACTTCTTGTTTGACACATTCTGATCCCAGGGGCACCCGCTCTTTGCAACTACCTCAGCCCGAATTGCCTGCAACCTCTAACCATTATACCTCGCCTACTTCTCCAATAATTCCTACTTCCCCATGCAATCTTTGTCTTTCTATCCAATATAAGCAGCTGGCTTATGGGGAGGGGAGGTAGGGCAGATTTTGGGGGATGACCTGCTACTTCCTCATACTGCCAGCATTATTGGAATAAATGCTCATGTATGCTTCAACCCTGTCTCAGCTTAATTGGCTCAGGTAGTGACAGGCAGCCTGGACCCATTGATTGTCTGGTTTCACTTTCTGGCAACTCTGGTGGGATGACAAGCAGGGGACTCCTCTGGGGTGACTACCAGAGATCTGCTTGCTGCCTGGGCTGGGGGTTTCTGGGGCTGAGGCCTGGACTCCTTTATTTGCAGCATTTCCAGGAATTTTCCTGTTTTGAGTCCCAGCTGCAGCCTCAGCAATCCCTGTCATCTCACCTAAAACCTAAATTGAATTGAGCGTTCTGTAACTCTGTAACTGGGCCGGCAGGGGAGCAGTTAGACGTCAATCAGGCTGGCAGGGGAGTGGTTAGGGGTGATCAGGCTGGCAGGCAGAAGCGGTTAGGGGCAATAAGGCAGGCGAGTGGCGAGGAGCCAGCAGTCCCAGATTGTGAGAGGGATGTCTGACTGCCGGTTTAGGCCCAATCCCTGTGAGGTCCTGGATTGAAGAGGGTGCAGGCTGGGCTGAGAGACACCTCCCCCTGCATGAATTTCATGCACCAGGCCTCTAGTGTGGGATATAAAACTGAAACTTGTGAACACAAACAGTAGTGTGGTGGTTGCCAAAAAGGAAAGGGGTAGGAGGGAGTGGGTCCTAATATAGGGTGACAGGAGAAGATTTGACTTTGAGTGGTGAGGTGAGCACATGGTGCAATATACAGATCTTGTAACACAGAAACCCACACCTGAAACCAATATGTTCATGTTGCTCAATGTCAACCCAATAAATTTAATTAAAAAAAAGAAGAGTGTCTCTGTTGATTATTGTTTTGTGTCCCTCTGCTGTTTGGTTTAATTTGTTTAAAGATGGAGCACAGCCCTGGCTGGTTTGGCTCAGTGGATAGTGTCGGCCTGTGGACTGAAGGGTCCCGGGTTTGATTCCGGTCGGGGGCACATGCCTGGGTTGTGGGCTCCATCCCCAATGGGGGACGTGCAGGGGGCAGCTGATCAATGATTCTCTCTCATCATTGATGTTTCCACCTCTCTCTCCCTCTCCCTTCCTCTCTGAAATCAATAAAAATATATTTTTTAAAAAATCAAAAAAATAAAAAATAAAGATGGAGCACATCCCACTTTGCTGGGGGAGGCGGGGCAGCTGCTTGTGGCAGGCTGAACCTGTGGCAGTGATTGCAAGAACTTTCCAGCAGCTGCCGAGACTTCATCTCGGGGACCCTCCCTGCTCTCCCTCTCAAGGCATCAGCCACCAGAAATGCTTAGCTAGTGAGAGTTCTTGTCTGTCTGTAATGCAACCTTGATACAAATGTTCTTTGCTTGTGTTCTTACCATTTGGGGACTTAGTTTACTCTTCACCATTTTATGAGCATAGGGAATCCTCTGTCTCTGCTGTTTGGGCTTTGCACCACTCAGACCACTATCTTCATATTTTTGGATTCTTTTTTCTTTTTGTTCTTTTGCTTGGGTGTTTTGTGGGTTTTTTGTTTGTTTTTTGGTGTTTTTTTTTTTTTTGCTTCCTCATATTCCAAAATATTGATTTGATTCTCAGAATCCTCTACTCTACTGTTGAATCCCTGTAAATTATTCTTTATATCAGTTAGTGTATGCTTAATTTCTGACTGGTCCTTTTCATGTCTTTGACATTCTCACTAAGACCCTTGAATATCTCATGAAGATCCTTGAGTACCTTTTTAACCATAGTTTTTAACTCATTATCCAGTAGTTTTCTTGCTTCCATTTCTTTCATTTGTGACATGTTTCTTTGTCTCCGCATATTGGCTGCTTCCCTGTGTTTGTTTCTAAGTATTAGGTAGAGCTGGTATATCTCCTGGAATTGATAGAGTGGCCTTGTGTACTGGGTATACTGTAGTGCCCAGTAGCTCAGCCTCCCCAGTCACCTGAGCCGGGTCTCGTGACTTTTATTGATAGATCTGAGGCACATTGTCACCAGCTGCAGCTTGTTTGAGAGATTTTAGCAAAGTCCAAGGCCTCAACTAGGACAGGCCATTCATATGGAAAAGCGATTGCAAACATCTTGGGTGAGGCTGGGAATTGGATAGGGCAGGGTCTCAGGGTGGAGCAAACAGTGTGCTCCAGGCTGATAGAGACTCAGATATGGCTGCCAGATGATTTCCTGTCTTAAGAGCAAAGGGTTAGGTTGATTGTCCTCTTAGGGCAGTGATGGCAAACCTATGACACGTGTGTCAGATGTGACACGTGAACTCATTTTTTTGGGTTGATTTTTCTTTGTTAAATGGCATTTAAATATATAAAATAAATATCAAAAATATAAGTCTTTGTTTTACTATGGTTGCAAATATCAAAAAATTTCTATATGTGACACGGCACCAGAGTTAAGTTAGGGTTTTTCAAAATGCTGACACACCGAGCTCAAAAGGTTCGCCATCACTGTCCTAGGGGAACAGGTGATCTGTCATTCTCAGTCATTCCCCAAGAATCCACAGCTGCACTTCATGAGACCATCGGCAGCTGGATGCCCAGTTGGTCCGTGATGGCTGAAGAAGCCACAAAACCAAGCCAGGACTATAACATGGGCCAGACAAGCCAGAGATGTGTCTCCCTGCACCTCTATTCTCCCCATTGGATCAGGGGCAACACCTGAAAGAGGGGGGTGAGGAGGAAATGAGGCTGTGCCCCAGCCCATGGCAAATGCTGGGGCCAGAGCTGAGGGAGGGGAAGAAAGGGGGACAGACCTTTAAACAGAAGAGATGAATTCCTGTTTTCTCACCAAATGTGGTTGGGCTGGGTCCTGGATGCCACTGAGGGAAGGAAGATTCTAAGTGGTCCATGTAGGCACAGTGACTGGAGTAAAACTGAAATGATTGCCCTGGCGGGTGCAGCTCAGCTGGTTGAAACATCATCCCAAAAGGTTGGGGGTTCGATTCCAGGTCAGGGCACATACCTAGGTTTCAGGTTCTATCCCCATTCAGGGCATGGACAGGTGGCAACCGATGGATGTTTCTCTCTTTTCTTTCCCCTCTACAATTAATAAGCATATGCTTGGGTGAGGATTAAAAATAGATAAAATAAAATAAGTTGATTCATGTCTCCCCATCCCCTGCACCCACCCAGTTTCAGACCTCTGCATTAGTTATGTCCCCGTGTCAGTGCGCATGCCCCGCAGATGGGGAACCGTATGCGATTGGATCTCAGTGCCCAGGAAATTGGTGGGTAGGGGACTGGCCCCTTTTGCTAATTCTGCTTCTTCTGGAGGAGACAGCCGGAGGGGGAACATGAAGCACATTTAAAGGAGTAACCCAGGACCCAGCCATCGGAGCAGTGCTGGCTGGCATCGGCACCAGGGCAGGGCCCAGGGGCCCAGTGGACTACAGCCGGGACTCTGGGCTTCTTAGACTCCAAATTGCAACCCCCCCCCTGCTCCGGGCCTTCTGGGGCTGGGCTGCGGGAGATGATCCATGGGTTGGGATCTGCAGGCGGGCGGGGGCACAGTACAGTCACTGGGACACTGGGTGTAGGTCAGTGACAGGGTGGTCCCAGGGTGTTCTGGCTGGCTCATACACTCCCCTCCCGCACTGCCCAGAGCACAGAGACCAGCCAGCACACTCAGCTCACTTTACTGGGGTCCCAGGTGACAGGGCACAGGAGAGGGGCCTGAACCACAGGGAGGAGTCAGTGACACGGGGCCTCCCAGCCCAGGCACCTCCGGAAGCCGCTCAGCCCGGCCAGGCCCCGGAGCCCAGGGGACCCCAGGGAGGACAGGCCGCCTCTCCCGCTCCGCGCCCACCCTGACCCCATCCCAGGTGAGCTTGTCTGTCCCAGGGAGGTCCCCGCAGCCCAAGGGGCCACCTGCACGCTGCTCCGAGTCTGTGTCCCGCGTGGGGCTGGGACAGTCCATTCGGGCTGTGAGGACACGCCCAGGCGCCATGCCTTCCTCCAGGTGGGCGGGGAGGACCCAGCTGGCATGATGGGCTGGGCACCTCCTGGGCACGGGAACTGGGCCACAGACAGACACAGCCCAGGAGGAGGGCTTGGAGGGGCGGCCAGTGGAGATCGCTGCTGAGGGAAACACTCAGATGGGCAGGGGGGCCGATGCACAGGTCACACCGTGGACAGGACACGACAGCACTTGGGGTAGCAGGTGCTGACCTGCCAGCGCCAAGCCGGGCTGCTGGGGGGCGACTCAAGGGCTGACTGCGGCTCCCTCCCGGGGACATGTCCTCCCAGGGCCCCAGTCACCTCCTACCCTGGCCGGGCCGCTCAGTAGGGCGTTAAGCAGGGCTATTGATGTGTCATCGCATTGTAATTCCTTTCTGTGTGCGGAGCCGGCTGCGGCACAGCGTTAGGGACTTGCTGGGTCGGTGCGCCCTCTGGTGGGCATAGGGAGACTCCGCCCAGGGCGTGGGGGTTGGAACGAGGACTTTCTATTGTTAACACCCCTCTCCCCTCCCCACCCCACCCCCGCTTTGCCCACCCCTCCCCAGCCCCGCACTCCTCCCCTGGCCTGCACCGCTCTGTCTCTATGGGCTATGTATACAGGGTGTCCCCCAAAATGTATAGACACGTTGAATAATTATTAATTCCAGTGGGTTAAATCAGAAAAGAAAGAAACATCAATTGAGCCATCAGCTGTTAAAGTGTGTATACATTTTTGGGGGGACTCCCTGTATATGTTCTCCGGCTACTCTCTTAGGTCCTCCCTCCCTCTGTCCCTCCCTCCCTCCCTCCCTCCCTCCCTCCCTCCCTCCCTCCCTCCCAGCCGCCTTCCTTGCTCCCATGCACAGTCTCCGAGAACCTGCTCCCACCTGGCTAGAGACCAGGGTGACCAAGACAATCCACCCCGCCCTCCTGGGGCTCACAGCCCAGGCGGGGGTGGGGTGGGGGGTGGGGTACACGGACACGCTCCTGGGTAGAGTTTAACTGAGTAGAGGAGCCGCTTGGCCCTTTTAGGCGGGAAAGGTACCCGGGAGGAGGGCGTGCCTCAGTGTGCGGGCTTCCTAGACCAAGGTGAGGAGTCGCTGCTTCCTCCCGGGAGCCACAGAAAGGGTTGGAATATGGGAGAGGCCAGGTCAGGCTTGTGACATCTTGCAGAGGATGAATGGGAAGGGCTGAGCCGGCTGAGCCCAGGTAGGAAGTTGGATGGGGAGGCTGGGGGGAGGCAGGAGGGAGAGGGAGGGGGAGGAAGGCCCGGGGCCCCATTGGGTTCCTAGTTGGAGGGGGCGTGCCCCTCCTGCCCTCAGGGGTGTCCCCAGTCTGTAGTCTGTTGGGGGCTGACACCCACTGACCTGGCCCAGGCCACCAGCCGGGGTTCTCACACAGAACTCCTGTTCCCGGTGGCATCCCTTCAACCCAGGGTGTCTTAGCTCCCCAACAATCCACCGTGCACTTGCTTACCTCCCACCTTTCAATTCTTGCCTGCTGGAGGACAGCCCCCCAATAGTCTTTTTGGGGTGGTGGCCTTGGAACATTGTGTAATTTCTACTACGGCTGTTCTCCAGCTATTTGTCTCAGGACCTCTTACATTATTAACAACTAGAGGCCCGGTGCACGAATTCATGCACGAGTGGGGTCCCTTGGCCTGGCCTGTGGGATCAGGCTGAAACAGGCTCTCCCTCGAGAGGTCTTGGATTACAAGAGGGTGTAGGCCAGGCTGAGGGGCCCCACCGGTGCACAATCGGGGCCGGGAGGGACATGGGAGGTTGACTACCAGGCAGGAACCGGGGAGGGCTCCAAGGTGTGTCTGGCCCTCCTTGCTCAGTCCCCACCTGCCGGACCCTACTGGTCGGAGGGTCTGCCCCCTGGTGGTCAGTGCATGTCATAGCGAGCAGTTGAGCTGCCTTAGCATATCATTAGCATATTACCCTTTGATTGGTTGAATGGCCGACTGGTCAGCCAGACACTTAGCATATTAGGCTTTTTAATTATATACGACTAGGGGCCCAGTGCATGAAATCGTGCACGTGTAGAGTCCCTAGGCCTGGCCTGTGATCAGGGCCATGTCCTCCGCCCAGCGCTGCTCCGCGACCCTCCGCGACGCTGCTGCTGCCTCACGAGTCCAGTCCCCAGTCCCGCGACACTGCCACTCAGCCCGGTTCCCATGGTTCCCCATTGGCCATCCAGCGATGGAGTCTGTGGGCTGTGGGGAGGGACCGAGAGGTGGTCAATGCACCTCATAGCGACTGGTCGATTGGTTGTTCTAGTTCTGACGCCTGGCCTTTTATTATTAGAGATGATCCAGGGCCCCAAAGTGCATGTGTGTAGGAGGAATTTCAACTGAGAAATGAAAAGTGCTTATTTATGAACTCTTTAAAAATAGCAACAACAAGCATGTCACACAAGTAACACATATATTTCAATTGCTATAATTTTCTTTTTTTTTAAAATATATTTTATTGATTTTTCACAGAGAGGAAGGGAGAGAGATAGAGAGAGTTAGAAACATCAATGAGAGAGAAACATCGATCAGCTGCCTCCTGCACATCCCCCACCGGGGATGTGCCCACAACCCAGGTACATGCCCTTGACCAGAATCGAACCCGGGACCTCTCAGTCCGCAGGCTGACGCTCTATCCACTGAGCCAAACCGGTTTCGGCCAATTGCTATAATTTTCAAAACCAAAACAAACTGAGAAGAGTGGCCTTGCTTTATGTTTTTTTTGCAAATCTCTTTCATGTCTGACTCGGCAGAAGGCGCTGGGTCCCCGTGCCTGCCTCTGCATCAGTCCGTTGTGGTATCGCTGGCCATGCAGCCTCTGGAAAATTCCACTGAACGCTCATGAGCGCGAAAGAGGCAAATAGTATCTTGGCATCATGATGAAAATGGGCTTGTCCTTGGGGATCCCTAGGGGTCCCGGACCCCTGCCCTGGCGCTTCTGCAATGCCACGGGGACCCTTAACTTCCTGGATGCCTCCTTCTTCCAGAAGTTTCTGAGTCTCTAATTCTTTTCTCAGCTTCTGGGACCACGCCCGCACCCACTCTGCCCCACGCCCACCCACTAGGAGAGAAACGAATGGGGGCTCCCTCCGGGGACAGGGAAGCCAGAAAAGGTGGCCAGATTGTCACACCTGCTCTTCATGAATAAACGTGGACCTAAGAGAAGCAAGAGAAGTGGATGGAGTTACACCGGAAGCATGGTGGGGCCCTAGAATAAAAGCTGGCATAGTCTGTGTCAATCAAATCCACATATAAGCCCTGGCCGTGTGGCACAGTGGGTTGGGCATCGTCCCAGGTACTAAAATGTTCCCAGTTCGATTCCCCAGTGTGGGGCGTGCCGGAAGCAGCTGATGGATGCTTTGTTTTCATGTAGATGTTTCTATCTCTCCCTTTCCCTTCTCCTCTCTCTAAAAATCAATAAAAAATAAAACAAAAAGCCATGTATAAAAAGCAGCGTTGTGTTTGCATGGAAAGCAGAGTAGGTTCTGAGCTCAGATCACTGTAAACGGGTTTTTTTCACAGATGTGAAGGGCTGGGGGGTGTTCCCAGGGGCGGGGAAGATGTGCAACAACCCACAGATCCTGACCATCCCGGCCTCCCACACGCTGGCACTCCTGGAGCGCCCCCTGGTGCCCGTGGTGCCAACAGCCCCCAAGAGGCCAAACTTCAAGGGAGGGACTTGCCTCTGTACTGTAGGTGCCAGTTGCTCTCCTGGGGTGTCCCCACCACAATCTGCAGCCCAGTGTGTCACCCTGTCCTGTCCCGTGAGCATGAAACCTTAGACCAGTGACTCAGGGCAGGGCATTGTTCCAACACCCACACACGCCACCTCCTGAGTCCTCGGCATCTCACAATAAAGTGGGGACACTGAGGCAGAAGAGACACGTGACTTGTCTGGTGAGTGGCTGCTGGTCAGACACAGGGCTGCCAGGCAGCATTGCAGCACCTTCGTGGGAAGTGGAGAAAGGGCTCTGCTCAAACCAACTGCCATAACGACGCCTCTCGGTTCCTCAAATGGTTACAGAGTGAGCGTGTGACCCAGCAATTCCACTCCAGGAATTTCCCACGAGAAATGAAACACACGTTCACACAGAAACATGAAGGTTGACAATAGCAGCACTCACAACAGCCACATGCAGAAACCACCCAAGTGCCCACCCCCTGATGAGCGGATAAAGGAAATACGGTGCTTGCATGAAATACTATTGAAATACTGTTCACACAATGAAATACTGTTCACACAATGAAATACTATTCACACCATGAAATACTATTCACACCACGAAATACTGTTCACACAATGAAATACTGTTCACACCATGAAATACTATTCACACAACAAAATACTGTTCACACAATGAAATACTATTCACACCATGAAATACTATTCACACAATGAAATGCTATTCACACCATGAAATACTACTCACACAATGAAATACTGTCCACACCATGAAATACTATTCACACCATGAAATACTATTCACACCATGAAATACTATTCACACAATGAAATCTAGTCACACAATGAAATACTGTTCAGCCATAAAAAGGAAGGACGCACTGCCCTGGCTGGTCTGTCTCAGTGGGTAGAGCATTGGCCTGTGGACTGAAGGGTCCCAGGTTTGATCTGGTCAAGGGCACATGCCCAGGTTGTGGCCTTGGTCCCTTGTGTGGGGCATGCAGGAGGCAGCCGATTGGTGATTCTTTTTCATCATTGATGTTTCTATCTCTCTCTCCCTCTCCCTTTCTCTCTGAAATCAATCCTATATAATAAAAGCCTGATATGCCAAGTGTACAGTGGTCTGTTTAACCAATCAAAGCATAATATGCTAATGATATGCTAAGGCCCCTCAACTACTTGTTGTGACATGTACTGACCACCAGGGACAGATGCTCCGACTGGTAGTTAGCTTGCTGCTGGGGTCCGACTGAGCAAGATGGGCTGAACATGCCCTGGAGCCCACCTGTGGTACCTCCCCAGCTGGCCAACCTCCCGAGTCCCTCCCCAAGCCAGCAGGTGGACATCCCCAAGGGATCCCAGACTGGGAGAGGGCGCAAGCCGGGCTGAGGCACCCCCTGACCTCGCTCACGAATGTCGTGCCCCGGGCCTCTAGTAAAAAAAAATATCCTATATAATAAAAGGCTAATATGTAAATCGACCTAACGGTGGAATGACCAGTCGCTATGACACACACTGACCACCAGGGGGCAGACCCTCAACGCCGGGCTGCCCCCTGGTGGTCAGTGTACTCCCACAGGCAGAGCACTGCTCAGCCAGAAGTCAGGCTCATGGCTGGTGAGTGCAGCAGTGGAGGTGGGAACCTCTCCCGCCTGCGTGGCAGTCGGACATCCCCCAAGGACTCCTGGACTGCTAGAGGGTGTGGGCTTAGGGACCCCCGCCCAAGTGCACGAATTTCGTGCATTGGGCCTCTAGTTTTTAATAAAGGAAGGAAGCACCGGCACATGCACAGCATGGATGAACCTTGAAAACATTATACAGAGTGAAAGCAGCCGGGCAAGAACCAAGCACGCATCGTATGACCCCGTTTATATGAAATCTCCAGAACAGGCACATCAGTAGAGTCGGAAAGGAGATTAGTGGCTGCCAGAGGCTGGGGGGAGAGTTGGAGGGTGGTTGCTAAGGGGGTGGGGTTTCTTTGGGGAGAGGGAAATGTTCTAAAATTAAGTGTGGTGATGGCTGCACAACTCTATGAACGTACCAAAGTCACACTTTCGATGGTGAATTGTATGGTATGTGACTCTCACAGCACCTCGCCTGGGGTCATCCACACCTGAACAATGCCAGCTCTGGCTGTTGTTGTGTTTCCCAGGCTTGCAGGGTTATAAATAGCACAGGGATGAACGCAATAGAGCTGAACATGCGTGTACACACCCATACACACACACACACGCACACACACGCACACACACACACACACACACCTAATAAATTCCCAGTGGCCGTGAGTGGCTGCCGAGCCCTCGAATGTGGCTGCTCCAGAGGGACTTGTTATGAAAGAGGCAGCTCATGCCCTGGCCGGTTTGGCTCAGTGGATAGAGCATCAGCCTGCGGACTGAAAGGTCCTGGGTTCGATTCCGGTCAGGGGCACATGCCCAGGTTGCGGGCTCCATCCCCAGTGGGCGGCATCCAGGAGGCAGCTGATCGATGATTCTTTCTCATCATTGATGTTTCTCTCTCTCTCTTTCTCCCTTCCTCTCTGAAATCAATAAAAAATATTTTATTTTTTTTAAAAAAGAGGATGCTTATTATGCCCTGGCAGGATAGCTCAGTTGGTTAGAGCATCGTGTCCGGATACGCCAAGGTTTCAGGCCCCGTCTGGGCACATACAGGAACCAATGAATGCATCAATGGTGGAACAATAAATCTACGCTTCCCTCTCTCCCCTTCTCTCTCTCTCTCTCTCTCTCTCTCTCTCTCTCTCTAAAATCAATAAATAAAAAATTCAAAAGAAAATGTTCACTATCTCATTAGTAATTGTTTTATATTGATGAAAAGCACAAATACTATTTTGTCTGTCTGGGGATAAATGAAATCTATTCTTAAAATTTATCTCACCTGTGTCTGTGTATTGACCGAAGGCGGCCAGAGCCGATGTAACATCCTGCCTGTGGCTTGTGCTTGGGGCTGTGTTCTATTTCTGTTGGGCGTGGCTCTACAGAGAAGGTAACATCCATTTGGGGATCAGGAGAAGAGAGCAGCAGGGAAACAGGAGCTGCAGGGGGGTTGGTAGGAGAGTGAGAAAGCCTTTGGTTTGCCTGTCGGCCCAGTTGCCATGGTAACCTTGCAATAAACTCTTCTGACATTAAAAAAAAAAAAAAGCTCGAAGTGTTTGGGTTATCTATCTAACAAACGCTTATATAATGGTAAGATCCCAATAAATCATCCCATGACCCCCTTCGATGGAGCACAGCTGTGGGCCACCCTCTCTTCCAAGTGCCTTCATACATCACCCCCACCCCTTACTCCCCGTAAGAACCCTATGAGGTAGGGTTAGCGGTTACGGCCATTTCACAGAGGACACTGAGACGCTCTGGAACCTTCCAGAGTTGCAGCCGGAGATGCAGGAGAGAGAGAAACCCCACAGCTGGAGGACAGCGCCCGCCTGAGGTGGTGGTGATGGAGGCAAAGGCTGGGGAAGCAGAGGTGCTTAAAGCGGCTATGATATTCCCCTGCCCCAGTCGCGGACCCGGTGAGGGAAATGCTTTCTTGCAGAATTCATGGCTGACCTCGCTGGTGACCACACCCCTATCCAAACCACATACAGAACCAGGACGGGTTGCACGCGCATAGAGTACAGGAACACAGGCAAGAGTGAGCCTGCTCTCGTAGAATGAGGCCTGCCCCCCATCACGAGGCCTGTGCACCCGAATGGTGCCTGCACCCCACAGATGTGGCCAGTGTGCCCTACTGAAGCCCGTTTCCACAGGGTGACACCCGTCAACTCTGCACCCGAGCGTGAGTCCGGGCCCCATGGCCAGAGCCCCTTGGTCTAGGTCTCCACATCCTCCCCCTGTGGACCTGGCCTGTTGGGGGCTCATCCCCGAAGGTGGTGCTGCCAGCGCCCCCATCCTCCTGTCCTCCTTTGGTCCGGCCCTTTAAGAGCCGGTCCCCAGAACCCAGCTCGGGCCAGCCGCGTTGCCATGGAGACCAGGCCCAGCTCACCGAGGGGCGAGCCCGTGTGCGCAGGCGCAGGACAGAGCCGCCGCGACGCAGCGGAACTGCTGAGCCCGGAGCGGAGGGTGCGCGTCCAGACGCGGCGGGAGCCGGGCCCCGGCGGCTGCCCTCCCCGCGCCGCTCCCGGGCCACAGCGCCACCCGCCCTGCGCCTCGCCCGGCGCCGCGTCTCCCAGGCCGGGGACGAAGGGCGGAGCGGAGGGGCCGGCGGCAGCCCCGGCCGGAGACGTAAGCCCCCTGCAGGTGGCCCGCCAGCCTGGGGAGGGGACCTCGGGCCCGGCCGCTGCGTCAGCCGGCCGGTGGCTGCGGGATCCCCGAGCCCGAGCCCTCGGCCCCGCCACGTTCACGAACCTGCACCCCGAGCCCCGCGGCGCTTTCCGGGAGGGATTTGCACCGGCGGTCGGCGCCCGCGGGCGGCACCATGGCCCGGAGCCTTTTGCAGGACTGGTGCAGGGGGCTGGACGTGGACGTGCACCGGGCCCTGCTGGTCACCGGCATCCCCGAGGGCCTGGAGCCGGCGGCCATCGAGGCCGTCCTGCAGCCCGCCTTCCGGCCCCTGGGCACGTTCAGGCTGCGGAGCACGAGGGCCGTGCGGGGCGGGAAGGCCCGGGCCGCCCTGGTGGAGTTCCTGGAGGACATGGATCCCGCCGCCATCCCCAGCGAGATCCGCGGCGGGGACGGCGCCTGGAGGGTCCTGTGCAGGGACCGCGCGGAGGACACCGGCGTCCTGCGGCAGATGAAGCGCTGGCTGCGGGATGAACGGGCCCCCGGGGCCACGCCCACCGCTCCCGCGGCGGAGGCTGAGGCCCGGGAGGCTGGCCCCGCTCCTCCGGGCGCAGCCAGCAGGGCGAGGAAGGGCCGGCGGAGTCGCCGAAGCAGAGCCAGAGGCCGCAGGCTGGCCCAGAGGGGCAAGAAGCGAGGCCGAGGCGGGCGGCCCTTCCCCGGCGCCAGGCGCGGGTCCGAGGACTCCTCCTCTGACAGCCTGGGCCTCGTGGTGGAGGAGCTGGACGAGGAGGCCCTGGGCGGGCTGGACGCCCAGAGAGCGCTGTACACCACGCTGCAGGTGGCCGCCAGGGAGCTGGTGCGGAAGTGGGCCGTGCAGGGGGACCCCGAGGGCGCAGGCGGCCCCCGCGAGTTCCTGGCCCTGGTGACCGTGACGGACAAGGCCAAGAAGGAGGAGCTGGAGAAGGAAACCCCAGGGGCCGAGTCCATCAGCCTGAACATCGAAGACCTGAGCGGGGTCCCCGACCTGGTGGCCCTCCTGGCCGTGAGAGACACGTGGGAAGAGGAGCCCGTGGGCAGCGACGCTTGGGAAAGCGAGTCGCAGGCCAGCGGGGACCACGGGCAGGAGGGGGGCCACCCTGAGTTCGTGGCCATCGTGGCCTACACAGATCCCGTGGACCCCTCTGCCCGGGAGGAGATGCTGAAGATCGCCTCCGTGATCGAGTCGCTGGGCTGGAGCGACAGGAAGGAGCAGAGCGACGCGCTCCCCGAGGTCCTGTCCGTCATGTCCAAGGACGCGCGCGGGGCCCGCGTGCAGGTGCAGGAGGCCGGCCGCCAGGTGGACGCGCTGGTCCTGAGGAAGGCCAAGGACGACGGGAACCTCCTGGAATGCATCTCCACCCTGGCCGAGCCGGGGCCCCTCCCCCGGGGGAAGCCGGCCCCGCGCCGCCTCCTCGGGGGCTGGGGCGACGAGGAGGAAGGCGAGGTGGGCCTCCTGGAGCTGGTGGCACTGCTGGCTGCCCGGGACATGGCCGAGGGGATGAAGGAAGGGAAGGAAGGAGCCTGGGAGGGTGGGAAGTGCAGATACCACAAGGGCGGCCTCGGGGAGCTCCTGGCGCTCCTGGCGGCGCGTGAGGACGGGGACTCGGAGGAGGAGTCGGAGTCGGAGGGGACTTCGGAGGGCGGCTCCGAGGAGACGTCGGAGGACACGGAGAGCGAGGCGTCCGAGCCGGAGGACCGGGCTTCCAGGAAGCCCCGGGCCAAGCGAGCCCGCACGGCCTCCAAGGTCCTGGGTCCGGCCGGCGCCCCCTCGGGATCCCGCAAAACCCGACGGGGTGGCCGAGGCCGCGGCGATCGGGGCAACACTCCCGAGAAGAAAGCCAAGGAGGAGGCGGCGGGCGACAAGAAGAAGAAGACGGGACGTGCGGGCGCCCGCGCCAAGGCCGGCGAGGCCAGGGGGCAGCCTCCCACCGGCTCCAAGCCGGCCCGCGGGAGGAAGGCTCGCCGGGGCGGGAGGCTGGCCCCCAAGTGCCGCTAGTGGCGCCCAGAGACCGCGAGGCGCGGCGGGCCAGGAGGCCTCTCCCTCCGCGTCTCCTCCGCCTCCGCCCTCCCGGGGGCAGAGCCCGGACTCCCGCTTAGCCGCGCGCCCTGCGCCCTGCGCCCTGCTGTGCGCCAGGCGCCTGCCTCCGGTCTCACCTTTACCTCCCAGTCCCTCCTTTGCAGGTGGCACGAGCGATCCTGATGGAAGAAGGAGAAAAAAACGGGCATCCCAGGCAGCAGCCCCAGGTGATGGGACCGTGTCTCCAAGGGCACCGGTCGGCGTGGCTTTGGGTGACCCCTGTTAGCTTGGGGGTGAGTGTGGCCCTGGACGCGGGCACCTGGGAAGGCCAGCGGTGCCAGTGAGTTCTTTCTGGCTCTTCGTGGTGCCCTGAAGGTTCCAGACACGTGCTTCTGGCACCCCCCCCCCCCCAATCTGATGGGGTCTGGGTCTGTGATGGAGGCTTGGCCACCAGTTCGCCAGTGATGTCAGGGTGAAGCTGAGCTCCCTGTCTGGAAGGGGAGGATTAGAGGCCTATGGTGGCTCCCCTGGAAGGGGACCAGGGGAGGAGTGGCCACCTGTTACCCCAAGCTGGGGAGGAGGAGGAGGAGGAGGAGGAGGGGGGGGGGAGGGGGAGGGGGAGGAGGGAGAATCAGGAGAGACACCAGCCCTGCCCACCTCTGGAGCGGCTGATGCAGATGAATCAGCAATAAGGCCAAGGCTGCCTGCTGGTGCCCACAGGCTGCACGCAGACTCACAGTGATTTCCAAAAGCCCTAATTATTTGCCAACCTCTTCAGTGACAGCAATTCCCATCCAGGTTACTGGCTTCTCTCTGCTGTGCCAGGCAGCGCTCTCCCCAGGCCTGTGGCCCCCCTCCTCCCCTCCGTATTCCCACCAGCTGCCCGTCCCCTCCCCTGGGCTGACCAGTCTCTCAGCACGTGGCTTTGCAGCCCCTGACCAAGGTGATAGGGGCGCTCAGGTGACCGTCTGAGTGAATTTAATGCCAGAGAAGAACCTGAGGGACACCCAGGGGCAGGGGCCTGTCCTGCCTGTGTGCGAGGTGACCAGTGTCCTGTCCTTAGAGGGGAGGACATGTCCCTCGACTTGACGCCCCCCAGCAGCCCGGCCTGCGCTGGCAGGTCCGCACCTGCTGCCCCAAGTGCTGTCGTGTCCTGTCCACGGTGTGACCTGTGCATCGGCCCCCCTGCCCATCTCGGTGTTTCCCTCAGCAGCGATCTCCACTGGCCACCCCTCCAAGCCCTCCTCCTGGGCTGTGTGTCTGTGACCCAGTTCCCGTGCCCAGGAGGTGCCCAGCCCATCATGCCAGCTGGGTCCTCCCCGCCCACCTGGAGGAAGGCATGGCGCCTGGGCGTGTCCTCACAGCCCGAATGGACTGTCCCAGCCCCACGCGGGACACAGACTCGGAGCAGCGTGCAGGTGGCCCCTTGGGCTGCGGGGACCTCCCTGGGACAGACAAGCTCACCTGGGATGGGGTCAGGGTGGGCACGGAGCGGGAGAGGCGGCCTGTCCTCCCTGGGGTCCCCTGGGCTCCGGGTCCTGGCCGGGCTGAGCGGCTTCCGGAGGTGCCTGGGCTGGGAGGCCCCGTGTCACTGACTCCTCCCTGTGGTTCAGGCCCCTCTCCTGTGTCCTGTCACCTGGGACCCCAGTAAAGTGAGCTGAGTGTGCTGGTTGGTCTCTGTGCTCTGGGCAGTGCGGGAGGGGAGCGTATGAGGTCGGGCAACAGAGGCCTCGCCTGTCATGGCTGCCGTCCAGCCAGAACACCCGGGGACCACCCTGTCACTGACTTACACCCAGTGTCCTTTCTCCCTCAGTGATGTGCCCCCAGCAGCCCCCTGCCCTGACCCACCCCCTTGAATTCTGCCAGGGCTCAGCTTCCACCTGCTCTGCCCCCTCCCCCAGCTCCTCCTGCCCTGTCTTGCCTTGCCAGGTCCCAGGCCTCCATCATCTTTAGGTCCCTGCCACCAGACCCCCTTGGCTGGCCCCACCCAACTACAGGTTCTGGGGCCCAGCCCTCACCCCTAATCCAGGCCCCGAGACCTCCTCCCTCCCCACAACTTGCTGTGTCCCTGCCCCATTCACTAGCTTTCAGGTCAGTCTCCACCCCAGTATACCTGACCGGACCCCGGCCTGTTCACACCCACACCCAGCCCAGCTCCCTGCCCTCCCCTCACTCACCCGGGGCCCACGCCACCCTCCTTGGTGCTCACCCTGGCGCTCAGCTGGGTCCTCTGTGCGCTCCGTACCCTGTAACCTCTGCCCAGCTCCCAGCTCCCGTGCTGATCTTCAAGGCTCTGTCCTGGACCCCAGACCAAAAGGCCTGCCCTCCTACCTGGGTCCCTGCCCCAGACCCGCACACAGCCACAGGGCTGCCAGCGGGTCTGGTTAGGACTGGTCTGATGTCTGATGGAGTCACTCCCCTTTCCAAACCCTTTAAAGCAGCGGTACTCAACCTGTGGGTCGCAACCCCTTTGGGGGTCGAATGACCCTTTCACAGGGGTCGCCTAAGACCATCGGAAAACACATATATAATGACATATTGTTTTTGCGATTAATCACTATGCTTTAATTATGTTCAGTTTGTAACAATGAAATTGGGGGTCACCACAACATGAGGAACGGTATTAAAGGGTCGCGGCATCAGGCAGGTTGAGAACCACTGCTCTAAAGGCTTCCTCCATACCCACGGGCCCCAGGAGTGCCCTTCCAGGGTATCTGCAGGTCACCTTCCGGGGGGCCTCCCTGACACCCTGTTAAAAAGCTCACCTTCCCGCCCATCCCCACCTTGTTTTCAGAGCTTTGATGGCCACCCAATACACTTGTTTCTTTCTAAGTAGCCACTGAATGTATTTGTCAAGGGGGTAGGAGAGGGAATTGACAGGCGTTTTGCAGGCAAAGTGCAGAAAGGGGGAGGGCGGGTGCCCAAAGGTTGGAAACGCAGCGAGCGCCGCTGGGCCCAGGGGATGCTGGGCGTGGAGGTTCAAGAGCAGAGCCCGTTGGCCCGAGGAGGGACCCAGGGGCCCTGGCTCACGGCGCTGCTGCTGCCCCGGCAGCCCAGCAGCCTCCAGACGGCGCCCCACTCCCTCCTCCAACTGCCACCCGTGCCCGCAGCGCAGCTGGCGGAGGATCAGGACTCGGCTGAGGCCGATCCACCCGCTGGGGGGTGGGGGTGGGGGGGATGAGGGGGTAGGAGTTGGGGCAGCGGAGTCGGGCCTTGCGTGTGGTCCGCCCTGTCCCCGCCGCGTCCCCAGCGCCAGCCCGGTGCCCACGCTCGGCGGCTGCGGTTCCCGTTGTCCAGTGACTAATGGACGAAGGAGCCGCGCGGGCTTGGCGAGCGCGACCCGGGCGCGCGGGCGAGGACGGTGCTGGGACGCTCCGCCGGCGGGAGGGGCCCGGGGCGCCGAGCAGCGTCTCGGGTCCACGGAGCAGCCGCGCCCCGGCCGGAGACCCCGCCGGGAAGGCGGCGCGAGGAGCCCGCCAGGCCCCTTGGCGGCGGGTTTGGCCCCGCGGGGCGCCCCGAGGTGCCGAGGCCCCGGAGGTGGACGGAGTCGGGGGAGTCGCCTCTGGTGGGAGACGTCGGGGTCCCCGGAGGAGACCGAGGGCGCCTGCGAGGCTGAAAGGACGTGGATCCCGGCCCGGCGCCGGGGCTGGGGCTGTGGGAAGCCGCACGAATGCAGACGCGGGGGGAGGAGAGAGGGGGGGGCGGCGGCGGGTGCTAATGCCGAGGGAGAAGCGCGGGGCCCGCATTAGACGCGGTGACTGCGGGGAAAAGCCGGCGGGCGGGGCGGAGGAGGCGGGGCAGGAGGGGGTGCAGGCACCGCCTGTTTAGGGCTGCGGGGAAGCCCCGCTGAGGCGGTGACGGGCGAGCCAAAGCCCGAAGGAGGGAGCGGCGAGGCAGCGGATCCCCGAGGGGAGCGCACGCAGGGGCAGGAGCAGCCGGTGCCAAAGCCCTGAGCCAGGGGGTGATGCTGGCGGGGGGTGGGGGGGTTCACTTGTCGTCACGGCCTCCGCAGGGCCAGGGCCGGTGCTGGGCTTGGGGGAGACAGTTTTGCAGAACAGGCCCCCAGCCTGCATGGGGTGGCTGTGTAATTAGATCCTCGTGACTAGTGTTTAGATGTGAGCCAGGCTTGGAATGAATGTCCAGAGTCTCTGGGGTCCGGATAGGGCTCGGGGCGTGCAGAGAAGTAGGGGCGTGTCGAGGATGAACCTGTCAGGGCACCTCTGCCGGCTCAAGCGGAGACGGGGCGCCCCGAGATCTCGAGGATGTGACCAGGTCCTAGAATGGCCCCGAGGGAGAAGTCAGGGCTCCTGGAACAGAAACGACACCCCTTCCCCTCCATCGGGTTCCCTAAAGCCTGAGGCTCGCAAGGACCCCCCACTCCCTCAGCTCAGGCTCCGCCCCATCACATAGGACGCTCCGCCCCCCTACGTCTAGGTGGGTCTACTTACGCGAGTTGCATCGCCCTATATTCCCACCAGGGGGCGCGCCAAGACCGCTCCAAGGTGCGCCCACGGTCCCCACCAGGAGGCGCTCGGGAACGAAGGTGTAAAGTCCGTGCATTCCAAGGTGCCTGAGACTGTGGCCCATTAGCCCGTCGCCTGGAAGCTCATAAGCGCCGCCTGTCCTTTGAACGCCAGGCGGCGGAAAGTGACTTCCTGCAGGGCAGCGGCCTCTCAGAGGGAGACCGACTGCATCAGCATCTGGAAATTCGTTAGGCGCCGCTCAGACCCATTGCAGCAGGACCTGCATTTTACAAGGTTCTGGGTGATCTGGAGACGCATCGCCCTTTGTTCATGACCATGTGAGTTACCGACAGAAGAGGAAATATATGTGTAGATGAACAAAAGGTCTACTTTGGCCCTAACCGGTTTGGCTCAGTGGATAGAGCTCGGCCTGCGGACTGAAGGGTCCCGGGTTCGATTCCGGTCGAGGGCATGTACCTGGGTTGCGGGCACATTCCCGGTGGGGGGCGTGCAGGAGGCAGCTGATCGATGTTTTTCTCTCGTCGATGTTTCTAACTCTCTATCCCTCTCCCTTCCTCTCTGTAAAAAATCAATAAAATATATTAAAAAAAAATCTAGTTTGCATGGTGTTCCTGCAAAGAGAGAGCACAGCATAGTGGCCAAGAGTCTAACCTCTGGACGGGACCTGGGTTCAGGTCCTAACCTTCCCACTCACTGGCTGTGTGACCTTCCCTGTCTCACATCACCTCTGTGTGCGGCTTCAGAATCTGAAAACGGGGGTGAGGGGTGGGGCGGGGTGCTGGGAGTAGCCCCTTCCTCGCAGGGCCGCTGTTCGGGTTCCTTGAGATATTGAGCACAAAGGACTGGGAACAGTACCCAGCACTGAGCAGGCTGGAAGTGCAGCACCCATTTCTCATGCCGCGTGCATTTTGCAATCACGTGCAAATAGTTTTCCAAAAAGTGAAACCGTAAAGAGGCGGGCTCTCTTCTTTGAGGTTTGGCCATGGACAGCCTCGGGTCGTCCACCCCGCATCTGGCAAAGGCCATGAAAGAGCTGGCCTGCTCCCGCCCTTGAGTGGGTGTGAAGGTCAAGCCTTGCAAACCTCCAGCCCCAGCCCCAGAAAGGCCCAACACGTTCGCTCTGGCTTTGTTCAAGTTCCGGGGACTGGCGTGTGCCTGCCCTGGTCTCCCCAGAAAAATCCCAGCACGAGAGTAAACCTTTTGATTCCTTCTTGGTGCTCGGGGTGTCATTAGTCTCAACATCTCAACCGATTCTGGGGGAGCGTGGACCACCCAACCCCAAACGGCCTCTCTATTGACAATGTGCGCTCATCCAGGAATCCGGTCCTGTTGGTACCAACCAGAGACTCACAAACTCACAGGAAGTCACAGCAGGGGCGGAGTGAACTGGGAACGCCGTGTTTCTCAAAGTGTGTTCCCCCTGCAGCAGCACCACCGATGGGTCCCCCTTCCCTAGAGACTACTGACTCAGAGCCCCAGGAAAGGACTCTGGTTCTCAGCCTTGGCTACGGGTTCGAATCCACTGGGGGATGCCGTTTAACACATCCCGACGCCCTGGCCCCACCCTCGGAGAGTTTGAAGCTGGGGGTCTGAGGAAGGGGCAGGCATCAATCATTTTAAAGGCTCTCAGTTGACTCGGAGGGGCAGCCAGGGGGCCCTCCCATGTCTACTCTAATCCTCCCATTTCACAGGCAAGAAGCTGAGGCCCGATTGGGGAGGGAACTTCCTAAGGTCACAGGGCAGGTTGGTGACTGAGCAGAAGTACAACCCGGGAGTCCTTTCAAAGCTTCATTGTACATGGAGGGCGGCCCTGGCTCTGCAGCAGCAGTAATGACAACAATCATAACGGGTGGCCCTGGGAGGGCTGATATGACTGACTTTAAAGGTTTCCCTTTTCTTTGAATGAAAACCAACAATCTAACTTTATGAAGCAAAATGTTCTACGGTAAAATGTTAACTGAATATATGTGGCGAAATGACGTGTGATTTTTTTACTCCATATTTACTGAGGTTTTCCTATCGTGATCACGCATTGCTTTTATAGTCTGATAAAAAAATGTCTGTATAACCCGGCCGGTGTGGCTCAGTGGTTGAGCATCATCCTATGAACCTGGGAGGTCATGGGTTTGATTCCCAGTCAGGGCACATGCCTGGGTTTTTTTTTTCAGGCTTGTTCCCCAGTAGGGGGCGTGCAGGAGGCAGCCGATAGATGGTTCTCTCCCATCATTGATGTTTCTCTCTCCCTCTCCCTTCCTCTCTGAAATCAATAATATATATATATCTTAAAAGTCTGTATAAACAGCACTGAGGAAAAATGAAGACAAGTGGACTCAGTAGAGTGCAGGGGACATGGAGCATTTAATGGAAATGCTAGCTGTAGCCAGAAAAAAAAAAATACACAGTGATTCATTTTCCCCTTCAACCTCTAAGCTAAAATCCTTCCTGGAATGTGAGGGGGTGGCCCCAGAGGCAGCCTTATTTTTGCATGAACCCTCTTTCAGGCGGAATAAAATCTTTCTACTCGGGTCATGCATCTGTTTCTGTATTAGGATGAGCCCTCTGCCCTGATGTCCTACACACCCCATGTCCTTACATTTGGGCTGAAATATAAGTGATTTTTGTCCTTTCCACATGATGCCTTCCAGGCCCACAGACAACCCCATCTCCCTCCACATGGAGGGTGGAGAGACTTCCCCTCACTGAGGTGACTGGATGTGGTTTACCATGTGTTTCTCTGTCCTGCTTCCATCTTCACGAAGGCATTTATAGCTCTTGTCAAAACCTGAATATAGCCCTAACCGGTTTGGCTCAGTGGATAGAGCGTCGGCCTGCAGACTGAAAGGTCCCAGGTTCGATTCCGGTCAAGGGCATGTACCTTGGTTGCAGGCACATCCCCAATAGCGGGCGTGCAGGAGGCAGCTGATCGATGTTTCTCTCATTGATGTTTCTAACTATCCCTCTCCTTTCCTCTCTGAAAAAAAAAATCAATAAAATATATTTTTAAAAAAACACCTGAATATACATTTAGAATTGAAAGACTAATTCACATCTTTTTTTTTTAGAAATAAAATAGTACATTCTCTTTCTTTGATTAAGGGCTTCAGACAAAAAACAGGATTAGTCACCAGCCAAGACTATTATTCCGACCACGTGACATTTCCCGGCCACCAGGAGGACGGACGCTCACCTCCCGTGGCTTGCACGAGCGAAGCACTGCCTGACTGTTTTGTGCATTTAGTTCACGAGTCTTTTTCAAATGCCCCTTTCCCTCGGGGGTCAGATTTTCATCTGCAGGATATTCTAGGAAATAGGTCTAACATTTATTTCACTGCTATACCCTGCATGTGTGACCATTTAAAAAAAACATTTTTAAAGATCCTAAAATAGGTCACGTGCATACAGAAATGTGCCCCAAGCACAAACATAGAGCGTAACAAATAATCATGCAGCAAAACCCAGGCTGCTCGGGCCCATCAAGAACAGGTCGGCTGAGAAGCCCCTGATCATGAACTCCCCCCTCCCCCGCGCAAATCGTGTTCTGTTCTGTGATCAACACTTCCTTGCTTCTCTAGAGATACATACGTTTATTATTCACCACGTGGTAGTTCGGTAATAAACCTATGTAATCCCTCAACACTGTAGATTAGACTGTTTTTTAACCTTCTATGAATGCAGCCTTACTGTCTGGATTATCTGTGCTGTGTGCCTGTTTTTTAGGGAAAATAGGGAGAGAGAGAGAGAGAGAGAGAGAGAGAGAGAGAGAGAGAGAGAATATGAATGTGGGGCCTCCCAATTTCCTGGCCACGTCTGCTCACTGGGAACCCTGTTCTCTCGCTGCAGAGCGTGGAGACAGCTGCCAGCCTCCTGTCTGCGGGGAAAGTCCGGGCCAGCAGCTGGCGGCTGTAACCCGAGCCGCTCAGCGGAGAACACAGCCCTCCTCCCCGCCTACCATCCCCAGGTTCTGTCGGTTATTTTCACAGAGAAAGTGCAATGGCCGCCAGGTCTGCGGTGCGGGAGCCGAGGCTGAATTTTAGATTCCCGTTCTGTGCCATGAAAATGGACGGACCAGGCACCCTGCCTTAAAGAGCATCATCAGCCCTGGCCGGTCTGGCTCAGCGGATCCAGTGTCGGCCTGCGGACTGAAGGGTCCCGGGTTTGATTCCGGTCAAGGGCATGTGCCCGGGTTCCGGGCTCAGTCCCCAGTAGGGGGCGTGCAGGAGGCAGCCAATCAATGATTCTCTCTTATCATTGATGTTTCTAACTCTCCTCCTTTTCTCTCTGAAATCAATACAAATATTTAAAAAAAATAAAGAGCATCATCATTTCAAACAAGTTGGAGGAATCTTCAGGGCACCGCCCACCAAGTCTTCTCAGCTCTTCATCTTAAAAAGCAAAAGACCAGGAAAAAGCCACATATCCCGCCTTAGGGGCCTGGCTGTCACGTAGTGTGTGATTCCTGGTAAAAACAACACACATTTGCTGGCTGGCGTGGCTCAGTGCTTGAGCATCGACCTATGAACCAGGAGGTCAAGGTTTGATTCCCGGTCAGGGCACATGCCCGGGTTGCAGGCTCAATCCCCAGTGTGGGGCGTGCAGGAGGCAGCCAATCAATGATTCTCTCTCATCACTGATGTTTCTATCTCTCTCTCCCTCTCCCTTCCTCTCTGAAATCAATAAAAATATTTTAAAACACACACACATTTTGCCCTAACTGGTTTGGCTCAGTGGATAGAGCATCGGCCTGTGGTCTGAAGGGTCCCAGGTTCGATTCTGGTCAAGGGCATGTACCTTGGTTGCGGGCACATCCCCAGAGGGGAGTGTGTAGGAGGCAGCTGATGGATGTTTCTCTCTCATCGATGTTTCTAACTCTCTATCCCTCTCCCCTCCTCTCTGTAAAAAATCAATAAAATATATTAAAAAACACACACATTTTACTGTGACCTAGGACACACACACACACACACCATAAAAAAATAAAGCTTCACAAAACACATATACATGAGATGAATTCAGATACTTTGTGTTCTGCTGTTTCTGTAGGGGAAATTGTGAAAGACCTTGACATGTGCCAACAAGACGACGTGTCTTGCTGGAGTCAGGCGTTGTCCAGCCCCCTTCCCGATTTCCTGATTCTGTGCGTCTGAGTCTTTGAGCTCTTTCCTCCCTGTAAGTTGTAGATGACAAAGCAGATGAGCTTTGTCCAGACCTGTCAGTGGTGCTGTCTGCTGGGCAATGATTTCCCTGCCCCCGGGGAAAGCCAGTTTTCTAGAGAGAAGAAAACTCGGTTTAGCATTCCCAGTGGCACGTCCATCTGCCTGTGGATTTTTCCTTTGAAGTGTTGTACTAACTTATTGAGTTATTTGATGAGTCCAATGAGGTGCTTGACATGTGTCCACTTTATAGTCGTAGGATAGCCCTGATTTTACCTTTAAAAAATGATAACATGGCCCTAGTCGGTTTGGCTCAGTGGATAGAGAATCGACCTGTGGACGATAGGGTCCCAGGTTTGATTCTGGTCAAGGGCACATGCCCAGGTTGCCTCGATCCCCAGTAGGGGGTGTGCAGGAGGCAGCCAATCAATGCTTCTCTTGTCATGGGCTAGAGGCCCGGTGCACATATTTGTGCACCGGTGGGGTCCCTCGGCCTGGCCTTTGTTGGATAGCCAGTTTCGGCCCGATCCCTGCAGCTCTGATCCAGACAGGAGGGAGCTCGATCCTGTGCATTAAGCATCTGTCCCCTGGTGGTTAGTGTGTGTCATAGCCTATATATAAATTTCTATCTCCCTCTGCCTTCCTCTCAAGGATCCGCTGGGAAAGCTGGCCAAGCTAAAATATACATGTTTGTGGTAAGGCTTGATACAAGCAATGGAGGTTTTTGAAATGTCTGTGTGGGGTGAGGGTGGGGGCATGGAGAAGGGGACGTGAGCTGTGAATACTCCAATATTGACTTGACTAGAGGGACCTGAGTTGAGAAAGGAAGCAGAGAGCTCAGGTTGGAACGTCCCCCTGGAATGGCCACCCACAGGACTACGGCCGCCCGGAGTGACGCCTCACTGAGTGTCGGGGAACCTTCCTCGAGGCAGGGGGTGGGCAGGAGTTTCTCCTGTGGCGGTTACTGTTGACTGTGTGCACTGACGGACAAGGGCGCCTTTGTTCTGGCTTCCTTCCCAGCACTGCAGACAGAAACAACCTTCTTTTTCCCTCCTCCTCCCCCATCTCCTCCTCCATCTCCTCCTCCTCCATCTCCTCCTCCTCCTTCTCCTCCAGCTCCTCCTCCTCCTCCTCTAACTCTTCCTCCTCCATATCCTCCTCCTCCTCCTCCATATCCTCCTCCTCCTCCTCCTCTAACTCTTCCTCCTCCATCTCCTCCTCCTCCTCCTCCTCTAACTCTTCCTCCTCCATCTCCTCCTCCTCCTCCTCCTCCTCCTCCTCCTCCTCCTCCTCCTCTAACTCTTCCTCCTCCATATCCTCCTCCTCCTCCATATCCTCCTCCTCCTCCTCCTCTAACTCTTCCTCCTCCATATCCTCCTCCTCCTCCTCCTCTAACTCTTCCTCCTCCATCTCCTCCTCCTCCATCTCCTCCTTCTCCTCCTCCTCCATCTCCTCCTCCTCCATCTCCTCCTCCTCCTCCAGCTCCTCCTCTAACTCTTCCTCCTCCATCTCCTCCTCCTCCTCCATATCCTCCTCCTCCTCCTCCTCTAACTCTTCCTCCTCCATATCCTCCTCCTCCTCCTCCTCCTCTAACTCTTCCTCCTCCATCTCCTCCTCCTCCATCTCCTCCTCCTCCATCTCCTCCTCCTCCTCCAGCTCCTCCTCCTCCTCCTCCTCTAACTCTTCCTCCTCCATATCCTCCTCCTCCTCCTCCATATCCTCCTCCTCCTCCTCTAACTCTTCCTCCTCCATCTCCTCCTCCTCCTCCTCTAACTCTTCCTCCTCCATCTCCTCCTCCTCCTCCTCCTCTAACTCTTCCTCCTCCATCTCCTCCTCCTCCTCCTCTAACTCTTCCTCCTCCATCTCCTCCTCCTCCTCCATCTCCTCCTCCTCCTCCTCCTCTAACTCTTCCTCCTCCATCTCCTCCTCCTCCTCCATCTCCTCCTCCTCTAACTCTTCCTCCTCCATCTCCTCCTCCTCCTCCATCTCCTCCTCCTCCTCCTCCTCTAACTCTTCCTCCTCCATATCCTCCTCCTCCTCCTCCTCTAACTCTTCCTCCTCCATCTCCTCCTCCTCCATCTCCTCCTTCTCCTCCTCCTCCATCTCCTCCTCCTCCTTCTCCTCCTCCATATCCTCCTCCTCTTCCTCCTCCTCCTCCTCTAACTCTTCCTCCTCCATCTCCTCCTCCTCCTCCTTCTCCTCCTCCTCCTCCATATCCTCCTCCTCTTCCTCCATCTCTTCCTCCTTCAGCTCCTCCTCCTCCTCCATCTCCTCCTCCTCCATCTCCTCCTCCTCCTCCTTCTCCTCCAGCTCCTCCTCCTCCTCCTTCTCCTCTAACTCTTCCTCCTCCATCTCTTCCTCCTCCTCCTCCTCCATATCCTCCTCCTCCTCCTCCATATCCTCCTCCTCCTCCTCTAACTCTTCCTCCTCCATCTCCTCCTCTTCCTCCTCCATATCCTCCTCCTCCTCCTCTAACTCTTCCTCCTCCATCTCCTCCTCCTCCTCTTCTAACTCTTCCTCCTCCATATCCTCCTCCTCCTCCTCCTCCTCCTCCTCCTCCTCCTCCTCCTCCTCCTCCTCCTCAGTGTCTCTCTCTCTGGCTCTAGTTAGAGTTACAGTGGTTGTCCCAGCAGCCTTCTCCATTTCCAGCCCAGGTCAGGCAGGAGGTACATTCACTGATTCATTCAACAAATAATTATCCCACGTCTCTGTGCGGCAAACACTGTCTAGGTTCTGGGGATGTGATGGTGAGCAAAACAGAGAAGTGCCGACCTTGGGGGGCACTGTCGTGGGAAGGCAACTTCAGATGGTGTGAGCACTGTCTTTAAACCACGTGGTTGGGGGCTGTTTGTTGCGCAGCGAATGCTAATGGGTACATTAATACGCCAATGTGATGCGATAGTGACCTTTGTGAAAGGGGAACGGCTTGCTTACAGAGGTGGGGTCTGGTAACGCTTCTTAGAGGAGGTGACATTTGGACCAAAGCCTGAGAGATGAGGAGGAAACGATGCAAAGGGCACGGAGAACAGCAAGTGCAAACATCCCGTGAAAACCTTGGGAGATAAGAGCTGAAAAAGACCTAAATGAACAGGAAAATGCTTCACTTTTTATTTTTATTTTTTTAAACATATTTTTCTTGATTTCGGAGAGGAAGGGAGAGGGAGAGTTAGAGACATCAATGATGAGAGAGAATCATTGATCGGCTGCCTCCTGCACGCCCCCTACTGGGGATTGAGCCTGCAACCCAGGCCTGTGCCTTTGACCGGAATTGAACCCGGAACCCTTCAGTCTGCAGGCCGACACTCTATCCACTGAGCCACACTGGCCAGGGCAATGCTTCACTTTTTAAGCTGGGGGTGGGGTGGGAAGGTAAACTGACACACAGATGCTTAGTCTATTGCTCTTTATGTAGACACTAGTCAAACCCTCAAAGCCAGTTAAATGTAGCTGTACATTTCTTGATCAGCTTCTAGACTTAAATGTGTAATACTAGAGGCCTGGTGCACAAAATTCATGCACGGGTAGGGTCCCTAGGCCTGGCCAGTGATCAGGGCCCATTGGGGCCTTCTGGCTGCCGGCTGGGGCCTTCCTTCATTCCGCGCTGCCCCCTGGTGGTCAGCACACATCATAGCGAGCAATCGAACTCCTGAGGGGACACTTTGCATATTAGCTTTTTATATATAGACTAGAGGCCCGGTGCACAAAAATTTGTGCACTCGGGGGGGGAGGGGAGGTCCCTCAGCCCGGCCTGTGCCCTCTAGCAGTCTGGGACCCCTCGGGAGATAACGACCTGCTGGCTTAGGCCTGCACCCGGGTGGCAGAGGGCAGGCCCAATCCCTAGGTGCAGCCCCTGGTCGGGCTCAGAGCAGGGCTGATTGGGGAGTTGGGGCGCCGCCCCCTGTCACACTCAAGGCAGGGTCGATGGGGAGGTTGTGGAGCAACCCCGTCACACACAGAGCAGGGCCCATCAGGGGGGTTGGGGCTCTGTACCCTGTCACGCACAGAGCAGGGCCCATCAGGGGGTTGGGGTGCTGCCCTCTATCACCCACAGAGCAGGGCGGATCAGGGGGTTGGGGCGCCCCCACTCTCACACTCAGGGCAGGGCTGAGGGGGAGGTTATGGCTCTACCCCGTCACACACAGAGCAGGGCCCGTGGGGGGGGGGAGCTCCCCCCTATCAGGCACAGAGCAGGGTGGATAGGGAGGTTGTGGCCCCGCCCCCTGTCACACACAGAGCCGCAGGGCGATCAGGGGCTTTGGGCGCTGCCCCCTGTCACGCTGATTCCAGTGCCGGGAGGCCTCATGGCTCCGCTGATCCCGGTGCTGGGAGGCATATTACCCTTTTACTATATAGGATTGAGGCCTGGTGCACGGGTGGGTGCTGGCTGGTTTGCCCTGAAGGGTGTCCTGGATCAGGGTGGGGGTCCCCACTGGGGTGCCTGGCCAGTCTGGGTGAGGGGCTGAGGGCTGTTTTCAGGCTGGGGGTGACTGAACTCCCAAACGCTCCTTTTTTCCTTTTTTTTTTTTTTTTTTTTTAAATTCTGGGCCAGCTTTAGCTTGAGGCTTGGCTCCAGCTCTTAGGCCTCCGGCTGAAAGTAGGTTTCTGGCCTTTGCTTACAATGTTGCGAATCTGCTGGCTGAAGTTGGGCGTATTTGTTACAGAGTTTCTTAAACTGCCCGCTCAGAGGCAGCGGCAGGCGGGGAACGTTGGAGTCCTCCATCACTGAGGCAACCAAGCCTCATGTTAGTTTCAAGCTGCCTGGCTGCCGGCCGCCATCTTGGCTGACAGTTAATTTGCATAACTCGCTGATTAGCCAATGAAAAGGGTAGCGGTCGTACACCAATTACCATGTTTCTCTTTTATTAGATAGGATACCTTAGAGATACTGAGGGTTTGGTTCCAGACTAACATAATAAAGCAAATATCACACTACAGTGAGTCACATGACTTTTGGGTTTCCCAGTGCATATAAAAGTTATGTTTATACTGTTATCTAGTAAGTGTGCAATGGTACTATGTCTAAAAAAAAAGTTTATATACATTAATTTAAAATACTTTATTGCTGGGGGATTGTCAAGGGCGGGGGGAAAAAAAGGACACATATGTAATACCCTTTGTAATACTTTAAGCAATAAAACTTAAAAAAATAAAATAAAATACTTCATTCCTAAAAAATGCTGTCACCTAGCCTTCAGCAAGTCATAATCTTTTTGCTGGTGGAGGGTCTTACCTTCAGTTTGTAAAAAAATGCAATATCTGAGAAACACAATAAAATGAGGTATGCCCATGCCTTTTTCCATATATCTAAAATGTTTAATAATGACAGTTTTCCAAAATTATAGAATAATTATTTAAATAGAGAACACAGAGGATATTCATTTGGTTAAATATGTCAATAAAATATGGATGGACAGGGTGCCTCTTTCTTCCCAGTTAAAAATAGGAATTTTACCTTTTAAAAGGTAGAGAATGGGATATTTTATGAGAACAACTAAGATTAAAACAGCAAAATCCTGTGGGGATTTTACTCTTTCCGTAAGCCACGTTAGCAAAAAAAAAAAAACCAAACAAACAAACAACCAAAACCAAAAAACACCAAAGACAGAAGGCATTTTCTTTCTTTCCTTTAAAAAAATTTCATTATGAATATTTGACAACATAGACAAAAGTAGAGAGAATATTACAATGATCTCCAGCTATAACAATTATCCACTCATGGCGGGCCTTGTTTCATCTATCCTCACACTTTTTTTTTTTCCTGGAGTATTTTAACAGTCACTTTTAAAAGAAGAGATAAAGTGTGGCTATTTAAAATAGTCTAGCACTAGCCAGTTTGGCTCAGTGGATAGAGCATCAGCCCGCGGACTGAAGGGTCCTGTGTTTGATCCCCAGTCAAGGGCATGTGCCTCGGCTGCAGGCTCGATCCCTGGCCTTGGTCGGGGCACATGCAGGAGGCAACCAATCGATGTGTCTCTCTCACATAGATGTTTCTTTCTCTCTGTCTTTCCCTCTCCCTTCCACTCTCTCTCTAAAAATAAATAAATAAAAATAAAATAGTCTATGTGGTTTTAAATGGTTATAGAGATGGAGAAATGTATGTGTGGGCTCACACCAGATGCTGAGGTTGGCAACCTGGGGTTAGAGGTGGGGGGAAGCAGTGTATTTGGGGGGTGAGGGGCAGGAGAGAGGACCTCTAGGGAGTACAAACTGAAGAAACTGAAGCGAGAAGGAGCCCCCACAGAACTAACGGAATAGAACGTGCCAAACGAGTCACAGGACCACCCGGTGGGCGCCCTAGCTGGTTTGGCTCAATGGATAGAGCGTCAGCTTGTGGACCGAAGGGTCCCAGGTTCGATTCCAGTCAAGGACACATGCCTGGGTTGCGGGCTTGATCCCCAATAGGGGGTGTGCAGGAGGCAGCCGATCAATGATTCTCTCTCATCGTTGATGTATCTCTCTCTCTTTCCCTCTCCCCTTTCCTCTCTGAAATAAATAAAAATGTTAAAAAAAACAAACCCCAAAACACACCCAGTGGGTTTGTACCACTTACTCAGGCGGGCAATTTGAGTGGGAGTCCGGAGACTCCCAGACCGTCTCTGTGTTTAGCATTTACAGAACCTCTGTGGGTTCTCGTGTAAAATACACAGGAATTGAAAAATACAAACTGAAAACAGTTTCAAGAATCGAAAAAACACGCAGGAAGACAAGATAAGAACCTAAAAGTAAAGCCGAGAGGAAGAGGATGGAGAGGCAGCCCCAAACCCAAAGTGCAGAGATGAGTGGAAGGGTTGGGGCTGCAGGGTGTGTTGTCATGGAAACCATAAAGCCGCTCATTGTCATGGAAACCACAGCTACTCCTATCAGGGATGCTGCAGCACTATTTTTAGATCTGCTGCTAGACACGTGGAGCCTTGACGGGAGAGGGAACAGGCGGCTGCCTTCACTTCACACACACACACACACACACACACACACACACACACACACACATATATACACGCACGTATATATGAACATATATATGTGTATATACAGACATATACACATATAAGTGCATGTTTATAAGTATGTAGCTATATATTCTTTTCATATATAAACAAATAAATGTTTTAAAAAGCTCTCTTAAGCCCTGACCAGGTGGCTCAGTTGATTGGAGCGTCGTCCGTACATCAAAAGGTTGCGAGTTGGACTCTGGTCAGGGCACACACCCAGGTTAGGGGTTCAACCCCTGGTCGGGGTACGGCCAGGAGGCAACTGATCGATGTTTCTCACATCAATCTCTCTCTCTCTCAAATTCATAAAAACATACTCTCAGGTGAGGATTAGCAAATAATTAAAAGCTCTCTTAAGTATTTCTCTCTTACGGATTTTGGAATGCTTCCTAAAGCACAGTAACCTGCTCTCTGATTGAACCCTGACTGATAATAAGCATCCACGCAGCAAAGTGTGACCTCAGCAGGCCGGGCTGCCCAATCCCTGCACATCCCAAAGGCACGGCTGGCCCCTGACTGGCTCCTGGACAACCTCCAAGCCCCTGGAGATCCTGGACCAACAATGGGATCGACGGTGGGGGCCGTGGGCCACACGGTACCATCTGACTTCTGGAGGGGCTGGAGGCTGAGTCACTAAGGCAGCCACGCAGGTCGGTGCTCCAGGCCCATGTGAGCAACCAGGATAAAAACCCTGCATGCTCAGGCTCAGAGCTTCCCTGTGCACCGAAAGGTTACAGGTTCAGAAAGGTTACAGGTTCAATTCCCAGTCAGGACACATACCCGGGGTGTGGGCTCGATCCCTGGTCGGGGTGTGTACAAAAGGCAACCGATCGATGTTTCTCTCTCAAATCGAAGTTTTTCTCTCTCCCTCTCCCTTCCTCTTTCTCTAAAATCAATTTTAAAAATGTAGTCGTGCCCTAGCCAGTTTGGCTCAGTGGATAGAGCGTCGGCCTGGGGACTGAAGGGTCCTGGGTTCGATTCCAGTCAAGGGCATGTACCTCGGTTGCAGGCTCCTCCCTGGCCTGGGCCCTGGTCGGGGCATGTATGGGCGGCAACCAATCCATGTGTTTCTCTCACATGGATGTTTCTCTGTCTTTCCCTCTCTCCTCCTCTCTCTAAAAATCAATGGAAAAATATCCTCAGGTGAGGATTTTAAAAAAAATGTAGTCGCGAGTAAATTTCATAGCACAGTCAGCTACTAGCGTGCTCCTCTGGCCACCCCACTGCCCATTTATGACACTAAATGGATGATGAAGGAACAAGACATTTGACCAGCCCTGCTGCTGGGGACATGTCATTAAACGATCAAGCTTTCCTTCCTCTGAATGTAAGTGGCTGAAATAGATTTATCTCCTCTTCAACTCACCAGTCGGAAGAGCTGGTGATGATACTGCTTCATTGAAAAAAAAAAAATCCATGAACGGAAACTTCGTGCACTGCTAGAAAAAGCGACCTTGGGGTATCTCTTCAGAGGTTAAGAAGGTCGTTCTCAGTTTTCCTTTGTAGTAAATGCTTTGCCAATCATCCTCGATTGCTGCTGCACTTGCAATGTCTTCCCGTGATCTACTGCTCCATAATAAGCCATCCCAAATGTAGCCGCGAAGAATTGTTTTGTGACGCGCTCTGATCTGTGGGCCAGGAATTCCCGCAGGGTAAAGCAGTGATGGGTTGTTTCTGTCACACCGTGTCTGGGCCGCAACTAGGAAGCTGTAAATGGGTGGAGAGTGACTCCATGGTTGGGGGCTACAATTATCTAGCCCAGGGGTCCTCAAACTTTTTAAACGGGGGGCCAGCTCACTGTCCCTCAGACCATTGGAGGGGCCGGACTATAGTTTAAAAAAAAACGATGAACAAATTCCTATGCACACTGCACATATCTTATTTTGAAGTAAAAAAACAAAACGGGAACAAACACAATATTTGTCTTTGCATGTGGCCCGCGGGCCGTAGTTTGAGGACCCCTGGTCTAGACGTTTCTTTAATCACATCTCTGGTGCCTGAGCTGACGGCTGGGCTCAGCTGGGAGCTATGGGCTGGAGCACAGGCAGGCGGCTTGGGCTTCCCCACAGCAGGGCGCCAGGGCACCGCTGAGCCTCTCCCTTGGAAGCTCACAGATCCAAGAATGAGTGTGTCCCAGTGAAGGAGGAGGAAGTGGCGTGGTTTTGGACGGCCTCGCCTGTACCACCACAGGGCTCCTTCCGCAAGACCTCTTGGTTCAGTCGTTTCCCTTCTGCCACCTCCCTATTGGTTACAGCAGTTCCACGTCAGCTCAGATTCGAGAGGAGGGGACCAAGATGTCCACTTCTCACCCTGACCGGTTTGGCTCAGTGGATAGAGCCTCCACCTGCAGACTAAAGGGCCCCAGGTTTGATTCCGGTCAAGGGCATGTACCTTGGTTGCGGGCACATCCCCAGTGGGGAGTGTGCAGGAGGCAGCTGATGGATGTTTCTCTCTATCCCTCTCCCTTCCTCTCTGCAAAAAAATCAAGAAAATATATTTTTTTAAAAAAGAGATGTCCACTTCTCAAGCACAGGAGGGTCACAAATGGCCCGGCCGGTGTGGCTCCGTGGTTGCGCATCCACCTATGAACCAGAAGGTCACGGTTGGATTCCCAGTCGGGGCACATGCCCAGGTGGCGGGCTTGGTCCCCGGTGGGGGGCGTGCAGGAGGCAGCTGATGACCAATGATTCTCTCTCATGGTTGATGTTTCAGTCTCTCTCTCTCTCTCCCTTCCTCTTCGAAATCAATTAAAAAAACAAAACATGGCCTTGTTTTAAAACCACTGCCTAACGGTACACATTCCTTCTTCAGCGGCTTCGTAGAATTTCAACATGTAAAGAACGTGAGATTTAAAAATTCTGGTTATAACTAAAGTGTTTAACATTTTTCTTTTTTTGCGTGAAATGTAATGGAACTTGGAAAATCACACAAATGTCCATCAAGCCCACGTTCAGGGATGCAGAGACGGCGGCGGGAGCGGCGGGAGGCTCTCCGGCCTTGCCGAGGCCCATCCCAAAAACGGAACCCAAAGAACGGGTTTTGGCTGCAGCCCGGGCCGGAGACCCAGGCCCCTTTCCGGGTGTGGTCTCCCCGGATCTTCACAGCGTCCAGGCCAGGAAGGGTGTTGCTGGTCTTCCTCCTGTGGAGACGAGGCAGGAGCGCCAGGCTGGTGGAGGCTGCACAGCTCGGAAGCGGCACTGTTAGGCGCGGGCCTGGTACGAAGCAGCTCAGAACGGAGTCACGGAGGGTTGGACTCTTCGCAAAGCTGTGGCCTGCGGGCAGCCAGCGGCGGAAACCTGCAGGGAAAAGCGAGCCGATGTCCCCAGGCTTTGGGGTGGCCAGGCTGGGGGCGGAAGCAAGTTGTTTCTGGAAGTTTCTGGAGCTTCAGGCACTGCAGCTGAAGGGGGCTCCGCCAGGAGCTGAGGCTGTTGTTAGAGGAGCGCAGGGGGGCTCAGGCCGAGCTTTCCGTTTGCCGTCTGATTTCCGGTGTCTCCCAGGGGTCACGCCGACTGGACCCCGCAGGAAGGCAGAGGGCGGGAGGGCTAGTCGGCCCGTACCGCGTCCCCGGGGCTCACCCCGAGTGGAGGAGGGTGCGCAGAGCGGGCGGGAGGGGCAACCCGAGAGCGCGCAGACCCGCTGAACCGCGCCGGGCTCCCCAGGCCCAACGGCTGTGCCCTTGCGCGCGAGCCGGGCGTCGGACGGTTGCCATGGAGACCGCGTTCGCTGCGCTGCGCGGCCATGCGGGCTGCGCGGGAGCCAGTGCGCAAGCGCGCGCTGCGACGCCGGGGTCTTCTCCGCGCAGCCGCGGGGATCCGGCCGGGACGTCGCGTGACCCGCGGGGCCAGAGCGAGGACCGACGCCGGCTTCCCCTCCCCTTCCGCTCCGGGCCGCCGCGGGCGGTGGTCTGAGGCGGCGCCCGGCTAGCGGCTTCGTCTCCTGGGCCCTGCGGAGCCATCGGGGCGGAGAGCCCGGTCCCTGGCGGCGGGCGGCGGGCCAGGCCAGGCGCGGTTTTTGGCGGATCCCGGGACACGTGTGAGCACCCGGGCCGGTGTGGGAGGAGGAGGCCCCGGGGAAGCGCGCCTGAGGCCTGCGGGCCGGCCGCGGAGGGGCCGCTGAGACCTTTGAGCCCGGGAATCCGACCTCCCCTTCTTGTCTCCCCGCAGGGTTCGTTCCCGGGGACCCCAACCGGCGGCGGACTCCTCATTGCACGCGGGCTTAGAGCTCGCAGGTGGTTGCGACCATGACGATGACCCTCTTGGAGGACTGGTGCCGCGGGATGGACGTGGACATCCACCGGGCCCTCCTGGTCACGGGCATCCCGCAGGACTGCGGCCCGGAGGAGATGGAGGAGACCCTGAGCAGGGCCCTCTCCCCGCTGGGCCCGTACCGCGTGCTCAACAGGATCTTTGTGAGGGAGGAGAACGCCAAAGCCGCCCTCCTCGAGGTGGGCGAGGGGGTGAGCCTGAGGGCCGTTCCCCGGGAGTTTCCGGGAAGAGGCGGTGCCTGGAGGGTGGTCTGCAGGAACCCCACCCAGGATGCCGAGTTTTTAAAGAACCTGAACGAGTTCCTGGATGCCGAGGGGCGCACCTGGGAGGACGTGGTCCGCCTACTCCATCTCAACGACGCCCCCGCGCCCCGGAACCGGAACCGGAACCCGCCTCCGGGGAACTGGGTAGAAGCTTTGGGGGCGCTCCTGGGGACCGTGATGCAAGTCATCGTCCACCTGGACTCAGAGCTCCGCAGCCAGGAGGAAGCCAGGGCCCAGGAGGCCGAGGAGGCCTACGCCCTGGCCATGGCGGCGTTAGCTGCCGGGAGGAAGGGCCAGAAGGAGCCGGGCAGGGCTGCCAGGGCGTGCTCTGTCCGGACGAGGGGGAACCCAGGCAGCTGGGATGACGTGGAAGATGAAGGCGACCCTCCCGAACCTTTGGTTCGTAAGGCTAGAGCCAAGCCTCGCTCCAGGAGAAGGAAGCAGAAGAAAAGCCCCAGGCAGGAGCCAGTGCCCTGGAAGAGACCCAAAGGCCACCATGCCCGCAGCCCGGCCTCCTCCGAGGGGCCTGAGGCCGAGGATGGGGACAACGGGGAAGTCCCCGAGTGTCCCAGGGGCAGCAGAACGCCCCGTGTGAAGCAGGCTGCGGCTGGGAAGAAGCCTGCGGAGAAATGCCCCTGGAGGGCTCCCCGACACGCCCCCCAGGATGCCGGGGCAGAAGCTGCCTCTGAGCCAGAGCAGGACGATGGTCCCGTGGAACCGCCAAAGAAGAAGGCCATGGGCTGGGCCTCGGCAAAGAGCCCGGGCCGCCTGAGGAGGAGGAGGAGGAAGGTGAGCTTGGGCCCCGTCTCTTACGTCCTTGTCGGTGTGGAAGGCACCAAGAAGAAGCCATCGATTCCAAAGAAAGGGCCGGGCCTGCGAAGGGGCACGGCAGGCCAGAGGGCCCTTCGGGGCTCACAGCGCGCGGAGTCACCTGCCTCGGCGCCACAGGGTACACAGGCCAAACCGGAAGGCGCTCCAGGTGAGTGTGACCGCGGGAGTCATTTGGGTTGTGTCTACCAGCAGGTGAGGGGGGAGGAGCAGGAGTGGCAGGTGGGGGCTGATGAGCCCAAGGAGGACCCCAGCGCGGTGGAGACGGTGGGTGACACACCAGTTGAGGGTTTAGAGGGCAAAAGCCCTGACCTCCCTCCTCGGAGCCTCTGAAGGTCAACATGGGGGTGCTGTGGGGGCAGGAGGTGGCAAAACAACCCCCCCCCCCCCAGCTGTCTTCCGTTGGTGAGTATCCCCGTGGTATTCTCAGGTTGTTCTGCTGCTCCATCTGACCACCTCCCTCCATAAGAGTTGAATGGTTTGGGGTTATAGTGTTTGCTAGGATAGGTGGCTTTGAGGTGGAGTGTTCTGGAGGCCTGGTTGCGGGGGGAGACGGGGTTAGAAATGTTCAAGGACTAGAAAGCCCCAGAAAGTAAAAAAAAATTTCATTTGACACCTCTCCCTGCTTTGACTCTGTTGTAATTTATCCGCAGAACCCAGGAAACTTTGAGATGGGACCTCGGAGCTGAAAGAAGACCAAGGAAGAGGTTCCAAGTTGGGACCAAAGCTTTCTCTTGTTATTGAATGAACCAAGACTTTGGGCCCACTTGGTAGAAATCAGTTCTCAGAAGTAAATGTACCTGAGATCTTAGGTGGAAGGAATAAGGGAGGGAGGTATCTGAAACCCTAAGCTTTTGTCTCTGCCAGGCCCACTTTCCCACCTCCTCGTAGGCTCACCTTCGAGGGTGGTGAGCCAATAGATTGGGAAGATTCCAGAATATTCACCTTGACACATGGGCAAGGTCACCATTATGCTTATCCATGTGTGACCTTTCTCCCCCTTCCCTGCTTCTTCCGAGTGGTCGGCTGACCTCTACAGGGCCTGGCGCTCTCCCGCCACCTTCTCTCCCCTCACCTCTGAGCTTTGATGGCGGGTAAGTGAAGCCAGGATCTCTGATGCAGACCCGCCTTCCTTGCTCCTCCCAGCCTTCAACTTCCATCCTCCAGTTATCTGACCTGAGGGTGGTTAGGTCCCAAGACTTAGTTTTGGGGAAAAAGAATGGCCCTGAAGTATTTGAGTTTTAATTTGTGTTAGTAAAAATGGCCCTTGGGATGAAACCCTGTCAGGAGCCCGCAGGGAAGAGGGGTGATTGGTAGGGAGGGACTCGGGCTGTCCCGGCTTCCCTGCCCTGAGTCCATCTGACGCCACCAAACTCAGCACCTTTGAGGCTGAAGACACTTCTCACGTTGTAGTAAAAGGGGAAATAGTCTAAAAGTCTGGCTGTCAATTTCTGGCTTCTGAATTGACCAGAATAGCATGTCTCCTGTGTCTGGGGCCTCCGGTGAGGGGAGCGGCTACCTGAGATCATTGGTTTCTAAACTATCCTGATGAGGCCCAAGATGTGCTCAAAGGTGTAATCCGAACCTCCTGTTTTTTCATTTAAAAACCCCCTGAGAAATGGGTACTCAAGTGTCATCGGCCAAACCCATCACATTGGAGACTCAAAGTATTACTTTGAGTTCATGCGTTAGCTTGTTTTTGTACAGGTCTCGAGTTAGTTGTTTCTGCCACTTATTTGCATATAAGTGCATTTCCTGTACGCGTGACTGATACCGCCTTGTAAACGTCACTGCAGTGGGAGGAGTTCAGCCCCGTGCATGCCTGTAATGTCGCTTTGTAATTCACGTGCTCTGCCACGCTCGGTTCTCAGTCGTGTGATCGTGTGATAGCAAGTCGGTGCTCTACCGTGGTCCACAGTAATAATATTCTGTCAGAGAGAGGTGAGCCCTTTTACGTTTTCAGAGTCTCTCTTCTGACTTCAGTTCTTGTGATAAAGAATGTGAACAGTTGTTAGATGTCATAATTCAACTTGGAAAACAAACTTCTTGTGACAAGTCCTTGCAAATTCCTGGATGAAGATGCAGAACAAAAGAAAGCGGTTTCAGCCGCAGCTGCTCCCCTGTGCAAAACACGGGCGGGGTGGACTCAGGCCGAGGGAAGCCTGCAGCTCCCCAGCAGCTGATTTCAAAGTCGGGTCCTCTGGCGCTTCATCGTGTCACCATGTAGATACCAGGATTAGGAATTGTCAGTGTAAATGTTTTGAAATAAAGTTTAGCAGTTCAAATACTGAGTCTTTTGTCGGAGGCGGCGGCCTGGGCTATTTAATTTGAGAAACTGCCGAACAGTACACACGTCCTGTTGCGCTATTGTCAGACCTGCCCTCGAGCTTCCATTTTCCGAAAGAGGAAGCCGTTGAGATACCTCTCCTCTTTGCTGTATGTCCTTCCGCCAATGAGAAAGGATCTCCAGCAGATTGCGGGGTTCTAGAAGTTTCTAGGCCAGGTAACTGGTGATGTGAATTATCTGAAAATGTGAGTTTCTTTTTTAAAAATTGATTTATCTTTTAAAAAATGTTTTTCTAATTGATTTCAGAGAGAGGGAGAGGGGGGTAGAAACATCAATGATGAGAGAGAATCATTGATCAGCTGCCTCCTGCACGCCCTCTACTGGGGATCGAGCCCGCAACCTGCGCATGTGCCCTGACCAGGAGTCTAACCGTGATCTCCTGGTTCCTGGGTCGATGATCAACCACTGAGCCGCACTGGCTGGGCTTAGTTTGTTTTTAAAAGCAGCTGGGTGATGGAAATCCTTGCCCCCCTCAGAAACCGAGGTCTTCAGCTAAAAACTTCGTTTACTCCTGCGTAATCCTGCCCCTGCTAGGGACTCCTGAACCAGGGTGGCCACTTGATCAGAGTCACTAGGGTCTTTGTTAAATGGGCCCTTCTGAGTCTCGGGACCTTTTGGGGGATGTATCTGTATCTTAATTTCTCCTGAGAACTCTATACACTCGGCAGGAGAGCTCCAGGTGGAATAATTCCCACTTGAGGAAAGGGACAGATCCTTCGGGGTCAAGGTTGGCGTTTTGTGAAAGGAGCAGAGAGGTTGTTGGGGGGAAGATGCGTGAGACACGGGGACGCTGGGCTCAGAGGACTGCCAGCTGATTGGCATCAGCGTGCCCACACCTGAAGACGCAGTGGGCCCTGCCCCTGCCCACTCAGTGGGAAAAGCCATATTTGGACAAGGTCTGTAGGTCCCTCCCAGAGGTAGTCTCCCTCTAGTTACACCCAGTCCATCAGTAAAGTGGAAAGGCTCCCATGGGCCCAGGTGGGGGGAGATCCGGGGATGGGACCAGGTTAGGCACAGGTCTCTCCAAGCGATACTTCGTTAGTGAACAAACCGTCCTGCAAAAAAAGATGTGTGATGGTCCCTTCTGTTGAGTATTTTTAAATGAAATAATACAGTAATATCTGTTAGTAAGTGCATCTACACTAATAAAAGAGGAAAATGGTAATTGGTGTACGACGATACCCTTTTCATTGGCTAATCAGGGCTATATGCAAATTAACTACCAACTATGATTGGCAGTTAACTGCCAACTAAGATTGGCAGTTAACTGCCAACAAGATGGCGGTTAATTTGCATATGTAGGCACAATGCAGGGAGGCGAAAGGGAAAGCAGGAAGAAGCCCCCTGCCACTGACAGTGATTGGAATCCCAGGGGGGAGCTAAGAGCTGGGGGGCAGGGCAAAGGTGGCCCTGGGGCCGCCTTTGCCCTGCCCCCCAGCCATGATTGGAGAATCAGGCGCCTTTGCCGCCCTGGCCAGTGATAGCAGGAAGTAGGGGTGGAGCCAGCGATGGGAGCTGGGCACGGTCGAAGCTGGCAGTCCTGGGAGCTAGGGGTCCCTTGCCTGGGCCTAAAGCGGAGTCCACGATCGCGGGGCCGCTGCAGCTGCGGGTCCCCGCTGCCCGAGCCGGACGCCTCAGCCAGAGGCTTTAGGCCTGGGCAGGGGCGGAGCCTGCAACCGCGGGGAGCTGGGGGTCCCCTGCCCAGGCCTGATGCCTCCGCTAGAGGCCTCAGGCCTGGTCAAGGGGCCGATCCGGTGATTGGTGATCAGAGGGTGATGAGGGTCAACTCCTCTGGCCAAGGCATCAGGCCTGGGTGGGGGGCTGAGCCGGGGATTGGGGGGATATGATGGTCCCCTTGCCCAGGCCTGAAGCCTGGGTCAGAGGTGTCAGGCTTGGGCGGGGGGTGGAGCAAGCGATCAGAAGGAGATGGGGGGTCCCCTGCCCAGGCATGATGATTCCTGGGCCAGAGGCCTCAGGCCTGGGCGGGGGCCAGAGCCAGTGATCGGGGGGAGATGGGGGTCCTCTGTCCAAGCCTGACACCTCTGGCGGAGGCGTCAGGCCTGGGCAAGGGGCTGATCAGGTGATCAGAGGGTGATGGGGGTCTACGCCTCTGGCTGAGGCATCAGGCCTGGGCAAGGGGCAGAGCCAGCAATCGGAGGGGTCTGGGGGTCCCCTTCCCAGGCCTGATGCCTGGGCCAGAGGCGTCAGGCTTGGGCGGGGTGCAGAACCAGTGATGGGGGGAAAAGAGGGTCCCCTGCCCAGGCCTGACACCTCTGTCAGAGGCGTCAGGCCTGGGCAAGGGGCTGATCCTGCGATTGGAGGGTGATGGAGGTCAACGCCTGAGGGCTCCCAGTATGTGAGAGGGGGCAGGCTGGGCTGAGGGACACTCCCCCCTACACACACACCCAGTGCACGAATTTCGTGCACCGGGCCCCTAGTATAGATATATTTGTTTCAGGAAGGTATCTATATATATAAAAGCCCAAGTGACCATCCAACCATTCGACTGGTAGCTATGACGCACACTGACCACCAGGGGGCTCAACACACAGGGATGAAAACATTCAACAGACTGATGAATCTCAGGTGGGCGGGGGGGGGGGCGGGGAAGAGATTTAACCAAAGATCTGATATGCATACTAGAGGCCCGGTGCATGAAATTCATGCACTGGAGGGGGTGTCCCTCAGCCAGCCTGCACCCTCTCCAATCTGGGACCCAATCCAGGACTGCTGGCTCCCAACCACTCTCCTGCCTGTCTGCCCCTAACTGCTTCTGCCTGCCAGCCTGATCACCCCCTAACCACTCCCCTGCAGCCTGATCGACACCTAACTGCTCCCCTGCCAGCCCAGTTGCCCCCAACTGCCCTCCCCTGCAGGCCTGATCACCCACAACTGCCCTTCCCTGCTGGCCATCTTGTGGCAGCCATATTTTGACCACATGGGGGTGGCCATCTTGTGTGAGGATGTGATGGTCAATTTGCATATTACCTCTTTATTATATAGGACAGGAAGCCCGGTGCATGGGGTCCCTCGGCCTGGCCTGCAGGGATCAGGCCAAAACCGGCTCTCCCACATCCCCCGTGGGTCCCGGGTTGCGAGAGTGTGCAGGCCAGACCGAGGGACCCCACTGGTGCACAAATCTGTGCATTGGGCCTCTAGTATTTATATATTTTTAATTAATTAATTTTTTACAGCGATTGCCCTTGGAATGATGAGTGGGATAGAGGGCAGGTGGAGGAGTGTGGGGGGCCTTCAGGATTTATTTTGGTTTCCTGTATTTTGTCAATTTCTAACTATACACTCATTTTTATTTTATTTTTTAAAAAATATATTTTATTGATTCTTTTACAGAGAGGAAGGGAGAAGGACAGAGAGTCAGAAACATCGATGAGAGAGAAACATCGATCAGCTGCCTCCTGCACGTCCCCCACTGGGGATGTGCCCGCAACCAAGGTACATGCCCCTGACCGGAATCGAACCTGGGACCCCTGAGTCTGCAGGCCGACGCTCTATCCACTGAGCCAAACTGGTCAGGACTCATTTTTATTTTTTTAAGTAGTAAATATTCAGCCATAAAAAGCAATAAAGTACTGATACCTGCCCTGATGTGGCTGACCCTGCAAAGCGCGAAGCATAAGTGAAAGAAACCGGGCACAAAGAGCTGTGCGCTGTATGGTTCTACTTACAAGAACTGCCCACAGTCAGCAAATCCATAGCGACAGGAAGTAGATTGGTGGTCGCCAGGGGCTGGGGGAGGGGAAATGCAGAGTGACCGCTCATGGGTACGGGTTTCCTTTGGGGGGGATGAAAATGTCCTGGAACTAGATAGAGGTGGTCCTTGCACCACACCATGCATGGACCAAGTATCCCTGAGTTGTACACGTCAGTTAACTTTACGTGAATTTCAACTGCATTTTTTGAAAAGTCTGCCAGCGGCATCATGGACCTGTCTGAGGGGAGATAGGTGAGGGTTTTCTAATACTCTCCCTGCATTGAAAAAGTCACCAACCAAACACACGTGTTCGATGTGGAGGCCACGTCCCCCCCCCCCCCCCCCCCCCGCTGCCGGGTGTGTGAGCGCTGCAGGCGGGGGACAAGGCGCCCCCTGTCTGCGCATGTGAATCCTCTCACCCCCCCCCCCCCCCCCCCCCCCCGTTCCTGGTTAGGAGACGTTTCAGCTTCCCAGGAGCCGTTTTTTTTTTTTAATTCTTTATTAGTTAAGGTATTACAAATGTGTCCTTATCCCCCCCCCCCCCATTAATCCCCCTCACCCCCCACTCATGTTCTCATCCCCCTGTTGTCCATGTCCATTGGTTTGGCTTATATGCATGCATACAAGTCCTTTGGTTTTTAACGTTCCAGCCGGGGGCCACCTATTCTTGCAGAAGCAGGAAGCCAGAGGCCGCAGTGCATGCATCTGGTCATGTCCGGGCGCTCAGTAAGGGGCTCGGCTGCCCCGGGAATGCTCTGCGGCGACAGCGAATGTGTAGCTGCAGCCGACAATGTAGCTAATGGAGCTCCTTTTCACCCTGGAGCCAGGTTCGGAGCGTTCTCCGCCGGCGCTCACACTGGGTGAGAATGTGAGCGCTCACACGATGTTCAAGGTCAGGCCTCCTGAGCGGGAATTTCCTCCCGCTGCCTCCCAGGTGCTGCCCTCGGCCCTGGCCCGGGGGGCTCAGCTGGTCGAGCGGCCCCCGTGCACTAAAGGGTCGAGGGTCCCATTCCCAGTCTGGGCACATTCGACCTCCCAGTCCGGGCATGTACAGAACTGGCCTTTTTCTCTTTCTCTCTCTTTCTTTCGTTCTACCTCCCTCCCTCTCTCTCTGAAAGCATATCCTCAGATGAGGATTAAAAACAACAAAAAAAGATTCTGTATGTGCTTAACGGAGACGTTTTCTGCCAGTAAAAGGTAAGCTGTTTTAAAAACTGCCAACATGTTGCCCTAACCCGTTTGGCTCAGCGGATGGAGCGTCGGCCTGCAGACTCCAGGGTCGCAGGTTCGATTCCGGTCAAGGGCATGTACCTTGGTTGCGGGCACATCCCCAGTAGGGAGTGTGCACGAGGCAGCTGATCAATGTTTCTCTCTCATCGATGTTTCTAACTCTCTATCCCTCTCCCTTCCTCTCTGTAAAAAATCAATAAAAATACAAAACCCCCCAAAAAACCTGTCAACATGAGAGAATAGGGAGGGAAATAGGAACCAGAAAACGGGGAGCTGGGTCAGTAACAAAGGGTTGGTTCTGGAACATGTGAAAACGTCCTACTGTGAACCTCCATCACCCAAACAGCTCGGTCCTGACTGAAGGGTCTGGAAACGGAGCTCCCCACACACAATTACAGCCTGTGATCTAGATGAGGCTTCGAATGGGCGTGAGGAAGAGGAATGGTTCAGAAAACGCTGTTGGGACAACAAGCTAAGTATTTTGGAAAACAGAAGCCACTCCTCACATCAAAATCAATCCCAGAAAGGCCAGATATTTGTAAGATGAAGTTGTAAGCGTCGCAGAGGAAAGCTGGGTGGATAACTGATCATCTTGGAGGGGAGGGAGCTTTCAAAGCTGAGTGTAAAAGTCTGGTCACCTCACAAGAATGTAGCCAAAGCTGGGGCCCAGGCAGGCTTTCAGCCTCCTGTCACCCGAAACCATCCAAGAAAACCGCTACTTAGCCACTGTGACCACAGAAAATTTAACTTTTTAATCTGAGGGAAAATAAGTTAAAAGATAGTGACACACTGGGGAAAAACAAAGGTTTCAGATCTTTTTTTTTTTTTTAAATCCTAGCCCGAGGATTTTTTTCCATTAATTTTTAAAAATATATATTTCTGTTGATTTCAAAGAGGAAAGGAGAAGGAGAGACAGAAACTTCAACGTCCCCTATTGGGGATTGAGCCCGCAACCTGGGCGTGCGCCCTTGACTGGAATTGAACCCGGGAGCCTTCCGTCCACAGGCCAACAGTCTATCCACTGAGCCAAACCAGCCAGTGCTCATCCCCTTTTTAATGGAAAGCTCATATAGCCCAACCAGCATGGCTCAATGGTTGAGCGTTGACCTATGAACCAGGAGTTACGGTTTGATTCCTGGTCAGGGATCATGTCCTGGTTGTCGGCTCAGTCCCCAGTGTGGGGTGTGCAGGGGGCAGCTGGTCAATGATTCTCATCATTGATGTTTCTATCTCCCTCTCCCTTCCCTGTGAAATCAATAAAAAAAATTTTTTTTTAAAAAAAGGAAAGCTCATATAAATGTTCAAGAAAAAGGAACAGCTCCCGAAAAAAGTGGTTAAGGGACATGAATTGGAAGTTAACAGAAAAACAAGTATCAACAGCCAATAAACACCCAAAAAGATGCGCAACTTCACACTTAATAAACAAATGCACACCCTTGGTCAGGTGGCTCGGTTGGAGCCTTGTCCCATACACCAAAGGTTGCAGGTTCGATCCCCAGTCAGGGAGCATACCAAGGTTGTGGGTTCGATCCCTGGTCTGGTGCATACAGGAGGCAACCGATCGATGTTTCTCTCTTCCTTTCTCTCTCTTTCAAATCAATAAACATGTCCCCGGGTGAAGATTTAAAAAAAAAGTGCACAGCAAAAACAGTCACAAGAGCCCTAGCCAGTGTTGCTCAGTGGATAGAATGTCGGTCTGTGGACTGAAGGGTCACGGGTTCGAATCCGATCAAGGGCACATGCCTGGGTTACGGGCTCAGTTCCCAGTGTGGGGCGTGCAGGAAGCAGCCGGTCAATGATTCCCTCTCATCATTGATGTTTCTCTCTCTCTCTCCCTTCCTCTCTGAAATCAATAAAAATATATATTAAAAAACAGTCACAAGAGAAGGAGGCACATTTCGAGCAGTGGAATGGAGCTGAGATTCTAAAACCAACCCCAGGATACCATTCTCTCCCTATCTTCTTGGCAAAAGGTTGTTAACACCCAGTGCTGGCGAGACCACATGAAGCAACCCGCTCACTATGGTTGCGAGTGTGACCTGGTCCCAGGGCAGTTTGGCAACAGCTGTCAAGTTTTCAAAATGACTTTTGTGTTGTGTCCAGGGAGCCTGCTCTTAACATTTTTCTCTAGTGACATATTCCCCTCAAATACATGCCATGCTGATGTTCCAGAGAGATTATAGGTGAGTGCTTGTAACAGTGAAAAATTAAGTAATCCAAGGTTCGTCCATATGGAACTGGTTTCAGTGGTTCTCAACCTTCTGGCCCTTTAAATACAGTTCCTCATGTTGTGACCCAACCATCAAATTATTTCCGTTGCTACTTCATCACTGTAATGTTGCTGCTGTGATGAATCGTAATGTAAATATCTGATATGCAGGATGGTCTTAGGCGACCCCTGTGAAAGGGTCGTTCGACCGCCAAAGGGGTCGCGACCCACAGGTTGAGAGCCGCTGGGTTAGATGAACTGTGGTGCCCACTGTGAACACACTGCAGACATTAAAAAGGAAGGTGCAACCCCGGCTGGTGTGGCTCAGTGGTTGAGTGTCATCCCATGCACCAAGAGTTCGCTGGTTCGATTCCCCATCAGGGCACATGCCCGGGTTTGGGGCTCAATCCCTGGATGGTGGTCACAGGAGGCACCAATGGATGTTTCTCTCGTCAGTAAAAAAATATTTAAAAAAAGAAAGGTTCAGCCCCAGCCGGTTTGGCTCAGTGGATAAAGCGTCGGCCTGCAGACTGAAGGGTTCCAGGTTCAATTCCAGCCAAGGGCACACGCCCAGGTTGTGGGCTCGATCCCCAGTAGGGGGCGTGCAGGAGGCAGCCGATCAATGATTCTCTCTCATCACTGATGTTTCTATTTCTCTCTCCCTCCCTCTCTAGAATCAATAAAGAAATATGTTTTTTTTAAAAAAGAAAGGTTCAAATGTCTATCACTGATGTGGAACAACTTGGAAAAAAATTTTAAAAATATATTTTTATTGATTTCAGAGAGGAAGGGAAAGGAAGAGAAAGATAGAAACATCAATGATGAGAGAGAATCATTGATGGGCTGTCTCCTGCACACCTCCTACTGGGGATCGAGCTGCAACCCAGGCATGTGCCCTTGACTGGACTCGAACCCGGGACCCTTCAGTCTGCAGGCCAACGCTCTATCCACTGAGCTAAACCGGCCAGGGCTTGGCAAATACTTTAAGTGAAAAGCACCATCGTGCAGCAGGACACATGGGGTCAGCTTGGAAAGGAGGAACAGCAAGTCTGGTTACAAACGGTAGGATAAATTGCAGTTCTTTTTTCCTGGAAGCAAAAGCAATAAACTGTGGAAACGAATCGCTCCTGAGCTGGAGAGGGGCGTGTGGGGATGGGGAGGGGCTTTACCACGCCCCCCTGCAGTTCTCACAGCCGATGACACATTAGTTTTTAGAAAGCCGGCATGAGGAGACAGCAGGGCACTGTTCATTTTCTCTCGACTTCTTTGCATTACAGAACAGCGCTGTACTTTCAAAGAAACTCACATTACCCCCAACGCATCCACGTGTCCTGCTCAGTTAACCAGGGTGGTGGTTTTTCTTGCAGTCCTCGAAAGTATTTCTTGCCATTTCTGAATAAATATTTGCCCTTTTTTATAAAGCATCTTTGTTTTGGAAGGTGTATCCCCGTGGAGGCTGGTTAAAGGTTTTGGTACGGGCCTGTCCGCGCTTGAAAAGCTCTACCAGCTATTTCTGCAAAGCTCATGCCTTGTCACGCTCAGCTCAAGTGATGCTCGGGCGGCCGCCTGGAGAAGCTCCAGCCCTGCCTGACCCTGCGCTGCGTAAAAGCAGTGAAACGCCAACCCCGGGCGCGACCCTGTGCCGTGGGGCACGGGCTGGGCCTCCCTGCCTTTGATATTCAGGCTAAGCAAGGTGAACAGTGTCCATAATCTCAGTAACCCTCTGTGGTTTCCCTCAGTGGATAGATTGGGCCCAAACTGGCAGTCGGACATCCCCTGAGGGGTCCCAGATTGGAGAGGGTGCAGGCTGGGCTGAGAGGACCACCCCCCCCCCGTGCACGAATTTTGTGCACCGGGCCTCTAGCGCATTGTAAATGTATACAGGGTGGGGTAGAAGTAGGTTTACAGTACCAAACAGTTTATTGTATTATTATTTATTAATTATTGTATTATTTTCCATATGAACAACTATAAACCTACTTTTGCCCCACCCTGTATATGCCTAACAATTTGGTCTCCCTGACTACCCCAAGATTTTCGGTTTCCATGAAGGCAGGGTTGTGAGTCAGCGGACCAAGTGGTCAAGCCTTTCCCTGGACAGCGAGGGGGCTAAAAGCTGGACGCCTCTGCTCCTTCCACTGAAATAAATTCCAGATGGGTCAACAATTTAAATGCACACCATGCAGCCATCAAGTGCAACACATCCTGGGTGAGTTAATATCCACTCTTGGACGGGGAGGAAATGTTCTTCTAAGCAGAAAAAACTCAGAAGCTATGAGGGGCAGTTAGAGTCATTTGAATTTTAAAGCCTGTATGTGATCAAAGAAACATGTAAAAAGTTTAAAAACTGCCAAACTGTGAATGCATATATTTGAAATCATTCCACTGATATATTCCCATTTTTTCTCTATTCCCAAAACCTTTTACTTACTGTATTTTTCTTATTTTAAGGTTTCTTAAATGTGTTGGTCTCTTTTTTGTTGTTGTTAACCCATTGATTTTTAGAGAGAGTGGAAGGGGGGGAGGAAAAGAGAGAAAGAGAGAGAGAGAGAGAGAGAGAGAGAGAGAGAGAGAGAGAGAGAGAATGTAAAAAGCCACATTTCCTCCTGCATGTGCCCCAACCAGGGACGGGATCGAACCTGCAACCTAGGTATGTGCCTTTGACCAGGAATTGAACCCAAGACCCTTCAGTGCTCAGGCCAACATTCTAACCACTGAGCTTACCGGCCAGGGCTCACTTTATTTTCAACAATGCCCTGGTGTGTGTGACTTGGGTCTAGTTTTTAAACAGCTGCCGGTTCTAATTTGGTTTTACAGGCCCAGAATAATTCAGAGTGGGGCAGCGGGGGATGTGAAAAAATATCTGAATGGAAATGAGACGCTCTCCTCATGTCTCACCGCATGAGAAAGCACAAGGGGAATACCCAGAATCCGGCAGCACGGAACCATCTAGACCAGCAAAGCCTGGTGTTCAAGGCCGATACACAGCCGTTTGTTGTTACACAGCTCCGGTCACCAAGGCCGAGTTAAGCCTTGACAGGTGCTCTGTCATTTCTCGGGGCCGGGGAATGCGAGCAGTGGCAGCTGCGGGGTTGGCCGGTCTCGCACGCAAGGACGCGCTGGGCTGGCTATTCAGACGGGGCCGTAAGTGTCGCCTTAGGCAGTGACAGATGACAAGAGCCATCAGACCTGCGGGGAAAGGGGCGAGGAAAGAGGGGTCATTGTGGCTGCGCCCAGCGCTGTGGTCTTGGCTTCTAACACGTTTTATTTTTAGGTGGCGGCGGTTGGTTTTATTTAATCAGGCTCCGTATAAAAACGAGAAATGACCCGTAATCCCATGGCCAAAATAGCCCCTGCGGACATTTTCAAAGACGGTCCGCACAGTGTTAGACATTCAAACAGGGCAGAACTGAAAATAGCAAATGCCACCCACTCCCTTCTCCTCTACCTGCCTCCGCGGCCAGCGACCAGGATAGCTTCTCGTTTTTGCTTCCAAAAGAGAAAAAACGCTGCTGTAGCCCTAACCGGTTTGGCTCGGTGGATAGAGCGTCGGCCTGCAGACTGAAAGGTCCCAGGTTCGATTCCGGTCAAGGGCATGTACCTGGGTTGCGGGCACATCCCCAGTAGGAGATGTGCAGGAGGCAGCTGATCGATGTTTCTCTCTCATCGATGTTTCTAACTCTCTATCTCTCTCCCTTCTTCTCTGTAAAAAAAATCAATAAAATTTATTAAAAAAAACCCAAAAAACCCCCACAAAAAAACGCTGCTGTATACATCAGCACATAGCTCTCTACATGTACGCATGTGCATGTCTATGTGTGCATTTATGCGTATATATGCATATATGTTCACTTATGTATATATGCGGGCAGTCATGTACAAATATATATGTGCATGCATGTACATGTGTTTATGTAAGTATGTGTGTGCTTTGCACATGATTGTGTATATATGTGTGTGTAAGGATAGATGTGTGACAGGAGCAGAAGCAGCAGGTCCCTTAAGACCTAACCTCGGAAGTTATACGACGGCGCCGTCAGTGCCTTACAAGTTGTAACAGAGGGAGTGTTGGCTGTAAACGAGACACATAGATCAAGTGCCCACAAAAAATAGAAGCAAAAGGGAGGGAGACACACCGAGAGAAGCATCAATGTGAGAGATAAACATCGATTGGTTGCCTCCCGCACCTGCCAGGACCCAGGCCAGGAACTGAGTCTGCAACTGAGGTACGTGCCCTTGACCGGAACCGAACCTGAGACCCTTCAGTCCGAGGTCCGATGCTCTATCCACTGAGCCAAACCAGCCAGGGCTCTAATTATTTGTCTTGAATAGCTCGTGGTGTAAATGCAGTGAAATGACTAAATAGTAAATACAGTTCTTTCTTTTAAATACAGTTCTTAATGGTTATTCTATGTGATGTTATAAATGTCAGCACACACTCAATTCTAAGAGATTAGAATCATAATAAATCACAATAAAATCTAATCTCTATTATTTGTTCTTTTATTATTTAAAAAAACTAATTTCAAAGGCTCAAAAGTGTATAATGTCCTTCTTAATATCAATATTAATTATCTAATATTTGCATCTACATCAATCAGCCATTCTGACAATAATCTTTTATTATTTCAGCATTTTACTCTTGAAATATAAATTCTTCTCTATGTCAATTGAAAAACATTTCAACATATAAAGAACTAAGGAGATTTTTGCTCCTAGGTACAGCAAGAATACAATTATAAATGGACATGTGCATGGGAGATGGAAATGACCTGCCTGGTCCCCACCACTGAGGGATTAGGCAGATGGTTACCTAGGCAACCACAGCATCTCTAATGCCACTGGTTCAGGGAGGCAGAGATGGCTGCCTGGCTCTCTAATCACTGAACCCAAAAGCTGAGGCCAAACTTTTGCATATTTCTGAAATAGACCTTCCTTTCTGCCGCAAATCTCCTTGTTTCCTACCCCTTTCCCTTCGTGTCTTGTCTCTGAGCTCTGTCCCGGTTGCTGTGCGGAAATCTCACTTAGTAATTTCCAATTCTGGAAAGTATTGTGAAAGGGAAGGAAGTGACTTTCGTTGTCGCTTCCTCTTTCGTCGTGATTGGAATTCAGACGCGATGGCTGGAGCTCCCGCAGCCATCTTGGGCCATGAGGTGGAAGGCGCCGACAGAAAACAGCAGAGCCCGAGTCCCTCAGGACTGTGCGGCCACCAGCAGCCCTGAGCTGCCGGCCTTGAGAGCTTCTCTCTCTCTCTCTCTCTCTCTCTCTCTCTCTCTCTCTCTCTCTCTCTCTCTCTCTCTTTCTCTCTCCTATTATATATTAAGCATTCATATTTTTCACGTGAGCAGTGTTCTACATGCTCTTTCTCAGCATGTTCAAGGACTATTATAATTTCCAAAAGAAACACCAAAAGGCATGATTGGGCTGTGGGAGAATTTACCAAATATTTCCCCTCTGTATCCTTTTTTTCTATATTGAACTGAAACTAGTTTTTAAAAAACCTTTTGCTTATGTATCTTGGAAGCCAGTTTCCCTTCAGCTCAGACACATGACATAAGACCCTGAAATTAATTGAATGCTGAGGATACAACTGTCACCCGCACCCCTGGCCTCCTTCCACCTGATACTCGTCAGAGCCCTGACTGTGTCCCTCGACTGTTATGACTGTTGACTCAAAATTGTGAGTGTCCAGTACCTCAGGAAACCGGTTGTCAGGGGCCGAGGCCGCCTGCGGTCCTTAGCCCGCGGCCCGCTCTTGCACCGGACCAACCTCTGCTGCTACAGTCACATCCCCCGCGCTCGGGCCCCCCGCCTTCCTCGTTTCTTCATGAGGACCCTGGTGAGGGCATCGGGCGCACCTGGATCATCTATTCTAGGCCCCCCCCCCCCCCAGCTCAAGGTCCTGAACTTGAGCCCATCGTTGAAGTCCCCTTTGCCACGCGAGGCCGCGCTCCCAGGGATCACAGGTTCGGAGGATTAGTACCTGCGGGTCTTCCGGATCATTACTCAGCCTTTCCCCGTTGCTAAGGTCACATCAGCAAATAACCCACAGCGCTGAGATTCAAACCCAGACCCAGCCTCGGGAGCCTCCAGCCTATCCCTCACCTCCCCACGCGGGGAGGGGCCGCCACGGGCCTTGCTTTCCGTGTTGTTCACAGGAATTCCCTGCGCTGCCTCCCAGGCCATCCAGTTCCTGGGCGCTGCTTCCCTCCAGCCCCAGGGCGCGCACGGTCCCCACGCCCCCTCCCCGCACCCCATTCCCCACCCCCGCCCCTGGGCTCCCATTCCTGGGACGGAACTCGGATCTGGGCCAGCGAACACCCCTCCTTTCAGGCCCTTCCCTCTCCCTCGGCCTGGGACCGTCTGGGTTCCCAGAGCCTGGCCGCCAGGGCTCCAGGTGGGGTGGGAGGCCAGCCCGCGCCAGGTGCGCCAGGTGCGCCAGGTGCGGGCTCCGCGCGCAGGATTGCAGATGCGCTGCGGTCTCCCTCCTCCTCCTCCTGGAAACGCCATTCCCGCCGCAATGCAGGGACGAACTCTGCCTCCTGGAGTTCACGGAAACCCAGTACCGCGAGCCGAGCCGCAGGTGCACAACCCCCGTTTTTCCAGTAAGTTCTCCTCTCCCAGGCGGCGGCTCTGACTGCTCTCCTCAAACCGCGAGCGCCCGCGCCCAGCCCCAGTCCCTCCCCGCTGGGCTGGAACCGTCTCTCCGTATTAAGAACAGAGGACGGTGAGCACAGGCGAGTACCGAGGGGAGAGTTCAGAGTGTGGGTTCTGCAGCCGCTGCCCAGTTTAAGATGCCTTGCTCTTTTTTTTTTTTTTTTTAAAGATTTTAAAATTGATTTTTAGACAGATAGAAAGGGAGAGGGAGAGGGAGATAGAAACATGGATGAGAGAGGAACACGAACCAGCTGCCTCCTGCACGCTCCCCACCCGGATTGAGCCGGAAACCCTGACATGTGCCCTGACTGGGAATACAACCCGCAGCCTTTGGGTGCAAGGAGGATGCTCAACCCACTGAGCCACACTGGCCAGGGCAGGAGTCCTTGCTCTTACCAGCTGTGTGACCCCGAGGAAGGCGCTTCCCTCTCTGTGCCTCAGTTTCCAAATCTGTCGGGTGGAGATGATAACAACAATGGTGCCTGTTAGACGTGAGCAGAGGCAGGACGAAGGGCCGGGTACAGAGACTCCCCAGGGCAGAACCTCGCCCCCAGGGTAACCGGTCCTCCCCCAGCACATCCAGCGATTGGGCCCCTGGCCTTTCCTCCCTAGAGATCACATCTGGGCCTCAGTTGTATCTCAGCTCCGGGCCCAGAAAAGAAGCCACACCCGGCAAGTGACATGGGACTGCCTCCGGGCCAGCTGCGTTCACTGATGACCCCCCCCGCCCCCCCCCCCCCCTGGCGCTGACCAATCAGCAGAGACCGTGACCCGGGAAGAGCTCACCTGGGAAGCGGATGAAGGCTCTAGTCCAGTGGTTCTCAGCCTTGGCTGCACGTTAGAATCACCTGGGAATCTTCTTAAAATCCTGATTTCTGGGCCTCATTCTCCGGAAATTCTGTTTCTTTGTTACTAATGTTGTGGCCCCACCCTGTAACAAAGAAACAGAATTTCCGGAGGACGAGGCCCAGAAGTCAGGATTTAAAAAAGATTCCCAGGTGATTCTAACGTGCAGCCAAGGCTGAGAACCACTGCCCTAAAAGATCTATGGATGCTCTAACCCTCAACATGTGACATTCTTTGGAAATGGGGTCATTGCAGATGTAACTAGTTGTGATGAGGTCATACCGGAGTAGGGTGGGCCCTAAATCCGTGACTGGTGACCTTAGAAGAGGACCTTGTGGTGAGAGAGCAGGGGAAAGCCACGTGAAGACAGAGGCAGGGATTGGACTGATGCGGCCACAGGCCCAGGAGCACCAGGGAAGTACCAGAAGCTGGAAGAGGCAAGGGAGGACCCCCCTGCAGGTCTCCGGGGCCAATGGCCCATTGATGCTTTGAGAGCTTGTTTGGAGGTTCTAGCAGGGGAGCGCAGCTACTCATATACCCTTGACCGAAGACCGGTCCTCTCCTGGGGGGGGGGGGGGGGGGAAGGTCGTCCTCTTCGACCGAGCACGCAGCTTTGGGAGGGACGCACATGGATCAGTGAGGGAGGAGGGGGACACCTGCCTAGCCAGCCAGATCAGCCGAATCAACTCTGGCGATCAATGGGGTGACAGATGTTGCAGCCAGATCGCCCTCACATCCGATGCTTTGATTTCAGACTTCTGGCCTCTAGATCGGTGGGAGAAGAAATGTATGGTTTTTATAAAAACATTTTTAGTTATTTACTTTTAGAGAGGAAGGGGGAGAGAGAGAGAGAGAGAGAGAGAGAGAGAGAGAGAGAGAGAGAGAGAGATACATCGATCTGTTGCCTCCCAAACATGCCCCAACTGTGGATCAAACCCACAACGTAGGTATGTGCCCTGACTGGGAATCGAACCTGCAACCCTCTGGTGCACCAGATGATGCTCCAACCAACTAAGCCACCCTGTGCCAGGGCATGCATTTCTGTTGGTTTAAACCACCCAGTTATGGCCCTTTGATATGGGAGCCCCAGGAGACCAATACACCCTCCCCCATCTCCTCTCTCTCTCTCTCTCTCTCTCTCTCTCTCTCTCTCTCTCTCTCTATATATATATATATATATATATATATCCTATATAATAAGAGAGGAATATGCTAATTATCTGTGATGCTGTGATGTCACGACCAATCTACAAGTGGTGGAGAGCTACAGGAAGGCGGGGCATCGAGCTACGAGCAGCAGAGAGCGACCAGCGGTGGTGGGTGGGTGGCCAGCTGAGGCAAGCAGCAGCAAGCTACTACGGATTCGTGTGTGGTGCTACTAGTCTATACTAATAAAAGGGTAATATGCTAATTAGATTGGACACCCTTCCAGACAAAGCCATGGTGGCAGGGGTTCAATGCAGAATCCTGAGCGTCACTCAGTCGGCACAACTTGCTCCCTCCTTCACTCTGCAGCTCTCCCCGTCTGTCCTTGGTACCATATGATACAATCTTTCGGGAGGACCATTAGCCAGAGCGGTTCTGTGTGGAGGCTCTGGACCTGGCTGCCTGGGTTTGAGTTTTGGGTTGGCTCTTATTAGCGATGGGCCTTGAGTAAGTTAACTGTTCCTATGTGCCTCAGTTTCCTCATCTGAAAAATGGGCATAATACTAGAACCTTCCTGAAGGCTTATTGTGAGGATTAAATGAGATAATAGTTAAAGGGCCTGAGACCCTGAATGAAGTAGGGGCTGTGAAAATGGGGGGATGGGGGTAGTGAATTCAGTTGCATATTCAGCCAAATGGTGTTTCTGGGCATGCGCTATGAGCAGGATCTTGTTCTAGATCTCTGAGACACAGCCTCCAACAGGACAGACTGCCCAGCGTGGTCTCGGCCCCCCTTACCCACTCTCAGAGCCCCTGGCACTGCTTTCTTTTGCATTGCTGTCTGCTGGACTCTTGGATGTGCTCCCAGTGTTAGCATAGGACTTGGAGCAGAGCTTGGAACATAAATATAAACATACTAGAGGCCCAGTGCACAAAATTCGTGCACTGGGGGTGGGGGGGTGTCCCTCAGCCTGGCATGCACCCTCTTGCAGTCCGGGACCACTCAGGGGATGTCCACCTGCCAGCGGGCGGACATCCCTCTCACAATCCAGGATCCCTCGCTCCTTACTGCTCGGCTCACTGCTCCTTAGCGCTGCCACGAAGGTAGGAGAGGCTCCTGCCACAGCTGCTTCACTCGCCAACCATGAGCCCAGCTTCTGGCTGAGCAGCGCTCCCCCTGTGGGAGCGCACTGACCACCAGGGGGCAGCTCCTGCATTGAGCGTCTGCCCCCTGGTAGTCAGTGCATATCATAGTGACCAATCGTTCTGGTCGTTCCTCTGTAACGGTCGCTTAGGCTTTTATTATATAGATATTAAGACAGGTTTAGTTGCTCAGGGTCCACAAATAGATATACTCAGAAATCCCTGTTCTCCGTCTCCAGCACTGCTATCTGACGGGCAAACTCCTATAAAGGCTGGCCTTCAGTTACCTCATTAAACCTCCCCACCCTGCGGCCCCGGCTCACCCAAAGAAGTCCCACGTCCCCACCAGGGGCTACAAGGTGCTTCAAGACCTGGCAATAGCCTCCCCTGCCCCACCCCCTCTTTCTCCAACTTTCTCCTTAACTCTCCCTTGTCCCCTCTGCCCAGTCACACCAGCGCCTTTGCGGTTCCTCAAACGCACCAGGCGGGCTGCAGCCTCAGGGCCTTTGCACTGGCTGTCCTTTCTTCCTGGGAAGCTGTTTTGAATATTCACGTGGTCGCTCCCTCCTCTCCTTCAAGTCTTTACTCAAATGTCACCTCCGTAGGGTTCTTTCTCCGCAGGCTCCAAAAAATTAGCACACGCTCTACCTCCAGGCACACTTCTTCTCTTTATCCTCCTTCCCTGCTTTATTATCCCTATAACCACTTACTATCACCATGTAATATATAGCTTTCTTTTAAAAAAATATATTTTTATTGATTTCAGAGAGGAAGGGAGAGGGGGAGAGAGAGAGAAACATCAATGATGAGTGAGAATCATCGATGGGCTGCCTCCTGCATGCCCCCCACTGGGGATCTAGCCTGCAACCTAGGTATGCTCCCTGACCTGGCATCAAACCGTGACCTCCTGGTTCATAGGTCAATGTTCAACCGCTGAGCGACCTGGGACGGACTATATATCTTTCTTATTCATTTGTATCTTCTCAGTCCACCCAATGGAGTGTCAGCTCCCAGAGAGGTGGCAAGTTCTGTCTGTCATGTTCATTATGTAGCTCCCGTACTTAGAATCCAACTAATAAGCAATGTATTCACGGCACCTGATGCAGGTATTATGTTAATTTATTTCCATTGTAAAGCTTTCTTCTCAGCAAAAAAGAAACAAACAATACCCCAAATTTTAAAAAATCCTCACTTGAGGATATGTTTTTATTATTATTATTATTATTATTAAAATATATTTTTATTGATTTCGGAGAGGAAGGGAGAGGGAGAGAGAGAGAGAAACATCAACGATGAGAGAGAATCACTGATCGGCTGCCTCCTCACGCTCCCTACTGGGGATCGAGCCCACAACCCAGGCATGTGCCCTTGACCAGAATCGAACCTGGGACCCTTCAGTCTGCAGGCTGACGCTCTATCCACTGAGCCAAACCCGCTAGGGTTTATTATTTTATAAAATATTTTTAATTGATTTTTAGAGAGAGAGGAAGGAAGAGGGAGAAAGGACAGAAACATTGATGAGAGACAAGCATCAACATGGATCCCCTGCCTCCTGCACACCCCCTGTTGAGGATCAAGCCTGAAACCCGGGCCTGTGCCTTGATCTGTAATCAAACCTGAGATCTTTCAGTGGATGGGACGCTGCTCCAATCAACTGAGCCAGACCGGCCAGGACCAATACTCCCAATTAAAAAAATGGGTGAAAGATATGAACAGAAAATCACAGAAAAAATGAAATAAAAAATTAAAAATCTCACTAGCTGTGTGGCCCTAGGTAAGTGATTTAACCTCTCTGCCCCTCAGCTTTCCAGACTGTAAAACCCAAGAGATGCTCAATAAATGTTTGTTGAATGAAGGAGCAATGGAATCACTAAATAATATCTAACTCATGGACTGTGGATAAGAATTAAATGACAGTGCAGAGATAGGGCTTAAAAATATTGTCTGGCATATAGCACGTCCTATGTAAGTGATAGCAACGCCTGCTTTAAAAAATAATACTGCCTGGCAAGTGTTGCTCAGTGTTTAGAGAGTCGGCCTGCTCGTGGAAGGCTTTCAGGTCTGATTCCCCATAAAGGGCAGGTACCTGGGTTGCAGTTCGCTCTCTGCCCCCAGTCAGGCCACATGCCGGAGGCAACCAGTCGGTTTGTCTCTCACATCACTGTCTCTCTCTCTCTCCCCACTCCCTCCCTTCCACTCTCTGAAAAGCAATGGAAAAAATATCCTCAGGTGAGGATTAACAACAACAACAAATGTTACTAACGTGGTTCCTAGAGGCAGCCTTCAAGATCCCTTCCAGTGTTGCCTCCTGCAGGGAGCCTTCCCTGGTGAGGCTGAGAGGGAAAATGAGACATGTCTTGGGGCTAGCAATCTGAATCTGTGCCAGTGACCTAATGCACATTCTTGTTAGCCTATAGTTCAGTCACTGCTCCTTCTTTAATTATCTGGTCCTGCAAGACCTGTTTACCTAAGTACTAGAGGCCAGAAACCATGAGCAACACACAACCCCAGACGGAGTTATCAGTGCTGGCGCCAGGCCAGGCCTTGAGATGTGGTCTCACTGCCCCCATCCCAGCACATGGGGCTTTTTGCAAAGCCCGTGAAAGGCCCGGAAGTAGGACCCATATTTGGGGGACAAAGAAACCAAAGGGGTTTAAAGGGAAAGCTTCCTCCATATTGGTTTGCTCAGGATTTGGAGAGAAACAAACTCCCCTGAGTCCTTGTACCGGTACCTGTGAAATGTCTGGAAATAAGTGGGGTTTCCCTGTGCCTCCAGTACTCCTGTGTATTTTTTAGTCGCCTGGTAAATTCTGAAACAAGGCCAGGTGGGATCAGTCGCTCAGGGCCCCCAAAGCCCCTTTTGCAGTCCTCTCTTTAAACCAGTGGTTCTCAACCTTCCTGATGCCGCGACCCTTTCATACAGTTCCTCATGTTGTGGTGACCCCCAACCACAACATTGTTTTCGTTGCTACTTCATCACTGTCATTTTGCTGCTGTTATGAATCGTCATGTAAATATCTCATATGCAGGATGTATTTTTATTGTTACAAATGGAACATAATTGAAGCATAGTGATTCATCACAAAAACAGTATGTAATTATCTATGTGTTTTCCGATGGTCTTAGGCGACCCCTGTGAAAGGGTCGTTCGACCCCCTAAGGGGTCGCGACCCACAGGTTGAGAACCGCTGCAACCGTTAGCAAAACCTGTCCCAATTAGCATATTCTACAGTCTACACCCCGCACCGAGGATCAGAACACATCTTCGTGAGAACCACGGGGCTTCCCTCCCGGACTGTAAGGAGGCCGGCCGAGCCTGTCACAGCCCCCAGAGCCTGCTTCGCTCACTCAGGTACGCCCAGCACCTCCCACCCCCGGGCCTGGAACAAGGCGCGTCTCAGTCCACCCTGGAGGGTCACACAAAGGACCCGTCTGTCCCCTGCTTCTCAGTTCGGAATGCGCACACGCCCAGGGGTGTGCCACGGAGCCCCGGGGACTCATAAACCCACGGCAACTGTTTAAAACATCCATCACCACGCTGAGCCACGGAATTTTTTCCTTGTGATGAAAACGTTTTGAGATTTACTCTCTTCGCAGCCTTCAAGCACGCAGTGCCGCAGTGGTAACTACGATCGCTGTGCTGTGCACCCCCAGGGCTCATACCTGCAAGTTTGTACCTTTAACCACCTTCCCCCATTTTGCGCCCCCCCACCCCCCAACTCCTCCTGCCCCTGGCAACCACCACTCTGTACTCGGTAACTATGAGGTTTTTTAAAAAATATATTTTATTGATTTTTTTACAGAGGAAGGGAGAGGGATAGAGAGTTAGAAACATCGATGAGAGAGAAACATCGATCAGCTGCCTCCTGCACGCCCCCCACTGGGGATGTGCCTGCAACCAGGGTAAGTGCCCTTGACCAGGATCGAACCTGGGACCCTTCAGTCCGCAGGCCGGCGCTCTAATCCACTGAGCCAAACTGGTCAGGGTGAGGGTGTTTTGTTGTTGTTGTTGTTGTTTTAAGATTACAGATAGAAGTGAGATCATGTGGTATTTGTCTTCCTCTGTCTATCTTATTTCACTTAGTATAAAGCCCTCAAGATCCCTTCATGTTGTTTCAAATGGCAGGGTCTCCTTTTTTTTCCCCCAAATATATTTTATTGATTTTTTACAGAGAGGAAGGGAGAGGGATAGAGAGCCAGAAACATCGATGAGAGAGAAACATCGATCAGCTGCCTTCTGCACGCCCCCCACTGGGGATGTGCCTGCAACCAACGTACATGGCCTTGACCGGAATCGAACCCGGGACCCTTGAGTCCACAGGCCAATGCTCTATCCACTGAGCCAAACCGGTTCTGGCCAGGGTCTCCTTTTTATGGCTGAATAATATTCCATTGTATACACACACCACAGCTTCTTTATCCATTCATCCATGTCTTGGCTGTTGTAAATAATGCTGCAATGAACACTGGGGTACATATATCTTTTCGAATTAAGTGTTTTATTTCCTTCAGAGAAATACCCCAAAGTGGAATTGTTGAATCATATGGGAGTTCGATTTTTAACTTTTTGGGGAACCTCCATACTGCTTTCCACAGTGGCTGCACCAGTCTGCATTCCCACCAGCTGTGCACGAGGGTTCTCTTTTCTTCATATTTTCACCAGCACTTGTTTGTTGATTTATTGATGGTAGTCATTCCGACACCTGTGATGTGGCACCTCATTGTGGTTTTCATTTGCATCTCTCTGATGATTAGTAACGTTGAGTATCTTTTCATATGTCTATTGGCCACCTGTATGTCCCCTGTGGAGAAGTCTCTATTCAGGTCCTCTGCCCATTTTTTTTAATTGGATTGTTTTTCTTGATGTTGTATTGTAAGTTCTTTTTTTAAAAAAAAGTTATATTTTATTGATTTTTTTACAGAGAGGAAGGGAGAGGGGTAGAGAGCTAGAAACATTGATGAGAGAGAAACATCGATCAGCTGCCTCCTGCACACTCCCCACTGGGGATGTGCCCACAACCAAGGACATGCCCTTGATGGGAATCGAACCCAGGACCCTTGAGTCCACAGGTCGACGCTCTATCCACTGAGCCAAACCGGTCAGGGCTTGTAAGTTCTTTATATATTTTGGATATTAAGCCCTTATCAGATGTATCATTGGTGAATATGTTCTTCCATTCAGTGGGTCGCCTTTTCATTTTGTTGATGGTTTCCTTTGCTGTGCAAAAACTTTTTAGTTTGATGTAGTCACATTTGTTTATTTTTTTCATTGTTTCCCTTGCCCAAGGCGTTATATATATATAAAAAATATTGCTACTAAAATGTCCGAGATTTTACTGCCTATGTGTGTGTGTTTTTCTAGGATTTTTATGTTAACCACTTTCTTGACTAGGGAGATAGAAGGCACTGATTGGCTTAGGCCGGGTTACCTGGGTGACCATTCTGAGCCAATCACTGTGGCAAAGGGGCGGGTTAATTAATTTAAACCATTCACCCCTGGAGCTAGGAGTTTGGAATCTGTCAGTCAACCACAATTTACGGCTTTGATTACTGGGGTAGAGGGCGGAGGAGAGAACGTTGTGAAGGTGATCACATATGCAGGACGTTTCTTTTTTATTTAAAAAAAAAATTTTTTGAAACAAGAGAGTTGCAAGTACGGTGCCAAGAACTTTTCCTTTGAATCCATTTTGAGGGAAAATTGCGAATCTGGTGCGTCCCCCTGAATACTGTCCCTGGCTGTCATCCTAGTGGGCGTGTCCCACAGAAAGGGGCATTCCAAGGCAAAGATCCCTTTTGTTCCTTTGGAGTCATAAATTTTTATACTAGACAATGTAAAAACACACATTCCTCCACCAAACTTTCCGTCGGTCCACTTACTTACATCTACATGGACACATGGATGCAAATTTTATTGGAAGCGTTATGATCTGTTACCCCCAATGGGAAAAAAAACAAAACAGTTTATTGATTTTTAGGGAGAGAGGAAGGGAGAGAAACATCCACCTGAGAATGAAACATCCATCAGTTGCCTCCTGCAGGACCCCAGGCCCTCAGTCCAGGCATCTGCCCTGACTGGGAATCCAGCAGGCAACCCTTTGGTGCAAGGGAGGATGCCCAACCCACTGGGCCACACCGGCCAGGGCTGTAAACAACCCCCAGTGTTAACGTTGATGCCCAGAGTGTCCCAGATTGTTCAGCAGGAGCCCATCAAGCCAACCCTGTGTGTTTCCATCTGTTCTCACCATCCTTTGAGCATTTCCTGACTTTCTGACCCAAGATGATGTTCCGGGTCATTTGTATCTCCCCTCCCCCTTCTCCCCCCTGGAACCAGCCATTTCCCCAAAGGGTCAAGGGGGAGGGGACTTCCGAAAGCTGGTGGCTGACCCCTCACCTCTGAATGACCCCCTCAGACTGATTTCAATGCGGCTGGGCCTGGCCAATGGCAGAGGCGATGCTCTAGTGGTCGCCATGGAGACCGCTGGGCCGCGGAGAGGAAGGAGGCGGTGACGTCATTGCGGGAGCAAGTGCAGCGGCCTCAGCCTCGTCTTAGCCCGGCCACGGGGCACCCAGGGCAGCCTCTGGGCCAGCGGCACCGAACCACCGAACCGGCCGCGCTGCCTGCCAGGCCTCCACCCCCAGCGAGATCCGCAGCCCCAAGTCTGCGGAGACCTTCGGAGGCACCGCCAAGCAAGGGGAAGCGGCATCTTCCATCTTCAGAGCCTCCCCGGTGCGGCCTCGCCCGGGAGCCACGAGCCGGCTGGCAGGCACCCTCCTGGCTTCACTCTGCGCGAGTCCCTGGGATCCCCAAGGGCAGGACCCCGGGCAGCCTCGGCCGGTGGACAGATCAGGCCGCGCGCCTCTCCCTCTCGCAGAGCCTCGGGGAAGGAAGGGACTGTGGCATCCTGGCTCGCCCCGCGGAGTCCCGAGGCAGCGCGGGGGCGCGCCAGCGGGCTTACTGCTGCCTCCGGGAGCTGGGCAAGATGCTGTTCGGGGTGACGGACATCGCGCTGCTGGAGCACGGCTGCCAGGCCCTGGAGGTGGACAGCGCCCGGTCCCTGATGATCCTGGGCATCCCCGAGGACTGCGGCCACGAGGAATTCGAGGAGATCATCCGGGCCCCGCTGAAACCGCTGGGCGAGTTCGAGGTGGCGGGGAAGGCCTTCGTGGAGGAGGAGCGCTCCAAGGCGGCCATCATCAGGCTGCTGGGGGACGTCACCCCCGCCGCCATCCCCCGGGAGATCCAGGGCAAGGGCGGCGCCTGGAGGGTGGTCTACATGCCCCGCCAGGAGGATATCGAGTTCCTGACCAAGCTGAACCTCTTCCTGCACAGCGAGGGCCGGACGGTGGAGGACGTGGCCCGGGTCCTGAGGCAGGAGCTGTGCCCGACGCCGACGCCGACGCGCCCCAGGGAGCCGCCGGCCAGGAAGCTCTGTGCGCCCGGGTCCCCGGAGAAGCCGAAACCGGGGCCGGGGGCCTCCGCGGCGCTGGCCCGGGCTCCGCCTCTGGACTCCGCCGAGGACAGCAAGGCTGCAGAAGGCAAGAAGGGCAAGCGGAAGCCGAAGAAAAACCGCCGGCGGCGCCATGCCTCGGACAAGAAGCTGTGAGGTGGGGTGGGGTGGGCGAGGGGCAGCGAGGGAGTGTGGGTGTCAGCTGAGTGGGTGTGGGTGGCCACTGAGGGAAGGTGGGTACCACCTGAGTGAGTTGGGGGATGCGAGTGAGTGTGGGTCCTGTGGGTGAGGTGGGTCACTCTGGCGAGGGGGTAACTGAGTAAGAATGGTATCATCCGAGTGGGCCTGGTTACATCTGACTGTGCCTGAGGGTGGGCGTTTGCATCTGAGTTAACGTGTGGGTTCCAGCTGCGGGAGGGTGGGGCATGCATTCATTCCATCATTCATTCATTCCATCATTCATTCATTCATTCCATCATTCATTCATTCATTCCATCATTCATTCATTCATTCCATCATTCATTCATTCATTCATTCATTCATTCATTCATTCATTCATTCATTCATTCATTCATAGTCAATGCAGACATTGACTATGCCCCAGGCACTGTCCTAGGAGCTGGGATTACGGAAGGAACAAATCCTGCCTTCACTGGTAACATTTGAGTTCCTTGGATACATCTGAACGGGGGAGGGTACCATCTGAGCAGACGCGGGTAATCTCCGGTTGCGTGTGGCTCATTCATTCAGCAAATATTCCCCGAGCATCCACTGTGTACCAGGCACTGTTCCAGGCACCGGGGGTACATCAGGGAACAAACAGCCCCCAGCCTTGCCCCCACGGCACTCGTGTTAAGTATTGCAGTGGGTGTGAGTAGCATCGAAGTTACCTGGCTGCGTGCGTGAGCGTGGGTACCACGTGAGTGTGGGCAGCATCCGCGCACGTGTAGCATATGAGTCCGGGTGGGTAATATTTGAGCGGTGGGGAGTAGCACCTCATGACGTGTGTGTGTGTGGGGGGGAGGCAACTTCTGAGTGAAGAAGCACCTCAAAATCCTGCAAACGCGGCTGACTCCCGGGAGACACCGCGGGACCAGCCGCGCAGTCGCAGTCGGCGGCGCTGAGCAGCGCGTCGGGCCGTTGCCACGGAGACCGCGTCCCTTCCCCCACCCACTCCGTGCCTGCAGGTGTTTGCGGGAACTGGAAGGAGAGAAACCCGGTGCGGGACTCCGAGGTTTTACAGGAGGAACATGGCAGGTGGTGGGGACTCCGGGCCGGGGAGGAAGTCCGCTGCTGTCCCCTCGCCACCCCCGCGGCCGGCTGCCGCCGCGAGGACAGCCCCTCTTGCTGCGTGTGTGTGTGTGTGTGTGTGTGTGTTGCGGGAAGGAAGCACGGACGCCCCTACCTCCGGGCCGCCTGGAAATCCTGCCACCGCGAAGTCTAGAGTCGTTTTTTGTCTCCTAGAAGGATGTGCTTTGGCTGGACCTCTGGCAGACTGTCCGGAGTGCGCGCCCTGTCTGCACACGACCAGCAGGGACCGAGCCTGACAAGTGAGCTGCCTGCTCGCCAGGCCTGAGGGGCTCGCTGCTCTGAAAAGCGGCCGCTGTTCCCTACACGCTGCGTGTCCCTGGCCGGGATGGTCAGCCAGGGACCCTTCTGCTCTGATTGGCGCCAGAGGTCAGGGTAGGGGTCTCCCCAAATTAAATCCTAGAGGCTCTGACCTGGGGGGAGGGGCACGTTCCACTCTCTAAAGAGCAAGAGGCAAGGCTTGTAGGGAATGGCCCAAAAGGCTGTAAATAATTAAGAGGTCACCTTCAAGAGTTACCCATTAACGACAGTCAGGTTGAGTTGCTAAGTCCCCTGTGATGATAAAGAACAGAAGAAGGAAGGAAGAAAGGAAGGAGGAAGGAAGGAAGGAAGGAAGAAGGAAGGCAGGCCATAGGTTATATCTAAATGTCTGTGGGTAGACAGGCTCTGGCTCAGGGGCGCCTGACTTGTGAATCTGCAGACTCATTAGTTCGGAGATCAGCAAAAGTCTGAATTGATTTTCTTTCCAAAAATGTAATTTCTGCGCGCATGCTCAGATTCTCACCCATCAAATTGCTCAACAATAAAGATTTTTAAAAATAAGTGAAATTAAATACACATTGTACATTGTGCCACTGGAGACCCCCAGTGCATTCCTGCGGTGGGCAATCAGCCTGTGGCTTCCAGCGTCCAACCCCTTTCTTATTTCCGAGGCTGCCCCACTTTGCCCCCCTAGCAGAGCCCATAGGTGGAGGTCCTGTTCTCCACCCCGCCCCCTCACCTTGGCAGCCGGGGTGCAGGTAAGGGACCCGCCTTCAGACGGTCAGAAACTCCTGGTAGGTCCTTGCATTCCCAGCAGGTGTCAGGACACCGAGGAATTTTCAGAGTTCACTTGCCTTGACAGAACCTAAAACCCAGAAGACGGATTCCGTCCACTCCCCAAACTGCCTCTCTACCGCAAGCCTCACTATCCCTCAATATCCTTTTCTTTGGCGCAGTGGCTGGGGTAGAGCTTTCCCTGCATCCCCTCACCGATATTTGAACTTCTTGCGAGTGCATCCCTGGTGTAGAGGACGATAGCTCCCTGTTCGTCCTGTTATTCTTCGTAAGTTTCCGGCCTGGTCACGCCCATTCACAGAATATTGTATTCCCTTTCTCCTCAGAATCTGAGCTTGAATAACATCCACACAAACCTCAGGCATATTTGCTCACTGCATGCTGTTCTCCCATCAAAGCACAGTCATTGTCCAGGAGCAAGGGACAGGGTGATGTTTCTTAGCGTCTATTGCAGCGCTAAGACTGCGTTTGTGCGTGTCGTGGATTTCACGGGCTTCCCATACACACAGTGAATGGGTTTCATGTTGCCTGCGACACCCAAGGCTCCTACCACTTCCCTTTGGAGCTTCTCTGGACTAGTTGAAGAGTTTCCTGAGGTTGCCAGGCAAGCTGTTGTGCAAAACTGGTGTGGACAGTTTACACCCTGCCTGTCTGTGTGAATGGAGACGACGGCCGGCATAGCGGATCCCAAACAAAAATTCCCACGCTGGCTGGCGGAGGGAGGCTGCGGCTGGCCTTCGCAAGCCCCGGATTTCAAGAGTGGGTTCGGTTAAAACTTTTCATTGTTCCTTGTGGTTGATGCTGTGTTGGTCAAACATCCAATAAATATAAAATCCATGTGTGCCCAAGCAATCCGTCTGCTGGTTGATCTTAGATTTAATCTGGAAAAACAATCTGGCTGCTAAGAAGCATTCTGAAAACCATGGGTGGCGTTATTTGCAGAAGGGGTGTTATCAGATCTTACCGCCAAGACAACAAAAAGCACACTCAGCTGAGGGCTTCCCGCAGCTGGTAGGAAAGGGGAAACATTTTATCTGGAAGAAAAACAGGAGCAGCTGCCCTGTGCTCCAGACAGGGAGCCGCGTCCTCCACACCCATTCATTCATGACATCTTCCCGCCCTCCAGAAAAATGATACAGTGCCTGTACCCTATGCTCTGTGACTCACTCCCAGGGAGGATGGGGCAGCTCCCACAATCCAACGCATGAGTGTTCTGAGGGAAGTGTAGGCTATTGGCCTTCAGTGAAATAAATGAGGACTGGACACAGCTTCACATCAGTCTACGTCTTGCCTCCAAATGTTTGTCTGTTTGTTTATTTTGTTTTGGGGGGGGGGGTTGATGCAAAGCTTTCCACTTAGGGAGTTTCTAAAAAATATATATATTTTATTGATTTTTTACAGAGAGGAGGGGAGAGGGATAGAGAGTTAGAAACATAGATGAGAGAGAAACATCCATCAGCTGCCCCCTCACACCCCCCACTGGGGATGTGCCCGCAACCAAGGTACATGCCCTTGACCGGAATCGAACCCGGGACCCTTGAGTCCACAGGCCGACGCTCTATCCACTGAGCCACACCGGTCAGGGTAAGCTTAGGGGTTTTCAGAAAAGGAGGTAAGTGATGAGGAACCTGTTCTATGATCATGATCATCTCATTCTACAGACGAGGAAAGTGACACCCAGAGAGGTTAAGTGACTTGCCTAAGGCTGCACAGGAAAGCTCAGGAGGGATTGAAACCCGGGTCTTTCTGATCCCAGTCTGTGCTCCTGGAACAGGGCTGGGTCTCTCCAGGGCTGGGGAGCAGTCACAGCGTGGTTGTCTGTAAGTGGCTGGGAAGAAATTCTTCAGGATTCCCTGAGAAACAAACAAGAGGCAGGCAGCATGCGGAGTTCCACTCAAAGCCTACATGCAGGCTCTAGCTCTGACGGAGGCTTGGAGCAGGAGATGGGAAGTAATACTCATGCTCACTGAATATTCAGTATGTACCAGGCACTCTTCTAAGCATTTCCCATAAAGTTAATTTAATCCTCACAACACCACTCAACACTACCAGGCAGATACAAAATAATGCCGGTCTTGCCCTGGCGAGTGTGGCTCAGCTGGTTGGTTGTCGTCCAGGCACTGAAAGGTCGCCGGTTCGATTCCCAGTCGGGGCACATGCCCGGGTTGCAGGCTGGATCCCTAGGAGGGGGTATGTAGAGGGCAGCTGGTCACCTTTTCTCTCTCACATTGGTGTTTCCCTCTCTCTCTCCAAATAAATAAAAACATATCTTTAAAAAATAACACCAGTTTCCAGATTTGGAGGGGAGACAGAGTCACACAATGTGCGAACAGAGCCAGGGTTTGAACCAGACTCGAGCCTGCATGCATAACTGCTAGGCAACACTGCCCTTCTAACAACCAGGGCTTGCATTAATTAGTTAATTTAATTTATTGGTGTGACATCCTAATAAAAGACAAAAAGGGTAATTGACCGTACCTGCACTACGCTTGCCATTGGCTAATCGGGGTGATATGCAAATTAACCACCAACAAAGATGGCGGCAAATTTGCATACTGCAGGCAGGGCGGGACAGCGCCAGATGCCATCCGGGCCCCCGTGTGCCATCTAAGCCCCGCTGCCAGCTGGGACCCCATGGCGATCCCAGAGCAGGCAAGTGCGGAGGGCGGGCGGCCCCCAGGTGGGGGGCCTCTAGTACATAAATGAGAAAATACCAGGAAGAGGCAAGTGCTGTGGTGAAAATAACTCAGGATAATGGGAAAACTCCCTATGGGGTGAGTCCTAAAATTCCACATATATTAAACGTTTTTTTTCTTCTGGAAAAGTACAGCTATTTAACTGTGGGGGTGAGAGGCTGGAGGCTTGGGGCGGAGGGCTTGTTTTTCATTTTACACTTTTCTGAAACTTCAGCATTTTCTTAGTGCGGCGCGTCTGTGTGTGTGTGTGTGTGTGTGTGTGTGTACCACTTTTAATATTACTTTTTATTTTTTTAATGGCAACCCGGTGGAGCTGAGTAGAGAGATTTGGGCCATCTTTGTTTTCTTCCCTCATTCTTTACTGATTTTTTTTTCTTTTCAAGAAATATAAAGTGGGAGCTATAATTATCCATTTGTCATGGGCGCTGGGGAGGAGCTCCCTGCCAGAGACCTGGGTCATTTCAAACACCGGCAGCGGAACTGCTCTGGGTTGGCAATTTTTGTAAGGATGTTGGACATGGGAGGTTTTCATTTCGAGGGTCATCTTCCCCGCGATAAATAAATAAAACGATCTAAAGGTCTCATCTGACGGGTCATTGTCTTGCCTTCTCACAGTTGGATTCTTAAGCCATTATTCCTCGAACAGGGTGTCCGGGGGGTTTTAGCTTCGGGCCTCCAGGAGGCAGCTTCTCAGGGGAGATGATGAGGGCATCAGAGCCAAGGAAGGGGTGAGAATCCGGGAGGAAGCCTGCGCGCCCATCTCACCCACAGAGGACCGGCACTTCAGAACGCGTGTCTTCGTTGCCATGAAGACCACTGGGAGGCGGGGCGAGAAACAGCTAGAGGAGCGTAGTGGCTGGAGGCCCGTGAGGAGGAGGAGGAGGAGGAGGAGGGGGGGGAGGAGGGGGAGGAGGAGGGGGAGGAGAGGGCGGAGGAGGGGGAGGAGGAGGGGGAGGAGGGGGAGGGGGAGGAGGAGGAAGAGGAGGAGAGGGAAGGAGGGGGGGAGGAGGAGGAAGAGGAGGAGAGGGAGGAGGAGGAAGAGGAGGAGAGGGAGGAGGAGGGGGAGGAGGAGGGGGAGAGGGAGGAGGAAGGGGAGGGGGAGGGGGAGGAGGAGGGGGAGGAGGAGGGGGAGGAGGAGGGGGAGGAGGAGGAAGAGGAGGAGAGGGAGGAGGAGGAGGGGGAGGAGGAGGGGGAGGAGGAGGGGGAGGAGGAGGGGGAGAGGGAGGGGGAGGGGGAGGAGGAGGGGGAGGAGGAGGGGGAGGAGGAGGGGGAGGAGGAGGGGCAGGAGGAGGGGGAGGAGGAGGGAGAGGAGGAGAGGGAGGAGGAGGGGGAGGAGGAGGGGGAGGAGGAGGGGGAGAGGGAGGAGGAGCAGGGGTAGGGGGAGGATAAAATCTAGGGAAGCCTAAGACCGGGCTGTGGAATATGAAAAACAATCAGCATGAGCCAACAATTGTGCTATGGCCTCGGGGAGCCTCTAACCTCCCCGCAACCTTCAAGCATCTTTCTTCCTTCTTTCCCCCTCCCCCTTCCCTTCCTTTAATCTCTCCCTTCCCTCTTTCTCTAAACATCTGCCTGGTTCCTCCAGGAGTTAAATAAAATTACACGTGTTCATTTTTATATTGTGTATAAAAGTTATTATTTTTAACATGTTTTTATTGATTTTAGAGAGAGAGAGGAAGGGAGGGAGGAAAGAGGGAAATATCAATGTGAGAGAGCAACATTGTCCCTCATATGCACCCCGATCGGAGATCGAACCCACAACCTGGACATGTGCCCTGACCAGAATTGAACGGGTGACCTTATGGTGCATCGGCCGATGTTTAACCAACTGAGCCACACCAGCCAAGGCTAAAGTCATTATTTCACGGGGTTGTGTTTTCTTCTGTTGGAATTTCATTATCACTGGTTTCCTTTGTAAGCCAATAGATGTAATTCTAGTCATTGAAACACTTTATCCAGAAAAGGGTTCATGGCTTGGGAAAGGGTTAAGGATTCCTGGGCTACAGGGCTCTGGAGAGGGCAGAGGGGTGGTGGCATAGAGGAGATTGCCAAAGAAGGTAGAGGCAGAGCATTCTGGGTGGAGGCAACAGCAAGTGCAAAGGCCCTGGGGTTGGGGGCGAGAACAGTGTGTTGGAGGAACAGTAAAGAAGAGGCAGGGGTGACTGGAGTGAGGAGAGGAAGAGAGGGAAGTGGGGGAGACCTGGTGGGGCTTTGTGGGCGATGGTGAGGGGTTTGATTGTACTCCGTCTGAGATGAAGACTTTGAAAAGAGTAGAGACAGCTGACAAGTTTTTAAAAGGCCCCTCCAGCTGCTGGGTCCGGGATGGACTGCAGGCAGCGAAGGTGCGAGAGGCGTTTTCTTGGATCCAGGCAACTGATCCAGGTCAGCCGCGCCTTCTGAGCCTGCCTGGATGGTCACTGCAGGGCCTACCTTCACTCAGAGCTGTGCAACTTCAGACCAGCCTCAGTTTCCCCGTTTGTAAGAAGATGATAGCTCTGAGGATTCCTAACAACAGGCCTGGTCAGCACACCGCAGGGTGTCTGGTTTTAAGGAAACCCTCCATGCAAGTTAACTATTATTATTACTAATGCCATCGCTATTGTGCATATCCCTGCTGGGCTGGCTGCCTCAGGGTTACCTGGGAAACTACAAATCCTACCCCCACGTCCCAGGTGTCCTAACCCACTATGTCTGTGGCCTAACAACAGGCCTGGTCAGCACACCGCAGGGTGTCTGGTTTTAAGGAAACCCTCCATGCAAGTTAACTATTATTATTACTAATGCCATCGCTATTGTGCATATCCCTGCTGGGCTGGCTGCCTCAGGGTTACCTGGGAAACTACAAATCCTACCCCCACGTCCCAGGTGTCCTAACCCACTATGTCTGTGGCCGAGTATGAGGACCTTGGTTTAATTTAATTTTTTTTTCATCTTCACCCGAGGATATTTTTCCATGAATTTTTAGAGAGAGGGAAAGGCAGAGAGAAACATCGATGTGAGAGAAACACATCGATTGGTTGCCTCCTGCACGAGCCCTTACCAGGGCCCCAAGCCAGGGAGGAGCCTGCAACCGAGGTATGTGCCCTTGACCTGAATCGAACCCGGGACCCTGCAGTCGGCAGGCCAACACTCTATCCACTGAGCCAAACCAGCTAGGGCTAATTTAATTTTTTAATTAACATTTTTGATTGCTAAAAATCCAAGCGATCCAAAAGGATATAGAAAAGTACATGTCCCCAGGCCCCCTCCCCAGAAACAGCCATTGCCGGCAGTGCTTGTCTGTGTGCAGAACATGTGTGTAGACCTTGGCCCTTACATACACACACACACACACACACACACACACACACACACACGCCAGGCTGTTTCGGATTCAAACCCAGGTTCTATCACTTTCTGATCCTGAACAAGCGATTTTATTTCTTTGGCTATAAAGTGGGACTGGTGATCGTATTCTCTGTCTCGTCATGTTATGGTGAGGATTATATGAGCTGGTTTCGTAGAAAGCGCTTACAAGGGTGCCTCCTCTTCAGGAAATGCTGCATAAACTTGACTGCCCTTATTCATAGCGGATCAGCATCTTACTGTCGGAATAGATCATGAAATTGAGTCTCTACTGATGAACAATTGGGTTCATGCTTTCATTTCACTCAAGAATATTTATTGAGCACCTACTAGGAGCTGCTGCAATAACACCCTGGTACCACTTCCTCCACCCCCGTATCTGGGTAGCTAGGAGGGAATCGCTGGTCCCAGAAGGCCTGTCCTTTGAAAACGGTGCGGTTCAGGGGCAATGACAGTGAACGGACGGCGCCACTAGCCCACCCGCCTCCAGCTCGGCTGGAACCCGCACGTGCAGGATGGCTGGTTTGGAAACTGCCTTTCCCGGGGAAGGTGCTGACGTGGGCCGCCGCGCGCTCCGCTTGGAAAGCGGTGGCCCCAGCGAGGCCCGGGGCGCGGCCACACCCCCGGGCGGGAGGGGAGTGAGGGCGCCCCGAAGGGAGTGGACAGCCCCCTTGTCAGTCTTCCCCTGTCCGGGAGGGGGGCGGGGGGGGGTGTAAGATGAGACGGGGGAAGGTGGGCCTCACCCTGGGGAGGGCGAGGAGGAACTTCCTGCCCGCGCGCGCTCGCTCCGGGGCACAGCGCGCGCCGACCCGGAGGCGGGAGGCGAGTCAAGGTCAGCCTGGACCAGGTGGCCGCCTGCCGAGGGGCGGGAGACCCTCCCGGGGGGCTGGGCGGCCTCCCCCGAGCGCTCGGCCATATTGAATAGCCACGGCGGAGCCGTCTTTGTCTGCGAAGTCCTCGCCCAAGTTCCAGGCGCGCCCCCGTGCCCGGGCCGGGAGGAGCCACGGCCGCCCGCGCGCTCCAACTTGCAGCCGGGACACCACGTTTTCCGCTCGCGGTGGGCGGTGAGCCTCAGGACCGGCCTCGACCCGGCTCCCGTGAGCGTCCTGCACACGGATTCCCCCCGCGGGCTGCGGGGAGACGGCCTGGGTCCCGCAGGACTAGTTACCGGCGGAGGAATTGGGAGGCGCTGGCTCACCCCCACCCGGGAGAGGGGAGACTCTCCGCGCAGCATTGCCGGGACCCCCGCCCCGCCCCCACCCCAAGTCTAGGGGCTGCGTGCAGTTTAGGCTCGTGGCCCCCACCCAGATTTCACGCTGGAGATCCTGAAGACCCTCGAGAAAAGCCACGTGGGGGGCTGGTTCCCCTGGGGCTTCCTCCCCGCCCCCGACCGCCTGATCCTCTGGAGCGTGCCCGACGTCTGCAAAGATGTGGACCTGGACGTGCTCGTGGACGCCCTGAAGCCCGTGGGGACCTTTAAGAAGATCGGCAAGGTGTTCCGCCGGGAGGAGGACTCCACGGTGGGGCTGCTGCAGATCGGCGAGGACGTGGACCACCTGCTCATCCCGCGCGAGGTCCGGCTGGCGGGGGGCGTCTGGAGGGTCATCTCCAAGCCCGCCACCAAGGAGGCGGAATTCCGGGAGCGGCTGGCCCGGTTCCTGGAGGAAGAGGGCCGCACCCTGGAGGACGTGGCCCGCATCATTGAGAAGAGCACCCCGCATCCGCCCCAGCCCCCCCCAAAGCCCAAGGGGCCCCGAGCGAGGAGGAGAGTCCCGCAGATGGCGACCCCGCCTCCCCGGCTGGTCGTGGGCACCTACGACAGCAGCAACGCCAGCGACAGCGAGTTCAGCGACTTCGAAGCCTCGCGAAAGCCGGGCGACCGAGGCCGCAGGGGCCCCGCGCGCGCCGGGAAGGCGCGCAAGATGCCGGTCAGTTACCTGGGCAGCAAGTTCCTGGGGAGCGACCTGGACAGCGAGGATGACGAGGAGCTGGTGGAGGCCTTCCTCCGGCGCGGGGAGAAGCAGCCGGGCGCCCAGCCCGCCCGCCGCTGCGGGCACCTGCCGGTGCCCATGTTTGAGGACGGCCCGGGGCCGCAGCCGCCCAAGGGGGACAGGTGGCGGGAGTACGTCAGCCAGGTGTCCTGGGGGAAGCTGAGGCGCAGGGTGAAGGGCTGGGCGCCGAGGTCCGGCCCCGGAGTGGGTGAGGCCCAGCAGGCCTCTGTCAGGGTGGAGAGGGATGAGGTGCCATGTAGCGCCCCTCAGGGGGATCACGTGGTGAGCGCAGGAGGTGGGCTGGTGCCCGAGGTTCCCCCAAGGCGATGGAGGCCCAAGATTAAGTGGGCCTCCTTTAGGCTGCTCAGGAGGGAGGAAGCAGCATCCATGGCTCAGGGGGCGGAGGCTGCAGCTGATCAGAGGGTGGAGGCTGTGAGTAATCAAAGAGTGGAGGCTGCAGCTGATCAGAGGGTGGAGGCTGTGAGTAATCAAAGAGTGGAGGCTGCAGCTGATCAGAGGGCAGAGTCTGCAGCTGATCAGAGGGCGGAGGCTGTGGGTAATCAAAGAGTGGAGGCTGCAGCTGATCAGAGGGCAGAGTCTGCAGCTGATCAGAGGGTGGAGGCTGTGGGTAATCAAAGAGTGGAGGCTGCAGCTGATCAGAGGGTGGAGGCTGCAGCTGATCAGAGGGCAGAGTCTGCAGCTGATCAGAGGGTGGAGGCTGTGGGTAATCAGAGAGCAGAGGCTGCAGCTGATCAGGGGGCAGAGGCTGTGGGTGATCAGAGGGCCGGGGCCCTAGTTGTCCAGGGAGCAGAGGCTGCAGCTGATCAGGGGGCAGAGGCTGCGGGTGATCAGAGGGCCGGGGCCCCAGTTGTCCAGGGAGCAGAGGCTGCATCTGATGGGGCCGAGGCCAGAGCTGGTCAGAGAGCAGAGGCTTCCGCTGAAGCTGCCGCCTTAGCTGCCCAGGGAGCCACAGGAGCGACCCCAGGAGCTAGGGCCCGGAAACAGGTCAAGACAGTGAGGTTCCAGACCCCTGGGCGCTTTTCGTGGTTTCGCAAGCGCCGGAGAGCCTTCTGGCACACTCCCCGGTTGCCAACCCTGCCCAAGAGAGTCCCCAGGGCAGGCGAGGCCGGGGGCCTCAGGGTGCTGAGGGCCGAGGCCAGAGCAGAAGCGGAGCCGGAAGAGCAAGAGGACCTGCTGTGAGGCGGGCACGGAAGCCAGAGAGCCCCTGCCACCGGCCACCTTACCGGCCACTCAGGGTGCCCCCTCCCCTGCACTTGGACAGAGATGCTGTTTCTGCCTCCACCCGGGAAAAAGGAGGTGGGGCTGGAGGTGGAGCGAGGGCCGGCAGCACCTACCACCCCTTTTCTTTCCTTGTTAAAATTTTAACTTTCATGCATTGATTTTTTTTTTAAAAAATACAGACTCTCTAGTAACCCAGGGAACGTAAGGAAAGAAACCGGTGCAATGGGGTTGCATTAACTTCCTCACATGCAACCCTGGGTGCTCAGCGTGAAGCCAGGAGCCAGGCGGAGAGAAATTCCCTCCTCTTCACTTTCCGTGCTCCCTCCCCCTGCACACCTCACGGTGCCGGCCTCCTGGAGCCTACAACATGTAAATAAAAATGTTTACAAACTTGTTGCCTGGCTTTGGACTTGGCAGCTAAAGACTGCCCCCTTCCCCGGGGGTGATTTTGTCACGCCCTTGTCCACCCTCCGGGATGACGACCTGCATTTATGTCACTTTGCTTGCCATCCCCGCACCTCTGGGTGCTGCCGGCTCCACGGGTCCAGGGCCTGCAGCGTTTATATGCTTCATGCACTTTACACGCTTCATGCATGTTACGAGGGACAGGAAACTCACCGGGAAGTGTGTCCAAATGCTGTGCTTGCTAGGGCTGCCCGTGAGGCCAAGGAACTGTATGTGTGTTTTTTCTTTTTTAAAATATTTTTTATTGATTTTTTTACAGAGAGGAAGGGAGAGAGAGGGATAGAGAGTTAGAAACATCGATGAGAGAGAAACATCAATCAGCTGCCTCCTGCACACCTCCTACTGGGGATGTGCCCGCAACCAAGGTACATGCCCTTGACCAAGAATCAAACCCATGACCCTTTGGTGGGCGGGCCAGGGCTCCAACCACTGAGTGCACCAGCCAGGGCACAGGAATCTGTTTTGATCAAGCCCCGTGAACACCTGGGAAGCTGGCAATTGGAACAGGCCGGTGCAAGGCGGGGTGTGTGGTCGTGTGGGGTGCCCCGTCGTTACAGTTGGGGGAGATGGGGCTGCAAAGGTCCGTGGGAGCTGGGGGACACCTCTCTGTGTTGTTTGTGTCCTCCCACCCCGACCCCCACTCCCCCCACTTCACTGAAGCAGGAGAACAGGAAATCACGGAGGAGGGGCTCTGAAGGGCAGCTCTGGCCTCCTGCCTGTGGCTGCAGCCTGGCAGGAGTTGCTCAGTTTTCCCCCTCGGACCTGAAGAACGAAGCGGCCTCTCCCAGCCGCCCCGGAAGTGGTCGTGTGGGTGCCGCTGGCTGTGAAGCTAAGAGCCCCTCCTCCCTGATGGTTCAGAGCTCACAGCCTGGCAAGCAGGAGCCCTCATGGGCTTTGAACGCCAGTGGAGGGCTGGGCTTTGGAGGCGGCAGGGGGAGAGCTGGTGAGCACTCCGGGTGCCAGGTTGGTGGTGGCACTGGGGCTGTCCGTGGCTACTGCCCATCTTGGGGAATGTGGGCCTCCTTACCACGGGCCCTGGGCTGATTGGGATGCTGGAAGGGGAGCGGAGCTGGGAGCAGGGATGGGGACTCAGGCTGTAGGCAAACCTACCCGTCCCGCCTCCGCCTGTTAATTCTGTTTGTCCCTCCTGTCCCCGGCGTCCCCAGCATGAGCTTCCAGCACGGCCATGGCGGTGGGGGGACCCTTGAGCAACCTGAGATGGTACCAGGGCTTTCTTTCTTTATTTTTTTTTAAATATATTTTATTGATTTTTTACAGAGTGGAAGGGAGAGGGATAGAGAGTTAGAAACATCGATGAACGAGAAAAATCGATCGGCCGTCTCCCGCACACCCCCCACTGGGGATGTGCCCGCAACCAAGGTACATGCCCTTGACTGGAATCGAACCCGGGACCCCCTGGTCCGCAGGCCGACGCTCTACCCACTGAGCCAAACTGGTCAGGGCAGGGTTTTCAATATTATTTTCAATCCAAGGGGGTTTCTGGGAGGAAGCCCCCCCCCCCGAAAACTGGAGTTTTGTCGCCAAATCAGCCTTTATGGACTGGCCAGCCTCCCCAGACTGTAACCAAAGAGAAAACAATGGAAATCAGACACAGAGATGCCCCCCACACCAGGGCTTTCTGGGTCCCCCTTCCCAGGCCCCAAGGTGGGGTGACAGGAAGCGAGGAAACCATGCGGGGGGGGGGGAGAGGGGGGACAGAGTGAGGAGGGATTTGGAGCGAGGCTGCCCATCTCACCTCCAGCTGCACTGCCCCTCACAGCTGTGTGGCCTTGGGCGGGTTATTCTCTGAGCCTCCACTTACTCACCTGAATGAGTGATCATCACAGAGCTCCCCATGTGGGACTGCTGAGAGGACCGAAGACCTGAAGTGTCAGCCCTCACATCAGCCTCAGCCAGTGTCGTGGCGTGTTATTCCTGTTACATGTCAGAGGCGTGTTATTCCTGTTACATGTCATGGCGTGTTATTCCTGTTACATGTCGGAGGCGGCCAGTTCTTTACATCTCAGCCCTGACGGGGACTCCCAAGGTAGCGGTTCCCATCCTGGCTGCCCGTGGAATGACCTGGGGGCTTTCACACACTCAGGCCCAGCCTGCTCTCTCAGAGGTTCCCAAGGAGCTGGTCCGGGTATGGCTGGGGCACCCAGAGCCCGGAGGCTTCCGGGTGATTCCCAGGTGCGGGGGGTGGGGGGAGGGATGGGGGGTGGGGGGGATGGGGGGATGGGGGGGTGTGGGGAGTGTGGGGTGTGTGTGTGTGTGGGGGGGGGGCGGAACCAAGGTCCCAGGGTCCGGACGGTAATCAGACCTCAAACTGGCTGTGCATCACCATCACTTAGAGGGTCTTTTAAAGCACAGATGGCTGGATCCCAACCCCTAATGATTCCGTAGGTCTGGGGGGATCTATACATGGACATTTCTGGGGGGGGGAGGTTGTTGGTTTGTTTTAAATCCTCACCTGAGGATATTTTTCCATTGTTTTTAGAGAGAGTGGAAGAGGGAGGGAAAGACAGAGAGAAACACCGATGTGAGAGAAACACATCGACTGGTTGCCTCCTGCAGGAGCCCTGTCCAGGGCCCAGGCCAGGGAGGAGCCTGCCACCGAGGTTCATGCCTTTGACCGCAATCGAACCCGGGACCCATTGGTCCACAGGCCGGCGCTCTATCCACTGAGCCAACTGGCTAGGGCTGTACATTTACATTTTTATCAAGAATATACCTTTCGCCGAAACCGGTTTGGCTCAGTGGATAGAGCGTTGGCCTGCGGACTGAAAGGTCCCAGGTTCGATTCCGGTCAGGGGCATGTGCCTGGGTTGCGGGCACATCCCCAGTAGGAGATGTGCAGGAGGCAGCTGATCGATGTTTCTCTCTCATCGATGTTTCTGGCTCTCTGTCTCTCTCCCTTCCTCTCTGTAAAAAGTCAATAAAATATATTAAAAAAAAATCAGCATGCTTCTCCTAATGACGTGGAGAAGAGGTTTCATTTTAAAAAAAAGAAAAAAAGAATATGCCTTTCTACCAAGCCCGCAGGTGATGCTCACGCTGCTGATCCCAGGACCTCACCTGAAGGACGGTCCATTCCCCCTCGCCCGGCTTTCAAAGGGCCACCTGGCCCGGCGGGTGCCTAACGCACCTTCAGCGGCCCTGGAGCGCCCTCTGGTGGGCACCGGGGAGCGCGGCTGGCGCGGGCCACCTGCCCACGTCCTCAGCGGCGGGTAGTGGGGAGGAGGCTTAGCTCGCTGCTCCCGGAGCCCCGTCCATCCCTCCCCATAGTTCTAGGACCTACCTACCCTCGGGCCTTGAGCGGGTGGAGAAGCAGGGACGGGGTCAGCCGGGGGCGGGGGCGAGGGTGTGGGGGTTCCAAGCCAAGGCTCCTCTGCCTCTTGCTCTGGAACAGGTATGCGGGATGTGCGGGAGTCCTGGAGTAAGACAGGGATTGAGCTCCCTTCCTCCGCTCTCGGAGCCTCAGTTTCCTCCTCTGGGAAATGGGGGTGAAAACCTATTTCCCCAGCCCTGGCCGGTGTGGCTCAATGGATAGAGCGCCGGCCTGCGGACTGAAAGGTCCAGGGTTCGATTCCAGTCAAGGGCATGTACCTTGGTTGCGGGCACATCCCCAGTAGGTCGATGTTTCTCTCTCATCCATGTTTCTAACTTTCTATCTCTCTCCCTTCCTCTCTGTAAAATATCAATAAAATATATTTAAAAAACAACAACCTATTTCCCCAAAACTATTCCAACCACAGGATCAAATGAAGAATTTCCCTCCCCTCCCCCCAATCTACTCACTCCAAAGACTGGACAGAGACACAAACCCAGCACCGGCCCTGGCCCTGCGGGGTCAGTGACAAGTGAACCCCCCCTGCCCCCGCCAGCATCACCCCCTGGCTCAGGGCTTTGGCACCGGCTGCTCCTGCCCCTGCGTGCGCTCCCCTCGGGTACCCGCTGCCTCGCCGCTCCCTCCTTCGGGCTTTGGCTCGCCCGTCACCGCCTCAGCGGGGCTTCCCCGCAGCCCTAAACAGGCGGTGCCTGCACCCCCTCCTGCCCCGCCTCCTCGGCCCCGCCCGCCGGGTTTTCCCCGCAGTCACCGCGTCTAATGCGGGCCCCGCGCTTCTCCCGCGGCATTAGCACCCGCCGCGGCCGCCCCCTCTCTCCTCCCCCCGCGTCTGCATTCGTGCGGCTTCCCGCAGCCCCAGCCCCGGCGCCGGGCCGGGATCCACGTCCTTTCAGCCTCGCAGGCGCCCTCGGTCTCCTCCGGGGACCCCGACGTCTCCCACCAGAGGCGACTCCCCCCACTCCGTCCACCTCCGGGGCCTCGGCACCTCGGGGCGCCCCGCGGGGACAAACCCGCCGCCAAGGGGCCTGGCGGGCTCCTCGCGCCGCCTTCCCGGCGGGGTCTCCGGCCGGGGCGCGGCTGCTCCGTGGACCCGAGACGCTGCTCGGCGCCCCGGGCCCCTCCCGCCGGCGGAGCGTCCCAGCACCGTCCTCGCCCGCGCGTCCGGGTCGCGTTCGCCAAGCCCGCGCGGCTCCTTCGTCCATTAGTCACTGGACAACGGGAACCGCAGCCCCCGAGCGTGGGCACCGGGCTGGCGCTGGGGACGCGGCGGGGACAGGGCTAAGCTCCCCCTCTCCCCTCCCCTTCCCTTCCCAGCGGGTGGATCCTTCCCACCGCCTGGGCCCTGGGGGACACTGGGCTTTGTCTTGAGGTGACTGGGGAGCCGTGAAGCCCTGAGCGGAGGAGGGGCCATGTCAGATCTGAAGTTTGATGGGGATGGGGGGGCTGGGGAACAGAGGCCGGGAAGGAGACTGGGGCTGAGGAGGGAGACACCTGGCAGGGGTGGGGCCTGGAGATGGGGGAGGTCTCAGGGTGAAGCCCGGGGCCACCCAGTCTGAGCGAGGATGGGGTGGCCTCCAGCCGGACGCCACGCCCCGCTCCCGCCCAGAGCCGGGCCCAGGCCTCCAGCGGCACATTCCCACCTGGGGTTCCCTTCTGTACCCCCCTCAGCCCAGAGGGTCCTGGTCCCCCAATGCCCGCAAGTCCCGGCCCTTGATCTGCCAAGAATGACAAGAAAAAAAAAATAGCACCAACCTGGGAAGGGAGAGTGGGCACGTGGGCGACAAGGATGCGTGGGGAGGAAGCTGGGGCTGTGTGTGTGAGTGGGCGACGGGGCGTGTGGATTGTGAGAGGGTTTCAGCAGTTGTGGTGTGTGTGTGTCTGAGTCTCTGCGGGTACCTGGGTGTGTGTGTGTGGGTGTGTGATTGTGTGTCTGGGTGTCAGTGAGTTAGTGTGCGTTCATGTGACTGTGACGCAGGCTGACCTGAGCCCACTCCACACTGTGAAACTACCAAACCAGGACCTGCCCTCCCCGCTCCCTAACCCCCCCCCCCCCGCACCCCCCCCCCCAGGCTGACCCTGTCCCCGCCTCTTGGCCTGCTCAGGCATGGACGGGGTGGCCCCAGACCCCCTCGTGTGTGACCAGGTCTTACAACAGTCGGAGGGAGGAATGAGGGTTCCCAGAACAGAAAGCGACCTCCTCCCTGTCACCCCAAGATCACGGTAGTGGCACCTGCCTACTCAAGTCGCAGCGCCCGAGGTCCCCACCAGGGGGCACTGCAGGACCGCGTGGGGCTAAATAACCTGCCCAGACTCGGCTCCGAAGTGGGGAGCTGGGATGCAACACTAATTCCAAAAATAACAATAACATGTTCCTACAGTTCTTACCACACTCCAAGCGCTGTCCGAAGAACTCAGGTTGGTTGTTTTTAATATTTTTATTGATTTCAGAGAGGAAGGGAGTTGGGAGAGAGAGAAACATCAATGATGAGAGAGAATCATTGATCAGCGCATCCTGCACGCCCCCTACTGGGGATCAAGGCCCCAACCCCGGGCATGTGCCCTGACCGGGAATCAAACTGTGACTTCCTGGTTATAGGTAGACGCTCAATCACTGAGCCATGCAGCCAGGCTCAGGTTGTTTTTTTAATTTAATTTTTAATTAAAATACAGATAACAAAATTAACCATCCTAGCCATTTAAAATTTTTTTTATTGTTTTTTAGAGAGGGAGAATGTAATGTAAATATCTGATATGCAGGATGTATTTTCATGGTTCGCGACTCACAGGTTGGCATAGACGAAGACACAGAGAATGGAAGAAGCATTTCTAAATGCTGGGAATACACGATGAGAAAGGTACAATGGTACTCATGCAACCTGAGAAGGAAACAAGGAGAAAACAGTAGAAAAACAGGCAAGAACACCCACAGGCAATGTTGAAGAGGGAATGCATCCAACGTTCATCTGCAATGATTAGGTGCTCAGAGTCATTAAAATAAGAAATACGCAAACAAAGGAACGAGTTATTGTTTTATGCCTGTGAGACTGGAGAAATGAGAACGCTGGACAACGCTATTAATATACCCATTTTCCAGATGAGAAACCGGAGGCTTAGTGGGGAGAAATGCAGAGGGGCCTTGCCCAGCCCACATAGCTGGGAAGTGGCAGGACAGGAAGCGAACACAGGTTTTCTCAGATCTCAAGCCCCGGACTCCACAGCTCCATCAGGCAGCCTTTGGCAGAGCCACCCCTGCCATCCATCCATTCATTCATTCTTCCATCAGTCCATCCATCCATCCGAGCACCCATCCTCGATGGACACAGCTGTGATCCATCGGTTCAGTTCGGTTCCCTCTGACAACGTTAATCACACCAACAGCAGTTTAAGGACAGTTGTTGACTACCTGTCAACTCGATGGACTGCTGGGTCCCAAAGCACTGACTGACCTGGGAAAAAACGAGTTATGGGGAGAATGCTTCTAGTGTGATCATTCATATAAATCAGCTGGTCAACCATCTGTCCATTAATTGTCAAGTATTTTAGAAAATGTCTCTATTTTCTATTTTTAAAATATTTTCTCAATTTATGTAATAAAAATGTTTGGCTATGGTGGGCAAGATAGGTTTTTTTTAAAAAAAAACACTTTTTTAGGGGCATGAAAACAAAAGAAAGTTTGAAGTCTACCCTCTTAGGGGACTTGTCATTTTCTACAAATGTTCTAATTAAGAAGTGGGAGAGAAGCGCAGGACACAGCCTTGAAAAGAAAGGAAGTTGCGCCCTGGCTGGGTGGCTCAGCTGGTTGGAGTGTTGTCCGTACCCAAAAAGGTTGCAGATTCTGCCCTAGCCGGTTTAGCTCAGTGGATAGAGCATCGGCCTGCGGACTAAAGGGTCTCAGGTTTGATTCCGGCCAAGGGCACATGCCGGGGTTGCGGGCTCGATTCCTCAGTGGGGGGCGTGCAGGAAGCACCTGATCAATGATTCTCTCTCATCATTGATGTTTCTATCTCTCTCTCCCTCTCCCTTCCTCTCTGAAATCAATAAAAATATATAACAAATGAATAAATAAATTTAAATAAAAAGGTTGCAGATTCGATTCCCTGTTAGGGCACACAGTGCAGCTTTGACCCCCAGTCGGGGTGCATAGGGGAGGCAACCGATCGATGTTTCTCTCTGGCCCCTCCTCTCTCTAAACTCAATAAAAACGTATCCTTGGATGAGAATTAAAAAGGAATTCTCAGGCGGCCCCAGCAGAGAAGTTTGTTCTGAGGAAAGGCCTGTAATGACTAAGCCAAGGTCAAGGAGAGGGACGGGGCCAGTCTCCACCTTCTGAGCAAGAACCACCTCCCCCCCCCCCCCCCCCCGTCTCTTGCTGTGTGTCCTTCCGTGTACATGTGTACAATGAGCTACATTCTTTCTACCATACAGTGGCATCACATGCTACAGACCGTTCTGCTCCTCAAATTCTTCCCGTAAGAGCATCTTGGAGTTGATTTCGTATCAAGAATTTAGAGTTGTGTCTTGACCACAAGTAACTTTTATAAAATTTCCCCCTTCCCTTCCTTTCTTCCTTCTTTCTTTCCCCTTTTTTGGGGTGGGTAACAGCTTTACTGATATATAATTCACATACAATTCATCCATGTAAAGCGTATATTTTAGTGGCTTTGAGATATCCACAGACTTGTACATTACCACAATCAAATTTTTAATATTTTTATGACCCCCAAAAGAAATCCTATACCCCTTAGTAGTCAATCCACACCCTTCCCTCCTCTCCCCCACAGCCTCTGGCAACCATCAATCTACTTCCTGTCTCTGGATTTGTCTATTCAGGACATTTCATAGAGATGGAATCATACACTTTATGGCTATTTGTGTCTGGCTTCTTTCACTTAACATGATGACTTTATTGCTTTTTAAAAATATATTTTTTTTTATTGATTTCAGAGAGGAATGGAGATATAAACATCAATGATGAGCCCAGCTGGTGTGGCCCAGTGGTTGAGCGTCGACCTATGAAGCAGGAGGTCATGGCACATGCCTGGGTTGTGGGCTCAATCCCCAGTGGGGGACGTACAGAAGGCAATGGTTTTCTATCATTAGTGATGTTTCTCTCTCTCCCTCCCTCTCTGAAATCAATAAAAATATATTTTAAAAAATAAACATCCATGATGACGAGACAGTCATCAATCAGCTGCCTCCTGCACACCCCACTCTGGGGACCCAGCCCGCAACCCGGGCATGTGCCCTGCTGCCGGGAGCCGGTCCATCCTTGCTGTTTCAAAGGACCTGGCATATATGGCATACTGTTCTTAAAATGTTTGCTCACCTTCTTGGCACTATGTGTTTTAACCAAGGTCTCCTCTCTGAGAAAGGTGGTTTCCCCAGGTAGGGATTTTCCCCTGAAGTTAGGGAGGGAATAAAACCCCTCAACTAAGTGCCAGGTGGGTAATTAATCACTTTAACTATGAACAATGATGCTTAAGCTACATAATCTTTACTCCCTGGAGTGGAGATAAGAAACGCCCTAACCTTTGTAATAGAGATTGATAGGATTGAATCAACTGGTATAAATACAGATGTAATAAGACAGAAAGACACAGAACTTAGAAGAGAACCAAGAAGACAGAACCTACACAGAACCTACAGACAGAAGAACTTCGCTGGAGAGAACATGGCAAAAGATCCTGGACTGAACCTGACTACAGAAATTGGCAAGAGAACCTGACTAGAACCTGGTGACTGAACCTGGCTGGAGAACCTGGACAGAACCTGGCTGGAGAACCTAGCGAGGGAACATGGCCACAGAACCTGGCTGGAGATCCAAAGCAGAACCTCTCTGGAGATCCAGACCAGAACTTGGCTGGAGATCCTGGCTAGAGATCCTGGCTAGGCTGCTGATCAACTGAACGCTGTCTCCGTGTCCTTCCTTCTTCGCCGACACCGTCCACACCTTTGGGGACCCCTGGACCCGCTGGGGTTGGACCCCGGCACCCTGCCTGGGAACCAAACTGTGACCTGACTCATAGGTTGACGCTCAACCACTGAGCCACGCCAGCTGGGCTTAACATGACGTTTTAAGGTTCATCCACATTGTAGCATGGGCCAGACCTTCTTTTCTTCCTATGGCCAAATTATATTCCATTGTCTGAATAGACCACACTTTGTCTACCCATTCATCATTGACGGACATTTGAGTTGTTTCTGCTTTTTTACTATGATGAACAATGTTAAGCCTATCTGTGCACTAGTTTTTGTGTAGGCGGGTTTTTCATTTCTCTTGGGCAGATACCTAGGAGCAGAATTGCTATGTCACGTGATGTGTTAGTCAGCTGGGGCTGCCACAACAAACACCACGGACTGGGTGGCTTAAACAATTGTATTAACTTGCTCACAGTTCTGGAAGTTGGAAGTCCAGGACCAAGGCATGGGCTCCAAGCGCCATGATTACTATACGGTGGGGTCGCTGAGTGGTTCTCCTGGCGGTGCGCTGGGGCTGTGGCCAGGGCAGCTGCGTTCGTTCTCCGTGTGGCCTCTCTCCCTCCCGCCCTCTCTCCAAGTGATCTTTCACTGTCAGGTAGTGAATCTTGAGCTTCCTTGCAGAATGGCAGCTGGCTTCCGGGAGAGCAAACATGGGAGCTGCCAGGCTTAGGCCAAAAACTGACAACAGTATCCCTCCCACTGCATTCTATTGGCCAAAACAAGTCACAAGCCGGCAGGTGTGGCTCAGTGGTTGAGTGTCAACCTATGAACCGGGAGATCATGGTTCGATTCCCAGTCAGGGCACATGCCTGGGTTGCAGGCTCAATCCCCAGTGTGGGCCGTTCAGCCGATCAATGATTCTCTCTCATCACCGATCTCTCTCTCTCTCTCTCTCTCTCTCTCTCTCTCTCTCTCTCTCTCTCTCCTTCCTCTCTGAAATCAATAAAAATATTGAAACAAACAAGTCACAGGGTCTGCCTGCCTAGAACCATGAGGGTGGGGAAGCAGACTGCTGCGTGTGGTGGGAGGAGCGACAAGCATGTACAGGCACGGGAGGCAGTCCGAGCAGCGTCTTTCTGTTTTCTAGGCACTGGTGGTCCGTGAGGTCGGAAAGTTTGGTGACTGCTGTTCTAGGGCATCTGCACTGGTCAAGTATATTTTATAATGGAAATGGTATTTTTAAAATAGCATAATAAGTAGTGGGAAGATGTTGACTTGAATAAGAATCTATATAATAAGAGCCTAGCCCTGGCCGGTTGGGCTCAGTGGATAGAGCGTCAGCCTGCAGACTCAAGGGTCCCAGGTTTGATTCCGGTTAAGGGCACGTACCTTGGTTGCGGGCACATCCCCAGTAGAAGGTGTGCAGGAGGCAGCTGATCGATGTTTCTCTCTCATCGATGTTTCTAACTCTCTATCCCTCTCCCTTCCTCTCTGTAAAAAAAAAAAAAAAAAAAAAAAAAAAAAAATATATATATATATATATATATATATATATATATATATATATATATTAAAAAAAAAAAAAAAAAAAGCCCAAGCGACCTTTACGGCAGAACAGCCAGTTGCTCTGACGCACACTGACCATCAGGGGGCAGACGCTCGATGCAGGAGCTGCCCCCTGGTGTTCAGTGTGCTCCCACAGGGGGAGCACTGCTCCGCCAGAGCCAGGCTATGGCTGGTGAGCTCAGTGGAAGTGGCAGGAGCCTCTCCCGCCTCCGCAGCAGCACTCAGGAGCAGTGAGCAGGCAGGTGGTAAGGGGCAAGGGGTCCCAGACTGTGAGGAGAAAGAAAATTAATACCTGGGTGCATTTGAGGGAAACTACAAACAAACAACAACAAAAGGGCAGAGAACATCTTAAAGGTAGCCAGAAGAAAACTGCAGGTAGACATCCTCTGAGGGGTTCCGGTCTGCAAGAGGGCATGAATTTTATGCACCAGGCCTCTAGTCCTATATAATAAAAGCCTAATATGCTGTGTCCAACCGTTCATTGACCAATTGACCAGTAACTATGATGAGCACTGACCACCAGGGGGCAGACACTCTGACTGGTAGGTTAGCTTGCTGCTGGGGTCCAGCTGATCGGGACTGGGCCAGAGGGGCCAGACATGCCCTGTAGCCCTCCTGTGGTCCTTCCCCGGCTGGCCAGCCCCCATCGGCCCCAATGGGGACTGGGTGAGACAGCCTCGATCGCCGGCCAGGCCGAGGGACCTCCACTGGTGCATGAATTCGTGCACTGGGCCTCTAGTCTATAAATAAATGAGTTCAGTCCTGCCAGCGTGGTTCAGTGGTTGAGCATCGACCTATAAACCAGGAGATCACAGTTTCATTCCCAGTCAGGGCCCATGCCCAGATCTCCAGCTTGGCCCCAGTAGGGGGTGTGCAGGAGAGAGCCAATTTATGATTCTCTCTCATCATTAATGTTTCTCTCTCTCTTCCTCTCATAAATAAATATATAAATACTAGAGGCCCAGTGCATGAAATTTGTGCATGAGAGGGGGTCCGTCAGCCCGGCCTGCGCCCTCGGGGGATGTCTGACTGCCAGTTTAGGACCAATCTCTGGGGATGGGGCCTAAACCAGCAGTCTGACATCCCTCTCGCAATCCAGGACGCTGCATGCACCAGTGACCATACTTTTCATACAGGTGAAAGGCATCTTGCTGTTGTATGGGCAGCTACATTTTTTTGCCGATTATAAAAAGTAGTACATAACATGATCCTTCTGAGGCAGTAGTACCATTTCCCCCATCTTCTGGGTGGAAAAACTGAAGCACAAAGAAGTAATTGGCTTTGTCACATGGTTGTGTGTCAGAATCAGGGCTGACCACGAAATGTGCAAGTCAGAGTCCATGCATGTCATCACTGTATCATCCTGTTTTTTCAGTGTTAGAGTAGCCTTGCCAAGTTTCAATTTTTAAATCTAAGAGACTGTTTCCAATATATAGGGTAGGAACCCTAGACCTGGCCAGCAATCAGGACCATCTGTGGGGTGACCAGAGATTGGGGGGCCCCCCCTGCTGGCATCTGCCTTGGCTGGTGGCCTGGTGCCGCCTGTTGGCTGGCCCCGTGCACGCCCCCCCCCCCCCCCCCCCCGCCCCACAACTGGTTGCCTCCCTCTGCAGGGTGACCAGCAGGCAGGGTGATCGGGGGCTCCTGCTGGCACCCACCTTGGCTTGCCTTCCTCTGTTGGGGGCAGGTGCTCAACGTCGACCGGTCCTTCCGCTGTTGGGTCGATTTGCATATTAGGGTTTTATTATATAGGACACACACACACACACACAAACATTTTAAAGGAGTTCTGACTAGAGGCCACAGGTGTAAGGTGGTTCTAACGAAAATCTTCGAACCTTCTGTGACCATGTTTGCTTCTTCGGCATCTTTTTCCCATAGACAGCTGGCAACCAGCGGATGCCATGGAGTGAAGGTGGATTTGTTTAAAAACAGTCCTCTGTGGATTCCACTCACCCAGATACCCGCAGCCTCTCATTACTGCGACACTTCATACAGAATTGTTTCATTTTATGACTCACAAGCCATTTATCTTAAGTTTTGTATAGAGAATATAATAAAGTATTTGCTGACTGGAGCCAGAGGAAATGGAGCGTATTCCTCAACAGAGAAGGGACAGCGGCTGGAGCCTGTGCTGCAAGGACGTAAGCGCCTGCCCGTGGCCCCAGGCTCCCCGGGAGGCGTGGCCCAGCGAGGGAGGAGAGCACTTCCAGGAGCAGTGTGAGCGCTGGCTCCTGGTGGGAGGTCTGACCAAGTCGGAGAAGATGGTTTTTTACTTGAACTCCAAACACTCATTTGAATTTTCCCACGTACTTCAGATCGGTGGTGTTGGGCCACTATTGTTACCTCTACATTTCTGCCCTCACTCATCTCTACAGCTACCACATGCTATTGATTTATTTAACTTATTATCCTCACCCAAGGAGTCAGATATTTTTTCCATTGATTCTTCAGAGAGAACCATTGATGTGGGAGAGACACACAGATTGGTTGCCTCCTGAATGTGCCCCAACCGGCGTGCTGGGGTGAACTTGCAACCCAGGTGCCTGCCCTTGACCAGGAATCGAACCTGTGACCCTCCAGTGCGAAGGCCAAATGCTCTAACCATTGAGCACACTTGCCAGGGCTAATGTACTACTTTCAATGTTCAGTTTGGTTGCATTTTTAATTTTATGGATCCCACATATTTCCCTCCCCCATATTCATTATTTATACCCAAATGCATACTTACACACAGAGCAGAGTTTTCTGAAGCCTAAAAATAATCTATAGTATATAAGACCCCAATTCTTGAATTCAGCTTTAATTGGGGTGAAGGGTTCGTGGCAAGGTGAGGCCCTGTTGTATGGGCAGCTACAACCCTGTGCCGGTGGGCTCTGCGAGGGGTTTATCCTGAGGACACTGAGGGATGGATTTGCCTAGAACAGGGAAAGAGCACCATCAACCCTCAACCTGGGAAAGAATCCTGGGCCAGGGTGACAGAGGCTGAGCCCCACGGGGACCAACAAGATGGGAGGGCGCTGCCTAGAGAGCTATAGGGGAAGGGGAAGGGGCAGGGGGCAGGACACAGCTGGGACCACACTCTGGGTGACAGAGAGGATGGGGCAGCCCCCTGAAATGGGCAGGAGGAGGAGGCTTGCAATGAGAGGATAATTAAGATTTCCCTATATTCCTCAATATAGCTATAGGTTTCTAATTTTTTTGTTATAAAAGTAATACATATTCATTGAACTTGGATAAATATAAAATCACAAAACATTAAAATCAGCAAGGATTCTTTGATCAGCAAGATGACTCCCAATGCTATCTGGTTGTATACTTATAACCTAGTCCATAGATACAGATAACAATATTTGTAGATAAGGATAGAGATACATATATATAGGGATATAGATAAGGAGACAGATTTATATATTACAGTGGGTTGAATGGTGATGCCTGCTAGCCCCCAAATACATCCATATTCTAACCTAATCCCTGGAACCTGCAATTGTGACCTCACTTGGAAAAAAGATCTTTGAAATATAATTAAGGATCTCAAATGAGGTCACCCTAGAAATCCAATTGGGCTCTAAATCCAATGACAAGTGTCATTACGAGACAGAAGAGAAGACAGGGGAGGCGGCCATGCAAAGCTAACGGAGCATTGGGAGCCAAGAGCCTCGAGAAGCTGGAAGCAGCAGGAAGAGTTCTCCCCTGGGGCCCTGGAGGGAGGCTCCCGGCCCCAGGATTACGCAAGAACACCTCTCTGTTGTTTCGGCATCCGGTCTGTGGGGGTTTGCTCCGGCAAAGCCCAGAGACGACACAAATGTGGGCACAGATCTGAACCTAGACACTGACGTGGCTGCACTGCACAGACACAGACAGGGACACACAGACAGACAGACACACAGACAGGGACACAGCTGTAGGTGTGGCTGCGGCTGCGGACAGGCTGTGGCCGTCTGTGCAGATACGGACAGAGATGTATAGACGGTTATCGCTGTGGCTGTTGACAGAGATAGTGCGGATCTTGAGGAAACCCTGATAAGGAACGGAGCCGACCCGAACACCACAGCAGAAGGCTGAGCGCGAGGCGGTGCAGCAGCGGGTGACAGCCCAGCACCTGGTGCCTGGGACACCGGCTGCCGCTCGGCTGCAGGCGCTCTGCGGGTCGGAGGACTCTCCCAGCTCTCCTCATGGGAAATGAATGAAACGGGCCACCTGGGACTCCCGCCTCTCCTTCAGGACACAAACCCGCGTCCACATTCCCCGCAATGCCGACCTGTTTTACCGAGGGGAGCTGCCCGCAGAGCCGCCCGAAACGCCAACAGAGGATTAGGACTGTGATCCCCTCATTTCTGCCCCTGGGGAGGCCGCCAAGGACGACAAAGTACTCAGCAGTTTCCACCCTCCATCCAGTGTCATCTGCCTGGAGACAATCCTCAGGTCCACGTCTCCCGGGGAAAGGTGGGTCCTGGAGAGCTCAGACCTGACACCAGGAGTCTCTCCAGGGCCCCGGCCAGGCAGGTGGCCTGCCCGGGACTGAGCATCAACCTCCGACGGAGGAGAGGAGAGGGGGGAATTCCTCGGTCTTCCTGGGTGGTGGGTGTCTGCCTGGTGGTGTGCTGTCAGAACCAAAGTTGGGCCGCTGTGAGGGGGGTCTGCCTTGAACTGCGAGGCCGGGGGCGGGGCTGTGTGAGGCTGAGGGCAGGGCTGCGAGAGGCTGGGGCAGGGCGGCATCCAGCAGCCTCAGTAAGCACTTGGCAACCACAGAGAACAAGTTTCCTCCAGCTCCCGCTGACCCGGCCTTGCTGGCCCAGCATTCACTTCGTCTCCCTGTGTGTACGATGTTTCTGACGGGGGTTCTCCACCCCAGGCAGCGCATCTCTCCCTCAAGAGCCATGTCAGGTGGACACAAGGGCTGGTCAGCTCTGAGCCCCGCTGGACAGCTCCAGGGAAATGGAGGAGGGGCTGGACTCTTGCGGCTCCCCCGCCCCTCCGTATTCCCTCAGTAATCCTAGCAGCTCTGGTGGCTCTACCATCGAGACAAGCTGACTTACAATAATGACTTTATTTTAACATATTTAATTACAGACATAAAATAGCTGGGGAAGGGGGTGAGCCCCAGCCTCGCCCCTCCCTGGGGCTGCCAGGAGGGGGTGCAGGCGAGGCCTCCCTGATGACCCTCCTTCAAGGGTCTTCCTATGGCGGGGCCCTATTGCTTTAGCAGGGGAGGGGCCATGCAAACGAGGGGGGCGGGGAAGCCTTGGGCCCCGCCCCTCACCACAGCTGGCCTCCCTCCCAAATGCCCGGGACAGCGCCCCAACCCAGCCTCTCTCCACCTCCTCCTCCTCTGTCCAGGGAGCGGACTCTCTGGCAGACCCCCACCCCCTCTGCAAACCTAAAGGGGAATAAATACAAACTTTACAAAGTAAAGGGGTCCAATGTGGCCGGGGCGGCCGCTGCGGCCTCACATCATCCCCAGCTGCAGCAGCGTGCTGGCGTAGGCCATGGGCTTGACGTCGGGATGAGGCTGCGGACCAGACACACGGGGACAGACAGAGACACAGATGGGCAGCTTTAGGGCTGTCTCTGAGCACCAGAGGCGGCACCCACCGGCCCCCCCAGTTGTTATGCCGTCTCCCCACTCCCTGCCCAGGCAGAGCGGGGCCGGGGGTGACTCACCACTGCTGTGAACTGGTGGAACTGGGGCCGCAGGTCGGAGCCCCGGAGGTGGATGTAGGAGGCTTTGTTCCCCATCTGGTCACTGTGGGGACAGGGGCAGAGTGGCCAGTCAGGGGCTGGGCGGGGCTGAGGGACAGAGAAGGGCCGGGCAGCAAGGAAAGAGGGAACGACAGGAGGGGCGACAGAGAAAACCCGAGTGGCTAAAAGGCCGAGAGAAAAGCGGGAGACGGAGGGACAGTCATGGCAGACACTGAGACAGATGTTGAATCAAGGTCACCGAGGACAGAGACATGTGTGTGAAAGAGGAATCCAGGCAGAAGAGGGGGCTCAAGGGAGGAGGGAGAAGGGGAATGAGGGTGAGACACGAGGGGGGGAGGGTAGTAGGGAGACAGGATGGGGGGGGGGCAGCTGCAGCCCCAGGGAAGCAGGACTCTTGCCAAGTCCTAGGTTCTAACCTGACCAGGCCTGGCTCAGCCCCAGCAGACAGAGGGACATGGTGGCGGCCCCCCGAGACTGGAATCGGCCTGGACCCCAACACAGGCACCTCGACAGAACAGGGGGCCTGGTTTTCAACCACAAAATGGCAACATGGGGGTATCCATGGATGGAAGAGATGCCTGGGGTTTGCTTTAAAACCACCCGTGGCGGGTGGGGTGGGGTTGGGGTGAGCAGGGGAGAGGGGCCGGAGTTGGTACTGTGGAAACTGGGTGAGGAGTATGTGGGTATTCATTACACTACTTTATCTACTCCTATGTGTTTAGAATCTTCTATCATAAAAAGTAAAAACCGAGGGGGCTGGGGAGAGGCCCGGATGTGTGGGGGTGACGCGGACGCACCAGTAGTTGGGGGCAGAGAACACGGTGACGCAGCGGCCGCCGTGCGCCACCTCGTAGCCCTCGGCCTTGACCTCGTGGCTGCGGATGATGTAGTCCAGGTGGTTCTCCTCCAGGAAGGCCTTGGTGACATCGGGCCCGAACTGGCAGCTCACGCCCCGCTTACTGACCGAGCGCCCGTTCTGGGGACACAGGGAGCTTAGGTGCCGGCCCACCCCCAAGCCCCTGCCCACACCCACCGTCCAAGGCCCCTGGGCAAACTGACCTGTGGCTGCGGGTCTGACCAGAGCAGGTCGCACATGGGACCTGGGGGGAGGCAGAGGGGAACGTCAGGGACTGGCCGGCCGGCCTGGGCTGGGTGCTCTCAGACCACCTTCCAGCCCACCCCAGGGCACAGCCCGCGCCCTCCGTCACACTTCCCGTGTGTGTGTGTGTGTGTGTGTGTGTGTGTGTGCACGCGCGCGCGCGCGCGCGCACACACACACACATGTGAGTCCTCAGCTGTCTGTCCCAGTCACTTGAACGGAAGCCCCACTACATCACCCCAGAGGCCAGGAGCCGACTCGTGAATAAATCCGTGCCTTAAGTGTGCCCCGGGCCCAGGACACGGACGCTCCCTCGTCATGCACTGACCCGTGCTGCGGGTCAGGAAGCGGAGGCTGTTTTGCTGTCCTCGCCAACGGCAGGGCCCTGGTCACAGCAGCTCCAACCTGAGCCCAGGCCCGCACACCCCGAGGCCCCGGGAGGAAAGGGGCTGTCACCCGGCCCGCCAGTCACCTGAATCTGGGGGCTGCCGATTCCGTTCGATCTTCCTGATATCGTCCAGGGTGACGCCGTCCTCACTGAACAAGCCCCCGTGCATGATCTAGGGTTGAGGGTGGGGACAGCTGTGTGAGGGGAGGCGCCAGATGTATCCCAACCCCCATCCCTTCGACTTCTTCGCCAGCACATCTGCCCTCGTGTGGCCCTATGGGAGGCGGGTAGGGAAGAGGCCCGTGGGGAGCCGGCTGCCGTGCTCACCAGCACTTTGCCGTTGATGCACTGGGCCAGAGGGAGCCACTCGAACACCTCACTGAAGAGCTCGTACATCTGCGCTGTGTACTTGGCCTTCACCTCGCCCTCGAAGCCATAGATCTGGTTCATGTTGTCCGTTTCGTGGTTGCCTGGCCAACAGCAGGACGAAGAGAAACCTCAGCCTCTGCCGCCCCCCAGGAGCCCGCAGACTCAGGCCAGGGGCCCAGGGAGGCTTGTGTGGCGGCTCCAAGCCAATGACGTTCATGCATCCGCTCCTTGGCCCCTCAGACCCTGATGAGGTGCAGACACTGTTCCCAGCCTCTTTTCCGGCTGAGCACACCTGGGCATGTGGTTACAAAGCCCGGGCTGGAGTCATGGCCCTGGGAGTGGCTGATGTCTCTCCAGTCCCACAGCCACGTCCAGAGCCGACCTCCTCTCTCCGGGCTCACACCCTGCTCTTCCCCGTCTGTCAGTGGCAGCCACAGGCCCCTAGGCGCTCCAGCTGAAACCACTGCCCCCAACCCCCCGGGGCCAACGCCACATCCTGCTCCCACCCTTGGTCTGCTCACCACACAGAGGCCCAAGGGACCCTGTTAACACCCAAGTCAGCCCCGACCCTCCCTGCTCCAAGCCCTCCCGAGACCCAGCTCCTCCTCAAGGCCCACAGGCTCCATGTGTGTAAGGCCATGTGCAGGGCACACCTGCCCGACCTGACAGGGCAGCCCTCCCTGAACACACAACACACACCCAGCGGCAACTGGTCTCCCTGCTTCACGTGGCGACATTGGAGGCTCCCAGAGGGGAGCCAGTGCCCCGCGGTGCCCCACACGGATCCCAGCTCCTGCTGCCGCCCCACTCACCTCGAAGCAGGTGGAAGTGATCTGGGTACAGGAGCTTAAAGCCAAACAGGGTGAGGATCACCTCCACGGAGAAAGAGCCTCGGTCCACAAAGTCGCCATTAAATATCTGTCCTGCTAAGGAAAACGGGGGGAAGGGGGGCCCTCCCCTAGTCTCTCCACGCCCACGGCTCCTGTCAGCGCCTCCCTAGGAGCAAGGAGGTCACGGGGCCTGGGGACCTGGCTTGTCTCTCCTCGCTGTGTGGGCTCTCTGAGCCGCAGTAGGATGTACTGAGGTCCCCAACCTCACCCGTTTCTCAGGGAACCTGATGGTGGAGAGGCAGACACTAGGTGTTCAGCCTGCTCTGCTCTCCCCCAAACACAGCCCCAGCCCCAGGGGAAACGAGACACAGACCCTCCCACCCAACACTGCTCAGGACTGGTGGGCCTAATGGCCATTTATCCAGCAGTTAGCACCAATAACACATGAACCCTGGGACAGCACTTCCTGGGCCCCTTAGCCCTTCACGTGTCCTAACTCCTCACCTCCTCAGTGACCCAGGAGGCAGGCCCTACTTCCATCCCCATTTTGCAATGAGGAAGCCGGGGCACGGGCAGGTGAAGTTACGGCCATGGTCCCACAGCTGCCAAGTAGCAAAGCCAAGAGGGCGCCCGGTGTGGGCAGTGCCAGGTGCTGCACCGGGTCTTGGAGCTGCCCCCTTTCAAGATAAAGAGACGCTGGGGCCCAGCGAGGTTGCGCCACCTGCCCTGTCGCACGGCAGGCGGGACTGGCTGGCTGTGTCCACCCGCATCCGGGGCTGCTTCTCTGCTGGGGCTCCTCCCCCACATCCAGGCTGCGGGGAGAGGGGTTTGCTCTTCTGAGAAGGATACATAGGGGTTGGTGTCTGAGGGTAAACCGTTGAGTTCAAATATGTTGAGGAGGTCATAGAACTGGCCATGGGTGTCCCCGCACACTGTAATCTTCTCTGTCTGGAAGAAAAGAGGCCACCGGAGAGGGAGGGGCCCAGAGAGAGATGTGGGGAGGGGGCAGGGGGGAGGGGAGAGGCAAGAGGTCACGGCAGACCGAGAAGAACCATGCAAAGACACAGGCAGAGGACATGGACACGGAGAGGGTGGGACAGAGCCCGAGGCCAGGAGAAGAGGGACATCCAGGGAGACAGACACGGGGGTGGGGAGGGGAGGGGGGAGGGAAGGCAGACCAAGCCAGGTGGGCCTGTGAGTTTCTGAGCTCCGTGGCCCCTCCCCAGCCAGGGAGCCCCACCTGGCCCACCCACACACCGCCCCACAGCGCGCACCTCTTTAAGCGTGGTCTCCACGAGCGTGCTCAGCTTGGAAAGGACCTCTTTGACCTGTACCAGGATCTGGAAGGCAGGGCAGGCTGTGAGTGGGACTGGCGGAGGGCTCGTCTGCCCCCTGACCCCCAGAGAGCCTGGACGGACTAGATTCAACCTGCTGGGCTGAGGGGAGGGAGAAGTGGGCAGTGGGGAGGAATGGGTAGAGGGAAGCCCAGATAACTGGATGCTTGCTGGGGCCAGAGGTGTCCCCCAAACTGTGACCCAAGTGACCTCTATAGCATTTCAATATCAAAGTTATTTCACATGAAAATTGAGAGTCTTGGAAATAATCAGCATCATGAAACACATGGATGAGCCCTAGCTGGTTTGGCTCAGTGGATAGAGCGTTGGCCTGCGGACTGAAGGGTCCCGGGTTTGATTCCAGTCAAGGGCACATGACAGGGTTGTGGGCTCGATCCTCAGTAGGGGGCGCGCAGGAGGCAGCTGATCAAATGATTCTCTCTCATCACTTATGTTTCTGTCTCTCTCTCCCTCTCCCTTCCTGTCTGAAATCAATAAAAATATATTTAAAAGAAAAGAAAAAAGAAGTGAAACACATGGGTGAATCCAGATGTGGAACATTTTATAAAACAACTGGCCTGGACACATCTAATGTCAGTGTCACTTAAGCCTCCCTGAAAAGGCAGGTCATACACAATAGTCAGTCTTTCAATGGATTCTGGATTTTTTAAAAAAAGTAGCTAAAAAGGATGTCTGGGGGACACTGGGGACATTTAAATATTTGTCTAGAAATGCAGGTGACACCAATTTTTCGTCACTGAGATGACCTGACAGGTCACATATATTTGACCGTGTCTCCAGGCTTCACTGGCGGTCTGTGGACTGTCTGCAGTAGTCAGGGCAGCGGTCAATGCTCAGTTTCTAAGGCGGACAACTAAGCGGGTCCTGCAGGAGGAGGCCCTGTTTCTGGGAGGTACAGCTTATGACGCAATGTATCCTCAAATGGTCCAGAAACACAAAAACCAAAAAGTTAACGGTTGGTGAATATATGTGAAGGGAACATGGGTGTTACCTGTACTGTTCTTTTGACTTCTCTGTAGGTTTGACAATTTTCAAAACAGAAAGTGGAAAAAATTTAAGCATTAAAAGTAGGTGTCCAGTCCTAGCCAGTTTGGCTCAGTGGATAGAGCATCAGCCTGCAGGCTGAAAGGTTCCAGGTTCAATTCTGATCAAGGGCACATGCACGGGTTGGGGGCTCGATCCCCATTAGGGGGCGTGCAGGAGGCAGCCGATCCATGATCCTCTCTCATCACTGATGTTTCTAGCTTTCTCTCCCTCTCCCTTCCTCTCTGAAATCAATAAAATATACATTTTTTAAAAAGTAGATGTCCACTCTGGTCAGAACATAGCCTATAGACTAAAAGCCCAGCGACCGAACGGTGGGACGACCAGGATGACCAGTCGCTGTGCTGTGCACTGGCCACTAGGGGCACTCAACGCGGGAGCTGCCCGCTGGTGGTCAGTGCGCTACCACAGTGGGACTGCCGCTCGCTAACCGGATGAGCGATTGCTCCCGCTGCGAACCTCTGGCTGAGGAGCAGGAACCTGGGTTGCAGTTGTTGCCTCCGCGCCCCAGGCTCCTCCTCCTCACTCCCTGCCACCTCCTTTGGACACCCACAGGCCGCCCAGCGCCACTGCTGGGCTCGCAGAGCTGACCCGGGAGGCTGGGAGGCGGGCTCATGGCCGCCCAGGGACTGAAGCCTACTCCACTGCCTCTCAGTGCTACTGTCCCTGGGCCTGGCCCCAACCGTGTCCCCTGCAGAGGCCAGCGCTTCAGCTCCATGGAAGATGCCAGACCAGGGAGCAGCCACTCAGAGGGCAGGTCCACAGCCGCTCGGCTGACCAGGATGAGCGGCACTCCCATAGCCGGCGATCCCTGCAGGCCACGCTCCCCACAGGTGCACAAATCCCATGCACCGGGCCTCTAGTAAAATTATAAAAGATCGTCACTCTCGCCCTAATGATGAAAACAAGCCAAATTCCAACAAAATTAAACAAAAAACAAAACACACACACACAAAAAGATCCAAGAGCTGAGGATGCAAAGAAACCTAAATCAATCCAGTTGTAGACAGTGCCAGGCCCTTCCTTGGGGGAGAAGACATGACCGCTTTCATCCTGGTCTCCTCCAGGAGGGCGAGTCCACCACGGCTGGGGGAGGGAGCAGAAGTCCATGCCCAGCGTGGGCTGGTGTGACAGCTGAGAGCCCCAAGGAGCCCCAGCCCCACAACACCTCTGCCCCTCACCCACCAACTCCCTCACTGGCTGTCACAGGAGGTGAGGCGCAGGGCAGCATGGCGGGGACAGACTTCCTGAGGCACAAAAGTGGGGGCGGGACTGGAAACAGAGGACTCCCCAGCCACCCAAATCTCGGGCAGTGCGCCTGGAAATCAGCGCTCTCAGAGTGCCAAAGCTGGAGACTTTACAACATGAAGACACCGCTCGCTGGCATCCCAAGCCCTGGCTGAAGGGAGACCCTGCTTCCGCTCTGAAACATTTAAAGCCAGTGGTGAACTTAGTCCAACCACAGCTGCCCGACTGCAGGCGAGACGGACAGCCCTCACACTAGCTGCCTGGCAGAAGGAAGTCCTGCCATTTTCTGCTGAGAAGTTTGATCTCAGTCTCTTCTACACAGAATGTCTGGCACACAATAAAAACTGGCATGTGAAGAACAGGCAGCAGAAGCAGACCCAGAGATGACCCAGACAGTGGAATTACCAGATAGAGACTTTAAAATAACTCTGATAAACGTGTTAAAGGGTCTAGTGGAAAAGGGAGACAACACGCATGAACATATGGGGCAGAGAGATGGGAACTATTAAAAAAGAACTGAATGGAAATGCTAAAAATAAAAAAATAACAATATCAGAAATAGAGAATTCGCAATGCCCAGCATACCCCAGCTCAGCAAGTGTTAAGCCACGGTGGCCACCCTGCTCTTTGTGGCGGTTTCAGCAGCCAGCACTGTGATGCACCCTGGGGGCACAGCCTTGTGCCGCACCTCACAGATGCGTTACCTGGTAGGCGCATTTCCGGTGCAATTTCTTCTGGTCCTTGTACCACTGCATGAGCTCCTTCATGAAGGTGATTGTCACCTTGCCGTCCTCAAGCTTGGGCCCGCTGTACTCATCCTCGATAGCTAATGTGTGAGTGAAGGAATGAGTCAGTGGCCACAGCCACTGTGAGGGTGGGAGGGGGGCTGGCTCCCAGGCAGGGGGCAGACACAGCTCTGGACAATCAGGTTAAGATGTGAAGGAGAGAGGATTCCACTCCCCAGCAGGTCCCCTCACGGCCTGCTCCTCCCATTTGGTCAGCTCAGAGGCCCTCTCCCTGACCTCCCTGCCTGTTGTGCCTCTCTCTCCTCTGCCTATTTGATTTTATAGCGCTTAACACTATTAATTTGTTTGTTGACTAATCATCTCTCTCCCCACTAGAACATCAGCTCCATGAGGGCAGTGTCTTGAACAGTGTCTGGCACACAGTAGGTGCTCAGCAATCATCTGTGGCACGAATGAGTGAATTATCTGAGTGCCTAGAAGACCTAGAGACAGATCCGACACAGGAGGCCCGTGAGGGGTGGGCAGGAGGAGGTGGTGCTCCGCCACATCTCCCAAACTGGGAACTCAAAGCCCAAAGCCGGACTCTGGATTCCCCAGGAAGGCAGGGAGGGAAGCAACAGACAGCAGCCTGGGGACAGGGACCGGAGGCCACCCCTGAGCGCCCCCTCCCCATCCCACAGTGTGCGCAGGGAATGGAGAGCCCGTGCAAGGATGTGGAATGTTCTGGACTGGGTGTGGCTGGACCTGGGCCTGACTCACTCATGCTCTCGATGTCCAGCGAGTCCACAACGGAGCGCTTGTGCTCGTCGCCCGCGATGGCCCGCTCGAAGGCCTTCTGCTTCACGATCTTGTTGCACTCCTGGTATTTCATTTTGGCATCTTTGTCGTGGGGCTTCACCTTTACCACCTGGGCAGGCAGGGGGTAGAGGAGGGAAGGAAATAAGGGAGAGGGAGGACCGGAGGGAAGAAGGATGGGGAAGGAAGGGAGAGGAAGGGAGAGGAAGGGAGGAAGGGAGGAGGCATCAGGCTCAGACCAAGGAGGGGGCAGACAGCAGTCAGGAGGTGGGGACGCCACAGCTGCCCACAGTCTGCCCGGCCATGAATGATGAAGCCAGACCACCCAGGCCGTCATGCACTAGTGGGGCAGCCCTGGACACCTCTCACCTCCAGGCCTAGGTTTCTGCACCCCCAAACTAGACCACACGGGCTGCTGTGAGGGGTAAACAGTAACCCACACGGGACGTTAATAAATCTTAGCTCCCTCATGAAAATAAAACGGCCCCATCCGAGGAGCACGTGTTCGGCTTCTGGTTCCCCGTCAGAACCAGAGCAGCCGAGGCACTTTACTGCTACTGTCACCGTCAATACCAAAGTGGGTGGGGTTGAGAGGAAAGGATGTGCTGGGTCTAAAGTCATGATTAATGGCCCAGACCCATCCGAAGGGCCAATGATCACAGATTCCCTGAACCTCAGGTCCTTCATCTATAAAACGAAGGAGATAACAGGCTCCACCTGCCAAGGCTACAGTAGGCCTCGGGTTATGACCGAGATTTCGCCGTAAGTCGGAGCCCACCTACATAAGCACCTACGTCACTCACATGGAGCACATACACAGCAGTAATGAAGTGACACAGTAAAAAACATTTAAAAGATAACAATTCCTGACCTTTGCTTGTGGTAAATAAATAATAAAAAACATAAAGTACCAGAGACTTTTATGTACATACGTCGAAATGACGGGACTTTTTTTTAATATAAATATATGGGAGATGGTGACATAACCACGAAACGACGTACGTCGAGTCCAATGTAACCCGAGGACTGTCTGTGCTGGGCATGAGTAGGGACACATGCACAGCCAGCACTGAGTGGTATCTGTTCCTTGGGCTGCTGGGAGATGCAGGGCAAATGAGTTCCCTCAGTTTCCTCTTCTGAAGGGAGGGGCCACAGACCCAGGCTACCTGGGTTCAAATCCCAGCTCCACCCATCAATCATCAGTGGAGCAGCCTTGGACAGCCGGGTGCCTCTCTGTGGCTGTTTCCTCTCTGAGATGGGAGTGGTAGGAGTCCCTGCCTCCGAGGGCTGCTGTGAGGACTGAATGAATGAACACTGTGCAGTGTGTGCAGCTGCGCCAGGCCGGGGTCAACCTGCGTGAACGTCGCTGCTCCCTATGGCCCCTTTCCCAGGCTGCTGTGCTGATTACACCAGCTCATCCCCTCCCTTCTCTCCACCTTGTACCCGGCGTCCTCCAATCTTGCCTCCTCCAAACTCAGAAGCACAGAGGGCTGGATTCCGATCCCTGCTCTGCCACTCGCTTGCTGTGTGACCCTGGGCAAGTGACTCCCCCGCCCCTCTGAGGCTCAGGTAGTTATCTGTGTTACTGTCATTGTTATTAGTGGCCCCACAACTCCTGTGCGGGGTGAGGGGCAGAGCGGGGTGGTGATGCCCCCTAGAAGGCCTGGCAGAGTGAGTCAGAAGCCTGGGCAAAGGCTCACTCGCTAACCCGAGGGTCAGTGCGGCTCGTCCACGCTGGGAATGGCTGTGCAGACCAGGCGAGTGGAAGAAAGCTGGCTGCGGCTGGCGATGGCTTCCTCCCTGTCTGGACAGGCTCAGGCTAGGGCACCCTGCCAGGCAGCTCCACCTGGGGCATGGGTGCGGTGCAGGCTCGGGAGGGAGGCAGGACCAGACGTCCCCTGGAGTCCTTTCCGGGAGGGAGAGGTTGAGTCCACACCCCGGGATAAAGTCCACGCCACCACCTGGCCTGGCTCATGAGAACCCCTTTGTTTGCCCAGCACTGCCCAGCAGGCCGACCTCCAAGTCCCCACATGCACCGTCTCCTCTCACCCCAGGTCCCGTACAGGCTGCGCCGGCCCAGAACTCCTCATCCCCTCCCACCTCTAAGTCCTTTCCAGCTCCTCCTCCTCCAGGTCTCCCCTTCCCGTCACTCAGGCTGAGTCAGGCACCCCTCTGGGCTCCCACAACCCCCTGGACCTCCTGGCCAGCACGAGCACGGCTGGACAGGGGACATCCCCCCTGCACGGTGGCCCGCGAGGCGGGGCTGAGGCTGTGTCCCAGCAGTGAATGAATGCCCCGAGTGAACAGATGAACCACTCAGCTTATCCCCCTGGCCAGTCTCCAGTTCTCAGCAAGCTCACAGTCTGGGGTGGAGGATGGGGACAAACCCTGACAATGGAAGAGGAGCAGGAGCCGTAACAGAAGCAGAAGCAAAAACATGGCTAATTTTCTGACACGTTTTATGTGCCTGACACTGTTGTGAGCAATTAACTTGCTCATTTGCTCAAAGTAGCTCTATGTGGTGTTACCACAATCCCATTTGATGGATGAGGAAACTGAGGCCCAGAGAGGTGTCACCGACGCAGGAGGCCAGGATTCTGTTCCCTTCCTGTGTAGGCTCCTGACTTCTACCACACACGCTGAGACACGGTCCCTCCCCTGACCAATGCCACATGTCCCACAGCACCCTGTGTGCCCTCCATGGGGGCAGTGTGGGGTCATGGCCATGAGCGCCCTCTCGGGGGTCAGGCCTTCCAGGGCAAGCAGCCCCACCTCAGGCCTCCCTCAGCTTCTAGTGGGGAGGGTGCCGGCAGTCCTGGGGAGGGTGGTGTGAGAATTCAACATCAGGCCCGTCACAGGGCCTAGCAGTGCCAGGGCCAGTGCCAGGACCTGCAGCTGCTGCTATTACCCGCTACCTGGGGGGAGAGGGGGGTGGGGGCTGCCAGGCATCTGGGGAAGGCAGTGCTTCAGACCAGAGGGACGGGGCGGGCTCTGCAGGAGTCGAGGCCGGTTAGGCCAGAGCTTAAGGCTGCGTTTTTCTTTCAAATGTGGTACCTGGGTCATCTCAATGCCAGGCTCCTGACTGTGATGTTTACGTAGTGATGTCACTGGGGAACCTGGGAGAAGGGATCTCTCTATTACTTCCCAGAACAGTCGCAAAATAAAAAGACGTTTTCAGAAAGTGGTATTGCAGCTGGGACTGCTCACAGGCAATTATGCTGGGATCGATGAAATGACAGCACAGCTTGGCAATCCCTAGAAGCCGGGGGCTGCTGTGTTTGGGAACCGGGAGGTTTCTGGGTTTTACGAAGTTGACACAGTGCTCACGCTGTTATCTGACACCCCAGCAGGTCTGAGTGGCACCTGGTCACCACACCACCCCCCAAACCTCTAGGCACACCACGTGGGGGCAATCAAGACCATCAACGGCCTCTCATTAGTTCAGGTCAGATTTTGCTGCCAAATGAGTTGCCCAAATTTACTGGAAAAACTGGTTTTCAGAATGGCCTGGGTTTGGAACTGAAGGTGAGAGACTCTAGACCAGCAGCAGGAGCCAGGCCCCAAGGCAAGTGCCCCTGACCTCAGGGGACCTACATGCCAACACGTGATGGACATTGTGATTATCTATAATGTCACGATGACGGACAGCCGAGAGGTACCGCGCCCGCCCGAGCCGGAGGGAAGCCAGGTGTCTTGGGCAGGCACTGCACGCGACAGTCTTAAGTGTGACACTTGGGTTTTCAGCCCACAGGGTGAGACCCTCTAGTGAATTAATTCAGCCAATACTCCTCTTATAATAAAAGAGAAGAGAAGAGAAAAGAAGAGAAGAGAAGAGAAGAGAAGAGAAGACCATTGAGTACACTGCCTGAGCTGAGGGCAAGCACTGCGCCAGGAAACTGGTGCCCACGGTGAACAGCCAGTGGCCAGGAGCCTGACTCTGGTACCAGCCTGTCACCTCCTGGCTGGGGGGCCTCAGCTTCCTCACCTGTCAATCAGGACAACAGGCCCCAATGCACAGGGTTGCTAAGAAGATCACGCGAGTTATTAGGGTATTAAGGTCCCAACCGTGAACAGTAAAGAGCCCAGGACGAGTCACTCAGCGCCTACTGATGAGTCGTGGTGAGCACTGTGCTGGGTTTCGGCTCTGACTAGCCCTGTTACTGCCGCGTGTCCACACCTCAGGTACAGGCCTGTGTGGGCTTGCAAGGCAGACACATGTTTACCTGGCTGCAGACTATGCTGTAAGAACCCAAATGCAAACCATATCACAAACCCACCCCAACAAATCCCAGAAAGGGGCGAGGAGGGAGGGCAGGAGTCCCCCAGACCCAGCCTGGGCCCACGTGACCCCCCGAGCTCCACCGCAGACAGGAAAGAACCCAGGAAGAGGACCCGATAAAGGGGCAGGGGATCCTGAAGCCAGGGTCCCGCGGAAGGATGAACGTGGAGATGAGGGAGGCTGGGGTTTGGGGGATCCATCATGGGCCCATGCAGAGGGGAGCTGATACCTGAGGCGTGGCCTTAGAATGGAGACACCGCCAGCTCCCAGGCCCCTAACGCAGCGCTTCCCACGGGCCTCAGGCTTTCCCCCAACATCCCCAGGAGAAAAGGCACCCAGTGCTAAGTGGGGGCAGGTCCCACTCTAATGTACTGATCTCCGTTAATCCTCACAAGGTCACGGAGGCAGCCCCTACTCTTCTCCCCTTTCACAGACGAGGACAGAGGCTGGAGACGAGCCCTCAGAGCTGCGTAGCTCAGAGCTGGGCCTCCTGGCCAGGGGGCTGGTGCCTCCAGCTGCACCAGTGGCCTGTAGACTCTGACTCCCAGTAAGAAATATGTATTTTATGTCACACCTAACACACATCTAAATTCACATAAATGAAAATTTTTTTCACAGAACCATATATACACAACATTCTCCAAATATTGACCTTTTTTCTTCTTTACTGTATTTGATGAAAGTGGTCTCAAACCATTACACTGACTTCACAGCCTCTAACAGTTACAAGCACAGACTCTGGTTCAAGTCCCAGCTCTGCCACTTCTCGGCTGGGTGACCCTGGAGGGGGGCTCCCCCTCTCTAGACCCGTTTCCTTCCTGTAAAATACACTAAACTCATGCAGGCAGAGAGCTCACACAGAGCCAGGCCCACAGTGAGCACGCAGACGAGGAAACTGAGGTGGCAAAGGAAAGGCCCTCCATCCGAGGGCCCAGGCTGCTGAGGCAGAACCTTGGGCTTGTTTGTTCAACCAAGGTCACGTCTTGGCTCCACCTCCAAGGAGGCCCAGATCTGAGGGGGGCCTGGGCACACCCTCCATGAGAGTCACACGTCGTAAGACAGCTCCGGAGGGTAGGAGGTAGAGACTGGAGGGGGGGCAGCCCCAGGGCCTGGCCCCTCTGCCTGCACCCAGAGGCTGATGAAACATGTCAGCATGGAGAAGGGTGACCAGCCTGCAGGCATGAGGGTGGCTGGCCAGGGGTGGGCCAGACCCAGGCCCAGGCCGGCAAGGATCTCAGGCTCACGTGGGGACTCTCCAATGCTGCAGGCAGAGCCCCTACAATAAAGGCAAGTTGATTTGAAAAAGACTGTGAACACCCCCACCCCACCCCACCCCACGACATCCACAGGCCGGGGACAAAGTTCTGACGTGGTACCCACAGGATGGCTGGCCCGAACCACCTCAGTCTCACGGAGAATGCAAGGCTAGGGCCCAATCTGGGCCAGAGCCACGGGAAGAACCCCTGCTCCTCACCCCAGGAAAAGCCTCTTTCCTGCAGCCCTGGGAGTGGGAAGACCTGTGGTCAGATCTCACTTTCAAATGCCCCCTCCAGGCCCAGCTCCCGCTCTACGACTCCCCACCCTGACCCGGAGCCCTAGAAAAGCCCTGCCCCCACCCAACCCCCACTGCCATTCTGGGTTACTCATTAGTGACCCTCCAGCCCCAGTGACCTTTACTCACACCACTTCACGGAGCCCCACAGCCACTCCTCTTGTCACCATGCCCGACTGGAGGACACCAGGGGCAGGAGAGGACTGACGGAGGAATGGCTTGGGCGCCCAAGCTCACAGGGACTCTGTTCTGTTGTCCCTTCCCTCATCCTCGGGTGTCACCCAGCATCCTCCTCCACTGTGTCCCCGCTCCCTGCACACCTCTGCTCCCACCCTGACACAGGTGTCCTCTGGCCCAAGGCTTGGCTCAGCTTTCACTGGCCTGAAATCCACCCTCCACCCGAGGCCAGCGGCCAGTCCGACCAGGATCCCTCCAACTGCAGCCTGTGCCTCTCAGCCGCCCTGGCCGCCCTCCCCACACAGCAGAAGCTGCTCAATGTGTGCAGGAGTGAAATGGAAGGAGGGTGTGTGCACTGAGGGCAGAGTAAGAATTCACTCCACAAACACTGACTGAGCCACTGCAGGCTGCACCATCCCAATGAACAGAACAAATGAACCCGACTCTCAGGAAGCTAACTCTCCGAGGCAGGGGAGACGGGGGCTGGCAGGCCGGGCTGCCTGGGTTCAAATCCCAGCTCTGACCCCTCCCCCGCTGCATGTTGGTGGGCAGTGCCTTACCCCTCTGGGCCTCCGTCTCCTCTGTACAACGGGGCAACCAGTTCCCACCCCACAGAGCCACCATTCAGCCAACTGATGTGAAGGCTGCAGAAGGTGCCTGGCACGAAGGCATGTACTCTGTGGGTCCTTCCGACGATCATCATTACTATTATCAGGGCAATTACAGCGGGAATGGCAGGTGACCGAGGGGTCCCGTCCCTCATCACAACGCATCCCCCACTTGCTCTGCCTCTAGAGCACATGACCCCACTCCATTCCTCCCAGCTGCATGGGTTCTGCTTACATGCTCGCCTCTGAACCATCAGCTCCTCTGAAGAAAGGCTGTGGCTCTCATTCAACAGAGAGAACAACAATAATCCTAACAGCACACGCTCACAGAACACTGACTGCGTTCAAACACCCGAAAAGCAGAAACTCGTTTACTCTTCATGGCAACCCACTGGGGTAGGTCCCACTGCTCTCCCATTTCACAGATGTGGAGAAGGCACTGAGGGCCAGGCAGAGCCGAATATGAACCCAGGCAGTTGCTCCGGGACAAGGGGCCTCACGCCTTTGCTGGATGAGTAGATGGTGAGTAACTCGTGAACGGCCTTCTCCCACCTCCCCCTCCAGGCATGCACAGAGCACACCTTCCCCTGCCCGCCCCATCGGCCCTCAGCATCCACCTGGCTCAGGCGGCTGGCCTACGCCCAGAGGCCTGGCTCACCGTCTCGTAGTCGCGCAGGGCGGCTCGGAACTTGCCCAGTGCCATGTTGCTGGCAGCTCGGCGGTAGTAGCCCTTAATGTACTTCTTGTCCATCTCGATGGCCAGCGTGGCATCAGCCAGTGCGTAGCCATAGCACTCAGTGCGCAGGTAGGCCAGGCTGCGGTTGCCGTAGTAGATGGCATTGCTGGGGTTCAGCTCGATGGCCTGGCTGTAGAACTTGATTGCGTTCTCGTAGTCCTTGGCTGTGGAGACAGAGGAGGAGGAGGCATGAAGCAGGGCTGCTGCCCCCGCAGGAAGAACAGGTCCTAGCTGGGCATGGGCCCAGTCTCCCCATTTACAGATGGGGAAACTGAGGTCCAGAGCTGGACTCAGCAATGTCTCTTCCGCCCGCCCTTCTCCCCTGTCCCGACTGTCCCACACTAACATAGGCCTCGTCTCATGACCAAATCTCCAGGACCCAAGGTCATTTCCACACACCCGTCCTCCCAACCATGAGTCCTCCAGGCCCCAGGCCAGGCGACCCTTCTTCCAGGACCTCAGGAGGGTCTCACTGAATCCTCCCCATGGCCAGAGAGGTCATGCTACTGAGAGATAAACCAGCAAACACGAATATGCCCTGAGCCCCTCGACTGTCCAGCCCTCAGAGCAAGGACACAAGTCCAAAGAGGGGGCCTAGGACACGCAGTGGGGAAGGAGAAGGAAGCTACTTGGTCCTCAATAAGAAGGGACATATCAGCCAAGACCCAAGAAAGTGACAAACCAGACTGAAGAAGCGCATTCCTGACAAAAGGAACAGCAGGTACAAAGGCCCTGGGGGGGGGGGGCGGTGGGGGAGTGAGAGGCTGGAGTGGCTGGGCAGAGTGAGCTGGGGTAGGGTGCAGATGAGGGCATGGAGGCTGGCAGGACAGATCCCCAAAGCCATGGCCACAGAGGGATCTGGACATCGATGTTCTGGGTATGGACCAACAGGATGTGGCCTGGCCAAGGGTAAAAGACCAATTTTATTTAAAATGAGCTATGGTTGCCCTGACCGGTTTGGCTCAGTGGATAGAGCGTCAGCCTATCCCTGGGCTGAAGGGTCCCAGGTTCGATTCCGGTCAAGGGCATGTACCTTGGTTGCGGGCACATCCCCAGTAGGGGGTGTGCAGGAGGCAGCTGATCGATGTTTCTCTCTCATCGATGTTTCTCTCTATCCCTCTCCCTTCCTCTCTGTAAAAAACTCAATAAAATATATATATATATTTTTTAAAAAATATATTTTATTGAGTTTCTACAGAGAGGAAAGGAGAGAGATAGAGAGTTAGAAACATCGATGAGAGAGAAACATTGACCAGCTGCCTCCTGCACACTCCCCACTGGGGATGTGCCCGCAACCAAGGTACATGCCCTTGACCGGAATCGAACCTGGGACCCTCCAGTCCACAGGCTGACGCTCTATCCACAGAGCCAAACCGGTTTCGGCTCAATAAAATATATTTTTAAAAATAAGTAAACAAAATACAATAAAATGAGCCATGGCTGTGCCCTGCACTCTACATCTCCATGGCATAAGCACCATCTGGTGCTCACTTTACAGATGAGTCATTAGGTCTTTTTCAAGGTCAAGCACCCAATCTATATTAGCAAAGCCAGGCTCAAACCCCTCCCATGAGGCATTCGACAGGCAGAAGGCCAAGGCTTGTCAGAGCCGGAGGACCATGATGTACTATGGGCCACATAGGGCTCCTGGTACATGAGTCCCTTCACTGAACCCTCGTAACAACCCCGAGGATAACTACGTTAGCCCCATTTTCCAGATGAGGGGACTGAGGCTCACTGAGGCAAAGCCCATATTGAGGTCACACCACAAGTGGCAGGCAGGGATTCTGAGCCAGGCCAAGACCCAAATGGCCCCACTCTCACCCTCCACATCTGGAAACCTCTGGGGGAGCCTGGCACAGGGGCAGGAGCAGATACAGGGGCAGGTGGCCTAGGCCCATCCCTGGCTCTGGCTCTTACTAGCTGGGTACCCTTGCACACCTGGAGAGCCCTCTTAATACCTGGCTTGAAATGGAAATTCCTGCCCTAACTCCCACTTTACTTTTCTCCCGAGTCATCTGATAAACCATTCGATTCTTGTTTGTTTGCTTATAATCCATCCCCCCAATTTCAAGTGAAGCCCCATGAAGGCAAGGGCCTTGTTTGTCTTACTTCTTTTTGAGTCGTTGCCCTGTCTAAGGATACAGCACCCCTCAGTCCTGCCCTCCCTGTGCTCACAGTCCAGTGGGGACCTGGGTGTGGACAATACACAGATCCATCCCCATAATGTGATAATCGAGTGCTGAGGGCTGGGAAGCCAGAGGGGATGTCAAGCTGAGACCTGTAGGGTGAGAAAGAGTCAGGTAAAGAAATAGAATGGAATAGGGCTCCCAACTCCATTGATTGTTCTAGAAGGGAGGGAGACAGACAGACAAACTAACCCAATAACCAACCCTAGAGAAAGAAGAAACCAGGTCCTAGGGAGATGGCCAGGAACAATATAACAGTGACTCCTTTTGCAGGCGAACACCTGGCAGTCTTTTAATGCTCGATGTCCCCTCCTCCAGGAAGCCCGCCTTGATCCCCCTCCAGGCTTACCTATCCCAGCCCTGCGCACTCCACTCTGGATTGTCACTGTTAAGTGATGAATGTGTCCCCCCAGAGCTGTGAGCCCTGGTGGGCAGGCCCAGGACTTCCCAGAAACAAGCAAGGGCAGAACCGACCCTCCCTGGAACGCCAGTGCCTTTGAAGACTCCTTCCGGCTCCCTGGCGGGGTTCCAGAGGCTGGCCGGCCAGCTCTCTTGTCGGGTGAGGTGTTACCAGAAGGCCGTCTGGCATGGGGCAGAAAGCCTGGGGTCTGAGAACCTGGCTTCCAGCTCTGCAGGTCCAGCCATGAGACCTCGGGCATAGAGCCTCTCCTCTCTGAGCCTCAGTGTGATGATCTGAAATGTGGAGTCACAAACAACCCTGCCTCGGGGGGGTGGTTGGCTAAGTGAACTCATGTATGAAATGTGCTACAGCAGATACTTGTAAAAGAAACAAATGAATGACTAAGCGAAGGGAAGGAGAATGGAGCAGAGGAAACGGGAGGGGCCCCACTCCACACATCTGCCCAAAGACACCACCACAGCCCGGGCTGCTCTGTGTTGAACCTGAGTGCGCTCCATCATCCGACGTCCCCCGTGCAGAGATGAGGAGACGGAGGCACAGAGAGGAAGCGGAAGAAATAAGATTTGGGGGCGGATGAGGCCCAGGGAGAAGGGAAGGGAGCGGAACACCAGCGGGGACAGGGCTCTGCCAGGGCCTCTGGAACGGGCCTGAGCTCAGAGGAGCCAGCCTTGCTGGGGAAAGGTGGGCGTGGGCGGGGAGTCCCTGGGGTCCCTCTTCCCCCTGCAGGGGGCCAGGGCGGCCAGGGTAAAACCTGTGGGAGCCCAGCACGTGGCGAGGGAGGGGACATCCGGGCTGGGCTGCTCACACGCTCCACCTTGGCGCGTGGTTTCACTTCTGAGCCCCAGCTTCCTTTCTAAGACAAGCAGGGCTGCTGCCACCTGCCGCCGGTGCCCCAGGGAGGACTGAACAAAGGGTGTACCTGGCCACCACAGGGCCTCAATTAGGGGAGCTGTAATTATTCTTTTATTGTCATTCCAGAGGCCAGGGCTCTGTGCCTGCTGCTGCCTGCCATACAGGAGGGGCGTTCTCCATGCCAGCTCACCCCCAGGACCTCTGGCTGCCCGCCCAGCCCAGGGCTCCTGACAACCTAGGTCCCAGGTCCTGAGGGGCATGGGGCACCTCCCAATTGCTTCCTATTTTCCAGAATTCTTACTGTGCCTCAGCATCAACCCCCAGACTTGCTGCTCCTCCCAAGCCCCATGGCAGGGATAACACCACCTTCCACGTCACCCCCAGCGGCAGACTGGGTTGTGTCCCGGACACCTCCTGACCCCTCAGCCCAGGGGTCCTCAAACTTTTTAAACAGGGGGCCAGTTCACTGTCCCTAAGACCATTGGAGGGCCGGACTATAGTTCAAAAAAAAATTATGAACAAATTCCTATGCACACTGCACATATCTTATTTTGAAGTAAAAAAACAAAACGGGAACAAATACAATATTTGTATTTGCATGTGGCCCGAGGGCTGTAGTTTGAGGACCCCTGCCTCAGCCCCTGAAGCCAGGCAGGCACCATGTTCCATCAAATCAGCCTCCGGGACATCTCTCTAACCTGCTCATCTCCATCCCTTCGGACCCATCCCACCTGGCCTGGCCTTCATCCTCTCCTGCCCAGGGTCCCGCCCAGCCTCCAGTCCTGCCCCCCCCCCCCCCGAGGGGATTTTTAAAGCACAAACCTGACCTTGTCCCTTCCCTGCTCAGAACAAGCCGCAGCTCCCTGGAGGCCTGGGCAGAAAGCTCAGGCTCCTCCCTGCAGCCTCACCAACACCAACTCCTCCTGCCTCTCACACTTCCTACCTCAGTGCCAGGCCTCTGCCATCTGTTCTCTGCCTGGGGTTCCCTCTCCCCTCTCTCCAGGTAGCCCCTCTGAGACGTTTCTCGAGTTAGTTTCCCTCTCTCCAGCCTGGTCAGCAGCTCTACCACCTTTCACCTGTCCCCAGTTCTCGTCTCCTTCCTGGTCTCCAGTCTGACCCTTGTGTCCAAGCTTCACACGGCCGCTGGGGGATCTTTTCCAAATGCCGATCAGACCATGTTGCTCCTCTCTTAGAACCTTCCATGGCTCCCTAGCACTCCAGGATGCCATCCATTCTCCCGGACCCGGACCTCAGGGCTCCCCCTCCCCATCTCTCACCAGTCCCACCTGCTCCCTCAGCCCATCACACTTTCCCACTCTTTCAGTCTGTCTGTGCTCCCACTGAGGGCCAATCCTCCCCGAGGGCTCTAATTCATCCCACTCCCCACCCCCTTCCCCAGGGCTTTGTTGCTGCAAGTCTCCCTCTCTCCTACAGGATCAGTTCTCCCCTCTCTCCTATAGGATCAAGTCACTCCTCTCTCCTACAGGATCAGTTCTCCCCTCTCTCCTATAGGATCAGTTCTCCCCTCTCTCCTATAGGATCAAGTCACTCCTCTCTCCTATAGGATCAGTTCTCCCCTCTCTCCTACAGGATCAGTTCTCCCCTCTCTCCTATAGGATCAAGTCACTCCTCTCTCCTATAGGATCAGTTCTCCCCTCTCTCCTACAGGATCAGTTCTCCCCTCTCTCCTATAGGATCAAGTCACTCCTCTCTCCTACAGGATCAAGTCTCCCCTCTCTCCTACAGGATCAAGTCTCCCCTCTCTCCAACAGGATCAGTTCTCCCTTCTCTCCTATAGGATCAGTTCTCCCCTCTCTCCTACAGGATCAGTTCTCCCCTCTCTCCAACAGGATCAGTTCTCCCTTCTCTCCTATAGGATCAGTTCTCCCTTCTCTCCTATAGGATCAGTTCTCCCCTCTCTCCTATAGGATCAATTCTCCCCTCTCTCCTATAGGATCAGTTCTCCCCTCTCTCCTACAGGATCAGTTCTCCCCTCTCTCCTACAGGATCAGTTCTCCCCTCTCTCCTACAGGATCAGTTCTCCCCTCTCTCCTATAGGATCAGTTCTCCCCTCTCTCCTACAGGATCAAGTCTCCCCTCTCTCCTACAGGATCAGTTCTCCCCTCTCTCCAACAGGATCAGTTCTCCCTTCTCTCCTATAGGATCAGTTCTCCCCTCTCTCCTACAGGATCAGTTCTCCCTTCTCTCCTATAGGATCAGTTCTCCCCTCTCTCCTACAGGATCAGTTCTCCCTTCTCTCCTATAGGATCAGTTCTCCCCTCTCTCCTATAGGATCAATTCTCCCTCACATGCACCAGACCCTGCTCTCCTCCATCCTTCAAAAAAGCAGCTCCCTCCCCCATTTCCCCACTCCCCTTCAGAACCAAAATACTCAAACACTGTCAACATTTGCTGTCTCCACTTCCACACCTCCCGCTCCACCTTCAGTGCCCTCCTCGCTGGCCACCACCCCCATCATTCCCCAGAGCCTGCTCTTGTCGAGACTACCATCAACACCCATGGAGCCGAAGCCAATGGCCGATGCTCTGTGCTCACCTGGGCAGCATCTGACCCAGGGCCCAGCCCCCTCCCTCTAGAAGCACCCTCTTCTCTCACCTTTCCCCGATTTCCTTTCTACTCCGCTGACCACCCCTCCTCTGCCTCTTCCGCTTCGGTTCCAAACCTGAGAATTCCTCCAGGTTCCGTCTGTGGCCCCTTCCCTTCCGGGATGACCTCACCCCTTCCCGGGGAGTTCTATTCCATCCTCAGGCGGACCCTCTCCTTAGAACTCTGCTCCTCTCGGGTGGCCGGGTAAAAGCCAAACTAGTCCTTGCAAAGACCTGGGAAGAAACCCTACCGATCCGACCCTGTCCTGACGGCGTCTGTATCAGTCTCCCCACTCACCTGCTCGGGTCCCAGGCCCACCGGTCAGTCTCCTTTCATTTCCTACCCCAGGTCTTTGCACACAGGCGCCGCCCGCCAGGAGCCATCCTCCCCAGTTCTGCTCAACGTAAACGCACCTACTCAGTGCAGCCTCCAGCCCCTCAACCCTCATCGTCTTCTTCACACTGCCCCCCCCCCAAGCACTCATCACAACTTCTAAGTATTTGATTAATGTGTGCAGGTACTCATTGTTCGGTCCTCCTGCTAAATTACAAGCTGTATAGGGGCATCTATCTCATTGGTTGCTGCCTCCCAGAATCTAGCACAGTCCTTCGCGCATAGTGTTCAAGGAACATGTTGAATGAATGAATGAATGAATGGGTGCCCGCATACCCATCTCTTTCTCAAGGTCCCGTCATACCTACTATTCTTGGGGTTCTCCCACCTCTACTCCCAGGGCCTCCCCACATCTCCTACTTCCTTGTCCTCCATTCTAGTGATGGATTCCTCACTCCCACGACCCCCCGCTCTGAGACTGTCCCCCTCCAACCCCCACTTGGCGCCACCCACCCCAGGTCTCCCCACTGGGTAGCGCCATCACTACCCCGCCCCACGTCCACACTTGACAGCGTCCTCTTCAGGTGTCCCCACAAACTAGCAGCTCTGGGGGGGCGGGGGGGTCTCAGGTTCGGTGGGACCCTCATTCCCCTCCCCCCTCCCGCCCCACACTTGGTAGCGCCCTCCTCAGTCTCCATAGTTAGCAGCATCCGCTCCGTCCGCCACTTTTAGGTACCACCTTTCCGCTCAGAAGCCCCCTCTGTCGCCCCCGGGCAGCGCCATCCTGGGCCTCCCCGGACCTCCCCACGCCCGGTCACTTGGTAGTGCCGGGCCCGGGCGCAGGCTGCCGCTCCGCGTTGCCATGGTTCCGCGCGGGCCCCGCGCCCCCCGACCTGGGCAGCTCTCCACCCCCCTCCTTCGCCACCTCCAGAGCGGGCGCACCTTTGAAGTAGTCGTTGGCCTGCGTCTTGAGCTCCTCTGCCCGCTTCAGTGCGCCATCAGCCGGGGGTTCGTCTTGGGGGGGCTCAGGACACTCAGCCCGCTCGCCCTCCGCCATCGCCATGCCGCAAAGCGACCCCTACCCTGGCAACAGCCACCAGCGGCACCCGGCCGAATCGTCGCGAAGGAGTGCCGGATTCCAGCGGCCGCTGCTGCACAAGTGTCGTAAAGCGCGGGCCCCGAAGGCTCCCGTCACGCGCCTGCGCAGGTCTCTTCCGCCGGGGAGCGCGCGGAGGACAAGGTGACCACGGGGCCCTCAGACGGCGCCCTTCCTAGAATAAGCCAATGGGGAAGGTGAAAAGGGGCGCGCGGGGGAAAAAGGCCCGGCGTGGCCCCTGCTCCCAAAGCGGCCGCGTTCCGAGACCGAAGGTTCTGGGGGCGGGAAGCGGGATTTATCCGCTGTCTTCCGGGGTTGGTGGGTCAGGCCGCGGTGCGTGCGGCTCAGGCGGGGCTGCGCCAAGCCCAACGCGGAACCGGAGCCGGGAGTCTAGCCCTACAGTCAGTTACCTCGATGACCTTGAACACATAGTCCTCTTCTCTCTGGGGCCACTGCTACCCCTCTCTGGAACATGGGTGGTTTCCCAAACTAGAGTCAAGTTCCAACCTTTGAGGGTCAGGGTTTCTAAGTTATTAACCGAAGGCCCCCTGGGTCCCCTAATCCTGAGCAAGGCACCCTCTCCCTTCTTTCTCATCCCCTCCCCCCCCCCACACACCCTTCCATAGCTCCTGCCTTTAGGAGGAAATTTAGGACTTTCTGGACCCTGTAGAGCAGCGGTTCTCAACCTGTGGGTCGCGACCCCTTTTGGGGGGTCGAATGACTCTTTCATAGGGGTCGCCTAAGACCATCGGAAAACACATATATAATTACATATTGTTTTTGTGATGAATCACTATGCTTTCATTATGTTCAGTTTGTAACAATGAAAATACATCCTGCATATCAAAGTATTTACATGACGATTCATAACAGTAGCAAAATTACAGTTATGAAGTAGCAACGAAAATAATTTTATGGTTGGGGGTCACCACAACATGAGGAACTGTATTAAAGGGTCGCGGCGTTAGAAAGGTTGAGAACCGCTGCTGTAGACTCTAGCTTCATGCACCATGTCCAGACGCCACCCTCACGCACTGTACACACATCCTTTCCGCCCTCAACACCTACCGGTGCCTACCTGTAGCGTTGAATCCCGTAGGGCGCTGCCCTGGCTCCCTCCCAGAAATGCAAGCTATCCCACCCCCAAATCTAATTGTGGCTGGCAGACTCCCCACCCCCCAATCAGCCAAAGATCACCCCAGGAGATACTAGCATGGTCTCCTTTTTACAAATGAGGACACTGAGATTTGCAGAGGTCAGTGCACTTGCCCAAGATCATACAAGAAGGAAGTGGCAGAGCCGGGACTTGAACCTGTCCCGCCTGACTCCTGGTCTCTGAATTCCCACTCTGCTGCTCCAGAGCCCACCTTGCAGGACAGAGTTTGTTGTGTTTTATTAATCTTCACAAGAGGATATTTTTTCCATTGCTTCTCAGAGAGAGTGGAAGGAAGGTAGAGAGGGAGAGAGAAACATCAGTGTGAGGCACATGGACTGACTGGCTGCCTTCTGCAGGCGCCCTGACCTGGGGTGGGGAGCAAACCAGCAACCCAGGTGCCTGCACGTGACAGGGAGTCGAACCCACAGCCCTTGGGTGTGTGGACCGATGATGCTCTAACCACTTACACCACAAGCCGGAGCAATTTTTGAGAATCTCTTGGTGTCTGTGTGGGAAGTCTGCCATGATGGACATAAATTCTGGACTCAAGTCTCCAGCTCAGCCCTTCCCGGCTTGGTGACCTTGGGCAGATGACCACCCCCTCTAAACCTCAGTCTTACCCTCTGTAAAATGGAGATGATAGTCATGCCTGCTGTAGAGGTTTAGAGGAGAGTCTGATAAATCACATGAGTACTGCTTGGCAGAGGGCCTGACACAGCGTCAGTACTTTTTACATTCACTCCATGGTAAATATTCAGAGTGGGACAGAGTACTTAGAGCTGTGATGGGGACTGGCGCACCGTCAGGAGGCTGTGGGAGCATCTCGCCCAGCTGGGACAAGCAGGGAGGACTTTCTGGAGGAGGGGATGTCTGAGCCTGCAGCTAAAGTATGAGGAGATAAACAAGGGAAGAAGGGGGTAGGGCGAAAGCTATTGAAGGCAGAGGGGGCAGCAACTGCCAAGTCTTGAAAGTGGTTTTTATCCTTTTAAAATATTCCTATGTTGCCCTGACCAGTTTGGCTCAGTGGAGAGAGCGTCAGCCTGTGGACTGGGGGGGGGGGGGGGGGGGTCCCGGGTTCGATTCCGGCCAAGGGCATGTACCTTGGTTTTGGGCACATCCCCAGTAGGGGGTGTGCAGGAGGCAGCTGATCGATGTTTCTCTCTCATGGCTGTTTCTAGCTCTCTATCCCTCTCCCTTCCTCTCTGTAAAAAAAAACAAAACAATAAAAAATATATTATTTTAAAATATTCCTATGTGGAACACCGGAGAGGGTGATAAGAGACAGGATGGAAGAGGCACAGCCTGTCTGCACATGAATCTATAGACAAGCAATCTCACACACACACACAACTACAGAGCATCATGTCAGACAGACATCAGTACATAGAATTATAGTGTCAAACAGTTCTGTGCATGTGCACAGAACCTCACCACCACACACACACACACACACACACACACACACACCAAAAAATAAGCAGAAAGCCAAACAAATCACAATACTCACACACTCAGGAACACAGGAACCCGAAGTGACTAGAAACACATTAGGCAAAAGCATTCCACTCACTAACACATACATGTAGAAGGAATTACAATGCCCTCCTCATCCAGGTTCATAGAATTATGTCGCAAAGACACATATATACAGTATGACATCATCACCAGTCACGTTACATAGACCCACATAGGAACAGAGCCACATACATATATACAAAATCACAAAGTGACGGGGACACCTGTCACCCAGGGCAACCACACCCCCTAAAGTAAACTCCACAGATGAGTCAACACACAGAGTTCTGGTGCCTTCCAAGGCGAGGTCTTTATGATGGTATGGAGATGAGTGGGTTCCAGAGCCAGTGTGGCCGGGCCAGTCCCTCCCCATCCCCCAGCCTAGCACAGTTTTATTCATTGAGGGCCCTGTGGGAGGGAGGGGTGAGGGAGACCCTTCTCCCCCTATAGCACCCATCTGGACAGGCAATTCCCTGAAAAACAAAAAGCACAAAGTGAAAAGTGTGCCCTTCCCAAAGGGGGTGAATTGGGCTGAGAGAGGAAGGCCTTTCCCGTGGAAAGCCAAGAGTAGCACCAGCGTAGGAGGGGGTCTAGGGACACATGAGTGGTGGCAGAGAACTGAGGAGTCTTGGCCTCACACCCCACCTCGAGATGTTTGGATAGGGCTGTGCGTGTGCCTGTGCGGCTGGGGAGGTCTCCTGGATTGTGAATCCCCCACAGAGGGTGAGGGAGCCCTAGGTTCCCCACATACCTGGGGTAAAATAAAAGTAAATGCATATCTGGGAGGCTGAGGTGGGGAGTAGAGAAAATTTAAGGATATGAGATTGAGAATGGCAAGGTTTGAGCATGAAGTCCATGAGAAGAGACACCTGGACGACAGGGACCTTGAATGGGAAGACTTAAAGAGAGTGGGGTCCTGGCCGGTGGGATCAGTGGTTAGGGCACTAGCCAGGCACCTAAGGGGTTCTGGTTTCAGAGAGGGAAAGGGAGAGAGAGAGATAGAAACATCAATGATGAGAGAGAATCACTGATGGGCTGCCTCCTGCATGCACCACACCGGGGATCGAGCCCGCAACCTGGGAATCGAACTGTGACCTGGTTTATAGATTGACGCTCAACCACTGGGGCACACCAGCCAGACTGGGGTTCAGGTTTGATTCTTGGTCAAGGGCAAGTTACCTGGGTTGCAGGTTTGCTCAGGGGCACGTGCAGGAGGTAACCAGTCAATGTGTCTCTCTCGCATTGAGTCTGTCTTCCCTCTCCTCTGTCCCTCCCACTCTTTGAAAAGCCATGGAAAAAATATCCTCAGGTGAGGATTAAAAACAAGAAAGAGAGTAGGAATTGGGGCAAGTTGAGTGGAGTGAGAAGGCCAAAATAAAGTTAGGTGGTTGGAGTCTGGAATCAGGGAGTCAGGAGTTGTAAGATTCAGAACTAGAGGAATCTATAGGGTGAGGTTCAGATTCTAGAATCAGAAGCATTTGAAGGCTGAGTTCTAGAACCAGAAGAATTTGGATCTGAAACCAGAGGCAGTTGGCAGCTGTGAGACCTAGAACCAGAGGAATTTATAGAGTAAGGACTAGAATTAGAAAAAGCCTGAAGACCAAGTTCTAGAGGGGTTTTGCAGTCATATGATCTAGAATCAAGAGTTGGGCGTTGTAAGGTCTAGAACCAGAGAAATTTATAAGGCAAGTTCTATAATCAGAAGATGTTTGAAGGCTGGGTTCTAACTCAGGGTAATTTGGAGTAACAAGATCTGGAGTGAGAAGAAATTAGAGACTGTCTAGGACAGTGATGGCGAACCTTTTGAGCTCGGCGTGTCAGCATTTTGAAAAACCCTAACTTAACTCTGGTGCCGTGTCACATATAGAAATTTTTTCATATTTGCAGCCATAGTTAAACAAAGACTTATATTTTTATATTTATTTTATGTATTTAAATGCCATTTAACAGAAAAATCAACCAAAAAAATGAGTTCGCGTGTCACCTCTGACATGCATGTCATAGGTTCGCCATCACTGGTCTAGGACCAAGGGACTATAGTATGAGGTTTGGAATCAGACACGTTTGAGGCCAAGTTCTAGAACCAGAGAAAAGGGAGATAATCAGATCTAGAATCAGAGGGCCCTGGAAATTGCAAGTCTAGAGGTTGTGTGGTCTAGAACCAGTGAATAGTAGAGGTCATAAGATCTAGAATAAAAAAGAACTACAGCATGGTGTCCGGTTTTGGAGGTATTGGTTATTAGATCAAGACATAGAGCCTAGCCGGCATGCCTCAGTGGTTGAATGTCCACCTGTGAACCAGGAGGTCACGGTTCGATTCCCAATCAAGGCATATGCCCAGGTTGTGGGCTTGATTCCCAGTGTGGGGCATGCAGGAGGCAGCCAGCCAATGACTCTCATCATTGATATTTCTATCTCTCCCTCTCCCTCTCTGAAATCAATAAAAATATATATTTTTTAAAAAGACATAGAACTCAGTTTTCTCCTTTTTGATGAGAAAAGCAGATCTTGAGTGTACGAAGTTTAAAGGAATGAGCTGGGAATCATGGGATTTAGAGATTAGAAAGTCTGGATTTGGAACCAGATGTGTTCCAGATTAGGAAGAGCAGAGCCAATAGGAAGCATGGGGTTGTGGGGTCCAGAATCAGAGAAAAACACTCGGTTGTAAGATCTGGAACCAGCAGGAATGGGAGAGAGTGACATCTAGAACAAAGGAGTTTACAGGGAGAGGTCTAGAACCAGAGAAAGAGATTGGGTTCTAGAACCAGAGGATTCCGATGGTCAGAGGTTCTGGAGCCAGAGGGAGTTAGAGGGTGTGAGGTCTAGAATCAGACAACTTCTGATGAAAATAGAGCTGGAGGTCATGAAGTCCGGAAGGAGAAAGCAGAAGACTGTGAGATCTCGAGTCAGAGGGGTTTGGAGAGTGCTAGGTCTCCACCAGACCACGTTGGAGGTTGTGCCGTCTAGAAACGGAAGGTAGGGAGTTGTGCAGTCCAGAACCAGAAAGGTCTGAGGTTGCACAGCCTGGAACCAAAGGGAGGCTGGAGGTTGTATTGTAGGAAGCAGCCAATTAGAGGAAGTTGGAGGCTACACCTGGAATAGGAGATTCAAGAGTAAAGTCAGTGTCCAGGCAAGGCTGGGGGCCACAGGAGTCCAGAGCGGAGGAGGTAGCCAGGTCGGCAGAGCTGGGTGTCTGCTTGGGAGGCTAAGGGCTCAATGAGAAGTCGCTGGGTAGCGGGGAGGTCTGGCCCAGAGGCTCCCCTCCCCATTGACACCTGAGTGGGGGTGTGAAGATCAGAGTTCCACATTCTTATGGACTCCCGGCGATTCATAGCAATTAAAAACAGCATGAAAAACAAAAAATAGGAGCAATAATAGAAGAAAGATAGATGGGAAGAAATGTGATTGATTATGGTTATCAAAACACTCCAGGGCCTAGAAACACAGATCCCAACCCCTAGTTACCCAAAATGAAGCCAGGAGAGTTGGAGAAAGAAATGAGGTAACCAGTATGAAGAACCCCAAGGGAAGTCCTGAGAGACAGGAGGAAGGGGCCGGAGACCCCCTCCCAGAGGTCACTGAGCTGAGACCACCCCAAAGAGCCCCCGGATGGGGGAGGGGGACGGGGCGACGACTGAGGTAGGCCCGAGGTGGGCAGGGGCCACTGTGCCTTGGCTGCCAGCTTGGAGAGTGGGTGAGGTCCTTTCTGGGAAGAAGAGAGATGGGAAGAGGAGCTGGCTCAGTGGGCCTGGGTCAAGCTTGTCACCGGCTGGAAGCGGCTTTTGCGTTGGGTGGCGTCCTCATCCGGGTAGAGACAGAGCAGTGAAGGGCCCAGGCCTGTGGGGGGAGATAGAAGGTAAACCAGTGGGGAATTGTCACCCCCACCCGTGGGCCCTTCTTGACAGTTAAAAGTGGGTGATGGGGCAGGCAGTCCTGGATTCAAGTAGCCGTGAAATCTTGGGCAAGTTCTGCTCTCAGGTGTCCAGGGTATTTAGGACAGTAGGTAAGGAGCCTGGAGCCAGACTCTACCTGAGTTTGAATCCAGGCTCTGCTGTTTACTTGCTGTGTGACCTGGGGCAAGTGACTTGACCTCTCTGTGCCTCAGTTACCTCATCTGTAAAATGGGCCGATAACTGCCTCTCTCCCAAGACTGCTGTGAGGAGTAAATGAGTGAATCCATGGGAAGTGCTCTGAACAATAACTGGTTTACTACCTGGGAAACCGAGACACTTCTGTCTACCTCATTTATTGAACACTGTAGAAGACATGCCTCTGTGATTCACCTTCATAGAAAAGAAACAGCATGTGGCCAGTCAGTTACTGAATTTCCCCAGACCAAACAGGATGTGGGGGGTGGGGAGAGGGTGTGAGAGCTGTGCATGTGGCTGGTGGCACGTGTTCCAGGAAGATTCCCCCTTAGACAAAGGGAGGTGGAGGCAGCTAGAAAAGGCCTCAGCCCATTTTTATTTTTATTTTATTTTAAATATATTTTATTGATTTTTTTACAGAGAGGAAGGGAGAGGGATAGAGAGTTAGAAACATTGATGAGAGAGAAGCATCGATCAGCTGCCTCCTGCACATTCCCTACTGGGGATGTGCCTGCAACCAAGGTACACGCCCTTGACCGGAATTGAACCTGGGACCTTTCAGTCCGCAGGCTGATGCTCTATCCACTGAGCCAAACCGGTCAGGGACATTTTTTTTTTTTTTAAATAACCCAATAGGAGACCATAAGACCTAGGCGATGTTTGGAATAGGTTGTAAACTCCATAGTACTCAGCCGAGGAGGAACTGGAGGAGGGACTCTCGCAATAGGATAAATATTGCCTGTGCTAGCGAATTCCAGTGTGCCTGCCACAAGGGACAGCTCTCGAGAGGGGAGGGGACACCCACTCTCTAGTCTGTCATTTGAATTCGGACAGGTGTGCATTTTCTCGCAACACCTACTGTGTGCCAGGCACTGGGGACACAGCGGGGAACAGGATGGATGAAACTCCATAACCTTGTGGGGCTGGCATTCCAGTTAGGGGAGTCCATTAGGTCATGGATGTAAATTTAGCACACATCTTGGCAGAGTGAGTGTTAGATAAATGTTAGCTCTTCCTTTACAAATATATACTGAGGATCCGCTCTGTGCCCAGCCACTGGCCAGCCTGCCCACACAGCAGTGACCAAGATGGGCCTGGCCCTTGCATTCACAGGGCTCACACCCACAGGGAGAAGGCAGCCAATTACCAAATAGCTACACAGTCACCTATGTAAATATGGTCTGTGATGAGTGCTATGAGCCCTGAGCTTAGGAAGTTGCGGGAGGGGGGGTGCTTCGTGGAAGGAGTAATATTTGATAGAGATCTCAAGGATGCAGTCAGTCCTAGCCTGTTTGGCTCAGTGGATAGAGCGTTGGCCTTTGGACCTCAGGGTCCCAGGTTCGATTCTGGTCAAGGGCATGTACCTCGGTTGCAGGCTCCTTCCTGCAGGAGGCAACCAATCCATGTGTTTCTCTCACATTGATATTTCTTTTTTTTTTTTTAATATATTTTATTGATTTTTTACAGAGAGGAAGGGAGAGGGATAGAGAGTCAGAAACATCGATGAGAGAGATACATCGATCAGCTGCCACCCGCACATCCCCCAGTGGGGATGTGCCCGCAACCCAGGTACATGCCCCTGACCGGAATCGAACCTGGGACCCTTCAGTCCGCAGGCCGACGCTCTATCCACTGAGCCAAACCGGTTTCGGCTCACATTGATATTTCTCTCTGTCTTTCCCTCTCTCTCTTCCACTCTCTCTAAAAATCAATGGAAAAAAAGAAGGAAAAATATCCTTAAGTGAGGCTTAAAAATAATAATAATAATTTTTTAAAAAAACTTAAAAACAAAGGTTGCAGTCATTAGGCAAAGAATAGATGGAAAAACATTTCAGGTACCCAGATCAGCACATGCAAAGGCCCTGAGGCAGCCTCCACAAGCAAGATGATTTAAAAGCCATTGCAGTGCCCTACAGAGGCCCTATGGAATCTGCCTTACCCCTCTCTCCCCTCCTCTCTCTGCTCCAGCACTCTGGTCTTATTTCCCCCAAACAAGACAGACATACCCCACCCCAGACCTTTGAATTCACTGTTCCCTCCCTCCATCTGGAATGCTCTGCCCCCAGAAACTGTCACGGCTCACTCCCTCACCTCAAGTCAGGTCTTTGCTCAAACGTCACCTTCTGCATGAGACCACGCCTAATCATAACATTGAAATACCCCCACCCCGGGACTCCCTGTCCCTTTGAATGCATTATTTTCTCCGGTAGCACTTCTTGTCTCCTGCACTCTTTACTGTATTTGTTTCTTCATTCTGTGTGTGTGTGGGGGGGGGGGGGGGGGAAGGCCACATGCTGACCTGACTAGCTCAGGGAAGGCCTGCAGGGCAGTGTTGCAAACTTAGAGACCTAAAGTCACCACAAAGGATGGTCTGAAATGAAAACGAACTAAGAGCGGTTACTGTTACGGCGGTTAGTCATGTCCTAGGCCAGTATCTTCCCCGACAAGGTCAACCTTTACCTTAACTGAGCCTACTGTCTTTTTGCATCTATGATAACATATCACAGAAATGTCAGGGTAACTTGTAACGTCCCTTTTTTCTGGACGCCTCTGGGCACAACCAAATGCCCTGGGTGCCAGGACAGACACCACAAAGTCCTTCGTTGTTACTGTTATCATGTTAATTATTGGCTGAGGTAAAAGAAGTAGGTGTCTATCATTTTACTTTTTATCCAATCCCAGAGGTACCCCCTCCTTTGCTTTCTCCCGCCTCTCTAATCTATCACCAATGGATTTCATGTGACCCACGTACGTCTCCTTTGAATGTAACGTATAAAACAAGGTGAAAAACCACCATTCTCCGGAGCATTATCCCACTACGTTGAGATTTTGCTTCCTGGCAATTGTCAACAGGTTGGCTCAAATAAACTCACAAAAATTCTTGACGGGTTTGAATGTTTTTACGTTAACAACTCTGAACCGTCTCTCTCCCTCACTAGAATGTCAGCTCTGATGTCTATGTTTTGTTCACAGTGTGTCTCCGGCTCCTAGGACAGTGTCTGGCATTTCCTGTGTGTTCTATAGACACATTTGTTACGTGTATAAAAGGACAGAATGACTCTAAAGACAGCAACTGTGGCCGAAACAGAGGGTGTGAAGAAGCGGAGTGTGGTCTGAGATGAGGCAGCAGTCAGACCCCAGAGACTTGAGTCTCTCTGAAGGGCACTAGGGAGCCATGGAAGGCTTTAGAGCAGAGGCAGGCCAGGGTCAGATTCCTGCTTTGAAAAGACCTCTCTGGCCGATGCCTGGAGGTTTCAAGTGGAGCTCCGGCTACTGGCAGTTGTGCTGGAAGATGGTGTCATAGTATCACAGACCAGAGAGCGCTTTGTCTTGCACCCTGCACTCTGCAGAGGTGCCATGGAAGTAGCGTGGCACCGAGGCAGGCGTTTCTTAAGCGTTTACTATGAACAGGTCTCATGCTAAGCTTTCCCTGTGTCACGAGTCTTTAAGCATCTCCCTGAGGTAAGAACTATAACGATAGACCCTAATTGACGGGGTGGGGGTGGAACAGAGACACCAAAAGCAAAAATTGATTCTCCTAACCACACAGCTGGTCATGACCGAGGTGTGAGTCAGCCGCAAGGCATAATCAGACACAGGTTTCAGGAGGTCTAGGCGTGGGGCTAGGCCCAGATTCCAAACCTCCCTCGGGGCCTCCCCTCCCCTCCCAGAGGGGGCCCAGGGTGTCTGCATAGCTAGGCTGCTACTCACCCAGGGGCTCATTCAGTTCCAGGAGGTGGGTGCTGGGATTCTGCTGCCGTCCCGGGGCTGGTCCTGCCAGGAGGAAATTCTGCAGGACAGAGACGAAACCAGCATCATGGAGATCAATATCCAAGGAGGCAGGACGGTGCAGTGGTTAGGGGCACTGTGGGGTTCAGTGGCTGCTCATCAGCTGTGTGACTTTGGGAAGTCACCGTCCCAGACACCCTCCGCCTGTCCCTCCAGCCTCGTGCCCCCCTCTGTGCCCAGCAGGCTCTGTGTGTGGACTCCATCAGTGCACAACCGCGCCCTGAGTGTTCCTGTTGGATTCATGGAACGGGAGGTGCCAGCAGGTGGGAGGAGGGAGAGGAGGGTGTTTGATCTTCTAGCTGCTGGGTCCTCGGTTGGCTGTGTCCCTCCACAGAAGGTTCCAGCTCTTCTGAGGCGGAGTCCCCCTTCTCCAAGACCCAGTTGTTAGGGGCAAGAATAGAATACTGGGGTCTAGCCATGGTTATTAATCAAGCTCTGGTAACCATGATTGCCTTGTGTTGGTTAAAGAAAGGACATTCTGACCTGGCTGGGAGTTGTACGCCCCCGGGACCTGGGATTCAACCTTGGAATGCGGTCCCTTCTCATGGGAAGATGAATACCCTTGATGCCCAAACAGTGGAGTCCCACCCCGACCTGCATAGCCTACTTCCCCAGGCCTGTAATCCCTGCCTCCCCACGTAATCCTTGTCCTACCCCATATGAGCGGCTGGCTTCTGGGGGGCTGCGGAGCGGATTTTTGTGGATGCCCTACTGCTCTCCCATGCTGCCGGCAGGATTGGAATAAACGCTCCCATATGATTCAACCCTCTCTGCTTAATTGGCTCACGCAGTGACAGGCAGCCCGGATCCATGGATTGTCCGTTACACAGTGACCATCCCCTGCTCTCTGCCTTCAGGCGAGGGGTGGTGCCAGCTCCCCACACTGTGGGCCCGGGGGCGCTGCACCCGCCCTTGTCGATTCCTCACATGCTGCCCACACCATTGCCAACAGTCCCGTTAAATTCTCCTCAACACCCCCTGTGAGCGTGTGGTTCTTGCCCAGACTCTGACGGATGCAGTTACCTAAACTCGCCATTTTAAGTGTGGGCGATGATGGTGATATTTCAAGAATGGTCGTGGGGATTGAATAATTTAATCATGCAAGGAATTAGTGCAGTCAGTGTCCGGCCCGTGGTAGGCACTCGTAAATACACTGAGTGGCCAGATTATTATGACCACCCCATCAGTGCAATGAAGTGAATTAGTTATGCAAATAATCTATATATATAAAAGCCTCAGCGACCGTTCTACTGTTCGACCGGCAGCTATGACACGCACCGACCGCCAGGGGGCAGACGCTCAATGCACAGGCATGGAAACATGGAACAGACTGATGAATCTTAGATGGAAAAGGGTAGGGGGGAGGGCAGGAAGAGATTAACTAAAGATCTTATATGCATAGTAGAGGCCCAGTGCGCGGATTCATGCACCGGTGGGATCCCTCGGCCTGGCCTGTGGGGGTCGGGCCAAATCTGTGCACCGAGCCTCTGACATCCCCTGAGGGGTCCCGGATGTGAGAGGGCGCAGGCCAGACTGAGGGACCGCACCGGTGCACGAATCCGTGCACCAGGCCTCTAGTAATAATAATAAAACCTTGAGAGTATTTGCTTAGGAAGTTTTCAATATTCAGTATTTTTGGAAGTGTCAATGAAGTATTGATGGGGTGGTCATCATAATCTGGCCACTCAGTGTATAAGCTACTGATATTATCCATCACACCCCTCATGTTCAAACAGCCCTGTTGGGTGAGGAGCCAGAGAGCTCTTCTGGGGCAGTAGGGAACCATGGAAGGTCCTGGGGGGAGGCCTTGTGGAAGTCACAATCTCGGCTGGTTTTTAGAAAGGGTTGCTGTTGTGCAGAATTGACAACCAGGGCAAGACTAAGCAGGGAGAATGCAGGGGAAGGGATGCTGGTCTAGTTTGCTTTTCTTTTCTAGCCTATCTATCTGTCGCCCGCTGAGGAACAGTAAAGGGCCTGGTTTCGTTTGCTTCTCAGAGCAGTCCTGTGAGATGTAACTCTCCCACTTTCCAGATGAGGAAACTGAGGCTCAGTTTGGGGACATCACCTGCCCAAGGTCTCAGTCACTAGGTGGGCTGACCGGAACCCGGTCAGACTCTAGTGTCTGTACTGTTAACACTACATGAATCATCCAAGGCCAAACCTGTTCTAGGTTTGAAAGGGGACCCACAGGAGCAGATACTGACCCTTGTCATTTTCCCCTTCCCCTGCTTAAATGTCTTCCGACCAACTTACATACATTTCCAAAGCCCTTTCTTACCCCTTACCTGAGCTAAAATATCAAGGTCCTGGCTCCAGCTGGGTTACCGACCTTCTATCTGACTATCAGCCCTGTCCCCTCTGGTTCCCCCATCCATAGAAGAGTAAGCTTAAGTCTGCTGGGTTCTGAGGGCCAGAGAACCCCACAAATCCCCACACATACCAGGCTGAGAGGAGGCAGTAGGAAGTTTTCGGGTCTTAGGCTGGGGGACCGTTTAGGGGGTCTCACCCCCAGCAGCTCTGCCCCCTCGGCCTCATCCTCTGAGCTCCGGGCCAGGGTCCTGGAGGAAAACAGGCAGGAATCTCAGAACACAGCACACATGGGCAGGTGTGGGCACTGGTATGAGTAGATGATGAGTATTCATTCACTCCCCCAAGCACCTATTTATCTACTCATCCATCCACCTGTCCATTCATCCATCCATCCATCTACCCATCCAGCCATTGATTCATCCATCCATGCACCAATCTATCTTCCCATTCATCTATCCAATGATCCATCACCCACCCATACAACCTCCATCTATCTATCCTTTCATTCATTCACGTATCTATCCACTCACTCACCCACTTACCATCCATCCATCATCTATCTATCCCTCCACCTACTATATTCATTAATTTACTACCTTCCTCATTTTAAAAAGTTTTTTTTAAAACATATTTTTATTGATTTCAGAGAGGAAGGGAAAGGGAGAGAGAGAGAGAGAGAGAGAAACATCAATGATGAGAGAGAATCTTCGATCAGCTAGCTGCCTCCTGCATGCCCCACACTGGGGACTGAGCCCACACTGGGGACTGAGCGGTTGGGCATATGTCCCTACCGGGAATTGAACAGTGAGTCTCTGGTTCACAGGTCAACGCGAAACCACTGAGCTACGCCGACCGGGCTTAACAAGTTTTTATTAGGCACCAACTGTATACCCAGTGTCAAGCTGGGAGCCTTGGGGAATACTGAGATGTATGTATAAAAGCTTCACATGGACAGTAGAGACCACTCTGGAGACTAAATGGGCATGTGCCCACAAGTTGGCGAGCAAAAGCTTAAGTATTAGGAATCTAACATCTTTGGAAGAGGGACACGGACCCTCTGACATTATATGCAAAGTGTGTCTCTATGTGTAGGTCAATTTTCTTGGGAAAGAGTCCATAGCTTTCAATAGATTCTCAAAGGCATTAGAAACTTAGTTCCAGCCCTAACTGGTTTGGCTCAGTGGATAGAGCGTCGGCCTGCAGACTGAAAGGTCCCAGGTTCGATTCCGGTCAAGGGCATGTACCTTGGTTGTGGGCACATCCCCAGTAGGAGGTGTGCAGGAGGCAGCTGATAGATGTTTCTCTCTCATCGATGTTTCTAACTCTCTATCCCTCTCCCTTCCTCTCTGTAAAAAATCAATAAAATATATTTAAAAAAAAAAAAAGAAACTTAGTTCCAGACAGTGTCTCTGACATTGTGGCAAGTCCTCTTAACTATGACAAAAACCGTCAGTAGGCCAGATATAAATATGTCCCAACGGAGGGGGCCTGGCTGACTGGTGGGATTGGATTACCAGTGGTTCTTAACCTTCCTAATGCCACGACCCTTTCATACAGTTCCTCATGTTGTGGTGACCCCCAACATGTAATTTTGCTACTGTTATGAATCGTCATGTAAATATCTGATATGCAGGATGTATTTTCATTGTTACAAATTGAACATAATTAAAGCATAGTGATTAATCACAAAAACAATATGTAATTATATATGTGTTTTCCAATGGTCTTAGGCGACCCCTGTGAAAGGGTCATTCAACCCCCAAAGGGGTCGCGACCCACAGGTTGAGAACCGCTGGGTTAGATGGTGAGCACAGTGAAGTGCACTCCAGAAGGAGGGCGCGGCCTAGGCAAAGACATAGAGGTTGGGACAAACATGCCATGCGGGGCACACTGTGGGTACAGCCTGGGCAGGTCAGTGTGGGAGGGGTGATGAGAATGAAGCTGGATTGGAGGCAGGAGCAAGACAGGGGGTCAGGGACCCTCCACACTCGCTTGGTATCCCTCCTCTACTGTGGCTCACCTCTTCCGAGCCCCAGCCATGGATGGGGCGGAGGTGTCCCTTCTGGAAGGGCTGGAGCAGCTCAGCCGGGGGTCACTCCCCCAGCGGGGCAGCAGGGAGGGCTCAGGAGTTGGGGGAGACAGGCCGTGGAAGCTCTGAGCACGAGGCCGGGGGGCAACCCCCAGAGGTCTGTGGTAGAGCTTGGGCAGGTGCTCACTGGAGTTGAGCTGGAAGTCATCATCCATGGAGATGTAGGGGGCCAGCATCTCCAAATCCAGGGCATCGCTGTCCTATGGAGGGCAGGAGGGACATAAAAGCATGAGCCTTGGCCTCGGATGGGCCTGGGCTTGTGTCCCAGCTCCCCCACTTCGGAGTTCTGTGCCTGTGTTCTGAGCTTCAGGTTTCCCATCTGTAAAATGGGTAGGACTCTGTGGTAATCAGCCAATATGGCCCCTGAGGATCCTCTCGTCTTGGTACTCACGCCTTCGTGTAGTCCCCTAGTACAGTGACTAGGGTTGTCCTGGGAACAATAGGTTATTGACGAGATGATGGTGTGTGACTTCCAACATCTACACTAATGAAAGAGAAAGATGCATATTGACCGTACCTTTGCGACACCCACCAGCCAATTAGGAGTGAGTATGCAAATTAATCCAACAGAGATGGCGGGTTAATTTGCATACACAGGTGCTGAGTGGCTGGAGCTGGGGCAGGAGGCTTGTGTTGTTCCCATGATGCAGGCGTTCTGCACCGCCCCAGCCCCTCCTGGCCTCTGGGCAGCGTGGGAAGGCGGAAAGGCAGCTCAGGCCAGAGTGAAGGTGGTGACGGCAGCCAGGGGAAGGAAGGCCCATTCTTGCATGAATCTTTGTGCATCGGGCCTCTAGTTAGGTTATAAAGACACCATGGCTTTTGTTGCACTCTCTTTCTTGGATCACTTGCTCTGGGGAAAGCCATGTCGTGAGCAGCTCTATGGAGAGACTCACATGGCAAAAAACAGATCCCTTGCCAATAGACAGTGAGTGACCTTGGAAATGAATCGTCTAGTCCAGTGGTTGGCAAACTCATTAGTCAACAGAGCCAAAATGTCAACAGTACAACGATTGAAATTTCTTTTGAGAGCCAAATTTTTTAAACTTAAACTATATAGGTAGGTACACTGTTATTAACTTAATTAGGGTACTCCTAAGGCTTAGGAAGAGCCACACTCAAGGGGCCAAAGAGCCGCATGTGGCTCGCGAGCCACAGTTTGCCGACCACGGGTCTAGTCTAGTCAAGGTTTCAGATGATTGCAACCCCGGATGACCTCTTGACTGCAATCTTGTGAGAGACCTGAGCCAAAGCCACCGAGCTAAGTGGCTTCCAGATTCCTGACCCTCAGAAATTATGTGAGGTAATACATGATTGCTGGTTTTTAAAAATATATATATTTATTGGTTTCAGAGAGCAAGGGAGAGGGAGAGAAAGAGATAGAAACATGAATCATGAGAGAGAATCATCAATCAGCTGCCTCCTGCACACCCCCCACTGGGGATCGAGCCCACAATCCGGGCATGTACCCTGACCAGGAATTGAACCATGACCTCCTGGTTCATAGGCTGACGTTCAATCACTGAGCCACACTGGCCAGGCACATAATTGCTTTTTTAAATGTCTAACTTATAAAGTAACTTGTTATCCAGAAGTAGATTACAGGTAAGATTTTGGTACTAAGAGTGGAGCACTGCTGTAACAAAAGCCCACTGCCTGGAGAGCCCTGGGGAGAAGACCTAGGTTACCTTGAAAAAATGTTAGTAAAGAGCTAAACCTAGAGGAGTGTGCCAGGGAGGGCTTAAAAGGAAGTGAGGAACATGTTCTTTGAACAGAGGAGAGGGGATTTTTGATGTGTAGTAGCTGAAAGTTTAGCAACACTGCCACCTGCAGTTGTGTGGAAAACAAAACAAAACAAAATGTAACTAGTGACCTGGGTGATCTAGCTAAGGAGAGTTCTAGGCAGACTGTCGAAGGAGCAGCCCGATTTCTTCTTGCTACTTGGAGTAGAAGGCAAGAGGAGAGAGAAGCCAAATAAAGAAATGTTGCCCTAGCCGGCTTGGCTCAGTGGATAGAGCGTCGACCTGCAGACTGAAGGGTCCCGAGTTCGATTCCGGCCAAGGGCACATGGCTGGGTTGCAGGCTCGATCCTCAGTGGGGGTGTGCAGGAGGCAGCTGATCAATGATTCTCTCTCATCATTGATGTTTCTAGCTCTCTCTCCCTCTCCCTTCCTCTATGAAATCAATAAAAACAGATTTAAAAAAAGGAAAGAAAGAAAGGTTAAACATGAAGGAGCTGGGACTTGACAATCTTGAAAATTCTCAATCTCCCTGCATACTGAAGCATTAACTTTACCCAAAAAGAGGTTTGGCCTTCGACCTGGCTCCTGGGAGGTAACATAGAAACGAAGGGAATGTCCTGAGTGATAGGCGTGTCTTTGCTGTTCAGGGTGGGCACCTCGGGCCATGCCTGATAGTTTATGCCAGTGGTCGGCAAACTCATTCGTCAACAGAGCCAAATATCAACAGTACTTCTTCAAAACAGACTCGGCCAGGCCGGAAACCAACTTCTGCGCATGGGCCACGAAGTTTCCATCGCACTGTACGTGCGCCCACACGTGGTATTTTGTGGAAGAGCCACACTCAAGGGGCCAAAGAGCCGCAGTTTGCCGACCACTGGTTTATGCTAACAAGATGACTCAGGGTGAGTGAGGGCTGGCTATGTCAGAAAGGTCAATCATGTGAGTAGAGGGTTGGGGTTTGGGCCGTGTGAAATCAGCCTGACCTCCAAGGAAAGTGTGTGTCTTGGGGGAGGAAGAGATGGTGATCAAGTCCAAGTACCTGGGCAGGAACTCAACCAGTCATGCCTGCCAAACCTTAAAAGCTTGAGTGAGCTTCCTTGAGTGTCAATACTCCGTGTGTGAGTGTCACACTTCAATGCCAGGAGGGTTACACCTCCCTGGGACATGGAAGCTTTGAATTTGGGACCCTCCCAGTCCTAGGTTCCACCCTATGCATCTCGTCCTTTGGTTATAATATTTTTTTTCTGTAATACAGCTGTAATAACCAGTATTGCACTTTCCTAAGTTCTATGCCTCGTTCTAGAAAAACATTGAACTTGAGGGAGTCTGTGGGAATCTCTGAATTTTAATCCAGATAGTGTGAAGTGAGGGTGGCCCTGAGGACCCCTGAACTTGGGCAGACTTGGTAGTCTGGGGAACTGTGTCTTTCACCTTGGGTTTAGCTGCCTCTGGGAACTCCCCGGATGGCAAATGATACTGCAATTAAGAAATGGCTTCTGAGCCAAGACGGGCGCTCTCAGGAAAGCATGGTCTAAAGATGAAGCCAGGGCGTGACTATACCATACCTTTGAAACCCTCAGAGAGATCAAAGGTGGCGCCTAGCAGTATCCTTCAGACTCAGACAAAAGATTCTAGAATTTAGGGATGTGCCTCATAGATTTTCCCAAACACAATAGGGCTTCTCTTCAACTTCAGGGTTCTGCCACTCAGCCGTCTCAGCAGCAGTGCAAGGTAGGCAAGGTTCTATCTCCATGAAATTTGTGGGTGTGACTTTAATGGTGTGAACTCCCAAAGAAATTCACATAAGACCCATGACAACTGTGTAAGAGAATTATATGGGCAGAAACATTGCCAGTTTGGACTGAAAGGGACAGAAATGGAACAAAATGAAAAGAGACCTTTGGACCAGCAAAGTTCCCTCAGCAGGAAGCCAGGTATGAAAACCACTGAGCTGCAGCACATGTTGCATTTTATGAAAAAGGAAGGGTGACGACAGTGAGGAGCCCAAAGCCCAGAAGGCCGGGCCAACCACCACGAAGAAACGCTGGCAAGGCGTCGGAATGAGTTCTGATCAAGGAACTGCCGATGTTTGCCTAACTGTATTTCAAAACTGCTGTGGACCAGTGGCACCTGTGTGTTCTCCGTTGACCCTTTTGAATGGGAGTGCATAGAGCAGTTATTCTATGCCTCTCCCACAGCTGTATGTGGGGTATGTGGGTGGCAGGTAACTTGTCTCTTCAGCTCACAGGCCAACAGATTGAGATGGGGGTTCACTGCACCCAGACCTGATTTTAAGCGAGGACGTTCTGGAATTGAAGCAGATGCTGTGATGGGAAGTGACTTTGTCATGGAGCCCCAATGATCCTTGTATTTTGGTTTTCACACTTGAATGTGGTTGCCTTTCACATTGTACTAGGGTTGGTCTACATTACAGAAAAATGTCACTTCTAAGATCAAGTTATAAAGGACAGCATCTTCGGTCTTGGGCTCACCCTGTCTTGGATTATTTGCCGTGGGGGAATCCAGCTACCGTGGTGTGAGGACACAAAGGCAGCCTCTGGAGAGGCCCACAGGTCAGGAAGGAGGCCTCCAGCCAGAGCTAGTGAGGGCCCGAGTCCTGCCAACAACCCTGTGCATGCGTTTGGAAGTGGATCCTCTATAGCCCCAGGTGACTGCAGCCTTGACTGAGAGCTTGACTTCAGCCTCATGAGGCACTCTGAGCAAAAACCACCCAGCTAAGCAGCTCCCAGATTCCTGATTCTCAGAAACTGTGTGACATCATACCTGTGAGTTGTTTTAAGGTGCTGAGTTTTGGGGTAATTTGTTATATAGAAGTAGATAATTAATACATCATGCCACTATCATTGATCTACCCACTCAATAATTCAAACATTCTCCACCCATCATCCATCCAGTGAACCAAAGGTCTTTCCCAGTGGTCGGCAAACTGCGGCTCGCGAGCCACATGCGGCTCTTTGGCCCCTTCAGTGTGGCTCTTCCACAAAATACTGACTTCTGCGCATGGGCCACAAAGTTTCAATCGCACTGTACGTGCGTGCCCGCATGTGGTATTTTGTGGAAGAGCCACACTGAAGGGGCCAAAGAGCCGCATGTGGCTCACGAGCCGCGGTTTGCCGACCACGGTTTTATCCAAACATCTGTCTAAACATCACCCATCCATCTACCCACCACCACCCACCTAATGAATACAATGGTCTGTCCATCTATCCACCCACTCATCCCTTCAACCAGCCCACTACCTTTCTTTGAAGCCAAGATATGTCGGCCCCCACGCCTGCCCTTACCTGAGCTCTGGCTAGATCTGTCTCCGCTGCCTCAAGCTCTCTCCCAGAGGCCAAGACTTTGTGTGCATTCTCCATGTCCACAGGTGGCTCATCTGGGAGATCAGCCTGTGAGGAGACAGAGTAGAGACATCCCTTGAGCCTGGGCGATGTCAACAGTAAGACAGTCTAGAGCAGCGGTTCTCAACCTTCTGGCCCTTTAAATACAGTTCCTCATGTTGTGACCCAACCATAAAATTAGAGGAAAGTCAATACAGACCCCTGAGTCAAAGGTCAGACTATCTGGACTCTTAGGTAAAAACAGCAACCGCTATGGTCTATTGAGCACCTACTAGGCGTCAGGTTCCTACTAAGGTCTTCCCGTGAACCCTCACAATAACCAATGAGGTGGCTATTTGCCATTATCCAAACTTTACAGGTGAAGAAACAGGCCCCACTTGTCCGGGGTAACCCAGCTGGTATGTGGCAGATTCAGGCTTTGAATGCAGAGTCGTGTAATTTAAGACATTAGACGTTCTTGAGTCCTTGAAGTCAGAGTTCAGAGAGCCTGGTGCTTCGTCACAAGCCAGGAGGGGGCCACCCACGCCAATCCACACACACCCCCGGTTTTGGTCCAGATCACAGTTGAACAATCTGAAATCTAGGTCTTAAGAAAACCCCGGGGCCCATGTCATCCCAACCTTCCCACTACACAGATGGAGAAACTGAGGCCCAGCAAGATTCAAGTCAAAGAACAAAGCAGCCCGGATCCTCAGGGCTCCAGTGCTAGGGATTGCTTACCGGAAGGGGGCTCGGGGGGCGCCGTGTGGCTGAGGGTGCGCTGGGGGTGGCAGCTACCGAAGTCCCATCTAGGATAGGTGCCAGGAGGCGACGGAGATCAGGGCTACAGAAGCGGCGGGGGTCAGCGGCCAGGGTGGCCTCGCTCAGGGCAGGGGGGTGTAGGAAGGCCAGGATCCGGGGACCAGAGACGTCTGCAGGGCACATGGAGATGGGGAGGACACAGGATGGTACCCAGGGCTGAGGGGCAGAGCCCTCCCCGCCAACCCCAGGGAGCATAGCTGACATCTTCAACAACCAATCAGGGTGGACACCGTTCACGGCGCTGGGGAGCTGGGTCCTGGGGAACCCTTGCTGGGCCAGGTGCCTTCCCTTTGGTCATGGGGCAACGTGGGGTGGGGAGGGCACACAGGAGGCCCGAGAGTGTAGCAATTGCCCAGTGGTGGGGAAATACTCGAATATTTTAAATCGACATGGCTGGACCCAGTTTTCCAACCGCACAGAGCAGCATTCGGCCACGTGGCTCTGGAGGGAAAAGACTGGCCCAAGGCCCTCAAAGAGGTTCTAAAGTCGCTGCAGGTCAAGACATCGCCTGAGCCAGTTCTGAGCCAGAAAAGGAAAGGAGACTGTTGACCCCACACCACACCCAGGAGCATGGACTGCCAGCAACAGCTTGGAGCAGGTGAGGCCTTGAAGAGTAAACAGAGAGGGCAGCTCGTCCCGGGGCTGGGGAGAAGGAAGAGGTAGAAAGGAACCAGATTCGGGAGGATCGCGATGACTGGACGCCGAAGAGCAGTGAAGCAGGAGGCGGGAAGTGAAGGGTGGGCGCAATGGGGAGCCACGGCAGGTACCCAGAGCAGAGAGCACAAGACTGAAGCCATCATCCCAGGGCCACAGGAAAAGAGGGAGGACAGGAGAGAGGAGAGCTTTCTGGGCAGAGGAAACGGCATGTGCAAAGGCCCTGAGGCACGAAAGGGGCTGGCGTGGTCCGAGAGCACCGCAGGAGCTGGTGTGATCTTAAGGTAAGAAAAGGAAGGAGGCAGGCCACACGGGGTGAACCGTGTTAAGGCGCTTGGGCTTTCTCCTAAGCATCCTGGGGACACAACCCCCCCCAGCCCCAGCCCCGCCCCATACCAAGGCTGGCCCGAGGGTTGGGGGTGTCCTTCTGAGAGGGGGTGGCCGGCTGCAGGGGTCTGCGAGAACGTCGTCGCTCCGTTTGCTGCAGGGACAGCACCACTCCGGTCTCTTCCACCCGGCTGGGTACAGGGCAGAAAGGGGAGGGGGAGTCAGGGAGGGTCCTCGGCCGGCCCAGGCAGCCCCCTCGGATGATGTCCTGTCTTAGGAGGCAATCCCACCGGGGGCAGGAGGGCATCGTGCAGGAAATAATTGGCCACATTTACTTGTTTCTGGATTTAAGGATTTGATTGGTCTCGAATGCTTTTTATTATAATAGCATTTACAAGAAAGTTGAGTGTGTCTTCCCCAGCTCCCTCTGTGGAAGGAAAGACAGAAAAAAGAGTTGGCATTTAGTACAGCTTGGGTAGAGAGAGCAGGCCGAGGCGGGTGGGGAACTGAGGGGGCAGGGACGGGGAGAGTAAAAGGTATAAAAATGAAAGACCCTCTTTATAGATACGTATTCATAAACATTCATTAAAAGGAATTCATGAAGAATATATATTTAACATTCCTATGTTACCAAATATGAAGAATTGATAGGGATATATTTGAACGAATAAGATTTTAGTTACGAAGATTCTATTTATAGACGTTCAAGGGAATGGCTTTATAAATACATCCTTCTTACGTCCCCCGCGCCTCCCCTCCCCGCAGTCCCTAGCTGTAGAGACAATCCAAATGTTCCTGAGCCAACTGGCTTCTGGAGAAATGGTCTGTGGCAGAGGACCAGGCCCTCATTTGCATCTCATTTGCATGACGCTGTCCAGGACAGAATGTGGGTGGTCTGCCTGCCAGCTCTTATAGAGAAGCTATGATCCTTTCCCACCCTTACCAAACCCCTTCTGGGCTGGAAACACCCCCGTTTAGGCTGCACCAAAGCCACCCCTCCCCTTTGAAAAGCACAGCATACACAGCACACATGCACACACACTCGGTGCACACAGGCACCACCAACAACATCCGTATACGCCCATGGACATACAAGGACAGATAAGTGCATGTGTTCCATACACTCAGGCTGACACATGGGGCTGACTCGTTCATTCGTTCCACAAACATTTCCTAGACCAGTGATGGCGAACCTATGACACGCGTGTCAGAGGTGACACGCGAACTCATTTTTTTGGGTTGATTTTTCTTTGTTAAATGGCATTTAAATAATATAAAATAAATATCAAAAATATAAGTCTTTGTTTTACTATGGTTGCAAAGATCAAAAAATTTCTATATGTGACACGGCACCAGAGTTAAGTTAGGGTTTTTCAAAATGCTGACACGCCGAGGTCAAAAGGTTCGCCATCACTGGCCTAGACAATCAGTACTGCTTAGTAGTGAAGAGCAAGGGCTCTGCAGCCAGTAGGGCCTGGGTTCAAATCCCAGCTCTGCCACTTATGAGCTGTGTGACCTTGAGCATGTGGCTGAACCTCTCTGGGCCTCTGTTTCCTCCTCTATAAAGACGGAATAATAATGGTACCTTCTCCCCAGGTTGCTATGAGGCTTAAATGAGTTAATATATGTACAAGGGGAAGGGAGTAGACTTTACAAAGTATCAGCAACAACAACCACACAGTCGCGCACTATACAATAGGTACACAGCACTAAGGATGATGAATACCACATGCTCCTTAATTCACTGTTACTACGTAAACTCCTATCATTCCTCACCCATTTTCTGCCAGGAAAACCGAAATCTCCAGGCCTGCTCTTTGCTTAGAGTGCAAAAAAACAGAAAGCCCAGGGCCCCGCCATAAAAAGGCCAATCTTCGTAATGAATAAAAGGAGTTTCCAGGAGAGATGGAAGCAGGTCCCTTCTCTTTTAATGTAAGTTATTCAAAGATTCTGATTTGAAAAGGTGTTGAATCGAGAACATTTAAAAGATGATCGGTTTGTTTTGGTGTGCAATATAAAGACATGTACGAATACTCCTGTTACCAACTTCTATTTTTTTTTTAATTTAATTTTTTTAAAAAATATATTTTATTGATTTTTTTACAGAGAGAAAGGGAGAGAGATAGAGAGTTAGAAACATCGATGAGAGAGAAACATCGATCAGCTGCCTCCTGCACACCCTCCACCGGGGATGTGCCCGAAACCCAGGTACATGCCCTCGACCAGAATCGAACCTGGGACCCTTCAGTCCGCAGGCCGACGCTCTATCCACTGAGCCAAACCGGTTTCGGCCCAACTTCTATTTTCTGATAGAATCTCTCCTTGATCAAAAAGCCCTGGGAAAGCCCTGGCTGGTTTCACTCAGTGGATGGAGCATCAGACTATGGACTGAAGGGTCCCAGATTCGATTCTGGTCAAGGGCACTTACCCCGGTTGCAGGCTCTATCCCCAGTAGGGGACCTGTAGGAGGCAGCCGATCTATCTCATCATTGATGTTTCTATCTCTCTCCCCCTCTCCCTTCCTGCATCCCTCTTTTTAAAAAAAGAGAAAAGCTGTCATTGTTTTTGTCTTAAGTGATTAACTAGAGGCACAAAATTCGTGCACGGGTAGGGTCCGTAGCAGCTGCCAGTTGCCAGCTGGGGGCTCCCTTCCCCTGGCTGCCTGCTGCCGAAGGCCAGGGTGGGGCTGGCTGGAGGGAGGAGGGAGGGGCCATGGGCGGTTGGCTGGCTGGCTTTGCCCCCTGGTCGAACTCCCAGTTGAGGGGACAATTTGCATATTAGGCTTTTATTATATAGGATGTGCTGTCTTTGTTACCATGTTGTTACGGTAGAAAACTTCTAAGATGCACAGCAGGGGAGGGGTAAGGTTTACTATTACACTTCCAGTAGAATGGCTAAAATTAAAACCAAACAAGCTCTGACCAGGGTGGCTCAGTTGGCTGAGCACTGTCCTGTGCACTAAAAGTTTGCCAGTTCGATTCCCAGTCAGGGCATATGCTCAGGTTTCAGGTTAGGTCCCTGGTCAGGGTGCATATGGGAGGCAACCAATCGATGTTTCTCTCTCCCTACCCCCTTCCTCTTTCTCTCAAATCAATAAAAACATATTTTCATATTTCATTTTATTTTTAAAATATATTTTATTGATTTTTTACAGAGAAGAAGGGAAAAGGATAGAGAGTTAGAAACATCGTTGAGAGAGATCGATCAGCTGCCTCCTGCATGCCCCCCACTGGGGATGTGCCCGCAACCAAGGTACATGCCCTTGACCGGAATCGAACCTGGGACCCCTCAGTCCGCAGGCTGACGCTCTATCCACTGAGCCAAACCAGTTCGGCATATTTTCATATTTTAAAAGAAAATTAATTAAACCAAACAAGACAAAAAGACCCAATACAAAATGCTGTCGAGGATACAACTGGAACCCTCCTACACTGCTGATGGGATGGATGCAAAAGGGTAACCCGCTTTGGAAAAACAGTTGGGTGGTTTCTTACAAAGTTAAATATACACTGACCACATGACCCATTCATTCCACTCCTAGGTGTTTACCGAAGGGAACTGAAAACATGTGGCTTCACAAAGTCTTGTGTGAGAATGTTTACAGTAGCTTTTTTCACAGTCACCCAAAATAGGAAACAGCCCAAGCACCCTCCAACTGGTGAATGGATAGACTGGGGTCCATTCAGGTTCAAACCACAGATGACTAGTCAGCATTGAAAAGGAACTAGTCATACACACCACAACATAAATATTAAATGCATTATGCTGCCTGGTGGGTGTGGCTCAGTGGTTGAGCATCGACCTATGAACCAGGAGGTCACAGTTTGATTTGCAGTTCTGGTCAGGGCACATGCCCGGGTTTCAGGCTCGATCCCCACCGGGGGCATGCAGGAGGCAGGCGACTGATGACGTTTCTCTCTTGTTCTCCCTCCCCATTCCTCTCTGAAATCAATAAAAATATATTTTAAAACTACATTATGCTAAGTCAAAGATGTTTCCCTCTCGCCAATGATTAGACTGAAAAGATTACATATTGTAGAATTCCATGTACATGACATTCTGAGAAAGGCAAATTCTAGGGTCAGAGAACGTCAGTGGTTGCCAGGGATTAGGGGTGGGGTGGGGTTCACTGTGAGAGGATTTTTGGGGGGCAATGATTGTGGTAATGGTTACACAATTCCATGCATTTATCAAAACTCATAGAACCATATACCCCAAAGAATGAGTGTTCTACGTGTAAAAGACACCTCAATTTTTTAAAAAAAGCAAAACAAGGCCCCATGAATCTACTAGATTTCTTATTTAAACTTGAATATAGTCCTTTTCATTTAAAAGAATGGCATATGTACTTATGACATTCATATGCGCACAGACCTCTGTGTGTGTTCAGTCTCACATGTTCCATATACTAGTACATGTATGTGTATACACGCTCACACATGTGTACACAATATACAGCCACACTTGCACACACACACACATACACATACACCTGTTCACACACACACACAGACCAGACCCAGGTGCACTTACCTGATCAGGAAGTGGACGCAGACGATACTCTCAGACTGGGGGCCCCGGCCCCCTGACACCACTGTGGCCTGGGTCTGGGTCCACAGGTAGCCACCACTCCGTGCCAGGAAGCGATACCGCCCGGTTACTGCCTGTCCCTTGCTCAGCACTGGGGAGGGGGACGGGAGGACTCAGGGCCAGAGCACGGGCAACTGGGGAGAGAAGGCTCTGGGGGCAGGGGGTTCGGTATGAGGAGCCAGGGAGGACCGGGTTCCCTGGGGAGCGGGGAGCTAGCTGGTATTGGCAGGCTCAGGCCCGGGGAGACAGAACCCGAACACATACAGGTGTGGATGCTCCGGCCGATGGCATCAGAGTCCAGCGCGTGGATGTACTCGTAAGCGGAACAGCCGATCAGGTCATCGGGGCTGTAGCCAGCGACGTCAGCAATCCTGGGGCGCGGACAGTGGAGCCTGGTCAGTTCAACCGGCTGAGGGAAGGGGCAGGGGATCCAGGGACCAAGCCAGCAAGACAGACAGAGTCAGGCTTTGTCACGGAGAGAAAGGGAGAGGGGAAGGAAGAGAGAAAGAGGAGCGTGGCAGGCTGCCCATCCTCATTCCTGAACCTGGGAATGTGTGAGCTCTCACGGCAAAAGGGACTTCGCAGGTGCGGTGCAGGTGAGGGTCTGGAGAGGCGGGGTTGCCAGGGATGATCTGGGCGGACCCGATGTAGGCACGGGGGCTCTTCTAAGAGGGATGCAGGCGGCCAGAGTGAGCGCAGACGTGATGGTGGAGGAAGAGGCTGGGGTGATGTGCTTTGAGGACGGAATGCAGGGCGTCCTCAGAAGCGGGAAAAGGTGAGGAGGCGCTTGCCTTCCTGGAGCTCCAGGAGGAACACGGCCCTTGATTTTAGCCCCAAGAGACTCATGTGAGACTTCTCGCCTCCAGAGCTCGAGAGAAGGCATTTGTGTTGTTTGGTGACAGGGCATTTGTGGTAATGTTACAGCAGCCACAGGAAACTAGTATGTGGGGGGGTGGGGTGGGGAAGGGTGGGAATGGGACAAGCACAGCAAAGAAAAGGAAAAAAAGAATGTGAAAGAAATAGGAAGGAAGAAAGTCACAAAAAGAAAGATGAGAAAGAATGAATAGAAAGCCCTAACCGGTTTGGCTCAGTGGATAGAGCATCGGCCTGCGGTCTCAAGGGTCCCAGGTTCGATTCCGGTCAAGGGCATGTACCTTGGTTGTGGGCACATCCCCAGTGAGGAGTGTGCAGGAGGCAGCTGATCGATGTTTCTCTCTCATCGATGTTTCTAACTCTCTATCCCTCTCCCTTCCTCTCCATAAAAAAATCAATAAAATATATATATATTTTAAAAAAAGAATGAATAGAAATAAAAAGTAATAAGGATGTTCATGACTTTAAAAACATAGACCCTCCTATAGTGCTTTGTACTAGGCAACTGGCTGAGTGCTCAGAACAGCTGCGCACAGTAGGTCCTGTTAGCATTCCATAGGGCAGATGACAAAAGTCTGGCACGGAGAGTTGAAACCGTTTGGCCAGGGACACACAGCCAGGATTTAAACCCAAGCAGTCTGAACCCCGAGTCACCGTTTCTGAGTACAACGCCAGGGTGAGGAAAAGAGGGAAGATGCAGAAAAATGAAGGGAGGAAGGAAGGAAATGCAGAGCAGAAGGAAGAGAGAAAGAAGAGAGAGATAGAATGAGAATGAATAAGGACAGTTTGTTGAGTGCTTACTGCCTGTTGGGCACGGTCCTAGCTTTTTCACATGAATTGACCCCTTTTAGGAGAGCAACGGACAGGGAGGGAGAAACCAAGGAGAGAGAGAGAGAGAGAGAGAGAGAGAGAGAGAGAGAGAGAGAGAGAGAATATCAAAGATGAAAAGACCCACAGAAAACTCAGCAACTTGGGCAGACAGGAAGAGGAGGAGCTGGGCGGCGGGAGAGGGCTCCTGCCCACCTCTCATCGCAGTAGGTGAACTTCATGTCCAGGCTGTGGCGGCTAAGGAAGGCCCCCCGGCCCAGCGGGGGCTCCAGGCTGTCCGGGTGGGGGATGGCTTCACAGATGAGCACCAGGCATTGCAGGGGGGGCTCGAGGTCGGGGCTCCCGGCTGAGGAAGGCTGTGCGGGGGGCTTGTAGACCCTCAGGTGTCCAGAGCAGTGTAGCACCTGGAGGGGCAGGGGTGAGGCGTGATGCGCAGGGGCCTGGGGAAGCCATGGGGCTGGGAGGCAGGTCTCTGCGGGCCCCACGGGGAGCAGAGAAGAAATCCCTGAGGACTGCGGAGAGTTCTGGGGACCCCAACCCCAACCGCACAGGGACCCCACCTCAGGGGGTTCTGAGGAGCTCCAGGTTTTAGGATGCAGGGAGGTTTGAGGGCCCAGATATCAACCCCAGGGAGACTCTAGGCTAGTGGTTCCCCACATGGGGCACACGCCCCACAGGGGGGCAATTTGATTTTTAGGGGGGCAATTTGAGAATGAGTTAGTTATTAACAGTGAATTTTTTGCATTTCTTATGGTTCTAGGGGCCTCATGTATAGTATACAAATATTATTGTGACATATTTATGCATTTCAGTTCTCTATTATAAGTTTTGAAACTTTATTTGCTGTTTTTTCACATCACTTCACAATATTATTATTTTTTTTAACAGTTTCTTGCCCCAGCCGGTTTGGCTCAGTGGATAGAGCGTCAGCCTGCGGACTGAAGGGTCCCGGGTTCGATTCCGGTCAAGGGCACATGCCTGGGTGGCTGGCTTGAGTCCCAGTAAGGGATGTGCAGAAGGCAGCCAATCAATGATTCCCTCTCATCATTGATGTTTCTCTCTCTCCCTCTCCCCTCCTCTCTGAAATTAATAAAAACAAACAAAAAACAAGAAACAAAAAAGCCACAAGTTCTTAGTGATTTCTTCCTCAGTCCTTCAACTGTCCTTTCGTTCTTTTATTTTTCTCTTTCATGGCTGCCATGTTCTTTGGAAGCTTTAGACCAAATTAATGGCCTTTTAGGCTTCCTCCACGTGAATAGGAGCTCACTTTTTGAATAATGAGAATTATATGTCATCAGGATTTTAGAGACACTTAGGTGGGGCATGGCCAAGAAAAGGTTGGGAACCACTGCTCTAGGCCCATCAGTCTGGGACACCCCAGGCCCACAGAGATTTGGGCTAAGAAGAGATACAGGGACCCCCCAGCACCCCAACTCCACAGACACCCAACCTCCTAGATGCCCAAGAGACCCAGCACCCCACTCTGAGAGAGCCCACAGCATGCTCGGCCGAGGGCACCCCTGGGCTCCAACCCCCCCGGCAATGCTTCCGGGCTCAGCACCCCCCCCAGCAGGCCCTCCCCCAGCCGGGCCTGCCCACCTTCCAGGTGGCCGCCTTGAGGTTGAGGGTGCGCCCGCGGCTGGTGAGGGTGCTCTTCATGCGCAAGGAGAAGCAGCGCTCGGTGAGGGCCTCCGGCTTCCTTCTGGACAGGCCTGGGGAGGGCCGGGGGGGGCAGGGGAGAGGCAGGTCAGGGGGCGGCTCTGGACAGGGCCCAGCTCCCTCCAGCATCCTGGGTGCTAGTCTCCCAGCCTCACCCCACACTCAGACCTGGACCCCGCGAGGCGGGGTCTGCAGCACAGCCACAGCCTCTTCCCCCCTTTTCAATCCGATATTCCGGAGGAGGAGGGGCTACGCTGAGGGCAGGCAAAGCCCCAGCCGCTGTGGTTTGGGGACAGAGGCCCCAGGGAACTCACTGTGCCGGGGGGTCAGGGCATCCTGAAGCTCCTCTTGGTCACAGGGATGGATGAAGTCAAAGGCACTGTGTCCAATGAGCTCGAGCTGTGAGGGCGGGGAGCAGGGGCGTCTTGGGGGCAAACATTTCACCGAGGCCCCTGGCCCATCTCCTCCTCCCCAGCTCCTCACCCAGCCGAAACCAGGAGCCTGGGTTTGTCATCAGTCTCCCTATTCCTTCTTCCCCCTCCCCCTTCCCTCCCTCCCTCCTTTCCTCCCTCCCTCCTTTCTTTCCTTCCTTTCTCCCTCCCTCCCTCCCTCCCTCCCCCCTTCCCTCCTTCCCTCCTTTCTTTCCTTCCTTCCTTCCTTCCTTCCTTCCTTCCTTCCTTCCTTCCTTCCTCCCTTCCTTCCTTCCTTCCTTCCTTCCTTCCTTCCTTCCCTCCCTCCCTCCCTCCCTTCTCCCTCCCTCCCTCCCTCCCTCCCTCCCTCCCCCCTTCCCTCCTTCCCTCCCTTCTTTCCTTCTTTCCTTCCTTCCTCCCTTCCTTCCTTCCTTCCTTCCTTCCTTCCTTCCTTCCTTCCTTCCCTCCCTCCCTCCCTCCCTCCCTCCCTCCCTCCCTCCCTCCAGCATACTCTTTTCAGGTCTAGATGGTATGGGCACAACAGTGACCACAAAAACAAAGTCCCCGCCTCTCAGAGCTCACTGGCTAGTGAGGGAAGACGGCCCAGTAAACAAAACAAAACACGTATTTATGAAATAATATAATAAGAAACATGAAGAAAACTAAAGCAGGGACGGTGAGGGAATGAAGGGAGGCTATTTTAGAGACAGGAAGTCAGGGACAGTTTCTTTGACCAAAGCCAGCGAGGTGGTCTTGCGGCTCCCGGAGCAGAGTGTTCTGGGAAGCAGAACAGCAAGTGCAAAGGCCCTGGGGTGAGGCCCCATTCAAATCCCACCTGTTTGGCAGGCCAACGACCCAACTCCTTTTCCCAGTTCAGGCAATGAGCCTGGTGCTGGGGGTGGGGAAGGGGGCGGGCACAGATGAAAAGGGACCACATTGCTCACCGCCCAGCGGTCATGGTGAACAGGGGTGGGTGAGACCTCCCTTCCCTGACAGCACCTCTCTCTCTCTTTTTAAATCACTTACTTTTATTTATTTATTTAATATATTTTATTGATTTTACAGAGAGGGAGAGGGATAGTTAGAAACATGGATCAGCTGCCTCTTGCATGCCCCCTGCTGGGGATCGAGACTGCAGCCAAGGTACATGCCCTTGACCGGAGTCGAACCAGGGACCCTTCAGTCCACAGGCCGATGCTCTATCCACGGAGCCAAACCGGTTAGGGCTGACAGCACCTCTTGTTGCTGGATTTGAATCCTGACTCTGCCACTTTCTAGCTTTGGGACCTTGGGACTTTCATCCCTCTGAGCCCAAGAGGTCAAGCTGAAGGACAAATTGGTACCCAGAGTCGGGTAACGAGGCAGGGGAAAGGAGCAGACGCCAGCGTGGAGCCCTTTCATATGAACTAGGAGAAATAATGGTAACTCTCTCATGAGGCCGGCTCTAGGGATTTTCTGAAATTCCTTCTACTCCCTAAGTGTCTTTTGTCTGTCTTCCCATCCTCAGGCCCCTACTCCGACTCCTCTTCTCCCACCCGAGGCCCTCCATCCACTTCCTTGAAGCTCTCCCAGCCTCTAGTTTCACTGGCTCCAATTCTATCTCTGTGCCGCACTTAGAGGGATCTTTCTAAAATAGAAATCTGGCCCTAGCCGGTTTGGCTCAGTGGATAGAGCATCAGCCTGAGGACTGAAGGGTCCCAGGTTCAATTTCGATTAAGGGCACATGCCCGGGTTGCGGGCTCGATCCCCAGTAGGGGCTGTGCAGGAGGCAGCCGATCAATGATTCGCTCTCATTATTGGTGTTTCTATCTCTCTCCCCCTCTCCCTTCTGCTCTAAAATCAATAAAGAGATATTTTAAAAAATAAAATAGAAATCTGATTCTCCCTCTCTAACACAACCTCTCTTTTGCTTAAAATCCTCCCATGGCTCACCAGTGGCCTAGAACCAAACCCTCTCCCTTGGCCCTAATTCTCCGCCCCTCCTGGCCCCTCTCTCTCTGCACCTAACCGGGAGAAATGTCTTTATTTCCCAAAATGCTCTGTGTTTTTAAAATATATCTTTATTGATTTCAGAGAGGAAGGGAGAGAGAGAGATTGAAACATCAGTGATGACAGAGGATCATGGATCAGCAGCCTCCTGCACGCCCTCCACTGGGGATCGAGCCCGCAACCCCGGCATGTGCCCTGATCGGAATCGAACCCAGGACCCTTCAGTCCGAAGGCCGACACTCTACCCACTGAGCCACACCAGCCAGGGCCAAAATGCTGTTTTACCTCACCTCTAAGTCATTGGATATTCTGTTCCCTCAGTTATCTACTAGTATATTTCTAGTCTTTGCTGGCCCCATCCACTCTCCAGACCTTTAAGGACTGAAACCTTAAGTCCTTCAGGTTTCAGCTCAGATGTTTTCTCCTGGAAACCCTGGCTTCCCCCCAGGTCGGGTCAGGTCCGCACCCTCCCCGGGACTGCACAGACCCTTCGGCTGCCCCTTCCCAGCCCTGAGCATTCTGAGTCTCCGTCTGTGCTGTGAACCCCACAAAGGCAGGGCTAAGGCGGCCCTGGCCACCTCTGTATCCCAGCACCGCCTGCACGGACCAGGCACAAGGCAGGCAGCTCTTCTCACCTGACTGAGGCCCAGGTGTTTGCCGACGTTCTCCGACAGGTAAGCCATGTCTCCCTCGGCCGTGAGCACCATGACGAAACCCTCCAGGGCCTTCAGGTAGCAGGCGTCCAGCGGCTCCAACCCTGTTCCCACCTGGCTCCACTCCCCTGGCGTCCAGGCCAGCGTGGGTGGGGCAGCTCCAGTCAGCCATGGGCCCCACTGGCCAGCTCCCCTCTGCCTTCCCTCACTCAGAGGAAATTATAGGTTCCCCCCCCCCCACTCCCCAGGCGAGGGGGACACACCCCAGTGGCTTGGAATCCCAAGGAAGAGGACAGGGCCACCAAAGATGGGAATTCTCAGGGAGCAGGCCTCTCAGGGGGACAGATTCTAAGGCGGTGGGGTCTCCCCAGGGACTAGAACTCTTAGGGGGGACAGAATTCTAAGGGGATGATATTCCAAGGGGTCAAAATGCTAAGGGGCCAGGGCTTAGGGGGAGCCAGAATTTTAAGGGGGCCCGGATTCTCGGGGCAGGGCCTTCCCGATGGGCAGAATTCTAAAGGAGCAGAGAGGCCCAGGCGACAGCATTCTAAGGGGGCAGAGCCTCCCAGAGAAGCAAAGCTCTTCTGGGCACAGAAACGTGATGGGCAGAGCCCGGGGGGATGACTCCGCTTTCCACATAACACAATCTTGTCGAGGGCCCTGGGATTCCAAGGGGTGTGTGTGTGTGCGCGCGTCCCCCCACCCTCATCCCCACCCCCGCAGAGTGCAATTCTAATGGGACAAGAACTAGAACTAGGGAGCTGGGAGGGGGAGGGGGACTGTCTTAAATAATTAAAAACTGGGCAAGAAGCCTCCCGGGATATTTATTGTAAGGGGCCCAGGCCTAGCAGAGAAGGTCCCCCAGAGGATCAAATCCTAAGGGCTGAGGAGCTTAGGGCATTAGCCCGCCTCCTATTCCGCAGGTTTCTAAGGAGGCAAGGCCTCCCCAGGGTGCGTCCCAAGGGGCGGGGCCTCACTGGTCATTGACATCTCAGGGAGCGAGCGCCAGGGCCCGCGGCGCCTCACCGGGGAAGTGAATGGAGGGGGGGGAGGGGGGCTGGGGGTCCGCAGGGCAGACGTCAGGGGGCGGGGCCTCCGCAGGTGGGGCTTCCCAGGGGCGGGGCTCACCTGCGGCGCAGAGGCGGTGCATGCGCAGGTAGCTGATGGTGAGGCGCATGATGGAGGCCTTGTCCAGGTGGGCGCTGACCCCGCGCGCGAAGGGCAGCGTGTGCGCCAGCTGGTACAGCACCTCGGTCTCCTGGCTGCGCCGGCTGCGAGCCGCATCCCGCGACTTCTCCTTGCGCAGCTCCGTGCTCGACCTGCGGGCGCGGGCAGCGATCACGGGCGGCCCCTCGGGAAGGGAGAGAGGGGGACGGGGCCAGCACGTGGGGCGCTGCCACATGGGGCGCGGGCTCGCTGTACCGGCTCCCGAAGCACCCAGGGGCTGGAAGGGCTATGCGCAGGGGCTGCTCCTAGCCTCGGGTTTTATCTGCCCTCCAGCGCCCCGCAGGCCCGTTTGGTCCCCTCCCTGACTTATCTGCTGTTTATTCCCTGGCTTGGGACGTCTGGGGGACAGGGAGGCCTCCTGCTGGGAGGGGTGGCCGAGCTGGCCCGGAGCCAGGGAAGGGAAGGCGCAGGAAGAAGCTGCCTGCAGCTCGCCAGACCCCTGCCCTCCGGCCTCCCAGGATCGCCTCTCCTGACCTTCCCCCCGCCCAGCTGAGCTGAGTCCTCAGAATCTTGGAGCTCAGATCTCAAAGTCCAAGGACCCACCAGCAGGGGCCCCGCAGGGCGGGCGACTCGAGGCAGACCAACCTCCGTGTAGCGACAGCTAAACGCTCACCCCTGCCCTTGCACCCGCTCAAATGCCTGAATTCTGAGAGTGGGGGGGGGGGGGGTGGTAGAAGAATGAGTATGTTTCTGTCAGAAATATATGTCACTTATTCCGCTTCTATTATGTCAGTCCACATGCCACGTGTGTTACTTATATTCACCCATCTAGAGCTCAGACAACCCTAGAAGGAAAGTCACATCCCCATCCAACAGATGGGTAAACTGAGGCACAGAGCGGTGCCGCGTTTGCCCACAAGGAGTGAAGCCAGGGTATTAACACTTCTATTTTCTCTGTCTCTCTGGCTCTGGGTTTATCTCCAGGTTTCAGTGCTTCTCTCTTAAAAGTCAAACTCCAGGTCTATCTGAATCCAAACTCTATAGTTTTAAAAAAATATATTTTTATTGATTTCAGAGAAGAAGGAAGGGGAAGAGAGATAGAAACATCAATGATGAGAGATAATCATTGATCAGCGGCCTCCTGCACGCCTCCTAGTGGGGATCGAGCCTGCAACCTGGGTGTATGCCTTGGGAATTGAATCATGACCTCCTGGTTCATAGGTGGATGCTCAACCACTGAGCCACACCGGCCAGGCCAAACTCTATACCATAGTTGTTCTGGTTTTTTTTTTTTTTTAGGTTGTAGAGTACATTACATACAGCATCTATAATTATATCTGTATTTATAATAGTGATAAAATCATTAATAATAGCAGCTATAACTTGCTAAGCGTTTCTGTGTCTGGCACCGCACTAAGTACTTTGCCTGTCTGTACATATTCCATCCTAGGAGAGCTCTAGGCAGGAGGCAGCTTAAGCCTCCACTTCACAATGGGGAAACTGAGGCTCTGAAAGGTGAACTCCTTTGCTCAGGAAGTCACAAAGCCAGAAACTGGCAGAGCTGGGATTCGAACTCAGGCAGGGAGGTTCCAAAGCCTTCATGCTTCTAATTCCAGCCGTATGACCCACCCCAGGGAAGCGTGTGACCCACTCCAGGGAAGCGGGCCTCTAAGAGGGGAGGCTGTCCCTTCCTAGAGACCAGAGGCCACTTCTGGGGGTGGCATCAACCTCACTCCCCAGCAGACCTGCAGCCCCACCTACAGACACCCAGCGAGGGGGGAGGAGGCTGTCCTGGGGGACTGCAGAGGGCAAAGACTTCTCTGGCGGGGGGGGGGGGGGGTGAGGGAGCCAGCGATCACCCCCATTCCTTCCCTCCCAGCTGGTGGGGGGAGCAGGGGCCTCCACTCCTGCTCTGCCCAGAGGACATTCCGTCCTGTCCCATGCTGGTTCTGTTCCAGCCCTGTTTGTCATCCTGCCCTGAGGGTAGGGGTGGGAGGGCCTCACTGGGCGGAGGGAACAGGGAGTGGGAACGGGGGTGAGGCCGGCCCCCACCGCCCCGGCAGCTGGGCTCTGTAATCTTCTCTGTGGCCGACTTCTCCCTCCATAGAAGGAACCAGCTGGTGCTGCCCCAGACCCTACTTCCAGCTCCCAGCTTGTGCTCTGACAGGAAGTGTGGGCCCCTCCGCGGCTTCACAAACGTCTGTGTCCCCCGCCTTTCCCACTGCGGAGCGGGGGCGCTAGTGCCTCTGGCTCAGGGTTCCAGCCTTGACAACATGACTAATGAGCTGTGTGGCTTTGGGTAAGTGGCAGAGCCTCCCCGAGCATAATAACAACACCTACCTCACAGCGTTCTTTTAGTTATTTATTTTAAAATATTTTTTATTGATTTAAGAGCGAGAGGAAGAAAGAAAAAAAGAGCGAGAGGAAGGGAGGGAGGTAGGAAGGAAGAGAGAGAGAGAGAGAGAGAGAGAGAGAGAGAGAGAGAGAGACATGGATGCTGCCTCCTGCATGCCCCCGATTGGGGATCAACCCAGGCATGTGCCCTGGCTGGGAATCAAACCAGCAACCTTTTGGTGCACGGGATGATGCGCAACCAACTGAGCCACATTGGCCAGGGCCTCCCACAGTTCTTTTAAACATTAAATGAGTTACTATATAGCAAGGGCTTAAAAGAGGGCCTGGCAACTGGAGAGTGCTCTATAAAGGTTATATATAATTTTTATTACCCCCCTCCCCTTTGTCCACATCAGAGATGGAAGGCTTAGGAGCCTCCTGGGCACTGGAGGAACTGGGCGCTTTGGTGCGAATTCCGAGGCGAGGCGTATGCACAATTACCTACAGGACTTTTACACAAGCACCTTTGGAAAAGACGAAATAATAGCGATAGTAATAGTATTGATAGTGTTGGGGTATTGAACACTCATTAAGTCCTTTCAACAGGCAGAGTGGCCTTCCTGTCATGGTGGCAGCACAGGCCCAGGGGACCCAGCTGCCAGTCCTGGGCCCTCCACCGATGGCCAGCCACGCTCGAGGCATCTCCTCTCGGTTAGTCGGACCCTGTAGCTACTAGTATTTTCCCTGAAAAGAAAGCAGGGAGGTGATGGAACTCGCCCGAGGCCACACAGCTTTTAGCGGCAGCGCCAAGTTAAAAGCCAGGTCTGTCTGTTTCCACCCAGAGCTCTGTCTGAGCTGAACACGGTTTATTGCATACCAGTGGGGTGTCCTGGTCCCAAGATCGGTTCCCTCACTGCTCTTCAGCTTGATGAGGGGCGGGGGAGGGGAGGCCTGGCTGCTATTTTTCCAGGATATGAAACTGAGGCTCAGAGAGGCAGTCGCTGGCACAAGGCCACACAGCCAGGAAGCGGGTGAACTGGGATTTGAACCCCGGCTTTAGGGGCCTGTGCTCTTAAATGCCTTGGCAGGGGTGCCCACCCAAGGGATCCCCTGCCCCGCCTCTCCTTTGCCCAGGGGCCTCAGTCTGCCCCCCCCCCCCCCCATCCCTGCTGCCTCCAGATTTCCCCAGCTGGACAGTCTCCCCAGCTGGCCCGGTGCCCAGCCCTACTCCAGCCCCCCTGGCACCCTGCCCAGCTTGGGACGTGCAGCTGGAACCCTGCCACCCTTCCTCTGTTCCAGCAGAGAACAGGGGGCGGGGCCAGGGCCTGGAGGCCCCAGGGTGAGGCCCGAAAACAGGGACTGAAGCCCAGTTCTCCGCCCCTCCTCCCCCGACCGGGAGAGGGAGAAGCGGACTTCTTCCCTGTCCTGGAGAACTGGCCATCTGGGAGCACAGGCCCAGAGAAAGTGGGGAGACCCTGCCCCTATTCAGGGCTGCTCCTGGGCCTCTCCTCTGACACCGAGCTGGGTACTGGGGGTCTTGCAAAAAAGTGTAGAGGATCTGGGAGGTTTAGGCACTGCCCAGAGTTGGCCTGAGAAGCCAGAGTCAGGGTATGGATTTGAGAAGGGATTTGGGGTGTGGCCAAGAAAAGTCTCCCTGCTCCCCGACTTGCTCCTTCCCAGGGACACGGTAATCCAGTGGGGTGCCCATACCAGAAGAGAGGGCTTGTGGGCAGTGTGCCCATCAGAACTTCCCAAGAACACCCTGACCAAGGTGGGCTGTCAGTAAGCCCAAGCTGGCAGAAAGGAAGGGGGTGAGAAGCTATGGGGGTCCCACTCACCATCGTCCAGGCCCCCTTTGGCCCAAGTGCCATCCTAGGGGTGCGGAGGGGACAGAGTGTGGCTGGGACCTGGGTGCGAGTTATGAGTGGGGGGGTGTGCGGTGCTGGGATGACAGCACAGGAGAGAATTGGCCTTCAATGGGGAGGGGAGAGCACCAGCTCAGCCAAGAGGGGGCCTCACCCAGCCAGGAGTGGGCGCTGGGAGGGGTAGGGCCAGGCTGGCCCATTAGGGATGGGATGGAGTTCCCTAATGGGCCCAGAGCCAGAGACTGGAATAGATTTGGGGGGGGGGGAGGGGGCAGGGGAGGAGGGAGATTGCTTAAGGGGGAGGGTGAAAAACATGGGGGTGTGTGGATGGATCCAATCAGACCTGGGAATCCAGGGAGGAGGGAAGGGGGTGAGGCTTCCTGGATGCCTCAGATTGGACAGGGGAAACCAAGGGCCTGGGGCACTTTCTGGGGTCCCCATGCAGACATAGCCAGGTCGGCCCCTTGGCAGAGGACCCAGAGCACAGCCCCCCCCCCCCCCCCAGGCATATCTGCACCTGCTGGGAGCTGAACACAGAAGACTCCCTCTGCCCAGGATGATCCGCGGAGCAATGCAGGGGGCTGCTCCTTAATCAGGCACAGCGCCCTCCTTTGGGTCCCCCCCCCCCAAAAAAAACGCGGTGCGTCCCTTCCCATGGTCACAGGAACGGGGTGGGGTGGAGGAGGGACATGAAGGTCTTTGGCAAGTGGGTCAGGCCGTTCCCCTGTTATCAAAGGGGGTGGCCCCACTTTTCAAAGGGCTACAGAAAGGCCCCTGGGGAGGGTTCCAGGTAGCGTTTGAAAGGTGACCCCTTCTGAGTATTTCTAGGGATCTCAAGTGTGGGAGACTGCCAGGAAGGGTCCAATTAAAGGGGATCTGTCTTCCCCTGATGAGTCCCCATTCCAAGGGATTCCCTATGTCTGGGAAGGCTCAAGTTGGGTGTACCCCATACCCCTTAGGATCTCAAGGGTCTGGTGGCAAAGGACAACCTCAATGTTGGGGGTTCCGAGGCCAGAAGGGTCAATATGTGGAGCGAGAATGCCTTCAGGAGAAGCCCAGGAACCGCTCAAACAAAACACCGCCCTTTCCATGGGGACCCCGAGTTTCATCCCCAACCAGGAGGGGTCACGAATCCGCAGCAGCAAGAAATCGGGGATCACGACTCTCAAGTCGCTCCTGGCAAGAGAGGCGGGGCAGCCAGGGACTTGGGGAAACCCCCGCACCCCTGCAGCCCCCTAGGGTGGAGGGTGCGGCAGAGACGTGCCTCCCACCGCTCTTTCCGGGGGGCGCCCTTGACTTGCACCCAAGCATCCCCCACCCGGGTCAGGGGTCCCTAGAAGGAGAGCCCCCCATTTTCATCATTCCGGCCCCTGAATCCCAGTACCTTGCGCGCTGCAGCCCCAGCGCCATGGCTCGCGCGTCGCAGCTCGGGCGCCCTCGGCGGCCCCCCGCCCCCTCCCCTGCCCGGCGAGCCCCCTCCCCAGCTCCTCCCCCGCCGCGGTATTGGCTGCTCTGAGCCCGGCCCGCGGCTCTGATTGGTCCAACCGTCTGTCACTTCCGAGAAAGAGGCGGGACCAGAGACGAAGTCTTGGAAGGCCCGGCGAGAGGGGAACACACCCCCCCCCAGCCACGCCCCTGGCCGCCGGCTTTCTCAGCGGAGTCGCCAGCCTGGTCGGTGGCCGGCTTCCTGGCCCGGCCTCTGTCGGGACGTTCCGACACCCGTACTCCTCGGGGGCACCCAGTAATTCTGTTCCTTGCACCCGAGTCCCCACCCTCTAACTCCACCCCCGCTCACCCCTCCACTTCCTACCCCCGGTTGGCCCCTTCGACCTCCAGTCCCATCCCCTCCAGTCGCCCCGCTCTGCCTCCTCTCGCCTCTTTTATTTTTTAAAAATATATCTTTATTGATTTCAGAGGAAGGGAAAGAGAGATAGAAACATCAATGATGAGAGAGAATCATGGATTGGCTGCCTCCTGCACGCCCCCTACTGGGGATCTAACCCGCAACCCAGGTATATGCCTTTGACCGGAATCGAACCCCGGATGCTTCAGTCCGCTGGCAGGCGCTCTATCCACTGAGCCAAACCAGCCAGGGCTCCTCTCGCCTCTTATCCACTGAGTCCCCACTTCTCCCCCCACCTCTCACCCCACCCCCGCCCCAGTTCTACAAACTCTCTCCCTCTGCACCCCACCATCGCCTCTTAGTCCCCAGTAGCTGCTCTCATCCCTCCATCCTGCACCCACTCCTCCACCTCGGCATCTCCCCCCCCCCCGCGACCCCCCACCGTGGCCCCAGTCCTACCTGCTTGCCTCTCTCACTCCCTTTGCAGGTTCCCACTGCCGAATGCGTAAAATTCAATCACGCTCCCTTTTTTAAAGAGCAGAGAAATGGTCATTTCTGCCAGTGAATTAAAGAGGGAGAAGTACAAGCTGACCGGTTTGGCTCAGTGGATAGAGCTTCGGCCTGTGAACTGAAAGGTTCCAGGTTCGATTCCGGTCAAGGGCATGTACCTTGGTTGTGGGCACATCTCTAGTAGGGGGTGTGCAGGAGGCAGCTGATCGATGTTTCTCTCTCATGGATGTTTCTAACTATCCCTCTCTCTTCCTCTCAGTAAAAAATCAATAAAATATATATTTAAAAAAACATTTAAAAAAAAGAGAGGGAGAAGTACAAGGTCACCAAGGAGTAGGGAGAGCATCACAATGGGATGGGAACAGGGGATGGAAGGGGGTGGGGTGGGGTGGGAGGGAGTGGGGTGGAAGAAGGTAGGAGGGGGTGGGAGGGGTGGGAGGGGGTGCTCTGCAGCTGACCAATACTATGGGTGCAGACTGGGGCTGGGAAAGGGACACTAGAGCAGAAGCCTGTGGATTTTGCCCACCCAGCACCCCACTCAGCTTTCCTCTGGGGAATCACTTCTCTCCCCTCAGTCGAATTCATTTGAATAGGACTGGCCATAACCCCCACCAGCTCCAGGGACACAGGACCCAGCCCCAGCCAATCAGTTTATTCTCTTTCCCTGGGTCCAGTGACCCGTTGGGGGGAAGGCATGAGCCCTAACCTAGCTCAGGGAGAACCAACGCGGAGACATTTGATGCAACGACCAAGAAAGAGGTTTTCTATTTCTGCGGGAGTTGCCAAGTGGGCGGGAAGTGAGCCAGAGCTGATGGGGCTCAGCCTGCCACCAAGAAAGGACAGGATTTATGAGATGAAAGTCAATACAGAGGAAAGCAAAAATGAAAGTGTGTGAAGGACATTCTTTTTAAAAATATATATATTTTATTGATTTTTCACAGAGAGGAAAGGAGGGGGATAGAGAGTTAGAAATATCGATGAGAGAGAAACATCGATCAGCTGCCTCCTGCACACCCCCTACTGGGGATGTGACCGCAACCAAGGTACATGCCCTTGGCCGGAATCGAACCCGGGACCTTTCAGTCCGCAGGCCGACGCTCTATCCACTGAGCCAAACCGGTTAGGGCAATGAAGGACATTCTTGACACCAGCGCATGGGTGTCTGGGTTCATCCATACCTGAACTCCAAATGAATTCTTAGAACATGTATGTGGTTGTTTTTTCCCCATTTTTTTTTTTTATTGATTTCAGAGAGGAAGGGAGAGGGAGTGTTAAAAACATCAATAATGGAGAGAATCATTGATCCGCTGCCTCCTGCATGCCCCCTACTGGGGATTGAGCCTGCAAGCCAGGCATGTGCCCTCGACTGGAGTCAAACCCGGGACCCTTCAGTCCGCAGGCCGGCACTCTATTCACTGAGCCATGCCAGCTAGGGCTGACCCTTTATGGTTTTTGTGTGTTTGTTGCTGTTATAAGTATTGCTTTATTTATTGACTGTGTGCTTAGGTTAGATGGAGTTCATTTCATCTGCTTGCACCCAAAAGAACCAAGAGAAAATACCTCCCAAGCCTCAGTGGGGAGGCATGTGGGATGTGAGAGAACGAGAGGCCCAAATTAGAAAGGGCTGCAGGGGAAGCGTGTGCTATTCCGGGAAGCAGGGGCTATCCAGTCATGGCAGGTAGCCAACCCGAGGGATTTACAGTGCCCAAGGAAAACGGCACTTGTTCTACAAACATTAAAGCAGAAGTAAACATATATACGAGAGGCCCGGTGCATGACATTGGTGCACTGGGGGCATGGGTTACCTCCGCCTGGCCTGTCCCCTTTCACAGTCTGGGAGCCCTCAGGGGATGTCCGACTGAGGACTTAGGCTAGCTCCCTAAGCCCTCCGTCGGACATCCTTAGCACTGCCATGGAGGCAGGCCGCTGCTCTTGCTAGCTGTCAGCCCAGCTTGTGGCTGAGCGGCACTCCCCCTCTGGGGAGGAAAACAGTCTCAACTTTTTTTTAAAATATATTTTTGTTCATTTCTTTTTACAGAGAGGAAGAGAGAGGGATAGAGAGTTCGAAACATCAATGAGAGAGAAACATCGACCAGCTGCCTCCTGCACACCTCCTACTGGGGATGTGCCCGCAACCAAGGTACATGCCCTTGACCGGAATTGAACCTGGGACCCTTCAGTTCACAGGCCGACGCTCTATCCACTGACCAAACCAGTTAGGGCCAGTCTCAACTTCTTGATGGGGAGAGGCAAGCTTCCACAGGAAGAATAGGCGAGACCAGATATATTCATGTGGCCATTTGGATAAATATCTGCCACAGTCTTTTTTTTTAAAATTGATTTTAAAGAGAGAGAGGAAGGGAGAGGGAGAGAGAGAGAAACATCTATGAGAGAAAGCCATCAATGGGCTGCCTCCCCTACTCCGCTACCCCCACCCCCACTCGGGATCAAGGCTGAAACCCAGGCATGTGACCTGATGGGGAATCCTACCAGCCATCTCTCACTGCCTGGGGTGATGCTCAACCAATTGAGCCACACCAGCCAGGGCTCTGCCACACTCATAATAGGAATGTCTTGGAGCTCTGCCATGAGCAGCTCCGTAGAGGTGGGTCTTTGGCCTCGGGATACTGGAGAAGAAACACTTGTCTTATCAACAGGGAAAGAGAGTTCAGCGACAGAAACCCATCACCACACACACACTAGTTCTGGTAGGTCAGTGCGTCTGATTATTCTCCCCTAGGCATCTGCTCAGACATTTTACTTGCTGATGTTCACGTCTGTATGACCCCCCTGCCCTCTTGTCCAAGGCTGGAGGTAATTGCTCCAAACCTCTCTACAACTACCTTTAAAATATATATATATTTCAGAGAGGAAGGGAGAGGGAGAGAGAGAGACAGAACCTTAATGACGAGGGAGAATCATTGATTGACTGACTGCCTCCTGCACACCCCACACTGGGGCTTGAACCTGCAACCCAGGCATGTGACTGGGAATCGAACCATGACCTCCTGGTTCATAGGTCGATGTTCAACCACTGAGCCACGATGACCAGGCTACAACTACCTTTCCTGATCTAATTTTATCTCTACTCTCCCTTCCCCTGACTCTGACTGCTCATAATACGGGTTTATAACGGCCAGCTGGCATTCTTGGAACAGAGCCAGGGGCAGAAGGTCCCTCCAAACTCAAGCCACGGCCAACCTGGAATTAGGTGATGGAAATAAACAGCTCGAGTCCTGAGCAGCACGCACGGTCCTGTGCCAAGTGCTGGCCTAAGCCCTTTGCGTTCCTGATCTTACTGGGACAGCATGACAGCCCCGTTGGGTGAGCTCCATTATTTCCCTGGAGTGTAGCGGTTTCCATCCAGGGCTCTGGAGGCAGCCTGCCGGGGCTCAAATCATGACTCCATCAGTTCTCAGTTGTGTGACTTTGGGCAAGTTACTTACCTTCCCTGTGACCCAGAGAGTCACTTCTGAAAAATGCATTTGATAAAAGATACTGTTCTTTGTAGTATGTTGAATTATTGTTTCCAAATTTCTATTCCCTCCATGTTATAGAACTACTAGAGGCCCGGTGCAGGAAATTCATGCAGCGGGGGAGAGGGGACCCCCTCAGCCTGGCCTGCACCCTCTCCAATCCGGGACCCCTTGGGGGACGTCCAACTGCTGGTTTAGGCCCCATCCCTCGGGCCTAAACCTGCAGTTGGACATCCCTCTCACAACCCAGGACCGCTGGCTCTTAACCACTTGCCTGCCTACCGGCTTGATTGCCTCCTAACCGCTCCCCTGCCAGCCTGATGGCCCCCAACTGACCTCCCCTCTGGCCTGGTCGCCCCTAACTGCCTCTGCCTTGGCCCTCACCACCGTGGCTTTGTCCGGAAGGAAGTTGGACGGTAGGAAGATGTCTGGTCTCCTGGTCTAGTTAGCATATCACCCTTTTATTAGTATAGATGGCCTGTTGCTAGGGAGAGGAAGCTGGGTGTTGCTACGTCATTACCCAACGTCCATAGCCACCGTTTCCGGGCTGTGCTGGGCTGAGCTGTGGCTCACATTTCGCAACATGGGGGTCTCGGCAACATTGGCTGCGTGGGCTGTCACTCCAGGATGGTGGCGGCGCCTGTGTCCCACTTTGGCGAAGCCAAGTGTTGCATTGTGAGTGCCAGGTCTTCAGTGCCGTTTCTCCTGTGTGCGTCATGGCAGCTCCAGCATTGAGCGTCTGCCCCCTGGTGGTCGGTGCACATCATAGCGACTGATCGGACCATTGAACACTTAGCATATTAGCCTTTATCACATGACTTTAGAGGCCCTCTGAGTCAAATACCTTCTCTGGCCCATTGATGTTGGGCTTGGCCATGTGACTTCCTTTGACCAAGGAGATGAGAAAGGTGCTATTGTCATCTCTCACACACACACAAAGACACAACCAACCTGGATGTGCCCCCTGGGAGAAGGGCACAGCACCTATGAAATATTTATTTTTTACCAAAATAATTGCACCTGAATCTGGTTAAGCTTCCAGATGTAGCTACTAGTTTACAGAAAAGACAATGAACAGAGGAACAGGTTAAACAACTCCATGAAAAAACACTCAGCCAGGTGTAGACTGTAGGAAAGTCTAGTGTGGTCCAATAGAACATTCTATGATGATTAGAATGCTCTGTATCTGTTCTGTCCAATGTAATAGCCTCTGGCCAGGTGTGGCTACTGAACACTTGACATGTGGTGAGTGTGATTGAGGACCTGAATTTTTGGGGATAGCTCACTATTTTTCTTTTTTATGGAGGTGAAATTCATAACATAAAATTAACCTTTTACAATGTATAATTCAGTGACATTTAGTGCATTCATGATGGTGGGCACCCACCACCCGTATTTAGTCCCAAAACATTTTCATCATCACAGTGGGAAACCCCAGTCACTCCCCTTCCCCCACGACTCCAGCCTCTGGCAACCGCCAACCCACTTTTTGTCTCTATGGACTGACCCATTTTGGATATCCTATAAAATAAAGAGCTAATATGCAAACGGTCATCATGCCATCATTCTGCCACACCTTCATGCTGTCATGCCGGGGCCAGGGGACCTGAGGCTGCGCCCCGGGCCCTGCAGGGCTTGATGGGAGTACGGCCAGCCAAGCCTGGGTCTTGCCCATTTTTGAGGCGCATGCAAGTGGGCAGGAGACTTGACTCTGGGTCCCGCGGTGTGCCTAAAAATATGCATTGAACATCTGCCTGAAGATAATTAAGATGGCAAATATATTATACCATGTAACCTGCTTGTTTTTGCTCTCTCTACTAGTACTTGTGTGTGTGTGTGTGTGTGTGTGTTTCTCTACTTAATGAAGTATAGTGTTAATGTGGCTCTGTATATCTGATTGACTTCAAACCATGCTTGCTTGATTTTTCTCTATTTGAACTAAGTGTAGGTATGGGGAGAAGATGTTAACTTTATGATACAGTAAGGAAAAAGGAGATGTAGAAATTATACATGGAGTACTCTTAGTTGGAGATGAAAATCATCAGTATCTTATTTCATCCGCGTCCCCTGTGACGGCCTCATAAATCCCCTGTTGGAAGTAATGAAGAAAGAATGTTCCTTGACCCCTAGTTCAGTTTCCAGTCCTTAGACTTCCGTTGTCTCTTCAGGAAGAATTAGGAAGATCTGACTCCAAATAGATACTTCTTCCCTTAAGTGTTTGATAAACTCTCTGAGGTCAGTTTACTCTGAACGCCTTTGACTTCCATCGTGAGATAAAATTTAGAAGCTATTTTCTGGAGGGTTAGAAATATCGATGAGAGAGAAACATCGATCAGCTGCCTCCTGCCCACCCCCTACTGGGGATGTGCCCGCAACCAAGGTACATGCCCTTGACCGGAATCGAACCTGGAACCCTTCAGTCTGCAGGCCGAAGCTCTATCCACTGAGCCAAGCCGGTTAGGGCATATGCCACATCTTTTTGATCCAATTGTCTATGAATTGACACTTAATTGCTTCTGTATCTTGGCTATTGCATGTAAAACATCCTCCTTTGTCTCGTGTTATAACCTTTGTCACTCATTCATTCATTCATGCACTCATTCATTCAAGCATTTATGATGCATCTCTTCCCTTCCCAATGGAGGGGAAATAGAACTTCATCAGAACTGTCCCTACCCACCAGGGGGCTCCAGCCTAGAGGGTGGGCAGACAAGGCTCAGGCAGGCACTTTCACACCCACATGTCCACATGCACACATGTTCATGTGTATCTCACTGTCACACACACAGGTGTCAGACAACAGGCTGCCATGAACACACAAGCCAGTATCAACCCACGTGGATTCTGACAATACACATAGTGTCAAGATCTATGTCTTAGCCTGAGGCACGCCGTGCTGATATTAGCATGCTCTTGATGTTGCATATTGGTGCATGCACTGAGAGTGGTGACACAGGTGCATATCTGGGTTCTGTCAACAAGGGCACCTGTCGTCAATAAAACATGCGAAAGCTCACAGCCATGTCTGTGGTCACACACATGTAATATTCTCATGCGTGTCATGGTCACCTGTGCGGGTGCTGAGGTATATGTTGGTGTTGGTGCAGGCAACTGCCCTGGACAGCGGTTTGATGGGAACTGTGGCCCAAGTGCCCTGCTCAGGCCTCAGCGCTCTGGCGCCCCTACAGGAGAATCTCTCACTCACAGCAGGGCCGCCAGGGGTCCTTCCCAGAGCCCTGAACCCCACCTCTCCTGCACACACGTCTCTCAGAGCTCAGTGGGCCAGTCTCAGCGGCCACGGGCAGGTCTCCGAGGTGTATGCACAGCCCTCACTGTCTAGCTGGCCCCTCTGCTTTTGCTTCTCTCATAATCTGCACAGTCACATGAACACTCTCATTTAGCCCTTACTCCAAAACGTCAGCTATAAAGAAAAATGGACATTTGACTGAAGATTGTCTTGTCCATCTTAAACCTAAACTTCTCCTTCATCAGAAGCAGGAGCACCTGGCTCTGTTGTGCCTGTGAGCATCGACCTCACGGAGCACCTCTGGTGTCTTATAACCTCCAGGCTCGCCGTCCACACACCACAACCCAAGGTCCCAGTGGCTGCACAGGAGACACTGCGGTCTGACGTGCTGGCTGGCAAAGCCTGGCCTGACAGGCTCGTGTGGTGTCTGCATTCATCCCGCTTCGGCGTGAAGGGCTCCTGTTTCACTGCGGAAGCATGAATGTGCTTGATCCCAGGAGCCGCCCTGAGCCCAGCGGGGCTTTCTATCATCTGTGCCACACCCACGGGTCACCTTCCCATGTCCCCACTCCTCCCTGGTGCTCACACAATCATAGCTGGTCAAGGGCTGTGGACTGTATTTTCTCTTGTTTCTTCTCTACCTTACAGAGAATATATTGCAACGACTTTGAGATTAGAGGTTATATACCGGGATGGATAAGTTATGCTGTGTATGAATTTCATTTCATCATAATAAAGAAAATATTGTAAAAAAATAATTTTTTAAAGGAGGATAATGGATTGAAGAGAATTAAGGACAGAAAGCCTAAGCCAGTGGTTCTCAAAGTCTGGTCCCCGAGCCCTGGCGGTCACTGATGTCCTTTCATGAGGTCCACAAGGTCACAACTCGTCTCATAATAACAGTGAGAGGTTCTGTTCCTCACTCTTTCCCCCCGGTGCGAGGAGAATGTTCCAGAGGCCACGTGATATGTGATGGTGCCATTGCTCTGATATTAACATGGAATGAGTTTATTGTTGCTATTTTTACCATAAACAAATACATAAATCTCTAAAAAATGTCTCAGTTTGAATTTGTTTAAGTTAAAGATGAATAGCTATCCCATGGTGCACCGGTGCTGGCCCCTACCGGACACAGAGAACCAAATGTTCAATTCTTAGGCATGTGAGCCAGTTGTTAAATCTTTGGTAGCTTGAGATGGGCCGTGGTGGGGGTATTTACTGCACAGAAATACTATGGCACGGGGTTACCTTCTCCTCAGAGAGCTGGTTTAGCAGGACACCTTACTGTAAATAACACACATACCCCAGAACACGTTGGGGGTCCTCAATAATTTTTAGAGCATAAGGAATTCGATACCAAAACATTTGGGAACCACTGGTCTATTGAAATTACAACCAGTCAAGCCCTAACCTAAGGCTTCTGCGCCCTCTGCTGGTATAAATTAGAAAGAATGCGATATTATACACACAAACTTTCACAACTGAAAACGGGTGTGTTTCTTATGAAGAAACAGCTACATACAAAGATCACATTGGTCACATGGTTTTGAAAAATATTTTTATTGATTTTTTACAGAGAGGAAGGGAGAGGATTGAGAGTTAGAAACATCGATGATAGAGAAACATCGATCAGCTGCTTCCTGTACACCTCCTACTGGGGATGTGCCCGCAACCAAGGTACATGCCCTTGACCGGAATTGAACCTGGGACTCTTCAGTCCACAGGCCGACGCTCCATCCACTGAGCCAAACCTATTAGGGCTGGTCACATGTTTTTAGTGTCTTGATATTATATCATAACATCTTCAATTTATTGAAAGATGATGTGCCAAGAACTGTTATCAGATTTCACATCCTATAATTTAATCCTCACACCTATCCTTTGAGGTGAATATTGTTACCTCACTTGTTACCTAAACCATTTGAAAGTAAGTGGCCAACATAATGCCTCATCTCCTCACCTTTGCACCTGCTGGTTGGTGCAAACAAGGGCAACTCCCTACACAACCAGATCTAAGATGGGGAGGTTAACATAACATGTCACTACCATCTCACCCTCACAGCTCACCCAGGTCTCACCAAATGCTCCCAAAGCTGCCTTTAGAACGGAAGCACTCATTGCATTTCATGGTCATGTCTAACGTTCACTTGCATGCTCTTCACACTTTTGGAGATTATAGGCCAATTATTTTCTAGAAAATCCCTCAGTTTAGGTTTGTCTGATGTTTTCTCAGGATGAGCTTTGAGGTTTGCATCCCTTGTAAGAAAAGCACAGAAGTGACTCGGTGTTCTCCTGGCTGCAACCTCTCGGGTGGTACGGGATTATGGTTTGTCCCATTAACCATGAAATTCACGTCCATCACTTGGTTACGGTGGTGCCTGCCGGGTTTCTCCTCTGTAACGTGGCTCTTTCTCTCTTTGCAATTAATAAATATTTGGTGGAGAGGAAATTTGACAGTATGCAAATTTCTCTTCCTCATCAAACTTTCACCCCTATATACAGTTTCCATTGATGTTACTTGGCTGAATTAATTAATACTATGAAAATTGTCACATGATAATTTTCTAATTCTGTTTTTTTGTTGTTAATCCTCTCCAGAGGATATTTTTTCATTGATTTTTAGAGAGTGTGGAAGGGAGAGAGGAAGGGAAAGAGAAAAAGAGAGAGAGAGATGTGAGAGAGACACATTGATCAGTTGCCTGGACCAGGGATTGAACCCGCAACCCTGGTACCTGTCCTTGACTGGGAATCGAACTCTCCACCCTTTGGTGAGAGGGCCGATGCTCTAACCACTTAGTTACACTGGCCAATGTTCTAGTTCTCTCTTTCTTCTACATTTATTAGTTGCCATTTCACTGTAAGAATAATATTCATCTTCTCATTTGTTTTAATTCATTATTTATGTCATTATGAACTTCTAGAATTCCCTTTCATACATTAGGTTATAATTCATATCATTATTTTGATTCTCTAATTGTCCAACATTTAGTGAGTGGGAGCCCCCACTAGCTGGCTCCTGCATTTTTTTAAAAAATAGACTTTAGCCCTAACTGGTTTATTAATTTCAGAAAGAGAAGAAGGAAGATGAGAGAGAGAGATAGACATAGATAGACAGATAGATAGATAGAGAAACATCGATTTGCTGCTCCATTCACTCATACGTTCATTGGTTGCTTCTTGTATGTGCCCTGACCGGACATCAAACCCACAAGCTTGGCATATTGGGACGATGCTCGAGCCAACTCAGCTCCCAGGCCGGAGCTCAATGGAATATTTTAAAATAGTATCAGACTCCCGGCCATCAATTTGAAGGAAAATAGTTAGATGCCAACTTCACAGCATTCATAAAACCACAACGTGACCTGGGATAGAAGGGTAAATATCAAAAAGCAACAAAATTATTAGAAGAAAATATAGGGAATGAGTTTAAGCAGGCTGGTAAAAATGCCTCCGAAAGGCCTATATGGAAAAGGCTTATGAATCAGATTCTATTCAGACTAAAATCTCAATATTTTATGTGTAGGACTGAGCAAACCATAATGTACATTGACGTGTTGCAAAGAGCTGTGGTTTCCCCTGTGGGAGAATGAAGTCAGAAACACGGGTGGCTGAGGGGGGATCTTGGGGGGAGTGGATGGGCACTGGGAGCCCTTCTCTTTCTAAAGACACCCCCCCTTCCACCCAGAGGACCCAGCTTCTTGGGGATACGGCTGATTCCAGGTCTGGGTCAGCAAAAGGACCAGCGGAGTCTGGCATGTGCTGTTGATACAAAGAGTGAAGATGTTCTAGAAAAGGACGGGAACATTGTGAGAAGAGAAAAAAGCCAGCACGAATGGAATCCTTGTATCCACTTGGGGGACCTGGAGCAGCCCCCCGAATGCACAGGCTGCATTATCAATTTAAAAAAAGTATTTTATTGATTTTTTACAGGGAGGAAGGGAGAGGGAGAGAGAGAGTGAGATACATTGATGAGAGAGAAACATTGATCAGCTGCCTCCTGCACACCCCCTACTGGGGATGTGCCTGCAACTAAGGTACATGCCCTTGACCGGAATCGAACCTGGGACCCTTCAATCCTCAGGCTGATGCTCTATCCACTGAGCCAAACCGATTAGGGCTGCATTATCAATTTTGATAATAAAAAGGGAGCGGGGGGGGGGGGGGGAAGAATATTTTGGCATGGAGCAGAACGTCAACTCTACAAATAAAAATTATAAAAAAATTATAATTATGTAATGTGATAAATATCGCTACAACAGCAATCATATTACAACATCCAAAAGTATCAATAGTGTACACAGTGTTATATGTCAAACAGACTCAATTAAAAATTATCTTTGGCAACCTTTATGAAAGATTGGTTCCAAAAAAAAGATTGATTCAATAATTCCATTGTAGCTTTGGAACTAGATAATGAATCACTGTTTCTAATTTTAATATCTTGTTTTTTCCCCCTTTAATCCTCACCAGAGGATATTTGTTCTATTGATTTTTCTCGAGATAGTGGAAGGGCGGGGGAGAAAGGGAAAGAAACACCCACTGGTTGCCTCCCACAGGCGCCCTCCTGGGGCCCGGCAACGGAGCCTGCAAGGGAGGACCAGGTGCCCTTGACCCAGAATCCAGCCTGCGACCCCTCAGTCCCAGGGCCGGCGCTCTAACCACGGAGACAAACCGGCCAGGGCCTCTGCAAATGTCTAGAACCAAATAACTGTGTTCTGGCCTTACAGTGATTGACATTTTAAAATATACTGTCAAGTCAAGAGAGCAATTTTCTATTGGGCGGAGTCAGGCTGACAAAGCGGGAATCGCCTGGGGGGTGGGGTGGGGAGGTGTGAAGCCCGCCCCTTGTCTCCATGATCCACGGCGGCTATTCTTTGGCTCCTCCTCCTTGTCCGGGCAGCATCACTCCACTTTCCCAGCTCATCTACAGGCGTGAGCGGATCTGGGGGAAACAGTCAAGGTCGCTGACAGCCTGTGTTCTTGGGTGTCACTGTCACGTCCCAGTTGTGTTTCCCTAAGTCCCTCAGGGAGTGGGTCTCTCTTTAAACAGACGTGGGGTGGGTTCAGGTTATGGTGAGAGTGGGCATCAGCTGAACCTGTGCATAATCTGGCCACTTCCAAGAAACTTGCTCAAGGCCGGGACACCCATTCACCCCAGTGCTCCCCCTGCCCCCCCCCCCCCCCCCTTTCCCACACACACACCTGGTAGGTCATTGTGGCAGGTGAATCAGAGAAGGAAACCCGGGATTTCCACCTGTCACTGGCTTCCCCAGCCTGCATTCCTGACCTGCTGGGAGCAGAGATGACATTCCTCACATTCTTGTCTGTCCCCAGGGAGGGGCCCCCTGAAGCCAGGTGGAAAGAACACCCCAATGCTGCCAGGAGGGAGGCTCAGCCTGTTTAGATGCTGGGCCACAGGAGGCAGTGGAATGACTCATTTCCTTCTGTGCTTCTCTATGGTTTTGCTGAATATGGTCCAGGGTTTTTAATATACATTTTTTTATTGATTTCAAAGAGGAAGGGAGAGGGAGAGAGAGAGATAGAAACGTCAGTGATGACAGAGAATCATTGATTGGCTGCCCCCTGCGTGCTGGATGGAGCCCGAAACTGGTAATGTGCCCTGACCGGGAATCACACCATGAACTCCTGGTTCAGAAGTGGACACTCAACCACTGACCCACACCGGCCAGACCAGTCCAAGTTTTTTAAATAAAAAAAAATGTCAGTCTTTTCAGTTGACAGTGTTGTCTCGGGCATGTCTGGGTCAGCACGGAGCACGTTCCTCCTGCCAGAGAACCAATCAGCCGCCAGCCCTGTGCTACAGCCCCTGGTGCTGACATGGGGTGAGTGTTTCTGTTTACTGGCAGGAGCCCGTTAAGCAGGAAAGGATGTGGGGAGCCCCTCCCGACGGTGATCAGGAAAGCCCTGCTGCAGGGACTGCCCTCAACCTGAAGCCTGAAGAACGCAGGGGGGCCCAGGAGCACCTCCCTGCAGCAGCAAGCACAGGGCAGGCCTGCGCCTTGGGAATCCCCCTGCATTCCTGACGTGCTTGGAGCAGAGATGACATTCCTCACATTCTCGCCTGTCCCCAGGGACGGGTGCCCCCTGAAGCCAGGTGGAAAGAACACCCCAATGCTGCCAGGATTGAGGCTCAGCCTGTGTAGCTGTTGGGCCCCAGGGAAGCCAGCGGGGAAGCCTGTGACAGGCGGAAACCTGGTTTCCTTCTCTGACTCACCTTCCAGAAGCACAGGCCTGCCAGCAGCATCTGGAGTTGCGGGGATGTCTCACCTGGGGTGTGTCCAGCAGAGCCTCACACCGGGCGGCTCCCCTTTCCGGAGGGGCTGGGCCTGGGCCTGAGGGAGACCCTGGCTGGTGCTGGGGGTGTGAGTCCAGTCCAGACCGTGCCTGGAACTGCACAGGGGCCTCGCGCCAGGGTCTTCCTTCCATAGAGGGAGCTGGGCAGAGGGTTTCAATATCTCCTATTTCCCACGAGACCCCGAGTGTCCTCTGGTCTTTGGAAGGTACAGTGCCCCCAACTACTGGGCCCTTGGCTGTGGCCATGGCAGTGCTGTCCCTGACATCACAGAGCTTAAGTCCAGGAGAGGTGGCCGACTGGCCCCAGACGGGGACCACTGAGACTGGGCAGAGGAAGCTGCTACAGCACTTTTGTTGTTGGTGGTGGTGGTTTTGGGTGCTCAGTGACCCTGGCTGGATGTGGACAGCCCCTCAGGCAGGAATGTATATGAATATCAGGAGGAATGACACAGCCCTAATTTATGCACAAGGAGGTTTGTTATGCTCACAGGAGACAACAATAGGACTCCCCAAAGGAGAAGAGCTCCGGTTTCCTCTGGAGTGAAGTAAAGGGGAAGCAGGGGGGCGGGGGGGGGGGAGCATTGGTGGGGGTGTTAGCATTGGCTTCTATTTTGGCTGGGAGTTGGGCAGGTCTTGCTTTTTATGGTTGAACTTCCCTTGGGGTGGGGGGAGGCAGCCCAGAGGGCTTCCTAAGGGCTGACCCAGATGTGGGGCTGAAGGAGGGGGCATGGGCCCTGAAAGCTGCCAATCAAACATCCAACAGGGAGCCTGCCTCTGGATTCCAGGGAGTGAACGGAGCTCTGTAAAGAGTGTTTGTTCCCTTGGTTTCATGTCTCCATTGATGAAGCTCCTGCTGTTATTCCCGTTTTGAGATCCCTGTATAAATCTGAGCTCGCTCTCAAAATGGTCTATATAGTGACGAGTAGGCCTGGGGGTGGTGGCTCTAGATAGTATTTCTTCCAGATGGCTATCATTTGTCACCCAAAAGTTCATTTCCTCTTCTCCTTTTAATGCTCATGCAAAAATATTTTTTCCATGCATTTTTTTACAGACTGGGTTGGGGCGGGGCGGGGGGGGGCGGGGGGAGATAAACACAGATGTGAGAGAGACACATGGATTGGTTGCCTCCAGCAGGCGCCCTCTGACCTCGAATGGAACCCCAGATCCTTCCTCTGGGTGCCGATGCTCTAACCACTGAGAGAAACAGGCCAGGGGTTCTTATTTTTAAGAAGATTTTATTTGAGACACAGTGACTCCATGTGCCAGGGAACAAAATCTCAAATGCTCCTATTTTGAAACACACAACACTAGAAGGAGGAGAGGCCCACGTCCTCTTTTTGTTGTTGTTGATTTTGATAATACTTACGCGAGGAAGGGAGGGGAAGAGACGGAGAGGAAAACATCAATGTGATAGGGACCCATCGATTGGCTGCCTCCCACACACGGGATCGAGCCTACAACCGTGGTGCACACCCTTGACAGGAATCAAACCCGAGACCCTTCAGTCCACAGACTGCGGCTCTGTCCACTGAGCCAAACCGCTGGGGCCCACATCCTCTCTGACGGTGCAGAGTTGGACCCACATTTCCCATAGAAACAAGACAACTGCTTAGGTACAGTCCACAGAATAAAATCAGTTTCTGAGCAGTGTTGATGGGAATCTATGCACATTTAAAGTGAATTCAAATATGTGTTTTTTTTATACTCACCTGAGGATACTCTTCCTTGGATTTTTAGAGAGAGTGGAAGAGAGAGGAAAAGACAGAGAAACATCGATGTGATATAAACACATCAATTGATTGCCTCCTGCACCGGCCCCGCCCAGGGCCCTGGCCAGGGAGAAGCCTGCAACTTAAGTATGTGCTTTGACCAAAATCAAACCCCGGGACCTTTTGGTCCTCAGGCCGACGCTCTGTCCATTGAGTCAAACCGGCCAGGGCCCAAATACTTTTTATTTCCTAATACAGTCATTTAAATTGTTGCCCTTTTAATAGCCCTCTTTTTTTGTGTGATTTTTTTTACAGCAAAATTGCCTTAAGGCCAATTAGTTATGGGGCAAAAATATTTGCAGTAAAAAATGGTTGCAGCAAGATGTCTGTGCAAAAATACCAGGCACGGTATTTCTTGACACCATGGGAGGAGACAGAGGGAGGGTTCAACCCTGGGCCCTCTGACCCCAAGGCCGCAAGCTGTTGAGTGAGAGGCTCTCAGTGTCCACACCTCCCGGGACCAGCCACTGCCCTCCAACCATCAGAGCCCCCCTGACCTCCTGCCCTGGCCCAGAGTCTGACTCAGCTGTTCTGGGAGACCAGGCTCCACGTTCAGCAACTCCGGCTCCAAACATGCCCCAGGGAACATGCTTCTCTCTCACCCTGGTTCCTTGCTCCACCTCACCCTCTTCCTGGCACACACCCCGGCTGGTGCCAAGCCTGCTCCCAGCCTCCCCAGAGGAGTTGGCTCGCATTTAGAAGGACCAAGGTTTCCAGCATCCTCATTCACTTTGGATTCTGAAAGAATTGTCAGCTAACGAGGTGGCCACGGAGGAGGCAGGAGAGTGTGTGGGGTCCCAGTGAAGGGGTGGTGTCTGGGGAAAGAGAGACCCTTGGGGCAGCAGGACATGGGAGCCATGGAGGGTGATGTGAGTGTCTGTGGGCCCACCGATGGAAGGGGGTGTCTGAGGGGGTGCCGGATGGGGGTGAGGAATGTGGGGGTGAGCAGGGAGGCTGGCGGGTGTTGGGGCCATCAGGTTTATGCTGGCTTTAGGAAACATGTTCCATTTTCTGCGACAGTTCGTATAAGATTGCTGCTTGGTTATGGGTGCCCTGGGTTCTTGCAATCTTCTAGGGTAGACACCAAAGGAGGTCACCCGAAACCGATACTGACAAAGGTTTATTTAAGCTCCTGCACCAGGAAGTCGGCACTACAAAGGGAGAGGAGACAGGCTGCTTCCCATCAGAGCCTGGGGAGAATGGTGAAGAGGCTGGGGCGGGAAAAGTGCCAGCAAGTATGCAGAGCAGGGGCTGGGGGGCGCGCAATGTGGAACTACATGCTTCTTCTTGCCTGGCGCGTCCTATTAGCATGTGAAAGCCCCACCCAGGGTGTGTGTTTTAGCATTTAAATGAGGGACGGTCACCAAAAGGACAGTGTTTGTTGCATGAGGAGCTGTGCCCTGAAGTGGATCCTGTAGAGGGCAGGCTCCTTCAGGTCAGTCCCTGGTTGGCTGTTTGTCCTAAGGGGAGGGCAGGCCTGAGGGGAGCAGCCTGCCTGCCTCAGTGTTATTCTTAAGCCTTTGTAAGAGTTCACCAATGATGCCAGTGGGCCTGGAGTTTTCTTGATAAGAAGTATTCAAAAACAACAAGAAAACCCACTGTGTGGGAAAACATATTTGCCAATGTCATATCTGATAAGGGCCTAATCTCCAAAATTTATAGGGAACTCATACAACTCAACAAAAGGAAGATAAACAATCCAATCAAAAAATGGGCAAAGGACCTAAATAGACACCTTTCAAAAAAGACATTCAGAAAGCCAAGAGACATATGAAAACATGCTCAAAGTCACTAATCATTCGAGAGATGCAAATCAAAACAACAATGAGGTACCATCTCACACCTGTCAGACTGGCTATCATCAACAAATCAACAAACGACAAGTGCTGGAGAGGATGTGGAGAAAAAGGAACACTCGTGCACTGCTGGTGGGAATGCAGACTGGTGCAGCCACTATGGAAGACAGTATGGAGTTTCCTCAAAAAACTGAAAATGGAACTCCCATTTGACCCTGTGATCCCACTTCTAGGAATATATCCCAAGAAACCAGAAACACCAATCAGAAAGGATATATGCACCCCTATGTTCATAGCACCACAATTCACCATAGCTTAGATCTGGAAACAGCCTAAGTGCCCATCAGTAGATGAATGGATTAGAAAACCATGGTACATCTATACGATGGTATACTATGCTGCTGTAAAAAAGAAGGAACTCTTACCATTTGCAACAGCATGGATGGAACTGGAGAGCATTATGCTAAGTGAAATAAGCCAGTCAATGAAGGAAAATACCAGATGATCTCACTCATTCATGGGTAATAGAGACCATTATAAACTTTTGAACAATAATAGATACAGAGGCAGAGCTGCCTCAAACAGATTGTCAAACTGCAGCGGGAAGGCCGGGGAGGGTTGTGGGGACAGGAGGGAGGGGGGTAGGAGATCAACTGAAGGACTTGTATGCATGCATATAAGCATAACCAATGGACATAAGACACTGGGGGGTAGGGGAGGCCAGGGGATTGTCAAGGGCGGGGGGGGGGAAAAAAAAAGGACACATATGTAATACCCTTTGTAATACTTTAAGCAATTAAAAAAATCTACACTAATAAAAGAGAAAAATGGTAATTGGCGTACGACGCTACCCTTTTCATGGGCTAATCAGTGCTATATGCAAATTAACTGACAACTAAGGTGGCGGTTAATTTGCATATGTAGGCACAATGCAGGGAGGCGAAAGAGAAAGCAGGAAGAAGCCCCCTGCCACTGACAGTGATCGGAAACCCAGGGGGAAGCTAAGAGCCGCCTTTGCCCTGCCCCCCCAGCCATGATTGGAGAATCAGGCACCTTTGCCGCCCTGGCCAGTGATAGCAGGAAGTAGGGGTGGAGCCAGTGATGGGAGCTGGGCACAGTCGAAGCTGGCAGTCCCGGGAGCTAGGGGTCCCTTGCCTGGACCTAAAGCGGAGCCCATGATCGCGGGGCCGCTGCAGCTGCGGGTCCCCGCTGCCTGGGCCGGATGCCTGGGCCAGAGTCGTCAGGCTTGGGCGGGGGGTGGAGCAAGCGATCAGAGGGAGATGGGGGTCCCCTGCCCAGGCATGATTCCTGGGCCAGAGGCCTCAGGCCTGGGCGGGGGTCAGAGCCAGTGATCGGGGGGAGATGGGGGTCCCCTGTCCAAGCCTGACACCTCTGGTGGAGGCGTCAGGCCTGGGCAAAGGGCCGATCAGGCGATCGGAGGGTGATGGGGGTCAACGCCTGAGGGCTCCCAGTATGTGAGAGGGGGCAGGCTGGGCTGAGGGACACTACCCCCCCATACACCCAGTGCACGAATTTCATGCACCGGGCCCCTAGTATATATTATAAATAAATAAAAAAAAAAGAGGCAAAAAGAAAAAGTATTCAAACGTGTCCTGAATGTCCTATCACCTATTTAAGAGACTATGGGAGAACCAAGATGGCAGCATAGGGTGCAGACCTGTGCATGCTGCCTCCCACAACAACATCGAAACTACCAACTATAGGACAAACAGCGATCATACGGAACCATGGAAAAGCTGGCCCAGTGGAAGCTCTACAACTGGAAGGAAAGAAAGAAGAGCATTGAGACTGAGTAGGATGTGCAGAGGCACCAAGTACAGAGCCCAACCCAGCAGCCTGCAGATTTCCGCTCCTTGAATCTGGGAGGGATGCGCTCGGAGGGCGGAGTCGGCTTCGGGGGAGGCCTGGCCTGGCCGGGCTGGGCCGGTGATGTGGAACCACTGTACCAGCAGGCACACAAGCACGCCCACCGATTCCAGTCTCGTGTGGGACACTGGGGGATGGCAGATGGGCAGTCTGTGCACTTGGTGGAGGGCGAAGTCCCGGTGGGGAGCTGCCCAGCAGGGGACAGAGTGCCAAACTTCGTGTTGCCCTGGTGAGGCCGGGATGGTCCTGGTGAGGCCGAAACGATCTTGGTGAGGTCGGGACAGCCCCGGTGAGGTTGGGACGGCCCTGGTGAGGTTGAAACGGATAATGGGGACCAGTATAGACTGATGAACAGGGGTAGATGCAGAGGCAGAGCAGCATTGAACAGACTGTCAAACTACAGTGGGAAGCCTGGGGAGGGTTTGGGGGCGGTTAAGAGATCAACCGAAGGACTTATATGCATGCATATAAGAATAACCAATTGCCCTGACGGGTTTGGCTCAGTGGATAGAGCGGCGGCCTGCGGACTGAAGGGTCCCAGGTTCAATTCTGGTCAAGGGCATGTACCTTGGTTGCAGGCACATCCCCAGTAGGAGGTGTGCAGGAGGCAGCTGATTGATGTTTCTAGCTCTCTATCCCTTCTCCCTTCTGCTCTGTAAAAAATCAATAATATATATATATTAAAATAAAAAAGAATAACCAATGGACACAAGACACTGGGGGTTAGGGGAGGCCGGGAGAATGTCAAGGGGGCGGGGGTGTGAAAAGGAGACATATGTAATACTCTTGGTAATACTTTAAGAAATAAAAATTATTAAAAAAAGAGAGACTATGGACATTTTATTTTTTTTCTTAATCCTCAACCCAAGGAGTGGGGAGAGGGAGAAAGAGACATGGATGTGAGAGAGACCCATCCATTGGTTGGCTCCTGCACTCCCACCATCCTGGGAGGGGATCGAGCCAGCAACCCAGGTACATGCCCTGGACCAGGAAATTGGCATTTCTTCCTGCCATCAGCCCCTCACTGGCTTCCCCTTTTGTCCAGGACCAACTAGGCTGATCCTCCCTCCTGGCAGCTGGAGACGGTTATCTCCATTGGTCCCCAGAAGGCTCTCCCAGGGGAAAGCAGGAGTTGGGTGGAGAACCAGCTGAGGGGGAAAGAGGCCGATGAGCAGGATGTCACTGAGGAGGAGTGGCTGGGACTCCAGGGCCACATGCCAGCCTGCACAGGCAGCCTGCTCCCTGCCACAGCCAACAGGGAGCCCCCAGTCCAACTTCAGGGTTTCTGGCCTGATCTCTGCTACCTGCAGCAGGGCTTTAGGGGACCATGACCTGGATGGGCACCCAGACCCTTCCTTTCTCTTAGAAGGAGGCTGACAGGTTCCCTGGCAGGTGGATGTGCAGGCCCATGCTGGGGCTCCAGAGCAACACTGAGCAACTGGAAACTTCAAAAATTTAAAAATTGGAGTCTATGCAGCAAAAGCATAGAGAAGTCCCCAACGACATGAGCCATCCCTTCCCTTGTGGATGGGGCCACCACAATTAGGTATCAGATGTGGTGGGGACCCTGAGGTGGCACGGTGCTCCGTCCAAGGACACGGGTCTTTGAGGTGGCACATTATTTACAAGTTCATATGATGTCCACCCTCACTATACACTGAACACAGACCCAGCTCTGTCCAAAGAGATTTCAACTCCCTCCTCCCAGGGGGACATAAAGAAATACAAGTAGGAGGTGACGGTGATGCTGGAGAGGACAGGTAGATGATGGCCTTGAGTGTGTCCCCCTCATCCTCTCAGGCCTGTCCGTGAGCGTGGAGAGTGGAGTAGTGCTGCCTGGACAAGGAGGAGGAGCCACAGACACACAGATACATTGGAATCCATCAGAGTTAAAGCTTTCACTTCAAAAGGCACCATCAAGGGAGTGAGCTCAGCTGGTGTAGGTTAGTGCACGGAGCGTCTCCCCCTGGACCAGTGGTCGGCAAACTCATTAGTCCACAGAGCCAAATATCACCAGTACAATGATTGAAATTTCTTTTGAGAGCCAAATTTTTAAACTGAAACTATATAGGTAGGTACATTGTTATTAACTTCATTAGTTTACTCCTAAGCTGGCCTTTGCTAAAAACGTCCTCAGTCTGATTGAGGTACGTTCACTGAGGTTGACCCCTTCCAACCCTCCCATTCACACTGGTCTTGTATACTTGTTTCGTCTATCTCCTTTCGTTCATCCTCTCTATATGTCCAAACCATCTCAACATACCTTTCTCAATCCTCGACAACACATCTTCTTTCACTCCACAACGTTCCCTAAAATTAACTTAATAAACTTTAAAGTTTTAAGTCAACTTCGCACAGTATATGCGCACCCGCAAGTGGTATTTTGTGGAAGAGCCACACTCAAAGGGCCAAAGAGACGCATGTGGCTCGCGAGCCACGGTTTGCCGACCACGGCCCTGGACCAAGAGGTTCCGGGTTTATTCTCATTCAGGGCACATGCCTGGTTTGCAGGTTTGATCCACAATAGGAGGCGTGCAGGAGGCAGCCAATCAATATGTATATCTCATCGATGTTTCTATCTCTCTGTCCTTCTCCCTTCCTGTCTGAAATCAATAAAAATGTATATTAAAAAAATGAAAGTGAAAAGCCAACTCCCAGTATGAAAGAAAATATTTGCAAATCATATGCCTGATAAGGGAACTGTATCCAGAATATAGTAAAAACTCTTACCAGTCAACAATAAAAAGCCAAACAACCAAGTAAAAAGTGGGCAAAGGATTTGAAGACATTTCCCCAAAGATGACAAACAAACAGATGCAGAACCCATGAAGAGATGATCCACACGCTGAGTCATTAGGGAAAGTGAATCAAAACCACAAACCTGTTCACACCCACGGGTACAAGTGTGCATTCATAACACAATTACTCTTGACACCTCAAGTTGGAAAGGACCCAAATGCCTATAAGCTGGTGAACGGTGATGTGTGGGTCTCCGCTGAGGATGCTACAGAGTAGGAACGCCTGGTGCCCTGGCCCGGGCCATTTGTCCTTGTGGCCCATCCCGCAGGCATTTCCTGGATGGCAGTCCTGTTGTGGCTGAACCAGCCCTCGGAGTTATTGTGATTGCAGGACACGCCTCCGCACAAGCCATTAGAATCTTAAGAACAGGATTTATTACTCACAGATCCCGGAGGGCACACGGCAGGCCAGAGGGCCGCACAGCGAGTGGAGAGCGGGGAGGAGGGTGGACCTGCGGGTCTGCCTTTATTAGGGTCCAGGGGTGGGATTTCTAGGGTTTGGAGGGCTCACTGTTTATTGGTGAATTTAATGCAATAAAAGCAGGAACTAGAGCACAGGAGGGGAGGCACAGGGGTCACCAAGCTGTCAGTTACCAAGGTTACCCAGGACTTTCTACAGGGGATCCTCATGGGTGTGAGCCGCCCGGTTCCTTATCTGCGTGTTTTGCTGGTAGCTGCCTCCTACCCCTGGTAATTTGTTCCTTGTAGATGACTGTCTGTGATTTGGATGACATTTACATTTACAATCATTAACATTACAGTCAGAACACGAATGCCAGGCACTTGCACCACAATGAATGAACAGGCTGTGCTGTGTCCATACAATGGAATATATTGTCACTAAAAAGAAGTGGAACACTGATACATGCGACAACATGGATGAACCTTGAGAACCTTACACTCCATGAAAGACACAAATGACCACCCAGCACACGATCCCACTTAAATGAAACGTCCAGAATAGGCAAATCCATAGAGACAGGAAGCAGATCAGTGGATGTGAAGGGGCAGGGGAAAGGGTCATGGGGGTGATTGCTAATGGGTCTGGGCTTTCTCGTCGGGCTGATGGGAATGTTTTGGAATTAGTGGTGGTGGTTGTTACACAACATTATAAATACACTAGAGGCCTGATGCACGAAATTCTTGCACTGGGGAGCAGAGGGGAGGGAGGGTTCTCTCAGCCTGGCCTGCGTCCTCTCACAGTCTGTGATCCCCCTTGCAGTCTGGGACCCCTGGCTCCTTACTGCCCACCTGCTGGCTGCTCCTTAGCCCTGCTGCAGAGGCAGGAGAGGTTCCTGGTATAGCCGCTGCACTGGCCAGCCATGAGCCCAGCTTCTGGCTGAGGGCACTCCCCTGTGGGAGCACACTGACCACCAGGGGGCAGCTCCTGCATTGAGCATCTGCCCCCTGGTGGTCAGTTCACGTCATAGCGTTTGGTCGTTCAGTGGTTCAGTCAATTTGCATATTAGGCTTATATTATATAGGATAGACATTTACAATCCACTGATTAAAATAATCCAATCAGAAATTCTGTTATGTGAATTTTACTTTATTAATGATAAAAGATGAAAACTATGCACTGGGAAAAAAGAACAGCTGTAGATTTATTAGCTACGTGGCTGTCATTGAAGTACCGTGGAGTCAGGCAGCCCCTTCGATTTGCTGGCCCTAAAAAAAACCCTGAGTTACCAGGAGCACCTGTGCAGGAATTTTTTAAAACTGGGCTGTGCTGGCTGAGTGGTTCAGTTGGCTACAACCTGCTGCCAATCTGCTAAGGTTTTATGTTTGATCCTGGATCAGGGCACATGCAAGAATCAATCAATGAATGCATAAATAAGTAGAACAATAAATCTTCCTTTTCTGTCCCCTCCCTCCCTCCCTCCCTCCCTCCCTCCCTTCCTCCCTTCCTTCCTTCCTTCCTTCCTTCCTTCCTTCCTTCCTTCCTTCCTTCCTTCCCTCCCTATCCTCTCTCTAAAATCAATGGGGGGAAAAACACACGGGCATAATGGTGTATGCAATTATGTACCTTAGTTTTTTTCCTCTTTAGCATTATGATGTGAACATTTTCCATGTCAGTAGAGTATTTGAAATATATTACTAAAAAAGACATTGTATTACAATCTTTATTTTCTCATGTTTTTATTTTTTTTTATTGCTTAAAGTATTACAAAGGGTATTACATATGTCTCCTTTTTCCCCCCACCCTTGACAATCCCCTGGCCTCCCCTACCCCCAGTGTCTTATGTCCATTGGTTATGCTTATATGCATGCATATAAGTCCTTTAGTTGATCTCTTACCCGCCGCCCCCCCCGCCACTTCTGCCCCCCTAACCTACCCGGCCTTCCCGCTGCAGTTTGACAGTCTGTTTGAGGCAGCTCTGCCTCTGTATCTATTTTTGTTCATCAACACTAATAAAAGAGAAAAATGGTAATTGGCATACGAGCTACCCTTTTCATTGGCTAATCAGGGCTATATGCAAATTAACTGCCAACTAAGATTGGCAGTTAACTGCCAACAAGATGGCAGTTAATTTGCATATGTAGGCACAATGCAGGGAGGCGAAAGGGAAAGCAGGAAGAAGCCCCCTGCCACTGACAGTGATTGGAAATCCAGGGGGGAGCTAAGAGCTGGGGGGCAGGGCAAAGGCGGCCCTGGGGCCGCCTTTGCCCTGCCCCCCAGCCATGATCGGAGAATCAGGTGCCTTTTCCGCCCTGGCCAGTGATAGCAGGAAGTAGGGGTGGAGCCAGGGATGGGAGCTGGGCATGGTCGAAGCTGGCAGTCCCAGGAGCTAGGGGTCCCTTGCCTGGGCCTAAAGCAAAGCCCACGATCACGGGGCCGCTGCAGCTGCGGGTCTCCGCTGCCCGGGCCAGATGCCTAGGCCAGAGGCGTCAGGCCTGCGCAAGGGGCCGATCCTGCGATTGGAGGGTGATGGGGGTCAACGCCTGAGGGCTCCCAGTATGTGAGAGGGGGCAGGCTGGGCTGAGGGACACTACCCCCCCCCCCCACACACCCAGTGCACGAATTTCGTGCACCGGGCCCCTAGTAAGTTTATAATGGTCTCTATTATCCATGAATGAGTGAGATCATGTGGTATTTTTCCTTCATTGACTGGCTTATTTCACTTAGCATAATGCTCTCCACTTCCATCCATGCCATTGCAAATGGTAAGAGTTCCTTCTTTTTTACAGCAGCATAGTATTCCATCCTGTAGATGTACCACAGTTTTCTAATCCATTCATCTACTGATGGGCACTTGGGGTGTTTCCAGATCTTAGCTATGGTGAATTGTGCTGCTATGAACATATGGGTGCATATATCCTTTCTGATTGGTGTTTCTGGTTTCTTGGGATATATTCCTAGAAGTGGGATCACAGGGTCAAATGGGAGTTCCATTTTCAGTTTTTTGAGGAAACTCCATACTGTCTTCCATAGTGGCTGCACCAGTCTGCATTCCCACCAGCAGTGCACGAGTGTTCCTTTTTCTCCACATCCTCTCCAGCACCTGTCGTTTGTTGATTTGTTGATGATAGCCATTCTGACAGGTGTGAGATGGTTCCTCATTGTTGTTTTGATTTGCAGCTCTCAGATGATTAGTGACTTTGAGCATGTTTTCATATGTCTCTTGGCTTTCTGAATGTCCTCTTTTGAAAGGTGTCTATTTAGGTCCTTTGCCCATTTTTTGATTGGATTGTTTATCTTCCGTTTGTTAAGTTGTATGAGTTCCCTATAAATTTTGGAGATTAGGCCCTTATCAGATATGACATTGGCAAATATGTTTTCCCACGCAGTGGGCTTTCTTGCTGTTTTGTTTATGGTTTCTTTTGCTGTGCAGAAGCTTTTTATTTTGATGTAGTCCCATTTGTTCCTTTTCTCTTTAGTTTCAAGTGCCCCAGGAGCTGTATCAGTGAAGAAATTGCTTCGGCATATGTCTGAGATTTTGTTGCCTTTAGATTCTTCTAGAATTTTTATGGTTTCTCGTTGTACATTTAAGTCCTTTATCCATTTTGAGTTTATGTTTGTGTATGATATAAGTTGGTGGTCTAGTTTCATTTTCTTGCATGTATCTGTCCAGTTTTCCCAAAACCATTTATTGAAGAGACTATCTTGGCTCCATTGTATGTTCTTGCCTCCTTTGTCAAATATTAATTGAGCATATTGGTTTGGGCCGACTTCTGGGCTTTCTATTCTATTCCATTGATCTATATGTCTGTTCTTGTGCCAGTACCAGGCAGTTTTGAGAACAGTGGCTTTGTAATACAGCTTGATATCTGGTATTGAGATCCCACCTTCTTTGTTCTTTCTTAAGATCGCTGCAGCTATTCGGGGTCTTTTTTTATTCCAGATGAATTTTTGGAGAGTTCGTTCCAGATCTGTGAAATATGCCGTTGGCATTTTAATTGGATTACAATCTTGAGACATGCAGGCACTGCACTAATTTTCTGCCATTAGAAAGTCTGAGATGAATCTATGGGTCCTCACCCAGAAATATATATATATATTTTTATTAGGCAAGAACTTTATTTCAACTTTTATTAAACCAAATCCAAGAACTTTCCAATGCCTTACTAGAGTGCTGCCTCACAACTGAACCCTCAGTTCTGCAGGGGAAGAGACTGTAGCTTCAGGAACATACCTGTAGTTTGGCCCTGTCCCGTCATACATGTCCCAACATCACCAGGAACAGAAAGCTCAGCGTGAGGCTTTCAGCCCAAGCCTCCTACGGAAGGTACCTCTTCAGCTTCTCCACGACTTCCTGCGGCTCAGGGAACTGGAGTTTGCGTGGGGGCCCTTCTTAATCCCAGTCCAGAGCTCCGCTCCGCTGCCATCGGGGCTGCAGCAGCGTCACCGGGAAGCTGCCCCTCCGGGGTTGGTAGGGGTCACCTTCACCGGGAGCTCCGGGGCCTCCAGGCGCAGCGCCTGGCTCAGGGCTGCGGCATTGCGCCCGCACACGCGTCAACTCGTGCAATGCTCCATAACGACCATCCCTCCTCCACCTCCTTCTGGCCGCCAGCCAGCTTCTCCTGCTTCTCAGCTGCCGCGATCACCGCCGCCTCTGCCTTCCGCTTCCTCCCGCGGGAAGCCATTGTACCTGGAAGCCGCCTGGGAACAGGGTGGAGACCGCGGCCACGGAGCAGAGGACGACCCCTCTGCGAGCTCCAAACCGCAGGCCACTCTGCTCCCAGAACAAAACCTCCCGCAAGCAGCGCAAAGCGTGGCCCACCCAGAAATACTTTTAAACTGCCCTAACCGGCTTGGCTCAGTGGATAGAGCATTGGCCTGCGGACTGAAGGGTCCCAGGTTCGATTCCGGCCAAGGGCACATGCCTGGGTTGTAGCCTCCATCCCCAGTAGGGGCTGTGCAGGAGGCAGCCAATCAATGATCCTCTCTCATCATTGATGTTTCTATCTCTCTTTCTCCCTTCCTCTCTGAAATCAATAAAGAAATATATTTTTAAAAAGGGAAATATTTTTAAACTAAAAAGGCAAAATTATTCAAGTTATTTATACGTGTAAGCTAAAACAGAGAAAAAATGTTTACTTTTCAACAAACATTGACACATTTCATTTATTCCAGGCATGTTTTGAAATCCTTTACAAATATCGATTCATTTAATCTGGTTTTCGTAGTCATTTTACAAAGGGGGAAACTGAGGCACTGAGGCACTCCTCACTCCCAGAATCACACACGTGAGAGCAGGGGCAGGGTCTGCCCTGGGCACTCCAGCTGCAGAGTTCCTGCTCCCCCAGCACCTGTTGCTCCCATCATGTCCCTGCAGACATGCTCTTCCAGGCACAGAACCTTCTGGAAGGTCACACTGGCACTGCTGAGGGTGTGTTTTTAGAGGAGAGGGAGACAAGGCTGAGGATGGGGAGGAGCTTTGCCTTACATGTTGTTTATTCCCCAGCTGCTTATATTTACAATGTGGAGGAGGGAGGGGCAGGTTCCTCTGAGCCCGGTTTGGGGAGACCCCACTCAGTGACTCAGAAGTCCCTGCCTTTTCTGTCCAATTTTCATATGATTGTTTACAAATAAAATTAGTACACAGAAAATAGTTTTAATATCCTTCACAGTTTAAAGAGTCTGGAGAGGACAGGCATTTGCAACCTCTGTCCAGGGTCCTGCACATCCCCCATCCAGGCCAATTCGCTCCCCTCCAGGCTGGGGGTCCGGGTCCCCATGATCCCCTGTGATCCTCACCGCGTGTCCTGGGTGCCGCGCCTCCCTGAGCCCGTCCCTCTTTAGGAAAGTCTCTCCTCACTCATCGCAGTGCCCGACCCCTGTGACCGCGGTTCCCGCCCTTGTCTGTGGCTGGGTGAGCCCAGGAGCTCAGGAAGGAGTTTCCACCCGCGGTTTGGATGAAAGTCAATTGGAAATGCTGGCAGCGCTTTGGACGCCTCCCAGACCGTCTTTAGGAGGCAAGTCAGTTCTTCCCGTGAGAGTTCCAGCCTCCCACACCACAGCTCACTGGCCGGCGGGGACACGTGGAGAGCCCAGCCCTGGGGTTGGGGTGCAGGGGAGGCAATTTTCCTTGCCCAGCGCTGGGGACTCCTCCCTGGTCTCACTCACAGCCCGCCAGGGGGCGTGCTGCCCTCACCTCCCTCTACTGGGCCAGGCAGGTGGTGGGGGACAGATCCAGCGCCAAAGCCCCTCCCTCCCTGTGGCCGCGCCCCCCTCCCTGTGCTCAGAACTGGATCCCTGTGACCCGGATGCAATTGTTATTCAGCGAAACCGCAGATCATGGGGAACACCTGACGTTTGTTCTTACATGGGAGACGTGGACATTCCTTGTGACCCCGGGGAGCCAGAGAAAGGACCCCCTGTCCACCACTTACGACCCTTCCCAACCGTTCATGAGCCGGGACAGAACAGGTAAAACTGCAAAGTTTATTACGTGCCGTGTGTTTGGTGCCAGGTGAGAAAGGAGCCGAAGGTAATGGGGTTCTGCTTCATGGTATTAGCTGTAGGGTTTGGGGCCCTCGAACCTCCATCAGCAAAACAATCTCTCACGATTGTCCAGAATCAGAGAAAGGGGACCGGTCACCACTTAGGACAGAGTTAGAGGGCTAGAGGAGCCTGCATAAGACGGGCACATTGACTCTGAGAGTCTCCTGTCCCCACATATCCCCTGCAGTCCCGGAGCTCAGTCAACACCAGGCCCCGTCTCCAGGCTCAGTGAGGAACAGAATCTGCAGTCACCTGGTCACCCGTACTCGGTCATCTGACACTGCGGAGAGAGAAGACCAGAAATGCAGGGACAGATGGTTATGGACAGAGGAATAAAAAAGTGAGACACAGAAGTACAGCAAAAAGGATGAGAGAGAAAGAAAAACCAAAGGGGAGAGAAACAAGGGGAGAAAATGGGAGAGATTGACTAGAGCAGGTGGACAGGGGTAGGGGACAGCCAGAACAGGACAGGACGGTTGTGTCGTGGACACTCCGGGTTTCCACAGCCTCCCCAGTCCCCAACAAGCCCTATTCCTGTGAAGGGGACAGGATCTTACCTGGAACAAACCCTGTCACCCGGGAATGGGCCGAAGGAACACGCCTGGCCTCTCACTTTTACCACGAAGGTCTCCTGGGGTCTGAATGACCAGGGACAGCACTGCTCGAAACAGAGCCTGAACATGCAGTTTCCACACTTCCGGGAAGCGCTCAAGGGCACCACAGCATCGTCATAGCAACAGTGCTGCTGGGGGTCATAGAACCTGTCCCCACATCTTGAGTGTGACTGGCACAGCATCAGGTGAGCACCCGTGGGGGACACTGGAGGAGACAGAGCTGGTGTGGCCCAGATGGCAGGGCAGGCAGGGCCCATGCAGGGGCCCTCTGGATGCCACCCACCACCCGAGTGTCCCTGCCCCTCCTGCACTCACCTGGGGCTCCCTGTGAACAGAGGAGGCTGATGATGCAGAGAGCGGCCCAGACAGCTGTGGGGGAGGAGCTGGATGAGGTGCGGCTGAAGAGGCAGCCATGGGTCCACCTCAGGGAGCCCTGCTTGGCTAATGGGAAGGTCTGGGGAGGTGGGGGGCTGTGTCTCTGTTCTGACTGAGGCTCAGGGAAAGGATAGGGGCTTCCAGGGTGGGATCTGGTCACCTGTGTTTAGGAGTCCTGGGATTATGGACCTGTGGAATGTGAGGGGTGCTGGCAGGGTTCTTGCGAGGAATGAGTTTAGGATTCAGGGGGATGTGGGTGGTCAATGGGCAGGAGTTGAGAGCAGGAGGCCCTGGTGCACTCAGGGGGCTGAGCTGATGGGTTGCTATCGAGATGACCCCCATAAAAGTCTAGAAGACTGGGTTTGGGGTGGGAAAGTGGGGTAAGGGTGGCATTGGGCATGAGTTTCAGAACCGAATCTGAGATGTGGATGGAGATGATATTGGGGAGATGGATCGGTAAGGCCTGGTGCTAAGGAGGAGAAGTAGGTTGAGGTAGGGATGGGGCGGTGGCTGAGAATGGAGCTGGGCTCCGAGGGAATTGGGGTTGGGTCCTACTTACCGAGGATGTAGCATCGGGGAGTCATGGCTCTGGGTTGGCTGCAGCGGAATCAGGAGGTCTGCAGTTCCCGCAGGTGCTTTTATGTCTCTGATAATGACGGGTGATGCCATCGAAGCTCCGGTCTCCTGGCCAGGCCTGCAGAGACTCGCTGGGCCCTTGGGTCAGGATTATCCAGGCATCATCTCTGGCACCATGGAATCCTCTGAGAGCCAGGAGAGGAAGGACCCCCCCCCCCCCCACGCCATGATACTTTCCCCAAATGCCTCCCACGCATGCCCAGCACCAGGGCCTCTGCAGCAAGCAGGACACGCCTCAGAGCCACCCCCACTCTTCCTGGATGAATCCACCAAACAGCTTTTCCATCACATCCTATGAGTCTTCTACTTTCCCCACTGTCTTTCCCACATTGCTAACCTCTTACATCCTTGGGGTTGGGGTTGGGTGGGTGGTGCACTCAGCTCCCTGACCTCACAGCCCTGACCAGGAGCTGCTCACTAAACCGCAGTTCAGCTTGTTCCGGTGAAAGCGATGAGTTTTTACACCTGGAAATTCCAGGTTGAACAAGGTTGGGGAAAGGAGGAAAAATGTAGGGAGGAAGCTGGGGTGGCTCATCAAACAGAACCAGGGGAACGGCCCGGGAGGAACCCTACTCCTCACTCCCCCAGTCCTCTTGCTGGCCTCCTTCTCTGTGTCTTCATTAGTGTCATTTATAGCGGAGCACAGGTCTACTTAGCACCTTATATGGCCCAGGCTGTGTTTCTGACACAGGTGAGGCAGGGGTGGGTAGGCTATTCAAAAGCCTCAATTTTGAGAGGAGAACCAAGATGGCGGCGATATAGGCAGACGTGTCCCAGGTCGTGTCCCGGAGCAAATGGAACGAGCAGCTGAAGCTAGTAACACTCACACCGAATTGGCGAAATTGCTCAGCTGGTGAGAGGGTTTACAGCCGGGAAGAGCAGAACTCCCCTGGTAAGGTAAAAAAAAACCAGGGATTTGGGCAGGAAAGTTTGCCAGACCTCTGAGCCCAGAGAGTCGGAGGGAGACCGCGTGGCAGACAGCCGCGTCCCTTGGGACAGGCACAGCCCCTGACGGGGGAAAGGAGAACCGCGGGATTCCTGGCGCCGCCAGGGAAATTGAGAGCTGGGTTCTGTGATCACGGAGGACTGAGCCTAAAGGGGGCAGCCTGAAGAGCTGACCTGACCATGCAGTCCCGGTAAGAGAAGAAGCTTACAGAAACCAAGCCTTCCCCGTTTCCGCGGCCGGCATTTGTTTGTTTGTTTTCACTGAATCCTGTTCATGGGACATTTCGGATACAGACACTCACCTGTGCTGAAGAGAGGGAGAGTGTGCTGGGGAGTGGAATCTGGGGAGAGACTGGGGAAAGAGGGGGAGCCGGGAGAGGTGGTAGTGAATTGAGTGCTGAGACACCCCAGAGCCCGGGACTGGGGCAGCCACCCGCTCCTGAGAGGGAGTCTCCTCCCCCCAGCCCCCAGGCAAGGAGCACAGCCACACCCAGATTCCACCCTGTACGAGATCAAGGATTAAGATAACCTGATCAGTCCCTGGGAGTTAACAGGGTCTGGCCTATAGGGGGATTTTCAATCCCAGCAACAACATAGCGCCGGGAACTAACTATTACGCAGTCAGCTCTGGGCAGTGAACTTCCACTGGACAGAGAGGCCCTATAGCCTCAGAGGCCAACCCCAGAACACTGCCACCCAGAGGCTGACCCACAAACTGACTCTTTGCTAAACACAAAATAAGGCAGTCTGGGAAATAAATGCGGCATGCTTTAAAATAAGGACTGTGGTTTACAACACAGAGGAACAGTATATCGCAGGGAAACTCAACACTCTCCTGAATACCTGGAAGGTCTAAGGCGAGCCACACTGAAGAATAGAAGAAACGAAGGACCTTCACTACTGCAATTTTTTTTCTTTTTTCACTTTTTAACTAAGAAACCAATTTTTTTTCATTCTTTTTTTTTCTGTTCTTTTTTTTTTCTTTCTTTTCTTCTTATTCCATCACCTGATTTTACCCTTTTAATTACTACCTTCTTATTTTTAACCAGTGTTATTACTGCTACCGTTTTACCATTTTTTAAAGTGCCATTTTATTTTTTCTTTATTTTATTTTGGGATTAGTGTTCACCATTCTATTTTCATCGTTATATTATTGGTTGTTTCTAGTTTGCATTCATATCCAGGGAGCTGTTGCTGGAATTTGTTGGGATTAATGGCTGTTCTATAGGAGTATTCTCCTCATATAAAAAGTCTCTTCCCTCTTCCACTTCATTCTCTCTTTTCGCTCTTTTTTTTTTTTTCTTTTCTTTTCTCGCTTTTATTTTCCCCCTTCCTTTTTCCCAATTTCATTTTTGCACTCCCTTTTTTTGGTCCCTACTTTTCTTTTCCTTTTTCTCTTTGGTCTTTTTCTCTTCCTTCTTCCTTATCCCCTAATTCTCTTAATTCAGGTGGTCACCTTTAATTGGGGTTATTAATATCGTGAATATATTTGTGTATAGTGCCTGGTACGTGGTGCCTTGTTGTGTTGTATTTTGTGCCTTTAAATCAACGCAGCAGATCCAAGCAACAGCAACCTCCTGAGCACCTCATCCTCTGCTGAGGAACAGCAGCTGTACGTGAAACCTCGCCCCACCAGCCGGAAGAGCCACCACAGCTGTGAACAGCACCCACCAGAGGAGCTGCTGCCAACTGAAGAGCAGCTGCTACCGCAACCGCCCGAAGAGCAACCACAGACCAAGGAGTCACTGCCACCAAGGGAGCAACCACTGAACAACTCAACATCTAGATATGTCAGTGAGATCAAACATGGGTAGACAAAGAAACCCCCAAAGGAAAGAGAAGGAGGACTCTCCAGAAAAGCAGCTAAGTAATACAGAGGCATGCAACATGACAGATAAAGAATTCAGAATAAGGATCCTAGAGTGCATAAACCGGATGGAGGAAAAAATCGACAACCTCTGCAAGAAGCAAGAAGAAACAGATGAAAAAATCGATAACATATGGAAGAAGCTAGAAGAAACAGATGAAAAAATCGATAACATATGGAAGAAGCTAGAAGAAACAGATGAAAAAATCAACAACCTAAGTAAGACCCAAGAAGAAATGAAGAGTGATATAGCTGCAATGAAAAACTCCATTGAAAGTATCAACAGTAGACTAGGAGAAGCGGAGGACCGAATAAGTGAATTAGAAGACAAGGAAGCAAAACACACCCAAAATGTACTGCAATTGGAGAAAAAAATTAAAAGACAGGAGGAGAGCCTAAGGGAGCTTTGGGACAACATGAAACGAAACAACATACGAATAATAGGAGTACCAGAACAACAGAAAGATGAACAAGGATTAGAAAACCTACTCGAAGAAATAATATCAGAAAACTTTCCTGAGGTGGGGAAGAAAAAAGTCACACAAGCCCAGAGAGTCCCAAACAAGGTGAACCCGAAAAGACCCACACCAAGACACATCATAATCACCATGGCAAATGTTCAGGACAAAGAGAGAATCTTACAGGCTGCAAGAGAGAGACGGAAAGTTACATACAAGGGATCTCCCATTAGATTGTCAAATGACTTCTCAACAGAAACACATCAGGCCAGAAAAGAATGGACTGAAATTTACAAAGTGATGCAAAGCAAAGGACTGAATCCAAGAATACTCTATCCAGCAAGGCTATCATTCAAACTTGAAGGGGAAATAAGAAGCTTCACAGACAAAAAAAGACTAAGGGAGTTTGTCACCACCAAGCCAGCAATGCAAGGAATGCTAAAGGGACTGGTATAAAAAGAAGAAATAAAAAGCTCAGAAAGAAAACAGCCACACACACACACAAAAAGAAATGGCTACAAACAAGTACCTTTCAATAATAACTTTAAACGTAAACGGACTAAATGCTCCAACCAAAAGACATCGAGTGGCTGAATGGATAAAAAAACATGACCCATACATCTGCTGTCTACAAGAAACCCACCTCATTAGAAGGGACTCACACAGACTGAAAGTGAAAGGATGGAAAAATATCTTTCAGGCAAATGGAAAGGAAAAGAAAGCTGGGGTAGCAATACTTATATCGGACAAAATAGACCTCAAAGTGAAGGCCTTAACAAGAGATAAGGAAGGCCACTTCATAATACTAAAGGGATCAATACAACAAGAAGATATAACCCTGGTAAACATATATGCACCCAATGTAGGAGCACCCAAATTCATAAAAAAACTCCTGGAAAATATCAAAGGAGAGATCGACAACAATACAATCATAGTAGGGGACTTTAATACACCATTGACAGCACTGGATAAGTCCTATAGACAAACAATCAGCAAAGATACAGCAATCCTAAATGACTCACTAGATCAGATGGACTTAATAGACATCTTCAGAACACTTCACCCCAAAGCCAGAGAATATACGTTCTTCTCAGGTGCTCATGGGACATATTCAAAAATAGACCACATATTGGGTCACAAGCAAAGTATCCCCAAATTCAAGAAGATTGAAATCATAAAAAGCGTCTTCGCAGACCACGATGGCATAATATTAGAAATAAACTACAATAAAAACAACCCAAAATACTCAAACACCTGGAAGCTGAATAGCATGCTACTAAATATTGATTGGGTTACCAATGAGATCAAAGAAGAAATTAAAAACATCCTGGAAACTAATGACAATGAAAACACAACAATCCAAAACCTATGGGACACATTGAAAGCAGTCCTGAGAGGGAAGTTTATAGCTCTACAGGCCTATCTCAAAAAACAAGAAAAAATGGTAGTAAATCATCTAACTCTACAACTCAAAGAATTAGAAAGAGAGCAACAAGAAAACCCCAGAGTGAGCAGAAGGAAGGAGATAATAAAGATTAGAGCAGAAATAAATGACATAGAGACCAAAAAAACAATACAGAAAATCAATGAAACCAAGAGCTGGTTCTTTGAAAGGATAAACAAGATTGATAAACCTCTAGCCAGGCTCACCAAGAAGCAGAGAGAGAGGACCCAAATAAATAAAATCAGAAACGATAGAGGCGAAATAACAACAGGACCCAAATAAATAAAATCAGAAACGATAGAGGCGAAATAACAACAGACCCCACAGAAATACAAATGATTGTTAAAAAATACTATGGACAGCTTTACTCCAACAAACTAGACAACCTGGAGGAAATGGACAAATTCCTAGAAAAATACAGCATTCCAAAACTCAATCAGGAAGAATCTAAAAATCTCAACAGGCCAATAACTATGGAAGAAATTGAAGCAGTCATCAAAAAGCTTCCATCAAACAAAAGCCCAGGACCAGACGGCTTCACAGGGGAGTTTTACCAAACATTCAAGGAAGAACTAAAACCTATCCTCCTCAGACTACTACAAAAAATTCAAGAGGAAGGAACACTTCCAAGCTCATTCTATGAAGCCAGCATCACCCTAATACCAAAACCAGGTAAAGACAACACAATGAAAGAGAATTACAGGCCAATATCCCTCATGAACATAGATGCCAAAATCCTCAACAAAATCTTAGCAAATCGGATCCAGCAGTACATCAGAAAGATCATACACCATGACCAAGTAGGATTTATCCCAGGGATGCAAGGATGGTACAATATCCGCAAATCAATAAACGTGATACATCACATAAACAAATTGAAAGAAAAAAACCACATGGTCATATCAATTGATGCAGAAAAAGCATTTGACAAAATTCAACACCCATTTTTGATAAAAACTCTCAGCAAGGTGGGAGTAGAAGGATCATACCTCAACATAATAAAAGCCATATATGACAGGCCCACAGCCAACATCATACTCAACGGACAAAAACTAACACCATTTCCCCTAAGAACAGGAACAAGACAGGGATGCCCCCTCTCACCACTCCTGTTCAACATAGTACTGGAAGTGTTAGCCATTGCAATTCGGCAAGAAGAAGAAATAAAAGGCATCCAAATTGGAAAAGAGGAAGTAAAACTGTCCTTATTTGCAGACGACATGATATTATACATACAAAACCCTAGAGATTCCATCAAAAAGCTACTAGACTTAATACATGAATTTGGCAATGTAGCAGGATACAAAATTAACCCCAAGAAATCTGAGGCATTTCTATACACCAATAGTGAACTTTCAGAAAGAGAGATTATAAAAACAATCCCGTTTACCATTGCACCGAAAAAACTAAGCTACCTAGGAATAAACTTAACTAAAGAGGTAAAAGACCTCTACTCAGAAAACTACAGGACGTTGAAAAAAGACATAGAGGAAGACATAAACAGATGGAAGAACATACCGTGTTCATGGATTGGTAGAATCAACATCATCAAAATGTCCATACTACCCAAAACAATCTATAAATTCAACGCACTTCCCATTAAAGTACCAACAGCATACTTCAGAGATCTAGAACGAACTTTCCAAAAATTCATCTGGAATAAAAAAAGACCCCGAATAGCTGCAGCAATCCTGAAAAAGAACAAAGTAGGTGGGATCTCAATACCAGATATCAAGTTGTATTACAAAGCCACTGTTCTCAAAACTGCCTGGTACTGGCACAAGAATAGGCATATAGATCAATGGAATAGAATAGAGAGCCCAGAAATCGGCCCGAACCAATATGCTCAATTAATATTTGACAAAGGAGGCAAGAACATACAATGGAGCCAAGATAGTCTCTTCAATAAATGGTGCTGGGAAAATTGGACAGATATATGCAAGAAAATGAAACTAGACCACCAACTTACACCATACACAAAAATAAACTCAAAATGGATAAAGGACTTAAATGTACGACAGGATACCATAAAAATTCTAGAAGAATCCAAAGGCAAGAAAATCTCAGACATATGCCGAAGCAATTTCTTCACTGATACAGCTCCTAGGGCACTTGAAACTAAAGAAAAAATGAACAAATGGGACTACATCAAAATAAAAAGCTTCTGCACAGCAAAAGAAACCATCAACAAAACAACGAGAAAACCCACTGTGTGGGAAAACATATTTGCCAATGACATATCTGATAAGGGCCTAATCTCCAAAATTTATAGGGAACTCATACAACTTAACAAAAGGAAGATAAACAATCCAATCAAAAAATGGGCAAAGGACCTAAATAGACACCTTTCAAAAGAGGACATCCAGAAAGCCAAGAGACATATGAAAACATGCTCAAAGTCACTAATCATCCGAGAGATGCAAATCAAAACAGCAATGAGGTACCATCTCACACCTGTCAGACTGGCTATCATCAACAAATCAACAAACGACAAGTGCTGGAGAGGATGTGGAGAAAAAGGAACACTTGTGCACTGCTGGTGGGAATGCAGACTGGTGCAGCCACTATGGAAGACAGTATGGAGTTTCCTTAAAAAACTGAAAATGGAACTCCCATTTGACCCTGTGATCCCACTTCTAGGAATATATCCCAAGAAACCAGAAACACCAATCAGAAAGGATATATGCATCCCTATGTTCATAGCAGCACAATTCACCATAGCTAAGATCTGGAAACAGCCTAAGTGCCCATCAGTAGATGAATGGATTAGAAAACCGTGGTACATCTACACGATGGAATACTATGCCGCTGTAAAAAGGAAGGAACTCTTACCATTTGCAACGTCATGGATGGAACTGGAGAGCATTATGCTAAGTGAAATAAGCCAGTCAATAAAGGAAAAATACCACATGATCTCACTCATTCGTGGACAATAGAGACCATTATAAACTTTTGAACAATAATAGATACAGAGGCAGAGCTGCCTCAAACAGATTGTCGAGCTGCAGCGGGAAGGCCGGGGAGGGTTGGGGGGCAGGAGGTAGGGGGGTAAGAGATCAACTAAAGGACTTGTATGCACGCATATAAGCATAACCAATGGACATAAGACACTGGGTGATAGGGGAGGCTAGGGGACTGTCTAGGGCGGGGGGATAAAATGGATACATATGTAATACCCTTTGTAATACTTTAAGCAATAAAAAAAAAAAAAGCCTCAATTTTCATGGAGTTCATGAGAAGCCGGAGGACAAGAGGGCAAGAGGGAGGGAGATGGTGGGGGATAGAAATCTTAGTTTGGTGGTGTGGTGTGTTCAATGTCATTATCAGTATTACTGGTCCGTAAAGTTCTGTGAGAGAAATTCCACCACCTTCAGTAGATTCTCCAAGGCTTTGACCTTAGCATCATGTTCAGAGGAAGAATGATGTGTGATTTCCCCTAAAAGAAAGAGTGACACTGGGGTCAGGATGTGAACACAGCAGGTGAGAACGAATGGCTCCCCTGAGGAACACTGAGTTCTGTGAGCTCAGATCACACCGTGCAGGGAGGACTGGGAGCCCCTTCCCCAGGTCCTGCAGGAATTCATCCTCAGGGACACCCCAGCCCCATTCCAGCCAGAACAAGGTACTCTTCGGGGCCTGGGAAGGGCGACCTGCCACTCTTGTGGGATGGCGTGCCATCTACACCTTCTTCCCGAGTTTGGAAAGTTCCTGCCTCCCTGGACTCTGCCCAAGGGAACTTGCAGCATTCACTCTCCCAGACTCCTTCCACCTGGAGCCCAGGCCCAGATGAGGCTCCTCCAATAAGTGCGCCCATTTCAGACTGAAAGAAGGTGAAGATCCACCCATTTCCTGACACAGCTCCAGGCAGCCTGGGACCCAGGCCAATGGCCTCTGCCCAAATCTGGGTTGCCTACAGGGTGAGAAAGGAAACTTTCTCTGGGGAATGGTTCAGGTCGTGTCTGAATAGGCACAGCACAGCCCACACTCCTGATCACACAGCTGAGTCACTAAAAGGCAGGGAGGGGGAGGGACATCAGGGAAGAACAGAGGTCTGGGAGGCTGTGCTGATGAGAAGGCAGCTGCTCCTGAGATCTGTGGACACTGTCAGCCAGGAACTCAACAGCATTGAGGCTCTGGGTGCGAGTGTGGGGTTTGCACCCTGCAGGGGCCCTTCTCAAGGCATCAGAGAAGCCTCAGCACACAGTCCTGTCCACTCCCACCAACAGCTCCCGCAGAGACCCCCTTTCTACTGTGTCCACCATGGGACCTCACACTCTGGGGACAGCTCTGTCTTCTGTGTGAGAGCCACCTCAGTGCAGCACCATTGGGTCTGTCTTGGTTGAAGCCGCCATTAGATGTTGGGATCCTGCCTCTACCAGTGGCTAGAAAAGGTCTGGCTCTCTTGGTTATCAAGTGTGAGATCCTGACCTCCAACAGCCACTTGTTTTACTCTCTTATCCTGCTCCATGGATCCAAGCAGGACACTGACCCACCGTCCTACTGGTCAAGGGCACAGGCTGGACAGGACCCAGGATGCCTGAATCCCAGTGCAGGAGCCTCCAAGCCCCCCTGGCGCAGGCCCTCTGGGAAGGACAGGCAGGCTCTGCTCACAGACGCCCTGGATGAGACCCAGGTTGCTGCTGCGGGGCTCCTGGTTGAGCCTGGCGGAGCTGGGTGCCTGCATTGAAGCCCAGGAGGTCACTTGCAGTTCCTTCTCTCACCTGCTTCCCTCCTGGCATCCCCTTTGCCCCAGGAATTAATTGATTATCTCTCCAATTAGCATCTGGGTGTTATTTCCATCTGGCCTCAGGGATCCCTTCCCAGAGCACAGGCAGGAGTGTGGTGGTTTGGGGTGTATAGAAATAATGCCAGGTGTGCAGTAGGAGGAAGAGGGGGGGCTCCCCAGGAACAGACGGCTCTCCTCTTCTGGTTGGTGAGGAAGCTGTGTCACTCCTTGGCTCCAATCATCAGGATTTAGTGACTGACCTCTCTCCCTGCAAAGGGACCTCTGGTGACCCAAGGATGGATGGCAGAATGGACGGTCTGCCCCGGGCACCTCCCCTCCCCCGCCAAGCCAGCCCTGGGGGTCCCACCCTGTAAAACAGTGAAGTAAGGGCCTACTTGTCTTGGGAGGGGCTGGAGGTGCAGGCTCCAGTCTGTGATTCCCTGAACAGCACTGCTGATGTGACTCGAGAGTCAATTTACAGCCCTAGCAGCCTTTGACGTCTCAAAGCTATTGCCGGGACTTGCGGTTGCTGCTGGGGAGTCACCTGGTGACTCCATTGGTGTGCTGCCCAGAGCTTCAAATTCATCCCAGCTGCAAGGCCTTCAGGGAAAGGCAGGCGGAAGCTCTGCAGCCTCTGCAGACAGGGAGCTCCTGAGTGCGAGGGATGGGCGCCACACTCCCTGTACACCTCGCATGGTCCTCATCGCCTTCAACTTTTTACAGCTCCTGTTACAGCCCAAAGTGTCTCCTGTGGCTCAGCCTGTGTGTCCCACAGCTGCAGGCCTCCCCACTTTCCCCCACTTTCTGTTCCTCCACAGCAGTGTCTGTGCCCCTCCTCATCCATGTGCTCCAGGGATCATGCACAATGGTCCTTGCCTGTCTCCCTACTCTCACTCTGTCTTTTTAACACTTAGAATGTTTATGGACTTTAGGTCAGCTGGGAACAATCACCTGCATTTATACTTTGTAGTGTTGTTTTTAAAATATATATATTTTTACTAGAGGCATAGTGCACAAAATTCATGCACAGGTAGAGTTCCTAGGCCTGGCCAGCAAGCTGGTGCAGTGCCTTAATACTTTTTAAGATGTTTCTCCTCATTGAAAAGAAAGATAACTGGTACATTATACACTTGTGAGTTCCATGTATTGGCTGCTCTGGGTTGAGAAATCATCCAGCTCTTTCTTGGGATGTGTTTCAGTATTACAGCTCATCAACAGAAGGTGCATGCCCCAAGTTTCCACCAGCTGCACTGGTTCTTGCCTTCTGGCCAGAAAGTGACTTCTTCCCAGCATTTGTAGCATCAGCATTTGTAGCATCAGCCTCAGCTGCCTGGGAACTCAGAGGGGCTGTGGTTGGTTACATGTAGGAACCAGCAAGGAGAGTCTAGGCCAAACTTCACCCAGGACGCCCTCGGGCGGCGCTTCTGCCATTAGGTCCCCAGCTTCCAGCTTGTCCTTGGCAGCTTGGACATCGGTATTGGAAAGGTTCCTGGAGCAATTGTTTTTGCTTGGTTGTAAGCAGCCTTGATAACATCTCCAGCAGCTGCCGCCTGGGAGGTCGTGTAAATCCCAGAGTCCAGCATCTGAGTAACTGGCATTAAAGGGGAAAGATCAAGTGGCTGGTGAATCCCCTTGGCAACAGCTTGGGACAGAGGGCTGGTGGCACTGCTGCCCCCTTGACCTGTGGCCCAGCACCAAGGCCATGCCGGAGGACACTAAATGCATTTGCCTCTGCACTTCCTGCAGCAGCACTTTCTGCTACAAAAGCAGCACTGAGGGGATTGTCTCCATTCTGTTCTCTGATTTCACCTCCATGGTGTCTCGCCTCTGCACCAGATAAACCAAGCCCACCCCTCACATTCAGGAACCTTCAGCAACTTGCTTCTGACAGATAACTCACACCAAGTCCAAGCAAAGCCATTCCTAACCAGAAAAATGTTTCTGAACTTGGTAATTCAACTCGTCTGGTGTCTGTTTCCAATCCTATAATCCCAGCAATGCAAGGAACTAGCCAGGCATTTCAGTGAGCTGCGGCATGCAAGTTTTCCATAATATGAGCCTGTGGGTTCTGACAAGCCACAGCTGTGTCCATCCTTAGCTGAGACTGGAGGGCCGCTACCTCCCACCAGTGACACCCAGGTGCTGTGGGGACACCGAGCAGGAACTCCATTAGAATATTGGTGTCATCCCCCCACGCACTCCACAGTTTCCTGTTGAAGTCACTGTGAGTTTACCCACCAACTGCTTCAATTCCATGGTTTATTGTGAAATATGCCGCGCCTTTTGTAGTCAGACCGGATGCAAGAGGAAGCCAATGGGAGGTTCCTGAGTTGTCAAGTTTCTGGGACCCACTGCCTGTTTTAATGAACAAACCAACTCTTGATGCAGGAGCATCGTTTGCCAGCGAAGCAATCACTAAACCATTTGCTGATTTGATGAACTCAAGGCTGAGGATGTGGAGGCACTCCTGTCGGGCAGTTGCACCTTTCGCTTTGGCAGCAACTTTGAGGCAGTAAAATCTCTAGACAGATGTCACATGATCTTGCTTATATGTGAAATCAAATAAAGAAAATAAACTGACGAACAAAGTAGGTCCAGAGGCATTGATGCCCGGAACAGACTGACAGGTCTCAGAGGGGAGGGTGAGGAGGGGACAGGAAGAGATTAACCCAGGAATTTTTTTTAATATGTCTTTATTGATTTCAGAGAGGAAGGGAGAGGGAGAGAAAAATAGAAACTTCAATGATGAGAGAGAATCATTGATCAGCTGCCTCCTGTACCTCCCAGACTGGGGATCAAGCCCACAACCCAGGCATGTGCCCTGAGCAGGAATCAAACCCTAATCTCCTGGTTCATAGGTCAACGATAAACCACTGAGCCATGCCCCCTGGGCATAACCCAGGAATTTATATGCGTATATGCATAGTCCATGGGCACAGACCATAGTGAGGGGAAGGCCTGGGGTGGTGCAGGGGCTGGGTTGGGGGGGGGAATGTGTCTGGTGAATCCCCTTGGCAACAGCTTGGTACAGAGGGCTGTTGGCATTGCTGCCCCCTTGACCTGTGGCCCAGCGTCGAGGCCATGCCACAGGACTTTGTAATACTGTCAGTGATAGAACTAAAAAAAATTATTGTAGATTCAGTTTGACCTGCTCAGCCTCCACTCTGCACAAGCAGGCTGGAAGCAGAATCACACTCTAAAGTGAAGATACTCATAAAAATTAACATTCCAGCAACATAAGTAATGACATGGATCAGAATGGTCAGCACCAGCGGTTTGGACAGCTCCTTCGGCTCTCTGGACACAGGCACCCCATCCAAATGTTCTTACTCTTCATGTTTACATGTGTGGTAAAATTCACATAACATAGCTTACCATTTAACCAATGTAAGTTCAGTGGCATCCAGTGCATTCAAGGTGCTGTGTAACCATCACCAGAATGTCTTCAACACTCCCTACACCCCCCACACCCATTGAGCCACCATCGCCCATTCCACCCGCCTCCCAGTCCCTAGAAACCATTAATCTGCTCCCAGTCTCCATGTCTTTGCCTATTTTGATTTTTCAAATGGATGGAAAGCTACAATATGTGCTGATCTCAAAGTTCCCAGGATTCATCCATGTTGTAGCATGGATCAGTCCGTCATTTCTCATGAGAAATAACATTTTATTATATGTACATACCACCTTTATTTTCACTATTTACTAATTGATGGACATTTGTGATGGTTCCATCTTTTGACTCTTGTGATTAACGCTACTATGAACATTTGTGAACAAGTAATTTTTGAACAACTGTTTAATTTATTTGGGTTCTGTTCCCAAAAGTAGAATTTCTCATTCACATGCTAATTTTATGTGTAACTTTGGGAGGAACAAGCAGTTTTCCACTGTGCTTGTACCATTTTACATTCACACTAACAACATATGAGGTTTGCAATTTCCCACACCCTTATCAACACTTTTGTTCTATTTTAAGAATTATCATCATTATAGTAAAGTTGTAAGCCCTAGTAGTTCTGATTTGAATTCCCGATTCAAAAATCACTTAGAGGAGAATGATTCAAGATGGTGACATAGAAAGGTCCTAAATTCACCTCCTTCCCTGGACACTATAGTTAGTTAGGAAATGCTCAAAAGAATATGAAACATCACAAACATAAAACATGGGAGTGGATTTAAAAAATGGCTTTAGAATGTGCTTAAACTTAATTGCTATCTACTTAAAATAGACACGTACATCTCGACAGTTGTGGCTCAGTGTTTGAGCATCAACCTATGAACCAGGAGGTCACGGGTCCATCCCCAGTCAGGGCACATGCCTGGGTTGCAGGCTCGATCCTCAGTAGGAGGTGAGCAAGAGGCAGCCGATCAATGATTCTCTCTAATCATTGATGTTTCTATTTCTACCTCCCTCACACTTCATCTCTGAAAGCAATAAAGATATTTTTAATAGATTTTATTGATTTTTTTACAGAGAGGAAAGGAGAGGGACAGAGAGTTAGAAACATCAATGAGAGAGAAGCATCCATCAGCTGCCTCCTGCACACCTCCTACTGGGGATATGCCCGCATCCAAGGTACATGCCCTAGATTGGAATCGAACCTGGGAAGCTTTAGTCCACAGGCCGACGCTCTATCCACTGAGCCAAACTGGTTAGGGCTATTTTTTGAAATAGACAGGCATACATATAGGCTGATATGTGTGAGCCTCATGATAACCACAAAACAAAAACCTATAGTAGATACACAAACGATAATGAAAGTGAAATCTAAATAAAATGCTAAACACTTGTCATTAAACCAGAGGAAAAGAGAGCAAGAGAAGAAACAGAGAGGAACTACAAAGCAACCAGAAAGCAATGAACAAAATGGCAAAAAGTACATCCATAAGGGCCTAATGCCCTCTCATCCCCCAGTAATAAAGCTACTTGAGCAGAAAGTAGGGCATTGGATACACCATGGAGCCATCCCCACTTTCCCAAATGGAAAGAGCAAAACATGCCTTATCCACCCAATCCCACAAGCTGTCTACTTTCCCCAATTCTTTTGCAAATTTCAAACTCTCCTCTGCGAGCGTGCCAAAAGCCTGTCCTACCTCACACTCCCAACCTAAGGACCAGTGTGCAGTCGCTGCTCACCTGGCCCCAGTGGGTGTTATTCAGGTGGAAGATACATTGGAATGGGGTGCCTATGTCCAGAGAGCAGAAGAAACCATCCACACCATTTCATTGTTTCTGTCCCTGGAATGCGACTTTCCCTGAGTACCTCCACTGTATCATGTGATTCTGACTCCTGCCTGCTTGTGCAGAGTGGAAGCTGACAGTCAGTGACTATAGATTTGGAAACTCTAATTTGAATAAGTGAGCAAAATGAGAAACTTGCCAGGTTTCTGGGGTCCCTCCTGAATCCAAGACGGGAACTCAAATTCGAGAAGGACACTAGGTCTACTTCTGTTTTGGTTTTATTTGTCATTTATTCAAGGACACACAGCTTGTACATCTCAGGCACAATTGCAGGCTCTGAGATTTATGCTGAGGCTGCCCTGCAAAGGTCGCTGTTTTCCTTTGGTTCCTGGAGAGGGAGAGCGAGGAAGGGAGAGGCAGGAAGAGGAGAAGAGACTCTAAATGAGAGAATGGGAGAAGTTGTGCGGGACACTTGGTAAGCAATTGATGACTTCGAAGTGATTGATGTAACCCATGGCATTGTCATACTTATTTGTGTCACTGACACTATGGACAAAAATTCCAAAGACTCTCCTGTAGATCATGACACTGTAAGAGTGATGGCAACAGGACCAGTGAAAGGATTCCACTGTCTCCTCAACAGGAATTCATCTTCCTTCTGCTGAATATGCTTGTTCAGGGGAGAGGTTTGTCCTCTGAGAGAGCCACATGGGAACAGGAGGGAGGGCGCTGCTCCCCTGAGGGAGGCTGACAGTGCACTCTTTGCTGCCTATCTTTCTGTGTGAGCTGCACGATGATGCAATATTTTTCTGCGAATAGATGCAGCCAAATCAGTAATATCAGTAAGGATCTGTGCGCTGGTCCAACTGACTCAACCAGGCAGGGTTGGGTCCTATGTGTGTGGGATGGAGAGGCGGAGAAGATGAGGCTGGGAGAGAGACTGTTCTGCACAGAGAGGTTCTTAGGCCTCCCCAGCCTATGAGATCCAGGCTTCAGCTGAACAAAAGCATTACAGGGGGCCACGGAGGCTGCCTGGAGGAGGAGAGGTTCGAACTTCAGGCACCAATTCCCAGAAAGTCGGTATGTCAGGACAGACAAGTCGAGTTAGATACACCCTGGACACAGTGTTTTCATTCATTCATCCACTCCTTCATCCATCCACTTCTTAATTAATCCATTCAACATTCCCTGAGCACCTGCTCTGTCATCAGCTTTTTGCTGTTGATGCTGAGGACCCAGTGGTGACTTAGTCCCAGACCCTGTCCTTCTGGTTCTCACATCCATTGGTGGACCCAGACCACCCCACACAATAATGACCCAGAGTTTGAAGGGCTGGGAAGGGGGACCAAGGGCATCAAGGGTGGCTTCCTGGAGGAGGGCACATCTGAGCTGTGATTTTAAGAGTGAGCAAGAACTGTGACTGTTTCAGTGGGGTTCAGCCCTGGGAGAGCAGAGAGCGGGGCTGGGTCAGTCACCCTGTGGCCTTGATGAGGATTCTGGACTCATCTGATTGCATTGGGAGCCACAGCCGGGTCCTAAGCAGGGGATGGAAGTGGTGAGATGTGAATCTGTGGAAGATTCCTGCCCCGACCCGCGGGACAACAACTGGGGAACGAAGAGACACCCTAGGAGAATGAAACAAACAAGGGACACGAAAGAATGGAGGCAAGACAAGTCAGTCCTGATCAACCCTCAAACTTTATTCTCACCGCGGCAGAATATATACTGTTTTAGGGAAGGGGGGTGGGTAAAGGGGTCTATGGGCAGTAACCTATTACTAGAGATTTATTAGGCTCCTGATGGCTGTGCTTATCAGCGGAGATGTGTGATTTAGCAGGCTCCGGATGGCTGTGTGTTTATCAGTGGAGATGTGTGATTTAGTGGCTGTGTGAGGGTAGTTTATCTTTTAACTGCTGGCCAAATTGCAAGACACAGGTGGTTTCTGGTAATTAGGAGTTTCTGGAGGAACCAGAAACTTAAAGTTCTTAAGATGGCTTTGTCTAAGCCAATCTCTAATGGCTCCCAACAGATTCCAGTGTCTGTCTCCTGTGAGGGAGTGGACAGGAGGCAGGAGACCCTGGAGGAGGCATCTGAAAGCAGAAATACCAGAGTCTAAATGCCTGTGCTCTCCCAAGGGGTGGGGGCAGCACGCTCCTCTGCCTGCTCTTCAGACCCCCCCCCCCCATATTACACCTGCCGGGTAGACAAGTATTCCCCAAACTGTGAGTCATGGCACTCTTTCAGGTTATAAAACCAATGAGTTTGTCAAAACAGATACTTTAAAAATTAAAATAGAGTTTATTGAAAATAGAATATTAAGCATTCCTGGGTAATTCTATCTGTTTTTGAACTATCTATTTGTGACAAAATGATGTGCATCTATTTTTCCTAGTGAGTCATGTACAGATATAGTAAACATGAGGGCGGAAAGGCTCAGACTTGCAGTCTCCTTTCCAGACTTAACTGTCTCCCCACAAAAGTAAAAGGGTTCAGCTCTCACGTCTTCAGTCCCAGGCACTTCCTGTGGGAATCAAAGGTCGGCTCCGCACCGTCTAGGTGTCTCTATCAAAAAGAGTGATAAGGGTGGCCCGGATGCCATCCAGACCTAGAGAGGAACAGGTTCCCTGGGGCAGAGTTGGGGTTGGCGTCTCTCAGCCCAGTCCACCCTCCTGGCCTTGGATCCTGGTCTCTGTAGCAGCTGAGTCAGGACTTGGGAAAATGGAGGGATCAAGGCATGGCAGGGGGTCTCGGAGGCTGTGCTGGTGAAACGGGCATTGAGGGCCAGTCCATGGACACTTGGAGCCCCTGACTGAACAGTGATGAGGGTTTGGGGTAGGACAGTCCTGGGTTAGAATCCTTACACTTCCTCAAAGGGTGCAATAGGCTACTTACAAGATTGGCTGTTCATCTTTCTGCATAAGAGGAAGATTTGATTTTTCGTGTGACTGACAGCTTTGAGCCCCGGCACACTCCCACTGCACATATGAGCTGCACAAGTGAACACAGGTCAAACCCTTCACCCAGCCCACATACAGGAACCTAACTCTGGACCGAGGCCTTAGGCAAAAAACCCAAAAGAACAAAAAAACAAGCAAACAAAAACGGCCAACGTCATCCCCACTTCATGCCTGTTCACACCTGTTTCACACAGGAATGAACATGAACCCTTCCCCTCAGGGTAATGTTGTTGCTGTTCCTTGGATCAAAGATAAGCATTACTTCATCTTCAGTGGTGCCCGTGTGCCATTCTGTCATCCAGGGCAGGCACCTGTGCAGTAGAGAACGCAAAGCCCCTATAAACAATCCCCAACAAGCGGCCTCTACGTCCCCCATCTCTGTGCTGCCCCTTCTGGGTTGTCCGTCTGGGATGAGTCTGGCATCTCTACTGGACCTAGAGCCCCCTGGGGACGGGACCAGGGCTGCCTCGGTCACCACCATGTTCCCAGTTGTTCCCACTGCAAAGGGTGCTCGGGGTCCCATGGGGAGCAGGAGTCTATGGGGACCCCATTGGCTGAATTCTCTCCACCAAATTTTCTCAGGAAGATCCTGGCATGAGGCCTCACTGCCGGTCACAGACACAGTGATGTCATATCTATTTTCCTAGTGAGTCACCTGTCCCAGGCTCAGCCCCTCTGGAAAGGGCAAGTGGACCCTGATTCCAGGCTTCCCTGGAACCAACCCCAGAGAAGACATTCCCACAGCTCCCTGTGATGCTGGGAGAGCCGTGAATATGAAATGTGAAGCAGACAAAATGCTGCATTCTGTAATGTCACAGGCTTCCCTTTACCAGCAGGTGTAAAGAGGCTGAACTCCCTCCTGTGTGATAGGGTGTTATTTCCATCTGGCCTCAGGGAACTCCTTCCAGGGAACAGGCAGAATTTTGGTGGGACTTCCTGTTTTCAAAAAGAATGTTGTGCACTTGACTGGGAATCTAACCCAAAACACATTGAAGCCCGGGCGGACACTCTGACCTCACAGTCCCACAGGCCAGGGCTAGGCCAGTACATTTGAAGGTAATTGACCTTTAAGATCTTACCGTGGGTCTTCTGTCTTAATGTCTACAATTCTATGGGTGATGATCACTGGTTTTAGGACCATAGAGGTTACAAAATGACGGCTATAGAATCACTAGCCTCAGCGGGTTTGAAGAATCCTGCAGCCAGCTACATGGAATTGGTCTCCTCTATACGTGCATCCAGAAACGTTTCTGTGAAAAAGACTGGAGATCCACATCTGAGGATCTCTAGGCATGTTTACCTTCTGTGTTCAAACTCATTGTCCTTGAAAATAATCAAAGGGTTTTGTGCATTTCGGTACCCTCTTCGATCTTTACCTGATGATCAGAGTGCCCAGGCAGGAAATCAAAGATAAAGGAAAGTGGCATCTATAGACCAGGGATGTCGCTTTTGTGACCCAGTCAGAGGATAGGAGAACCTGGATTGAATAGAGAGATGCCAAATGAAGTGTTGGACATACAAAATTTTACTTGGACACTTTGAACCATTTTACAAACATTTTAATTAGTAAAGACCACATTTCAAGTGTAGTATTTGATGAGTCTTGACATAGGCATGAAACTGAAATTATCACCGTGGTCATAGTATTGCCCATGGCTGTCACTGTGAATTTACTTCGTGTCTTTTTATAATTTCTCTCTCTCTTTTCAATAGTAAAGGCATTTATGTGCTCTTTTTTAAAATATATTTTATTGATTTTTTACAGAGAGGAAGGGAGAGAGATAGATAGTTAGAAACATCGATGAGAGAGAAACATCGATCAGCTGCCTCCTGCACAGCTCCTACTGGGGATGTGCTCGCAACCCAGGTACATGCCCTTGACCGGAATCGAACCTGGGACCCTTCAGTCCGCAAGCCGACGCTCTATCCACCGAGCCAAACCGGTTTCGGCCATTTATGTGCTCTTGTCTCCAACCCCAAATTATTCCTTTCTTTATTCATCTATACAAGGGACATAATAGCTGAGCTGTTGGGCAATAAAAGGCCTCCAAGCCCAGCCAGAGTGGCACAGTGGATTGAGCATCATCTTATGCACCAAGAGATCACTGGTTCCATTCCCAGTCAGGACACATGCCTGGTTTGGGCTTGATTCCCAGCAGGAGGTGTGCCCGGGGTGGGGCGGGGGGTGGGGGAGTGCGGGGCAGGGCAGTCAATGTTGTTTCACTTTCACAGCAATATTTCTCTTCCTCTCTCTCTAAAAAATAAATCACTAAAAAGTCTTTAAAAATATTTAAGGAAAAGAACAAGATTCAGAGATATTCAATAGCAATGATTGGTAGAGTATCTGTCAATAAATTTGGTAACACAGCTTGTTTTTGCTAATTTGGGGAGGGGACTTTTCTCTAACGTGTTATTTAAGAGGAGGGCAGCTTTTGCCCTGGCAGGTGTGGCTCAGTTGGTTGAGCGCCACCCTGTGCACCGAAAGTCTACAGTTCCATTCCCAATCAGGTCACATGCCCAGTTTTCAGGTTTGTTCTATTTCCAGTTGTGGTGTGTGGGTGGGTGAGAGAGGCAACCCATTGATGTTTCTCTCTCCCTCTCTCTAAGTAATATATGTATGTATATATCTGTTTATATCCATATCCATATCCATATCCATATCCATATCCATATCCATATCCATACCTATTATCTCCAGGCATCACTTGTGTTTCAGCTTCATGCCCAGAGAAGCAGAAAGGCCAGTCATGGCTATGTAATGGCTGCAATGACTCATGACCCTATACCCTGACTCCAACCAATCCGTGGAGACCACAGATAAAAAAAGGACTAAAGACCCAGGCAGCTCTTGCTTTCTCTGGAGCACATAAACCCACTTCCTGCTTCTTCCAGGGACAAACCTTTACTCTCTTCCTCCTAAGCTCCAAGGGCCCTTTTTTTGCCTCTGTAACTTCTTTCCTCAGCCAGCACAGCCCATCGGGCTAACTTAATCTATCGCCCTAACTTCCTAAATAAACTCACTATGATTTGAGTTCCTTGGCTTTGAATTTTTTTTTCTTAGTCAAATTATCTCTCTCTCCCTCTCCCTTCCTCTCTAAAAACAATAAAATATATTTAAAAACAAAACAAAACACATCACTCTTCTGGTTCATTCTTCTTTGAGCTCGTCTGCAACCCCCCCACCCACCCCCCTTCCTCAGGATTGTACTTTGTTTCTTCTGGGGTTTTTGTTTTTGTTTTTTGCTTGTTTGTTTTTAATATATTTTTTATTAATTTCAGAGAGGAAGGAAGAGGGAGAGAGATAGATAGAAACATCAATGATGAGAGAGAATCATTGATTGGCTACCTCCTGCAAGCCCCACACTAGGGATGGAGCCCTTGACCAGAATCAAACCTGGGACCTTTCAGTTCGAAGGCCAATGCTCTATCCACTGAGCCAAACCTGCTAGGGCGGTTTCTTCTGTTTTAAGCTCTAAGGGTCCTGCACCCAGGCAGCTTTGGGCAGCAGGAGCTGCCCTTTGGATCTCCCCCCATCGGATTTTAAGGGTCCTTCTTTTTTCCTCACTGTCCTAAGCTTTCATAAATTTCATCTCACTTCAACAACAACGAAAAATGCTCGCTCTCCCTAGTGACCTGGACTAGGCTTTCCATTTCCCCCAACTTCCTTTCATGAGAGTGTGCTTAGTTCTCACGTCTGGGCACCACTTGCTTCCCCAGTTTTCTGGAAGCTGCTGTGTTCATTATGGCTGGGATATTGGCACTGCCCTGTTTTCTTACTGTAGCCCCAGTGCATTTCAACAATGTTAAATCTTCAGATCCAAGAATATGGGAGTTCTTTTCAGTTATTTGTGTTTTCTTCCATTTCTGTCCTCGCTGTCATATAGCGTTCAAATGTACACACTTTTCAGCTGTTTGTTTGAACTTATTTTGTGTGTTTTATTGTTTTTGATACTATTGTGAATTTGACTGCTTCATTTCATCTTCAAAGATTTTGTTTTTAGTATATCAAAATGGAAGTGATGTTTGTATGTTTATTTTTTTAATTAATTTGCAAAGCTTATAGTGGAATCTTGACAATTTTCTGGTTGTAGTGTCTGTATGTCATCTGCCAACATCTCTGATGATGGCTTGTAGTTCATAGTGTCTGCTGTAATGTCTTTCATTTCTGCTTTGATTTGAGTGTTGTTTCTATGCTGGGCTGCATATCAGGCGCTTTGGCCAGATGGGTCATGCTGTGCTGTCTGTTCCTAAAACACATAGATAGGAAAGTACTGACATCAGGCCAGGCCTTGAGATATGGTCTCATGGCCCCTTCCCAGCACGCAGGCCTTCTTTCTCAGAAGGCCCGGAAGTCTCATTCCAAATTTGGGAGACAAAGGCCTGGAAAAAGTATAAATAAAGAGAGTTTCCTCCATATTGGGGGCCCAGAATTCGAAGGACACATTTTTCTCTGGGCCTCCACAGAGTTTAATAATAAAATGTAACGCCTGTAGTCGGCGCTGCAGTTCAGCCTTTGCTTTGGAAGGGTGCTGTAACTGTAGTCAGCTGGCCAGCTTAATAAAGGCTCTTAAAATTAAATTCTGAGTCGGTGGTCTATCTCTCTGAGTGAACCCATAACAGTTTCTCTTGTTTCAATGTAGCTAACGTTTAGCCAGTTTTGTGCATGTTGTCAAAAAAACTGCTGGTCCTGGCCTGTTTTTCTCAGTGGTTAAAGCATCGGCCCAGGGACCCAAGGGTGTCAGGTTCAATTCCTGGTCAAGGGCATGTGCCTGGGTTGTGGATTCCCTCCCCATCTTCCATGGGGCACATGTGGGAGGAAACCGGTCTGCGTGTCTCACATCTGTGTTTCTGTCTCCACTCTCCTCCTCCCTTCCTCCCTTCTACTGTCTCTGAAGCAATGGGAAAAATAACCTCCAGAGAGGATTAACAAAGAAAAAAATAAGTATACAAATTTTAAAAAAAACAGCCCTTAGTTATGCTATTCCTCTTTTTGCCTTTCCTATTTCTATTTTATATATAGTTCTAACAGTGATCACTTCCTTTGATAGCCTTGGGTTTACTTTCTAACATTGATCACTTCCTTTGCTAGCCCTGGGTTTACTTTCTTGATGTGTTTTTCATTTCCTATGGAGCAGGGTTAGGCTGCTGTGTGTTTCAGATTTGTCTTAATACAGGCATTTATCTGTATACAATTTACTCTTGGGCTTGCATCTCCTGTACCCCTTTCATAAGCTTTGGTAAGTTGTCTTTCTATACACATTGCCTCCAGATGTTTGTGGGGTTTTTCATATATATTTTATATGTCTTTATTGGTTTTGAGAGAGAGGAAGGAAGAGGACTGGAGAGACAGAAACATCAGTGACCAGGAAACATCGATCGGCTGCCTCCTGGTTGCCCCATAGAAGGCATTGAAGCCCACAACCTGGGCATGTGCCCTGACCAGGAGGAATATAACCAGTGACATTTTGGTTCCTGGGTTTACGCTCAACCTCTGAGCAACACTGGCCGGTGCCTCTAGATCGCTTTAAGGTCCTTTTTTAATTTCACTGACCCACTGGTTGTTTAAGAGTGTGTTATATTTAATTTCAACATATTTATGAATTTCCAGCTTTCTTGAAACTGGAATTGATTTCTAGTTTCTTATGTTATGATCAGGTAAGAATCTTGAAGTGATTTCTTCTGAAAATTTGAGACTTCTCTTTTGACCCACCATTGCGGCAGATAAGAAACTACAAAACTTCTTGGGCATGTGCGATAGTGAAACTGAGACAAGAAAATTAAACACGCTCAAACAATTTGGACAACTTAACAGCCAGCTTGTGAATCTAAGAGCTTATTTCCCCAGATAAGAACATGTGAAAATAAATAGTTTACACCTCCCTCTCTGATCAAAGAATTCACAGCTCGAAGCCCCCTAGTCTGCCATAATAGAGAACAGGGATCCAATAAATGTCATTTGCGCCAGTTAACCCAAGGATAAGATAACGTTAACCGAATGATAGATAAAGCCAGAAGAACAAATAACAAAAACCCCATTAGAACCAGACAGACTCAAGATAAAAATTAAACATTCAACAGAACAAAAGACAAACCCAGACTTCCTTGTACACTAATTCTAAACCATTAGCATATTACAAATGCACCTGAAAAGCTGATGAATATTCTTGTGAAACCTTCCCCCGAGATCCTCACCTTCAGGAAGAGAGAGAGAGAGAGAGAGAGAGAGAGAGAGAGAGAGAGAGAGAGAGAGAGAGAGAACCTTTGGGACCGTGCTGGTCTGGTAGCTCAGTTGGTTTTGAGCATTGATCCAATGTATCTAGGTTGTGGGTTAGATCTCTGATAAAAGCACATAAAAGAAGCAACCACTGAATGCATAATTAAGTGGAACAACAAATGATGACTCCTTCTACATTTTATCTTTCCCTAAAATCAATAAAGAAAAATTAAAAAAGAAGAGGTCGTCAGGACAGAGACTCAAGGCCAGCTCACTCTGGGCCATGCCCATGCCCTTTCCTAGCTTAAACTTTTAACTTTTCTCTAAACTTTAAGGCAGGGGTCCTCAAACTTTTTAAACAGGGGGCCAGTTCACTGTCCCTCAGACCGTTGGAGGGCCGGACTATAGTTTTAAAAAAAACTATGAACAAATTCCTATGCACACTGCACATATCTTATTTTGAAGTAAAAAAACAAAATGGGAACAAATACAATATTTGTATTTGCATGTGGCCCGCGGGCCGTAGTTTGAGGACCCCTGCTTTAAGGGTTCTCACTGGACATTCAACCAGAGGAGCAACTGGTGGCGGCAGCTCACCCCAGGCTTACACCTGGTCTTATCTACATGTTCCCCTTGTCTCTGACATCCCAGTGACCTAACAGCAGCCCTGCCTTGACTCACTGCTTTCCTGCAACCTTTCTAAGGGGCCAAAGCTCCCCTGTTGCTTCTTCTACTCAAAGTTCTTTCTTTGTTTCTATGTCCCTAGCTTTAACAGATGCACTCTCAAAATCACCTGGACTCCTGTTGACAAATCTGTCCTACTCAAATTCAAGAACCCACCCAGTAGAGTCTGGCCTGAGGGAGACCTGCTGCACCCTGGTCCCTTTTGGTAACAGCTTCGTTACGTAGAGAATGTTTCATGTGTGGCTTGACAAGAATGCCTCCTCTGCATTTGGATGGAATGTTCTGTATACATACAGCAGTGGTTCTCAACCTTGGCTGCCCATTACAATCACCTGGGAATCTTGTTAAAATCCTGATTTCTGGGCCTCATCCTCCGGAAATTCTGTTTCTTTGTTATGGCGTGGGGCCACAACATTAGTAACAAAGAAACAGAATTTCCAGAGGATGAGGCTCAGAAATCAGGATTTTAAACAGATTTCCAGGTGATTCTAATGTGCCGCCAAGGTTGAGCACCACTGATATACAGGATTAGATGATCCAGGTGTGGAGAGATGTCTCCTTGACCTCAGTGACTATCACTTAGGGAAAGATGTGACCAGACTCCCCGTTGTCAAGGAGATCCCTCCACCTAAGTGACTCTGTGATTCCCAGAGCTCACTAACAACATGGGTTCTCACCCTTCCCCCACACTTGGTCATTAAAGCTCCTGTAAACATAACAAGATTGGCTTCTTGCTTTAGAGGGAAAAAGAGGGAGGGGAAAAAAGAGTATGTGGTTATCACCAAGAGGAGTGTGAGAATACTGTGGGAGAGATCAGGGTATCAAAGTGGATAAACATTTCTCTGCTACAAGGAGTGAGTGTCAGGCCCATGAAATATCTGAGAAGACATTGGAACCATATTCTTACAATGTAGTGCTTAGGATATGTTAGAAACTCTGAAGCAAAATCCTTCCCCAATTTCAGATAGCTAAACTAAGACTTTAGGCGCCTGTCTGCACATATAGTGCTATAATTGGTGGTTTGGGGAAGAAACTTTGTCATTTGAAAAAATCAGATGAAGAGTCTTAATTCTTCCTTTATGCTAAGGATGGTTAGTATATATTGACACTGTGCCTGGTTTTGTGTAAGATGTACTGGAAAATAAAGAAAATGACAAGGCCAGCACTTAAAAAAATTTTTAAACTTCGCCTGAGGATTATTGATTTTCAGAGAGAGAGAGAGAAGCATCAATGCGAGAGAGGAACATCAATTGTTTGTCTTCCATATGTGCCCCGACTGGACGCCGAAGCTGCAACTTTCTGATGTATAGGATGATGTTCCAACCAACTGAGCCACCCAGCCAGGGTGCACTTAAAAAATTGGAATCCAAGGACTATTTGAAGAACCAAAAAGATTTGCCTCAAAAATTTTTCTATTAATCAAACAATTGCAGGATTTTTCCAGTTTATGTGGGCAGAAGCCTGGGGCATGTTTGATAATGAATTGTCACCATTTTAGACCAGGGAGGAGAAAAATTGTTATTAAAACAGGAACAATTTATATACCTGGATGCAGTGACCAGACTCTGGTTTTGATGTTGTCCCACTTAATCATTACAGAATAACAACCCCCCCAAAACATATTGGTTTAAAACAATAATTTATTATTATCTCTCTCAGTTTGGCAGCTTTACTGCACTCATATGGGTAGTGTATCATGTGGCCTTAATCAAATTGCTGTGGGAAGTGAGGTTTTCTGATGGATGCTTTCCTCATGTCTGACACTTCACTTGGGCTGGCTGACACAGCTGGGGGCTGGCTGGTTATTTCTCTTTTCACATGACCTTCATGGTTGTCTTAGACCTCTTCAAATCACAGAGGTCTCAGGGGTTTGGGATTTAATGAATGGTGACTGGCTTCCGCCAAAAAGAACCCTTAACAAAGCTCAAGCAGAAGGTGTAAGATGTAATGGGACCCAGCTCTAGAAGTCATGCAGTGTCACTCCCATCACATCCTATTGTTCAAACGTGAGTGAGAGAGACGGCCATAATCATGTGGAGAAAATTACACCAGGGCATGGGTACGTTGCCTCGTGGTTCATGATAAGTCATTCTAGACTAGTACTGTTCCACCATCAGGCTCCAGAAACATTCACACTTCCCTCATACCCCAAACTCTGACCACTCTCCAAGGAATTCCCAAGTCTAATACAATAACAGCAACAAGCTCAAGACAGAAGTCCAGGATTTCACCATTTAAATCAGGACCCGGAGCTCACAAAGTGAACGAAGTAAAACTTCTCAGGTGCAGTTCTTTTCAATATGTGCACTCGTGGGGCAAAATACCTCATACATGCCAAACCTACCTGCTGAAACAGACACAGAATAAATGCAATCCACATTTTCAGAGGCAGCAATAGGAGATGTACTAGTATAGCAACCTCAGCTTCATATCATATATGACACCCAGTCAGGCTCATATCTACCCTTTTCTCTAGGACTGTTTTCTCTGTAGCGATTGAGTCCACCCTCCATTCTCAGCTTCTTTGAGTTCTTGCCAAGATGTCAGAATGACAACTCCAGGGGCTCTGATTGGTCATCAGCTTCTTAGCAAGTCCAGAGAACCACTTAGCAGACACACTACTCAGAAGACACTATTCCTAAAAACATACCAAGGCAGATTTAAGAAAGTGGGGAGGAGGGGATCAAAGAGGGCGAAAAGGGGAACATCTGTAATACTTTCAACAACAAAGATAAAAAATAAAACAGAGCCTGGTACATCAAAACAAAGGTAGGTCTTCTGGAAATAGCCCCTTTGGCCACAAGGACTACCTCAGGCATCAATCGTGTCATCTCTCACCATGACCACTGCCACAGCATCTTCTTCAACTCCAACCTTACTAACTGGAATGACCCTTTCCGTAGCCTTCCTCCAACCTAACACCCAGAAGCCTTGAGGTGGCAACACATTGCTATTGGCGCTCTTCAGGCCTTTCTCTGTGTAGAGAGCGCCTGGGGGGCAACTGAGCCAAGGGTCGTCGGCTGAGTCCAGCGGCTTCGGCAAAGCCAAGTCCTGGAGACATACCCTGCCAATGTCAGGGATGTTGTCAGTCCTGACCTTTAGCTCGGGTGCTGGGGGGCTGGGGGCGGGTGGGGGTGTTGGAATTATCTAAGTTCAGCCAGGCACCAGGTGCAGAGTCCAGTCAGGGCTTACGTTTCCGAAAAGCCACAAGAATGAAGAATTGCAGCTTGATCTTTAAGCATGATTTCACATAATTTCCTTTGTCTTAAACTCTAGTAAAACTTCCTGGTATCATGCTGTATCTAATAAACGTGCTGCACTAGCTCAGGGTCATCATCTCTCGATCCAAGAACAGTGTCCCACCTGGTCCCAGCTTTCCCTACTGTCTCTGTGTCTGTTTCATTCTTTTTCTCAATCCCCCGTCAACTCTAGTCATGACTGCTCTGCTCTCTAGCAATGCTGGTCATGGCTAAAAGAGAACACTTATACTTCTGGGTTTCATTTCATACTGGAATAAAATGTACCCCCCCCCACCCCCTCCGCTGAACTCTCCATAAGCTCTTGAGCTTTGATTAGGCACAAACTCTTCCTTTCACCTTCTTTGTCTTAATCTTGATCACTTCCCTCTTTTTCTGTTGTTAATCCTCACCCGAGTGTATTTTATGCCATTGATATTTTTCAAGAAAGAGGAATACCTAGACAATCCTACCTGGTGGCCCTGCTAAACAAACTCACAATAATTGCCCTTTCTTTGAATGATATTCAAACTTGTGGAATCCTGGAGGTCCCCGGTGGTAGCAGGGACCTTTTTTTTTTTTTTTTAAATTTCTTACAAAACCATGTGTCCCATCCAAACAGGACAGTGCAGGCCCTCCGCCAGCCATTGTGGCCCAAGGGGGAGGGCCCCATGAACAGGTGGCTGCCAACCCCAGGAGAGCCATCTGCCCCTCTGCACAGGGCCGGTGTGAGGATGGGGGTCCGGCTGCAGGGTCTGTGTTGCCCCTGCCCAGCTGCTGGCAGAGAAGGCACACCCTGGGTCCCGGGCTCTGAGTGCCGAGAATGCACGATGCTATTAAGTCGTTCCCGAGACGGCAATGACGACTACCAGAACGAGGACAAAGGTGGACACACAGATGGTGATCAACACTTTCTTCTTCCCGGCCTTCCTCGGGCTCTCCAGGGCCCTCCTGACATGTTCCTGCCCACGTTCCACGTAGCCTGCTGAGCTCAGGATGTTCTTCTCAACCCGGTTGATCGTCTCCCCCCGCATCTCCACCTCAGCAGCCAGAAAAGTGAAGATCTCATGAAGGTCACGAATACTGCGTTCAAGCTGGATCTCGCTGTGCCGGGCCGGGATCCCACTTAGGGCCTGCCGCGACACCTGCGTGCCCTTCAGTAGAGTGGACACAAACACCTCGCTCTGCCCGCTGTCCAGCATCTGTTCTAGCTCCTCACCAGACACCATGCCAGCATTTGTGACCTTCAGCTGCCTCCGAGTCCGCTCCACATTCTTCTCCCGGTACTCGGGCTGCATCGAGTTGCACTTGTTGATGAGCTCCACGAATTGCTGGGACAGGGCCCCTTGCTGCGTTTTTCTCATTCTTGTGTTGACTGAATTATAATTCTCATCAGCTTCCTCCTTCTGGGGCTCAATGGCCTTGAGCTGCCCGCGGATCTCCCTCCCCAGCTGTTTGATCTCTTAGGGGCGCAGGTTCTGCAGGTCCTGCTTCCTGCTCTCCTCGAGAAGGGGTGTGGCCAGGATGGTAACCTGCTGTTTCTCCAACTCTTGGACTTTATTCTTCAGCTTGACAATAGTCTGCCGAATTGTCCGGACCTTCTGGAAGAACTAACTCATCATCCGGGCTCCCCAGCCGTGCCTTGCCCGAGTGAACCACCAGCGCGACCCGCTCCCTGTCCTCATCGTCCGAGCTGTCAACCCCCTGCCTCAGCTCTTGGGTCCTGTCTCGCATGGCGGCCCGAGCTCCCTCTCCCCAGCACCTGAGCCCTTAGGGCCTCAAGATTTTAAGTTTGGAACTCCCGTACTGCCCTCACACCCCGACACTCCCCTCCGCCTTCACCCTGCGGGCTCCCACACCCCCCATGAGCCGCCAGAGGCTCTGTCCCTGACATCATCCACAGTCAACTCAGTCCACCTCACGTGGATTATTACACCCCTCTTTATCTGCTTTGTGCTCATGGTGGCCAGGAGTGATGTCTCAGATACTAAGATATGACAGAGAGAGTCCAGGGATCAGTGTTCAATAAGAAATCTGTGAAGTACCTCTGAGGACTTCCCCACCCCATTTTTTCTCAATCCTCTTCAATGCAAATCTCCCAGCAGATAAGGCATATCTCAGAGAATAGAAAGACCTTCTTATTCCCTAAAGCCTTCTCTTCTCAGTGTCTTTTGCTTGTCCATGACTGATAGGACACCTTCAAAACAGTAAGTTCCACATCTTGGCCTTATTTCCATTCCTCTCCATCTACCAAATCTCTTGGTTACCTGATATCGCAGGTGTCCTATGAGTGACAGCAAAACTCTAAATTTGGATTTTTATAGATGAATTGTTCACTCCACATCAAATTTTTATTGCACCCAGAAGTTTCCCTCCAGATTTTGTTGAGCTTGAAATTTATACAATTTGAATTTCATATGAGTTAGGAAAAAGAATGTCAAATTGTGAACACAAAATTGAATGTTTACTTAGAACCATTGATCAGCACAAGTCATAAATTTTAAAGAGCCAACAAATACAACAAACATTAAAAATGTAGAAAATCTCAGTATTAACTTTATTAACAAATTGACATACCCCCAAATTCTTTTTTTTCTTACATATTCAAATTACCTCTTAATATGACAAAGATTTTGTAGCATTATTTTCTGTAGAGAGATTGGAAAGACAAATCATTATTTTCTCTGGTGTGGCTATTTACAATTTATTTTAAATTATAAATAAAGTATTAGAATTAAAAAAAAAAAACCTAATGAGTTCTGTTCTAACACTATCCTTGATACCCAAGTCTGCAAAGCTTTCCTCTCTGTGGTGTTGTCTGTGGTGCTAATGTGAGGTTACAATCCTGTTTTCAAGTGAAGGGCAGTGCAGACAGAATAAGATGACTCTAATAAAATCGTATATCTCCTCAGGCAAACATAGCACTATTGAGTATCTATTACATCCTATAAAGAACTTCAATCTTTTTTTTTCTTTTTTTTTAAATTAAATCTTTATTGTTCAGATTATTACATTTGTTCCTTTTTTTCCCCCCCATAACTCCCCTCCTCCCAGTTCCCGCCCCACCCTCCGCCCTCACTCCCCACCCACTGTCCTCATCCATAGGTGCACGATTTTTGTCCAGTCTCTTCCCACATCTCCCACACCCCTTTCCCCCCCAAGAATAGTCAGTCCATTCCCTTTCTATGTCCCTGATTCTATTATAATCAACAGTTTATTCTGTTCATCAGATTATTTATTCACTTGATTCTTAGATTCACTTGTTGATAGATGCATATTTGTTGTTCATAATTTGTATCTTTACCTTTTTCTTCCTCTTCCTCTTCTTAAAGGATACCTTTCAGCATTTCATATAATCCTGGTTTGGTGGTGATGAACTCCTTTAGCTTTTCCTTATCTGTGAAGCTCTTTATCTGATCTTCAATTCTGAATGATAGCTTTGCTGGATAAAGTAATCTTGGTTGTAGGTTCTTGGTATTCATCACTTTGAATATTTCTTGCCACTCCCTTCTGGCCTGCAAAGTTTCTGTTGAGAAATGAGCTGACAGTCGTATGGGTATTCCCTTGTAGGTAACTGAGTTTCTTTCTCTTGCTGTTTTTAAGATTCTCTCTTTATCTTTTGCTCTTGGCATTTAAATGATGATGTGTCTTGGTGTGGTCCTCTTTAGATTCCTTTTGTTTGGGGTTCTCCGAGCTTCTTGGACCTGTAAGTCCATTTCTTTCACCAGGTGGGGGAAGTTTTCTGTCATTATTTCTTCAAATAGGTTTTCAATATCTTGCTCTCTCTCATCTTCTGGCACCCCTATAATTCTGATGTTGGTACGCTTGAAGCTGTCCCAGAGGCTCCTTACACTATCCTCGCATTTTTGGATTCTTTTTTCATTTTGCTTTTCCGGTTGGATGTTTTTTGCTTCCTCGCATTTCAAATCATTGACTTGATTCTTGCGCTCCTCTGGTCTGCTGTCGGGCGTCTGTATAATATTCGTTATTTCAGTCTGTGTGTGCTTAATTTCTAGTTGGTTCCCCAATATAAGATCGAGGGTCTTATTAGTTTTCGTGTAGATCTCATTAAGTTTATCGGCAGCTTCTAAACAGTTCTTGAGAGACCTTAAAAGTGTGGTTCTGAACTCTATTTCTTCCATTGACAATTTTGTCCTGTTTCTTTGTCTCCGCATTTTGTTATGCTTCCTTGGTGCACCCCCTAGTGGTCTTTGTTGGCAGTCTTATAGATAAATCTTGATTGTTGTAGCTAATTCCAGGGAGGGTTTGACCTCCAGGCCAAGTGGCTATGAGAATCAGCTGTGTCAGCAGTGAGAGAACTTCTGTCCTCTAGGGAGGTGCTAATCTAGCCTTTGCCTGAGGCTATCCGGCAAATGCCTCTGTGCAGGGCTTGGGCGGGGCGGGTCGCACAGGATCAACAGGGTGGGCCGGAGAGAGCAGTTATGGCGGCTCTCAGTCCTGTCCCAAGGGGCTCTGCCTCTCTGAGTCCCAGCACCCGCTGCAAAGCTCGGAGAGAAAGCTGCACTCGCTCTGGCCAAAGCCAGACAGTCCCGCTTCTCCCGTTTGAGTCTGGGTCCCTAAAGGCTCGCCTGGATCTGGTGCTCAGAGTCTGCGACTCCCTCCCGATTGAAAACAACAACCGCGCCCTCCGCCGCCAGCCTGCTCCGTGCACTCCGCACCTCAGAATTTGACTTCAGCACTGCGCCTCCTCTGAGTGTCCGTATGCGTTTCTCTTTCCTCCTAGTTGTAGGACTTCCACTCAGCCAGCGTTCCTGTGGTTCTGGGTGATGTCCCTTCCGTTTTTTGGTTTCACTTTTGAAGTAGTTGTTCAAAGCAGCAAACTCCGGCGTTAACCTATGCCGCCATCTTGGTTCTCGTGTTCACTTGTTATTTACAATAGCAAGTACCCATCAGTAGATGAGTGGATAAAAAAGGTGTAGTACATTTACACATGGAATACTACGTGGCCATGAAAAGAAGGAACTCTTACCTTTTGCATAGATGGACTTGAAGGTTATTGTGTAAGAGAAGTAAGCCAGTCAGAGAAAGACCATATGATCTTGCTTATATGTGGAGGAATCTAATGAACAAAATAAACTGATGATCAAAATAGAACCAGAGGCAGGGATACATGGAACAGACTGACCGTTGTCAGAGGGGAGGAGGATCAGGGAAGGTGGGCAAAGCTGGGGGGAAAGGGGACATCTGTAATAGTGTCAACCAAAAAATAAACTTAAAGTAGACACAACATTAGTATAGGGATAATTCAATAACAGCAACTATTATGAATATTAAAATACTAATACTTTTTATTAATAGAGGGTCAGTGTAAAAGTTAAGCAGAAATTGCAACATATTTTCAGAAAAAAGAAGAGAAAGGCACAGCATGTTTATGGCACTACAGCAACATTTTACATTTCGGGTCCACAAGATAAGTTAAGTAAATATCTGGTACATTCCAAAGAGGCAGGATCCCTATCACAAGGCTTTGAGAGCTCAGATAAGGGCTTTGACCTTTGAGGACATTTGTGAGCAGGAAAGCAACAAGGTCACCTGCTGGTAACAGAAACTATTTAATAAATAGGACAATTCCTGAAAACCAAGTGTCTACCACCCGTGAAGATTGTCCCATTCCCAGGGTCCCTCCTGTGATAGCTTCACATGGAGAGAAAACCTGGTTTGGGAATCATGGATGTGAATTTTGTGGGGCCTCCCACAGAGAAGCGACTTAGAGTAGATGTGAGGAGGGAGAGCAGGAGCAACTGAGTGACTGAGTGTGCCTCAGACCTAACCTAAATATCTAAACAGGGACATTGCTTAATGCTCATAGCAATATTATTCATAATAACCCCAAAGAAGAAAGAACCCAAATATCAAAAAGAGGTGTCCCTCTTCCCTAGCTGGTTTGGCTCAGTTGCTAGAGCATCAGCCTGAGCACTGAAGGGTCCTGGGTTTCATTCTGATTTAAGGCACATACCTCGGTTGCAGGCTCGATCCCCGACCCTGGTTGGGGTGTGCAGAAGCCAACCAACCAATGTTCTCTCTCACATCAATGTTTCTCTCTGTGTGTATCGCTCACTCCTTTCCACTCTTTCTAAAAATCGTGGGAGGATATCCTCATGTGAGGATTAACAACAGCAACAAAAAATACATATCTCTCCCTATTACCTCCTGTGTCCTCACCTTCCCAAGAAAACGACATCCTGAAATTATCATTCATTATTTTTACTTACAGTTTTTCTACCTATGTCTGCAAACACACTTATCAAGGAAACTATAAAACACATAAAGTTTAATAGGAGACCTGAATCTATGGACTCATACACCATATTAATAGAGGAGAATCATATTTTTTTAGAATTCCAGTTCTCCCCTAAAATAAGCCAAGAAGTCATCAGTTTTTAAACAAAATCCCAGTTGAATTTTTATAGAAATTTTCTCACTGATTCAGTCTCACAAGATGTTAATAAACCATATGTTAATCTGTCTAAAATAATTATACTAAGACACTTTGCATTGGAGTAGATAAGCAAATAAATTAATATAGAAGAACAAAAGTCCCAGAAAAAGACCAAGGCATAGAGGTGGCATTACAAGGGAGCCAGGATGGCAGATCCCCTAGAAGTTACAAGCCTTCTGGGCTGCAACTTGGGGTCTTACCACAGGGGGGTAAGCAGAGATGTCACCAGAGACTTAGAGTCAAGAGGGAGGATAAGGGGGAGGAAAAGGAAGGGAGGGGGGCATGGAGAAGAATGTGATGAAACATGAAAGAGGGGGAAAGGAGAGAGGAGGAGGAGGGGTAAAGACAGAGAGGTGGCCGAAGAGTAATGCCCCTTCGCTCTATCCTGACTCTTTGCCGCAACCTGTGCGGCTAGGATTCAGGATCTGAAGGAGGGGATGGCGCACAAATGAAAATACTATACAAGAAATATGAATTTAGAAGGCATGGGGGGGGGGCAGGTGGAGACCTCTCTCTTGGAGAGGCACACTGAAACCTGGCCTTATCTGCTTTTTATCCAGTTTTAGATATACATCTTTCCCTAGGTAAAGCACAGCAAACAGGTAGCAGACAGTCTCTGAGGTCAACAAAGATCAGAAAAGATCAGTAAGTTTCAGTAAACATTTATTTTGAGGCTATTAGGTCAGGAAATTGCTTTGAGCCACCACTATCTCAAACCACAGTTGCACTTTGATAGCTTTTTCCTTCAGCCCTGGTGCTTGTGGTGAATTGTTTTACTCCAAAACGGTGCCTCTCTTGCCCCTCTAGACTCCTAAGCCTGAGTCCACTACCTCACCCCGCCACACTTCAGGGTGGACGGGGACTTATACTGAGAGTTTTCCTTCTTATTCCCAGAATTAAGTCTCAAGGTTTTTAGTATTTGGAGACTTATTTTTCAACATTGTTAATGAATCCTTCTACTACATAAGTGAAAAGTATAAGATTCTCATGTGCACATGTTCTTTTGGCCATTTGGACCAAATCTGATTAAAATCTTCATATGTTCCTGCATTTACTATGTACCTGTACTTCACTTTCCAGGAGAGAAATTAGGCTTCAGAGGAAGAATTTGTGTGATCACAGGTGGGTGATTGCAGGTATGGGCAGGTCAAAGGGCTCAGAAATGTGGGTCCTACCACATCACGGCCCAACGGGGAGTCTGATGCAAGGAACATGCTGGAAAATAGCAAGTGGAACAAGTACTGGCAGCCAGTTCCTGTGGCTGTGCTGGGTCAAAAACAATCCAACCTCAAGGGGAGAACTTGCTTCCACAGGCTTTCCAGTCCCAAGTGGACACTTTTGTCCCTGGATGGTGACGAGGCCTGGAGTGGATAAACCTAGTGTCCACCAGTAATGGGTGGGTTATTGACTGCATGCAGGAAGGATTTCACACCACAAGGTAATCATGAGACTGTTTATTAAAGTTGTGGATAGTGAAACAAAGTAAGGACTTAGGATAGAGGAAGCAACAGGAGAGCCAAGGCAGGTGTGCTTGGGTTCACTAGAAACATTGTCAGGAAGAGTGGGCCAAGGTCAAGCTGTGGTTAGCTCACTGGAAAATCAGAGAAAGGCGGGGCTGCTTGGGTTCACTAGACACGTTATCAGGAAGAGGTGGGCCAAGGTCAAGCTGCGGTTAGCTCACTGGAAAATCAGAGAAAGGCGGGGCTGCTTGGGTTCACTAGACACGTTATCAGGAAGAGGTGGGCCAAGGTCAAGCTGCGGTTAGCTCACTGGAAAATCAGAGAAAGGTGGGGCTGGAGACAGGTGTGTGTGTGTGGGGGGGTCGGTTATACTTTAGGTGATACACACTCTGAGGGAAGGAGAGAGGAAAGGTTATGGCATAGACTTGCTCCCAGCCAGGAGAAGGCTCATGCTGGGTCCTTTGTTTTGAGGGTTTTTAAAGGCTGGGGGTTTAGGGGAGGTCTTAGGGGTGATCTCAATAGAATATTCTTGAGTTTTCCATGTGTTTCCTTTCAGGGTCATGGTCTCCACTGATTGGTTGGCACCAGTCATCGCAGCTGGTCCTTGTGTGGCCCTCAGGGTTTTGCTGGTTTTCTCAGCCTGGAGCTCAAATACAACAGAGGCCTAGATATTATCTCTAGGGAGGCGACCTGTAACTGGCTGTAAATTGCTCGGCTAGTTTGTTCATCTGTCTGTCTCAGTTTCCCCATTCCACTTGCCAAAGAATTTTCCTAGCTTCTTACTATTTTGCCTCATTCTGACAAATGTTTCTTCCCCAAACTTAGATTAACAATACAACCCAACAAATTAAGATCATTTTTCATCAAAAGTCTCTCCATTACTAATGACTTAGATATACCTGCCAGGAGGATTTTCTCAAGAAATAAAAGGAAATATTCCTGCCTGGACTGCTTCTCCTGTGGGACTTTCCTGCCGCTGACCATGTTGGGGGGTGGGAAGGGCCTGGCCGAGGAGTCAGGAGTCTGTTCAGTAATGAAGTTGTCTAAGACTTGGCTGTGCCTCATTGCAGAACTCACTGTCTTTCTTTAATAGAAGAGTGATTTTCCATCTTTCCTTCTTTTTTCCTTATCTCCTTTCCTTCCCTTCTTTTCCTTTAATTATTTATTATGGGAAATTTCCATTTCAAACATAAGCAAATGTAGAGACAATAGTACAATAAGCCCTCATGTACTCATCAGCTTTAACAGCTATCATCATATAACCCATCTTGTTCATCCATACCTCTACTCACCTCACCCCTGACTTCTTCTTTTTTTTAAATCCTCATCCAAGGATATGTGTATTGTTTTTTTTAGAGAAGGTGGGGGAGGGGGGGGATGGATATGGAGAGAGAGAGAAAGAGAAATTGGTTGCTTCCTGTATGCACCTCAACTGGTGATCAAACTCAAAACCCAGGTATGTACTCAGACTGGGAATCAATCAAACCTGAAACTATTTTTTTTTTCAGTGTACAGGACAATGCTTCCATCAGCTGAGCCACTGGGCTAGAGTACACCTGCTTTCTTTCTTTTTTTTTTTTTTGAGAGTTTTACAAATTTTATTTTTAACACACACTAATGTATCCATTTCAGCAAGCAAGAGTAGGGAGGGCGGGATATTTATGACTCTGTGTGGGTCATACGTAGGGGCAGGAGGTTGTAGGAAGCTGAGTCTAGAGCTGCTTTTCTCAGCTGCTTAGTTGTCTCTTGTGACACCTGAAATGGAATAACAGGAAAACAGCAGAAAACAGGAGCCTCAAGCAGGGATAACAAAAAAGTACTGAATGCAGGGGAGAAACTAAGGGTAGGAGAAAGGTACAGAATATGCCTAACAGGGTTTGGCTGGCCTGGGACTCAATCTGCTGCTGCATCAGCTGCTGCTGCATGGCTGTGGGTAGCTTCAGCATCCCCGAGGCTGCTGGAATTGGGCATATCCTGCCAGGCCTACAGCCATGCCAGTGCTGCCTTTCTGGTGTTGCTGCAGCTGCTGCTGTTGTTCCGCAGCATCCCTCTTTAGTGACATGCTTACAGGCGAGGGCTGGGACTGAGTCAGAGGCCATGGTGTCTGGGGTGTGTTGGGCTGCTGGGGTGTATGGGTGTCCAGGGTGGTGCTAAAGGAGGGGGAAGGGAGACTGCTGAGGCACTTTATGGGTGCTCATGGCGAATGAGCTACGCTTGCGGCAGCTCATTCTTGTTCAGCTGCTGGCGGAGCTGGAGCAGCTGCCGGCGGATGCTCTGCTTGATGCGGAAGCAGAGGGGAACGGGGCATGGGTTTTCTCGGCATTGTTTGGCATGGTAGCAGCAAAGGGCGATGAGCTGCTTGCACACCGGGCAGCCTCCATTGCTCTTGCGCTGGCAGCTCTTGGTGTGCTGCACAACGCGCTTCATCTTCTGGCAGGCCACCTGGCAGTTGGCGCTGCGGCACTGGGAGGCATGCACCAGAGATTGGATGCAGCGCTGGACGTTCTGGCGCAGAGGCTCCCGGGGGCGCGTGGGCACCAGCTCACCCAGGTTGCCGCCCTCATCGCCCCCCTTGGCCTCTTCATCCAGGCCCAGCCCCACCTTCACCATCTTGTGGGTGTGGCCCTTCGTGTTGTAGCAGTTGATGCAAAGGTTGTAGTCGTCGCACTCAGTGCAGTGCCAGTATACCTCCATCCGCTGCTTGCACTCACTGCAGGTGTGGCAGGGGTCCTGGCCCTGGTTGTGCAACATCACCGACATGGACATCGCTAAGTTTCTCTTTCGCTCCTTCAGCGACCCTCACAAATTCCTTGGAGATATTGTAGGTTCAGCTCCAGACCACCACGATAAAGCAAACGTCACCACAGTATGAGTCTTGCCTTCAACTTGTGAAAAACCCAACGTCGCGTTGCTTTGAAGAAAGCGATCCTCCCTTGACCACTGAAGTCTTCGGAGACTGCAAAACAGCCAAGCGATGAGACCACGCAAGATGAGCGGGCACAAGAAAGGAACAGCTCAGGGGAAGTGGGAGAGATGAGGAGAGATGCGGGTCCAGGAGAGGAAAAGAGATCCCGCGAGATAAGAGGAGTACCTGAGAAGAGAAGTGATCACGCGAGAAGAGGTGAGTGAGGAGATCACGCGAGAAAAGATAATGAGGAAGAGCACAAGGGAAAAGAGCATTTGAGAAGAAATATCTCGTGAGAAGAGTTAAAAAGATCACGCGAGAAGTGTCGAGGGAGACGCGGGCATGAGAAAAGAAGACGCCTGCTTTCTTTGGAAGCAAATCCCTAAACACTAATAAATGCATCTGTAAATATTTCAGTTATATATCTATTGCTGTTGTCTAGTTGCTAGAAATAGTAATGATTCTGTGAGACCATGATTTTTTGGGTTGACAATTTTGCTTGAGATCAGCTGAACGATTCTTCTGTAGTTTTTGTCTGCTTTCTCATGCAGGTGCAGTAGGCTGGTGACTTCTTTAGGGTTGGACAGTCCCTGATGGCCTCGCTCACGTGTCTGACAGTTGACCAAGGAGCCCTAGTTCTCCAGCTGGCCTCTCCAGCAGGCTTGCTTGGTATTGCTCCCAAGGTGGCAGTATTCCATGAGTTCCCTGTGGCAAGAGAGGCCCAATTCAGAATCTTTTATTTAAAGAAATTTTTTTAACTTTACTTTTATTGTTGACAGCTGTTGACACAGATGTCCCATGCCCCCGCTTTACCCACCTGAACCCAGCCCCTGGCCCCCCTTACCTCTCCCCATCACCACACTGTTGTCTGTGTCTATGGGTTATGCATCTCTGTTCTTTGGCTAAACCCTTCACCTCCTTTCATCTATTCCTTCTGGCAAGTGTTAGTCTGTTCCATGTATCCATGCCTCTGTTTCTATTTCATCATTTTAATTTGTTCATTACATTCCACTTGGAAATCTTAATGTTGAAAAACATTCTGATTTAACTTGTGTTTTATTTAACTTTTTTTAATGACTGTAAAATGTGTCATTAATTGGGTATGCTATAATTTACTGAATAGGTCATCATGATTAAATCATACTTATTCAAGAGTTATTATTACAAACAGCTTTTCATCTTAAATGTCCAATCTTGAGGGTGAAACACAAAGGCTAAAACACTGTTGGCATTAGCAGAGTCAAGGGACCTACTGTGGAAAGGAAATGACACAAACACTTTCTATCTCCACGTCTGCTGAGGATCAATTTCTATGATTTCCCAGGACCTCTGGAAGAGAGTCCTTACCTCCAGGGCCACCAATTCTTTTCCATTGTTCAAGTCAGAAAAGTGGGTACCTTTTGGGTGTGTTCTACTCTGAGGGATAAATACTTGGAGAGGCACATAGGCTGGATTATAGACCCACTCACCCACTCATTCTATCGCCCTTATTCATGAATTTTTCCTGCTAATCCTTTCTCACCCACAACTTCCTCACTGAAGTTTCTATTGCATCACAACACATCCTTTTCAAGGACATAGTTGTGATTGATTCTATTTATGATACCCCACACCTTCTCACCTGCTGGGAATCTTTCTAGAAGAGACTTAGAAACTGAAGGGAAGCCAGAGGGCGGGGCTTCCAGAAATCATTTATAACCTGCCACTTGCAGAGCTCACACACACAACCAGACACAATTTGGAAGAGCTTCCCAGCAGAAGGCACAACAATGGCAGCATTAACGGTGAGTTGAAAAGGCACAGCCTTCAATGACCCCAGGTCCCATAAGAAGGAGGAAAGAGCCCTAACCGGTTTGGCTCAGTGGATAGAGCATCGGCCTGCGGACTGAAGGGTCCCAGGTTCGATTCCGGCCAAGGGCATGTACCTTGGTTGCAGGCACATCCCCAGTGGGGGGGAGTGTTCAGGAGGCAGCTGATCGGTGTTTCTCTCTCATCGATGTTTCTAACTCTCTATCCCTCTCCCTTCCTCTCTGTAAAAAATCAATAAAATATGTTTAAAAAAAAAGAAGGAGGAAAGAGTCTGAGATTTTCTGAGATGAAAATATTGGGAATCTTTTACTTGGGGTAGTGAATGTGTGGAAGAGAGAGGATGGGCCAGTGTATCTACTGTCAGCATTTGGTGGTATCTGATTGAGGGTGAACTCTATTGAGACACTGTGACTTTGTGTGGGAAGTGAAGAGCTGACTGGGACGAGGGAGTATGTGCATGGGTGCAAGGGGTGAGATTGCACATTTGTCTTCATGCCTCTGAGTATGTGTGTGTGAGTGCAGCTGGGGCAGTGGCTGAACAGCTATGCATGTCATCATGAGTAGTAGTGTTGGGAGGTATGTGTGAGACGGTGAGTCCCATGTCCTTGTGTAACTGTGTGTGTATGATGATCTATGCCTGTGTGTTGAACTATGAATATGTGTGTAGCTGTGTCTGCTTGTGAGGGCTCTCCTGTACATGGTAGTGACTGTTTAAGCAGCTGTGGTTCTATCCATGTGTATAACTGTGGCTCCTGGTGGGCAGAACTGGAGGTCTTGGGGAGAGTGGGTTTCCCAGGACTCCTCCCTGAGCATTAATGAGAGCAGAATGAGTCAGTCCTCAGGTGCCTCTTCTCAAGAAGGCTGGGGAAGGTCAACTCATACTATAGGGCAAAGTATCTCCTGTCTCAATCAGCACACAGTGACCCCTGCTCCTGCCTCGGGTCTTCTCCCCAGCCAGCCTTTCCTTTGTTCTACCAAAACACACACACACACACACACACACACACACACACACACACACACACACACGGTAAGCAAATCCTGTCTCTCTGGGGAAGGTGGTTGGGAGAACTGGTTTCAGTAAATGGATCACCTGAAGATGGAAGGAACAAAACCAGCCTCAGTCCAGACAAACCTTACAGTCGATATCAGGGAATAACCTGTAGATTCTACCTAATTACTTTCCTGTCTCCCGCCTTGTGTGCAGGTACTGACTCTCCTCAGCAACTTGTACAAATTCCTGAAAGGACACCATTGCCCTTGAAAATTCTGATGCATATACATGCCACACGCAGGTGTCTCCCTTTCCATTATTTCCCTCTCCCTTTAAACAACTATCTTATATTGGAGTGGATTTTTATATTTTATTCTTTTATATTCTAAAGCCTTATCTGCACGGTTTCAAATAAAAACCGATGGGAGGGTAGTATCCCAGAAAGGGCCCTCCCCTTCCACTAAGTCACCCCCGTATAGACCCTTTACCTGCCAGGGACCATGCGAAACGTTTTACATCTATTAGTGAAGCTATTCCTGAGAACATCCTAGGAAATGGGAATTTTATACTCCTTCTTGTACTGAGAAAACAGAGGCAGGGAGCATTCAAGCAATGGAACTCAGTTCTCATTGGTCGTAAGAGGCAGAATCAGCATTAGAATCCAGGCCACCTGGCTTTTGCACTCTTGCTCTTAACTTCAACCTTCTCATTTCTTCAAAGACACAGGGACCTGCCTGTGGTGAGGGGGAAAGAAGAGGGTCCTCAGAGTATGTCCTTTGATGTGTAACCTGCTTTGCCACTGGGAACTGTTATAGGATGGGGGACCTCACCTGGCCTTGCCCCCTCAACCACTCTCGTCTCTCATGACAGGTCCCATATACAAAACATATGTCCTTGCCTGTTGGTTCTTTCTTGAAAATCAAAGGCACACCTACCATGTCTTTCAGGTGAGTATCTATAGCCCATGGGGAGGAGGTGAAGGAGAAGTGAGATTATTAGAGCTTTGGGGTCACTTCATGCATGACTGAGGTTAAAGTTTGTAATTAGCATAATGGTAGCACAATGCAGATGCAGGTTCTGGAGACCCATGTGGTGCCAGGCATTAAACCTACAGGGGCATGACGGTGGGCAAGTGGTGAAGTCTGGGGGCTGGGGTCACTCAGCCATTGGAGCTAGGATTTATTAACCATAGACACAGTATTTCCAGTGCATGAAAGGCAGCCCCAGGCCAGTGACTGCTGCTCAGTGTGAGTCCTGGGCTAAGAGATGAGGCATCTCCCCAGCCCGGGCCGGACAAGCTGAAGCAGCTCCACAGGGACACGTACTGCAGTGTCACCCAGGGAGGCCTTCCTTCCCCCAGGAGGAGCTGGGGAGGGGGTGGATGTGTGTGTTGAATGTGGGCTCCCATGAGGAAGGGTCCTGCTGAACATGCTGTGTGCTTTGCCTTCAGCAAGAACCCTCAACTGCAGGTGGATTTCCACACTGAACATAAAGATGACTCAGACATCGCCTTCCATTTCCGAGTGTACTTTAACAGCTGTGTGGTGATGAACAGCCGTCAGTGTGGGAACTGGAAAGAAGAGGTGAAAACATCTGTTATGCCCTTTAAGGATGGCCAACCCTTTGAACTGGGCATCTTGGTGCTGCCAAAGGAGTACCAGGTGAGTGTGCGAGGAGCATCCACTACATGGGCTCCCAGGGCTCTCACAAGAGCACACAGCTCTCCTTGGCCTGGCCCCCAGAGTCACTTGTGTTTATCCCCTGCCCCTCTCATCACACAGCACCCTCTGCTTGTCCTGCCATGCTCAGGTCCTTTTCCAAATCTGAGCAGGTCAAGATCAGCCCACATGCCTTATTCTCCAGGGTGGAGAAGTTCTTGTGTTCACTCACAGCCTCATTTCTACCTATGCTGCCATTCCTTCAGTTTTCATGTAGGAGATTGTTAAAATATGCATATAAATAATTATAATCAGTCTAACATTAAGTCTTTCCTACATTCCCAAACCCAGTCACTCTTTCCAGAGCAACAATTACTAATTCCTTTATGCTCCTTCCAGAGATGCTATATGCTTGTTCAAGTCTATGTATCTGTCTATCTATGTATCTATCTATCTACCTATTATTTATCTCTGTCTCATTTTATTTTTAAACAAATGATGTTATAAGCCTCCTAGAAATCACACATTGATGACTAGATTTCATTTGTTGTCAAAGGATGTATGTTAGAGAAACTGACATCATGCTATTTGTGATGCCCCCCACATTATTTAATGTTTGCATAATATTCCATAGAAGCATTTTCAGAATAATTTAACTTAGCTCATATTCATGCACATTTAGGTGGTTTCCATATTTTGCTCTTATGAATGATGCTTCATTGTATATCACATTTTTGTCATTATCAACCTCCCTATTCTTATAAGGGAGTACAATTTCAGAGGAATTAAATATCTGGTTCAAAAAGGGTATGCATTTTAAATTTGAAAAATTAAGACCTAAAAAGTCCACTATTTCTCCATAGCCACACCCATAAAGTGTATGTTTAAACCTATCATTGGAGAAGCAAAAAGATTTCATGTCCTATGATTGAAGTGAGGCATTGTTCCATTTGCTTATAAGCTGAATAAAAATATCCCCATTTTAATCATATGTACTATTCCTCCTCTTGAGGAACATTCAAGATTAGGCTCAGTGGTTAGAGCATTGGCCTGCACACTGGAGGTTCTCAGGTTCAATTCTCCATCAAGCCCATGTATCTAGATTGCAGGTTCAATCCCCTGACCCAATGGGGCATATGAGGAGGCAACCAATTGAGTCTCATCTCTCTCTCTATCTCTCTCTCTCTCCTCTTCCCCCTTCCTTCCATCCTCACTCTATAAAAAAATAGGAAAAAAGAGTTTTATTCTTTACCTTTACTACCCCAAGTCTGAGCTACTTGGTCACCAGGAGTAAATGGCAGTAAAGTTTAGCAGAGCTAAAACAAAGGCACTCAATAAACACTTAATGATTAATTAGCTATGATACTCTGTGCAAGACCCAGACTCATGATTCATGAAACAGTTCCTGGCCAGAGGGAAGCCCAGGCAAACATAGACAGTGCAACATAGAGTGCTAACACCTCAGTGGAAGAATGAGAGAAACAGAAATTAGGGCGAATATCTGTCGGAAATCATCGCTAAAGGTAGGCTATAAAAACAAGCATGTCTGCTGTGTTTTGAGTGTGACTAGAAGTTTCTGGTGGATGGTGAGTGTATAGGGTAGGAAAGGAAAGGAAGAAGGGAAGTTTGTTTGGTAGTATGCTATATTTCTGACACATATTCTCTTCCAGATAATAGTAAATGGCTGCCAAAGTTATACTTTTCCCCATCGAATTGACCCAAAATTTGTGAAGATGATCCAGGTGTGGAGAGATGTCACCCTGACCTCAGTGAATATCGCTTAGAGAAGGATGTGACCAGACTCCCCGTTGTCAAGGAGATCCCTCCTCCTAAGTGACGCTGTGGTTCCCAGAGCTCACCAACAACATGGGTTCTCACCCTTCCCCCACACTTGCTCATTAAAACTCCTGAAAACAGAACAAGATTTGCTTCTTGCTTTAGAGGGAAAAAGAGGGAGGAAAAAAAGAGTATGTGGTTATCAGCAAGAGGGGTGTGAGAATATTGTGGGAGAGAACAGGGTATCAGAGTGGATAAACATTTCTCTGATACAAGGAGAGAGTGACAAGCTCATCAAATATCTGAGAAGACATTGGAACTATATTCTTACGATGTAGTGCTTAGGCTATGTTAGAAACTCTGAAGCAAAATCCTTCCCCAAATTCAGATAGCTAAACTAAGACTTTAGGCATCTCTCTAGTGCTATAATTGGTGATTTGATGAAGAAACTTCATATTTTGAGGATAATTAGGTGAAAAGTCTTAATTCTTCCTTTACGCTAAGAATTTTTAATTTCTATTGACACTGTGCCTGGTTTTGTGTAAGATGCACTGGGGAAAATAAAGAAAATGACAAGGCCAGCACTTAAAATTTCTTTTAACCATCACCTGAGGATATATTTTTATTGATTTTGACAGAGAGAGAGAAAGAGAGAGAGAGAGAGAGAGAGAGAGAGAAACATCAATTGGTTGCCTCCCATATGTGCCCTGACTGGGAGCTGAGCCTGCAGACGTTTGGTGTACAGGTTGATGTTCCAAACAACTGAGCCCCCCAGACATGGTGCACTAAAAAAATTGTAATCCAAGGACTATTTGAAGAACCAAAAAATTTTTCCCAAAGACTTTTCTATTATTCAAACAATTGCAAGATTTTTCCAATTTATGTGGACAGAAGCCTAGGGCATGTTTGGTAATAAATTGTCACCATTTTAGACCAGGGAGGGAGAAAATTTATTATTAAAACAATAATAATATATACACCCAGATGCAGTGACCAGACTCTGGTTTTGATGCTGTCTTACTTAATCATTACAGAATAACAAACCTCTTCCAAATATATTGGTTTAAAACAATAATTTATTATTATCTCCATTTTGCAGAGTTATTGCACTTATATGGGTAGCATATTATGTGGCCTAAATCAAATTGCAGTGGGAAGTGAAGTTTGCTGATGGATGCTTTTCTCATGTCTGACACTTCACTTGCGCTGGCTGACACAGCTGGGGCTGGCTGGTTATTTTTCTCTTCACATGACCTTCATGGTTGTCTTAGACCTCTTCAAATCACAGAGATCTCAGGGGATTGGGACTGGCTTCTGCCACAGAGAAACCTTGAAAAGGCTCAAGCAGAAGATGAAAGGTGTAATGGGACCCAGCTGTAGAAGTCATGCAGTGTCACTCCCAACACATCCTATTGTTCAAACGTGAGTGAGACACGGCCATACTCATGTGGAGAAGACTACAGCAGGGCGTGGGTATGTTGCCTTGTGATTCATGGCAGGTCGTCCTAGACTAGTACTGTTCCACCATCAGGCTCCAGAGACGTTCACACTTCCCACACACCCCGAACTCTGACCACTCTCCAAGGAATTCCCAAGTGTAATACAATAACAGCAACAAGCTCAAGACAGAAGTTCAGGATTTCGCCATTTAAACCAGGACCTGGTGCTCACAAAGTTAACTGAGTATAGCTTCTCAGGTGCAGTTCTTTTCAATATGTGCAGTAATGGGGCAAAACACCTCATACATGCCAAACCTACATGCTGAAACAGACACAGAATAAATGCAATCCACATTTCCAGAGGCAGCGGTAGGAGATGTATAGCAGCCACAGCTTCATATCACATAGGACACCCAGTCAGGCTCATATCTACCCTTTTCTCTAGGACTTTTTTCTCTGTAGCGATTGAGTCCACCCTCCATTCTCAGCTTCTTTGAGTTCTTGCCAAGATGTCAGAATGACAACTCCAGGGGCTCTGATTGGTCATCAGCTTCTTAGCAAGTCCAGAGAACCACTTAGCAGACACACTACTCAGAAGACACTATTCCTAAAAGCATACCAAGGCAGATATAAGAAAGTGGGGGGGGGGGGAGGGGGTCAATAAGAGGGAGAGGGGGACATCTGTAATACTTTCAACAGCAAAGATAATAAATGAAACAGAGCCTGGTACATCAAACAAAGGAAGGTCTTCTGGAAACAGCTTCTTTGTCCACAAGGACTACCTCAGGCATCAATCGTGTCATCTCTCACCATGTCCACTGTCACAGGGTCTTCTTCAACTCCACCCTTACTAACTGGAATGATTCTTTCCGTAGCCTTCCTCCAACCTAACACCCAGAAGTCGTGAGTTGGCAACACATTGCTAATGGCGCTCTTCAGGCCTTTCTCTGGGGGGGCAACTGAGCCAAGGGCACTCGGCTGAGTCCAGCGGCTTCTGCAAAGCCAAGTCCTGGAGACATCCCTCGCCAAAAGCAGGGATGTCGTCAGTCCTGACCTTTAGTTCAGGCGCCAGGGGGTGGGTGTAAATATCTAAGTACAGCCAGGCCCCAGGTGGGGATGCAGTTATCAGGGTCCATTCAGACCTGACGATTTTGAGAAGCCAGAAGAATGAAGAATTGCAGCTTGCTCTTTCAGCATGATTTCCATAATTTCCTCTGTCTTAAACTCTAGTAAAACTTCCTGGTATCATGCTGTATCTAATAAACGTGCTGCACTAGCTCTGGGTCACTGTCTCTCCATCCAAGGACAGTGTCCCACCTGGTCCCAGATTTCCCTACTGTCTCTGTGTCTGTTTCATTCTTTTTCTCAATCCCCATCGCCCCTACTCATGCCTCGTCTATCTCTAGCAATGCTTGTCGTACCTAAAAGAGAACACTAATACTTCTGGGTTTCATTTCATACTGGAATGAAATGTTCGCCCCCCACCCCAATCCCCACTCTCCATAAGCTCTTGAGCTTTGATTAGGCACAAAGTCCTCCTTTTACCTTCTTTGTCTTAAGCCTGGTCACTTCTCTCTTTTTTTGTTGTTATTGTTGTTGTAGTTGTTGTTAATCCTTACCCAAGTATATTTTATGCCATTGATTTTTTAGAGAAAGAGGAATACCTACACAATCCTACCTAATGGGCCCTGCTAAACAAACTCACAATAATTGCCCTTTCTTTGAATGATATTCATCAACTCAACCCACTTCACGTGGATTATTACACTCCTCTTTATCTGCTTTGTGCTCATGGTGGCCAGGAGTGATGTCTTCACCAGACCCCATTTTTCTCAATCCTCCTCAATGCAAATCTCCCAGCAGATAAGGCATATCTCAGAGAACAGAAAAACCCCCACCACCCCTATTGGCCTGCAGCTCCTTGCCCTAGCTGGCTCTGCCCTTCTATGCCCCCCCATACCCCAATAGGAGGTGGGGTTAGCTGGACAACCTCCTGCAGCCTCTACCCCCACCAGGCCCCACCCCTGATGGGCCCCAACCACCCCAATAGGCCCATGGCCTCCTCTCCTTAGCCAGCTCTGCCCCTGATCAGCACCCCCCCCCCCCCAATCTGATCAGGGGCAGCGTCAGCAGGCCAACCACCCATTGCCCCTCCCCCGGGCCACTGGCTCCAGATTGGACCCCTACCCCCATTTGGGGGCAGGGCCAGTTGGACAACCACTCACAGCCCGTCCCCAGTTGGCCCCACACCCAGTCAGACCCCACCACCCCAATCGGCCCTCGGCCCGTCCCCCCAGTCAAATCTGCTCCGGATTGCCCCCACACCAAATGGGGGCGGGTCCCACTAGCCAATCACAGTGGGCCAGCCAGCCAACCTCCCACCATCTCCTTCTCCTGACAGGCCCGGCCTCAATCTGCCACTATTGGGGCCAGGCTGGCCAGACCTCGCCCATGCATGAATTCGTGCATTGGGCCTCTAGTCCTATATAATGAAAAGCTAATATGCAAATTGTCCCCTAGGAAGTTTGACCCACTGGGAGTTAAAGCACCCGCTATGATGTGCCCTGACCACCAGGGGGCGGTGTGGAACGAAGGAAGGCCCTGGCTGGCAGCCTGGCAGCCAGGTGAAGGAAGGCCCTAGTTGGCCCTGATCACCAGCCAGGCCTAGGGACCCTACCCATGCACGTATTTCAGTCACCCTGCCTCTAGTTCAAAATAACCCTGAAGAAGAAAGAACCCCAAAATCAAAAACAGGTGTCCCTCTGCCCTAGCTGGTTTGGCTCAGTGGCTAGAGCATCAGCCTGAGGACTGAAGGATCCCAGGTTTTATTCTGGTTAAGGGCACATACCTCAGTTGTTGCAGGCTCGATGCCCAGCCCTGATTGGGGCATGCAGAAGGCAACCAATCAATGTGTCTCTCTCAAATCAATGTTTCTCTCGGTGTGTCTCTCCCCCTCCCTTCCACTCTCTCTAAAATTCAGTGGAAAGATATCCTCAGGTGAAGATTAACAACAAAAAATGCATGTTCCTCCCCATTGCCTCCTGTGTCCTCACCTTCCCAAGAAAGGTACATTCTGAATTTATCATTAATTATTTTTATTTACAGTTTTACTATCTATGTCTGCAAAAACAATTATCAAGGAAACTATAAACCACATATAATTTAATAGAAGACCTGAATCTATGGACTCATACACCATATTAATAGAGGAGAATAATTTTTTAAAAAAATTTCCAGTTCTCCCCTAAAATAACCCAAGAAGTCATCAGTTTTTTAACAAAATCCCAATAGGATTTTTATAGAAATTTTCACACTGATTCAGCTTCACCAGGTGTTAATAATTCATAAATTAATGTGTCTAATGTAATTATAGTAAGGCATTTTGCATTGGAGTAGATAAGGAAATAAATTAATATAGAAGAACAAAAGTCTCAGAAAAAGACCAAGGCATAGAGGTGGCATTACAAGGGAGCCGGGAGGACAGATCCCCTAGATGTTACAAGCCTTCTGGGCTGCAACTTGGGGTCTTACAACAGTGGGGTGCGCAGAGATGTCACCAGAGACTTAGAGTCAAGAGGGAGAACAAGGGGGAGGAAAAGGAAGGGAGGGAGGCATGGAGAAGAATGTGATAAAACATGAAAGAAGGGGGAAAGGAGAGAGAATAAGGGGGGTAAAGACAGAGAGGTGGCCTAAGAGTAATGCCCCTTCGCTCTATCCTGACTCTTCCCTGAAGTCCTTCAGTTTTCAAAGTTTTACCTTTTTGCTGGAGTGAAGTAATCTTTCTGCCTGGGGTATGGGTATAATGATACAGACTAGTACTGAGAAGTGCAGAAATCTTAAGTTTAGGTGAATATGTGTTCACCTCCAGTTCAGTAGATGGGGATATTGAGGTGAACAAGACAGATTGTCACCTGTCTTGTGGAACTCACAGTCACTGTTATGATCCCAGAAAGGTTTTCAAAACAAACCTTTTAGGTGTAGAAAAATATTAGAAAGTCAATATATAACCATTTTCATATCACCATTTAAGCATTTCTATTTTAGTGCATTTTCATTTACATATTTTTCTTTTTCTTTATTTTATTTTATTGTTGACAGTATTACAAAGGTCCCCTAATTCTGCTTACCCCCTTTCCCCACCCTGCTCCCAGCTCCTGCCTCACCCCAAGCCTTCACCACACTATTGTCTATGTCCATCGGATATGTATTTATGGATAAAAGTTCCTTGGTTAATCTCTTCCTGTCTCTCCAAACTGCTTCCCTCTGAGATCTGTCAGCTTGTTGCATGTTTCAGTGTCTCTGGACCTATTTTGTTCAACATTCCTCTCTCCAGATCTGAATCCATTGTCACCTGAGTCGCTTAGCTCTACGCCCACTTCTAGCAGGTATTTGGGGTCACCCTGCTCACAAACAATCTATCACCGTTTGTCCTGCCAGCGCCTAGTCCTTCACCCCCAGACCTCAGGGACTCTCCGGAGGCACCCAGCTACTCTCCTACCGTCCCCAGATTTCTGCGGGAGGCAGCCCATCGCATACAGGAACCACGTAGTCACTCACAGACCTCACCAGGTTCCACCCCACGGTCTCCCATGTCTTCAGCCACTGTCCCCAGAGACTCTCCAGAGTCACCCAGTTATTCTCCCACCATCCCCAGATTTCTGCGGGAGGCAGCCCATCGCATACAGGAACCACGTAGTCACTCACAGACCTCACCAGGTTCCACCCCACGGTCTCCCATGTCTTCAGCCACTGTCCCCAGAGACTCTCCAGAGGCACCCAGCTACTCTCCACCATCCCCAGATTTCTGCGGGAGTCGGCCCATCACACACAGGAAACCCCCAGGAGCTCACAGACCTCGGAGGTTGACTCCCCGGTTTACACCACAAGGACTCCCGGATGTTCTCCAGGCCCAAACTCATTTCCTTTCACACTCGGACAAGCCCAGGGCCTCCCAGCTCCTCTCCACTGTGGTCCTTTGACTTCAACACGTGTGGGCCAGGCTAGGGGCCCTCAGGACTCAGTGTCAAGTTCATTGCTGCATGCTTCTGGGGATGGTCACACACCCACCAGAAGGAGAGATCCTCCTCGCAACCTCCCTAGCTCACACCATTGCCGTCCCACTTGCTATTGTCACTCACTGGCTCACAGAAGACACCCTTCCTGTGGAAGACAGCACCGCCCTGGCCATCGTCACCCCTCAGCTGTGCAGCGGGACCCTCCTGCCAGCCTCCGACCCTGCTGCCGGCCACCACGCCAGTGCGACCCTCCAGCCTGTCTGCGATCTTGTGGGCAGCCCTGGAGACGGCGGTGACCACGTGTCTCTCCAGTGTACCTGTGTCACTGCTGGAGTGTCCCCTCTCTTTGATATGACCTTCTGGGGGAAGACAAGGTGGCTATTGACATCAGCCTGGGCCTGCCTTCACACAACCTCTCAGCCTCCGGCGTCTCACCAGGTCCAACCACCTACCCCTCCTCATGTTGGTTTTCCCTGGCTGGCTGCTGCCCCTCCTGTGTCTGCCCTCCCCTGCCTTGGCCTCTCAACTGTCATCCATCACTGCCTCTGACCCTCTGCCTGAGACATTGTCTGAGTCCCACCCCTGTCCCTTCCCTTGGACCCCTCTCCTGATCCCTCTCTCCAAACTGAACCTGATCCTCCCCACACTGTATATATCATGAAGCCCTTTACCTTCTATGCATGTTCACCCCAGAATTGGAATCAATCCTGTGCTTCTGGTGTTTATGATCATGTTAGTGTTTAGAAGCCTTTGCTTGGTCACACAGCATTAGACCATTCCCACTTCAGCCTGTGTGTGTGTGTGTGTGTGTGTGTGTGTGTGCGTGCGCGCGCACATCGGGCCCCAGCGGGTACAGCCCGATCAGGAGCTCCTCATCCTCAGCACAGCCAGGTGGATGGGGACAGGGATGTTCCCGGCTTGGTGGCCCATGGCCTGGCTGGCCCATTCATTCACCCTGGCCTCCGCTCAGAGTTCTGTGGTCCCTTGTTCCCGGTTGGCTTCAGAGTCAATCCAGCAGAACTAGGGATCTCTACAGGGCGGGGCTCCCATCTCTGCCTGGATGCCCTGGCCCTTTATGCGCATGCGCATGTGTTTTAGCTGGAAGCCAGAGGTGAGATGCTGGAGTGAATGAATTACAGATGCAGGTGTAGGGAGGCCCCAGGTGGGGAGAGGCTCCGTGTGTCTCCCGGATGCTCCTCCCATGTGAGATGAAGTCCTGCTCCCAGCTCAGTGCTGTGTCTGGGGGAATGCAGGCCAAATGGGCCCCTGGTACAGGGTCTCCACATCCTTTCAGGACAAAGTGCTGCGGCGGGTGGTTGGCCTGCGGTGGGCAGGGACTTGCCCGCAACCACAGGGTGAATGCGCGAGGGTGTGGAAGTGGGCACTTTCCCACCTGAATGGCCTTGTTCTGATCTGGCAGTGGGTGGGGAGGGCGCCCTTCCCTGTGGTGCGCGTGCGTGGGTCCCTGCAGCTGGAGGCAGGTGGAACTCAGGCTTCCTTTCCAGGGAAGCCCCAGGTTCCAGTGTCTCTTGCACCTGCAGAAGATTCTGGGACCCCGAGGGCCTCTGTCCAGGGTCCTGGGCTTCCCTTCTCCAGCCCTAGGCCCAACCCTCCATCCAAGCTGGGCGGTTCCTGATCCTCCAGGTTCTGGGGCGTCTTTTCCTCCCAGCCAATGGGATCATCCGGTGGACACCGATGTCCTCTTTCAACCCGGCCCCTCCCTGTGTGCTGTCGTTCGGAGAGTCCAGCACTTCAGGAAGGTTTTCCATGGCTCTTTGGGGTGAAAGTGGACAGTGAAAACTTCCCAAAATAGGCGACATGAAAGTGGGTGAGAGGGCCATGGTCGGTCTTGGTGGGGACACGGGTTTGTTGATGCAGAGGGCGGCCATATCCAAGGGCCTAGAGGGGTGGGCAAACTTTTTGACTCGAGGGCCACAATGGGTTCTTAAACTGGACCGGAGGGCGGGAACAAAAGCGTGGATGGAGTGTTTGTGTGAACTAATATAAATTCAAAGTAAACATCATTACATAAAAGGGTACGGTCTTTTTTTTTTTTTTTTTTTAGTTTTATTCATTTCCAACGGGCCGGATCTGGCCCGCGGGCCGGAGTTTGCCCACGGCTGGAGATGGGTTTGAGTATTATTTAGGGGTCATTAAACTGGGGTTTTCGTTTTTGATTTTTAAATCAGGTTTTATGTACACTTCTTAGAGTGGACACAGAAAATACTGGGAAGGATAGACCTCGATAATGTCAAGCGACGTTTCAGTTGGGGAAACATTGTGTTTTGCTTCCAATGATTTGCTTCATGTGTGTACTTTTATCAGTGAATCTTTTTCAGTGAAAATATTGCAAATATGTTTTTTTTAATTTTCTTACAAAATGTTTGGCAAAAGCATTTAATCATAGAAACGGAAAGTGACATACTGATTGGAAACTCGGTGAGCAGAATCATTTACTCCCCAGGGACTACAAATGGTGAGCATCCCTTGCCCTTATTGGGCATTTCTAAATTTTGATTAAAGAAATATGTTTGCATCCTTCAAGATTTTTTAAAATTGATTTCAGAGAGGAAGGGAGGGGGAGAGAGAGGTAGAAACATCAATGATAAGGGAGAATCATTTATTGGCTGCCTCCTGCATGCCCCACCATCACCACCACCACTACAGGGGATGGAGCCCGCAACCCAGGTGTTAACCAGGAATTGAACCTTGACCTCCAGGTTCATAGGTCGACACTCTCCCACTGAGTAACACCAGTCGGGTTTCTTTTTAAAAAATCCTCACCAAAGATATGTTTTTATTGGCTTTATAGAGAGTGGGAAAAGATAGAGGGAGAGAGAGAAACAGCCCTTGTCTCCCGTACATGCCCCAACCTGGGATGGAACCCAAATCCTTTTGTTGTAGGGGACAGCGCTCCAACCAACTGAGCCACCTGAGCTTGTTTACTTTACTTTTTAAAAATATATATCTTTTATTGATTTTTTACAGAGAGGAAGGGGAGGGATAGAAAGTTAGAAATATCGATGAGAGAGAAACATCGTCAGCTGCCTCCTGCATGGCCCTAGTGGGGATGTGCCCGCAACCCAGGTACATGCCCTTGACTGGAACCGAACCCGGGACCTTTCAGTCCCCAGGCCGACGCTCTATCCACTGAGCCAAACTGGTTAGGGCATTTACTTTACTTTTGACTGTTGACTTACAAAAGTTCTTATTATATTCTGAATAAAATTATTTTATTGCGCATGTGATTCGCAAATATCTTCTCCCTTAGAGTGAGTTGTCTTTGCACTTTCTTAAGGATGTCCTTTGAAGATGTTCATTCTGATGAAATCTAATTGATCTATTTTTACTTTTTTCTCTTCTGCTTTTTGGTGTCCTCTAAGAAACCACTGCTTTACTCCAGGTCACAAGGGTTTATTCCTAGCTTTCTTGAAGAACTTTTTAGTCTTAGCCTTTTCATTTAGTTCTTTAATTCATTCTGAAGCAATCTTTTTCTCTGGTGGGAGGAACAAGTCTGATTTGGTTCTTTTGCATGAACCATTTGGTTCTTGTGCATGTATTTGTTGAAAATACAATCCAGAGATAGAATGTCCCAGCAGTATTTGTTGAAAATACAATCCTTTCTCATTGAATTATCTTGGCACCGTTATCAAAAGTCAGTTGCCTAGCCCTAGCTGGTTTGGCTCAGTGGATAAAGGGTTGGCCTGGGGACTGAAGGGTCCCGGGTTTGATTCCGGTCAAGGGCGTATGCACAGGTTGCGGGCTCGATCCCCAGTAATGGGGTGTGCAGGAGGCAGCCAATCAATGATTCTCTCTCACCATGGATGTTTCTATCTCTCCCTCTCCCTTCCTCTCTGAAATCAATAAAAATATATATATTTTTAAAAAAGTCAATTGCCTATTCAAGTGAGGGTCTATTTGTGGAATCTCAATTCCACTATGTTTTTGGTCATCATTAGGCCAGTCCACACTGCTCTCACCTATGGTAGCTTTACAGTGAGTTTTAAAATGGGGAGATTTAAATTCTGCCACGTTTTCTTCTTTTTTAAGCTTGTGTTAGCTATTTTGGCCCCTACCTTTCCTGATGAATTTGTATCGGGTAGCCACTTTCTGCAGGATAGAGAGCTGGCTTTTGATAGGGATTATGGAGAATCTGTAGATCAATTTGTAGTTATTTCCATTTTAACAGTATTAAATCACCTGATCCAGGAACATGGAAAAATAGTATTATTTCATAAACTATGTCACATGACATCATTTAAATAGCCTTTTGTGTGGCAAGAATGTAATAAACTATTCTCGTTTTCTGTTGTGGTCAAGAAGGTGTTAATATGTAAATTAATTTGGGACATAAATCAACTTGTCCAGGATAGTTGTATTGTATGTTCCTGAGTCTTCAATTTGCTCTGGATTTTCCTCCAAGGGAAGTTCTTGTGATGACCTCTGTCCCCAGAGCTTGCCCTGGGATCCAGCTGTTACGTTGCGTTCTAGATTCCTGCTTATTCTTTGGCTCCTCCTCCTTGTTGAGGCCACTTCACTCCACTTTCCCAGCTCACCTACAGGCTGAGAGGATCTGGGGGAAATGTTTAAGGCCATCGTCCACCCGTGTTCTGGTGTATCAATGTCACCTCCCAATTGTGTTTCCCGAAGTCACTCCTAGAGGAGGGAGTTGGGATCTCTCTTTACTGAGACCTGGGGCTGAGTTCAGGTTGTGGTGAGAGTGGGCATCAGGTGAACCTGTGCATAATGTGGCCACTTCCAAGAAACTTGCCCAAGGCCGGGACACCCATTCACCCCAGTGTCCCACCTGGGGCCTCCCCCACCCCGCCTGGTAGGTAATTGTGGCAGGTGAATCAGAAAAGGAAACCTGGGGTTTCCACCTGTCACAGGCTCCCCCAGCCTGCATTCCTGACCTGCTTGGAGCAGAGATGACATTCCTCACATTCTTGTCTGTCCCCAGGGAGGGGCTCCCTGAAGCCAGGTGGAAAGAACACCCCGGTCCTGCCAGGAGGGAGGCTCAGCCTGTTTAGCTGCTGGGCCACAGGAGGCAGGTGGAATGACTCATTTCCTTCTGTACTTCTCTATGGTTTTGCTGAATATGGTGAGTGTTTTTAAATATACATTTTTTTTATTGATTTCAAAGAGAAAGGGAGAGGGAGAGAGAGAGATAGAAACATCAATGATGACAGAGAATCATTGATTGGCTGTCCCCTGCATGCTGGACGGAGCCCGAAACTGGTAATGTGCCCTGACCGGGAATCACACCATGACCTCCTGGTTCAGAAGTGGACACTCAACCACTGACCCACACTGGCTGGGCCAGTCCAAAGTTTTTTAAATAAAAAAATGTCAATCTTTTCAGTTGGCAGTGTTGTCTCAGGCATGTCTGGAGTCAGCACAAAGCACGTTCCTCCTGCCAGAGAACCGATCAGCCGCCAGCCCCTGTACTACAGCCCCTGGTGCTGACATGGGGTGAGTGTTTCTGTTTACTGGCAGGAGCCGGTTAAGCAGGAAAGGATGTGGGGAGCCCATCCAGGCGGTGAACAGGAAAGCCCTGCTGCAGGGACTGCCCTCAGCCTGAAGCCTGAAGAACGCAGGGGGGCCCAGGAGCACCTCCCTGCAGCAGCAAGCACAGGGCAGGCCTGTGCCCAGGGAATCCCCCTGCATTCCTGACGTGCTTGGAGCAGAGATGACATTCCTCACATTCTCGCCTGTCCCCAGGGAGGGGCCCCCTGAAGCCAGGTGGAAAGAACACCCCAATGCTGCCAGGAGGGAGGCTGAGCCTGTGTAGCTGCCAGGCCCCAGGGAAGCCAGAGGGGAAGCCTGTGACAGGCGGGAACCCGGTTTCCTTCTCTGACTCACCTTCCAGAAGCACAGGCCTGCCAGCAGCACCTGGAGTTTCGGGGACGTCTCACCTGGGGTGTGTCCAGCAGAGCCTCACACCGGGCAGCTCCCCTTTCTGGAGGGGCTAGGTCTGGGCCTGAGGGAGACCCTGGCTGGTGCTGGGGGTGTGAGTCCAGTCCAGACCGTGCCTGGGACTGAACAGGGGCCTCGCGCCAGGGTCTTCCTTCCATAGAGGGAGCTGGGCAGAGGGTTTCAATATCTCCTATTTCCCACGAGACCCTGAGTGTCCTCTGGTCTTTGGAAGGTACAGTGCCCCCAACTACTGGGCCCTTGCCTGTGGCCATGGCAGTGCTGGTCCCTGACATCACAGAGCTTAAGTCCAGTAGAGGTAGCCAACTGGCCCCAGACGGGGACCACTGAGACTGGGCAGAGGAAGCTGCTATAGAACTTTTGTTAGTGGTGGTGTTAAGCCCAGATTTCAGGATCCCCAAAAGACCACCAGGGAGCCAGCCAAGTCCGATGCAAAAGCAAAAGAGTCTTTATTCGAGCTAGCTCGAGCTCTCCATCCACCACACTCGCTGATGCGACGGCAGGAGGCAGAGAGAGAGCTCTGTGGGGAGAGGGGTTTTATGGGGGTGTTGGAGTAAGGGGAGGAGAGAGGACTGTGGGCCCTGCCGATTGGCCAGGCCCAAGTCTGGGTCTTGTTACACCGGATGTGGTTGTGTCTATGGTGCGCACTTCCCTTGATTATCATTGGTTAGTTTAAAGAAATCCTAGGAGTGGCTAGCAGAGGCCTGGGCTTTTGGGAACAAGCTCCTTGCTGAGCACATGGCTAATGGCTGCTACCCAAAAATGGAGGATCCGCGCTAAGATGGAGGGTGTAGCCCTCGCCCTTTCAGTGGCGGTGGCTTTGGGTGCCTAATGACCCTGGCTGGATGCAGGACAGCCCTCTGGCAGGAATGTATATGAATATCAGGAGGAATGACACAACACTAATTTATGCACAATGAGGTTTGTTATGCTCACAGGAGACAACAATAGGACTCCCCAAAGGAGAAGGGCTCCGGTTTCCTCTGGAGTGAAGTAAAGGGGAAGCAGGGTGGAGAGGGGGAGCATTGGGGGGGGGGGTGTATTACCATTGGCTTCTATTTTGGCTGGGAGTTGGGCAGGTCTTGCTTTTTATGGTTGAACTTCCCTTGGGGTGAGGAGAGGCAGCCCAGATGTGGGGCTGAAGGAAGGGGCATGGGCCCTGAAAGCTGCCAATCAAACATCCAACAGGGTGTCTGCCTCTTGATTCCAGGGAGTGAAAGGAACTCTGTAAAGAGTGTTTGTTCCCTTGGTTTCATGTCTTAATTGATGAACTTCCTGCTGTTATTCCCGTTTTGATATCCCTGTATAAATCTGAGCTCGCTCTCAAAATGGTCTATATAGTGACGAATAGGCCTGGGGGTGGTGGCTCTAGATAGTATTTCTTCCAGGTGGCTATTATTTGTCTCCCAAAAGATCATTTCCTCTTATTCTTCTTTTAATCCTCACGCAAAAATATTTTTTTCATGCATTTTTTTTTACAGAGACTGAGTTTGGGGGGGGCGGGGAGAAATAAACACAGATGTGAGAGAGACACATGGATTGGTTGCCTCCAGCAGGCACCCTCTGACCTCGAATGGAACCCCAGACCCTTCCTCTGGGTGCCAATGCTCTAAGCACTGAGAGAAATAAGCCAGGGGTTCTTATTTTTAAGATTTTATTTGAGACAAACTGACTCCATGTGCCAGGGAACAAAATCTCAAATGTTCTTATTTTGAAACACACAACACTAGAAGGAGGAGAGGCCCCAGTCCTCTTTTTGTTGTTGTTGTTGTTGATTTTGTTAATACTCACCCGAGGATTTTGTCCACTAACTTTTAGAGAGAGTGGAAGGGAGGGGAAGAGACAGAGAAGGAAGCATCAATGTGAGAGGGACCCATCAATTGGCTGCCTCCCGCACACAGGATCGAGCCTACAACCGTGGTGCACGCCCTTGACAGGAATCAAACCCGAGACCCTTCAGTCCACAGACTGCGGCTCTGTCCACTGAGCCAAACAGGTGGGGCCCACGTCCTCTCTGACTGTGCAGAGTTGAACCCACATTTCCCATAGAAACAAGACAACTGCTTAGGTACAGTCCACAGAATAAAATCAGTTTCTGAGCAGTGTTGATGGGAATCTATGCACATTTTAAGTGAATTCAAATACTTTTTTTTTATACTCACCTGAGGATAATCTTCCATTGATTTTTAGAGAGAGTGGAAGAGAGAGGAAAAGACAGAGAGAAACATTGACATGAGATGAACACATCAATAGGATGCCTCCTGCACCTGCCCCGACCAGGGCCCTGGCCAGGGAGAAGCCTGCAACTTAAGTATGTGCTTTGACCAAAATCAAACCCGGGACCTTTCGGTCCTCAGGCCGACGCTCTGTCCATTGAGCCAAACCGTCCAGGGCCCAAATACTTTTTATTTCCTAATAAAGTCTTTTAAATTGTTGCCCTTTTTAATAGCCCTCTTTTTGTGTGATTTTTTTTTACAGGAAAATTGCCATAAGGCCAATTAGTTATGGGGCAAAAATATTTGCAGTAAAAAATGTTTGCAGCAAGATGTCTGTGCAAAAATACCAGGCACATTATTTCTTGACACCACGGGAGGAGACAGAGGGAGGGTTCAAACCTGGGCCCTCTGACCCCAAGACCTCAGGCTGTTGAGTGAGAGGCTCTCAGTGTCCACACCTCCCGGGACCAGCCACTGCCCTCCAACCATCAGAGCCCCCCTGACCTCCTGCCCTGGCCTAGAGTCTGACTCAGCTGTTCTGGGAGACCAGGCTCCATGCTGGGCAACTCCAGCTCCAAACATGCCCCAGGGAACATGCTTCTCTCTCACCCTGGCTCCCTGCTCCACCTCACCCTCTTCCTGGCACACACCCCGGCTGGTGCCAAGCCTGCTCCCAGCCTCGCCAGAGGAGTTGGCTCGCATTTAGAACGACCAAGGTTCCAGCATCCTCATTCACTTTGGATTCTGAAATAATTGTCAGCTAACGAGGTGGCCACGGAGGGGGCAGGAGAGTGTGTGGGGTCCCAGTGAAGGGGTGGTGTCTGGGGAAAGAGAGACCCTTGGGGCAGCAGGACATGGGAGCCATGGAGGGTTATGTGAGTGTCTGTGGGCCCACCGATGGAAGGGGGTGTCTGAGGGGGTGCCGGATGGGGGTGAGGAATGCGGGGGTGGGCAGGGAGGCTGGTGGGTGTTGGGGGCATCAGGTTTATGCTGGCCTTAGGAAACATGTTCCATTTTCTGCGACAGTTTGCATAAGATTGCTGTTTGGTTATGGGTGCCCTGGGTTCTTGCAATCTTCCAGGATAGACATCAAGGGAGGTCACCCGTAACTGATACAGACAAAGGTTTATTTAATCTCCTGCACCAGGAAGTCGGCACTACAAAGGGAGAGGAGACAGGCTGCTTCCCATCAGAGCCTGGGGAGAATGGTGAAGAGGCTGAGGCGGGAAAAGTGCCCGCAAGTATGGAGAGCAGGGGCTGTGGGCGCGTGCACTGTGGAACTACATGCTTCTTCTTGCCTGGCGCGTCCTATTAGCATGTGAAAGCCCCACCCAGGGTGTGTGTTTTAGCATTTAAATGAGGGACGGTCACCAAAAGGACAGTGTTTGTTGCATGATGAGCTGAGCCCTGAAGTGGATCCTGTAGAGGGCAGGCTCCTTCAGGTCAGTCCCTGGTTGGCTGTTTGTCCTAAGGGGAGGGCGGGCCTGAGGGGAGCAGCCTGCCTGCCTCAGTGTTATTCTTAAGCCTTTGTAAGAGTTCACAGATGATGCCAGTGGGCCTGGAGTTTTCTTGATGAGAAGTATTTAAACGTGGCCTGAATGTCCTATCACCTATTTAAGAGACTATGGACATTTTTTTTTTCTTAATCCTCAACCCAAGGAGGGAGGGAGAGGGAGAAAGAGAGACATGGATGTGAGAGAGACCCGTCCATTGTTTGCCTCCTGCACTCCCACCAACCTGGGAGGGGATGGAGCCAGCAGCCCAGGTACATGCCCTGGACCAGGAAATTGGCATTTCTTCCTGCCATCAGCCCCTCACTGGCTTCCCCTTTTGTCCAGGACCAAATAGGCTGGGCCTCCCTCCTGGCGGCTGGAGGCGGTTATCTCCATTGGTCCCCAGAAGGCTCTCCCAGGGGAAAGCAGGAGTTGGGTGGAGAACCAGCTGAGGGGGAAAGAGGCCGGTGAGCAGGATGTCACTGAGGAGGAGGGCTGGGACTCCCGGGCCACATGCCAGCCTGCACAGGCAGCCTGCTCCCTGCCACAGCCAACAGGGAGCCCCCAGTCCAACTTCAGGGTTTCTGGCCTGATCTCTGCTACCTGCAGCAGGGCTTTAGGGGACCATGACCTGGATGGGCACCCAGACCCTTCCTTTCTCTTAGAAGGAGGCTGAAAAGTTCCCTGGCAGGTGGATGTGCAGGCTCATGCTGGGGCTCCAGAGGTGCCCAGAGCAACACTGCGCAACTGGAAACTTCAAAAATTTAAAAATTAGAGTCTATGCAGCAAAAGCATAGAGAAGTCCCCAAGGACATGAGCCATCCCTTTCCTTATGGATGGGGCCACCACAATTAGGTACCAGGTGTGGTGGGACCCTGGGGTGGCACGGTGTCCCATCCATGGACACGGGTCTTTGAGGTGGCACATTATGCACAAGTTCAGATGATGTCCACCCTCACTATACACTGAACATAGACCCAGCTCTGTCCAAAGAGATTTCAACTCCCTCCTCCCAGAGGGACATAAAGAAATACAAGTAGGAGGTGACGGTGATGCTGGAGAGGACAGGTAGATGATGGCCTTGAGTGTGTCCCCCTCACCCTCTCAGGCCTGTCCGTGAGCATGGAGAGTGGAGTAGTGCTGCCTGGACAAGGAGGAGGAGCCACAGACACACAGATACATTCGAATCCATCAGAGTTAAAGCTTTCACTTCAAAAGGCACCATCAAGGGAGTGAGCTCAGCTGGTGTAGGTTAGTGCACGGAGCGTCTCCCCCTGGACCAGTGGTCGGCAAACTCATTAGTCCACAGAGCCAAATATCACCAGTACAATGATTGAAATTTCTTTTGAGAGCCAAATTTTTAAACTGAAACTATATAGGTAGGTACATTGTTATTAACTTCATTAGTTTACTCCTAAGCTGGCCTTTGCTAAAAACGTCCTCAGTCTGATTGAGGTACGTTCACTGAGGTTGACCCCTTCCAACCCTCCCATTCACACTGGTCTTGTATACTTGTTTCGTCCATCTCCTTTCGTTCATCCTCTCTATATGTCCAAACCATCTCAACATACCTTTCTCAGTCCTCGACAACACATCTTCTTTCACTCCACAACGTTCCCTAAAATTAACTTAATAAACTTTAAAGTTTTAAGTCAACTTCGCACAGTATATGCGCACCCGCAAGTGGTATTTTGTGGAAGAGCCACACTCAAGGGGCCAAAGAGACGCATGTGGCTCGCGAGCCACGGTTTGCCGACCACGGCCCTGGACCAAGAGGTTCCGGGTTTATTCTCATTCAGGGCACATGCCTGGTTTGCAGGTTTGATCCACAATAGGAGGCATGCAGGAGGCAGCCAATCAATATGTATATCTCATCGATGTTTCTATCTCTCTGTCCTTCTCCCTTCCTGTCTGAAATCAATAAAAATGTATATTAAAAAAATGAAAGTGAAAAGCCAACTCCCAGTATGAAAGAAAATATTTGCAAATCATATGCCTGATAAGGGAACTGTATCCAGAATATAGTAAAAACTCTTACCAGTCAACAATAAAAAGCCAAACAACCAAGTAAAAAGTGGGCAAAGGATTTGAAGACATTTCCCCAAAGATGACAAACAAACAGATGCAGAACCCATGAAGAGGTGATCCACACGCTGAGTCATTAGGGAAAGTGAATCAAAACCACAAACCTGTTCACACCCACGGGTACAAGTGTGCATTCATAACACAATTACTCTTGACACCTCAAGTTGGAAAGGACCCAAATGCCTATAAGCTGGTGAACGGTGATGTGTGGGTCTCCGCTGAGGATGCTACAGAGTAGGAACGCCTGGTGCCCTGGCCCGGGCCATTTGTCCTTGTGGCCCATCCCGCAGGCATTTCCTGGATGGCAGTCCTGTTGTGGCTGAACCAGCCCTCGGAGTTATTGTGATTGCAGGACACGCCTCCGCACAAGCCATTAGAATCTTGAGAACAGGATTTATTACTCACAGATCCCGGAGGGCACACGGCAGGCCAGAGGGCCGCACAGCGAGTGGAGAGCGGGGAGGAGGGTGGACCTGCGGGTCTGCCTTTATTAGGGTCCAGGGGTGGGATTTCTAGGGTTTGGAGGGCTCACTGTTTATTGGTGAATTTAATGCAATAAAAGCAGGAACTAGAGCACAGGAGGGGAGGCACAGGGGTCACCAAGCTGTCAGTTACCAAGGCTACCCAGGACTTTCTACAGGGGATCCTCATGGGTGTGAGCCTCCCGGTTCCTTATCTGCGTGTTTTGCTGGTAGCTGCCTCCTACCCCTGGCAATTTGTTCCTTGTAGATGACTGTCTGTGATTTGGATGACATTTACATTTACAATCATTAACATTACAGTCAGAACACGAATGCCAGGCACTTGCACCACAATGAATGAACAGGATGTGCTGTGTCCATACAATGGAATATATTGTCACTAAAAAGAAGTGGAACACTGATACATGCGACAACATGGATGAACCTTGAGAACCTTACACTCCATGAAAGACACAAATGACCACCCAGCACATGATCCCACTTAAATGAAACGTCCAGAATAGGCAAATCCATAGAGACAGAAGGCAGATCAGTGGATGTGAAGGGGCAGGGGAAAGGGTCATGGGGGTGATTGCTAATGGTCTGGGCTTTCTCGTCGGGCTGATGGGAATGTTTTGGAATTAGTGGTGGTGGTTACACAACATCATAAATACACTAGAGGCCTGATGCATGAAATTCTTGCAATGGGGGGTGGAGGGGAGAGAGGGTTCTCTCAGCCTGGCCTGCGTCCTCTCAGTCTGTGATCCCCCTTGCAGTCTGGGACCCCTGGCTCCTTACTGCCCACCTGCTGGCTGCTCCTTAGCCCTGCTGCAGAGGCAGGAGAGGTTCCTGGTATGGCCGCTGCACTGGCCAGCCATGAGCCCAGCTTCTGGCTGAGGGCACTCCCCTGTGGGAGCACACTGACCACCAGGGGGCAGCTCCTGCATTGAGCATCTGCCCCCTGGTGGTCAGTTCACGTCATAGTGTCTGGTCGTTTAGTGGTTCAGTCAATTTGCATATTAGGCTTATATTATATAGGATAGATATTTACAATCCACTGATTAAAATAATCCAATCAGAAATTCTGTTATGTGAATTTTACTTTATTAATGATAAAAGATGAAAACTATGCACTGGGGAAAAAGAACAGCCGTAGATTTATTAGCTACATGGCTGTCATTGAAGTACCGTGGAGTCAGGCAGCCCCTTCGATTTGCTGGCCCTAAAAAAAGACCCGAGTTACCAGGAGCACCTGTGCAGGAATTTTTTAAAACTGGGCTGTGCTGGCTGAGTGGTTCAGTTGGCTACAACCTGCTGCCAATCTGCTAAGGTTTTATGTTTGATCCTGGATCAGGGCACATACAAGAATCAATCAATGAATGCATAAATAAGTAGAACAATAAATCTTCCTTTTCTGTCCCCTCCCTCCCTCCCTTCCTTCCCTCCCTCCCTCCCTATCCTCTCTCTAAAATCAATGGGGGGAAAAACACACTGGGATAATGGTGCATGCAATTATGTACCTTAGTTATTTTCCCCCTTTAGGATTATGATGTGAACATTTTCCATGTCAGTAGAGTATTTGAAATATATTATTAAAAAAGACATTGGATTACAATCTTTATTTTCTCATGTTTTTATTTATTTTTATTTTTTTATTGCTTAAAGTATTACAAAGGGTATTCCATATGTCTCCTTTTTCCCCCCACCCTTGACAATCCCCTGGCCTCCCCTACCCCCAGTGTCTTATGTCCATTGGTTATGCTTATATGCATGCATATAAGTCCTTTAGTTGATCTCTTATGCGCCCCCCCCCCCCCGCCACTTCTGCCCCCCTAACCTCCCCGGCCTTCCCGCTGCAGTTTGACAGTCTGTTTGAGGCAGCTCTGCCTCTGTATCTATTTTTGTTCATAAGTTTATAATGGTCTCTATTATCCATGAATGAGTGAGATCATGTGGTATTTTTCCTTCATTGACTGGCTTATTTCACTTAGCATAATGCTCTCCACTTCCATCCATGCCATTGCAAATGGTAAGACTTCCTTCTTTTTTACAGCAGCATAGTATTCCATCCTGTAGATGTACCACAGTTTTCTAATCCATTCATCTACTGATGGGCACTTAGGCTGTTTCCAGATCTTAGCTATGGTGAATTGTGCTGCTATGAACATATGGGTGCATATATCCTTTCTGATTGGTGTTTCTGGTTTCTTGGGATATATTCCTAGAAGTGGGATCACAGGGTCAAATGGGAGTTCCATTTTTAGTTTTTTGAGGAAACTCCATACTGTTCTCCACAGTGGCTGCACCAGTCTGCATTCCCACCAGCAGTGCACGAGTGTTCCTTTTTCTCCACATCCACTCCAGCACTTGTCGTTTGTTGACTTGTTGATGATAGCCAGTCGAACAGGTGTGAGATGGTACCTCATTGTTGTTTTGATTTGCATCTCTCGGATGATTAGTGACTTTGAGCATGTTTTCATATGTCTCTTGGCTTTCTGAATGTCCTCTTTTGAAAGGTGTCTATTTAGATCCTTTGCCCATTTTTTGATTGGATTGTTCATCTTCCTTTTGTTAAGTTGTATGAGTTCCCTATAGATTTTGGAGATTAGCCCCTTATCAGATATAACATTGACAAATATGTTTTCCCACGCAGTGGGCTTTCTTGTTGTTTTGTTGATGGTTTCTTTTGCTGTGCAGAAGCTTTTTATTTTGATGTAGTCCCATTTGTTCATTTTCTCTTTAGTTTCAAGTGCCCTAGGAGCTGTATCAGTGAAGAAAATGCTTCGGCATATGTCTGAGATTTTGTTGCCTTTAGATTCTTCTAGAATTTTTATGGTTTCTCGTCATACATTTAAGTCCTTTATCCATTTCGAGTTTATTTTTGTGTGTGGTGTAAGTTGGTGGTCTGGTTTCATTTTCTTGCATGTATCTGTCCAATTTTCCCGACACCATTTATTGAAGAGACTATCTTGACTCCATTGTATGTTCTTGCCTCCTTTGTCAAATATTAAGTGAGCATATTGGTTCGGGCCGACTTCTGGGCTCTCTATTCTATTCCATTGATTTATATGCCTATTCTTGTGCCAGTACCAGGCAGTTTTGAGAACAGTGGCTTTGTAATACAGCTTGATATCTGGTATTGAGATCCCACCTACTTTGTTCTTTTTCAGGATTGCTGCAGCTATTCGGGGTCTTTTTTTATTCCAGATGAATTTTTAGAGAGTTCGTTCTAGATCTATGAAATATGCGTTGGTATTTTAATTGGATTACAATCTTGAGACATGCAGGCACTGCACTAATGTTCTGCCATTAGAGAGTCTGAGATGAATCTATGGGTCCTCACCCAGAAATATATATATTTTTTTATTAGTCAAGAACTTTATTTCAACTTTTATTAAACCAAATCCAAGAACTTTTCAGTGCCTCACTAGAGTGCTGCCTCACAACTGAACCCTCAGTTCTGCAGGGGAAGAGACTGTAGCTTCAGGAACATACCTGTAGTTTGGCCCTGTCCCGTCATACATGTCCCAACATCACCAGGAACAGAAGGCTCAGCCTGAGGATTTCAGCCCAAGCCTCCTATGGAAGGTACCTCTTCAGCTTCTCCAGGACTTCCTGCTGCTCAGGGAACTGGAGTTTGCGTGGGGCCCTTCCTAATCCCAGTCCAGAGCTCCGCTCCGCTGCAGCAGCGTCACCGGGAAGCTGCCCCTCTGGGGCTTGGCAGGGGTCACCTTCACCGGGAGCTCCGGGGCCTCCAGGCGCAGCGCCTGGCTCAGGGCCGCGGCATTGCGCCCGCACACGCGTCAACTCCTGCCATGCTCCATAACGACCGTCCCTCCTCCACCTCCTTCTGGCCGCCAGCCAGCTTCTCCTGCTTCTCAGCTGCCGCCATCACCGCCGCCTCTGCCTTCCGCTTCCTCCCGCGGGAAGCCATGGTGCCTGGAAGCCGCCCGGGAACAGGGTGGAGACCGCGGCCACGGAGCAGAGGACGACCCCTCTGCGAGCTCCAAACCGCAGGCCACTCTGCTCCCAGAACAAAACCTCCCGCAAGCAGCGCAAAGCGTGGCCCACCCAGAAATACTTTTAAACTGCCCTAACCGGCTTGGATCAGTGGATAGAGCATTGGCCTGCGGACTGAAGGGTCCCAGGTTCGATTCCGGCCAAGGGCACATGTCTGGGTTGCAGGCTCCATCCCCAGTAGGGGGTGTGCAGGAGGCAGCCAATCAATGATCCTCTCTCATCATTGATGTTTCTATCCCTCTTTCTCCCTTCCTCTCTGAAATCAATAAAGTAATATATTTAAAAAAGGAAATATTTTTAAACTAAAAAGGCAAAATAATTAAAGTTATTTATATGTGTAAGCTAAAACAGAGAAAAAATGTTTACTTTTCAACAAGCACTGACACATTTCATTTATTCCAGGCATGATTTGAAATCCTTTACAAATATCGATTCATTTAATCTGGTTTTCGTAGTCATTTTACAAAGGGGGAAACTGAGGCACCGAGGCAGTCCTCACTCCCAGAATCACACACAGGAGAGCAGGGGCAGGGTCTGCCCTGGGCACTCCAGCTGCAGAGTTCCTGCTCCCCCAGCACCTGCTGCTCCCATCATGTCCCTGCAGACATGCTCTTCCAGGCACAGAACCTTCTGGAAGGTCACACTGGCACTGCTGAGGGTGTGTTTTTAGAGGAGAGGGAGACAAAGGCTGAGGATGTGGAGGAGCTTTGCCTTACATGCTGTTTATTCCCCAGCTGCTTATATTTACAACGTGGGGGAGGGAGGGGCAGGTTCCTCTGAGCCCGGTTTGGGGAGACCCCTCTCAGTGACCCAGAAGTCCCTGCCTTTTCTGTCCAGTTTTCATATGATTGCTTACAAATAAAATTAATACACGGAAAGTAGTTTTAATATCCTTCACAGTTTAAAGAGTCTGGAGAGGACAGGCATTTGCAACCTCTGTCCAGGGTCCTGCACATCCCCCATCCAGGCCAATTCGCTCCCCTCCATGCTGGGGGTCCGGGTCCCCATGGTTCCCTGTGATCCTCACCGCGTGTCCTGGGTGCCGCGCCTCCCTGAGCCCGTCCCTCTTTAGGGAAGTCTGACCTCACACACCGCAGAGCCCGACCCCTGTGACCGCGGTTCCCGCCCGTGTCCGTGGCTGGGTGAGCCCAGGAGCTCAGGAAGGAGTTTCCACCCGCGGTTTGGATGAAAGTCAATTGGAAATGCTGGCAGCGCTTTGGACGCCTCCCAGACCGTCTTTAGGAGGCAAGTCAGTTCTTCCCGTGAGAGTTCCAGCCTCCCACACCACAGCTCACTGGCCGGCGGGGACACGTGGAGAGCCCAGCCCTGGGGTTGGGGTGCAGGGGAGGCAATTTTCCTTGCCCAGCACTGGGGACTCCTCCCTGGTCTCACTCACAGCGCCTGCCCGCCCTGCGCCCGCCTCCCGCCAGGGGGCGTGCTGCCCTCACCTCCCTCTACTGGGCCAGGCAGGTGGTGGGGGACAGATCCAGCGCCAAAGCCCCTCCCTCCCTGTGGCCGCGCCCCCCTCCCCGTGCTCAGCCCAGGTGAGGTGGAAACAAGAACTGGATCCCGGTGACTGGGATGCAAATGTTATTCAGCGAAACCGCAGATCATGGGGAACACCTGACGTTTGTTCTTACATGGGAGACGTGGACATTCCTTGTGACCCCGGGGAGTCAGAGAAAGGACCCCCTGTCCACCACTTAGGACCCTTCCCAACCGTTCATGAGCCGGGACAGAACAGGTAAAACTGCAAAGTTTATTAAGTGCCGTGTGTTTGGTGCCAGGTGAGAAAGGAGCCGAAGGTAATGGGGTTCTGCTTCATGGTATCAGCTGTAGGGTTTGGGGCCCTCGGACCTCCATCAGCAAAACAATCTCTCACGATTGTCCAGAATCAGAGAAAGGGGGCCGGTCACCACTTAGGACAGAGTTAGAGGGCTAGAGGAGCCAGCAAAAGACGGACACGTTGACTCTGAGAGTCTCCTGTCCCCATATGTCCCCTGCAGTCCCGGAGCTCAGTCAACACCAGGCCCCGTCTCCAGGCTCAGTGAGGAACAGAATCTGCAGTCACCTGGTCACCCGTCCTCGGTCATCTGACACTGCGGAGAGAGAAGACCAGAAATGCAGGGACAGACGGTTATGGACAGAGGAGTGGAAAAGAGAGACACAGAAGGACAGCAAAGAGGATGAGAGAGAAATAAAAACCAAAGGGGAGAGAAACAAGGAGAGAAAAAGGGAGAGATTGACTAGAGCAGGTGGACAGGGGTAGGGGACAGCCAGAACAGGACAGGACGGTTGTGTCATGGACACTCCGGGTTTCCACAGCCTCCCCAGTCCCCAACAAGCCCTATTCCTGTGAAGGGGACAGAATCTTACCTGGAACAAACCCTGTCACCCGGGAATGGGCCGAAGGAACACGCTTGGCCTCTCACTTTTACCACGAAGGTCTCCTGGGGTCTGAATGACCAGGGACAGCACTGCTCAAAGCAGATCCTGAAGGTGCAGTTTCCACACTTCCGGGAAGTACTCAAGGGCACCACAGCATCGTCATAGCAACAGTGCTGCTGGGGGTCGTAGAACCTGTCCCCACATCTTGAGTGTGACTGGCACAGCATCAGGTGAGCACCCGTGGGGGACACTGGAGGAGACAGAGCTGGTGTGGCCCAGATGGCAGGGCAGGCAGGGCCCATGCAGGGGCCCTCTGGATGCCACCCACCACCCGAGTGTCCCTGCCCCTCCTGCACTCACCTGGGGCTCCCTGTGAACAGAGGAGGCTGATGATGCAGAGAGCGGCCCAGACAGCTGTGGGGGAGGAGCTGGGTGAGGTGCGGCTGAAGGGGCAGCCATGGGTCCACCTCAGGGAGCCCTTTCTGGGGCAGAGGAAGGTCTGGGGGGGGGGTGTCTCTGTTCTGACTGAGGCTCAGGGAAAGGATAGGGGCTTCCAGGGTGGGATCTGGTCACCTGTGTTCAGGAGTCCTGGGATTATGGACCTGTGGAATGTGAGGGGTGCTGGCAGGGTTCTTGGGAGAAATGAGTTTAGGATTCAGGAGGATGTGGGTGGTCAATGGGCAGGAGTTGAGAGCAGGAGGCCCAGGTGCACTCAGGGGGCTGAGATGACAGGGTTGCTATGTAGATGAACCACATGAAAGTCTAGAAGACTGGGTTTGGGGTGGCAAAGTGGGGTAGGGGTGGCATTGGGCATGAGTTTCAGAACCGAATCTGAAATGTGAATGTGGATGATATTGGGGAGATGGATCGGTAAGGCCTGGTGCTAAGGAGGAGAAGTAGGTTGATGTAGGGATGGGGCGGTGGCTGAGAATGGAGCTGGGCTCCGAGGGAATTGGGGTTGGGTCCTCCTTACCCAGGATGTAGCATCGGGGAGTCATGGCTCTGGGTTGGCTGCAGCGGAATCAGGAGAAGGTCTGCAGTTCCCGCAGGTGCTTTTATGTCTCTGATAAGGGCGGTGATGTCATCGGGCTCCTGCCTCCTGGCCAGGCCTGCAGAGACACGCTGGGCCCTTGGGTCAGGATTATCCAGACATCATCTCTGGCACCATGGAATCCTCTGAGAGCCAGGACCCCGCCCCCCGCTCTTCATGATACTTTCCCCAAATGCCTCCCACGCATGCCCAGCACCAGGGCCTCCTCAGCAAGCAGGACACGCCTCAGAGCCACCCCCCACTTTCCAGGATGAATCCACTAAACAGCTTTTCCATTTCATCTTTTAAGTCTTTTACTTTCCCCAATGTCTTTCGCACATTGCTAACCTCTTACATCCTCATGCGTGAGGGGTGTGCTCTCAGCTCCCTGACCTTACAGCTCTGACCAGGAGCTGCTCAGTAAAGCACAGTTCAGGGTACTGAGGTGAAAGTGATGAGTTTTTATTCATGGAAATTCTAGGTTGAGCAAGGTTGGGGAATGGAGGAAATACGTGGGGTGGCTCATGAAACAGACGGGTTTTAGATTTAGTTGAACAGACCAGCATACACTCTGCACAAGCAGGTAGATGTCAGAATCACACTCTAAAGTGAAGATACTCATAGAAGGTAACATTCCAGCCACAGAAATAATGACACGGATCACAGTGGTCAGCACCAGTGGTGTGGACAGCTCCTTCTGCTCTCTGGACACAGGCACCCCATCCAAATGTTCTTACTCTTTATGTTTACATGTGTGGTAAAATTAACATAACAGTTTACCATTTAACCAATGTAAGTTCAGTGGCATCCAGTGCATTCAAGATGCTGTGTAACCATCACCAGAATGTCTTCAACACTCCCTACACCCCCACACCCATTGAGGCATCATCGTCCATTCCACCCTCCTCCCAGTCCCTAGAAACCATTAATCTGCTCTCAGTATCCATGTCTTTCCCTATTTTGGATTTTCCATATGGATGGAAAGCTACAGTATGTGCTGTGTGTCTGGCTTCTTTCATTTATCTCAAAGTTCCCAGGATTCATCCATGTTGTAGCATGGATCAGTACTTCATTTCTCATGAGAAATAACATTTTATTATATGTACATACCACCTTTATTTTTACCATTTACTAACTGATGGACATTTGTGATGTTTCCACCTTTTGACTCTTGTGACTAAGGTTGCTATGAACACTCGTGTACAAGAGATTTTTGAACAACTGCTTCATTTATTTGGGTTCTATACCAAGGAGTAAAATTGCATGTTCACATGCTAATTCTATGCTGATTTTTGGAGGCACAGTTTTCCAGTTTTGTACCACATTACATTCACACTAGCAAAGTATGAAGTTTACAATTCCTCCACACCCTTGCCTCATCATCATTCAAGTAAATTTGAAGTTGTATGTCCTAGTAGTTCTGATTTCAAGTTCCCTTTCAAAATGACTTAGAGGAGAATGACTCAGGCTGATGACACATAAAAGATCTAAACTCATCTCCTTCTATGGACACAGCAGTTAGCTATGAAATACACACACTCACACAAAATATACGAGACATCAAAAGCATGAAACATGGGGGAGGGGAATAAGTATGTGGGGAGGGAATTTAAAGCACATTCCAACTTAACTTGCTATTTACTTAACACAGACTGATATACATATGGGCTAATACATGTGAGCCTCATGAAATCCTCAAAACAAAAACATACAGTGGGTACATAAAAGATAATGAGAATGAAATCAAATCATACCACTAAAAAGGTAATCAAACCAGAAGAGAACTGGAAAAGAAGAAACAGAGAGGAACCAAAAAGCAACCAGAAAGCAATGAACAAAATGGCAAAAAGTACATCCATAAGGGCTTAATGCCTTCACACCCCCCCAGTAATAAAGCCACTGGAGCAAAAAGGAGGGCATTGGATACACCTTGGAGCCATCCCCACTTTCCCAGGTTGAAAGAGCAGATCATGCCTTAGCCACCTCACCCCACAAGTCTTCTACTTTCCCCAAGTTCTTTTTTGTAAATTTCAGACTCTCCTGAGGGAACTCATCAACAACCTGTCCTACCTCACACTCCCAACCTAAGGACCAGGGAGTAGTCACTGCTCACCTGACCACGGTGGGTGTTATTCACTTGGAAGAGACTGTCATAGTCAGTGACCTTTTATTTATATACTAGAGGCCCATTGCACGAAGATTCACCCAATAGGCCTTCCTTCCCCTGGCTGTCGGCACCGGTTTTCCTCCGGCACCCAGGACCCAGGCCTTTGGTCTGGCCGCAGCGGAGAAGCCAAGCCTCTTTAGTCTTCAGTCATCTTCAGTCTTTGCTCGGCCAGAGCCTTCAGTCTTTGCTCTGTGCCTGTGTATGCAAATTAACCCACCATCTTTCTTGGGTTAATTTGCATACTCATCCTGATTGGCTGGTGGGTGTAGCGGAGTAATGACCAAATTACATATTTCTCTTTTATTCGTGTAGATTATTAGTGTAGATTTGGAAATTCTACTTTGAATAAGTGGACAAAATGAGAAACCTGCCAGGTTTCTGGGGTCCCTCTTGAAACCAAGACAGGAACTCAAACGCCAAAAGGACACTATGTCTACTTCTGTTTTGTTTTTAGTTGTCATTTATTCAAGGACATGCAGCTTGTACATCTCAGGCACAATTGCAGGCTCTGAGATTCATGTTGAGGCTGCCCTGCAAAGGTCACTCTTCATTTGGTTCGCAGAGAAGGAGAGAGAGAAGGGGAGGGGCAGGAAGAGGAGAGGAGACTCTGAATGAGAGAATGGGAGAAGTTGTGTGGGACACTTGGTAAGGAATTGATGACTTAGAAGTGATTGATATAACCCATGGCATTGTCATACTTATTTGTATCACTGACATTCTGGACAAAAAAGTCCAAAGACTCTCCCGTAGATCATGACCCTGTAGGAGTGATGGCAACAGGACCAGTGAAAGGTTTCCACTGTTTCCTTCAAAGAAACTCATCTTCTTTGTCCTGAATATGCTTGATCTGTGGGGAATGGGAGAGGTTTGTCCTCTGAGAGAGCCACCTGGGATCAGGAGGGAGGGAGCTACTCCCCTGAGGGAAGCTGACGGTGCACTTTATTGCCTATCTTTCTTTCACTTTCTTTTGAAACCCTGTGTTAGCTGCATGATGCGATATCTGTTTGTTCTAGTAGATGCAGCCAAATCAGTAATATCAGTAAGTATTAAAATCAGTAATAAAGAAAGCTCGGTGCCCAGGTCCAACTGGCACACTCCAGGCAGCGTCTAGATGTAGGCAGCCTGGATTTCTAGCCTGGGTTGGGCCCTTGTGTGTGGGATGGAGGAGCAGGGGACATGATGCTGTAATCAGATGATGCAGAGAGCTTATTCTGCACAGAGGGGCCCTTAGGCCTCCCCCGCCTATGAGATCCAGGCTTCAGCTGAACAAAATCATTACAGGGGGGACAGGGAGGCTGCCTGGAGGAGGAGAGGTTTGAACTTCAGGCACCAATTCCCAGAAAGTCGGTATGTCAGGACAGACATGTTGAGTTAGATAAACCCTGGACACAGTGCTTTCAGTAATTCATCCACTCCTTCATCCATCCACTTATTAATTAATCCATAATATTCCCTGAGCACCTGCTCTGTTATCAGCCCTTTGCTAGTTGATGCTGGGGACCCAGTGGTGACTTAGTCCCAGGATTTGTCCTTCTGGTGCTCACATCCATTGGTGGACACAGACCACCCCACACAATAATGACCCAGAATTTGAAGGTCTGGGAATGGGGACCAAGGGCATCAAGGGTGGCTTCCTGGAGGAGGGCACATCTGAGCTGTGATTTTAAGAGTGAGCAAGAACTGTGACTGTTTCAGTGGGGTTCAGCCCTGGGAGAGCAGAGGGCAGGGCAGGGCCAGTCACCCTGTGGCCTTGATGAGGATTCTGGACTCCTTCCGAGTGCATTGGGAGCCACAGCCGGGTCCTGAGCAGGGGATGGAAGTGGTGAGATGTGAGCCTGTGGAAGATCCCAGTGTCTGTCTCCTGTGAGGGAGTGGACAGGAGGCAGGAGACCCAGGAGGAGGCATCTGAAAATAGAAATACCAGAGTCTAAATGCCTGTGTTCTCCCAAGGGGTGGGGGCAGCACGCTCCTCACCCTGCTCTTCAGGCCCCCCCATATTACACCTGCCGGGTAGACAAGTCTTCCCCAAACTGTGAGCCATGACATTCTTTCAGGCTGTAAAACCAATGATTTTGTCAAAACAGATACTCTAAAAATAAAAATAGAGTTTATTGAAAATAGAATGTGAACCATTCCTGGGTAATTCTATCTGTTTTTGAACTGTCTATAAGTTGACAAAATGATGTAGCACCTATTTTTCCCAGTGAGTCACGTACAGATACTTAGTAAACACGAGCATGGCAAGGCTCCGGGCACAGACTTGTAGTCTCCTTTCCAGACTTAACTGTCCCATCATGTCTTGTAAAAAGAAGGGGGCGGGGGTGGGGATCAAAGGTCGGCTCCGCACCCTCTAGGTGTCTCTACCAAGAAGAGTGGAAAGGTTGGCTCGGATGCCATCCAGACCTAGAGAGAAACAGGTTCCCTGGGGCAGAGTTGGGGTTGGTGTCACTCAGCCCAGCCCACCCTCCTGGCCTTGGATCCTGGTCTCTGTAGCAGTTGAGTCAGACTTCTTGGGGATTGTTTATAGGGGCTTTGTGTTTCCTACTGCACAGGTGCCTGCCCTGGATGACAGAATGACATACGGGCACCACTGAAGATGAAGTAATGCTTATCTTTGATCCAAGGAACAGCAACAACATTACCCTGAGGGGAAGGGTTCATGTTCTTTCTTGTGTGAAACAGGTATGAATAGGCATGAAGTGGGGATGTTGACTTTTGTCGTTTTTGGGGGGGTTTTTTGCCTAAGGCCTGGGGCCAGAGTTAGGTTCCTGTATGTGGGCTGGGTGGAGGGTTTGACCTGTGTTCACTTGTGCAGCTCATATGTGCAGTGGGAGTGTGCCGGGGCTCAAAGCTGTCAGTCACACAAAAAATCAAATCTTCCTCTTATGTACCTTGGTTGCAGGCTCACCCCCAGGAGGTGGTGTGCAGGAGGCAGCTGTTCGATGTTTCTCTCTCATTGATGTTTCTAACTCTCTATCCCTCTCCCTTCCTCTCTGTAAAAAAAAAAAAATCAATAAAATATATTAAAAAAAAAGACTGAGCGTAAATGCATAAATAAATGGAACCACAGATTAATGTTTCCTTCTCTCTCTGTCCCTCTCTAATGCCAATAAATAAAAATTTAGTTTGGCTGGGCACCTCAGCTGGTTAGAGCATCATCCCAGTACCCCAAGGGTGTGGGTTTGATCTCTGATCAGGGCACATACAAGAATCTAGCAATGAATCAATAAGTGGAACAAGCCCTGGATGAGTGACTCAGTTGGTTGAATCATCATCCCATACACCAAAAGTTTGCGGTTTGCTACCCAGTCAGGGCACATACCTGGATTGGAGGTTTGATCCCCAGTTGGGGCACATAGGGGAGGTCAATCAATCAATGTTTAACTCTCCCTTCCTCTCTCTAAAAATCAATAAACATATCCTTGGGTGAGGATTTAAAAAAAAAAAGTGGAACAGTAACAACAAACCAATGTTTTGTTCTCTCCCTTCTTCTCTCACTCTTTAAAATCACAGTGATGTAATATCTCTGAGTCACCTGTCCCAGGCTCAGCCCCTCTGGAAAGGGCAACTGCGCACTGATTCCAGGCTCCCCTGGAACCAACCCCAGAGAAGACATTCCCACAGCTCCCTGTGCTGCTGGGAGAGCCGTGAACATGAAATGTGAAGCAGACAACATGCTTCCCTTTACCAGCAGGTGCTAAAGAGGCTGGACTTCCTCCTGGTGCATAGGGTGTTATTTCCATCTGGCCTCAGGGAACTCCTTCCAGGGAACAGGCAGAAATTTGGTGGAATTTCCTGTTTTCCTAAAGAATGTCAGGTATGTGTGATGTGGCTGAGGAGGAGGGGCAGACCCCTCAGTGTCAGAGGGCCCGCCCTCCAGTGTCTGATTGGGTGGAACAGTGCCCTTGGCTCCACCTGTGGTCTTCAAGCTTGAAGGCTGGTCTCTGCAACATGCAAAGACTATTCCTTACAGGCCAACACCCGGATGCTCAGGCCGGATCGCTTCCTGCCTCAAATGCTCTGCAGCAGTAGCAGGAACATCAGGAAACAGAAAGCACTCAAACTACACTAACTAGAAGGGGATTTACTACAGGGTTGGGGTCTGACCAACACCATGCCAGGCTCCCACAAATGACCTGTAAGAACGGTTCTGAACTAGAAACTTCACATTTTTTAGTGAGAAATGTAAGTGGAAACTGTTCAGCATACATAATACAGAAGTATCCCAAACACAAGGGTAATCTTGCCTTCAAATGTAAATGAAGAATTTCTTATTAGATACTAGACTTCAGTAGATCTATTATGTCTGGATGCTGCGATGACTGTTACTTTTTTGGGGGACACTTCTCTAAAGTGGCCACATTGTGCACAGGCCCAGGTGACCTTCACTCTCTCCATTACCCAGTTCCAACTTCCTCATCCCAGAGGGACATAGGAACACAATTAGGAGTGAACAGATATGGTAAGGAGCACAGGCAGATGTGACATTGGAGATCTCACAAAAAATGCTCTTGAAACATTTGGTAGATATGGTAGTGTAACCTGAGTACCACTACCATCACCTGGACATAGTGTATTTTGTGAGAGACGACACTATTAATACAGATTGTTGGCAGAACCTCAATGAGTTTTAAAGGACAGAAAATTGAAGAAGTTATACCCCATTAAAGTTGCACCTGGCCTGAAGGTAATTAGCAGGACTGGGGTGGGAGGCACTGGGAGAAATGCCCAATGTGATGAACACAGCGCAAGAGACACAGAGACCAGTGCTGATGGTCAGAGACTTGCCACCCGATGAGACAGAAGCTGACTTGGTAGCCTGGATATCATTAAACCGGACTAAACAAACCTGAGAGGGAGTTGGGGGGAACCAGAGAGCACAGCTGACCCTTGAACAAAGTGGGTTAAACTATGGGGGTCCACTTATGCATTGATTTTTTTTTCAATAAATATAGTCATTCCTCATATCCCTGGGATCCCCATCTGAAGATTCAAAGATCTGCGGATTGAAAATAGTATTTTCCATCCACTGCTGGAATCCGCCTGTGTTGGGGGACAATAGTGTGCATTTTTCTAGCCATTTTATATAAGGGACTTTGACCATGCATGGATTTTGGTATCCATTGGGAGTCCTGGAACCAATCCCTCCTAGATACGGAGGACTGAAGTTTTGGGGGAGTCAAAAGTTATGTGTGGATTTTCAACGGCAGGAGGGTCCGCACCCTTAAATCCCACGTTATTCAAGGGTCATCTGTAGTGCGAATTGGACAAGGGGAGGAGCCAAAGAACAGCTAAGAGTCTAGAGCTCCACCTGAGAGCTGGATTCCAGGGCTTTCCAATGGAAGAGAGAGGCGGTCATCAAGGGGAACTTCATGTCCTTAGAATGAATGTTCTGGTAAAAAGAGATTGTTGAACACCAACCAAAGGAAGATACAGCTATCTTTGACAGGATCATCATTACTACTTTATGCCCTCACTGGGTTAAATAACAATGCCTTTATGGCCATCACAGTTAAGTAGAAACCAAAATATTTTATTCTTATAACACAGAAGAGCAAATTGTATGATTCTATTCAGTTTATATCCAGAAAAGGCAAATCCTTAGAGACAGAAAGAAGATGAATGGTTGCCAGAGGATTGTGAAAGGGAGAATTGGCAGTGGCTGCTCTTAGTCATGGGATTTCTTTTGGGGATGATGAAAATTTTCTGGAATTAGATGGTAGTGACGGTTGCACAATATTGTAAATATACTTAAAAAAAATTGGGTTGTAAACTTTTTTAAAAAGTTGAAAGGGTAGATCATACATTATGTGACTGTTACAGCAATAAAAAAAAAAAAAAAAAATCTGAGCGTTGAAACCAAACCAAAAGGTGGGTGAAGGTGAGGGGACCCAGCCCAAATTATCAAAGGCTCAAAGAGGCAAACAAATTAGAGCTCAGACTCAAATGTTCCCCTGGAAAAACCACAGAGCTGACGGGTGATGCTGTTCTCATTAAGACTGAGCGTAGCCCTAACTGCTTTGGCTCAGTGGATAGAGTGTCGGCCTGCGGACTGAAGGGTCCCAGGTTCGATTCCGGTCAAGGGCATGTACCTTGGTTGCAGGCTCACCCCCAGGAGGTGGTGTGCAGGAGGCAGCTGTTCGATGTTTCTCTCTCATCGATGTTTCTAACTCTCTATCCCTCTCCCTTCCTCTCTGTAAAAAAAAAAAAATCAATAAAATATATTAAAAAAAAAAAGACTGAGCGTAAATGCATAAATAAATGGAACCACAGATTAATGTTTCCTTCTCTCTCTGTCCCTCTCTAATGCCAATAAATAAAAATTTAGTTTGGCTGGGCACCTCAGCTGGTTAGAGCATCATCCCAGTACCCCAAGGGTGTGGGTTTGATCTCTGATCAGGGCACATACAAGAATCTAGCAATGAATCAATAAGTGGAACAAGCCCTGGATGAGTGACTCAGTTGGTTGAATCATCGTCCCACACACCAAAAGTTTGCGGGTTTGCTACCCAGTCAGGGCACATACCTGGATTGGAGGTTTGATCCCCAGTTGGGGCACATAGGGGAGGTCAATCAATCAATGTTTCTCTCTCCCTTCCTCTCTCTAAAAATCAATAAACATATCCTTGGGTGAGGATTTAAAAAAAAAAAGTGGAACAGTAACAACAAACCAATCAATAAATAAAAATTTAGAAATAATAAGAATTCTTAAAATACTATAAATCAGAGATTTCTAGAGGGTCTTCCTCAGGTTAAATTAGCTTGCTAGAGCTATTGGAGGCAAAAGGACACCAGTTGTCACTAGCAATTTGACCTTGGTTCAGCAACCTTGGTTTTTGAGTTCGGTTAAGAAAAATATCCAAGGCCAAGGATCTCAAATCATAGTGAGTTTATTTACAGAGTTAGGGAGATAGACTGAGTTAACCAGATGGGCTGTGTGGGCTGAGGAAACAAGTTATGGAGGCAAAAGGAGGGCCCTTGGTGCTTAGGAGGAGGAGAGTAAAGGTTTGTCCCTGGAAGAAGCAGGAAGTGGGTTCGTATGCTCCAGAGAAAGCAAGAGCTGCCTGGGTCTTTAGTCCTTTTTTGATTTGTGGTCTCCACTGATTGGCTGTATCCAGGGCAGAGGGTCAGGAGTCATCGCAACCATTACATAGCCACACCAGGCCATGCTGCTTCTCTGGGCCTAACACTGATACAGAACTGATGTCTGATTTTATATATATCATTTAGGGAGAGAGGGAGAAACATCAATAGGTTGCCTCTCCCACACACCATGCACCCCAATCGGGGATTGAACAAACCTGAAGCCTGGGCATGTGCCCTAACTAGGAGCCCAACTGTCCACTTTTGGTGCTCATGGCGCTCAACCAGCTGAGCCACACCTGCCAGGACAAACGCTGCCCTCCTCTTCAAGAACACCTTAGAGGAAAGCACTCATAAAATTAGCTAAAACAAGATTTTTTTTATCAAACCCGTTGACAGATACGCTACCAATCATTGCTATTTGATTTATCTGAATGTTTTTCTTTTCCTTAAATATTTTAAAAGGTTTTTTAGTGATTTTTTTTTCTTTAGAGAGGAAGAGAAATATTGATGTGAGAGTGAAACATCATCAGATGCCTCCTGCAGGCACCCTACTGGGAATCAAGACCCAAACTGGGCATGTGCCCTGACCAGGAATGGAACCAGTGACCTCTTGGTGCACAGGATGATGCTCAATCCACTGTGCAAAACTGGCCAGGCTTGGACACATTTTATTGCCCATCAAGCTCAGCTATTATGTCCCTTGTATAGATTAGTAAAGAGGGGAGTAATCTGGAGTTGGAGACAAGAGCACACAGATGCCTTTCCTAGTGCAAAGAGAGAAATTATAAAAAGACAACGTAAAGTCACAGTGACAGACATGGGCAATGCTATGATCACTGGGATGGTTTCAGTTTCATGCATATGTCAAGGCTCATCAAATAGTATACTTGAAATATGTTCTTTACTAATTAAAACTTTTAAAAAATGGTTCAAAAATTTCTTTTAAATTTTGTGTCCAACACTTCTTAGAAAATAGGTTTGGCATCTCTCTATTCAATTCAGGTTCTCATATCCTCTGGAGGTCAAATCTTGTCTTAGTGACATCAACTATACCAAACAATGAAGAATTTTCACCAAAATCAACAGAAATACTGGCTGGGTCACAAAAGTACTTCCCTGGTCTATAGATACTTTCCTGTACCTTTGATTTCCTGCCTGGGCACTCTGATCATCAGGTAAAGATCTAAGAGGGTAGAGAAATGCACAAAACCCTTTGATTATTTTCAATAACAGTGACTTTGAGCACAGAAGATAAACATGCCTGGAGATCCTCAGATGTGTGAACACACTGGTCTTGCAGTCTTTTTCACAGAAACGTTTCTGGATGCACCTAGAGAAGAGGCCGATTCCATCTAGCTGGCTGCAAGCTTCTCCAATCCCAATTAAGCTAGTGATTGTGTAGCAGGCATTCTGTAAGAACTATGGTCCTAAAACCAGTGATCATCACCCATGGAATTGTAGACATTGAGACAGATGAAAAAACAAGGCTCAGGGTTGATAGTTGACTTAAGAACCAGGAGGTCATGATTCAATTCCTGGTGAGGAATGGGGCGTGGGGAAGGTAGTTGATCAATGATTCTCTCTCATCATTGGTGTTTCTCTCTCTCCCTCTTCCTTCCTCTCTGGAAAAAAGAAAAAAAAGACAGATGGCCTGTTGGAAGATCGTAAAAGAGCAATTCCCTTCAAATGTACTCACATACCCCTGACTGGTGTGGCTCTGTCTGTACTGAGAAAGTCCACCCATGCTTCAATGTGTCTCAGGTTCAATTCCTGGCCCAGGTTGGGGCACATGCAGGAGGCAACCACTGAACAGGTCTGTTTCACACTGATGTTTCTCTCTCTCTCTCTCTTTTTCAATCTCCCTCCCTTGCTTCTACTCTCTCTAGAAATCAATGGGAAAAATATCCTCGGGTGAAGATTAACAACAAAAGTACTGTCATACCGTGTGAAAAACAAAATTCATGCTGATCCTAGAAGCAGGTGAAGTTGTCACCCCAGCTAGGTTTTGAAAGTGATGTCTGAGTCTTCTAAAACGCATAGCATTCAGGCTTCACATGAGTACCAGGAAACCCTGCAGTTTTTCCTAGAATGATGTGGGTAGCAATGCAAATTTGGCGCAAAGTTGTGAACTAATTTCCCCACCGTACTCAACCCTCAGAGGCAGTGAAAGGTTGAGACCCTCGTAAAAAATTGTTCACTTCCTCATGCTTATAGAGCCCAAATATGCTTATAACCTAAACCACAAAGAAAACATCCAAAGTTATAGAGGACTTAAACAAAAAGGCCTTTATTATTATAAAAAACTAAACCAGTTTTTTTAAAAAACACCCAACCAGTCTTTGGGTGACAGCAACAATGGAAATATTCACCAGAGGTATCTAGGGCAATCGTGTCTCTGAAAACATTTTTTCTGGAAGATGCCAGCTGAACTCAGAAAATGTTCTCTGGGGTCAAAAATGGGTCAGGCCCATGCCCCAGATAGCCAGAGTAAATGAAATGCAGATCTCCTAGGGGCTCAGGTTACTCCTAATTTCCTCCAACTAATAAGGGGAACATCAGCTTCCCTGAGGACATGAGGACGGTGACTGATGAAAAGTGCGGGGACTTGCTCAGTGTTGGTTCAGGTGAAATGGATTCTGTCACAGAAATTTTCAGTGACACTAAGCCCTGGGCGGTTTAGAAGGTAGAACATAAGTACACATGCTTCCCACATAATTAAAATTATGAAAAATCTCCCTACTTTTGAGGATGGGATTTATGAGATGAAAGTCAGACCACTGAAGCCTAAATTTCCCGCAGTGCTGCTAACACTGAACAAAGTAACTACATTCCCTACAAACCTAAAAACTCCCTCTAATGCAACAGTTCTCAACCTGTGGGAAGCGACCCCTTTGGGGGTCGAACAACCTTTTCACAGGGGTCACCTAAGACTATCGGAAAACACATATATAATTACATATTGTTTACAGTAGCAAAATTACAGTTATGAAGTAGCAGTGAAAATAATTTGATGGTTGGGGGTCACCACAACATGAGGAACTGTATTAAAGGGTCGCAGCATTAGGAAGGTTGAGAACCACTGCTCTAATGTGTACTCTCATGTTTCCAGAGGGTAGAATTTTTACTAAAAGATTACCCACATTCACAACACTCAAAAAGCCTTTCTCCTGTGTGAAATTCGACGTTTATGAAGATGAGAGATCACAATAAAAGATTACCCACATTCATGGCACTCATAAGGTCTTTCTCCAGTGTGAACTCTCTGGTGACAACGAAGTCCAGTGCAACAGGCAAAAGATTTCCCACAATCACTGCACTCATAAGGTCTTTGTCCTGTGAACTCTCTGATGACAACGGAGTTGAGAGCTAAAGGCAAAAGATTTCCCACAATCATTGCACTCATACGGCTTCTCTCCAGTATGAACTCTCTGATGACAACGGAGGCTAGAGCTATGGACAAAAGATTTCCCACATTCACTGCACTCGTGCGGCTTCTCTCCAGTGTGAACTCTCTGATGATAACGGAGTTTCGAGTTACACATAAAAGATTTCCCACATTCACTGCACTCATAACGCCTTTCACCCGAGTGAATTCTCTGATGAACATGAAGGTAGGATTTTGTGGTAAAACATTTCCCACATTCACTGCACTCATACGGCCTTGCTCCAGTGTGAACAGACTGATGACCACGGAGTCCAGAGCAATAGGTAAAAGATTTCCCACATTCACTGCACTTGTAACGCTTTTCACCAGAGTGAATTCTCTGATGAACATGAAGGTAGGATTTTGTGGTAAAACATTTCCCGCATTCGCTACACTCATACGGCCTTGCTCCAGTGTGAACAGACCGATGACCGCGGAGTCCAGAGCAATAGGTAAAAGATTTCCCACATTCACGGCACTCATACGGCTTTTCTCCAGTGTGACTCCTTTGGTGTTGATTCAGGCTCCACTTCTGGCTGAAGGACAGCCCACATTCTCCACACTCATAAGGCTTTTCTCCAGTGTGAATCCTCTCGTGTTCATTCAGGTTATCCTTTCTTCTAAAGGACTTCCCACATTCACGGCACTCGTACGACTTCTCCAACGAGAGAACGTTCTGATACCGAAAACCAGAGATTCTTCTAAGACCTTTTTTACTTTCAGGGCCCACAAGACACTGCCTTCCCGCATGGCCAGCATGGTCTGGAACAAGAGTGTCATTGCAGCCAATCACTTTTTTACATTCCTTCTTGGTATGGTAATTCTTTCTGTTTTGACATATAACCCCGGCCCCCGAGCTTTCACTTGGTTTGACTGTGGTGTGAGTAGCCTGTGGCTGAAGTTGCTCCGAGGCAGTAAGGATGCTGTGTCCACCCTTCTGACTGGTAACGAGTGTCTGGGACACACTGAATGTGCAGCTCCTCGCAGGCAAGGCCCTGTCCACACCTCTTATCAAACGCTCGCCTCTCCTGTGCTGCTCACGGTCCTGGTGACACTTCGCACTGAAATAAAATGGTTTTGCACACGCACCGCACCTCAACAGTTTCGGGCTGTGTTGTGTTTCCTGCTGCTCAACCAACTGGAAAATGTCCCGTAAGACCGGACCACAACTCTCACAGGGGTGGCTGTTCTGGGAAGACAAAGGTACTTTGGTCTTCTTTGCCTGTGACACCCTTACAGACACGTTCTGTTCAATGGGTGCCTCCAGATCCCGTGTTCCACAGCAGCAACCTGAACAAAAGGAAACACTGGTGAATTACATGTTGAGCCCACAGCCAAAAGTAATCTCGCTGGGCCATGGTGGCTCAGTGGTTGAGGGTGGCTTATGAACCAGGAGGCCACAGTTCGATTTCCAGTCAGGGCACATGGGAATGTATACAAGCCAATAAAATTTATCTGAAAAAGAGCAGATGATGTTTGAGGTAAATATAAAGATATGTGCCTGGACCAATACTGGACAGCAGTAAAGAGAGGAAGAGGAAGGGCTGACTGGGAGAGCAAACCTATGTGGAAATGGCATGGTTCAAAACACAAGGATTGAAAATGCCTGTTGCCTGCAGAGCTTGCACTATGTGACCCTAGTGGCGTGTTCTGTGGTGGAACTTTGTTCTTAGGAACCACAGCAGCCCCTGCAACACCGAACATTACAAATCAGAGGACCCTATAGAGGATGTCGGCAGGAATTCCAATAAAAATTCCCTTGGCCACAACCTACCCCATGAATATAAGAAAAATCAAGAGCTTAACAACTTTAAGTAATAAGCTCGCAAGGACAGAATAACTAAGAACATTAAGCAAATAATAAATGATCCGAAAGCAGAAAAAATATATGTTAGTAGAGAACTTCAATAATCCCCTTTCACAAAGGCTAGATCATCCTGTCTGAAATAAATATGGAATTACTGCAGTTTGACTACATTTTAGAGCAACTCTAATCCTGTATATATGCACAAAACATTCTATTCAAATGCAGAGGAGGCATTCTTGTCAAGCCACACATGAAACATTCTCTACGTAACGAAGCTGTTACCAAAAGGGACCAGGGTGCAGCAGTTCTCCCTCAGGCCAGACTCTACAGGGTGGGTTCTTGAATTTGAGTAGGACAGATTTGTCAACAGGAGTCTAGGTGATTTTGAGAGTGCATCTGTTAAAGCTAGGGACATAGAAACAAAGAAAGAACTTTGAGTAGAAGAAGCAACAGGAGAGCTTTGGCCCTTTAGAAAGGTTACAGGAAAGCAGTGAGTCAAAGCAGGGCTGCTGTTAGGTCACTGGGATGTCAGAGACAAGGGGAACATGTAGATAAGATCAGGTGTAAGCCTGGGATGAGCTGCTGCCGCCAGTTGCTCCTCTGGTTGAATGTCCAGTGAGAACCCTTAAAGCAGGGGTCCTCAAACTACGGCCCGCGGGCCACATGCAAATACAAATATTGTATTTGTTCCCGTTTTGTTTTTTTACTTCAAAATAAGATATGTGCAGTGTGCATAGGAATTTGTTCATAGTTTTTTTTAAAACTATAGTCCGGCCCTCCAACGGTCTGAGGGACAGTGAACTGGCCCCCTGTTTAAAAAGTTTGAGGATCCCTGTCTTAAAGTTTAGAGAAAAGGTAAAAGTTTAAGCTAGGAAAGGGCATGGGCATGGCCCAGAGTGAGCTGGCCTTGAGTCTCTGTCCTGAGGACCTCTTCTTTTTTAATGTTTCTTTATTGATTTTAGAGAAAGATAAAATGTAGAAGGAGTCATCATTTGTTGTTCCACTTAATTATGCATTCAGTGGTTGCTTCTTTTATGCGCTCTTATCAGAGATCTAACCCACAACCTAGATACATTGGATCAATGCTCAAACCAACTGAGCTACCAGGCCAGCACTGTCACGAAGATTTTCTCTTTTTTTTTCGTTTGTTCCTGAGGGCGAGCATCTCAGGGGAAGGTTTCATAAGAATATTCATCAGCTTTTCAGGTGCATTTGTAATATGCTAATGGTTTGGAATTAGTGTACAAGGAAGTCTGGGTTTGTCTTTTGTTCTGTTTAATGTTTTATTTTTTATCTTGAGTCTGTCTGGCTCTAATGGGGTTTTTATTATTTGTTCGTCTGGCTTTATCTATCAATCTGACTTTATCTATCATTTGGTTAACGTTATCTATCCTTGGGTTACTGGTGCAAATGCCATTTATTGGATCCCTGTTCTCTATTTTCACAGACCAGGGGGGTTTGAGCTGTGAATTCTTTGATTAGAGAGGGAGGTGTAAACTATTTATTTTCACATGTTCTTATCTGGGGAAAATAAGCTCTTAGATTCACAAGCTGGCTGTTATGTTGTCCAAATTGTTTGAACTTGTTTAATTTTCTTGTCTCAGTTTCACTATCGCACATGCCCAAGAAGTTCTGTAGTTTCTTATCTCCCGCAATGGTGGTCAAAAGAGAAGTCTCAAACTTTCAGAAGAAATCACTTCAAGATTCTTACCTGATCACAATATAAGAAACTAGAAATCAATTCCAGTTTCAAGAAAGCTGAAAATTCATAAATATGTTGAAATTAAATATAACACACTCTTAAACAACCAGTGGGTCAGTGAAATTAAAAAAGGACCTTAAAGCGATCTAGAGGCACCGGCCAGTGTTGCTCAGAGGTTGAGCGTAAACCCAGGAACCAAAATGTCACTGGCTGTATTCCTGGTCAGGGCACATGCCCAGGCTGTGGGCTTCAATGCCTTCTATGGGGCAACCAGGAGGCAGCCAATCGATGTTTCCTGGTCACTGATGTTTCTATCTCTCCAGTCCTCTTCCTTCCTCTCTCTCAAAACCAATAAAGACATATAAAATATATATGAAAACCCCCACAAACATCTGGAGGCAATGTGTACAGAAAGACAACTTCCCAAAGCTTATGAATGGGGAGCAGGAGATGCAAGCCCAAGAGTAAATTGTATACAGATAAAGCCTGTATTAAGACAAATCTGAAACACACGGCAGCCTAACCCTGCTCCACAGGAAATTAAAAACACATCACGAAAGTAAACCCAAGGCTAGCAAAAGAAGCCATCAATGTTAGAACTGACATATATAAAATAGAAATAGGAAAGGCAAAAAGAGGAATAGCATAACTAAGGGCTGTTTTTTTTTAAATTTGTATACTTATTTTTTTCTTTGTTAATCCTCTCTGGAGGTTATTTTTCCATTGCTTCAGAGACAGTAGAAGGGAGGAAGGGAGGAGGAAAGTGGAGACAGAAACACAGATGTGAGACACACAGACTGGTTTCCTCCCACATGTGCCCCATGGGGGATGGGGAGGGAATCCACAACCCAGGCACATGCCCTTGACCTGGAATTGAACCCGACACCCTTGGGTCCCTGGGTCGATGCTTTAACCACTGAGCAAAACAGGCCATGACCAGCAGTTTTTTTTGATAACATGCAGAAAACTGGCTAAACGTTAGCTACATTGAACCAAGAGAAACAACACTCAAATAAATCAAAGCAGAAATGAAAGACTGTACAGCTGACACTATGAACTACAAACCATCATCAGAGATGTTGGCAGATGACATACAGACACAACATCTAGAAAATTGTCAAGATTCCACTATAAGCTTTGCAAATTATCAATGATGAGAGAGAATCATTGATCGGCTGCCTCCTGCACGCCCCCTACTGGGATCGAGCCCGCAACCCAGGCATGTGCCCTTGGACGGAATCGAACCTGGGACCCTTCAGTCCGCAGTCCGACGCTCTATCCACTGAGCCAAACCAGCCAGGGCAGAGTGATGTTCTTACCCAGTGAGGATATGAGAGCAAAATTCTCCAGCATCACATCGAGGTATAGGCCTCTCTGAGCCTCGTCAAGAAGCTGCCATTCTGTCCCCGAGAAGTACATAGCAACATCCTCAAAGGTCACACCAACCTGTCAGAATGAATACACTGAGTCAGTAATAGTCTGTCTGAGAACCCACAATCCTACTCTTCCCCACAATCAACCACCTCCAGGCCACGCCCCCCCCCCCCCCCCCCCCCTGCCGCCGCCGTTCACAGCAGACCTCTGGCCTTGGTGCCAGTGCTGCCTGCTCTCTCAGCTCAGTCCCATAAGTCACTCTTATCACCCTCAGCAATAGGCAGGAGAAGGGGAAGGGGTGACGAGGCAGATAAATGCCACCTACGCTCTGGGCCATGGCAGAAGGGCTCCATCACTAATGCCACGCAAACCCACTGGGATGTCCCAGATCATTCCTGCAGGACACAGCAAAACGTGGGCTCCAAACCACACACCAGGTACCCAGGACCGTCAGCCCCAACATCCGATCAGCTCCAGGTAAGCAGGTCTCCGCTGTATCCCCGCCCAGCCCCCACAGTCTGGTGACCTGCAGACTCTCTATCCTAGTGCTGCACCTTTCCAGCTCTGTGACCTTGGGCAAAGAATCAACTCCCTGCTCCTCACTATCCCCATCACCCCTGCTAAGGTAAAAATCATTCAAACATGTAAAGAACTTCTGTGAGTTTATTGGAGCCAAACTATCTACAATTGCGGGAAAGCAGAATCTCAATGGATTAGGATAATGCTCCGGATAATGGCAATTTTGCATCTTGTTTTATACATTATCATCCAAGGAGGAGATGTAAGTCAGTTACATGAAACCCACTGGTTATGGACTAGGGAGACAGGACAAAGCAAAGCTGGGGAAACCGCTGGAATTGGATATACTAGGTGTACCGGTTAATAATGCGGATTTTGTAATCAAAGAAAACACGATAATTTCAAGAGAAACATCAGAAGTGTTTTATTCAAAGTAATGTCCATTGCCAGCTACACATTTCCCCCATCTTTCAGGTAATTTGTGGATACCGTCCCAACAGAACTTTTCTTGTTTTGAGGCAAACCATTCAGAGACCCAATTTTCCACTTCTTCATACGTTTTGAAGTGCTGCTGAGAAAGTGCGTGTGCCATCGATCGGAACAAGTGGTAATCTGAAACAGCAAGGTCTGGTGAATATGGCGGGTGGGTTAATACTTCCCAGGCAAGATCTTTTAACGTGTCTTCAACTGGTTTTGAAGTGTGTGATGGTGCATTGTCATGAAACAAAATTACTTTGCCATGTCTTCTGGCCCATTCTGGTCGTTTTACGATCAAAGCATTTTACGACCAATTGACTTGGACGTTCTCTGTCTTTCACATTGAAGTCATCACTTTTAAAGCGTTTAAACCAGCGTTCACAAGTATCCTGAGATGGAGCATGTTCACCATAAGCTTCCTGAAGTATACGATAACTTTCAGCAGCACTTTTCTCCAAAATAAAGTAATGAATTAAAACTTCCTGCAAATACTCTTTTTTTTGGCACAAAATTCGACATTTTTAAGCATAAAAATATCCATGATGTTAACACCTTCAGCAAATCTGACATATGAAGTTTGGAAGTTTGTTGTCAATACAACAAAATAGCACACATATCAAATTGCATATATATCAACATATGTGTAACTCCATCCATTGAAAAATATCCGCATTATTAACCGGTAACTAGTAAAAAATAAAATGAGCCTTAGCTGGTTTTGCTCAGTGGATAGAGCATTGGCCTGTGCACCGAAGGGTCCTGGATTCGATTCCAGCCTAGGGCGCATTCCGTGGGTTGCGAGCTCAATCCCTAGTGGTGGCATAGCAGAGGCAGGCGATCAATGATTCTCTCATCATTGATGTTTCTATCTCTCTCTTCCTTTCTCTCTGAAATCAATAAAAATATATTTAAAAAAAGTAAAAGTCACTTAATTCTTTTACTTAGGTGGGTGCAGGATAATTAACAGTCAATAATCTATAATAATAAAAGTGTAATATGCTAATTAACCAGAGAGCCAAACTACCTTCTGAATGTCATTCCAGACATACTTCTAGACTAAACTACGGCAGTAGGGCCGAGGCAGAGGCAGTTAGGGGCAATCTGTCAGGCAGGCAAGTGTTAAGGGGTGATCAGGCAGGCAGGTAGAGTGGTTAGGGGTGATCAGTCAGACAGGTGAGTGGTTAGGGACAATGAGGCAGGCAGAGTGGTTAGGGGTGATCAGGAAGGCAGGCAGGCCAGTAGTTAGGAGCCAGTGGTCATGGGTTGTGAGAGGGATGTCCGAGGGGTCCCGGATTGCGAGAGGGTGCAGGCTGGGCTGAGGGACTCCGCCCCCCTGCACAAATTTTGTGCACCGGGCCTCTAGTAAACATGGTAACAATAACAATGAAGGAATTTATGGCCTCAGTCCTGGAGCCCAAGTGCATTTGGCTATGCCCTGAGGGGACTGGAAGGTTAAGTTACAAGTTACCCTGACAGTTCACAGGCAGGTTATCTTAGATGCAAAAAGACAATAGGCTCACTTAAGGTAAAGAGTGACCTTTGTCAGGGAAGAGACTGGCCTAGGGCATGCCTACCTACTATAAACTGCTTTTAGTTAAAGTTTTTTTTTTTTGTATGTGTGTTTTTCAGTCTCTGCGTCGCCACTTTCGATCTCAGGGTTCTCCCCTGCAAGTTTTCCATTGATTATTCTGGAATTTATTCTGTATTTTAGTTGTCATTCCAGTATGTTCCCGGGGGCATGTCCGTGTAGCATCCACTAACTCCGCCGCCATTTTTAATCCTCCTTTAAAGTTTTAATTTCAGACCATCCTTTGTGGTTCCTTTATGACTTACAGTTTGCTAGACGGCCATGAGGAGGCATATAAGACAACTGGGGGGCTAGCCATCTGAATCTGTGCCAGTAACCAGCACTCTGATGCACATTCTTGCTATAATTAAGCCCCATTCTTATCTGTGAAGCTTGTCCAGCCTTGCAGAACCCGTTCCCTGGAACACTCCCATTTAACAGAGGCCACAAACCATGAACCATACCCCCAACCCACCCAGGGATTGGCAGCGCTTGGCGCCAGCCAAGCCAGGCCTTTGGGTGTTATCTCACTTCTCCCATCCCAAGGGGTAAGGGGGAGGGGACTGCAAAGCCCCTGAAAAGTCCGGAAGCCGGGTCCATATTTGGGGGACAAAGAAACTAAGAGGATAAAAGGAAAGCTTCCTCCACATTCATCACCTGGGCTTGGAGAATGACTCCGCTGGGTCACCGCACTAGTGCATCTGCAAATGAAGGGTTTTTCCTGAACCTTCTGAGTACCTGTGTTTTCCTGTGGCCTGGTAATTAATTTCTGCAACAGCCGTGCAGGCCTTCCCTGAGCTTGTCGGGTTAGCATGGGGCCCCCTTTTTCCTCCACACCCCACTCTAGTCTGTTCACGCTCCATGAAAAGGAAAATGGGGGGTGAGGGTGGGCATTCTGCCACAACATCCGCCCGATTGAAAAATCTTTTCAGCCCCAACCGGTTTGATAGAGCCTTGGCCTGAGGACGGAAGGGGCCCAGGTTCGATTTCGGCCAAGGGTATGTACCTTGGTTGCGGGCACATCCCCAGTAGGGGGTGTGCAGGAGGCAGCTGATCGATGTTTCTCTCTCATTGATGTTTCTAACTCTCTATCCCTCTCCCTTCCTCTCTGTAAAAAAATCAATAAAATATATTTTTTAAAAAAGAAAAACCATTTCAAACCCAAACACCCCCCTGTCCCCACGGTTCACCCCCTCCCACGGCCCCAAGGACCCTCAGAATGAAGGCACCCAGACCCTCTGCCTCCCAGACGATCCCAGACGAGACGGGACTCCGACCCAGGCTGTTTAGGGCGCAGGGAGGACGGACCCCAGGATTCCGCGTCCGCCTGGGTCAGTGGCCCCGCGCTGCTCCCCGGCGGTCCCTCGGCACCTCACCCCCTCCCACCCCCGTCACACCATTGGTCACCCTCCAACGCCTCGCGGTATAGACGCGGGGCCTGGGCTGCAGGAGGGGACGGGTGCCCGCCCCAGGGGTGCAGGGTTGGGTGGGAGAGGCGGGGAGGCCCGGGGACGCACTTACCGCGGCCGGGCGCCTCCGAGCGGCCGCCGCCATCGGACTCTGCGGGCGGAGCGGGCGGAGGCGGCGGACGAGGAGGGGCCTCGGTCCCCGCCCTAAAGCGGGTCACCCGCGGGGTCGCCGACCTCACACCCGCTCTGTGCGGCAGGGACCGCAACTCCTTGGCGCCTTCTCCCTTCTGTCACCTCAAAACCCACATTGCAATTTAAAGGGCCAACGGACACCGACCAACCAGCAAGTTTCACCGTCTGCAAGATGCAACCGGAAGTCCCGCCCCAAATCCTGGAAATCCCACGGAAATGCTTTCGGCCTGATGTGTCATTCGCTCAACTAGCACTCGGTCTTCTGGGTAATGTAGTTCCCAGAGCTCCAGAGGGCACATTGTTTTCCATCGTGAACAACTAGGAAGTTTGCCATTGGAGGGATCCCATGCTGTTCCCTGGAGGGAAGTATTTGCTCCTGGTTAATGGCTGCAAAAACTCAATTCTGACCTATCTACCTGGAGATTGGTTTAGGGGCTCAGAACCACAAGGCTGTGCCACCCCCGCCCCTTAGATGCCAATTCAAAGTCCAGATGTTATCTGTGCTTCAGAGAGAGGCACGCCAATGATGAGAGAGAATCATTGATCCATTGCCTGCTGCATGCCCTCAACTGGGGATAGAGCCCACAACCCAGGCATGTGCCCTGACCAGGAATTGAACTGTGACTCCTGACTCTAGGGTCCATGCTTAACACCACCAGCTGGACACAAAAGGCTATTTTTAAACAGAAAGCCACAGGCCCCAAATGGCATCACCCATGCTGAAAGCCTAGTTTAATACCTGATATAATTGTAGTTTCCACCATTTCCAGAAACAATCTTAAGCATCCAGTTTAATGTTTTCTGGTCAAGCACCAGTAATGGAATTATGTCTCATGAACTTTTTCCAGCCCCCCATAGAAAAAACAGGTAACGTTATGATAAAAAATTTTCCAGGTCTTTTTCTTATAGAAAAGGTGCCCTTTCTAAAAAAATAAAATAAAAGAATACTGTGTTAAGTTTAGTAAATTATCTGCCTCGTGTAAAACGTTTTAAATAAGACCCTCTTTTTCCTCTAGGTGGAGGTAATTGTCCGAAATAAGTCACTTTTTTAGCTTCTTAATCCCCACCTTATACGTTTTTACCAATAAAAATGTTCCCTTTTTTACAATTCTTAATATACTGTTCAATTTGCTAGATGGATTGGTTCCCATTTATGAATCTGTTAAAGCAATTACATATTTAAATTTGCTCCACTGAATTTTGTTTTTTAACACTATAAATCAATTATAGCCCCATAGTGTCAATTATTTGAGTGTGACCTTGGTATGCCAAGGTTATGGGTTAGATCTCTGATCAGGGCATATACAAGCATCACTCAATGAATGCATAAAAAAGTGGAACAACAAATTGATATTTCTCTTTTTCACTCTCTCATTCTCTCAAGTCAATAAATAAAAATTTAACTTTATCCCTGACCATTTTGGCTCAGTGGATAGAGCATCGGCCTGTGGACTGTAAGGTCCCAGGTTCGCTTCTGGTCAAGGGCATGTACCGTGGTTGTGGCCACATCCCCAGTAGGAGGTGTGCAGGAGGCAGCTGATCAATGTTTCTCTCTCATTGATGTTTTTAACTCTATATCCCTCTCCCTTCTTCTCTGTAAAAAATCAATAAGATATATTTAAAAATTAAAAATAATTTAACTTTGCCTGGGTACCTCAGTTGGTTAGAGTGTCATCCCAATATGCCAAGGTTGTGGTTTTGATTTCCGGTCAGGGCACATACAAGAATCTGCCAATAAATGCGTCAATATGTGGAACAAGCCCTGGCTGAGTGGCTCAGGTGGTTGGAGTATCATCCTGTACACCAAAAGTTTTCGGGTTCGATTCTCAGGGCATATACTTGGGTTGCAGGTTTGATCTCCAGTAGGGGCACATACGGCGTCAATCAATCAATATTTTTCTATCCTTTCCTCTCTCTAAATATCAATAAACATATCCTGGGGTGAGGATTAAAAACACAAAGTGGGACAGCAACAACAACAAAAATCAATGTTTCTTCTTCTCCCTCTCTTTAAAATCAACAAGTAAAAATTTAGAAATAATAATTTTTTAAATATATTTAATTGATTTTTTACAGAGAGGAAGGGAGAGGGATAGAGAGTTAGAAACATCGATGAGAGAGAAGCATCAATCAGCTGCCTCCTGCACACCTCCTACTGGGGATGTGCCTGCAACCAAGGTACATGCCCTTGACCAGAATAGAACCTGGGACCCTTCAGTCCACAGGCCAATGTACTATCCACTGAGCCAAACTGGTTAGGGCTAGAAATAATAATTTTAAAAATACTATAAATCAAGGGTTTCTATAACAGCCTGCTCAGGTTAAATTAACTTGCTACAGCTGTTGGTGGCAAAACCACACCAATTGTTACTGGCAATTTGACCTTGGTTCAGAACCTTGGTTTTTTAATTTGGCTGAGAAAACAATTCAAAGCCAAGGACTCAAATCATAGTGAGTTTATTTAGAACGTTAGGGAGATAGACTAAGTAAGACAGATGGGCTGTGAGGCTGAGGAAAGAAGTTACAGAGGCAAGAAAAGGGCCCTTGGAGCTTAGGAGGAAGAGAGTAAAGGTTTGTCCCTGGAAGAAGCAGGAAGTGGGTTTATGTGCTCCAGAGAAAGCAAGAGCTGCCTGGGTCTTTTGTCCTTTTTTTATTTGTGGTCTCCACTGATTGGTTGGAGTCAGGGTATAGGGTCATGAATCATTGCAGCCATTACATAGCCATGTCTGGCCTTTCTGCTTCTCTGGGCATGAAGCTGAAACATAAGTGATGCCTGGAGATATAGGTATAGGTATGGATATGGATATGGATATGGATATAGACAGATATACACATACATATATTATTTAGAGAGAGGGAGAGAGAAACATCAATGGGTTGCCTCTCTCACCCACCCACACACCCCAACTGGAAATGGAACAAACCTGAAAACTGGGCATGTGACCTGATTGGGAATGGAACTGTAGACTTTTGGTGCACAGGGTGGCACTCAACCAACTGAGCCACACCTGCCAGGGCAAAAGCTGCCCTCCTCTTAAATAACACGTTAGAGAAAAGTCCCCCCAAATTAGCAAAAACAATCTATGTTACCAAATTTATTGACAGATACTCTACCAATCATTGCTATTGACTATCTCTGAATCTTGTTCTTTTCCTTATATATTTTTAAAGACTTTTTAGTGATTTATTTATTTATTTTTAAAGAGAGAGGAAGAGAAATATTGCTGTGAAAGTGAAACAACATCGACTACCCCCTCCACACCCCGCCCTACACCCCCCCCCCCCCCCCCCGCACATCTCCTGCTGGGAATAAAGACCCAAACCAGGCATGTGTCCTGACTGAGAATGGAACCAGTGATCTCTTGGTGCATAAGATGATGCTCAACCCACTGTGCCACTCTGGCTGGGCTTGGAGGCCTTTTATTGCCCAACCGCTCAGCTATTATGTCCCTTGTATAGATGAATAAAGAAAGGAGTAATTTGGGGTTGGAGACAAGAGCACATAAATGCCTTTACTATTGAAAAGAGAGAGAGAAATTATAAAAAGACACGAAGTAAATTCACAGTGACAGCCATGGGCAATACTATGACCATGGTGATAATTTCAGTTTCATGCCTATGTCAAGACTCAGCCAATACTACACTTGAAATGTGGTCTTTACTAATTAAAACGTTTGAAAAATGGTTCAAAATGTCAAAGTAAAATTTTGTATGTCCAACACTTCGTTTGGCATCTCTCTATTCAATCCAGGTTCTCCTATCCTCTGACTGGGTCACAAAAGCGACATCCCTGGTCTATAGATGCCACTTTCCTTTATCTTTGATTTCCTGCCTGGGCACTCTGATCATCAGGTAAAGATCGAAGAGGGTACCGAAATGCACAAAACCCTTTGATTATTTTCAAGGACAATGAGTTTGAACACAGAAGATAAACATGCCTGGAGATCCGCAGATGTATGAACACACTGGTCCTGCAGTCTTTTTCACAGAAAGGTTTCTGGATGCACGTATAGAGGAGACTGTTCCATGTAGCTGGCTACAGGATTCTCCAATCCCGCTGAAGTTAGTGATTCTGTAGCAGTCATTTTGTAACCTCTATGGTCCTAAAACCAGTGATCATCACTCATAGAATTGTACACATTAAGACAGAAACCCACGGTAAGATCTTAAAGGTCAATTACCTTCAAATGTACTGGCCTAGCCCTGGCCTGTGGGACTGTGAGGTCAGAGTGTCCGCCCCGGCTTCAATGTGTTTTGGGTTAGATTTCCAGTCAAGTGCACAACATTCTTTTTGAAAACAGGAAGTCCCACCAAATTTCTGCCTGTTCCCTGGAAGGAGTTCCCTGAGGCCAGATGGAAATAACACCCTATCACCCAGAAGGGAGTTCAGCCTCTTTACACTTGCTGCTAAAGGGAAGCATTTTGTCTGCTTCACATTTCATGTTCACGGCTCTCCCAGCATCACAGGGAGCTGTGGGAATGTCTTCTCTGGGGTTGGTTCCAGGGGAGCCTGAAATCAGGGTCCACTTGCCCTTTCCAGAGGGGCTGAGCCTGGGACAGGTGACTCACTAGGAAAATAGATAGAACATCACTTTGCTTGTGACCGGCAGTGAGGCCTCATGCCAGGATCTTCCTGAGAAAACTGAGCAGAGAGAATTCAGCCAATGGGGTCCCCATAGACTCCTGCCCCCCATGGGACCCCGAGCACCCTTTGCAGTGGGAACAACTGGGAACATGGTGGTGACCGAGGCAGCCCTGGTCCCGTCCCCATGGGGCTCTAGGTCCAGTAGGGATGCCAGACTCATCCCAGACGGACAACCCAGAAGGGGCAGCACAGAGATGGGGGACGTAGAGGCCGCTTGTTGGGGATTGTTTATAGGGGCTTTGCGTTCTCTACTGCACAGGTGCCTGCCCTGGATGACAGAATGGCACACGGGCACCACTGAAGATGAAGTAATGCTAATCTTTGATCCAAAGAACAGCAACAACATTACCCTGAGGGGAAGGGTTCATGTTCATTCCTGTGTGAAACAGGTGTGAACAGGCATGAAGTGGGGATGACGTTGGCCATTTTTGTTTGCTTGTTTTTTTTGTTATTTTGGTTTTTTTGCCTAAGGCCTCGTTCCAGAGTTAGGTTCCTGTATGTGGGCTGGGTGAAGGGTTTGACCTGTGTTCACTTGTGCAGCTCATATGTGCAGTGGGAGTGTGCTGGGGCTCAAAGCTGTCAGTCACACCAAAAATCAAATCTTTCTCTTATACAGGAAGATGAACAGCCAATCTTGTAAGTAGCCTATTGCACCCTTTGAGGAAGTGTAATGGTTCTAACCCAGGACTGCCTGACCCAAAACCCTCATCACTGTGCAGTCAGGGCCTCCAAGTGTTCATGGACTGGCCCTCAATGCCGGTTTCACCAGCACAGCCTCCGAGACCCCCTGCCCTGCCCTGATCCCTCCATTTTCCCACCCAAGTCCTGACTCAGCTGCTACAGAGACCAGGATCCAAGGCCAGGAGGGCAGGCTGGGCTGAGAGGCGCCAACTCCAACTCTGCCCCAGGGAACCTGTTCCTCTCTAGGTCTGGATGGCATCCGGGCCACCCTTATCACTCTTTTTGATAGAGACACCTAGACGGTGCGGAGCCAACCTTTGATTCCCACAGGAAGTGCCTGAGACTGAAGACATGAGAGCTGAACCCTTTTACTTTTGTGGGGAGACAGTTAAGTCTGGAAAGGAGACTGCAAGTCTGAGCCTTTCCGCCCTCATGTTTACTATATCTGTACATGACTCACTAGGAAAAATAGATGTACATCATTTTGTCACAAATAGACAGGTCAAAAACAGATAGAATTACCCAGGAATGCTTAATATTCTATTTTCAATAAACTCTATTTTAATTTTTAAAGTATCTGTTTTGACAAAATCATTGGTTTTACAGCCTAAAAGAGTGCCATGGCTCACAGTTTGGGGAATACTTGTCTACCCGGCAGGTGTAATATGGGGGGGGGGCCTGAAGAGCAGGGAGAGGAGCGTGCTGCCCCCACCCCTTGGGAGAGCACAGGCATTTAGACTCTGGTATTTCTGCTTTCAGATGCTTCCTCCAGGGTCTCCTGCCTCCTGTTCACTCCCTCACAGGAGACAGACACTGGGATCTTCCACAGACTCACATCTCACCACTTCCATCCCCTGCTTAGGACCCGGCTGTGGCTCCCAGTGCACTCGGATGGAGTCCAGAATCCTCATCAAGGCCACAGGGTGACTGGCCCAGCCCTGCCCTCTGCTCTCCCAGGGCTGGACCCCACTGAAACAGTCACAGTTCTTGCTCACTCTTAAAATCACAGCTCAGATGTGCCCTCCTCCAGGAAGCCACCCTTGATGCCCTTGGTCCCGACTTCCCAGCCCTTCAAACTCTGGGTCATTATTGTGTGGGGTGGTCTGTGTCCACCAAAGGATGTGAGAACCAGAAGGACAGGGCCTGGGACTAAGTCACCACTGGGTCCCCAGCATCAACAGCAAAAAGCTGATGACAGAGCAGGTGCTCAGGGAATATTATGGATTAATTAATAAGTGGATGGATGAAGGAGTGGATGAATGACTGAAAGCACTGTGTCCAGGGTGTATCTAACTCAACATGTCTGTCCTGACATACCAACTTTCTGGGAATTGGTGCCTGAAGTTCGAACCTCTCCTCCACCAGGCAGCCTCCCTGCCCCCCCTAGCCCCCCCCCCCCCCGGTAATGCTTTTGTTCAGCTGAAGCCTGGATCTCATAGGCTGGGGAGGCCTAAGAGCCTCTCTGTGCACAACAGCCTCTCTCCCAGCCTCATCTTCTCCGCCTCTCCATCCCACACACATAGGACCCAACCCTGCCTGGTTGAGCCAGTTGGACCAGCACACAGATCCTTACTGATATTACTGATTTGGCTGCATCTATTCGCAGAAAAATAGTGCATCATCGTGCAGCTCACACAGAAAGATAGGCAGCAAAGAGTGCTATGTCATCCTCCCTCAGGGGAGCAGCGCCCTCCCTCCTGTTCCCATGTGGCTCTGTCAGAGGACAAACCTCTCCCCTGAGCAAACATATTCAGCAGAAGGAAGATGAATTCCTGTGAAGGAAACAGTGGAAACCTTTCACTGGTCCTGTTGCCATCACTCCTACAGGGTCATGATCTACGGGAGAGTCTTTGGACTTTTTTGTCCAGAATGTCAGTGATACAAATAAGTATGACAATGCCATGGGTTACATCAATCACTTCTAAGTCATCAATTGCTTACCAAGTGTCCTGCACAACTTCTCCCATTCTCTCATTCAGAGTCTCCTCTCCTCTTCCTGCCCCTCCCCTTCTCTCTCTCCCTCTCCGGGAACCAAAGGAAAACAGCGACCTTTGCAGGGCAGCCTCAGCATGAATCTCAGAGCCTGCAACTGCCTGAGATGTACAAGCTGTGTCCTTGAATAAATGACAACTAAAAACAAAACAGAAGTAGACCTAGCGTCCTTCGCGAATTTGAGTTCCCGTCTTGGATTCAGGAGAGACCCCAGGAACCTGGCAAAGTTCTCATTTTGCTCACTTATTCAAAGTAGAGTTTCCAAATCTACAGTCACTGTCTGTCAGCTTCCACTCTGCACAAGCAGGCAGGAGTCAGAATCACATGATACAGTGGAGGTACTCAGGGAAAGTACCATTCCAGGAACAGAAACAATGAAATGGTGTGGATGGTTTCTTCTGCTCTCTGGACAGAGGCACCCCATTCCAATGTATCTTCCACCTGAATAACACCCACTGGGGTCAGGTGAGCAGCGCCTGCACACTGGTCCTTAGTTTGGGAGTGTGAGGTAGGACAGGCTTTCGGCACGCTCACTCAGGAGAGTTTGAAGTTTGCAAAAGAATTGGGGAAAGTAGACAGCTTGTGGGATTGGGTGGATAAGGAATGTTTTGCTCTTTCCATTTGGGAAAGTGGGGATGGCTCCAAGGTGTATCCGATGCCCTCCTTTCTGCTCAAGTGGCTTTATTACTGGGGGATGAGAGGTCATTAAGCCCTTATGGATGTACTTTTTGCCATTCTGTTCATTGCTTTCTGGTTGCTTTGTGGTTCCTATCTCTTCCTTCTTCTATTGCTCTCTTTTCATCTGGTTTAATGACAAGTGTTTAGCGTTTTATTTAGATTTCACGTTCATTATCGTTTGTGTATCTACTATAGGTTTTTGTTTTGTGGTTATCATGAGGCTCACACATATCAGCCTATATGTATACCTGTCTATTTAAAAAATAGCCCTAACCGGTTTGGCTCAGTCTATAGAGCGTCGGCCTGTGGACTAAAGCTTCCCAGGTTCGATTCCGGTCTAGGTCATGTACCTTGGTTGAGGGCATATCCCCAGTAGGAGGAGGTGTGCAGGAGGCAACTGATGGATGTTTCTCTCTCATTGATGTTTCTAACTCTCTGTCCCTCTCCTTTCCTCTCTGTAAAAAATCAATAAAATATATTAAAAATATTTTTATTGCTTTCAGAGACGAAGTGTGAGGGAGGTAGAAATAGAAACATCAATGATGAGAGAGAATCATTGATCGGCTGCCTCTTGCTCACCTCCTACTGAGGATCGAGCCTGAAACCCAGGCATGTGCCCTGACTGGGGATGGACCCGTGACCTCCTGGTTCATAGGTCGATGCTCAAACACTGAGCCACAACTGCCGAGTTGTACGTGTCTATTTTAAGTAGATAGCAATTAAATTTAAGCACATTCTAAAGCCCTCTTTTTACCCCCACCCCACATGTTTTATGTTTTTGATGTTTCATATTCTTTTGTGCATTTCTTAACTAACTATAGTGTCCATGGGAGGAGGTAAGTTTAGGAACTTTCTATGTCACCATCTTGAATCATTCTCCTCTCAGTGATTTTTGAATCGGGAATTCAAATCAGAACTACTAGGGCTTACAACTTTACTATAATGATGATAATTCTTAAAATAGAACAAAAGTGTTGATAAGGGTGTGGGAAATTGAAAACCTCATATGTTGTTAGTGTGAATGTAAAATGGTACAAGCACAGTGGAAAACTGTTCCTCCCAAAGTTAAACATAAAATTAGCATGTGAATGAGAAATTCTACTTTTGGGAACAGAATCCAAATAAATTAAACAGTTGTTCAAAAATTACTTGTTCACAAATGTTCATAGTAGCATTAATCACAAGAGTCAAAAGGTGGAACCATCACAAATATCCATCAATTAGTAAATAGTGAAAATAAAGGTGGTATGTACATATAATAAAATGTTATTTCTCATGAGAAATGACGGACTGATCCATGGATAACATGGATGAATCCTGGGAACTTTGAGATATGTGAAAGAAGCCAGACACACAGCACATATTGTACCTTTCCATCCATTTGAAAAATCAAAATAGGTAAAGACATGGAGACTGGGAGCAGACTAATGGTTTCTAGGGACTGGGAGGAGGGCGGAATGGGCGATGATGGCTCAATGGGTGTGGGGGTGTAGGGAGTGTTGAAGACATTCTGGTGATGGTTACACAGCATCTTGAAAGCACTGGATGCCACTGAACTTACATTGGTTAAATGGTAAGATATGTTATGTGAATTTTATCACACATATAAACATGAAGAGTAAGAACATTTGGATGGCTGCCTGTGTCCAGAGAGCAGAAGGAGCTGTCCAAACCGCTGGTGCTGACCATTGTGATCCGTGTCATTATTTCTGTTGCTGGAATGTTACTTTCTATGAGTATCTTCACTTTAGAGTGTGATTCTGATTCCAGCCTGCTTGTGCAGAGTGGAGGCTCAGCAGGTCAAACTGAATCTCCAATAATTTTTTTTAGTTCTATCACTGACAGTATTACAAAGTCCTGTGGCATGGCCTCGACGCTGGGCCACAGGTCAAGGGGGCAGCAATGCCAACAGCCCTCTGTACCAAGCTGTTGCCAAGGGGATTTACCAGACACATTCCCCCCCCCCCAAACCCAGCCCCTGCACCACCCCAGGCCTTCCCCTCACTATGGTCTGTGCCCATGGACTATGCATATACGCATATAAATTCCTGGGTTATGCCCAGGCAGCATGGCTCAGTGGTTGAGCGTTGACCTATGAACCAGGAGATTAGGGTTTGATTCCTGGTCAGGGTACATGCCTGGGTTGTGGGCTTGATCCCCAGTCTGGGAGGTACAGGAGGCAGCCGATCAATGATTCTCTCTCATCATTGAAGTTTGTATCTTTCTCTCCCTCTCCCTTCCTTTCTGAAATCAATAAAGACATATTAAAAAAAATTCCTGGGTTAATCTCTTCCTGTCCCCTCCTCACACTCCCCTCTGAGACCTGTCAGTCTGTTCCGGGCATCAATGCCTCTGGACCTACTTTGTTCGTCAGTTTATTTTGTTTATTTGATTTCACATATAAGCAAGATCATGTGACATCTGTCTAGAGATTTTACTGCCTCAAAGCTGCTGCCAAAGTGAAAGCTGCAACTGCCCGACAGGAGTGCCTCCACATCCTCAGCCTTGAGTTCATCAAATCAGCAAATGGTTTAGTTATTGCTTTGCTGGCAAACGATGCTCCTGCATCAAGAGTTGGTTTGTTCATTAAAACAGGCAGTGGGTCCCAGGAACTTGACAACTCAGGAACCTCCCATTGGCTTCCTCTTACATCCGGTCTGACTAAAAAAGGCGCGGCACATTTCACAATAAACCATGGAATTGAAGCAGTTGGTGGGTAAACTCACAGTGACTTCAACAGGGAAACTGGAGTGCGTGGGGGGATGACATCAATATTCTAATGGAGTTCCTGCTCGGTATCCCCACAGCACCTGGGTGTCATTGGTGGGAGGTAGCGGCCCTCCAGTCTCAGCTAAGGATGGACACAGCTGTGGCTTGTCAGAACCCACAGGCTCATATTATGGAAAATTTGCATGCCGCAGCTCACTGAAATGCCTGGCTAGTTCCTTGTATTGCTGGGATTATAGGATTGGAAACAGACACCAGATGAGTTGAATTCCCAAGTTCAGAAACATTTTTCTGGTTAGGAATGGCTTTGCTTGGACTTGGTGTGAGTCATCTGTCAGAAGCAAGTTGCTGAAAGGTTCCTGAACGTGAGGGGTGGGCTTGGCTTATCTGGTGCAGAGGCGAGACACCATGGAGGTGAAATCAGAGAACAGAATGGAGACAATCCCCTCAGTGCTGCTTTTGTAGCAGAAAGTGCTGCCGTAGGAAGTGCAGAGGCAAATGCATTTAGTGTCCTCCAGCATGGCCTTGGCGCTGGGCCACAGGTCAAGGGGGCAGCAGTGCCACCAGCCCTCTGTCCCAAGCTGTTGCCAAGGGGATTCACCAGCCACTTGATCTTTCCCCTTTGAATTCCAGTTATTCGGATTCTGGACTCTGGGATTTATACTATCTCCCAGGCGGCAGCTGCCAGAGATGTTATCAAGGCTGCTTACAACCAAGCAAAAACAATTGCTCCAGGAACCTTTCCAATGCCGATGTCCAAGCTGCCAAGGACAAGCTGGAAGCTGGGGACCTAATGGCAGAGGTGCCGCCCGAGGGCGTCCTGGGTGAAGTCTGGCCTAGACTCTCCTTGCTGGTTCCTACATGTAACCAACCACAGCCCCTCTGAGTTCCCAGGCAGCTGAAGCTGATGCTACAAATGCTGATGCTACAAATGCTGGGAAGAAGTCAGTTTCTGGCCAGAAGGCAAGAACCAGTGCAGCTGGTGGAAACTTGGGGCATGCACCTTCTGTTGATGAGCTGTAATACTGAAACACATCCCAAGAAAGAGCTGGATGATTTCTCAACCCAGAGCAGCCAATACATGGAACTCACAAGTGTATAATGTACCAGTTATCTTTCTTTTCAATGAGGAGAAACATCTTAAAAAGTATTAAGGCACTGCACCAGCTTGCTGGCCAGGCCTAGGGACTCTACCTGTGCATGAATTTTGTGCACTACGCCTCTAGTGAAAATATATATATTTTAAAAACAACACTACAAAGTATAAATGCAGGTGATTGTTCCCAGCTGACCTAAAGTCCATAAACATTCTAAGTGTTAAAAAGACAGAGTGAGAGTAGGGAGACAGGCAAGGACCATTGTGCATGATCCCTGGAGCACATGGATGAGGAGGGGCACAGACACTGCTGTGGAGGAACAGAAAGTGGGGGAAAGCGGGAAGGCCTGCAGCTGTGGGACACACAGGCTGAGCCACGGGAGACACTCTGGGCTGTAACAGGAGCTGTAAAAAGTTGAAGGCGATGAGGACCATGCAAGGTGTACAGGGAGTGTGGCGCCCATCCCTCCCACTCAGGAGCTCCCTGTCTGCAGAGGCTGCAGAGCTTCAGCCTGCCTTTCCCGAAGGCCTTGCAGCTGGGATGAATTTGAAGCTCTGGGAAGCACACCAATGGAGTCACCAGGTGACTCCCCAGCAGCAACCGCAAGTCCCGGCAATACCTTTGAGATGTCAAAGGCTGCTAGGGCTGTAAATTGACTCCCGAGTCACATCAGCAGTGCTGTTCAGGGAGTCACAGCCTAGAGCCAGCTCCTCCAGCCCCTCCCATGACAAGTGGGCCCTTACTTCACTGTTTTACAGGGAGGGATCCCCAGGGCTGGCTTGGCGGGGGAGGGAAGGTGCCCGGGGCAGACCGTCCATTCTGCCATCCATCCTTGGGTCACCAGAGGTCCCTTTGCAGGGAGAGAGGTCAGTCACTAAATCCTGATGATTGGAGCCAAGGAGTGACACAGCTTCCTCACCAACCAGAAGAGGAGAGCCGTCTGTCCCTGGGGAGCCCCAGTCCTCCTCCTACTGCACACCTGGCATTCTTTCTATACACCCCAAACCACCACACTCCTGCCTGTGCTCTGGGAAGGGATCCCTGAGGCCAGATGGAAATAACACCCAGATGCTAATTGGAGAGATAATCAATTAATTCCTGGGGCAAAGGGATGCCAGGAGGGAAGCAGGTGAGGGAAGGAAATGCCAGTGACCTCCTGGGCTTCAATGCAGGCACCCCGCTCCGCCAGGCTCAACCAGGAGACCCAGAGCAGCAACCTGGGTCTCATTCAGGGTGTCTGTGAGCAGAGCCTGCCTGTCCTTCCCAGAGGGCCTGTGCCAGGGGGGCTTGGAGGCTCCTGCACTGGAATTCAGGCATCCTGGGTCCTGTCCAGCCTGTGCCCTTGACCAGTAGGACGGTGGGTCAGTGTTCTGCTTGGATCCATGGAACAGGATGAGAGAGTAAAACAAGTGGCAGTTAGAGGTCAGGATCTCACACTTGATAACCAAGAGAGCCAGAACTTTTCTAGCCACTGGTAGAGGCAGGATCCCAACATCTAATGGAGGCATCAACCAAGACAGGCCCAATGGTGCCACACTGAGGTGGCTCTCACGCAGAAGACAGAGCTGTCCCCAGAGAGTGAGGTCCCATGGTGGACACAGTAGGAAGGGGGTCTCTGCGGGAGCTGTTGGTGGGAGTGGACAGGACTGTGTGCTGAGGCTTCTCTGATGCCTTGAGAAGGGCCCCTGCAGGGTGCAAACCCCACACTCCCACCGCAGAGTCTCAATGCTGTTGAGTTCCTGGCTGAGTGTCCACAGATCTCAGGAGCAGCTGTCTTCTCATCAGCACAGCCTTCCAGACCTCTGTTCTGCCCTGATGTCCTCCCCCCTCCCTGTCTTTTACTGACTCAGCTGTGTGATCAGGAGTGTGGGCTGTGCTGTGTCTATTCAGACACAATCTGAAACGTTCCCCAGAGAAAGTTTCCTTTCTCACCCTGTAGGCAACCCAGATTTGGGCAGAGGCCATTGGCCTGGGTCCCAGGCTGCCTGGAGCTGTGTCAGGAAATGGGTGGATCTTCACCTTCTTTCAGTCTGAAATGGGCGCACTTATTGGAGGAGCCTCATCTGGGCCTGGGCTCCAGGTGGAAGGAGTCTGGGAGAGTGAATGCTGCAAGTTCTCTTGGGCAGAGTTCAGGGAGGCAGGAACTTTCCAAACTCGGGAAGAAGGTGTAGATGGCACGCCATCCCACAAGAGTGGCAGGTCGCCCTTCCCAGGCCCCGAAGAGTACCTTGTTCTGGCTGGAATGGGGCTGGGGTGTCCCTGAGGATGAATTCCTGCAGGAGCTGGGGGAGGGGCTCCCAGTCCTCCCTGCACGGTGTGATCTGAGCTCACAGAACTCAGTGTTCCTCAGGGGGGCCATTCATTCTCACCTGCTGTGTTCACATCCTGACCCCAGTGTCACTCTTTCTTTTAGGGGAAATCACACATCATTCTTCCTCTGATCATGATGCTAAGGTCAAAGCCTTGGAGAATCTACTGAAGGTGGTGGAATTTCTCTCACAGAACTTTACGGACCAGTAATACTGATAATGACATTGAACACACCACACCACCAAACAAAGATTTCTATCCCCCACCATCTCCCTCCCTCTTGCCCTCTTGTCCTCCGGCTTCTCATGAACTCCATGGAAATTGAGGCTTTTGAATAGCCTACCCACCCCTGCCTCACCTGTGTCAGAAACACAGCCAGGGCCATATAAGGTGCTAAGTGGACCTGTGCTCCGCTATAAATGACACTAATGAAGACACAGAGAAGGAGGCCAGCAAGAGGACTGGGGGAGTAAGAAGTAGGGTTCCTCCAGGGCCGTTCCCCTGGTTCTGTTTGATGAGCCACCCCAGCTTCCTCCCTACATTTTCCCTCCTTTCCCCAACCTTGTTCAACCTGGAATTTCCAGGTGTAAAAACTCATCGCTTTCACCGGAACAAGCTGAACTGTGGTTTAGTGAGCAGCTCCTGGTCAGGGCTGTGAGGTCAGGGAGCTGAGTGCACCACCCACCCAACCCCAACCCCAAGGATGTAAGAGGTTAGCAATGTGGGAAAGACAGTGGGGAAAGTAGAAGACTCATAGGATGTGATGGAAAAGCTGTTTGGTGGATTCATCCAGGAAGAGTGGGGGTGGCTCTGAGGCGTGTCCTGCTTGCTACGGAGGCCCTGGTGCTGGGCATGCGTGGGAGGCATTTGGGGAAAGTATCATGGCGGGGGGGGGGGGGTCCTTCCTCTCCTGGCTCTCAGAGGATTCCATGGTGCCAGAGATGATGCCTGGATAATCCTGACCCAAGGGCCCAGCGAGTCTCTGCAGGCCTGGCCAGGAGGCAGGAGCTTCGATGACATCACCCGTCCTTATCAGAGACATAAAAGCACCTGCGGGAACTGCAGACCTTCTCCTGATTCCGCTGCAGCCAACCCAGAGCCATGACTCCCCGATGCTACATCCTCGGTAAGGAGGACCCAACCCCAATTCCCTCGGAGCCCAGTTCCATTCTCAGCCACCGCCCCATCCCTACCTCAACCTACTTCTCCTCCTTAGCACCAGGCCTTACCAATCCATCTCCCCAATATCATCTCCATCCACATTTCAGATTCGGTTCTGAAACTCATGCCCAATGCCACCCTTACCCCATTTCCCTACCCCAAACCCAGTCTTCTAGACTTTCATGTGGGTCATCTCCATAGCAACCCATCAGCTCAGCCCCCTGAATGCACCAGGGCCTCCTGCTCTCAACTCCTGCCCATTGACCACCCACATCCCCCTGAATCCTAAACTCATTTCTCCCAAGAACCCTGCCAGCACCCCTCACATTCCACAGGTCCATAATCCCAGGACTCCTGAACACAGGTGACCAGATCCCACCCTGGAAGCCCCTATCCTTTCCCTGAGCCTCAGTCAGAACAGAGACACAGCCCCCCACCCCCCCAGACCTTCCCATTAGCCAAGCAGGGCTCCCTGAGGTGGACCCATGGCTGCCCCTTCAGCAGCACCTCATCAAGCTCCTCCCCCCACAGCTGTCTGGACCGCTCTCTGCATCATCAGCCTCCTCTGCTCACAGGGAGCCCCAGGTGAGTGCAGGAGGGACAGGGACACTGGGTGGTGGGAGGCATCCAGAGGGCCCCTGCATGGGCCCTGCCTGCCCTGCCATCTGGGCCACACCAGCTCTGTCTCCTCCAGTGTCCCCCACGGGTGCTCACCTGATGCTGTGCCAGTCACACTCAAGGTGTGGGGACAGGTTCTATGACCCCCAGCAGCACTGTTGCTATGACGATGCTGTGGTGCCCTTGAGCGCTTCCCGGAAGTGTGGAAACTGCACCTTCAGGATCTGCTATGAGCAGTGCTGTCCCTGGTCATTCAGACCCCAGGAGACCTTCGTGGTTAAAGTGAGAGGCCAGGCGTGTTCCTTCGGCCCATTCCCGGGTGACAGGGTTTGTTCCAGGTAAGATCCTGTCCCCTTCACAGGAATAGGGCTTGTTGGGGACTGGGGAGGGTGTAGAAACCCGGACTGTCCATGACACAACCGTCCTGTCCTGTTCTGGCTGTCCCCTACCCCTGTCCACCTGCTCTAGTCAATCTCTCCCTTTTTCTCTCCCCTTTGGTTTTTATTTCTCTCTCATCCTCTTTGCTGTCCTTCTGTGTCTCTCTTTTCCATTCCTCTGTCCATAACCGTCGGTCCCCCCATTTCTGGTCTTCTCTCTCCGCAGTGTCAGATGACCGAGGACGGGTGACCTGGTGACTGCAGATTCTGTTCCTCACTGAGCCTGGAGACGGGGCCTGGTGTTGACTGAGCTCCGGGACTGCAGGGGACATATGGGGACAGGAGACTCTCAGAGTCAACGTGCCCATCTTTTGCTGGCTCCTCTAGCCCTCTAACTCTGTCCTAAGTGGTGACCGGCCCCCTTTCTCTGATTCTGGACAATCGTGAGAGATTGTTTTGCTGATGGAGGTTCGAGGGCCCCAAACCCTACAGCTGATACCATGAAGCAGAACCCCATTACCTTCGGCTCCTTTCTCACCTGGCACCAAACACACGGCACTTAATAAACTTTGCAGTTTTACCTGTTCTGTCCCGGCTCATGAACGGTTGGGAAGGGTCATAAGTGGTGGACAGGGGGTCCTTTCTCTGGCTCCCCGGGGTCACAAGGAATGTCCACGTTTCCCATGTAAGAACAAATGTCAGGTGTTCCCCATGATCTGCGGTTTCGCTGAATAACATTTGCATCCGGGTCACCGGGATCCAGTTCTTGTTTCCACCTCACCTGGGCTGAGCACAGGGAGGGGGGCGCGGCCACAGGGAGGGAGGGGCTTCTGTCCCCCACCACCTGCCTGGCCCAGTAGAGGGAGGTGAGGGCAGCACGCCCCCTGGCGGGAGGCGGGCGCAGGGCGGGCAGGCGCTGTGAGTGAGACCAGGGAGGAGTCCCCAGCGCTGGGCAAGGAAAATTGCCTCCCCTGCACCCCAACCCCAGGGCTGGGCTCTCCACGTGTCCCCGCCGGCCAGTGAGCTGTGGTGCGGGAGGCTGGAACTCTCACGGGAAGAACTGACTTGCCTCCTAAAGACGGTCTGGGAGGCGTCCAAAGCGCTGCCAGCATTTCCAATTGACTTTCATCCAAACCGCGGGTGGAAACTCCTTCCTGAGCTCCTGGGCTCACCCAGCCACAGACAAGGGCGGGAATCGCGGTCACAGGGGTCGGGCACTGCGATGAGTGAGGAGAGACTTCCCTAAAGAGGGACGGGCTCAGGGAGGCGCGGCACCCAGGACAGGCGGTGAGGATCACAGGGGACCATGGGGACCCGGACCCCCAGCATGGAGGGGAGTGAATTGGACTGGACTGGGCATGTCCAGGACCCTGGACAGAGGTTGCAAATGCCTGTCCTCTCCAGACTCTTTAAACTGTGAAGGATATTAAAACTATTTTCCGTGTATTAATTTTTTTCCGTGGATTGATTTTATTTGTAAGCAATCATATGAAAATTGGACAGAAAAGGCAGGGACTTCTGGGTCACTGAGAGGGGTCTCCCCAAACCGGGCTCAGAGGAACCTGCCCCTCCCTCTCCCACGTTGTAAATATAAGCAGCTGGGGAATAAACAACATGTAAGGCAAAGCTCCTCCACATCCTCAGCCGTTGTCTCCCTCTCCTCTAAAAACACACCATCAGCAGTGCCAGTGTGACCTTCCAGAAGGTTCTGTGCCTGGAAGAGCATGTCTGCAGGGACATGATGGGAGCAGCAGGTGCTGGGGGAGCAGGAACTCTGCAGCTGGAGTGCCCAGGGCAGACCCTGCTCCTGCTCTCACGTGTGTGATTCTGGGAGTGAGGAGTGCCTCAGTGCCTCATTTTCCCCTTTGTAAAATGACTACGAAAACCAGATTAAATGAATGGATATTTGTAAAGGATTTGAAAACATGCCTGGAATATATGAAATGTGTCAGTGCTTGTTGAAAAGTAAACATTTTTTCTCTGTTTTAGCTTACACGTATAAATAACTTTAATTATTTTGCCTTTTTAGTTTAAAAATATTTCCTTTTTTAAATATATTTCTTTATTGATTTCAGAGAGGAAGGGAGAAAGAGAGATAGAAACATCAATGATGAGAGAGGATCATTGATTGGCTGCCTCCTGCACACCCCCTATTGGGGATAGAGCCTGCAACCCAGTCATGTGCCCTTGGCCGGAATCGAACCTGGGACCCTTCAGTCCGCAGGCCAATGCTCTATCCACTGAGCAAAGCCGGTTAGGGCAGTTTAAAGATATTTCTGGGTGGGCCACGCTTTGCGCTGCTTGCGGGAGGTTTTGTTCTGGGAGCAGAGTGGCCTGCGGTTTGGAGCTCGCAGAGGGGTGTCCTCTGCTCTGTGGCCGCGGTCTCCACCCTGTTCCCGGGCAGCTTCCAGGCACCATGGCTTCCTGCGGGAGGCAGTAGAAGGCCGGGGCGGCGGTGATTGCAGCAGCTGAGAAGCAGGAGAAGCTGGCTGGTGGCCAGAAGGAGGTGGAGGAGTTACGGTAGTTATCTGGCACTGCACGAGTTGACGCGTGTGCGGGCCCAACCCGCGGCCCTGAGCCAGGCGCTGCGCCTGGAGGCCCCGGAGCTCCCCGTGAAGGTGACCCCTGCCAAGCCGGGAGGGGCAGCTTCCCGGTGATGCTGCTGCAGCCCCGATGGCAGCGGAGCGGAGCTCTGGACTGGGATTAGGAAGGGCCCCCACGCAAACTCCAGTTCCCTGAGCAGCAGGAAGTCCTGGAGAAGCTGAAGAGGTACCTTCCGTAGGAGGCTTGGGCTGAAATCCTCACGCTGAGCTTTCTGTTCCTGGTGATGTTGGAACATGTATGACGGGACAGGGCCAAACTATAGGTATGTGCCTGAAGCTACAGTCTCTTCCCGTGCAGAACTGAGGGTTCAGTTGTGAGGCAGCACTCTAGTCAGGCATTGAAAAGTTCTTGGATTTGGCTTAATAAAAGTTGAAATAAAGTTCTTGTCTAATAAAAATAATATATATATTTCTGGGTGAGGACCCATAGATTCATCTCAGTCTTTCTAATGGCAGAAAATTAGTGCAGTGCCTGCATGTCTCAAGATTGTAATCCAATTAAAATGCCAACGGCATATTTCACAGATCTGGAACGAACTCTCCAAAAATTCATCTGGAATAAACAAAGACCCCAAATAGCTGCAGCAATCCTGAGAAAGAACAAAGTAGGTGGGATCTCAATACCAGATATCAAGATGTATTACAAAGCCACTGTTCTCAAAACTGCCTGGTACTGGCACAAGAACAGGCATATAGATCAATGGAATAGAATAGAGAGCCCAGAAATCAGCCCGAACCAATATGCTCACTTAATATTTGACAAAGGAGGCAAGAACATACAATGGAGTCAAGATAGTCTCTTCAATAAATGGTGTCGGGAAAATTGGACAGATACATGCAAGAAAATGAAACCAGACCACCAACTTACACCACACACAAAAATAAACTCGAAATGGATAAAGACTTAAATGTATGACGAGAAACCATAAAAATTCTAGAAGAATCCAAAGGCAACAAAATCTCAGACATATGCCGAAGCAATTTCTTCACTGATACAGCTCCTAGGGCACTTGAAACTAAAGAGAAAATGAACAAATGGGACTACATCAAAATAAAAAGCTTCTGCACAGCAAAAGAAACCATAAACAAAACAACGAGAAAGCCCACTGCGTGGGAAAACATATTTGCCAATGTCATATCTGATAAGGGGCTAATCTCCAAAATTTATAGGGAACTCATACAACTTAACAACAGGAAGATAAACAATCCAATCAAAAAATGGGCAAAGGATCTAAATAGACACCTTTCAAAAGAGGACATTCAGAAAGCCAAGAGACATATGAAAACATGCTCAAAGTCACTAATCATCCGAGAGATGCAAATCAAAACAACAATGAGGTACCATCTCACACCTGTTCGACTGGCTATCATCAACAAGTCAACAAACGACAAGTGCTGGAGTGGATGTGGAGAAAAAGGAACACTCGTGCACTGCTGGTGGGAATGCAGACTGGTGCAGCCACTGTGGAGAACAGTATGGAGCTTCCTCAAAAAACTAAAAATGGAACTCCCATTTGACCCAGTGATCCCACTTCTAGGAATATATCCCAAGAAACCAGAAACACCAATCAGAAAGGATATATGCACCCCTATGTTCATAGCACCACAATTCACCATAGCTAAGATCTGGAAACAGCCTAAGTGCCCATCAATAGATGAATGGATTAGAAAACCGTGGTACATCTACACGATGGAATACTATGCTGCTGTAAAAAAGAAGGAACTCTTAGCATTTGCAACGACATGGATGGAACTGGAGAGCATTATGTTAAGTGAAATAAGCCAGCCAATGAAGGAAAAATACCACATGATCTCACTCATTCATGGATAATAGAGACCATTATAAACTTATGCACAAAAATAGATACAGAGGCAGAGTTGCCTCAAACAGACTTTCAAACTGCAATGGGAAGGCCGGGGAGGGTAGGGGGGCAGAAGCGGGGGTAAGAGATCAACCGAAGGACTTATATGCATGCATATAAGCATAACCAATGGACATAAGACACTGGGGGTAGGGGAGGCCAGGGGATTGCCAAGGGTGGGGGGGAAAAAGGAGACATATGTAATACTCTTTGTAATACTTTAAGCAATAAAAAAATAAAAATAAAAAATAAATTTAAAAAAAACATGAAAAAAAAGATTGTAATCCAATGTCTTTTTTAATAATATATTTCAAATACTCTACTGACATGGAAAATGTTCACATCATAATGCTAAAGGGGAAATAAAAACTAAGGTACATAATTGCATGCACCATTATGCCCGTGTGTTTTTTTCCCCCCATTGATTTTAGAGAGAGGATAGGGAGGGAAGGAAGGAAGGAAGGACGGACGGACGGAAGGAAGGAAGGAAGGAAGGAAGGAAGGGAGTGGACAGGAAAGGAAGATTTATTGTTCTACTTATTTATGCATTCATTGATGGATTCTTGTATGTGCCCTGATCCAGGATCAAACATAAAACCTTAGCAGATTGGCAGCACGTTGTAGCCAACTGAACCACTCAGCCAGCACAGCCCAGTCTTAAAAAATTCCTGCACAGGTGCTCCTGGTAACTCGGGGTTTTTTTTAGGGCCAGCAAATCGAAGAGGCTGCCTGACTCCACGGTACTTCAATGACAGCCACGTAGCTAATAAATCTACGGCTGTTCTTTTTCCCCAGTGCATAGTTTTCATCTTTTATCATTAATATTTTAAAGTAAAATTCACATAACAGAATTTCTGATTGGATTATTTTAATCAGTGGATTGTAAATATCTATCCTATATAATATAAGCCTAATATGCAAATTGACTGAACTGCTGAACGACCAGACACTATGACATGAACTGACCACCAGGGGGCAGATGCTCAATGCAGGAGCTGCCCCCTGGTGGTCAGTGCGCTCCCACAGGGGAGTGCCCTCAGCCAGAAGCCGGGCTCACGGCTGGCCAGTGCAGCGGCCCTGCTGGGAACCTCTCCTGTGTCTGCAGCAGGGCTAAGGAGCAGCCAGCAGGTGGGCAGTAAGGAGCCAGGGGTCCCAGACTGCAAGAGGGATCACTGACTGTGAGAGGACACAGGCCGGACTGAGAGAACCCCCCTCCCCCTCCTCCCAGTGCAAGAATTTCGTGTATCAGGCCTCTAGTGTATTTATGATGTTGTGTAACCACCACCACTAATTCCAAAACATTCCCATCAGCCCGACAAGAAAGCCCACACCCATTCACAATCACCCCATGACCCTTTCCCCTGCCCCTTCACATCCACTGATCTGCCTTCTGTCTCTATGGATTTGCCTATTCTGGACGTTTCATTTAAGTGGGATCATGTGCTGGGTGGTCATTTGTGTCTTTCATGGAGTGTAAGGTTTTCAAGGTTCATCTATGTTGTCGCATGTATCAGTGTTCCACTTCTTTTTAGTGACAATATATTCCATTGTATGGACACAGCACAGCGTGTTCATTCATTGTGGTGCAAGTGCCTGGCATTCGTGTTCTGACTGTAATGTTAATGATTGTAAATGTAAATGTCGTCAAAATCACAGTCATCTACAAGGAACAAATTGCCAGGGGTAGGAGGCAGCTACCAGCAAAACACGCAGATAAGGAACCGGGAGGCTCACACCCATGAGGATCCCCTGTAGAAAGTCCTGGGTAACCTTGGTAACTGACAGCTTGGTGACCCCTGTGCCTCCCTTCCTGCGCTCTCGTTCCTGCTTTTATTGCATTAAATTCACCAATAAACAGTGAGCCCTCCAAACCTAGACACCCCACCCCTGGACCCTAATAAAGGCAGACCCGCAGGTCCACCCTCCTCCCCGCTCTCCACTCGCTGTGCGGCCCTCTGGCCTGCCGTGTGCCCTCCGGGATCTGTGAGTAATAAATCCTGTTCTTAAGATTCTCTAATGGCTTGTGCGGAGGCGTGTCTTGCAATCACAATAACTCCGAGGGCTGGTCCAGCCACAACAGGACTGCCATCCAGGAAATGCCTGCGGGATGGGCCACAAGGACAAATGGCCCAGGGCAGGGCCCCAGGCGTTCCCACCCTGTGGCATCCACAGCAGAGACCCACACATCACTGTTCACCAGCTTATAGGCATTTGGGTCCTTTCCAACTTGAGGTGTTAAGAGTAATTGTGCTATGAATGCACACTTGTACCCGTGGGTGTGAACAGGTTTGTGGTTTTGATTCACTTTCCCTAATGACTCAGCGTGTGGATCATCTCTTCATGGGTTCTGCATCTGTTTGTTTGTCATCTTTGGGGAAATGTCTTCAAATCCTTTGCCCACTTTTTACTTGGTTGTTTGGCTTTTTATTGTTGACTGGTAAGAGTTTTTACTATATTCTGGATACAGTTCCCTTATCAGGCATATGATTTGCAAATATTTTCTTTCATACTGGGAGTTGGCTTTTCACTTCCATTTTTTTAAAAATATATTTTATTGATTTTTTTACAGAGAGGAAGGGAGAGAGATAGAGAGTTAGAAACATCGATGAGTGAGAAACATCGGTCAGTTGCCTCCTGCACATCTCCTACTGGGGATGTGCCCGCAACCCAGGTACATGCCCTTGACCGGAATCGAACCTGGGACCTTTCAGTCCGGAGGCCGACGCTCTATCCACTGAGCCAAACCGGTTCTGGCAACTTCCATTTTTTTAAATATATATTTTTATTGATTTCAGAGAGGAAGGGAGAAGGACAGAGAGATAGAAACATCGATGAGATATACATATTGATTGGCTGCCTCCTGCACGCCTCCTATTGTGGATCAAACCTGCAACCCGGGCATGTGCCCTGAGTGAGAATCAAACCCGGAACCTCTTGGTCCAGGGCAGTGGTCGGCAAACCGCGGCTCGGGAGCCACATGCGTCTCTTTGGCCCCTTGAGTGTGGCTCTTCCACAAAATACCACTTGCCGGTGCGCATATACTGTGCGAAGTTGACTTAAAACTTTAAGTAAAGTTTATTAAGTTAATTTTAGGGAACGTTGTGGAGTGAAAGAAGATGTGGTGTTGAGGATTGAGAGAGGTATGTTGAGATGGTTTGGACATATAGAGAGGATGAACGAAAGGAGAAAGATGAAACAAGTATACAAGACCAGTGTGAATGGGAGGGTTGGAAGGGGTCAACCTCAGCGAACGTACCTCAATCAGACTGAGGACGTTTTGAGCAAAGGCCAGCTTAGGAGTACCCTAATTAAGTTAATAACAATGTACCTACCTTTATAGTTTAAGTTTAAAAATTTGGCTCTCAAAAGAAATTTCAATCATTGTACTGGTGATATTTGGCTCTGTGGACTAATGAGTTTGCCGACCACTGGTCCAGGGGGAGACGCTCCGTGCACTAACCTACACCAGCTGAGCTCACTCCCTTGATGGTGCCTTTTGAAGTGAAAGCTTTAACTCTGATGGATTCCAATGTATCTGTGTGTCTGTGGCTCCTCCTCCTTGTCCAGGCAGCACTACTCCACTCTCCACGCTCACGGACAGGCCTGAGAGGATGAGGGGGACACACTCAAGGCCATCCATCTACCTGACCTATCCGGCATCACCATAACCTCCTTCTTCTATTTCTTTATGTCCCCCTGGGAGGAGGGAGTTGAAATCTCTTTGGACAGAGCTGGGTCTGTGTTCAGTGTATAGTGAGGGTGGACATCATATGAACTTGTGCATAATGTGCCACCTCAAAGACCCGTGTCCATGGACGGGACCATGCCACACCAGCGTCCCCACCACACCTGGTATCTAATTGTGGTGGCCCCATCCACAAGGGAAGGGATGGCTCATATCCTTGGGGACTTCTCTATGCTTTTGCTGCATAGACTCCAATTTTTAAATTTTTGAAGTTTCCAGTTGCGCAGTGTTGCTCTGGGCATCTCTGGAGCCCCAGCATGAGCCTGCACACACCTGCCAGGGAACCTGTCAGCCTCCTTCTAATAGCAAGGAAGGGTCTGGGTGCCCATCCAGGTCATGGTCCCCTAATGCCCTGTTGCAGGTAGCAGAGATCAGGCCAGAAACCTTGAAGTTGGACTGAGGGCTCCCTGTTGGCTGTGGCAGGGAGCAGGCTGCCTGTGCAGGCTGGCATGTGGCCCGGGAGTCCCAGCCCTTCTTCCTCAATGACATCCTGCTCACTGGCCTCTTTCCCCCTCAGCTGGTTCTCCACCCAACTCCTGCTTTCCCCTGGGAGAGCCTTCTGGGGACCAATGGATATCTGCCTCCTGCTGCCAGGAGGGAGGCTCAGCCTATTGGTCCTGGACAAAAGGGGAAGGCAGTGAGGGGCTGAAGGCAGGAAGAAATGCCAATTTCCTGGTCCAGGGCATGTACCTGGGCTGCTGGCTCCATCCCCTCCCAGGTTGGTGGGAGTGCAGGAGGCAAACAATGGATGGGTCTCTCTCACATCCATGTCTCTCTTTCTCCCGCTCACACTATCCTTGGGTTGAGGATTAAGAAAAAAAAAATGTCCATAGTCTCTTAAATAGGTGATAGGATATTCAGGCCATGTTTAAATACTTCTCATCAAGAAAAGCAGGAGTTGGGTGGAGAACCAGCTGAGGGAGAAAGAGGCTGGTGAGCAGGATGTCACTGAGGAGGGGGGGCTGGGACTCCAGGGCCACATGCCAGCCTGCACAGGCAGCCTGCTCCCTGCCACAGCCAACAGGGAGCCCCCAGTCCAACTTCAGGGTTTCTGGCCTGATCTCTGCTACCTGCAGCAGGGCTTTAGGGGACCATGACCTGGATGGGCACCCAGACCCTTCCTTGCTATTAGAAGGAGGCTGACAGGTTCCCTGGCAGGTGGATGTGCAGGCCCATGCTGGGGCTCCAGAGCAACACTGAGCAACTGGAAACTTCAAAAATTTAAAAATTAGAGTCTATGCAGCAAAAGCATAGAGAGTCCCCAAGGACATGAGCCATCCCTTCCCTTGTGGGTGGGGCCGCCACAATTAGGTACCAGGTGTGGTGGGGACGCTGGGGTGGCCCACTGGCATCATCTGTGAACTCTTAGGAAGGCTTAAGAATAACACTGAGGCAGGCAGGCTGCTCCCCTCAGGCTCTTCCTCCCCTTAGGACAAACAGCCAACCAGGGACTGACCTGAAGGAGCCTGCCCTCTACAGGATCCACTTCAGGGCTCAGCTCATCATGCAACAAACACTGTCCTTTTGGTGACCGTCCCTCATTTAAATACTAAAACACACACCCTGGGTGGGGCTTTCACATGCTAATAGGACGCGCCAGGCAAGAAGAAGCATGTAGTTCCACAGTGCACGCGCCCACAGCCCCTGCTCTGCATACTTGCGGGCACTTTTCCTGCCTCAGCCTCTTCACCATTCTCCCCAGGCTCTGATGGGAAGCAGCCTGTCTCCTCTCCCTTTGTAGTGTCCACTTCCTGGTGCAGGAGCTTAAATAAACCTTTGTCAGTATCGGTTTCGGGTGACCTCCCTTGATGTCTATCCTGGAAGATTGCAAGAACCCAGGGCACCCATAACCAAGCAGCAATCTTATGCGAACTGTCGCAGAAAGTGGGACATGTTTCCTAAGGCCAGCATAAACCTGATGGCCCCAACACCGCCAGCCTCCCTGCCCACCCCCGCATTCCTCACCCCCATCCGGCACCCCCTCAGACACCCCCTTCTATCAGTGGGCCCACAGACACTCACATCACCCTCCATGGCTCCCATGTCCTGCTGCCCCAAGGGTCTCTCTTTCCCCAGACACCGCCCCTTCACTGGGACCCCACACACTCTCCTGCCCCCTCCGTGGCCACCTCGTTAGCTGACAATTCTTTCAGAATCCAAAATGAATGAGGATGCTGGGAACCTTGGTCGTTCTAAATGCGAGCCAGCTCCTCTGGGGAGGCTGGGAGCAGGCTTGGCACCAGCCGGGGTGTGTGCCAGGAAGAGGGTGAGGTGGAGCAGGGAGCCAGGGTGAGAGAGAAGCATGTTCCCTGGGGCATGTTTGGAGCTGGAGTTCCTGAGCGTGGAGCCTGGTCTCCCAGAACAGCTGAGTCAGACTCTGGGCCAGGGCAGGAGGTCAGGGGGGCTCTGATGGTTGGAGGGCAGTGGCTGGTCCCGGGAGGTGTGGACACTGAGAGCCTCTCACTCAACAGCCTGAGGCCTTGGGGTCAGAGGGCCCAGGTTTGAACCCTCCCTCTGTCTCCTCCCGTGGTGTCAAGAAATAATGTGCCTGGTATTTTTGCACAGACATCTTGCTGCAACCGTTTTTTACTGCAAATATTTTTGCCCCATAACTAATTGGCCTTAAGGCAATTTTGCTGTAAAAAAGTCACACAAAAAGAGGGCTATTAAAAAGGGCAACAATTTAAATGACTGTATTAGAAAATAAAAAGTATTTGGGCCCTGGCCGGTTTGGCTCAATGGACAGAGCGTCGGCCTGAGGACCGAAAGGTCCCCGGTTTGATTTTGGTCAAGAGCACGTACTTAAGTTGCAGGCTTCTCCCTGGTCAGGGTCCTGGGCGGGGCAGGTGCAGGAGGCATCCTATTGATGTGTTCATCTCATGTCAATGTTTCTCTCTGTCTTTTCCTCTCTCTTCCACTCTCTCTAAAAATCAATGGAAGAATATCCTCAGGTGAGTATAAAATAAAAGTATTTGAATTCACTTAAAATGTGCATAGATTCCCATCAACACTGCTCAGAAACTGATTTTATTCTGTGGACTGTACCTAAGCAGTTGTCTTGTTTCTATGGGAATGTGGGTCCAACTCTGCACAGTCAGAGAGGACGTGGGCCCCACCTGTTTGGCTCAGTGGACAGAGCCGCAGACTGTGGACTGAAGGGTCTCGGGTTTGATTCCTGTCAAGGGCGTGCACCACGGTTGTAGGCTCGATCCCGTGTGCGGGAGGCAGCCAATTGATGGGTCCCTCTCACATCGATGTTTTCCTCTCAGTCTCTTCCCCTCCCTTCCACTCTCTCTAAAAGTCAGTGGACAAAATCCTCGGGTGAGTATTAACAAAATCAACAACAACAACAACAACAAAAAGAGGACTGGGCCCTCTCCTCCTTCTAGTGTTGTGTGTTTCAAAATAAGAGCATTTGAGATTTTGTTCCCTGGCACATGGAGTCAGTGTGTCTCAAATAAAACCTTAAAAATAAGAACCCCTGGCTTATTTCTCTCAGTGGTTAGAGCATCGGCACCCAGAGGAAGGGTCTGGGGTTCCATTCGAGGTCAGAGGGCGCCTGCTGGAGGCAACCAATCCATGTGTCTCTCTCACATCTGTGTTTATCTCCTCCCACCCCCCCCCCCAACTTAGTCTCTGTAAAAAAATGCATGAAAAAAATATTTTTGCGTGAGGATTAAAAGAAGAATAAGAGGAAATGATCTTTTGGGAGACAAATAATAGCTACCTGGAAGAAATACTATCTAGAGCCACCACCCCCAGGCCTACTCGTCACTATACAGACCATTTTGAGAGCGAGCTCAGATTTATACAGGGATATCAAAACGGGAATAACAGCAGGAGCTTCATCAATGGAGATATGAAACCAAGGGAACAAACGCCCCTTACAGAGCCCCTTTCACTCCCTGGAATCCAGAGGCAGGCTCCCTGTTGGATGTTTGATTGGCAGCTTTCAGGGCCCATGCCCCCTCCTTCAGCCCCACAACTGGGTCAGCCCTTAGGAAGCCCTCTGGGCTGCCTCCCCTCACCCCAAGGGAAGTTCAACCATAAAAAGCAAGACCTGCCCAACTCCCAGCCAAAATAGAAGCCAATGCTAACACCCCGACCAATGCTCCCCCCCCCGCCCCCCTGCTTCCCCTTTACTTCACTCCAGAGGAAACGGAGCCCTTCTCCTTTGGGGAGTCGGATTGTTGTCTCCTGTGAGCATAACAAACCTCATTGTGCATAAATTAGTGCTGTGTCATTCCTCCTGATATTCATATACATTCCTGCCTGAGGGGCTGTCCTGCATCCAGCCAGGGTCACTGGGCACCCAAAGCCACCACCACCAACAACAAAAGTGCTATAGCAGCATCCTCTGCCCAGTCTCAGTGGTCCCCGTCTGGGGCCAGTTGGCTACCTCTACTGGACTTAAGCTCTGCGATGTCAGGGACCAACACTGCCATGGCCACAGGCAAGGGCCCAGTAGTTGGGGGCACTGTACCTTCCAAAGACCAGAGGACACTCAGGGTCTCGTGGGAAATAGGAGATATTGAAACCCTCTGCCCAGCTCCCTCTATGGAAGGAAGACCCTGGCGCGAGGCCCCTGTGCAGTTCCAGGCACGGTCTGGACTGGACTCACACCCCCAGCACCAGCCAGGGTCTCCCTCAGGCCCAGGCCCAGCCCCTCCAGAAAGGTTGCTGCCCGGTGTGAGGCTCTGCTGGACACACCCCAGGTGAGACGTCCCCGCAACTCCAGGTGCTGCTGGCAGGCCTGTGCTTCTGGAAGGTGAGTCAGAGAAGGAAACCGGGTTCCCGCCTGTCACAGGCTTCCCCTCTGGCTTCCCTGGGGCCTGGCAGCTACACAGGCTCAGCCTCCCTCCTGGCAGCATTGGGGTGTTCTTTCCACCTGGCTTCAGGGGGCACCCGTCCCTGGGGACAGGGAAGAATGTGAGGAATGTCATCTCTGCTCCAAGCACGTCAGGAATGCAGGGGGACTCCCAGGGCGCAGGCCTGCCCTGTGCTTGCTGCTGCAGGGAGGTGCTCCTGGGCCCCCCTGCATTCTTCAGGCTGCAGGCTGAGGGCAGTCCCTGCAGCAGGGCTTTCCTGTTCACCGCCTGGAGGGGCTCCCCACATCCTTTCCTGCTTAACCGGCTCCTGCCAGTAAACAGAAACACTCACCCCATGTCAGCACCAGGGGCTGTAGTACAGGGGCTGGCGGCTGATCTGTTCTCTGGCAGGAGGAACGTGCTCCGTGCTGACTCAGACAGGCCCAAGACAACACTGTCAACTGAAAAGATTGACATTTTTTTATTTAAAAAACTTTGGACTGGCCCGGCCGGTGTGGGTCAGTGGTTGAGTGTCCACTTCTGAACCAGGAGGTCATGGTGTGATTCCCGGTCATGGCACATTACCAGTTTCGGGCTCCGTCCAGCATGCAGGGGACAGCCAATCAATGATTCTCTGTCATCATTGATGTTTCTCTCTCTCTCTCTCCCTCTCCCTTTCTCTTTGAAATCAATAAAAAATGTATATTTAAAAACACTGGACCATATTCAGCAAAACCATAGAGAAGTACAGAAGGAAATGAGTCATTCCACCTGCCTCCTGTGGCCCAGCAGCTAAACAGGCTGAGCCTCCCTCCTGGCAGGACCGGGGTGTGCTTTCCACCTGGCTTCAGGGAGCCCCTCCCTGGGGACAGACAAGAATGTGAGGAATGTCATCATCTCTGCTCCAAACAGGTCAGGAATGCAGGCTGGGAAAGCCTGTGACAGGTGGAAACCCCAGGTTTCCTTCTCTGATTCACCTGCCACAATTACCTACCAGGCGGGGTGGGGGAGGCCCCAGGTGGGGCACTGGGGTGAATGGGTGTCCGGGCCTTGGGCAAGTTTCTTGGAAGTGGCCACATTATGCACAGGTTCAGCTGATGCCCACTCTCACCACAACCTGAACTCAGCCCCAGGTCTCAGTAAAGAGAGATTCCAACTCCCTCCTCTAGGAGTGACTTAGGGAAACACAATTGGGAGGTGACAGTGATACACCAGAACACGGGCGGACGATGGCCTTAAACATTTCCCCCAGATCCTCTCAGCCTGTAGGTGAGCTGGGAAAGTAGAGTGAAGCTGCCTCAACAAGGAGGAGGAGCCAAAGAATAAGCAGGAACCTAGAACGCAACCTAACAGCTGGATCCCAGGACCAGCTCTGGGGACAGAGGTCATCACAAGAACTTCCCTTAGAGTGAATTGGAGGAAAATACAGAGCAGAGTGAAGACTCAGGAACATACAATACAACTATCCTGGACAAGGTGATTTATGTCCCAAATTAATTTACATATTAACACCTTCTTGACCACAACAGAAAACGAGAACTGGGAATAGTTTATTACATTCTTGCCACACAAAAGGCTATTTAAATGATGTCATGTGACATATTTTATGAAATAATACTATTTTTCCATGTTCCTAGATCAGGTGATTTAATACTGTTAAAATCGAAATAACTACAAATTGATCTACAGATTCACCATGATCCCTATCAAAAGCCAGCTCTCTATCCTGCAGAAAGTGGCTACCCGATACAAATTCATCAGGAAAGGTAGGGGCCAAAATAGCTAACACAAGCTTAAAAAAGAAGAAAACGTTGCAGAATTTTAATGTCCCCATTTTAAAACTCACTGTAAAGCTACCATAGGTGAGAGCAGTGTGGACTGGCGTAATGATGACCAAAAACATAATGGAATTGAGATTCCACAAATAGACCCTCACCTGAATAGGCAATTGACTTTTAAAAAATATATATATTTTTATTGATTTCAGAGGGGAAGGGAGAGGGAGAGATAGAAACATCCATGATGAGAGAGAATCATTGATTGGCTGCCTCCTGCACACCCCATTACTGGGGATCGAGCCCGCAACCTGTGCATACGCCCTTGACCGGAATCAAACCCGGGACCCTTCAGTCCCCAGGCCAACCCTTTATCCACTGAGCCAAACCAGCTAGGGCTAGGCAACTGACTTTTGATAACGGTGCCAAGATAATTCAATGAGAAAGGATTGTATTTTCAACAAATACTGCTGGGACAACTGACATGCACAAGAACCAAATGGTTCATGCAAAAGAACCAAATCAGACTTGTTCCTCCCACCAGAGAAAAAGATTGCTTCAGAATGAATTAAAGAACTAAATGAAAAGGCTAAGACTAAAAAGTTCTTCAAGAAAGCTAGGAATAAATCCTTGTGACCTAGAGTAAAGCAGGGGTTTCTTAGAGGACACCAAAAAGCAGAAGAGAAAAAAGTAAAAATAGATCAATTAGATTTCATCAGAATGAACATCTTCAAAGGACATCCTTAAGAAAGTGCAAAGACAACTCACTCTAAGGGAGAAGATATTTGCGAATCACATGCGCAATAAAATAATTTTATTCAGAATATAATAAGAACTTTTGTAAGTCAACAGTCAAAAGTAAAGTAAATGCCCTAACCGGTTTGGCTCAGTGGATAGAGCGTCGGCCTGGGGACTGAAAGGTCCCAGGTTTGATTCCAGTCAAGGGCATGTACCTGGGTTGCGGGCACATCCCCAGTAGGAGATGTGCAGGAGGCAGCTGATCGATGTTTCTCTCTCATTGATGTTTCTAGCTCTCTATCTCTCTCCCTTCCTCTCTGTAATCAATCAATAAAAATATATTTTTTAAAAAAAGACCATACCCTTTTATGTAATGATGTTTACTTTGAATTTATATTAGTTCACACAAACACTCCACCCATGCTTTTGTTCCGGCCATCCAGTCCAGTTTAAGAACCCATTGTGGCCCTCGAGTCAAAAAGTTTGCCCACCCCTCTAGGCCCTTGGATGTGGCCGCCCTCTGCATCAACAAACCCGTGTCCCCGCCAAGACCGACCATGGCCCTCTCACCCACTTTCATGTCGCCTATTTTGGGAAGTTTTCACTGTCCACTTTCACCCCAAAGAGCCATGGAAAACCTTCCTGAAGTCCTGGACTCTCCGAACGACAGCACACAGGGAGGGGCCGGGTTGAAGGAGGACATCGGTGTCCACCGGATGATCCAAACCGCTGGGAGGAAAAGACGCCCCAGAACCTGGAGGATCAGGAACCGCCCAACTTGGATGGAGGGTTGGGCCTAGGGCTGGGGAAGGGAAGCGCAGGACCCTGGACAGAGGCCCGCAGGGTCCCAGAATCTTCTGCAGGTGCAAGAGACACTGGAACCTGGGGTTTCCCTGGAAAGGAAGCCTGAGCTCCACCTGCCTCCAGCTGCAGGGACCCACGCACGCGCACAACAGGGAAGGGCGCCCTCCCCACCCACTGCTAGATCAGAACAAGGCCACTCAGGTGGGAAAGTGCCCACTTCCACACCCTCGCGCATTCACCCTGTGGTTGCGGGCAAGTTCTCGCCCACCGCAGGCCAACCACCCGCCGCAGCACTTTGTCCTGAAAGGATGTGGAGACCCTGTACCAGGGGCCCCTTTGGCCTGCATTCCCCCAGACACAGCACTGAGCTGGGAGCAGGACTTCATCTCACATGGGAGGAGCCTCTCCCCACCTGGGGCCTCCCTACACCTGCATCTGTAATTCATTCACTCCAGCGTCTCACCTCTGGCTTCCCGCTAAAACACATGCGCATGCGCACAAAGGGTCAGGGCATCCAGGCAGAAATGGGAGCCCCACCCTGTGGAGAATCTCTAGTTCTGCCGGATTGACTCTGAAGCCAACCGGAAATAACGGACCACAGAACCCTGAGCGGAGGCCAGGTTGAATGAATGGGCCACCAGGCCATGGGCCACCAAGCCGGGAATGTCCCTGTCTCCTCCACCTGGCTGTGCTGAGGATGAGGAGCTCCTGATCCGGATGTACCGGCTGGGGCCCGATGTGCACACACACACACACACACACACAGGCTGAAGTGGGCGTGGTCAAATGCTGTGTGACCAAGCAAAGGCTTCTAAACACTAACATGATAATAAAAACCAGAAGCACAGGATTGATTCCAATTTTAGGGTGAACATGTATAGGAGGTAAAGGGCCTCATGACATATATGTTTTGGGGAGGATCATGTTCAGTTTGGAGGGAGGGATCAGGTGAGGGGTCCAAGGGAAGGGACTGGGGTGGGACTCAGACAATGTCTCAGGCAGAGGGTCAGAGGCAGTGATGGATGACAGTTGAGAGGCCAAAGCAGGGGGAGGGCAGACACAGGAGGGCCAGCAGCCAGCCAGGGAAAACCAACATGAGGAGGGGTAGGTGGTTGGACCTGGTGAGACGCTGGGAGGGTGAGAAGTTGTGTGCAGGCAGGCCCAGGCCGATGTCAATAGTCAACCTTGTCTTCCTCCAGAAGGTCATATGAAAGAGAAGGGACTCTCCAGCAGTGACACAGGTGCACTGGAGAGACACGTGGTCACCGTCGTCTCCAGGGCTGCCCACAAGATCGCAGACAGGCCGGAGGGTCGCGCTGGTGTGGTGGCTGGCAGCAGGGTCGGAGGCAGGCAGGAGGGTCCCGCTGCACAGCTGAGGGGTGACGATGGCCCAAGTGGTGCTGTCTTCCACGGGAAGGGTGTCTTCTGTGAGCCAGTGAGTGACAATAGCAAGTGGGACGGCAATGGTGTGAGCTAGGGAGGGTGCGAGGAGGGCCTCTCCCACTGGTGGGTGTGTGACCATCCCCAGAAGCATGCAGCAATGAACTCGACACTGAGTCCTGCTGGCCCCTAGCTTGGCCCACACGTATTGGAGTCAATGGACCGTAATGGAGAGGAGCTGGGAGGCCCTGGGCTTGTCCGAGTGTGAAAGGAAATGAGTTTGGGCCTGGAGAACATCCGGGAGTCCCTGTGTTGTAAACCGGGGAGTCAACCTCCGAGGTCTGTGAGCTCCTGGGGGTTTCCTGTGTGTGATGGGCCGACTCCCGCAGAAATCTGGGGATGGTGGAGAGTAGCTGGGTGCCTCTGGAGAGTCTCTGGGGACAGTGGCTGAAGACATGGGAGACCGTGGGGTGGAACCTGGTGAGGTCTGTGAGTGACTACGTGGTTCCTGTGTGCGATGGGGTGCCTCCCGCAGAAATCTGGGGATGGTGGAGAGTAGCTGGGTGCCTCCGGAGAGTCCCTGAGGTCTGGGGGTGAAGGACTAGGCGCTGGCAGGACAAACGGTGATAGATTGTTTGTGAGCAGGGCGACCCCGAATACCTGCTAGAAGTGGGCGTAGAGCTAAGCGACTCAGGTGACAATGGATTCAGATCTGGAGAGAGGAATGTTGAACAAAATAGGTCCAGAGACACTGAAACATGCAACAAGCTGACAGATCTCAGAGGGAAGCAGTTTGGAGAGACAGGAAGAGATTAACCAAAGAACTTTTATCCATAAATACATATCCAATGGACATAGACAATAGTGTGGTGAAGGCTCGGGGTGGGGCAGGAGCTGGGAGCAGGGTGGGAAAAGGGGGTAAGCGGAATTAGGGGACCTTTGTAATACTGTCAACAATAAAATAAAATAAAGAAAATGAAAAATAAGTAAATGAAAATGCACTAAAATAGAAATGCTTAAAGGATGATATGAAAATGGTTATATATTGACTTTCTGATATTTTTCTACACCTGAAAGGTTTGTTTTGAAAACCTTTCTGGGATCATAACAGTGACTGTGAGTTCCACAAGACAGGTGACAATCTGTCTTGTTCACCTCAATATCCCCATCTACTGAACTGGAGGTGAACACATATTCACCTAAACTTAAGATTTCTGCACTTTTCAGTACTAGTCTGTATCATTATACCCATACCCCAGGCAGAAAGATTACTTCACTCCAGCAAAAAGGTAAAACTTTGAAAACTGAAGGACTTCAGGGAAGAGTCAGGATAGAGCGAAGGGGCATTATTCTTAGGCCACCTCCCTGTCTTTACCCCCCCTTATTCTCTCTCCTTTCCCCCTTCTTTCATGTTTTATCACATTCTTCTCCATGCCTCCCTCCCTTCCTTTTCCTCCCCCTTGTTCTCCCTCTTGACTCTAAGTCTCTGGTGACATCTCTGCACACCCCACTGTTGTAAGACCCCAAGTTGCAGCCCAGAAGGCTTGTAACGTCTAGGGGATCTGTCCTCCCGGCTCACTTGTAATGCCACCTCTATGCTTTGGTCTTTTTCTGGGACTTTCATTCTTCTATATTTATTTATTTGCTAATCTACTCCAATGCAAAATGCCTTACTATAATTATGTTAGACACATTAATATATGATTTATTAACATCTGGTGAAGCTGAATCAGTGTGAAAATTTCTATAAAAATCCTATTGGGATTTTGTTAAAAAACTGATGACTTCTTGGGTTATTTTAAGGGAGAACTAGAATTTTTTTAAAAAATTATTCTCCTCTATTAATATGGTGTATGAGTCCATAGATTCAGGTCTTCTATTAAATTATATGTGGTTTATAGTTTCCTTGATAATTGTTTTTGCAGACATAGATAGTAAAACTGTAAATAAAAATAATTAATGATAAATTCAGAATGTACCTTTCTTGAGAAGGTGAGGACACAGGAGGCAATGGGGAGGAACATGTATTTTTTGTTGTTAATCTTCACCTGAGGATATCTTTCCACTGAATTTTAGAGAGAGTGGAAGGGAGGGGGAGAGACACACCGAGAGAAACATTGATTTGAGAGAGACACATTGATTGGTTGCCTTCTGCATGCCCCAATCAGGGCTGGGCATCGAGCCTGCAACAACTGAGGTATGTGCCCTTAACCAGAATAAAACCTGAGATCCTTCAGTCCTCAGGCTGATGCTCTAGCCACTGAGCCAAACCAGGTAGGGCAGAGGGACACCTGTTTTTGATTTTTGGGTTCTTTCTTCTTCAGGGTTATTTTGAACTAGAGGCAGGGTGACTGAAATACGTGCATGGGTAGGGTCCCTAGGCCTGGCTGGTGATCAGGGCCAACTAGGGCCTTCCTTCACCTGGCTGCCAGGCTGCCAGCCAGGGCCTTCCTTCGTTCCACACCGCCCCCTGGTGGTCAGGGCACATCATAGCGGGTGCCTTAACTCCCAGTGGGTCAAACTTCCTAGGGGACAATTTGCATATTAGCTTTTCATTATATAGGACTAGAGGCCCAATGCACGAATTCATGCGTGGGCGAGGTCTGGCCAGCCTGGCCCCAATAGTGGCAGATCGAGGCCGGGCCTTTCAGGAGAAGGAGATGGTGGGAGGTTGGCTGGCTGGCCCACTGTGATTGGCTAGTGGGACCCGCCCCCATTTGGTGTGGGGGCAATCCGGAGCAGATTTGACTGGGGGAACGGGCCGAGGGCCGATTGGGGTGGTGGGGTCTGACTGGGTGTGGGGCCAAGTGGGGAGGGGCTGTGAGTGGTTGTCCAACTGGCCCTGCCCCCAAATGGGGGTAGGGGTCCAATCTGGAGCCAGTGGCCCGGGGGAGGGGCAATGGGTGGTTGGCCTGCTGACCCTGCCCCTGATCAGATTGGGGGGGGTGCTGATCAGGGGCAGAGCTGGCTAAGGAGAGGAGGCCATGGGCCTATTGGGGTGGTTGGGGCCCATCAGGGGTGGGGCCTGGTGGGGGTAGAGGCTGCAGGAGGTTGTCCAGCTAACCCCGCCTCCTATTGGGGTATGGGGGGGCATAGAAGGGCAGGGCCAGCTAGGGCAAGGAGCTGCAGGCCAATAGGGGTGGTGGGGGTTTTTCTGTTCTCTGAGATATGCCTTATCTGCTGGGAGATTTGCATTGAGGAGGATTGAGAAAAATGGGGTCTGGTGAAGACATCACTCCTGGCCACCATGAGCACAAAGCAGATAAAGAGGAGTGTCATAATCCACGTGAAGTGGGTTGAGTTGATGAATATCATTCAAAGAAAGGGCAATTATTGTGAGTTTGTTTAGCAGGGCCCATTAGGTAGGATTGTCTAGGTATTGCTCTTTCTCTAAAAAATCAATGGCATAAAATATACTTGGGTAAGGATTAACAACAACAATAACAACAAAAAAAGAGAGAAGTGACCAAGCTTAAGACAAAGAAGGTGAAAGGAGGACTTTGTGCCTAATCAAAGCTCAAGAGCTTATGGAGAGTGGGGATTGGGGGGTGGGGGGGGGAGGCGGGCGAACATTTCATTCCAGTATGAAATGAAACCCAGAAGTATTAGTGTTCTCTTTTAGGCACGACCAGCATTGCTAGAGATAGACGAGTCATGGGTAGGGGTGATGGGGATTGAGAAAAAGAATGAAACAGACACAGAGACAGTAGGGAAAGCTGGGACCAGGTGGGACACTGTTCTTGGATGGAGAGACGATGACCCTGAGCTAGTGCAGCACGTTAGTAGATACAGGGTGATACCAAAAGTTTTACTAGAGTTTAAGACAGAGGAAATTATGGAAATCATGCTGAAAGAGCAAGCTGCAATTCTTCATTCTTCTGGCTTCTCAGAATCGTCAGGTCTGAATGGACCCTGATAACTGCATCCCCACCTGCGGTCTGGCTGAACTTAGATATTTACACCCACCCCCTGGTGCCTGAACTAAAGGTCAGGACTGACGACATCCCTGCTTTTGGGGAGGTATGTCTCCAGGACATGGCTTTGCCGAAGCCCCTGGACTTAGCCGAGGACCCTTGGCTCAGTTGCCCCCCGGGCGCTCTCTACACAGAGAAAGGCCTGAAGAGCGCCATTAGCAATGTGTTGCCAACTCACGGCCTCTGGGTGTTAGGTTGGAGGAAGGCTACGGAAAGAATCATTCCAGTTAGTAAGGGTGGAGTTGAAGAAGACCCTGTGACAGTGGACATGGTGAGAGATGACACGATTGATGCCTGAGGTAGTCCTTGTGGACAAAGAAGCTGTTTCCAGAAGACCTTCCTTTGTTTGATGTACCAGGCTCTGTTTCATTTATTATCTTTGCTGTTGAAAGTATTACAGATGTCCCTCTCTCCCTCTCATTGACCCCCTCCCCCCCACTTTCTTATATCTGCCTTGGTATGCTTTTAGGAATAGTGTCTTCTGAGTAGTGTGTCTGCTAAGTGGTTCTCTGGACTTGCTAAGAAGCTGATGAACAATCAGAGCCCCTGGAGTTGTCATTCTGACATCTTGGCAAGAACTCAAAGAAGCTGAGAATGGAGGGTGGACTCAATCGCTACAGAGAAAAAAGTCCTAGAGAGACGGGTGGATATGAGCCTGACTGAGTGTCCTATGTGATATGAAGCTGCGGCTGCTATACATCTCCTACTGCTGCCTCTGAAAATGTGGATTGCATTTATTTTGTGTCTGTTTCAGCATGTAGGTTTGGCATGTATGAGTTATTTTGCCCCATGAGTGCACATATTGAAAAGAACTGCACCTGAGAAGTTATACTCAGTTCACTTTGTGAGCCACAGGTCCTGGTTTAAATGGTGAAATCCTGGACTTCTGTCTAGAGCTTGTTGCTGTTATTGTATTAGACTTGGGAATTCCTTGGAGAGTGGTCAGAGTTTGGGGTATGAGGGAAGTATGAATGTCTCTGGAGGCTGATGGTGGAATAGTACTAGTCTAGGACGACCTGCCATGAATCACAAGGCAACATACCCATGCCCTGCTGTAGTCTTCTCCACATGAGTATGGCCATCTCTCTCACTCACGTTTGACCAATAGGATGTGTTGGGAGTGACACTGCATGACTTCTACAGCTGGGTCCCATTACACCTTTCATCTTCTGCTTGAGCCTTTTCAAGGGTTCTCTGTGACAGAAGCCAGTCCCAATCCCCTGAGATCTCTGTGATTTGAAGAGGTCTAAGACAACCATGAAGGTCATGTGAAGAGAAAAATAACCAGCCAGCCCCAGCTGTGTCAGCCAGCGCAAGTGAAGTATCAGACATGAGAAAAGCATCCATCAGCAAACTTCACTTCCCACTGCAATTTGATTTAGGCCACATAATATGCTACCCATATAAGTGCAATAACCCTGCAAAATGGAGATAATAATAAATTATTGTTTTAAACCAATATATTTGGAAGAGGTTTGTTATTCTGTAATGATTAAGTAAGACAGCATCAAAACCAGAGTCTGGTCACTGCATCTGGGTGTATATATTATTATTGTTTTAATAATAAATTTCCCCCCCCCTGGTCTAAAATGGTGACAATTTATTACCAAACATGCCCCAGGCTTCTGCCCACATAAATTGGAAAAATCTTACAATTGTTTGAATAATAGAAAAGTCTTTGGGAAAAATTTTTTGGTTCTTCAAATAGTCCTTGGATTATAATTTTTTTAGTGCACCGTGTCTGGGGGGCTCAGTTGTTTGGAACATCAACCTGTACACCAAACGTCTGCAGGCTCAGCTCCCAGTCAGGGCACATATGGGAGGCAACCAATTGATGTTTCTCTCTCTCTCTCTCTCTCTCTCTCTCTCTCTCTGTCAAAATCGATAAAAATATATCCTCAGGTGATGGTTAAAAGAAATTTTAAGTGCTGGCCTTGTCATTTTCTTTATTTTCCCCAGTGCATCTTACACAAAACCAGGCACAGTGTCAATAGAAATTAAAAATTCTTAGCGTAAAGGAAGAATTAAGACTTTTCACCTAATTATCTTCAAAATATAAAGTTTCTTCATCAAATCACCAATTATAGCACTAGAGAGATGCCTAAAGTCTTAGTTTAGCTATCTGAATTTGGGGAAGGATTTTGCTTCAGAGTTTCTAACATATCCTAAGCACTACATCATAAGAATATGGTTCCAATGTCTTCTCAGATATTTGATGAGCTTGTCACTCACTCCTAGTATCAGAGAAATGTTTATCCACTCTGATACCCTGTTCTCTCCCACAATATTCTCACACCCCTCTTGCTGATAACCACATACTCTTTTTTTTTTCTCCCTCTTTTTCCCTCTAAAGCAAGAAGCAAATCTTGTTCTGTTTTCAGGAGTTTTAATGAGCAAGTGTGGGGGAAGGGTGAGAACCCATGTTGTTGGTGAGCTCTGGGAACCACAGCGTCACTTAGGAGGAGGGATCTCCTTGACAACGGGGAGTCTGGTCACATCCTTCTCTAAGCGATAATCACTGAGGTCAGGGTGACATCTCTCCATACCTGGACCATCTTCACAAATTTTGGGTCAATTCGATGGGGAAAAGTATAATTTTGGCAGCCATTTACTATTATCTGGAAGAGAATATGTGTCAGAAATATAGCATACTACCAAACAAACTTCCCTTCTTCCTTTCCTTTCCTCCCCTATACACTCACCATCCACCAGAAACTTCTAGTCACACTCAAAACACAGCAGACATGCTTGTTTTTATAGCCTACCTTTAGTGATGATTTCCGACAGATATTCGCCCTAATTTCTGTTTTTCTCATTCTTCCACTGAGGTGTTAGCACTCTATGTTGCACTGTCTATGTTTGCCTGGGCTTCCCTCTGGCCAGGAACTGTTTCATGAATCATGAGTCTGGGTCTCGCACAGAGTACCATAGCTAATTGATCATTAAGTGTGTATTGAGTGCCTTTGTTTTAGCTCTGCTAAACTTTACTGCCATTTACTCCTGGTGACTCACTAGCTCAGATTTGGGGTGGTAAAGGTAAAGAATAAAAGTGTTTTTTCCTATTTTTTTATAGAGTGAGGATGGAAGGAAGGGGGAAGAGGAGAGAGAGAGAGATAGAGAGAGAGATGAGACTCAATTGGTTGCCTCCTCATATGCCCCATTGGGTCAGGGGATTGAACCTGCAATCTAGATACATGGGCTTGATGGAGAATTGAACCTGAGAACCTCCAGTGTGCAGGCCAATGCTCTAACCACTGAGCCTAATCTTGAATGTTCCTCAAGAGGAGGAATAGTACATATGATTAAAATGGGGATATTTTTATTCAGCTTATAAGCAAATGGAACAATGCCTCACTTCAATCATAGGACATGAAATCTTTTTGCTTCTCCAATGATAGGTTTAAACATACACTTTATGGGTGTGGCTATGGAGAAATAGTGGACTTTTTAGGTCTTAATTTTTCAAATTTAAAATGCATACCCTTTTTGAACCAGATATTTAATTCCTCTGAAATTGTACTCCCTTATAAGAATAGGGAGGTTGATAATGACAAAAATGTGATATACAATGAAGCATCATTCATAAGAGCAAAATATGGAAACCACCTAAATGTGCATGAATAAGAGCTAAGTTAAATTATTCTGAAAATGCTTCTATGGAATATTATGCAAACATTAAATAATGTGGGGGGCATCACAAATAGCATGATGTCAGTTTCTCTAACATACATCCTTTGACAACAAATGAAATCTAGTCATCAATGTGTGATTTCTAGGAGACTTATAACATCATTTGTTTAAAAATAAAATGAGACAGAGATAAATAATAGGTAGATAGATAGATACATAGATAGAGAGATACATAGACTTGAACAAGCATATAGCATCTCTGGAAGGAGCATAAAGGAATTAGTAATTGTTGCTCTGGAAAGAGTGACTGGGTTTGGGAATGTAGGAAAGACTTAATATTAGACTGATTATAATTATTTATATGCATATTTTAACAATCTCCTACATTAAAACTGAAGGAATGGCAGCATAGGTAGAAATGAGGCTGTGAGTGAAAACAAGAACTTCTCCACTCTGGAGAATAAGGCATGTGTGCTGATCTTGACCTGCTCAGATTTGGAAAAGGACCTGAGCATGGCAGTACAAGCATAGGATGCTGTGTGATGAGAGGGGCAGGAGATGAACACAAGTGACTCTGGAGGCCAGGCCAAGGAGAGCTGTGTGCTCTTGTGAGAGCCCTGGGAGCCCATGTAGTGGATGCTCCTCGCACACTCACCTGGTACTCCTTTGGCAGCACCAAGATGCCCAGTTCAAAGGGTTGGCCATCCTTAAAGGGCATAACAGATGTTTTCACCTCTTCTTTCCAGTTCCCACACTGACGGCTGTTCATCACCACACAGCTGTTAAAGTACACTCGGAAATGGAAGGCGATGTCTGAGTCATCTTTATGTTCAGTGTGGAAATCCACCTGCAGTTGAGGGTTCTTGCTGAAGGCAAAGCACACAGCATGTTCAGCAGGACCCTTCCTCATGGGGGCCCACATTCAACACACACATACACCCCCTTCCCAACTCCTCCTGGGGGAAGGAAGGCCTCCCTGGGTGACACTGCAGTACGTGTCCCTGTGGAGCTGCTTCAGCTTGTCCGGCCCGGGCTGGGGAGATGCCTCATCTCTTAGCCCAGGACTCACACTGAGCAGCAGTCACTGGCCTGGGGCTGCTTTTCATGCGCTGGAAATACTGTGTCTATGGTTAATAAATCCCAGCTCCAATGGCTGAGTGACCCCAGCCCCCAGACTTCACCACTTGCCCACCGTCATGCCCCTGTAGGTTTAATGCCTGGCACCACATGGGTCTCCAGAACCTGCATCTGCATTGTGCTACCATTATGCTAATTACAAACTTTAACCTCAGTCATGCATGAAGTGACCCCAAAGCTCTAATAATCTCACTTCTCCTTCACCTCCTCCCCATGGGCTATAGATACTTACCTGAAAGACATGGTAGGTGTGCCTTTGATTTTCAAGAAAGAACCAACAGGCAAGGACATATGTTTTGTATATGGGACCTGTCATGAGAGACGAGAGTGGTTGAGGGGGCAAGGCCAGGTGAGGTCCCACATCCTATAACAGTTCCCAGTGGCAAAGCAGGTTACACATCAAAGGACATACTCTGAGGACCCTCTGCTTTCCCCCTCACCACAGGCAGGTCCCTGTGTCTTTGAAGAAATGAGAAGGTTGAAGTTAAGAGCAAGAGTGCAAAAGCCAGGTGGCCTGGATTCTAATGCTGATTCTGCCTCTTACGACCAATGAGAACTGAGTTCCATTGCTTGAATGCTCCCTGCCTCTGTTTTCTCAGTACAAGAAGGAGTATAAAATTCCCATTTCCTAGGATGTTCTCAGGAATAGCTTCACTAATAGATGTAAAACCTTTGGCATGGTCCCTGGCAGGTAAAGGGTCTATTACGGGGATGACTTAGCGGAAGGGGAGGGCCCTTTCTGGGATACTACCCTCCCATCGGTTTTTATCTGAAACCGTGCAGATAAGGCTTTAGAATATAAAAGTATAAAATATAAAAATCCACTCCAATATAAGATAGTTGTTTAAAGGGAGAGGGAAATAATGGAAAGGGAGACACCTGCGTGTGGCATGTATATGCATCAGAATTTTCAAGGGCAATGGTGTCCTTTCAGGAATTTGTACAAGTTGCTGAGGAGAGTCAGTACCTGCACACAAGGCGGGAGACAGGAAAGTAATTAGGTAGAATCTACAGGTTGTTCCCTGATATCGACTGTAAGGTTTGTCTGGACTGAGGCTGGTTTTGTTCCTTCCATCTTCAGGTGATCCATTTACTGAAACCAGTTCTCCCAACCACCTTCCCCAGAGAGACAGGATCAGCTTACCGTTTGTGTGTGTGTGTGTGTGTGTGTGTGTGTGTGTGTGTGTGTGTTTTGGTAGAACAAAGGAAAGGCTGGCTGGGGAGAAGACCCGAGGCAGGAGCAGGGGTCACTGTGTGCTGATTCAGACAGGAGCTCCTGTGCCCCACAGTCAGAGTTCACCTTCCCCAGCCTTCTTGAGAAGAGCTGTCTGAGGACTGACTCATTCTGCTCTCATTCATGCTCAGGGAGGAGTCCTGGGAAACCCACTCTCCCCAAGACCTCCAGTTCTGCCCACCAGGAGCCACAGTTATACGCATGGATAGAACCACAGCTGCTTAAACAGTCACTACCATGTACAGGAGAGCCCTCACAAGCAGACACAGCTACACACATATTCATAGTTCAACACACAGGCATAGATCATCATACACACACAGTTACACAAGGACATGGGACTCACCATCTCACACATACCTCCCAACACTACTACTCATGATGACATGCATAGCTGTTCAGCCACTGCCCCAGCTGCACTCACACACACATACTCAGAGGCATGAAGACAAATGTGCAATCTCACCCCTTGCACCCATGCTCACACTCCCTCGTCCCAGTCAACTGTCACTTCCCACACAAAGTCACAGTGTCTCAATAGAGTTCACCCTCAATCAGATACCACCAAATGCTGACAGTAGATACACTGGCCCATCCTCTCTCTTCCACACATTCACTACCCCAAGTAAAAGATTCCCAATATTTTCATCTCAGAAAATCTCAGACTCTTTCCTCCTTCTTTTTTTTTTAAACATATTTTTTGATTTTTTACAGAGAGGAAGGGAGAGGGATAGAGAGTTAGAAACATCGATGAGAGAGAAACACCGATCAGCTGCCTCCTGAACACTCCCCACTGGGCATGTGCCTGCAACCAAGGTACATGCCCTTGGCCGGAATCGAACCTGGGACCCTTCAGTCCTCAGGCCGACGTTCTACCCACTGAGCCAAACCGGTTAGGACTCTTTCCTCCTTCTTATGGGACCTGGGGTCATTGAAGGCTGTGCCTTTTCAACTCACCGGTAGCGTTTCCATTGTTGTGCCTTCTGCTGGGAAGCTTTTCCAAATTGTGTCTGGTTGTGTGTGTGAGCTCTGCAAGTGGCAGGTTATAAATGATTTCTGGAAGCCCCGCCCTCTGGCTTCCCTTCAGTTTCTAAGTCTCTTCTAGAAAGATTCCCAGCAGGTGAGAAGGTGTGGGGTATCATAAATAGAATCAATCACAACTATGTCCTTGAAAAGGATGTTTTGTGATGCAATAGAAACTTCAGTGAGGAAGTTGTGGGTGAGAAAGGATTAGCAGGAAAAATTCATGAATAAGGGCGATAGAATGAGTGGGTGAGTGGGTCTATAATCCAGCCTATGTGCCTCTCCAAGTATTTATCCCTCAGAGTAGAACACACCCAAAAGGTACCCACTTTTCTGACTTGAACAATGGAAAAGAATTGGTGGCCCTGGAGGTAAGGACTCTCTTCCAGAGGTCCTGGGAAATCTCAGCAGACGTGGAGATAGACAGTCTTTGTGTCATTTCCTTTCCACAGTAGGTCCCTTGGGTCTGCTAATGCCAACAGTGTTTTAGCCTTTGCGTTTCACCCTCAAGATTGGACATTTAAGATGAAAAGCTATTTGTAATAATAACTCTTGAATAAGTATGATTTAATCATGATGACTTATTCAGTAAATTATAGCATACCCAATTAATGACACATTTTAGAGTCATTAAAAAAAGTTAAATAAAACACAAGTTAAATCAGAATGTTTTTCAACATTAAGATTTCCATGTGGAACGTAATGAACAAATTAAAATGATGAAATAGAAACAGAGGCATGGATACATGGAACAGACTAACACTTACCAGAAGGAATAGATGAAAGGAAGTGAAGGGTTTAGCCAAAGAACAGAGATGCATAACCCATAGACACAGACAACAGTGTGGTGATGGCGAGAGGTAAGGGGGGCCAGGGGCTGGGTTCAGGTGGGTAAAGCGGGGGCATGGGGACATCTGTGTCAACAGCTGTCAACAATAAAAGTAAAGTTAAAAAAATTTCTTTAATTAAAAGATTCTGAATTGGGCCTCTCTTGCCACAGGGAACTCATGGAATACTGCCACCTTGGGAGCAATCCCAAGCAAGCCTGCTGGAGAGGCCAGGTGGAGAACTAGGGCTCCTTGGTCAACTGTCAGACATGTGAGTGAGGCCATCAGGGACTGTCCAACCCTAAAGAAGTCACCAGCCTACTGCACCTGCATGAGAAAGCAGACAAAAACTACAGAAGAATCGTTCAGCTGATCTCAAGCAAAACTGTCAACCCACAAAATCATGGTCTCACAGAATCATTACTATTTCTAGCAACTAGACAACAGCAATAGATATATAACTGAAATATTTACAGATGCATTTATTAGTGTTTAGGGATTTGCTTCCAAAGAAAGCAGGCGTCTTCTTTTCTCATGCCCGCGTCTCCCTCGACACTTCTCGCGTGATCTTTTTAACTCTTCTCACGAGATATTTCTTCTCAAATGCTCTTTTCCCTTGTGCTCTTCCTCATTATCTTTTCTCGCGTGATCTCCTCACTCACCTCTTCTCGCGTGATCACTTCTCTTCTCAGGTACTCCTCTTATCTCGCGGGATCTCTTTTCCTCTCCTGGACCCGCATCTCTCCTCATCTCTCCCACTTCCCCTGAGCTGTTCCTTTCTTGTGCCCTCTCATCTTGCGTGGTCTCATCGCTTGGCTGTTTTGCAGTCTCCGAAGACTTCAGTGGTCAAGGGAGGATCGCTTTCTTCAAAGCAACGCGACGTTGGGTTTTTCACAAGTTGAAGGCAAGACTCATACTGTGGTGACGTTTGCTTTATCGTGGTGGTCTGGAACTGAACCTACAATATCTCCAAGGAATTTGTGAGGGTCGCTGAAGGAGCGAAAGAGAAACTTAGCGATGTCCATGTCGGTGATGTTGCACAACCAGGGCCAGGACCCCTGCCACACCTGCAGTGAGTGCAAGCAGCGGATGGAGGTATACTGGCACTGCACTGAGTGCGACGACTACAACCTTTGCATCAACTGCTACAACACGAAGGGCCACACCCACAAGATGGTGAAGGTGGGGCTGGGCCTGGATGAAGAGGCCAAGGGGGGCGATGAGGGCGGCAACCTGGGTGAGCTGGTGCCCACGCGCCCCCGGGAGCCTCTGCGCCAGAGCGTCCAGCGCTGCATCCAGTCTCTGGTGCATGCCTCCCAGTGCCGCAGCGCCAACTGCCAGGTGGCCTGCCAGAAGATGAAGCGCGTTGTGCAGCACACCAAGAGCTGCCAGCGCAAGAGCAATGGAGGCTGCCCGGTGTGCAAGCAGCTCATCGCCCTTTGCTGCTACCATGCCAAACAATGCCGAGAAAACCCATGCCCGTTCCCCTCTGCTTCCGCATCAAGCAGAGCATCCGCCAGCAGCTGAACAAGAATGAGCTGCCGCAAGCGTAGCTCATTCGCCATGAGCACCCATAAAGTGCCTCAGCAGTCTCCCTTCCCCCTCCTTTAGCACCACCCTGGACACCCATACACCCCAGCAGCCCAACACACCCCAGACACCATGGCCTCTGACTCAGTCCCAGCCCTCGCCTGTAAGCATGTCACTAAAGAGGGATGCTGCGGAACAACAGCAGCAGCTGCAGCAACACCAGAAAGGCAGCGCAGCGCTGGCATGGCTGCAGGCCTGGCAGGATACGCCCAATTCCAGCAGCCTCGGGGATGCTGAAGCTACCCACAGCCATGCAGCAGCAGCTGATGCAGCAGCAGATTGAGTCCCAGGCCAGCCAAACCCTGTTAGGCATATTCTGTACCTTTCTCCTACCCTTAGTTTCTCCCCTGCATTCAGTACTTTTTTGTTATCCTTGCTTGAGGCTCCTGTTTTCTGCTGTTTTCCTGTTATTCCATTTCAGGTGTCACAAGAGACAACTAAGCAGCTGAGAAAAGCAGCTCTAGACTCAGCTTCCTACAACCTCCTGCCCCTACGTATGACCCACACAGAGTCATAAATATCCCGCCCTCCCTACTCTTGCTTGCTGAAATGGATACATTAGTGTGTGTTAAAAATAAAATTTGTAAAACTCTCAAAAAAAAAAAAAAAAAAAGAAAGCAGGTGTACTCTAGCCCAGTGGCTCAGCTGATGGAAGCATTGTCCTGTACACTGAAAAAAAAAATAGTTTCAGGTTTCATTGATTCCCAGTCTGAGTACATACCTGGGTTTTGAGTTTGATCACCAGTTGAGGTGCATACAGGAAGCAACCAATTTCTCTTTCTCTCTCTCTCCATATCCATCCCCCCCCCTCCCCCGCCTTCTCTAAAAAAAACAATACACATATCCTTGGATGAGGATTTAAAAAAAAGAAGAAGTCAGGGGTGAGGTGAGTAGAGGTATGGATGAACAAGATGGGTTATATGATGATAGCTGTTAAAGCTGATGAGTACATGAGGGCTTATTGTACTATTGTCTCTACATTTGCTTATGTTTGAAATGGAAATTTCCCATAATAAATAATTAAAGGAAAAGAAGGGAAGGAAAGGAGATAAGGAAAAAAGAAGGAAAGATGGAAAATCACTCTTCTATTAAAGAAAGACAGTGAGTTCTGCAATGAGACACAGCCAAGTCATAGACAAATTCATTACTGAACAGACTCCTGACTCCTGGGCCAGGTCCTTCCCATCCCCCAACATGGTCAGAGGCAGGACAGTCCCACAGGAGAAGCAGTCCAGGCAGGAATATTTCATTTTATTTCTTGAGAAAATCCTCCTGGCAGGTATATCTAAGTCATTAGTAATGGAGAGACTTTTGATGAAAAATGATCTTAATTTGTTGGGTTGTATTGTTAATCTAAGTTTGGGGAAGAAACATTTGTCAGAATGAGGCAAAATAGTAAGAAGCTAGGAAAATTCTTTGGCAAGTGGACTGGGGAAACTGAGACAGACAGCTGAACAAACTAGCCGAGCAATTTACAGCCAGTTACAGGTCACCTCCCTAGAGATAATATCTAGGCCTCTGTTGTATTTGAGCTCCAGGCTGAGAAAACCAGCAAAACCCTGAGGGCCACACAAGGACCAGCTGCGATGACTGGTGCCAACCAATCAGTGGAGACCATGACCCTGAAAGGAAACACATGGAAAACTCAAGAATATTCTATTGAGATCACCCCTAAGACCTCCCCTAAACCCCCAGCCTTTAAAAACCCTCAAAACAAAGGACCCAGCATGAGCCTTCTCCTGGCTGGGAGCAAGTCTATGCCATAACCTTTCCTCTCTCCTTCCCTCAGAGTGTGTATCACCTAAAGTATAACAGACCCCCCCCCCCCACACACACACCTGTCTCCAGCCCCACCTTTCTCTGATTTTCCAGTGAGCTAACCGCAGCTTGACCTTGGCCCACCTCTTCCTGATAACGTGTCTAGTGAACCCAAGCAGCCCCGCCTTTCTCTGATTTTCCAGTGAGCTAACCGCAGCTTGACCTTGGCCCACTCTTCCTGACAATGTTTCTAGTGAACCCAAGCACACCTACCTGCCTTGGCTCTCCTGTTGCTTCCTCTATCCTAAGTCCTTACTTTGTTTCACTATCCACAACTTTAATAAACAGTCTCATGATTACCTTGTGGTGTGAAATCCTTCCTGCATGCAGTCAACCCACCCATTACTGGTGGACCCTAGGTTTATCCACTCCAGGCCTCATCACCATCCAGGGACAAAAGTGTCCACTTGGGACTGGAAAGCCTGTGGAAGCAAGTTCTCCCCTTGAGGTTGGATTGTTTTTGACCCAGCACAGCCACAGGAACTGGCTGCCAGTACTTGTTCCACTTGCTATTATCCAGCATGTTCCTTGCATCAGACTCCCCGTTGGGCCGTGATGTGGTAGGACCCACGTTTCTGAGCCCTTTGACCTGCCCATACCTGAAATCACCCACCTGTGATCACACAAATTCTTCCTCTGAAGCCTAATTTCTCTCCTGGAAAATGAAGTACAGGTACATAGTAAATGCAGGAACATATGAAGATTTTAATCAGTTTTGGTCCAAATGACCAAAAGAACATGTGCACATGAGAATCTTATACTTTTCACTTATGTAGTAGAAGGATTCATTAACAATGTTGAAAAATCAGTCTCCAAATACTAAAAACCTTGAGACTTAATTCTGGGAATAAGAAGGAAAACTCTCAGTATAAGTCCCCGTCCACCCTGAAGTGTGGTGGGGTGAGGTAGTGGACTCCGGCTTAGGAGTCTAGAGGGGCAAGAGAGGCACCGTTTTGGAGTAAAACAATTCACCACAAGCACCAGGGCTGAAGGAAAAAGCTATCAAAGTGCAGCTGTGGTTTGAGATAGTGGTGGCTCAAAGCAATTTCCTGACCTAATAGCCTCAAAATAAATGTTTACTGAAACTTACTGATCTTTTCTGATCTTTGTTGACCTCAGAGACTGTCTGCTACCTGTTTGCTGTGCTTTACCCAGGGAAAGATGTATATCTAAAACTGGATAAAAAGCAGATAAGGCCAGGTTTCAGTGTGCCTCTCCAAGAGAGAGGTCTCCACCTGGCCTCCCCCTGCCCATGCCTTATACATTCATATTTCTTGTATAGTATTTTCATTTGTGCGCCATCCCCTCCTTCAGATCCTGAATCCTAGCCACGCAGGTTGCGGCAAAGAGTCAGGATAGAGCGAAGGGGCATTACTCTTCGGCCACCTCTCTGTCTTTACCCCTCCTCATCCTCTCTCCTTTCCCCCTCTTTCATGTTTCATCACATTCTTCTCCATGCCCCCCTCCCTTCCTTTTCCTCCCCCTTATCCTCCCTCTTGACTCTAAGTCTCTGGTGACATCTCTGCTTGCCCCCCTGTGGTAAGACCCCAAGTTGCAGCCCAGAGGGCTTGTAACTTCTAGGGGATCTGCCATCCTGGCTCCCTTGTAATGCCACCTCTATGCCTTGGTCTTTTTCTGGGACTTTTGTTCTTCTATATTAATTTATTTGCTAATCTACTCCAATGCAAAGTGTCTTAGTATAATTATTTTAGACAGATTAACATACGGTTTATTAACATCTTGTGAGACTGAATCAGTGAGAAAATTTCTATAAAAATCTTACTGTGATTTTGTTTAAAAACTGATGACTTCTTGGCTTATTTTAGGGGAGAACTGGAATTCTAAAAAAATATGATTCTCCTCTATTAATATGGTGTATGAGTCCATAGATTCAAGTCTCCTATTAAACTTTATGTGTTTTATAGTTTCCTTGATAAGTGTGTTTGCAGACATAGGTAGAAAAACTGTAAGTAAAAATAATGAATGATAATTTCAGGATGTCGTTTTCTTGGGAAGGTGAGGACACAGGAGGTAATAGGGAGAGATATGTATTTTTTGTTGCTGTTGTTAATCCTCACATGAGGATATCCTTCCACGATTTTTAGAAAGAGTGGAAAGGAGTGAGCGATACACACAGAGAGAAACATTGATGTGAGAGAGAACATTGGTTGGTTGGCTTCTGCACACCCCAACCAGGGTCGGGGATCGAGCCTGCAACCGAGGTATGTGCCTTAAATCAGAATCAAACCCAGGACCCTTCAGTGCTCAGGCTGATGCTCTAGCAACTGAGCCAAACCAGCTAGGGAAGAGGGACACCTCTTTTTGATATTTGGGTTCTTTCTTCTTTGGGGTTATTATGAATAATATTGCTATGAGCATTAAGCAATGTCCCTGTTTAGATATTTAGGTTAGGTCTGAGGCACACTCAGTCACTCAGTTGCTCCTGCTCTCCCTCCTCACATCTACTCTAAGTCGCTTCTCTGTGGGAGGCCCCACAAAATTCACATCCATGATTCCCAAACCAGGTTTTCTCTCCATGTGAAGCTATCACAGGAGGGACCCTGGGAATGGGACAATCTTCACGGGTGGTAGACACTTGGTTTTCAGGAATTGTCCTATTTATTAAATAGTTTCTGATGCCAGCAGGTGACCTTGTTGCTTTCCTGCTCACAAATGTCCTCAAAGGTCAAAGCCCTTATCTGAGCTCTCAAAGCCTTGTGATAGGGATCCTGCTTCTTTGGAATGTACCAGATATTTACTTAACTTATCTTGTGGACCCGAAATGTAAAATGTTGCTGTAGTGCCATAAACATGCTGTGCCTTTCTCTTCTTTTTTCTGAAAATATGTTGCAATTTCTGCTTACCTTTTACACTGACCCTCTATTAATAAAAAGTATTAGTATTTTAATATTCATAATAGTTGCTGTTATTGAATTATCCCTATACTAATGTTGTGTCTACTTTAAGTTTATTTTTTGGTTGACACTATTACAGATGTCCCCTTTCCCCCCAGCTTTGCCCACCTTCCCTGATCCTCCTCCCCTCTGACAACGGTCAGTCTGTTCCATGTATCCCTGCCTCTGGTTCTATTTTGATCATCAGTTTATTTTGTTCATTAGATTCCTCCACATATAAGCAAGATCATATGGTCTTTCTCTGACTGGCTTACTTCTCTTACACAATAACCTTCAAGTCCATCTATGCAAAAGGTAAGAGTTCCTTCTTTTCATGGCCACGTAGTATTCCATGTGTAAATGTACTACACCTTTTTTATCCACTCATCTACTGATGGGTACTTGCTATTGTAAATAACAAGTGAACATAGGGGTGCATATATTTTTTTCAAATTGGTGTTTTGGAGTTCATCTTAATATATGGTTTATGTGACCATTGTGTAGGTCTGTTTCACAATTGCTGTCTAGTAAAAATGAAAATAATGTTTTTGCAGTCTGAGCAACTTTTACAGCATCTTGGTTCTTTGGGGGGAAAAACGAGTAACATATTTGAATACTTATTGCACGATCTGTATATGAAATAAACAGAAAATCGAGTACTTCTCCAGGCTTAAACTCTGTTGCATAAGAATTCCTGATAGAAAAATCTGAAGCAATTCAGAAAATTCAAAGTAAATTTATGGTTCATCTATCAGAAGGATTTTGATCTACAACTAATTTATTTAAAAAAATAAAAGTAAGATCGCTGAGTCAAAAGGGAATTCCATTTTTTAAAGAAACTCCATACCGTTTTCCATAGAGGCTGCATCAGTCTGCATTCCCACCAACATTGCACAAGGGTTCCCTTTGCTTCACATCCTCACCAGCACTATTTGTTGATATTGGTGGTTACCATTCTGCCAGGTGTGAGGTGATATCTCATTGTAGTTTTAATTTGCATCTCTCTGATGATTAGTGATGTTGAGCATTTTCTCATATGTCTATTGATCATGCATATGTCCTCTTTGGGGAAGTGTCCATTCAGGTTCTTTGCCCATTTTTGAAAATAGTTTTTATTGATTTCAGAAGGAAAAAGAGAAAGGAAAAGAGAAATAGAAACGTCAATAATGAGAGAGAATCATTGATCAGCTGCCTCCTGCCCGCCGCTTACTGAGGATTGAACTCCCAACTCAGGCATATGCTCTGACCAGGAATCGAACTGTGGCCTCCTGGTTCATGGGTCAAAGCTCAACCACTGAGCAACACCAGCCGGGCCTTTGCCCATTTAAAAATATTGTATTGTTTATCGATCTGCGGAAGAACCAAGATGGCGGCATAGGTTAACGCCGGAGTTTGCTGCTTTGAACAACTACTTCAAAAGTGAAACCAAAAAACGGAAGGGACATCACCCAGAACCACAGGAACGCTGGCTGAGTGGAAGTCCTACAACTAGGAGGAAAGAGAAACGCACACGGACACTCAGAGGAGGCGCAGTGCTGAAGTCAAATTCTGAGGTGCGGAGTGTGCGGAGCGGGCTGGCGGCTGGTGGCGGAGGGCGCGGTTGTTGTTTTCAATCGGGAGGGAGTCGCAGACTCTGAGCACCAGATCCGGGCGAGTCTTTAGGGACCCAGACTCAAACGGGAGAAACGGGACTGTCTGGCTTCGGTCAGAGCGAGTGCAGCTTTCTCTCCGAGCTTTGCAGCGGGTGCTGGGACTCAGAGAGGCAGAGCCCCTGGGGACAGGACTGAGAGCCGCCATAACTGCTCTCTCCGGCCCACCCTGTTGATCCTGTGCGACCCACCCCGCCCAAGCCCTGCACAGAGGCATTTGCCGGATAGCCTTAGGCAAAGGCTAGATTAGCACCTCCCTAGAGGACAGAAGTTCTCTCACTGCTGACACAGCTGATTCTCATAGCCACTTGGCCTGGAGGTCAAACCCTCCCTGGAATTAGCTACAACAATCAAGATTTAACTATAAGACTGCGAACAAAGACCACTAGGGGGTGCACCAAGGAAGCATAACAAAATGCGGAGACAAAGAAACAGGACAAAATTGTCAATGGAAGATATAGAGTTCAGAACCACACTTTTAAGGTCTCTCAAGAACTGTTTAGAAGCTGCCGATAGACTTAATGAGATCTACACGAAAACTAATAAGACCCTCGATCTTATATTGGGGAACCAACTAGAAATTAAGCATACACGGAATGAAATAACGAATGTTATACAGACGCCCGACAGCAGACCAGAGGAGCGCAAGAATCAAGTCAATGATTTGAAATGCGAGGAAGCAAAAAACATCCAACCGGAAAAGCAAAATGAAAAAAGAATCCAAAAATGCGAGGATAGTGTAAGGAGCCTCTGGGACAGCTTCAAGCGTACCAACATCAGAATTATAGGGGTGCCAGAAGATGAGAGAGAGCAAGATATTGAAAACCTATTTGAAGAAATAATGACAGAAAACTTCCCCCACCTGGTGAAAGAAATGGACTTACAGGTCCAAGAAGCACGGAGAACCCCAAACAAAAGGAATCCAAAGAGGACCACACCAAGACACATCATAATTAAAATGCCAAGAGCAAAAGATAAAGAGAGAATCTTAAAAACAGCAAGAGAAAGAAACTCAGTTACCTACAAGGGAATACCCATACGACTGTCAGCTGATTTCTCAACAGAAACTTTGCAGGCCAGAAGGGAGTGGCAAGAAATATTCAAAGTGATGAATACCAAGAACCTACAACCAAGATTACTTTATCCAGCAAAGCTATCATTCAGAATTGAAGGTCAGATAAAGAGCTTCACAGATAAGGAAAAGCTAAAGGAGTTCATCACCACCAAACCAGGATTATATGAAATGCTGAAAGGTATCCTTTAAGAAGAGGAAGAGGAAGAAAAAGGTAAAGATACAAATTATGAACAACAAATATGCATCTATCAACAAGTGAATCTAAGAATCAAGTGAATAAATAATCTGATGAACAGAATGAACTGTTGATTATAATAGAATCAGGGACATAGAAAGGGAATGGACTGACTATTCTTGGGGGGGAAAGGGGTGTGGGAGATGTGGGAAGAGACTGGACAAAAATCGTGCACCTATGGATGAGGACAGTGGGTGGGGAGTGAGGGCGGAGGGTGGGGCGGGAACTGGGAGGAGGGGAGTTATGGGGGGGAAAAAAAGAGGAACAAATGTAATAATCTGAACAATAAAGATTTAATTAAAAAAAATAAAATAAATAAAATAAAAATATTGTATTGTTTATCATTATATTTCTTTGTAAGTTAACCCATTATCAGATGTATCACTGAGAAATATGTTCACTTATAGTGTGGGTTCACTTTTCATTTTGTTGATGATGTTCAGAAGCCTTTTAGTTTGATGTGGTTCCATTTGTTTACTTTTTTCCTGTTTCCCTTGTCGTAGGAGATATACTGGGAAAAATAGTGCTGTGAGAGATGTCTGAGGTTTTACTGCCTATTATTTTGTTCTAGGATTGTTATGGTTTCATTACTTACTAAGTCATTTATTCATTTTGAGTTTACCCTGGTGTGTGGTGTAAGTTGTTGGACTAGTTTCATTTTTTTCAGTGCCTGTTCAAATTTCCCAACACCATTTATTGAAAAGACTGTCTTTACTCCACTGTATACTTTTGCCTCTTTTGTCCAATATTAATTGACCATAAGGTGTAGGTTAATTTCTGAGCTCTCTATTCTGTTCTGCTGCCTTTTGACCCAGCAATCCCACTTCTGGAAATATATTCGAAGAATCTGAAATGTCAGTTAGAAAGAGTATATGCACCCCTATGTTTGTAGCAGCTTTATGTACAATAGGCAAGATCTGGAAACAGCCCAAGTGCCAATCCGTAGATGAGTGGATAAAAAATCTGTGGCACATTTCATAATGGATACTATGTAGCTGTAAAAAGAAGGAACTATTACCTTTAATGACAGCATGGATAGACCTGGACATTATTATGCTGATCAAAATACGCCAGTCACAGAAAGACAAATACTATATGCTCTCACCTGTAGGTGGAATCTAATTAACAAAATAAACTGATGATCAAAATAGAACCAGACGTAGGGATACGGGAAACAGACTGACAGATGTCAAAGGGGAGGGGAGTGGTAGAAACTGGATGAAAGAAGGTGAAGGGATTAGTCAAAGAACAACAACAGTGTAATGAAGGCCAGAGGGAAGAGGGCTCAGGCTGCATGGATGTGGGCCAAGGCGGGGAAGTGTAATAGTGTGAATAATAAAAATTAAGTTTAAAAGAAATAGGTCATTTGTCCGGCAGGTGTTGCTTGGTGCTTAAGAGTCAACCTATGAACCAGGAGGTCACGGTTTGATTCCTATTCAGGGCACATACCTGGGTTGTGGGATCAATCTCCAGTGTGGGCGTGCAGAAGGCAGCCGATCAATGATTCTCTTTCTTCATTGATGTTTCTATCTCTCTCTCCCTCTCCCTTCCTCTCTGAAATCAATACAAATGTATTTTTAAAAGAGTAGGTCATTTAAAAGAGAACTTATGGGACCAAAACCAGGAGCTCTTAATGCTGATGCATAAGATTGAAGTTCTTTATAGGATGTAATAGATACTCAATAGTGCTATGTTTGCCTGAGGAGATATACGATTTTATTAGAGTCATCTTATTCTGTCTGCACTGCCCTTCCCTTGAAAACAGGATTGTAACCTCACATTAGCACCACAGACAACACCACAGAGAGGAAAGCTTTGCAGACTTGGGTATCAAGGATAGTGTTAGAACAGAACTCACTAGGTGTTTTTTTTTTTAAAATTCTAATACTTTATTTATAATTTAAAATAAATTGTAAATAGCCACACCAGAGAAAATAATGATTTGTCTCTCCAATCTCTCTACAGAAAATAATGCTACAAAATCTTTGTCATATTAAGAGGTAATTTGAATATGTAAGAAAAAAAAGAATTTTGGGGTATGTCGATTTGTTAATAAAGATAATACTGAGATTTTCTACATTTTTAATGTTTGTTGTATTTGTTGGCTCTTTAAAATTTATGACTTGTGCTGATCAATGGTTCTAAGTAAACATTCAATTTTGTGTTCACAATTTGACATTCTTTTTCCTAACTCATATGAAATTCAAATTGTATAACTTTCAAGCTCAACAAAATCTGGAGGGAAACTTCTGGGTGCAATAAAAATTTGATGTGGAGTGAACAATTCATCTATAAAAATCCAAATTTAGAGTTTTGCTGTCATTCATAGGACACCTGAGATATCAGGTAACCAAGAGATTTGGTAGATGGAGAGGAATGGAAATAATTCAAAGACCCAGAACTTACTGTTTTGAAGGTGTCCTATCAGTCACGGACAAGCAAAAGACACTGAGAAGAGAAGGCTTTAGGGAATAAGAAGGTCTTTCTATTCTCTGAGATATGCCTTATCTGCTGGGAGATTTGCATTGAAGAGGATTGAGAAAAAATGGGGTGGGGAAGTCCTCAGAGGTACTTCACAGATTTCTTATTGAACAGTGATCCCTGGCCTCTCTATGTCATATCTTAGTATCTGAGACATCACTCCTGGCCACCATGAGCACAAAGCAGATAAAGAGGGGTGTACTAATCCACGTGAGGTGGACTGAGTTGACTGTGGATGATGTCAGGGACAGAGCCTCTGGCGGCTCATGGGGGGTGTGGGAGCCCGCAGGGTGAAGGCGGAGGGGAGTGTCGGGGTGTGAGGGCAGTACGGGAGTTCCAAACTTAAAATCTTGAGGCCCTCAGGGCTCAGGTGCTGGGGAGAGGGAGCTCGGGCCGCCATGCGAGACAGGACCCAAGAGCTGAGGCAGGGGGTTGACAGCTCGGACGATGAGGACAGGGAGCGGGTCGCGCTGGTGGTTCACTCGGGCACGGCACGGCTGGGGAGCCCGGATGATGAGTTCTTCCAGAAGGTCCGGACAATTCCGCAGACTATTGTCAAGCTGGAGAATAAAGTCCGAGAGTTGGAGAAACAGCAGGTTACCATCCTGGCCACGCCCCTTCCCCCCCGAGGAGAGCAGGAAGCAGGACCTGCAGAACCTGCGCCCCTAAGAGATCAAACAGCTGGGGAGGGAGATCCGCGGGCAGCTCAAGGCCATTGAGCCCCAGAAGGAGGAAGCTGATGAGAATTATAATTCAGTCAACACAATAATGAGAAAAACGCAGCAAGGGGCCCTGTCCCAGCAATTCGTGGAGCTCATCAACAAGTGTAACTCAATGCAGCCCGAGTACCGGGAGAAGAATGTGGAGCGGATTCGGAGGCAGCTGAAGGTCACAAATGCTGGCATGGTGTCTGGTGAGGAGCTAGAACAGATGCTGGACAGCGGGCAGAGCGAGGTGTTTGTGTCCACTCTACTGAAGGGCACGCAGGTGTCGCGGCAGGCCCTAAATGGGATCCCGGCCCGGCACAGCGAGATCCAGCAGCTTGAGCGCAGTATTCGTGACCTTCATGAGATCTTCACTTTTCTGGCTGCTGAGGTGGAGATGCAGGGGGAGACGATCAACCGGGTTGAGAAGAACATCCTGAGCTCAGCAGGCTACGTGGAACGTGGGCAGGAACATGTCAGGAGGGCCCTGGAGAGCCCGAGGAAGGCCGGGAAGAAGAAAGTGTTGATCACCATCTGTGTGTCCACCTTTGTCCTCGTTCTGGTAGTCGTCATTGCCGTCTCGGGAACGACTTAATAGCATCGTGCATTCTCGGCACTCAGAGCCCGGGACCCAGGGTGTGCCTTCTCTGCCAGCAGCTGGGCAGGGGCAGCACAGACCCTGCAGCCGGACCCCCATCCTCACACCGGCCCTGTGCAGAGGGGCAGATGGCTGTCCTGGGGTTGGCAGCCACCTGTTCATGGGGCCCTCCCCCTTGGGCCACAATGGCTGGCGGAGGGCCTGCACTGTCCTGTTTGGATGGGACACATGGTTTTGTAAGAAATTTAAAAAAAAAAAAAAGGTCCCTGCTACCCATGGGGACCTCCAGGATTCCACAAGTTTGAATATCATTCAAAGAAAGGGCAATTATTGTGAGTTTGTTTAGCAGGACCACCAGGTAGGATTGTCTAGGTATTCCTCTTTCTTGAAAAATATCAATGGCATAAAATACACTCGGGTGAGGATTAACAACAGAAAAAGAGGGAAGTGATCAAGATTAAGACAAAGAAGGTGAAAGGAAGAGTTTGTGCCTAATCAAAGCTCAAGAGCTTATGGAGAGTTCAGCGGAGGGGGTGGGGGGATACATTTTATTCCAGTATGAAATGAAACCCAGAAGTATAAGTGTTCTCTTTTAGCCATGACCAGCATTGCTAGAGAGCAGAGCAGTCATGACTAGGGTTGACGGGGGATTGAGAAAAAGAATGAAACAGACACAGAGACAGTAGGGAAAGCTGGGACCAGGTGGGACACTGTTCTTGGATGGAGAGACAATGACCCAGAGCTAGTGCAGCACGTTTATTAGATACAGCATGATACCAGGAAGTTTTACTAGAGTTTAAGACAAAGGAAATTATGTGAAATCATGCTGAAAGATCAAGCTGCAATTCATCATTCTTGTGGCTTTTCGGAAACGTCAGCCCTGACTGGACCCTGCACCTGGCGCCTGGCTGAACTTAGATAATTCCAACACCCCCACCCGCCCCCAGCCCCCCAGCACCCGAGCTAAAGGTCAGGACTGACGACACCCCTGACATTGGCAAGGTATGTCTCCAGGACTTGGCTTTGCCGAAGCCGCTGGACTCAGCCGACGACCCTTGGCTCAGTTGCCCCCCGGGCGCTCTCTACACAGAGAAAGGCCTGAAGAGCGCCATTAGCAATGTGTTGCCACCTCAAGGCTTCTGGGTGTTAGGTTGGAGGAAGGCTACGGAAAGGGTCATTCCAGTTAGTAAGGTTGGAGTTGAAGAAGATGCTGTGGCAGTGGTCATGGTGAGAGATGACACGATTGATGCCTGAGGTAGTCCTTGTGGACAAAGAGGCGATTTCCAGAAGACCTACCTTTGTTTTGATGTACCAGGCTCTGTTTTATTTTTTATCTTTGTTGTTGAAAGTATTACAGATGTCCCCTTTTCGCCCTCTTTGATCCCCTCCTCCCCACTTTCTTAAATCTGCCTTGGTATATTTTTAGGAATAGTGTCTTCTGAGTAGTGTGTCTGCTAAGTGGTTCTCTGGACTTGCTAAGAAGCTGATGACCAATCAGAGCCCTTGGAGTTGTCATTCTGATATCTTGGCAAGAATTCAAAGAAGCTGAGAATGGAGGGTGGACTCAATCGCTACAGAGAAAACAGTCCTAGAGAGAAGGGTAGATATGAGCCTGACTGGGTGTCATATATGACATGAAGCTGAGGCTGCTATACTAGTACATCTCCTATTGCTGCCTCTGAAAATGTGGATTGCATTTATTCTGTGTCTGTTTCAGCAGGTAGGTTTGGCATGTATGAGGTATTTTGCCCCATGAGTGCACATATTGAAAAGAACTGCACCTGAGAAGTTTTACTTAGTTCACTTTGTGAGCTCCGGGTCCTGATTTAAATGGTGAAATCCTGGACTTCTGTCTTGAGCTTGTTGCTGTTATTGTATTAGACTTGGGAATTCCTTGGAGAGTGGTCAGAGTTTGGGGTATAAGGGAAGTGTGAATGTCTCTGGAGCCTGATGGTGGAACAGTACCAGTCTAGAATGACTTATCATGAACCACAAGGCAACGTACCCATGCCCTGGTGTAATTTTCTCCACATGATTATGGCCGTCTCTCTCACTCACGTTTGAACAATAGGATGTGATGGGAGTGACACTGCATGACTTCTAGAGCTGGGTCCCATTACATCTTACACCTTCTGCTTGAGCTTTGTTAAGGGTTCTTTTTGGCGGAAGCCAGTCACCATTCATTAAATCCCAAACCCCTGAGACCTCTGTGATTTGAAGAGGTCTAAGACAACCATGAAGGTCATGTGAAGAGAGAAATAACCAGCCAGCCCCAGCTGCATCAGCCAGACCAAATGAAATGTCAGACATGAGGAAAGCATCCATCAGAAAACCTCACTTCCCACAGCAATTTGATTAAGGCCACATGATACTCTACCCATATGAGCAGTAAACCTGCCAAACTGAGATAATAATAAATTATTGTTTTAAACCAATATGTTTTGGGGAGGTTTGTTATTCTGTAATGATTAAGTGGGACAATATCAAAACCAGAGTCTGGTCACTGCATCCAGGTATATAAATTGTTCCTGTTTTAATAACGATTTTTCTCCTCCCTGGTCTAAAATGGTGACAATTCATTATCAAACATGCCCCAGGCTTCTGCCCACATAAACTGGAAAAATCTTGCAATTGTTTGATTAATAGAAAAATTTTTGAGGCAAATCATTTTGGTTCTTCAAATAGTCCTTGGATTCCAATTTTTTAAGTGCACCCTGGCCGGGTGGCTCAGTTGGTCGGAACATCATCCTATACACCAGAAAGTTGCAGCTTCGGCGTCCAGTCAGGGCACATATGGAAGAAAAACAATTGATGTTTCTCTCTCGCATTGATGCTTCTCTCTCTCTCTCTCCTCTCTCTCTCTCTGAAAATCAATAAAAATATATCCTCAGGCGAAGTTTAAAAATTTTTTTAAGTGCTGGCCTTGTCATTTTCTTTATTTTCCAGTACATCTTACACAAAACCAGGCACAGTGTCAATATATACTAACCATCCTTAGCATAAAGGAAGAATTAAGACTCTTCATCTGATTTTCTTCAAATGACAAAGTTTCTTCCCCAAACCACCAATTATAGCACTATATGTGCAGACAGGCGCCTAAAGTCTTAGTTTAGCTATCTGAAATTGGGGAAGGATTTTGCTTCGGAGTTTCTAACATATCCTAAGCACTACATTGTAAGAATATGGTTCCAATGTCTTCTCAGATATTTCATGGGCCTGACACTCACTCCTTGTAGCAGAGAAATGTTTATCCACTTTGATACCCTGATCTCTCCCACAGTATTCTCACACTCCTCTTGGTGATAACCACATACTCTTTTTCCCCCTCCCTCTTTTTCCCTCTAAAGCAAGAAGCCAATCTTGTTATGTTTACAGGAGCTTTAATGACCAAGTGTGGGGGAAGGGTGAGAACCCATGTTGTTAGTGAGCTCTGGGAATCACAGAGTCACTTAGGTGGAGGGATCTCCTTGACAACGGGGAGTCTGGTCACATCTTTCCCTAAGTGACAGTCACTGAGGTCAGGGAGACATCTCTCCTCACCTGGATCATCTAATCCTGTATATCAGTGGTGCTCAACCTTGGCTGCACATTAGAATCACCTGGAAATCTGTTTAAAATCCTGATTTCTGAGCCTCATCCTCTGGAAATTCTGTTTCTTTGTTACTAATGTTGTGGCCCCACGCCATAACAAAGAAACAGAATTTCCGGAGGATGAGGCCCAGAAATCAGGATTTTAACAAGATTCCCAGGTGATTGTAATGGGCAGCCAAGGTTGAGAACCACTGCTGTATGTATACAGAACATTCCATCCAAATGCAGAGGAGGCATTCTTGTCAAGCCACACATGAAACATTCTCTACGTAACGAAGCTGTTACCAAAAGGGACCAGGGTGCAGCAGCTCTCCCTCAGGCCAGACTCTACAGGGTGGGTTCTTGAATTTGAGTAGGACAGATTTGTCAACAGGAGTCCAGGTGATTTTGAGAGTGCATCTGTTAAAGCTAGGGACATAGAAACAAAGAAAGAACTTTGAGTAGAAGAAGCAACAGGGGAGCTTTGGCCCCTTAGAAAGGTTGCAGGAAAGCAGTGAGTCAAGGCAGGGCTGCTGTTAGGTCACTGGGATGTCAGAGACAAGGGGAACATGTAGATAAGATCAGGTGTAAGCCTGGGATGAGCTGCTGCTGCCAGTTGCTCCTCAGGGTTTTTTTTTTTTTTAATTAAATCTTTATTGTTCAGATTATTACATTTGTTCCTTTTTTTTTTACCCCCATAACTCCCTTCCTCCCAGTTCCCGCCCCACCCTCTGCCCTCACTCCCCACCCACTGTCCTCATCCATAGGTGCACAATTTTTGTCCAGTCTCTTCCCACATCTCCCACACCCCTTTCCCCCCCAAGAATAGTCAGTCCATTCCCTTTCTATGTCCCTGATTCTATTATAATCAACAGTTCATTCTGTTCATCAGATTATTTATTCACTTGATTCTTAGATTCACTTGTTGATAGATGCATATTTGTTGTTCATAATTTGTATCTTTACCTTTTTCTTCCTCTTCCTCTTCTTAAAGGATACCTTTCAGCATTTCATATAATCCTGGTTTGGTGGTGATGAACTCCTTTAGCTTTTCCTTATCTGTGAAGCTCTTTATCTGACCTTCAATTCTGAATGATAGCTTTGCTGGATAAAGTAATCTTGGTTGTAGGTTCTTGGTATTCATCACTTTGAATATTTCTTGCCACTCCCTTCTGGCCTGCAAAGTTTCTGTTGAGAAATCAGCTGACAGTCGTATGGGTATTCCCTTGTAGGTAACTGAGTTACTTTCTCTTGCTGTTTTTAAGATTCTCTCTTTATCTTTTGCTCTTGGCATTTTAATTATGATGTGTCTTGGTGTGGTCCTCTTTGGATTCCTTTTGTTTGGGGTTCTCCACGCTTCTTGGACCTGTAAGTCCATTTCTTTCACCAGGTGGGGGAAGTTTTCTGTCATTATTTCTTGAAATAGGTTTTCAATATCTTGCTCTCTCTCATCTTCTGGCACCCCTATAATTCTGATGTTGGTACGCTTGAAGCTGTCCCAGAGGCTCCTTACACTATCCTCGCATTTTTGGATTCTTTTTTCATTTTGCTTTTCCCGTTGGATGTTTTTTGCTTCCTCGCAATTCAAATCATTGACTTGATTCTTGCGCTCCTCTGGTCTGCTGTCGGGCGTCTGTTTAATATTCGTTATTTCAGACCGTGTGTGCTTAATTTCTAGTTGGTTCCCCAATATAAGATCGAGGGTCTTATTAGTTTTCGTGTAGATCTCATTAAGTCTATCGGCAGCTTCTAAACAGTTCTTGAGAGACCTTAAAAGTGTGGTTCTGAACTCTATTTCTTCCATTGACAATTTTGTCCTGTTTCTTTGTCTCCGCATTTTGTTATGCTTCCTTGGTGCACCCCCTAGTGGTCTTTGTTCGCAGTCTTATAGATAAATCTTGATTGTTGTAGCTAATTCCAGGGAGGGTTTGACCTCCAGGCCAAGTGGCTATGAGAATCAGCTGTGTCAGCAGTGAGAGAACTTCTGTCCTCTAGGGAGGTGCTAATCTAGCCTTTGCCTGAGGCTATCCGGCAAAGGCCTCTGTGCAGGGCTTGGGTGGGGCGGGTCGCACAGGATCAACAGGGTGGGCCGGAGAGAGCAGTTATGGCGGCTCTCAGTCCTGTCCCCAGGGGCTCTGCCTCTCTGAGTCCCAGCACCCGCTGCAAGGCTCGGAGAGAAAGCTGCACTCGCTCTGACCGAAGCCAGACAGTCCACTTCTCCCGTTTGAGCCTGGGTCCCTAAAGACTCGCCTGTATCTGGAGCTCAGAGTCTGCGACTCCCTCCCGATTGAAAAAAACAACCACGCCCTCCGCCGCCAGCCCGCTCCACGCACTCCGCACCTCAGAATTTGACTTCAGCACTGGGCCTCCTCTGAGTGTCCGTATGCGTTTCTCTTTCCTCCTAGTTGTAGGACTTCCACTCAGCCAGCGTTCCTGTGGTTCTGGGTGATGTCCGTTCCGTGTTTTAGTTTCACTTTTGAAGTAGTTGTTCAAAGCAGCAAACTCCGGCGTTAACCTATGCCGCCATCTTGGTTCTCCTGCTCCTCTGGTTGAATGTCCAGTGAGAACCCTTAAAGTTTAGAGAAAAGTTAAAAGTTTAAGCTAGGAAAGGGCATGGGCATAGCCTAGAGTGAGCTGGCCTTGAGTCTCTGTCCTGAGGACCTCTTCTTTTTAAATTTTTCTTTATTGATTTTAGGGAAAGATAAAATGTAGAAAGAGTCATCATTTGTTGTTCCACTTAATTATGCATTCAGTGGTTGCTTCTTTTATGTGCTTTTATCAGAGATCTAACCCACAACCTAGATACATTGGATCAATGCTCAAACCAACTGAGCTACCAGGCCAGCACTGTCCCAAAGGTTCTCTCTCTCTCTCTCTCTCTCTCTCTCTCTCTCTCTCTCTCTTCCTGAAGGTGAGGATCTCGGGGGAAGGTTTCATAAGAATATTCATCAGCTTTTCAGGTGCATTTGTAATATGCTAATGGTTTAGAATTAGTGTACAAGGAAGTCTGGGTTTGTCTTTTGTTCTGTTTAATGTTTAATTTTTATCTTGAGCCTGTCTGGTTCTAATGGGGTTTTTGTTATTTGTTCTTCTGGCTTTATCTATCAATCTGACTTCATCTATCATTCGGTTAACGTTATCTTATCCTTGGGTTACTGGCGCAAATGACATTTATTAGATCCCTGTTCTCTATTTTGGCAGACTAGGGGGCTTCGAGCTGTGAATTCTTTGATCAGAGAGGGAGGTGTAAACTATTTATTTTCACATGTTCTTATCTGGGGAAAATAAGCTCTTAGATTCACGAGCTGGCTGTTAAGTTGTCCAAATTGTTTGAGCGTGTTTAATTTTCTTGTCTCAGTTTCACTATCGCACATGCCCAAGAAGTTTTGTAGTTTCTTATCTGCCGCAATGGTAGGTCAAAAGAGAAGTCTCAAACTTGTAGAAGAAATCACTTCAAGATTCTTACCTGATCATAACATAAAAAACTAGAAATCATTTCCAGTTTCAAGAAAGCTGGAAATTCATAAATATGTTGAAATTAAATATAACGCACTCTTAAACAACCAGTGGGTCAGTGAAATTAAAAAAAGGACCTTAAAGCGATCTAGAGGCATCCGGCCAGTGTTGCTCAGAGGTTGAGCGTAAACCCAGGAACCAAAATGTCACTGGCTGTATTCCTGGTCAGGGCACATGCCCAGGCTGTGGGCTTCACTGCCTTCTATGGGGCAACCAGGAGGCAGCCGATCGATGTTTCCTGGTCACTGATGTTTCTATCTCTCCAGTCCTCTTCCTTCCTCTTTCTCAAAATCAATAAAAACATATAAAATATATATGAAAAACCCCACAAACATCTAGAGGCAGTGTGTACAGAAAGACAACTTACCAAAGCTTATGAAAGGGGTGCAGGAGATGCAAGCCCAAGAGTAAATTGTATACAGATAAAGCCTGTATTAAGACAAATCTGAAACACATAGCAGCCTAACCCTGCTCCACAGGAAATTAAAAACACATCAAGAAAGTTGCCAAAACCGGTTTGGCTCAGTGGATAGGGCGTCGGCCTGCGGACTGAAGGGTCCCAGGTTCGATTCCGGTCAAGGGCATGTGCCTGGGTTGCGGGCATATCCCCAGTGGGAGATGTGCAGGAGGCAGCTGATGGATGTTTCTCTCCCATCGATGTTTCTAACTCTCTATCCCTCTCCCTTCCTCTCTGTAAAAAATCAATAAAATATATTAAAAAAAAAAAAGAAAGTAAACCCAAGGCTATCAAAGGAAGTGATCACTGTTAGAACCATATATAAAATAGAAATAGGAAAGGCAAAAAGAGGAATAGCATAACTAAGGGCTGTTTTTTTAATTTGTATACTTATTTTTTCTTTGTTAATCCTCTCTGGAGGTTATTTTTCCCATTGCTTCAGAGACAGTAGAAGGGAGGAAGGGAGGAGGAGAGTGGAGACAGAAACACAGATGTGAGACACACAGACTGGTTTCCTCCCACATGTGCCCCATGGAAGATGGGGAGGGAATCCACAACCCAGGCACATGCCCTTGACCTGGAATTGAACCCGACACCCTTGGGTCCCTGGGCCGATGCTTTAACCACTGAGAAAAACAGGCCAGGAACAGCAGTTTTTTTGACAACATGCACAAAACTGGCTAAACGTTAGCTACATTGAAACAAGAGAAACTGTTATGGGTTCACTCAGAGAGATAGACCACCGACTCAGAATTTAATCTTAAGAGCCTTTATTAAGCTGGCCAGCTGACTACAGTTACAGCACCCTTCCAAAGCAAAGGCTGAACTGCAGCGCCGACTACAGGAGTTACATTTTATTATTAAACTCTGTGGAGGCCCAGAGAAAAATGTGTCCTTCAAATTCTGGGCCTCCAATATGGAGGAAACTCTCTTTATTTATACTTTTTCCAGGCCTTTGTCTCCCAAATTTGGAATGAGACTTCCGGGCCTTCTGAGAAAGAAGGCCTGCGTGCTGGGAAGGGGCCATGAGACCATATCTCAAGGCCTGGCCTGATGTCAGTACTTTCCTATCTATGTGTTTTAGGAACAGACAGCACAGCATGACCCATCTGGCCAAAGCGCCTGATATGCAGCCCAGCATAGAAACAACACTCAAATCAAAGCAGAAATGAAATACATTACAGCAGACACTATGAACTACAAGCCATCATCAGAGATGTTGGCAGATGACATACAGACACTACAACCAGAAAATTGTCAAGATTCCACTATAAGCTTTGCAAATTAATTAAAAAAATAAACATACAAACATCACTTCCATTTTGATATACTAACAACAAAATCTTTGAAGATGAAATGAAGCAGTCAAATTCACAATAGTATCAAAAACAATAAAACACACAAAATAAGTTCTAACAAACAGCTGAAAAGTGTGTACATTTGAACGCTATATGACAGCGAGGACAGAAATGGAACAAAACACAAGTAACTGAAAAGAACTCCCATATTCTTGGATCTGAAGATTTAACATTGTTGAAATGCATTGGGGCTACAGTAAGAAAACAGGGCAGTGCCAATATCCCAGCCATAATGAACACAGCAGCTTCCAGAAAACTGGGGAAGCAAGTGGTGCCCAGACGTGAGAACTAAGCACACTCTCACGAAAGGAAGTTGGGGGAAATGGAAAGCCTAGTCCAGGTCACTAGGGAGAGCGAGCATTTTTTGTTGTTGTTGAAGTGAGATGAAATTTATGAAAGCTTAGGACAGTGAGGAAAAAAGAAGGACCCTTAAAATCCGATAGGGGGAGATCCAAAGGGCAGCTCCTGCTGCCCAAAGCTGCCTGGGTGCAGGACCCTTAGAGCTTAAAACAGAAGAAACCGCCCTAGCAGGTTTGGCTCAGTGGATAGAGCATTGGCCTTCGAACTGAAAGGTCCCAGGTTTGATTCTGGTCAAGGGCTCCATCCTCAGTGTGGGGCTTGCAGGAGGTAGCCAATCAATGATTCTTTCTCATCATTGATGTTTCTATCTATCTCTCTCCCTCTTCCTTCCTCTCTGAAATTAATAAAAAATATATTAAAAACAAACAAGCAAAAAAAAAAAAAAACAACCACCCAGAAGAAACAAAGTACAATCCTGAGGAAGGGGGGTGGGTGGGGGGGTTGCAGACGAGCTCAAAGAAGAATGAACCAGAAGAGTGATTTTTTTAAAAATATATTTTATTGTTTTTAGAGAGGAAGGGAGAGGGAGAGAGAGATAATTTGACTAAGAAAAAAAAAATTGAAAGCCAAGGAACTCAAATCATAGTGAGCTTATTTAGGAAGTTAGGGCGATAGATTAAGTTAGCCCGATGGGCTGTGCGGGCTGAGGAAAGAAGTTACAGAGGCAAGAAAAGGGCCCTTGGAGCTTAGGAGGAAGAGAGTAAAGGTTTGTCCCTGGAAGAAACAGGAAGTGGGTTCGTGTGCTCCAGAGAAAGCAAGAGCTGCCTGGGTCTTTAGTCCTTTTTTTATCTGTGGTCTCCACGGATTGGTTGGAGTCAGGGTATAGGGTCATGAGTCATTGCAGCCATTACATAGCCATGACTGGCCTTTCTGCTTCTCTGGGCATGAAGCTGAAACACAAGTGATGCCTGGAGATATAGGTATGGATATGGATATGGATATGGATATGGATATGGATATGGACAGATATATACATACATATATTACTTAGAGAGAGGGAGAGAGAAACATCAATGGGTTGCCTCTCTCACCCACCCACACACCACAACTGGAAATAGAACAAACCTGAAAACTGGGCATGTGACCTGATTGGGAATGGAACTGTAGACTTTCAGTGCACAGGGTGGCGCTCAACCAACTGAGCCACACCTGCCAGGGCAAAAGCTGCCCTCCTCTTAAATAACACGTTAGAGAAAAGTCCCCTCCCCAAATTAGCAAAAACAAGCTGTGTTACCAAATTTATTGACAGATACTCTACCAATCATTGCTATTGAATATCTCTGAATCTTGTTCTTTTCCTTAAATATTTTTAAAGACTTTTTAGTGATTTATTTTTTAGAGAGAGAGGAAGAGAAATATTGCTGTGAAAGTGAAACAACATTGACTGCCCCCTCCACGCCCCGCACTCCCCCCCCCCCCACCCCGGGCACACCTCCTGCTGGGAATCAAGCCCAAACCAGGCACGTGTCCTGACTGGGAATGGAACCAGTGATCTCTTGGTGCATAAGATGATGCTCAATCCACTGTGCCACTCTGGCTGGGCTTGGAGGCCTTTTATTGCCCAACAGCTCAGCTATTATGTCCCTTGTATAGATTAATAAAGAAAGGAATAATTTGGGGTTGGAGACAAGAGCACATAAATGGCCGAAACCGGTTTGGCTCGGTGGATAGAGCGTCGGCTTGCGGACTGAAGGGTCCCAGGTTCGATTCCGGTCAAGGGCATGTACCTGGGTTGCGAGCACATCCCCAGTAGGAGATGTGCAGGAGGCAGCTGATCGATGTTTCTCTCTCATCGATGTTTCTAACTATCTATCTCTCTCCCTTCCTCTCTGTAAAAAATCAATAAAATATATTTTTTTAAAAAGGGCACATAAATGCCTTACTATTGAAAAGAGAGAGAAAAATTATAAAAAGACATGAAGTAAATTCACAGTGACAGCCATGGGCAATACTATGACCATGGTGATGGTTTCACTTTCATGCCTATGTCAAGACTCATCAAATACTACACTTGAAATGTGGTCTTTACTAATTAAAACGTTTGAAAAATGGTTCAAAATGTCAAAGTAAAATTTTGTATGTCCAACACTTCGTTTGGCATCTCTCTATTCAATCCAGGTTCTCCTATCCTCTGACTGGGTCACAAAAGCGACATCCCTGGTCTATAGATGCCACTTTCCTTTATCTTTGATTTCCTGCCTGGGCACTCTGATCATCAGGTAAAGATCGAAGAGGGTACCGAAATGCACAAAACCCTTTGATTATTTTCAAGGACAATGAGTTTGAACACAGAAGATAAACATGCCTGGAGATCCGCAGATGTATGAACACACTGGTCCTGCAGTCTTTTTCACAGAAAGGTTTCTGGATGCACGTATAGAGGAGACTGTTCCATGTAGCTGGCTACAGGATTCTCCAATCCCGCTGAAGTTAGTGATTCTGTAGCAGTCACTTTGTAACCTCTATTGTCCTAAAACCAGTGATCATCACCCATAGAATTGTACACATTAAGACAGAAACCCACGGTAAGATCTTAAAGGTCAATTACCTTCAAATGTACTGGCCTAGCCCTGGCCTGTGGGACTGTGAGGTCAGAGTGTTCGCCCCGGCTTCAATGTGTTTTGGGTTAGATTCCCAGTCAAGTGCACAACATTCTTTTTGAAAACAGGAAGTTCCACCAAATTTCTGCCTGTTCCCTGGAAGGAGTTTCCTGAGGCCAGATGGAAATAACACCCTATCACCCAGAAGGAGTTCAGCCTCTTTACACTTGCTGCTAAAGGGAAGGCTGTGACATTACAAAATGCAGCATTTTGTCTGCTTCACATTTCATATTCACGGCTCTCCCAGCATCACAGGGAGCTGTGGGAATGTCTTCTCTGGGGTTGGTTCCAGGGGAGCCTGAAATCAGGGTCCACTTGCCCTTTCCAGAGGGGCTGAGCCTGGGACAGGTGACTCACTAGGAAAATAGATATGACATCACTGTGTTTGTGACCGGCAGTGAGGCCTCATGCCAGGATCTTCCTGAGAAAATTTGGTGGAGAGAATTCAGCCAATGGGGTCCCCATAGACTCCTGCCCCCCATGGGACCCTGAGCACCCTTTGCAGTGGGAACAACTGGGAACATGGTGGTGACCGAGGCAGCCCTGGTCCCGTCCCCATGGGGCTCTAGGTCCAGTAGAGATGCCAGACTCATCCCAGACGGACAACCCAGAAGGGGCAGCACAGAGATGGGGGATGTAGAGGCAGCTTGTTGGGGATTGTTTATAGGGGCTTTGCGTTCTCTACTGCACAGGTGCCTGCCCTGGATGACAGCATGGCACACGGGCACCACTGAAGATGAAGTAATGCTTATCTTTGATCCAAAGAACAGCAACAACATTACCCTGAGGGGAAGGGTTCATGTTCATTCCTGTGTGAAACAGGTGTGAACAGGCATGAAGTGGGGATGACGTTGGCCATTTTTGTTTGCTTGTTTTTTTTGTTATTTTGGTTTTTTTGCCTAAGGCCTCGGTCCAGAGCTGGTTCCTGTATGTGGGCTGGGTGAAGGGTTTGACCTGTGTTCACTTGTGCAGCTCATATGTGCAGTGGGAGTGTGCCGGGGCTCAAAGCTGTCAGTCACACGAAAAATCAAATCTTCCTCTTATGCAGAAAGATGAACAGCCAATCTTGTAAGTAGCCTATTGCACCCTTTGAGGAAGTGTAAGGATTCTAACCCAGGACTGTCTGACCCCAAACCCTCATCACTGTTCAGTCAGGGGCTCCAAGTGTCCATGGACTGGCCCTCAATGCCCATTTCACCAGCACAGCCTCCGAGACCCCCTGCCCTGCCCTGATCCCTCCATTTTCCCACCCAAGTCCTGACTCAGCTGCTACAGAGACCAGGATCCAAGGCCAGGAGGGCGGGCTGGGCTGAGAGACGCCAACTCCAACTCTGCCCCAGGGAACCTGTTCCTCTCTAGGTCTGGATGGCATCCGGGCCACCCTTATCACTCTTTTTGATAGAGACACCTAGACGGTGCGGAGCCGACCTTTGATTCCCACAGGAAGTGCCTGGGACTGAAGACGTGAGAGATGAACCCTTTTACTTTTGTGGGGAGACAGTTAAGTCTGGAAAGGAGACTGCAAGTGTGAGCCTTTCCACCCTCATGTTTACTATATCTGTACATGACTCACTAGGAAAAATAGATGTACATCATTTTGTCACGAATAGACAGTTCAAAAACAGATAGAATTAACCAGGAATGCTTAATATTCTATTTTCAATAAACTCTATTTTATTTTTTAGAGTATCTGTTTTGACAAACTCACTGGTTTTATAACCTGAAAGAGTGTCATGGCTCACAGTTTGGGGAAGACTTGTCTACCTGGCAGGTGTAATATGGGGGGGTCTGAAGAGCAGGGAGAGGAGCGTGCTGCCCCCACCCGCTGGGAGAGCACAGGCATTTAGACTCTGGTATTTCTGCTTTCAGATGCCTCCTCCAGGGTCTCCTGCCTCCTGTCCACTCCCTCACAGGAGACAGACACTGGAATCTTCCACAGGCTCACATCTCACCACTTCCATCCCCTGCTTAGGACCCGGCTGTGGCTCCCAATGCACTCTGATGGAGTCCAGAATCCTCATCAAGGCCACAGGGTGACTGACCCAGCCCCGCCCTCTGCTCTCCCAAGGCTGAACCCCACTGAAACAGTCACAGTTCTTGCTCACTCTTAAAATCACAGCTCAGATGTGCCCTCCTCCAGGAAGCCACCCTTGATGCCCTTGGTCCCCCTTCCCAGCCCTTCAAACTCTGGGTCATTATTGTGTGGGGTGGTCTGTGTCCACCAATGGATGTGGAACCAGAAGGACAGGGCCTGGGACTAAGTCACCACTGGGTCCCCAGCATCAACAGCAAAAAGCTGATGACTGAGCAGGTGCTCAGGGAATATTATGGATTAATTGATAAGTGGATGGATGAAGGAGTGGATGAATGACTGAAAGCACTGTGTCCAGGGTGTATCTAACTCAACATGTCTGTCCTGACATACCAACTTTCTGGGAATTGGTGCCTGAAGTTCGAACCTCTCCTCCACCAGGCAGCCTCCCTGCCCCCCCTGTAATGCTTTTGTTCAGCTGAAGCCTGGATCTCATAGGCTGGGGAGGCCTAAGAGCCTCTCTGTGCAGAACAGTCTCTCTCCCAGCCTCATCTTCTCCGCCTCTCCATCCCACACACATAGGACCCAACCCTGCCTGGTTGAGCCAGTTGGACCAGCGCCCAGATCCTTACTGATATTACTGATTTGGCTGCATCTATTCGCAGAAAAATAGTGCATCATCGTGCAGCTCACACAGAAAGATAGGCAGCAAAGAGTGCTATGTCATCCTCCCTCAGGGGAGCAGCGCCCTCCCTCCTGTTCCCATGTGGCTCTCTCAGAGGACAAACCTCTCGCCTGAACAAGCATATTCAGCAGAAGGAAGATGAATTCCTGTTGAGGAGACAGTGGAATCCTTTCACTGGTCCTGTTGCCATCACTCCTACAGGGTCATGATCTACGGGAGAGTCTTTGGACTTTTTTGTCCAGAATGTCAGTGATACAAATAAGTATGACAATGCCATGGGTTACATCAATCACTTCTAAGTCATCAATTGCTTACCAAGTGTCCTGCACAACTTCTCCCATTCTCTCATTCAGAGTCTCCTCTCCTCTTCCTGCCGCTCCCCTCCTCTCTCTCCCTCTCCAGGAACCAAAGGAAAACAGTGACCTTTGCAGGGCAGCCTCAGCATAAATCTCAGAGCCTGCAATTGTGCATGAGATGTACAAGCTGTGTGTCCTTGAATAAATGACAACTAAAAACCAAACAGAAGTAGACATAGTGTCCTTTTGGCATTTGAGTTCTTGTCTTGGTTTCAGGAGGGACCCCAGAAACCTGGCAAGTTTCTCATTTTGCCACTTATTCAAATTAGAATTTCCAAATCTATAGTCACTGTCTGTCAACTTCCACTCTGCACAAGCAGGCAGGAGTCAGAATCACATGATACAGTGGAGGTACTCAGGGAAAGTACCATTCCAGGGACAGAAACAATGAAATGGTGTGGATGGTTTCTTCTGCTCTCTGGACATAGGCACCCCATTCCAATGTACCTTCCACCTGAATAACACCCACTGGGGTCAGGTGAGCAGCGACTGCACACTGGTCCTTAGGTTGGGAGTGTGAGGTAGGACAGGCTTTCGGCACGCTCACTCAGGAGAGTTTGAAGTTTGTGAAAGAATTGGGGAAAGTAGACAGCTTGTGGGGTTGGGTGGATAAGGCATGTTTTGCTCTTTCCATTTGGGAAAGTGGGGATGGCTCCAAGGTGTATCTGATGCCCTCCTTTCTGCTCAAGTGGCTTTATTACTGGGGGATGAGAGGTCATTAAGCCCTTATGGATGTACTTTTTGCCATTTTGTTCATTGCTTTCTGGTTGCTTTGTGGTTCCTATCTCTTCCTTCTTCTATTGCTCTCTTTTCGTCTGGTTTAATGACAAGTGTTTAGCGTTTTATTTAGATTTCACGTTCATTATCGTTTGTGTATCTACTATAGGTTTTTGTTTTGTGGTTATCATGAGGCTCACACATATCAGGCTATATGTATACCTGTCTATTTAAAAAATAGCCCTAACCGGTTTGGCTCAGTCGATAGAGCGTGGGCCTGTGGACTAAAGCTTCCCAGGTTCGATTACGGTCTAGGTCATGTACCTTGGTTGAGGGCATATCCCCAGTAGGAGGAGGTGTGCAGGAGGCAACTGATGGATGTTTCTCTCTCATTGATGTTTCTAATTCTCTGTCCCTCTCCTTTCCTCTCTGTAAAAAATCAATAAAATATATTAAAAATATTTTTATTGCTTTCAGAGACGAAGTGTGAGGGAGGTAGAAATAGAAACATCAATGATGAGAGAGAATCATTGATCGGCTGCCTCTTGCTCACCTCCTACTGAGGATCGAGCCTGAAACCCAGGCATGTGCCCTGACTGGGGATGGACCCGTGACCTCCTGGTTCATAGGTCGATGCTCAAACACTGAGCCACAACTGCTGAGTTGTACGTGTCTATTTTAAGTAGATAGCAATTAAATTTAAGCACATTCTAAAGCCCTCTTTTTACCCCCCCCCACATGTTTTATGTTTTTGATGTTTCATATTCTTTTGTGCATTTCTTAACTAACTATAGTGTCCATGGGAGGAGGTAAGTTTAGGAACTTTCTATGTCACCATCTTGAATCATTCTCCTCTAAGTGATTTTTGAATCGGGAATTCAAATCAGAACTACTAGGGCTTACAACTTTACTATAATGATGATAATTCTTAAAATAGAACAAAAGTGTTGATAAGGGTGTGGGAAATTGAAAACCTCATATGTTGTTAGTGTGAATGTAAAATGGTACAAGCACAGTGGAAAACTGTTTGTTCCTCCCAAAGTTAAACATAAAATTCGCATGTGAATGAGCAATTCTACTTTTGGGAACAGAACCCAAATAAATTAAACAGTTGTTCAAAAATTACTTGTTCACAAATGTTCATAGTAGCATTAATCACAAGAGTCAAAAGATGAAAACATCACAAATGTCCATCAATTAGTAAATAGTGAAAATAAAGGTGGTATGTACATATAATAAAATGTTATTTCTCATGAGAAATGACGGACGAAATGAGAGAGGAAAGGAGAGGGACAGAGAGTTAGAAACATCAATGAGAGAGAAACATCCATCAGTTGCCTCTTGCACACCTCCTCCTACTGGGGATATGCCTTCAACCAAGGTACATGACCTAGACCGGAATCGAACCTGGGAAGCTTTAGTCCACAGGCCGACGCTCTATCGACTGAGCCAAACCGGTTAGGGCTATTTTTTAAATAGACAGGTATACATATAGGCTGATATGTGTGAGCCTCATGATAACCACAAAACAATGATGGATAACATGGATGAATCCTGGGAACTTTGAGATATGTGAAAGAAGCCAGACACACAGCACATATTGTAGCTTTCCATCCATTTGAAAAATCAAAATAGGTAAAGACATGGAGACTGGGAGCAGATTAATGGTTTCTAGGGACTGGGAGGAGGGCGGAATGGGCGATGATGGCTCAATGGGTGTGGGGGTGTAGGGAGTGTTGAAGACATTCTGGTGATGGTTCCACAGCACCTTGAATGCACTGGAGGCCACTGAACTTACATTGGTTAAATGGTAAGATATGTTATGTGAATTTTATCACACATATAAACATGAAGAGTAAGAACATTTGGATGGCTGCCTGTGTCCAGAGAGCAGAAGGAGCTGTCCACACCACTGGTGCTGACCACTGTGATCCGTGTCATTATTTCTGTTGCTGGAATGTTACTTTCTATGAGTATCTTCACTTTAGAATGTGATTCTGCTTCCAGCCTCCTTGGGCAGAGTGGAGGCTGAGCAGGTTAAACTGAATCTACAATAATTTTTTTTTTAGTTCTATCACTGAGAGTATTACAAAGTCCTGTGGCATGGCCTCGACGCTGGGCCACAGGTCAAGGGGGCAGCAATGCCAACAGCCCTCTGTACCAAGCTGTTGCCAAGGGGATTTACCAGACACATTCCCCCCCCCCCACCCAACCCAGCCCCTGCACCACCCCAGGCCTTCCCCTCACTATGATCTGTGCCCATGGACTATGCATATAAGCATATAAATTCCTGGGTTATGCCCAGGCGGCATGGCTCAGTGGTTGAGCGTTGACCTATGAACCAGGAGATTAGGGTTTGATTCCTGGTCAGGGTACATGCCTGGGTTGTGGGCTTGATCCCCAGTCTGGGAGGTACAGGAGGCAGCCGATCAATGATTCCCTCTCATCATTGAAGTTTCTATCTTTCTCTCCCTCTCCCTTCCTCTCTGAAATCAATAAAGACATATTAAAAAAAATTCCTGGGTTAATCTCTTCCTGTCCCCTCCTCACACTCCCCTCTGAGACCTGTCAGTCTGTTCCGGGCATCAATGCCTCTGGACCTACTTTGTTAGTCAGTTTATTTTCTTTATTTGATTTCACATATAAGCAAGATCATGTGACATCTGTCTAGAGATTTTACTGCCTCAAAGCTGCTGCCAAAGTGAAAGCTGCAACTGCCCGACAGGAGTGCCTCCACATCCTCAGCCTTGAGTTCATCAAATGAGCAAATGGTTTAGTGATTGCTTCGCTGGCAAACGATGCTCCTGCATCAAGAGTTGGTTTGTTCATTAAAACAGGCAGTGGGTCCCAGGAACTTGACAACTCAGGAACCTCCCATTGGCTTCCTCTTGCATCCGGTCTGACTAAAAAAGGCGCGGCATATTTCACAATAACCCATGGAATTGAAGCAGTTGGTGGGTAAACTCACAGTGACTTCAACAGGGAAACTGTGGAGTGAGTGCGTGGGGGGATGACATCGATATTCTAATGGAGTTCCTGCTCGGTGTCCCCACAGCACCTGGGTGTCACTGGTGGGAGGTAGTGGCCCTCCAGTCTCAGCTAAGGATGGACACAGCTGTGGCTTGTCAGAACCCACAGGCTCATATTATGGAAAACTTGCATGCCACAGCTCACTGAAATGCCTGGCTAGTTCCTTGTATTGCTGGGATTATAGGATTGGAAACAGACACCAGACGAGTTGAATTACCAAGTTCAGAAACATTTTTCTGGTTAGGAATGGCTTTGCTTGGACTTGGTGTGAGTTATCTGTCAGAAGCAAGTTGCTGAAAGGTTCCTGAACGTGAGGGGTGGGCTTGGCTTATCTGGTGCAGAGGCGAGACACCATGGAGGTGAAATCAGAGAACAGAATGGAGACAATCCCCTCAGTGCTGCTTTTGTAGCAGAAAGTGCTGCCGCAGGAAGTGCAGAGGCAAATGCATTTAGTGCCCTCCAGCATGGCCTCGGCGCTGGGCCACAGGTCAAGGGGGCAGCAATGCCACCAGCCCTCTGTCCCAAGCTGTTGCGAAGGGGATTCACCAGCCACTTGATCTTTCCCCTTTGAATGCCAGTTACTCAGATGCTGGACTCTGGGATTTACACTATCTCCCAGTCAGCAGCTGCTGGAGATGTTATCAAGGCTGCTTACAACCAAGCAAAAACAATTGCTCCAGGAACCTTTCCAATACCGATGTCCAAGCTGCCAAGGACAAGCTGGAAGCTGGGGACCTAATGGCAGAGGCGCCGCCCGAGAGTGTCCTGGGTGAAGTCTGGCCTAGACTCTCCTTGCTGGTTCCTACATGTAACCAACCGCAGCCCCTCTGAGTTCCCAGGCAGCTGAGGCTGATGCTACAAATGCTGGGAAGAAGTCACTTTCTGGCCAGAAGGCAAGAACCAGTGCAGCTGGTGGAAACTTGGGGCATGCACCTTCTGTTGATGAGCTGTAATACTGAAACGCATCCCAAGAAAGAGCTGGACGATTTCTCAACCCAGAGCAGCCAATACATGGAACTCACAAGTGTATAATGTACCAGTTATCTTTCTTTTCAATGAGGAGAAACATCTTAAAAAGTATTAAGGCTCTGCACCAGCTTGCTGGCCAGGCCTAGGGACTCTACCTGTGCATGAATTTTGTGCACTACGCCTCTAGTAAAAATATATATATTTTTAAAACAACACTACACAGTATAAATGCAGGTGATTGTTCCCAGCTGACCTAAAGTCCATAAACATTCTAAGTGTTAAAAAGACAGAGAGTGAAAGTAGGCATACAGGCAAGGACCATTGTGCATGATCCCTGGAGCACATGGATGAGGAGGGGCACAGACACTGATGTGGAGGAACAGAATGTGGGGGAAAGCGGGGAGGCCTGCAGCTGTGGGACACACAGGATGAGCCACGGGAGACACGTTGGGCTGTAACAGGAGCTGTAAAAACTTGAAGGCGATGAGGACCATGCAAGGTGTACAGGGAGTGTGGCGCCCATCCCTCCCACTCAGGAGCTCCCTGTCTGCAGAGGCTGCAGAGCTTCCGCCTGCCTTTCCCTGAAGGCCTTGCAGCTGGGATGAATTTGAAGCTCTGGGCAGCACACCAATGCAGTCACCAGGTGACTCCCCAGCAGCAACCGCAAGTCCCGGCAATAGCTTTGAGACACCAAAGGCTGCTAGGGCTGTAAATTGACTCCCGAGTCACATCAGCAGTGCTGTTCAGGGAATCACAGACTGGAGCCTGCACCTCCAGCCCCTCCCAAGACAAGTAGGCCCTTACTTCACTGTTTTACAGGGAGGGACCCTCAGGGCTGGCTTGGGGGGTGGGTGGGCAGACCATCCATTCTACCATCCACCCTTTGGTCACCAGAAGTCCCTTTGTAGGGAGCGAGGTCAGTCACTAAATCCTGATGATGTGATTGGAGCCAAGGAGTGACACAGCTTCCTCACCAACCAGAAGAGGAGGACCTTCTGTCCCTGGGGATCCCCCGTCCTCCTCCTACTACACACCTGGCATTCTTTCTATACACCCCAAACCACCACACTCCCGCCTGTGCCCTGGGAAGGGATCCCTGAGGCCAGAAGGAAATAACACCCAGATGCTAATTGGAGAGATAATGAATTAATTCCTGGGGCAAAGGGGATGCCAGGAGGGAAGCAGGTGAGGGAAGGAAATGCCAGTGACCTCCTGGGCTTCAATGCAGGCACCCAGCTCCGCCAGGCTCAACCAGGAGCCACGCAGCAGCAACCTGGGTCTCATCCAGGACGTCTCTGAGCAGAGCCTGCCTGTCCTTCCCAGAGGGCCTGCACCAGGAGGGCTTGGAGGCTCCTGCACTGGGATTCAGGCATCCTGGGTCCTGTCCAGCCTGTGTCCCTGACCAATAGGACGGTGGGTCAGTGTCCTGGTTTAATTCAGGGATCAGGATGAGAGAGTAAAACATGTGGATGTTAGAGGTCAGGATCTCACACTTGATAACCAAGAGAGCCAGACCTTTTCTAGCCACTGGTAGAAAGTGGCAGGTCACCCTTCCTAGGCCTGGAAGAGAACCCTGTCCTTGCTGGAATGGAGCTGGGGTGTCCCTGAGGATGAATTCCTGCAGGATCCCAACATCTAATGGCGGCTTGAACCAAGACAGGCCCAATGCTGCCTCACTGAGGTGGGCTCTCACGCAGAAGACAGAGCTGTCCCCAGAGAGTGAGGTCCCATGGTGGACACAGTAGGAAGGGGGTCTCTGCGGGAGCTGTTGGTGGGAGTGGACAGGACTGTGTGCTGAGGCTTCTCTGATGCCTTGAGAAGGGCCCCTGCAGGGTGCAAACCCCACACTCCCACCGCAGAGTCTCAATGCTGTTGAGTTCCTGGCTGAGTGCCCACAGATCTCAGGAGCAGCTGTCTTCTCATCAGCACAGCCTTCCAGACCTCTGTTCTGCCCTGATGTCCTCCCCCGTCCCTGTCTTTTACTGACTCAGCTGTGTGATCAGGAGTGTGGGCTGTGCTGTGTCTATTCAGACACAATCTGAAACGTTCCCCAGAGAAAGTTTCCTTTCTCACCCTGCAGGCAACCCAGATTTGGGCAGAGGCCATTGGCCTGGGTCCCAGGCTGCCTGGAGCTGTGTCAGGAAATGGGTGGATCTTCACCTTCTTTCAGTCTGAAATGGGCGCACTTATTGGAGGAGCCTCATCTGGGCCTGGGCTCCAGGTGGAAGGAGTCTGGGAGAGTGAGTGCTGCAAGTTCTCTTGGGCAGAGTTCAGGGAGGCAGGAACTTTCCAAACTCAGGAAGAAGGTGTAGATGGCACGCCATCCTACAAGAGTGGCAGGTCGCCCTTCCCAGGCCCTGAAGAGTACCTTGTTCTTGTTGGAATGGGGCTGGGGTGTCCCTGAGGATGAATTCCTGCAGGAGCTGGGGGAGGGGCTCCCAGTCCTCCCTGCAAGGTGTGATCTGAGCTCACAGAACTCAGTGTTCCTCAGGGGAGCCATTCGTTCTCACCTGCTGTGTTCACATCCTGACCCCAGTGTCACTCTTTCTTTTCGGGGAAATCACACATCCACCTTCCTCTGAACATGATGCTAAGGTCAAAGCCTTGGAGAATCTACTGAAGGTGGTGGAATTTCTCTCACAGAACTTTACGGACCAGTAATACTGATAATGACATTGAACACACCACACTACCAAACAAAGATTTCTATCCCCCACCATCTCCCTCCCTCTTGCCCTCTTGTCCTCCGGCTTCTCATGAACTCCATGAAAATTGAGGCTTTTGAATAGCCTACCCACCCCTGCCTCACCTGTGTCAGAAACACAGCCTGGGCCATATAAGGTGCTAAGTGGACCTGTGCTCCGCTATAAATGACACTAATGAAGACACAGAGAAGGAGCCCAGCAAGAGGACTGGGGGAGTGAGGAGTAGGGTTCCTCCCGGGCCGTTCCCCTGGTTCGGTTTGATGAGCCACCCCAGCTTCCTCCTTACATTTTCCCTCCTTTCCCCAACCTTGTTCAACCTGGAATTTCCAGGTGTAAAAACTCATCGCTTTCACCAGAACAAGCTGAACTGCGGTTTAGTGAGCAGCTCCTGGTCAGGGCTGTGAGGTCAGGGAGCTGAGTGCACCACCCACCCATCCCCAACCCCAAGGATGTAAGAGGTTAGCAATGTGGGAAAGACAGTGGGGAAAGTAGAAGACTCATAGGATGTGATGGAAAAGCTGTTTGGTGGATTCATCCAGGAAGAGTGGGGGTGGCTCTGAGGCGTGTCCTGCTTGCTGCGGAGGCCCTGGTGCTGGGCATGCATGGGAGGCATTTGGGGAAAGTATCATGGCGGGGGGGGGGGGGGTCCTTCCTCTCCTGGCTCTCAGAGGATTCCATGGTGCCAGAGATGATGCCTGGATAATCCTGACCCAAGGGCCCAGCGAGTCTCTGCAGGCCTGGCCAGGAGGCAGGAGCTTCGATGACATCACCCGTCCTTATCAGAGACATAAAAGCACCTGCGGGAACTGCAGACCTTCTCCTGATTCCGCTGCAGCCAACCCAGAGCCATGACTCCCCGATGCTACATCCTGGGTAAGGAGGACCCAACCCCAATTCCCTCGGAGCCCAGCTCCATTCTCAGCCACCGCCCCATCCCTACCTCAACCTACTTCTCCTCCTTAGCACCAGGCCTTACCGATCCATCTCCCCAATATCATCTCCATCCACATTTCAGATTCGGTTCTGAAACTCATGCCCAATGCCAACCTTACCCCATTTCCCTACCCCAAACCTAGTCTTCTAGACTTTCATGTGGGTCATCTCCATAGCAACCCATCAGCTCAGCCCCCTGAGTGCACCAGGGCCTCCTGCTCTTAACTCCTGCCCATTGACCACCCACATCCCCCTGAATCCTAAACTCATTTCTCCCAAGAACCCTGCCAGCACCCCTCACATTCCACAGGTCCATAATCCCAGGACTCCTGAACACAGGTGACCAGATCCCACCCTGGAAGCCCCTATCCTTTCCCTGAGCCTCAGTCAGAACAGAGACACAGCCCCCCACCTCCCCAGACCTTCCCATTAGCCAAGCAGGGCTCCCTGAGGTGGACCCATGGCTGCCCCTTCAGCAGCACCTCATCCAGCTCCTCCCCCACAGCTGTCTGGGCCGCTCTCTGCATCATCAGCCTCCTCTGCTCACAGGGAGCCCCAGGTGAGTGCAGGAGGGGCAGGGACACTCGGGTGGTGGGAGGCATCCAGAGGGCCCCTGCATGGGCCCTGCCTGCCCTGTCATCTGGGTCACACCAGCTCTGTCTCCTCCAGTGTCCCCCACGGGTGCTCACCTGATGCTGTGCCAGTCACACTCAAGGTGTGAGGACAGGTTCTATGACCCCCAGCAGCACTGTTGCTATGACGATGCTGTGGTGCCCTTGAGCGCTTCCCGGAAGTGTGGAAACTGCACCTTCAGGATCTGCTATGAGCAGTGCTGTCCCTGGTCATTCAGACCCCAGGAGACCTTCGTGGTAAAAGTGAGAGGCCAGGCGTGTTCCTTCGGCCCATTCCCGGGTGACAGGGTTTGTTCCAGGTAAGATCCTGTCCCCTTCACAGGAATAGGGCTTGTTGGGGACTGGGGAGGCTGTGGAAACCCGGAGTGTCCATGACACAACCGTCCTGTCCTGTTCTGGCTGTCCCCTACGCCTGTCCACCTGCTCTAGTCAATCTCTCCCATTTTCTCCCCTTGTTTCTCTCCCCTTTGGTTTTTATTTCTCTCTCATCCTTTTTGCTCTCTTTCTGTGTCTCACTTTTTTATTCCTCTGTCCATAACCATCTGTCCCTGCATTTCTGGTCTTCTCTCTCCGCAGTGTCAGATGACCGAGGACAGCTGACCAGAAGACTGTAGATTCTGCTTCCTCACTGAGCCTGGAGACGGGGCCTGGTGTTGACTGAGCTCTGGGACTGCAGGGGATATGTGGGGACAGGAGACTCTCAGAGTCAATGTGCCCGTCTTATGCTGGCTCCTCTAGCCCTCTAACTCTGTCCTAAGTGGTGACCGGTCCCCTTTCTCTGATTCTGGACAATCGTGAGAGATTGTTTTGCTGATGGAGGTCCGAGGGCCCCAAACCCTACAGCTAATACCATGAAACAGAACCCCATTACCTTCGGCTCCTTTCTCACCTGGCACCAAACACACGGCACTTAATAAACTTGGCAGTTTTTCCTGTTCTGTCCCGGCTCATGAATGGTTGGGAAAGGTCGTAAGTGGTGGACAGGGGGTCCTTTCTCTGGCTCCCCGGGGTCACAAGGAATGTCCACGTTTCCCATGTAAGAACAAACGTCAGGTGTTCCCCATGACCTGCGGTTTCGCTGAATAACATTTGCATCCGGGTCACAGGGATCCAGTTCTTGTTTCCACCTCACCTGGGCTGAGCACAGGGAGGGGGGCGCGGCCACAGGGAGGGAGGGGCTTTGGCGCTGGATCTGTCCCCCACCACCTGCCTGGCCCAGTAGAGGGAGGTGAGGGCAGCACGCCCCCTGGCGGGAGGCGGGCGCATGGCGGGCAGGCGCTGTGAGTGAGACCAGGGAGGAGTCCCCAGCGCTGGGCAAGGAAAAGTGCCTCCCCTGCACCCCAACCCCAGGGCTGGGCTCTCCACGTGTCCCCGCCGGCCAGTGAGCTGTGGTGTGGGAGGCTGGAACTCTCACGGGAAGAACTGACTTGCCTCCTAAAGACGGTCTGGGAGGCGTCCAAAGCGCTGCCAGCATTTCCAACTGACTTTCATCCAAACCGCGGGTGGAAACTCCTTCCTGAGCTCCTGGGCTCACCCAGCCACAGACAAGGGCGGGAACCGCGGTCACAGGGGTCGGGCTCTGCGGTGTGTGAGGTCAGACTTCCCTAAAGAGGGACCTTGGTTCATGGAGGAGCGGCACCCAGGATACGCGGTGAGGATCACAGGGGACCATGGGGACCCGGACCCCCAGCCTGGAGGGGAGCGAATTGGCCTGGACGGGGCATGTCCAGAACCCTGGACAGAGGTTGCAAATGCCTGTCCTCTCCAGACTCTTTAAACTGTGAAGGATATTAAAACTATTTTCTGTGTACTAATTTTATTTGTAAACAATCATATGAAAATTGGACAGAAAAGGCAGGGACTTCTGGGCCACTGAGAGGGGTCTCCCCAAACCGGGCTCAGAGGAACTTGCCCCTCCCTCCTCCACGTTGTAAATATAAGCAGCTGGGGAATAAACAGCATGTAAGGCAAAGCTCCTCCACATCCTCAGCCGTTGTCTCCCTCTCCTCTAAAAACATACCCTCAGCAGTGCCACTGTGACCTTCCAGAAGGTTCTGTGCCTGGAAGAGCATGTCTGCAGGGACATGATGGGAGCAGCAGGTGCTGGGGGAGCAGGAACTCTGCAGCTGGAGTGCCCAGGGCAGACCCTGCCCCTGCTCTCACGTGTGTGATTCTGGGAGTGAGGACTGCCTCTGTGCCTCAGTTTCCCCCCTTTGTAAAATGACTACGAAAACCAGATTAAATGAATCAATATTTGTAAAGGATTTGAAAACATGCCTGGAATATATGAAATGTGTCAGTGCTTATTGAAAAGTACATATTTTTTCTCTGTTTTAGCTTACACATATAAATAACTTTAATGATTTTGCCTTTTTAGTTTAAAAATATTTCCCCTTTTAAAAATATATTTCTTTATTGATTTCAGAGAGGAAGGGAGAAAGAGATAGAAACATCAATGATGAGAGAGGATCATTGATTGGCTGCCTCCTGCACACCCCCTATTGGGGATGGAGCCTGCAACCCAGGCATGTGCCCTTGGCCTGAATCAAACCTGGGACCCCCTTCAGTCCGCAGGCCAATGCTCTATCCACTGAGCCAAGCCGGTTAGGGCAGTTTAAAAATATTTCTGGGTGGGCCACGCTTTGCGCTGCTTGCGGGAGGTTTTGTTCTGGGAGCAGAGTGGCCTGCGGTTTGGAGCTCGCAGAGGGGTCGTCCTCTGCTCCATGGCCGCGGTCTCCACCCTGTTCCTGGGCAGGCTTCCAGGCACCATGGCTTCCCGCGGGAGGAAGCGGAAGGCAGAGGCGGCGGTGATCGCGGCAGCTGAGAAGCTGGAGAAGCTGGCTGGCGGCCAGAAGGAGGTGGAGGAGGCGAAGGTCGTTATCAGGCACTGCACTAGTTGACGCGTGTGCAGGCGCGATGCCGCAGCCCTGAGCCAGGCGCTGTGCCTGGAGGCCCCAGAGCTCCCGGTGAAGGTGACCCCTGCCAAGCCCGGAGGGGCAGCTTCCCGGTGACGCTGCTGCAGCCCAGATGGCAGCGGAGCGGAGCTCTGGACTGGGATTAAGAAGGGCCCCACGCAAACTCCAGTTCCCTGAGCCGCAGGAAGTCGTGGAGCAGCTGAAGAGGTACCTTCCGTAGGAGGCTTGGGGCTGAAATCCTCACGCTGAGCCTTCTGTTCCTGGTGATGTTGGAACATGTATGAAGGGACAGGGCCACACTATAGGTATGTGCCTGAAGCTACAGTCTCTTCCCCTGCAGAACTGAGGGTTCAGTTGTGAGGCAGCACTCTAGTCAGGCATTGAAAAGTTCTTGGATTTGGTTTAATAAAAGTTGAAATAAAGTTCTTGTCTAATAAAAATATATATATATTTCTGGGTGCGGACCCATAGATTCATCTCAGACTTTCTAATGGCAGAACATTAGTGCAGTGCCTGCATGTCTCAAGATTGTAATCCAATTAAAATGCCAACGGCATATTTCACAGATCTGGAACGAACTCTCCAAAAATTCATCTGGAATAAAAAAAGACCCCGAATAGCTGCAGCGATCTTGAGAAAGAACAAAGTAGGTGGGATCTCAATACCAGATATCAAGCTGTATTACAAAGCCACTGTTCTCAAAACTGCCTGGTACTGGCACAAGAACAGGCATATCGATCAATGGAATAGAATAGAGAGCCCAGAAATCGGCCCGAACCAATATGCTCACTTAATATTTGACAAAGGAGGCAAGAACATACAATGGAGTCAAGATAGTCTCTTCAATAAATGGTGTCGGGAAAATTGGACAGATACATGCAAGAAAATGAAACCAGACCACCAACTTACACCACACACAAAAATAAACTCGAAATGGATAAAGGACTTAAATGTATGATAAGAAACCATAAAAATTCTAGAAGAATCCAAAGGCAACAAAATCTCAGACATATGCCGAAGCAATTTCTTCACTGATACAGCTCCTAGGGCACTTGAAACTAAAGAGAAAATGAACAAATGGGACTACATCAAAATAAAAAGCTTCTGCACAGCAAAAGAAACCATCAACAAAACAACAAGAAAGCCCACTGTGTGGGAAAACATATTTGTCAATGTTATATCTGATAAGGGGCTAATCTCCAAAATCTATAGGGAACTCATACAACTTAACAAAAGGAAGATGAACAATCCAATCAAAAAATGGGCAAAGGATCTAAATAGACACCTTTCAAAAGAGGACATTCAGAAAGCCAAGAGACATATGAGAACATGCTCAAAGTCACTAATCATCCAAGAGATGCAAATCAAAACAACAATGAGGTACCATCTCACACCTGTTCGACTGGCTATCATCAACAAGTCAACAAACGACAAGTGCTGGAGTGGATGTGGAGAAAAAGGAACACTCGTGCACTGCTGGTGGGAATGCAGACTGGTGCAGCCACTGTGGAGAACAGTATGGAGCTTCCTCAAAAAACTAAAAATGGAACTCCCATTTGACCCTGTGATCCCACTTCTAGGAATATATCCCAAGAAACCAGAAACACCAATCACCCATATGTTCATAGCACCACAATTCACCATAGCTAAGATCTGGAAACAGCCTAAGTACCCATCAATAGATGAATGGATTAGCACCCATATGTTCATAGCACCACAATTCACCATAGCTAAGATCTGGAAACAGCCTAAGTACCCATCAATAGATGAATGGATTAGAAAACTGTGGTACATCTACACGATGGAATACTATGCTGCTGTAAAAAAGAAAGAACTCTTAGCATTTGCAACGACATGGATGGAACTGGAGAGCATTATGTTAAGTGAAATAAGCCAGCCAATGAAGGAAAAATACCACATGATCTCACTCATTCATGGATAATAGAGACCATTATAAACTTATGCACAAAAATAGATACAGAGGCAGAGCTGCCTCAAACAGACTTTCAAACTGCAATGGGAAGGCCGGGGAGGGTAGGGGGGCAGAAGCGGGGGGTAAGAGATCAACCGAAGGACTTATATGCATGCATATAAGCATAACCAATGGACATAAGACACTGGGGGGTAGGGGAGGCCAGGGGATTGCCAAGGGTGGGGGGGAAAAAGGAGACATATGAAATACCCTTTGTAATACTTTAAGCAATAAAAAAATAAAAATAAAAAATAAATTAAAAAAAAACATGAAAAAAAAGATTGTAATCCAATGTCTTTTTTAGTAATATATTTCAAATACTCTACTGACATGGAAAATGTTCACATCATAATCCTAAAGGGGAAATAAAAACTAAGGTACATAATTGCACACACCATTATCCCAGTGTGTTTTTCCCCCCATTGATTTTAGAGAGAGGATAGGGAGGGAAGGAAGGAAGGAAGGAAGGAAGGAATGAAGGAAGGAAGGAAGGGAGTGGACAGGAAAGGAAGATTTATTGTTCTACTTATTTATGCATTCATTGATTGATTCTTGTATGTGCCCTGATCCAGGATCAAACATAAAACCTTAGCAGATTGGCAGCACATTGTAGCCAACTGAACCACTCAGCCAGCACAGCCCAGTCTTAAAAAATTCCTGCACAGGTGCTCCTGGTAACTCGGGTGTTTTTTTAGGGCCAGCAAATCAAAGAGGCTGCCTGACTCCACGGTACTTCAATGACAGCCACGTAGCTAATAAATCTACGGCTGTTCTTTTTCCCCAGTGCATAGTTTTCATCTTTTATCATTAATATTTTAAAGTAAAATTCACATAACAGAATTTCTGATTGGATTATTTTAATCAGTGGATTGTAAATGTCTATCCTATATAATATAAGCCTAATATGCAAATTGACTAAACCGCTGAACGACCAGACACTATGACATGAACTGACCACCAGGGGGCAGATGCTCAATGCAGGAGCTGCCCCCTGGTGGTCAGTGCGCTCCCACAGGGGAGTGCCCTCAGCCAGGAGCCGGGCTCATGGCTGGCCAGTGCAGCAGCCCTGCTGGGAACCTCTCCTGTGTCTGCAGCAGGGCTAAGGAGCAGCCAGCAGGTGGGCAGTAAGGAGCCAGGGGTCCCAGACTGTGAGAGGACACAGGCCGGACTGAGAGAACCCCCCTCCCCCTCCTCCCAGTGCAAGAATTTCGTGTATCAGGCCTCTAGTGTATTTATGATGTTGTGTAACCACCACCACTAATTCCAAAACATTCCCATCAGCCCGTCAAGAAAGCCCAGACCCATTCACAATCACCCCATGACCCTTTCCCCTGCCCCTTCACATCCACTGATCTGCCTTCTGTCTCTATGGATTTGCCTATTCTGGACGTTTCATTTAAGTGGGATCATGTGCTGGGTGGTCATTTGTGTCTTTCATGGAGTGTAAGGTTTTCAAGGTTCATCTATGTTGTCGCATGTATCAGTGTTCCACTTCTTTTTAGTGACAATATATTCCATTGTATGGACACAGCACAGCCTGTTCATTCATTGTGGTGCAAGTGCCTGGCATTCGTGTTCTGACTGTAATGTTAATGATTGTAAATGTAAATGTCATCCAAATCACAGACAGTCATCTACAAGGAACAAATTACCAGGGGTAGGAGGCAGCTACCAGCAAAACACGCACATAAGGATCCGGGCGGCTCACACCCATGAGGATCCCCTTTAGAAAGTCCTGGGTAATCTTGGTAACTGACAGCTTGGTGACCCCTGTGCCTCCCTTCCTGCGCTCTCGTTCCTGCTTTTATTGCATTAAATTCACCAATAAACAGTGAGCCCTCCAAACCTAGACACCCCACCCCTGGACCCTAATAAAGGCAGACCCGCAGGTCCACCCTCCTCCCCGCTCTCCACTCGCTGTGCGGCCCTCTGGCCTGCCGTGTGCCCTCCGGGATCTGTGAGTAATAAATCCTGTTCTTAAGATTCTCTAATGGCTTGTGCGGAGGCGTGTCCTGCAATCACAATAACTCCGAGGGCTGGTCCAGCCACAACAGGACTGCCATCCAGGAAATGCCTGCGGGATGGGCCACAAGGACAAATGGCCCAGGGCAGGGCCCCAGGCGTTCCCACCCTGTGGCATCCACAGCAGAGACCCACACATCACCATTCACCAGCTTATAGGCATTTGGGTCCTTTCCAACTTGAGGTGTTAAGAGTAATTGTGCTAGGAATGCACACTTGTACCCGTGGGTGTGAACAGGTTTGTGGTTTTGATTCACTTTCCCTAATGACTCAGCGTGTGGATCATCTCTTCATGGGTTCTGCATCTGTTTGTTTGTCATCTTTGGGGAAATGTCTTCAAATCCTTTGCCCACTTTTTACTTGGTTGTTTGGCTTTTTATTGTTGACTGGTAAGAGTTTTTACTATATTCTGGATACAGTTCCCTTATCAGGCATATGATTTGCAAATATTTTCTTTCATACTGGGAGTTGGCTTTTCACTTCCATTTTTTAAAAAATATATTTTATTGATATTTTTACAGAGAGGAAGGGAGAGAGATAGAGAGTTAGAAACATCGATGAGTGAGAAACATCGATCAGTTGCCTCCTGCACATCTCCTACTGGGGATGTGCCCGCAACCCAGGTACATGCCCTTGAACGGAATCGAACCTGGGACCTTTCAGTCCGGAGGCCGACGCTCTATCCACTGAGCCAAATCGGTTCTGGCAACTTCCATTTTTTTAAATATATATTTTTATTGATTTCAGAGAGGAAGGGAGAAGGACAGAGAGATAGAAACATCGATGAGATATACATATTGATTGGCTGCCTCCTGCACGCCTCCTATTGTGGATCAAACCTGCAACCCGGGCATGTGCCCTGAGTGAGAATCAAACCCGGAACCTCTTGGTCCAGGGCAGTGGTCGGCAAACCGCGGCTCGCGAGCCACATGCGTCTCTTTGGCCCCTTGAGTGTGGCTCTTCCACAAAATACCACTTGCGGGTGCGCATATACTGTGCGAAGTTGACTTAAAACTTTAAAGTTTATTAAGTTAATTTTAGGGAACGTTGTGGAGTGAAAGAAGATGTGGTGTCGAGGATTGAGAAAGGTATGTTGAGATGGTTTGGACATATAGAGAGGATGAACGAAAGGAGAAAGATGAAACAAGTATACAAGACCAGTGTGAATGGGAGGGTTGGAAGGGGTCAACCTCAGCGAACGTACCTCAATCAGATGGAGGACGTTTTTAGCAAAGGCCAGCTTAGGAGTACCCTAATAAAGTTAATAACAATGTACCTACCTTTATAGTTTAAGTTTAAAAATTTGGCTCTCAAAAGAAATTTCAATTGTTGTACTGGTGATATTTGGCTCTGTGGACTAATGAGTTTGCCGACCACTGGTCCAGGGGAAGACGCTCCGTGCACTAACCTACACCAGCTGAGCTCACTCCCTTGATGGTGCCTTTTGAAGTGAAAGCTTTAACTCTGATGGATTCCAATGTATCTGTGTGTCTGTGGCTCCTCCGCCTTGTCCAGGCAGCACTACTCCACTCTCCACGCTCACGGACAGGCCTGAGAGGATGAGGGGGACACACTCAAGGCCATCCATCTACCTGACCTATCCGGCATCACCATAACCTCCTTCTTCTATTTCTTTATGTCCCCCTGGGAGGAGGGAGTTGAAATCTCTTTGGACAGAGCTGGGTCTGTGTTCAGTGTATAGTGAGGGTGGACATCATATGAACTTGTGCATAATGTGCCACCTCAAAGACCCGTGTCCATGGATGGGACCATGCCACACCAGCGTCCCCACCACACCTGGTACCTAATTGTGGTGGCCCCACCCACAAGGGAAGGGATGGCTCATGTCCTTGGGGACTTCTCTATGCTTTTGCTGCATAGACTCTAATTTTTAAATTTTTGAAGTTTCCAGTTGCTCAGTGTTGCTCTGGAGCCCCAGCATGGCCTGCACATCCACCTGCCAGGGAACCTGTCAGCCTCCTTCTAAGAGCAAGGAAGGGTCTGGGGGTGCCCATCCAGGTCATGGTCCCCTAATGCCCTGTTGCAGGTAGCAGACATCAGGCCAGAAACCTTGAAGTTGGACTGGGGGCTCCCTGTTGGCTGTGGCAGGGAGCAGGCTGCCTGTGCAGGCTGGCATGTGGCCCGGGAGTCCAGCCACTCCTCCTCAGTGACATCCTGCTCACCGGCCTCTTTCCCCCTCAGCTGGTTCTCAACCCAACTCCTGCTTTCCCCTGGGAGAGCCTTCTGGGGACCAATGGATATCTGCCTCCTGCTGCCAGGAGGGAGGCTCAGCCTATTGGTCCTGGACAAAAGGGGAAGCCATTGAGGGGCTGAGGGCAGGAAGAAATGCCAATTTCCTGGTCCAGGGCATGTACCTGGGCTGCTGGCTCCATCCCCTCCCAGGTTGGTGGGAGTGCAGGAGGCAAACAATGGATGGGTCTCTCTCACATTCATGTCTCTCTTTCTCCCGCTCACACTATCCTTGGGTTGAGGATTAAGAAAAAAAAATGTCCATAGTCTCTTAAATAGGTGATAGGATATTCAGGCCACGTTTAAATACTTCTCATCAAGAAAAGCAGGAGTTGGGTGGAGAACCAGCTGAGGGGGAAAAGGCCGGTGAGCAGGATGTCACTGAGGAGGAGGGGCTGGGACTCCAGGGCCACATGCCAGCCTGCACAGGCAGCCTGCTCCCTGCCACAGCCAACAGGGAGCCCCCAGTCCAACTTCAGGGTTTCTGGCCTGATCTCTGCTACCTGCAGCAGGGCGTTAGGGGACCATGACCTGGATGGGCACCCAGACCCTTCCTTGCTCTTAGAAGGAGGCTGACAGGTTCCCTGGCAGGTGGATGTGCAGGCCATGCTGGGGCTCCAGAGGTGCCCAGACCAACACTGAGCAACTGGAAACTTCAAAAATTTAAAAATTAGAGTCTATGCAGCAAAAGCATAGAGAAGTCCCCAAGGACATGAGCCATCCCTTCCCTTGTGGGTGGGGCCACCACAATTAGGTACCAGGTGTGGTGGGGACGCTGGGGTGGCCCACTGGCATCATCTGTGAACTCTTAGGAAGGCTTAAGAATAACACTGAGGCAGGCAGGCTGCTCCCCTCAGGCCTGCCCTCCCCTTAGGACAAACAGCCAACCAGGGACTGACCTGAAGGAGCCTGCCCTCTACAGGATCCACTTCAGGGCTCAGCTCATCATGCAACAAACACTGTCCTTTTGGTGACCGTCCCTCATTTAAATGCTAAAACACACACCCTGGGTGGGGCTTTCACATGCTAATAGGACGCGCCAGGCAAGAAGAAGCATGTAGTTCCACAGTGCACGCGCCCACAGCCCCTGCTCTGCATACTTGCGGGCACTTTTCCCGCCTCAGCCTCTTCACCATTCTCCCCAGGCTCTGATGGGAAGCAGCCTGTCTCCTCTCCCTTTGTAGTGCCCACTTCCTGGTGCAGGAGCTTAAATAAACCTTTGTCAGTATCGGTTTCGGGTGACCTCCCTTGATGTCTATCCTGGAAGATTGCAAGAACCCAGGGCACCCATAACCAAGCAGCAATCTTATGCGAACTGTCGCAGAAAGTGGGACATGTTTCCTAAGGCCAGCATAAACCTGATGGCCCCAACACCGCCAGCCTCCCTGCCCACCCCCGCATTCCTCAACCCCATCCGGCACCCCCTCAGACACCCCCTTCCATCCGTGGGCCCACAGACACTCACATCACCCTCCATGGCTCCCAAGTCCTGCTGCCCCAAGGGTCTCTCTTTCCCCAGACACCACCCCTTCACTGCGACCCCACACACTCTCCTGCCCCCTCCGTGGCCACCTCGTTAGCTGACAATTCTTTCAGAATCCAAAGTGAATGAGGATGCTGGAACCTTGGTCGTTCTAAATGCGAGCCAGCTCCTCTGGGGAGGCTGGGAGCAGGCTTGGCACCAGCCGGGGTGTGTGCCAGGAAGAGGGTGAGGTGGAGCAGGGAGCCAGGGTGAGAGAGAAGCCTGTTCCCTGGGGCAAGATTGGAGCTGGAGTTGCTGAATGTGGAGCCTGGTCTCCCAGAACAGCTGAGTCAGACTCTGGGCCAGGGCAGGAGGTCAGGGGGGCTCTGATGGTTGGAGGGCAGTGGCTGGTCCCGAGAGGTGTGGACACTGAGAGCCTCTCACTCAACAGCCTGAGGCCTTGGGGTCAGAAGGCCCAGGTTTGAACCCTCCCTCTGTCTCCTCCCGTGGTGTCAAGAAATACCGTGCCTGGTATTTTTGCACAGACATCTTGCTGCAACCATTTTTTACTGCAAATGTTTTTGCCCCGTAACTAATTGGCCTTAAGGCAATTTTGCTGTAAAAAAGTCACACAAAAAAAGAGGGCTATTAAAAAGCTCAGCAATTTAAAAGACTTTATTGAAAATAAAAAGTATTTGGGCCCTGGCCAGTTTGGCTCAATGGACAGAGCATCGGCCTGAGGACCTAAAGGTCCCGGGTTTGATTTTGGTCAAGAGCACATACTTCAGTTGCAGGCTTCTCCCTGGCCAGGGCCCTGGACGGGGCAGGTGCAGGAGGCAATCAATTGATGTGTTTATATCACATCGATGTTTCTCTGTCTTTCTCTCTCTCTTCCACTCTCTCTAAAAATCAATGGAAGAATATCCTCCAGTGAGTATAAAAAAAGTGTTTGAATTCACTTTAAATGTGTACAGATTCCCATCAACACTGCTCAGAAACTGATTTTATTTTGTGGACTGTACCTAAGCAGTTGTCTTGTTTCTATGGGAATGTGGGTCCAACTCTGCACAGTCAGAGAGGACGTGGGCCCCAGCTGTTTGCCTCAGTGGACAGAGCCGCAGTCTGTGGACTGAAGGGTCTCGGGTTTGATTCCTGTCAAGGGCGTGCACCACGGTTGTAGGCTCGATCCCGTGTGCGGCAGGCAGCCAATTGATGGGTCCCTCTCACATTGATGTTTTCCTCTCAGTCTCTTCCCCTCCCTTCCACTCTCTCTAAAAATCAGTGGAAAAATATCCTTGGGTGCGTATTGACAAAATCAACAATAACAACAACAAAAAGTGGACGTGGGCCTCTCCTCCTTCTAGTGTTGTGTGTTTCAAAATAAGAGCATTTGAGATTTTGTTCCCTGGCACATGGAGTCAGTGTGTCTCAAATAAAATCTTCTTAAAAATAAGAAGCCATGGCTTGTTTCTCTCAGTGGTTAGAGCATCGGCACCCAGAGGAAGGTCTGGGGTTCCATTCCAGGTCAGAGGGCGCCTGCTGGAGGCAACCAATCCATGTGTCTCTCTCACATCTGTGTTTATCTCCCCCCTCCCCCCACCCGCCCCAAACCTAGTCTCTGTAAAAAAAACGCATGGAAAAAATATTTTTGCGTGAGGACTAAAAGAAGAATAAGAGGAAATGAACTTTTGGGAGACAAATAATAGCCACCTGGAAGAAATACTATCTAGAGCCACCACCCCCAGGCCTACTCGTCACTATATAGACCATTTTGAGAGCGAGCTCAGATTTATACAGGGATATCAAAACGGGAATATCAGCAGGAAGTTCATCAATGAAGACATGAAACCAAGGGAAGAAACACTCTTTACAGAGCTCCTTTCACTCCCTGGAATCAAGAGGCAGACTCCCTGTTGGATGTTTGATTGGCAGCTTTCAGGGCCCATGCCCCTTCCTTCAGCCCCACATCTGGGCTGCCTCTCCTCACCCCAAGGGATGTTCAACCATAAAAAGCAAGACCTGCCCAACTCCCAGCCAAAATAGAAGCCAATGGTAACACCCCCCCATGCTCCCCCCCGCCCCCCCCCCCCCCGCTTCTCCTTTACTTCACTTCAGAGGAAACCAGAGCCCGTCTCCTTTGGGGAGTCCTATTGTTGTCTCCTGTGAGCATAACAAACCTCATTCTGCATAAATTAGTGCTGTGTAATTCCTCCTGATATTCATATACATTCCTGCCTGAGGGGTTTTCCTGCATCCAGCCAGGGTCATTAGGCACCCAAAGCCACCGCCTATGAAAGGGCGAGGGCTACGCCCTCCATCTTAGCCCGGATCCTCCATTTTTGGGCAGCAGCCATAAGCCATGTGTTCAGCAAGAAACTTCTTCCCAGAAGCCCAAGCCTCTGCTAGCCACACCTAGGATTTCTTTAAACTAACCAATGATAATCAAGGGAAGTGCGTGCCATAGACACAACCACATCCTGTGTAACAAGTCCCAGACTTGGGCCTGGCCAATTGGCAGGGCCCACAGTCCTCTCTCCTCCCCTTACTCCAACCCCCCTATAAAACCCCTCTCCCCACAGAGCTCTCTCTCTCTGCCTCCTGCCGCTGCATCGGCGAGTGTGGTGGATGGGGAGCTCGAGCTAGCTTGAATAAAGACTCTTTTGCTTTTGCATCAGACTCGGCTGGCTCCCTGGTGGTCTTTTGGGGATCGTGAAATCTGAGCTTAACACCACCACTAACAAAAGTTCTATAGCAGCTTCCTCTGCCCAGTCTCAGTGGTCCCCGTCTGTGGCCAGTTGGCTACCTCTACTGGACTTAAGCTCTGTGATGTCAGGGACCAACACTGCCATGGCCACAGCCAAGGGTCCGGTACTTGGGGGCCCTGTACCTTCCAAAGACCAGAGGACACTCAGGGTCTCTTGGGAAATAGGAGATATTGAAACCCTCTGCCCAGCTCCCTCTATGGAAGGAAGACCCTGGTGCGAGGCCCCTGGGCAGTTCCAGGCACGGTCTGGACTGGACTCACACGCCCAGCACCAGCCAGGGTCTCCCTCAGGCCCAGGCCTAGCCCCTCCAGAAAGGGGAGCTGCCCGGTGTGAGGCTCTGCTGGACACACCCCAGGTGAGACGTCCCCGCAACTCCAGGTGCTGCTGGCAGGCCTGTGCTTCTGGAAGGTGAGTCAGAGAAGGAAACCGGGTTTCCGCCTGTCACAGGCTTCCCCTCTGGCTTCCCTGGGGCCCAGCAGCTACACAGGCTCAGCCTCCCTCCTGGCAGCATTGGGGTGTTCTTTCCACCTGGCTTCAGGGGGCCCCTCCCTGGGGACAGGCGAGAATGTGAGGAATGTCATCTCTGCTCCAAGCACGTCAGGAATGCAGGGGGACTCCCAGGGCACAGGCCTGCCCTGTGCTTGCTGCTGCAGGGAGGTGCTCCTGGGCCCCCCTGCGTTCTTCAGGCTTCAGGCTGAGGGCAGTCCCTGCAGCAGGGCTTTCCTGTTCACGGCCTGGATGGGCTCCCCACATCCTTTCCTGCTTAACCGGCTCCTGCCAGTAAACAGAAACACTCACCCCATGTCAGCACCAGGGGCTGTAGTACAGGGGCTGGCGGCTGATCGGTTCTCTGGCAGGAGGAACGTGCTCCGTGCTGACTCCAGACATGCCAGAGACAACACTGTCAACTGAAAAGATTGACATTTTTTTTATTTAAAAAACTTTGGACTGGCCCGGCCAGTGTGGGTCAGTGGTTGAGTGTCCACTTCTGAACCAGGAGGTCATGGTGTGATTCCCGGTCATGGCACATTACCAGTTTCGGGCTCCGTCCAGCATGCAGGGGGCAGCCAATCAATGATTCTCTGTCATCATTGATGTTTCTATCTCTCTCTCTCCCTCTCCCTTTCTCTTTGAAATCAATAAAAAATGTATATTTAAAAACACTGGACCATATTCAGCAAAACCATAGAGAAGTACAGAAGGAAATGAGTCATTCCACCTGCCTCCTGTGGCCCAGCAGCTAAACAGGCTGAGCCTCCCTCCTGGCAGGACCGGGGTGTTCTTTCCACCTGGCTTCAGGGGGCCCCTCCCTGGGGACAGACAAGAATGTGAGGAATGTCATCTCTGCTCCAAGCAGGTCAGGAATGCAGGTTGGGGAAGCCTGTGACAGGTGGAAACCCCAGGTTTCCTTCTCTGATTCACCTGCCACAATGACCTACCAGGCGGGGTGGGGGCGGCCCCAGGTGGGGCACTGGGGTGAATGGGTGTCCCGGCCTTGGGCAAGTTTCTTGGAAGTGGCCACCTTATGCACAGGTTCAGCTGATGCCCACTCTCACCACAACCTGAACTCAGCCCCAGGTCTCAGTAAAGAGAGATCCCAACTCCCTCCTCTAGGAGTGACTTAGGGAAACACAATTGGGAGGTGACAGTGATACACCAGAACACGGGTGGATGATGGCCTTAAACATTTCCCCCAGATCCTCTCAGCCTGTCGGTGAGCTGGGAAAGTGGAGTGAAGTGGCCTCAACAAGGAGGAGGAGCCAAAGAATAAGCAGGAATCTAGAACTCAACCTAACAGCTGGATCCCAGGACAAGCTCTGGGGACAGAGGTCATCACAAGAACTTCCCTTAGAGTGAATTGGAGGAAAATACAGAGCAATGTGAAGACTCAGGAACATACAATACAACTATCCTGGACAAGGTGATTTATGTCCCAAATTAATTTACATATTAACACCTTCTTGCCCACAACAGAAAACGAGAACTGGGAATAGTTTATTACATTCTTACCACTCAAAAGGCTATTTAAATGATGTCATGTGACATAGTTTATGAAATAATACCATTTTTCCATGTTCCTGGATCAGGTGATTTAATACTGTTAAAATGGAAATAACTACAAATTGATCTACAGATTCACCATAATCCCTATCAAAAGCCAGCTCTCTATCCTGCAGAAAGTGGCTACCCGATACAAATTCATCAGGAAAGGTAGGGGCCAAAATAGATAACACAAGCTTAAAAAAGAAGAAAATGTTGCAGAATGTAAACGTCCCCATTTTAAAACTCACTGTAAAGCTACCGTAGGTGAGAGCAGTGTGGACTGGCCTAATGATGACCAAAAACATAATGGAATTGAGATTCCACAAATAGACCCTCACCTGAATAGGCAATTGACTTTTAAAAATATATATATATTTTTATTGATTTCAGAGGGGAAGGGAGAGGGAGAGATAGAAATATCCATGATGAGAGAGAATCATTGATTGGCTGCCTCCTGCACACCCCATTACTGAGGATCGAGCCCGCAACCTGTGCATACACCCTTGACCGGAATCCAACCCGGGACCCTTCAGTACCCAGACCAACCCTTTATCCACTGAGCCAAAGCAGCTAGGGCTAGGCAACTGACTTTTGATAACGGTGCCAAGATAATTCAATGAGAAAGGATTGTATTTTCAACAAATACTGCTGGGACATTCTATCTCTGGATTGTATTTTCAACAAATACATGCACAAGAACCAAATGGTTCATGCAAAAGAACCAAATCAGACTCGTTCCTCCCACCAGAGAAAAAGATTGCTTCAGAATGAATTAAAGAACTAAATGAAAAGGCTAAGACTAAAAAGTTCTTCAAGAAAGCTAGGAATAAATCCTTGTGACCTGGAGTAAAGCAGTGGTTTCTTAGAGGACACCAAAAAGCAGAAGAGAAAAAAGTAAAAATAGATCAATTAGATTTCATCAGAATGAACATCTTCAAAGGACATCCTTAAGAAAGGACAAGACAACTCACTCTAAGGGAGAAGATATTTGCGAATCACATGTGCAATAAAATAATTTTATTCAGAATATAATAAGAACTTTTGTAAGTCAACAGTCAAAGGTAAAGTAAATGCCCTAACTGGTTTGGCTCAGTGGATAGAGCGTCGGCCTGGGGACTGAAAGGTCCCAGGTTTGATTCCAGTCAAGGGCATGTACCTGGGTTGCGGTCACATCCCCACTAGGGGGCATGCAGGAGGCAGCTGACGGATGTTTCTCTCTCATCAATGATTCTAACTTTCTATCCCTCTCCCTTCCTCTCTGTAAAAAATCCATAAAATATATATATACTTTTAAAAGTAAAGTAAACAAGCTCAGGTGGCTCAGTTGGTTGGAGCGCTGTCCCCTACAACAAAAGGATTCGGGTTCCATCCCAGATTGGGGCATGTACGGGAGACAAGGGCTGTTTCGCTCTCTCCCTCTACCTTTTCCCACTCTCTATAAAGCCAATAAAAACATATCTTTGGTGAGGATTTTTAAAAAAGAAACCCGACTGGTGTTACTCAGTGGGAGAGTGTTGACCTATGAACCTGGAGGTCAAAGTTCAATTCCTGGTTAACACCTGGGTTGCGGGCTCCATCCCTCTAGTGGTGGTGGTGATGGTGGGGCATGCAGGAGGCAGCCAATAAATGATTCTCTCTTATCATTGATGTTTCTACCTCTCTCTCCCTCTCCCTTCCTCTCTGAAATCAATTTTAAAAAATCTTGAAGGATGCAAACATATTTCTTTAATCAAAATTTAGAAATGCCCAATAAGGGTAAGGGATGCTCACCATTTATAGTCCCTGGGGAGTAAATGATTCTGCTCACCGAGTTTCCAATCAGTATGTCACTTTCCGTTTCTATGATTAAATGCTTTTGCCAAACATTTTGTAAGAAAATTAAAAAAAATCTTTGCAATATTTTCACTGAAAAAGATTCACTGATAAAAGTACACACATGAAGCAAATCATTGGAAGCAAAACACAATGTTTCCCCAACTGAAACGTCGCTTGACATTATTGAGGTCTATCCTTCCCAGTATTTTCTGTGTCCACTCTAAGAAGTGTACATAAAACCTGATTTAAAAATCAAAAACCAAAACCACAGTCTAATGACCCCTAACTGGTACTCAAACCCCCCTCCAGCCGTGGGCAAACTATGGCCCGCGGGCCGGATCCGGCCCGTTTGAAATGAATAAAACTAAAAAAAAAAAAAAAAAAAAAAAAAGACCGTACCCTTTTATGTAATGATGTTTACTTTGAATTTATATTAGTTCACACAAACACTCCACCCATGCTTTTGTTCCGGCCCTCCGGTCCAGTTTAAGAACCCATTGTGGCCCTCGAGTCAAAAAGTTTGCCCACCCCTCTAGGCCCTTGGATGTGGCCGCCCTCTGCATCAACAAACCTGTGTCCCCGCCAAGACCGACCATGACCCTCTCACCCACTTTCATGTCGCCTATTTTGGGAAGTTTTCACTGTCCACTTTCACCCCAAAGAGCCATGGAAAACCTTCCTGAAGTCCTGGACTCTCCGAATGACAGCACACAGGGAGGGGCCGGGTTGAAGGAGGACATCGGTGTCCACCGGATGATCCCAACCGCTGGGAGGAAAAGACGCCCCAGAACCTGGAGTACAGGAACCGCCCAGCTTGGATGGAGGGTTGGGCCTATGGCTGGAGAAGGGAAGCCCAGGACGCTGGACAGAGGCCCGCAGGGTCCCAGAATGTTCTGCAGGTGCAAGAGACACTGGAACCTGGGGCTTCCCTGGAAAGGAAGCCTGAGCTCCACCTGCCTCCAGCTGCAGGGACCCACGCATGCGCACAACAGGGGAGGGCGCCCTCCCGACCCACTGCCAGATCAGAACAAGGCCATTCAGGTGGGAAAGTGCCCACTTCCACACCCTCGCGCATTCACCCTGTGGTTGCGGGCAAGTCCCCGCCCACCGCAGGCCAACCACCTGCAGCAGCACTTTGTCCTGAAAGGATGTGGAGACCCTGTACCAGGGGCCCATTTGGCCTGCATTCCCCCAGACACAGCACTGAGCTGGGGAGCAGGACTTCATCTCACATGGGAGGAGCATCCGGGAGACAAACGGAGCCTCTCCCCACCTGGGGCCTCCCTACACCTGCACCTGTAATTCATTCACTCCAGCGTCTCACCTCTGGCTTCCAGCTAAAACACATGCGCATGCGCATAAAGGGCCAGGGCATCCAGGCAGAGATCGAGCCCCGCCCTGTAGAGATCCCTAGTTCTGCTGGATTGACTCTGAAGCCAACCGGGAACAACGGGCCACAGAACTCTGAGCGGAGGCCAGGGTGAATGAATGGGCCAGCCAGGCCATGGGACACCAAGCCGGGAACGTCCCTGTCCCCATCCACCTGGCTGTGCTGAGGATGAGGAACTCCTGATCGGGCTGTACCGGCTGGGGCCCGATGTGCGCGCGCGCGCGCACACACACACACACACACACACACACACACACAGGCTGAAGTGGGCGTGGTCTAATGCTGTGTGACCAAGCAAAGGTTTCTAAACACTAACATGATCATAAACACCAGAAGCACAGGATTGATTCCAATTCTGGGGTGAACATGTATAGAAGGTAAAGGGCTTCATGATATATACAGTGTGGGGAGGATCAGGTTCAGTTTGGAGGGAGGGATCAGGTGAGGGGTCCAAGGGAAGGGACTGGGGTGGGACTCAGACAATGTCTCAGGCAGAGGGTCAGAGGCAGTGATGGATGACAGTTGAGAGGCCAAGGCAGGGGGAGGGCAGACACAGGAGGGCCAGCAGCCAGCCAGGGAAAACCAACATGAGGAGGGGTAGGTGGTTGGACCTGGTGAGACGCTGGAGATTGAGAGGTTGTGTGAAGGCAGGCCCAGGCTGATGTCCATAGTCACCTTGTCTCCCCCAGAAGGTCATATCAAAGAGAGGGGACTCTCCAGCAGTGACACAGGTGCACTGGAGAGACACGTGGTCACCGTCATCTCCAGGGCTGCCCACAAGATCGCAGACAGGCTGGAGGGTCGCGCTGGCGTGGTGGCCGGCAGCAGGGTCGGAGGCCGGCAGGAGGGTCCCGCTGCACAGCTGAGGGGTGACAATGGCCCAAGTGGTGCTGTCTTCCACGGGAAGGGTGTCTTCTGTGAGCCAGTGAGTGACAATAGCAAGTGGGACGGCAATGGTGTGAGCTAGGGAGGGTGCGAGGAGGGCCTCTCCCACTGGTGGGTGTGTGACCATCCCCAGAAGCATGCAGCAATGAACTCGACACTGAGTCCTGCTGGCCCCTACCGTGGCCCACACGTATTGGAGTCAATGGACCGTAATGGAGAGGAGCTGGGAGGCCCTGGGCTTGTCCGAGTGTGAAAGGAAATGAGTTTGGGACTGGAGAACATCCAGGAGTCCCTGTGGTGTAAACCAGGTAGTCAACCTCCGAGGTCTGTGAGCTCCTGGGGGTTTCCTGTGTGTGATGGGCTGCCTCCCGCAGAAATCTGGGGATGGTGGAGAGTAACTGGGTGCCTCCGGAGAGTCCCTGAGGTCTGGGGGTGAAGGACTAGGCGATGGCAGGACAAACGGTGATAGATTGTTTGTGAGCAGGGTGACCCCGAATACCTGCTAGAAGTGGGCATAGAGCTAAGCGACTCAGGTGACAATGGATTCAGATCTGGAGAGAGGAATGTGGAACAAAATAGGTCCAGAGACACTGAAACATGCAACAAGCTGACAGATCTCAGATGGAAGCAGTTTGGAGAGACTGGAAGAGATTAACCAAAGAACTTTTATCCATAAATACATATCCAATGGACATAGACAATAGTGTGGTGAAGGCTCGGGGTGGGGCAGGAGCTGGGAGCAGGGTGGGGAAAGGGGGTAAGCGGAATTAGGGGACCTTTGTAATACTGTCAACAATAAAATAAAATAAAGAAAAAGAAAAATATGTAAATGAAAATGCACTAAAATAGAAATGCTTAAATGGTGATATGAAAATGGTTATATATTGACTTTCTAATATTTTTCTACACCTGAAAGGTTTGTTTTGAAAACCTTTCTGGGATCATAACAGTGACTGTGAGCTCCACAAGACAGGTGACAATCTGTCTTGTTCACCTCAATATCCCCATCTACTGAACTGGAGGTGAACACATATTCACCTAAACTTAAGATTTCTGCACTTTTCAGTACTAGTCTGTATCATTATACCCCAGGCAGAAAGATTACTTCACTGCAGCAAAAAGGTAAAACATTGAAAACTGAAGGACTTCAGGGAAGAGTCAGGATAGAGCGAAGGGGCATTACTCTTAGGCCACCTCTCTGTCTTTACTCCCCTCCTCATCTCTCCTTTCCCCCTTCTTTCATGTTTTATCACATTCTTCTCCATGTCTCCCTCCCTTCCTTTTCCTCCCCCTTGCCCTCTCTCTTGACTCTAAGTCTCTGGCGACATCTCTGCTTACCCCACTGTGGTAAGACCCCAAGTTGCAGCCCAGAAGGCTTGTAACGAATAGGGGATCTGACATCCTGGCTCCCTTGTAATGCCACCTCTATGCTTTGGTCTTTTTCTGGGACTTTCGTTCTTCTATATTTATTTATTTGCTAATCTACTCCAATGCAAAATGCCTTACTATAATTATGTTAGACACATTAATATATGATTTATTAACATCTGGTGAAGCTGAATCAGTGTGAAAATTTCTATAAAAATCCTATTGGGATTTTGTTAAAAAACTGATGACTTCTTGGGTTATTTAGGGGAGAACTGGAATTTTTTTAAAAAATTATTCTCCTCTATTAATATGGTGTATGAGTCCATAGATTCAGGTATTCTATTAAATTATATGTGGTTTATAGTTTCCTTGATAATTGTTTTTGCAGACATAGATAGTAAAACTGTAAATAAAAATAATTAATGATAAATTCAGAATGTACCTTTCTTGAGAAGGTGAGGACACAGGAGGCAATGGGGAGGAACATGCATTTTTTGTTGTTAATCTTCACCTGAGGATATCTTTCCACTGAATTTTAGAGAGAGTGGAAGGGAGGGGGAGAGACACACCAAGAGAAACATTGATTTGAGAGAGACACATTGATTGGTTGCCTTCTGCATGCCCCAATCAGGGCTGGGCATCGAGCCTGCAACAACTGAGGTATGTGCCCTTAACCAGAATAAAACCTGGGATCCTTCAGTCCTCAGGCTGATGCTCTAGCCACTGAGCCAAACCAGCTAGGGCAGAGGGACACCTGTTTTTGATTTTGGGGTTCTTTCTTCTTCAGGGTTATTTTGAACTAGAGGCAGGGTGACTGAAATACGTGCATGGGTAGGGTCCCTAGGCCTGGCTGGTGATCAGGGCCAACTAGGGCCTTCCTTCACCTGGCTGCCAGGCTGCCAGCCAGGGCCTTCCTTCGTTCCACACCGCCCCCTGGTGGTCAGGGCACATCATAGCGGGTGCTTTAACTCCCAGTGGGTCAAACTTCCTAGGGGACAATTTGCATATTAGCTTTTCATTATATAGGACTAGAGGCCCAATGCACGAATTCATGCATGGGCGAGGTCTGGCCAGCCTGGCCCCAATAGTGGCAGATTGAGGCCGGGCCTTTCAGGAGAAGGAGATGGTGGGAGGTTGGCTGGCTGGCCCACTGTGATTGGCTAGTGGGACCCGCCCCCATTTGGTGTGGGGGCAATCCGGAGCAGATTTGACTGGGGGAACGGGCCGAGGGCCGATTGGGGTGGTGGGGTCTGACTGGGTGTGGGGCCAACTGGGGAGGGGCTGTGAGTGGTTGTCCAACTGGCCCTGCCCCCAAATGGGGGTAGGGGTCCAATCTGGAGCCAGTGGCCCTGGGGAGGGGCAATGGGTGGTTGGCCTGCTGACCCTGCCCCTGATCAGATTGGGGGGGGTGCTGATCAGGGGCAGAGCTGGCTAATGAGAGGAGGCCATGGGCCTATTGGGGTGGTTGGGGCCCATCAGGGGTGGGGCCTGGTGGGGGTAGAGGCTGCAGGAGGTTGTCCAGCTAACCCCGCCTCCTATTGGGGTATGGGGGGGCATAGAAGGGCCAGCTAGGGCAAGGAGCTGCAGGCCAATAGGGGTAGTGGGGGTTTTTCTGTTCTCTGAGATATGCCTTATCTGCTGGGAGATTTGCATTGAGGAGGATTGAGAAAATTGGGGTCTGGTGAAGACATCACTCCTGGCCACCATGAGCACAAAGCAGATAAAGAGGAGTGTAATAATCCACGTGAAGTGGGTTGAGTTGATGAATATCATTCAAAGAAAGGGCAATTATTGTGAGTTTGTTTAGCAGGGCCCATTAGGTAGGATTGTCTAGGTATTGCTCTTTCTCTAAAAAATCAATGGCATAAAATATACTTGGGTAAGGATTAACAACAACAATAACAACAAAAAAAGAGAGAAGTGACCAAGCTTAAGACAAAGAAGGTGAAAGGAGGACTTTGTGCCTAATCAAAGCTCAAGAGCTTATGGAGAGTGGGGATTGGGGTGGGGGGGCAAACATTTCATTCCAGTATGAAATGAAACCCAGAAGTATTAGTGTTCTCTTTTAGGCACGACAAGCATTGCTAGAGATAGACCAGTCATGAGTAGGGGCGATGGGGATTGAGAAAAAGAATGAAACAGACACAGAGACAGTTGGGAAATCTGGGACCAGGTGGGACACTGTTCTTGGATGGAGAGACAATGACCCAGAGCTAGTGCAGCACGTTTATTAGATACAGCATGATACCAAAAGTTTTACTAGAGTTTAAGACAGAGGAAATTATGGAAATCATGCTGAAAGAGCAAGCTGCAATTCTTCATTCTTCTGGCTTCTCAGAATCGTCAGGTCTGAATGGACCCTGATAACTGCATCCCCACCTGCGGTCTGGCTGAACTTAGATATTTACACCCACCCCCTGGTGCCTGAACTAAAGGTCAGGACTGACGACACCCCTGCTTTTGGCGAGGTGTGTCTCCAGGAAATGGCTTTGCCGAAGCCGCTGGACTTAGCCGAGGACCCTTGGCTCAGTTGCCCCCCCCCCCCAGGCGCTCTCTACACAGAGAAAGGCCTGAAGAGCGCCATTAGCAATGTGTTGCCAACTCACGACTTCTGGGTGTTAGGTTGGAGGAAGGCTATGGAAAGAATCATTCCAGTTAGTAAGGTTGGAGTTGAAGAAGACGCTGTGACAGTGGACATGGTGAGAGATGACACGATTGATGCCTGAGGTAGTCCTTGTGGACAAAGAGGCTATGTCCAGAAGACCTTCCTTTGTTTGATGTACCAGGCTCTGTTTCATTTATTATCTTTGCTGTTGAAAGTATTACAGATGTCCCCCTCTCCCTCTCATTGACCCCCTCCCCCCCACTTTCTTAAATCTGCCTTGGTATGCTTTTAGGAATAGTGTCTTCTGAGTAGTGTGTCTGCTAAGTGGTTCTCTGGACTTGCTAAGAAGCTGATGAACAATCAGAGCCCCTGGAGTTGTCATTCTGACATCTTGGCAAGAACTCAAAGAAGCTGAGAGTGGAGGGTGGACTCAATCGCTACAGAGAAAAAAGTCCTAGAGAGAAGGGTAGATATGAGCCTGACTGGGTGTCACATGTGATATGAAGCTGTGGCTGCTATACATCTCCTGCTGCTGCCTCTGAAAATGTGGATTGCATTTATTTTGTGTCTGTTTCAGGATGCAGGTTTGACATGTATGAGGTATTTTGCCCCATTAGTGCACATATTGAAAAGAACTGCACCTGAGAAGTTATACTCAGTTAACTTTGTGAGCACCAGGTCCTGGTTTAAATGGCGAAATCCTGAACTTCTGTCTTGAGCTTGTTGCTGTTATTGTATTACACTTGGGAATTCCTTGGAGAGTGGTCAGAGTTCGGGGTGTGTGGGAAGTGTGAGTGTCTCTGGAGCCTGATGGTGGAACAGTACTAGTCTAGGACGACCTGCCATGAATCACAAGGCAACATACACATGCCCTGCTGTAGTCTTCTCCACATGATTGTGGCCGTCTCTCTCACTCACGTTTGACCAATAGGATGTGATGGGAGTGACACTGCATGACTTCTACAGCTGGGTCCCATTACACCTTGCATCTTCTGCTTGAGCCTTTTCAAGGGTTCTCTGTGGCAGAAGCCAGTCCCAAACCCCTGAGATCTCTGTGCTTTGAAGAGGTCTAAGACAACCATGAAAGTCATGAGAAGAGAGAAATAACCAGCCAGCCCCCAGCTGTTTCAGCCAGCGCAAGTGAAGTATCAGACATGAGGAAAGCATCCACCAGAAAACTTCACTTCCCACTGCAATTTGATTAAGGCCACATAATATGCTACCCATATAAGTGCAATAATAATAATATTAATAATAATAATAATAATAATAAATTATTGTTGTAAACCAATATATTTTGGGAGGTTTGTTATTCTGTAATGATTAAGTGAGACAACATGAAAACCAGAGTCTGGTCACTGCATCCGGGTGTATATATTGTTCTTGTTATAATAACAAATTTTATCCTCCCTAGTCTAAAATGGTGACAATTCATTATGAAACATGCCCCAGGCTTCTACCCACATAAATTGGAAAAATCTTGAAATTGTTTGGATAATAAAAAAAATTGGGGGCATTTTTTTCGTTCTTCAAATAGTCCTTGGATTACAATTTTTTAAGTGCACTCTGGCTGGGGGGCTCAGTTAATTGGAACATCATCCTGTACACCAAACGGCTGCAGGCTCAGCTCCCAGTCAGGGCACATATGGGAGGCAACCAATTGATGTTTCTCTCTCTCTCTCTCTCTCTCTCTCTTTCTCTCTCTCTGTCAAAATCAATAAAAATATATCCTCAGTGAGGGTTAAAAGAAATTTTAAGTGCTAGCCTTGTCATTTTCTTTATTTTCCCCAGTGTATCTTACACAAAACCAGGCACAGTGTCAATATAAATTAAAAATTCTTAGCATAAAGGAAGAATTAAGACTTTTCACCTGATTTTCCTCAAAATACAAAGTTTCTTCATTAAATCACCAATTATAGCACTAGAGAGATGCCTAAAGTCTTAGTTTAGCTATCTGAAATTGGGGAAGGATTTTGCTTCAGAGTTTCTAACATATCCTAAGCACTACATCATAAGAATATGGTTCCAAAGTCTTCTCAGATATTTCTTGAGCTTGTCAGTCACTCCTTATATCAGAGAAATGTTTATCCACTTTGATACCCTGATCCTCCCACAATTTTCTCACACCCCTCTTGGTGACAACCATATACTCTTTTTTCCCTCTCTTTTCCCCTCTAAAGCAAGAAGCAAATCTTGTTGTGTTTTCAGGAGTTTTAATGACCGAGTCTGGGGGATAGGGTGAGAACCCATGTTGTCAGTGAGCTCTGGGAGCCACAGAGTCACTTAGGTGGAGGGATCTCCGTGACAACGGGGAGTCCGGTCGCATCCTTCTCTAAGTGACAGTCACTGAGGTCAGGGACACATCTCTCCACACCTGGATCATCTTCACAGATCCTGGGTCAATTCGATGGGGAAAAGTGTAACATTGGTGACCATTCACTGTTACCTGGAAGAGAATGTGTGTCAGCAACATAGCATGCCACCAAACAACCTTGCCGTCTTCCTTTCCTTTTCTATCCTATACACACACCATCCACCAGAAAGTCCTAGTCACACTCAAAACCCAGCGGACATGCTTCTTTTTATAGCCTACCTTTTGTGACAATTTCAGACAGTTATTCACCCTATTTTCTGTGTTTCTCTCATTCTTCCATAGATGTTAGCACATTATGTAGCCCTGTCTATGTCTGCCTGGGCTTTCCTCTGGCCAGGAACTGTTTCATGAATCGTGAGTCTGGGTCTTGCATAGAGTATCATAGGCTAATTTAGTGGTTCTCAACCTTGGCTGCACATTAGAATCACCTGGGAATCTTTTTAAAAATCCTGATTTCTGGGCCTCATCCTCCAGAAATTGTGTTTCTTTGTTACTAATGTTGTGGCCCCACCCCAAACAGAATTTCCGGATGATGAGGCCCAGAAATCAGGATTTTAAAAAGATTCCCAGGTGATTCTAATGTGCAGCCAAGGTTGAGAACCACTGGGCTAATTGGTCATTAAGTGTTTACTGAGCACATTCGTTTTAGCTCTGCTAAATGTTACTGTCGTTTACTCCTGATGGGTGGTAAAAGTAAAGAATAAAACTTTTTTTTCCTATTTTCTATAGAGCGAGGGTGGAAGGAAGGAGGAAAGGAAGAGAGAGAGAGAGAGAAAAGTAGAAAGGAGAGAGAGACAGAGAGAGAGAGAGACAGAGAGAGAGAGAGAGAGAGAGAGAGAGAGAGAGAGAGAGAGAGAGAGAGAAATGTGAAACTCAATTGGTTGCCTCCTAATGTGCCTCGATGGGGCTGGGGATTGAACCTGTAACCCAGATACGTGCCATTGACTGAGAATCTAACCTGCGACCCTCTAGTGTGCAGGCCAATGCTTTAACCACTGAACCAAAACTTGAATGTTCCTGAAGAGGAGGAATAGTACATATGATTAAAATGAGGCTATTTTTATTCAGCTTATAAGCAATGGAACAATGCCTCACTCAACCATAGGACATGAAATCTTTTTGCTTCTCCAATGATAGAAGGTTTAAACATACACTTCATTGATGTGGCTATGGAGAAAAAGTGGACTTTTTAGGTCTTAATTTTTCAAATTTAAAATGCAGACCCTCTTTGAACCAGTTATTCAATTCCTCTGAAATTATCCTCCCTTATAAGAATAGGGAGGTTGATCATGACAAAAATTGGTATAGAATGAAGCATCATTCATAAGAGCAAAATATGGAAACTACCTAAATGTGCATGAATAAGAGCCACGTTAAATTATTCTGAAAATGCTTCTATTGAAATATTATGTAAACATTAAATATTGTTGGGGCATCACAATTAGAATGATGTTAGCTTCTCTAACATACATTGTTTGACAACAAGTAAAATCTAGTCATCAATGTGTGATTTCTAGAGAAACTTACAACATCTTCGTTTAAAATAAAAGCAGATAGAGATAAGTGATAGATAGATACATAGACTTGAACAAGCTTATAGTATCTCTGGAAGGAGCATAAAGGAGTTAGGATTTGTTGCTCTGGAGAGAGGGACTAGGTTTGGGAATGTAGGAAAGACTTAATTTTAGACTGATTATAATTAGTTACATGCATATTTAAACCATCTCCTACATGAAACCTGAAGGAATGACAGCATAGATAGAAATGAGGCTGTGAGTGAAGACAGGAACTTCTCCACCCTGGAGAATAAGGCCTGTGGTCTGATCTTGACCTGCTCAGATTTGGAAAAGGACCTGAGTGTGGCAGTACAAGCAGAGGGTGCTGTGTGATGAGAGGGGCAGGAGATGAACCACAGTTGACTCTGGGGGCCAGGCCAGGGAGAGCTGTGTGCTCCTGTGAGAGCCCTGAGAGCCACAGAATGGTAGTACATGTTCCTGGGAATACTCACCTGGTACTCCGTTGACAGCACCAAGATGCCCAGTTCAAAGGGTTGGCCGTCCTCAAAGGAAATAACAGAGGTACTCACTTCTTCTTCCCAGTTCCCACCCTGACGGCTGTTCATCACCACATGGTTGTCACAGTACACGCGGAAATGGAAGGCGATGTTTTCGTTGCCTTCAGCTTCAGTGAGGAAATCCACCTGCAGTTCTGGGTTCATGCTGAAGGCAAAGCACGCAGCATGTTGAGCGGGACTCTTCCTCATGGGGGCCCACATTCAACACACACATCCACCCCCTCCCCAACTCCTCCTGGGGGAGGGAAGGCCTTCCTGGGTGACACTGCAGCATGTGTCCCTGTGGGGCTGCTTCCGCTTGTCCGGCCCAGGCTGGGGAGATGCCTCATCTCTTAGGCCAGGACTCACACTGAGCAGCAGTCACTGGCCTCGGGCTACTTTACTTGCCCTGGAAATTCTGTGTCCCTTGATAATAAACCTCAGCTCCAATGCCTGAGTGACCCCAGCCCCCAGACTTCAACACTTGCCCACAGACATGCACCTGTAGGTTTAATGCCTGGCACCGTATGGGTCTCCAAACGTGCATCTGCATTGTGCTACCATTATGCTCACTACAAACGTCAACCTCAGTCATGCATGAAGTAACCCCCAAATCTCTAATAATCTCACTTCTCCTCCCCATGGGCTATAGATACTCACTTGAAAGGCATGACAAATGTCCCTTTGATTTTCACGAAAGAACCAACAGACAAGGACACATATTTTGTATATGGGACCTGCCATGGGAGACAAGAGTGGTTGAGAGGGGTAAGGCCAGGTATGGTCTCTCATCCTATAACAGTTCCCAGTGACAAAGCAGGTTATACATCAAAGGACATGCTCTCAGGACCCACTTTTTCCCACCTCACCACAGGCAGGTCTCTGTGTCTTTGAAGAAATGATAAGGTTGAAGTTAACAGTAAGAGTGCAAAAGCCAGGTGGCCTGTATTCTAATGCTGATTCTGCCTCATAGGACCAATGAGAACTGAGTTCCATTATCTGACTGCTCCCTGCCTCTGTTTTCTCAGGACAAGAAGGATTATAAGATTCATATTTCATAGGATGTTCTCAGGAATAACTGAGCTACTAACTGAGTAAAACCTTTAGCATGGTCACTGGCAGGTGTAGGGTCTATACAGGGGTGACTTAGCAGAAGGGGAGGACCCTTTCTCGGATACTACCCTCCCATCAGTTTTTATCTGAAACTGTGAAGATAAGGCTTTAGAATGTAAAAGTATAAAATATAAAAATCCACTCCTATATAAGATAGTTGCTTAAAGGGCGAGGGAAATAATGGAAAAGAAGAGTCCAGTATGTGGCATGTATATGCATCAGAATTTTCAAGGGCAATGGTGACCTTTCAGAAATGTGTACAAGTTACTGAGCACAGTCAGTACCTGCACACAGGGCGGGAGACAGGAAAGGAATTAGATAGAATCTACAGGTTGTTCCCTGATATCAACTGTAAGGTTTGTCTGGACTGAGGCTGGTTTTGTTCCTTCCATCTTCAGGTGATCCATTCTCTGAAACCAATTCTCCCAACCACCTTCCCCAGGGAGCCAGGATCTGCTTAACGTTTGTTGTTGTTGTTGTTAGGACAAAGGAAGGCCTGGCAGGAGGAGGAGACCTGAGGCAGGAGCAGGGGTCACTGTGTGCTGATTCAGAGAGGAGCTCCTGTGCCCCACAGTCAGAGTTCACCTTCCCCCAGCCTTCTTGAGAAGAGCTGTCTGAGGACTGACTCATTCTGCTCTCATTCACGCTCAGGGAGGAGTCCTGGGAAACCCACTCTCCCCAAGACCTCCAGTTCTGCCCACCAGGAGCCACAGTGATACACAAGAACAGAACCACAGCTACTTAAACAGTCACTACCATGTATGGGAGAACCCTCACAAGCAGACACAGCTGCACACATGTTCATAGTTCAACACGCAATCATAGTTCATCATACACACACAGTTACACAAAGACATGGAACTCACCGTCTCACACATACCTCCCAACACTACTACTCATGATGACATGCATAGCTGTTCAACCACTGCCCCAGCTGCACTCACAAACACATACTCAGAGGCATGAAGACAAATGTGCAATCTCACCCCTTTCACCCATGCACATACTCCCTCATCCCAGTCAGCTCTTCACTTCCCACACAAAGTCACAGTGTCTCAATAGAGTTCACCCTCAGTCAGATACCACCAAATGCTGCCAGTAGATATCCTGCCCCATCCTCTCTCTTCCTTATGTTCACAACCCCAAGTAAAACATTCCCAATGTTTTCATTTCAGAGAATCTCAGACTCTTTCCTCCTTCTCTAATGGGACCTGGGATCATTGAAGGCTGTGCCTTTTCAACTCACCGGTAGACATTCCATTGTTGTGTCTTCTGCTGGGAAGCTCTTCCAAATCGTGTGTAGTTGTGTGTGTGATCTCTGCAAGTGGCAGGTTATAAATGATTTCTGGAAGCCCCGCCCTCTGGCTTCCTTCCAGTTTCTAAGTCTCTTCTAGAAAAATTCCCAGCAGGTCAGAATGTGTGGGGTATCATAAATAGAATCAATCACAACTGTGTCCTTGAAAAGATTGTGTTGTGATTCAATAGAAACTTCAGTGAGGAAATTGTGGGTGAGGAAGGATTAGCAGGAAAAATGCATGAATAAGGGTGATGGAATGAGTGGTTGAGTGGGTTTATAATCCAGCCTATGTGCCTCTCACCAAGTATTTATCCCTCAGAGCAGAACCCACCCAAAAGGTACCCATTTTTCTGACTTGATCAATGGCAAAGAATTGGTGGTCCTGGAGGTGAGGACTCCCTTCCAGGGGTTCTGGGAGATCATAGAAATTGATCCTCAGCAGCCCTGGAGATAGAAAGTCTTTGTGTCATTTCCTTTCCACAGTAGGTCCCTTGACTCTGCTAATGCCAACAGCGTTTTAGCCTTTGTGCTTCACCCTCTTGGTCAACTTCCAACATACATCAATCAAGATTAAACATTTAAGATGAAAAATTCTTTGTAATAATAACACTTGAATAAGTATGATTTAATCATGATGACCAATTCAATAAGTTATAGCACATCCAATTAATGACACATTTTAGAGTCATTTGAAAAAGTTAAATAAAACAATAAAAACAAGTTAAATCAGAAAGTTTTTCAACATTAAGATTTCCGAGTGGAATGTAATGAACAAAATAGAAACAGAGGCATGGATACATTGAACAGACTAACACTTACCGGAAGGAGTAGATGAAAGAAGGTGAAGGGATTAACCAAAGAACATAGTTGCATAAACCTTAGACACAGACAACAGTGTGGTGATGGTGAGAGGAATGGGGGGCCAGGGGTTGGGTTCAGGTGGGCAAAGAGGGGGGCAAGTAGGGACATCTGTGTCAACATATGTCAACAATAAAAGTAAAGTTAAACAATTTTTTTAATTAAAAGATTGCTTCTAGCCACAGGGAACTCATGGAATACTGCCACCATGGGAGCAAGCCCAAGGGAGCCTGCTGGAGAGGTCAGGTGGAGATCAAAGGATCCTTGATCAACTGGCAGACATGTGAGTGAGGCCATCAGGGACTGTCCAACCCTAAAGAAGTCACCAGCTTACTGTACCCGCATGCGAGAGCAGGCAAAACCTACAGAAGAACCGTTCAGCTGATCCCAGCTCAAAATGGCAACCCACAAAATCATGATCTCAAAGACTGATTACCGTTTCTAGCAACTAGACAACAGCAATAGATAAGTAATTCGGAAATATTTACAGAAGAATTTACTGATGGTTAGGGATTTGCTTCAAAAGAAACCAGGGGTGCTCTAGCCCAGTGGCTCAGTTGGTCAAAGCATTGTCCTATACATTGAAAAGAAAAAAAAAAAGTTTCGGATTTGGTTTGATTCCCAGTCCGAGTACATACCTGTGGTTTGGGTTTGATCACCATTCGGGGTACATAGGAGAAGCAACCAATCTCTCTCTCTCTCTCTCTCTCTCTCTCTCTCTCTCTCTCTCTCTCTCTCTCATCTTTCTCTCTGCCTCCCTATCTCTCTTCATCTCTCTTCCCCGCTCTCTAAAAAACAAACGCACAAGCCCTAAACAGTTTGGCTCGGTGGATAAAGCATCCGCCTGCAGACTGGAGGGTACCAGGTTTGATTCTGGTCAAGGGCATATACCTTGGTTGCAGGCACATCCCCAGTAGGGAGTGTCCAGGAGGCAGGTGATCCAAGTTTCTCTCTCATCGATATTTCTGGCTCTCTATCCCTCTACCTTCCTCTCTGTAAAAAAAATTAAATAAATAAATTACATTTAAAAAACCCCCACCAATACACATATCCTTGGCTGAGAATGAAAAACAAAAGAAGCCAGGGGTGAGGTGAGTAGAGGTATGGATGAACAGCATGGGTGATATGATGATAGCTGTTAAAACGGATGAGTACTTGAGGGCTTATTGTACTATTGTCTCTACATTTGCTTACGTTTGAAATGGAAATTCCCATAATAAAAAATTAAAGGAAAAGAAGGGAAGAAAAGGAGATAGGGAAAAAGGAAGGAAAGAAGGAAAATTACTCTTCTATTAAAGAAAGGCAGTGAGTTCTGCAATGAGGCAAAGCCAAGTCATAGACAAATTCATTACTGAACAGACTCCTGACACCTGGGCCAGGTCCTTTCCATCCTCCAACATGGTCAGAGGCAGGAAAGTCCCACAGGAGAAGCAGTCCAGGTAGGAATATTTTCTTTTATTACTTGAGAAAATCCTCATGGCAAGTAGGTCTAAGTCATTAGTAATGGTGAGACCTATGATGAAAAATTATCTTTAAGTTGGGATGTATTGTTGACGTAGTTTGTGGGAAGAAACATTTGTCAGAATGAGACAGAATAGTAAGAAGCTAGGAAAATTCTTTGGCAAGTGGAATGGGGAAAGTGAGACAGACAGCTGAACAAACTAGCCAAGCAATTTACACCAGTCACAGAAGGTCGCCTCCCTAGAGACAATATCTAGGCCTCTGTTGTATTTGAGCTCCAGGCTCAGAAAAGCAGCAAAACCTTGTGGGCCACACATGGACCAGCTGCCATGACTGTGCCAACCAATTAGTGGAGACCATGACCCTGAAAGCAAGCACACGAAAAACTCGAGAATATTTTATGGAGGTCTCCCTAAGACCTCCCCTAAACCCCCAGCCTTTAAAAACCCTCAAAACAAAGGACCCAGCCTGAGCCCTCTCCTTCCTAGGAGCAAGTCCATGCCTTACTCTCTCCTCTCTCCTTCCCCCAGAGTGTGCGTCACCTAAACTGTAGGGGACCCCCTACAGCTGTCTCCAATGCCCCCTTTTCTGATTTTCCAGTGAGGTAATGGCAGACCCACCTTGGCCCAGGTCTTCATGATAACATTTCTAGTGACCACAGCGACCCCACCTAGGCCTGTTTCTTCCTGATAACATTTCTAGTGACCACAAGCAGCCAGGCCTGAGCTCTTCTGTTGCGTCCTCTATTGTAAGCTCTTCCTATATTTCACTAAGACAGTCTCACAATCACCTTGTGTTGGGAAATCTTTCCTGCATGCAATCAAGTACCAAACCATTACCTGAGGCCCTAGGTTTATCTCCTCCAGGTCTGGTCACCATCCAGTGACAAAAGTGTCCACTAGGGACTGGAAAGCCTCAGAAGCAAGTTCTCCCCTTGAGTTTGGATTGTTTTAGGATCCAGCACAGCCACAGGAGCTGGCTGCTAGTGCTCGTTCAACGTGCAATTTTCCAGCATGTTCCTTGCATCAGACTTTCCATTGGGCCGTGATGTGGTAGGACCCATGTTCTGAGCCCTTTGACCTGCCCACACCAGCAACCACCCACCTGTGATCACACATATTCTTCCTCTGAAGCCTAATTTCCCTCCTGGAAAATGAAGTACAGGTGCATAGTAAATTCAGGAACATATGAAGACTTTAATCAGATTTGGTCCAAATGACTAAAGGCACATGTGAACATGAGAATTTCATACTTTTCACTTATGTAGTAAGAAGGATTCATTAACAACGTTGAAAAATCTGTCTCCAATTACTGAAAACCTTCAGACTTAATTCTGGATATAATAAGGAAAACATTTCCTTACTTGCGTCAGTCTGCCTACAGCCTGAGGTGTGGCAGAGTGAGGTAGTGAATTCAGACTTAGGAGCCTAGAGGGGCAGGAGAAGCACCATTGTGGAGTAAAACAATTCACCACATGGCCCAGGGCTGAGGGAAGAACCTATCAAAGGGTATCTGTGGTTTGTAACTGGGTCTGGATTTGCGAGGCATGTGAAGAGAAATTTGAAACACTTGTATCAGGAATTACCAACTGATGAACATTTTATGTCCCATAAATCAGGCCTGCACAAAGACTCATGCCTGCTTACATTCAGTGTGCTCTAAGTGGCCTAGAGAAGAAACTCCAGGCAAAAAAGTGTGGGTCCTGAATAGTATGAGGTGATTGTATTTACTAAATTACTTAAATTCATTCATATTCCCCCCAACAACCACTAAAGCCTCCCCTTTTCCTTCTCAAAAGGACATTTTGAACACACACACACACACACACACACACACACACACACACACACACACCATTTATGCCATGAACTATGGATCATGGCCTCATCTGCCAGGTATCAGTTTAAAAAGCATTTTCTCTGGGCACTCACTCACTCACACCTGAGATTATGTCAAGGTATTGTTACTAATTTCCTTTGTGTCCCTTTACATGCACTTTAAAAAAGAGTTCAGTACTTATCCCTTTCATGTCTGTCCCCTGCCCTAGACTAAACCAGTTGCCTGGTTGGCAGCTATGCACTCTGGGTCCAGCACAGGGCCCTGCCAGAGCAGATGCTCTCTGTTTATTAACATCAACAGCAGCTGTATCCAGGAACGAAGTGGAGGTGACCCAGATCCAATGTAATGATGAAAGGTCAGGAAGACCAAATACCTAGTAGTGAATCTGATACAAGCGTGCAAGATGGTCACACTGGCAACTTCCAAACATTGTTGGAAAGGAACTGAGGTCCTGAGGACTGTTCTGGGGAGGAGTCAGACATGACCCACTCTCTGTAGGTGCCCTCCTGGTTGAGAAACCTGCCGCTCCCAAGACACTCTGCCAGGGGTGCTCTAGCCCAGTGGCTCAGTTGGTCAACGCATTGTCCTCTACACTGAAGAGAAAAAAAGTTGCAGAATTGGTTTGATTCCCAGTCTGAGTACCTACCTGTGGTTTGGGTTTGATCACCATTCGGGGTGCGTAGGAGAAGCAACCAATCTCTCTCTCTCTCTCTCTCTCTCTCTCTCTCTCTCTCTCTCTCTCTCTTTCTCTTTATCTCTCTCTTTTTCTCGGTCTCTCTCTCTCTCTTCATCTCTCTTCCCACTCTCCCTAAAAAACCAATACACATTTCCTTGGCTGAGGACGAAAAAAAAAATGAAGTAGCGGCATGGATGAACAAGATGGGTGATATGTTGATAGCTGTTAAAGCTGATGAGTACTTGAGGGCTTATTGTACTATTGTCTCTACATTTGCTTATATTTGAAAAGGAAATTTTCCAGAATAAATAATTAAAGGAAAAGAAGGGAAGGAAAGGAGATAGGGAAAAAGGAAGAAAAGAAGGAAAATCACTCTTCTATTAAAGAAAGACAATGAGTTCTGCAATGAGGCACAGCCAAGTCATAGACAAATTCATTACTGAACAGACTCCTGACTCCTGGGCCAGGCCATTTTTGTCCCCCAACGTGGTCTGAGGCAGGAAAGTCCCACAGGAGAAGCAGTCCAGTTAGGAATATTTTCTTTTATTACTTGAGAAAATCCTCATGGCAGGTAGGTCTTAGGCTTTAGTAATGGTGAGACCTTTGATGAAAAATTATCTTTATTTGTTGGGATGTATTGTTGACATAGTTTGTGGTAAGAAACATTTGTCAGAATGAGACACAATCGTAAGAAGCTAGGAAAAGTTTTTGGCAAGTGGAATGGTGAAAGTGAGACAGACAGCTGAAAAAACTAGCCAAGCAATTTACACCAGTTACAGATGGTCGCCTCCCTAGAGACAATATCTAGGCCTCTGTTGTATTTGAGCTCCAGGCTCAGAAAAGCAGCAAAATCTTGAGGGCCACACATGGACCAGCTGTCATGACTTGTGCCAACCAATCCGTGGAGACCATGACCCTGAAAGGAAACACGTGGAAAACTCAAGAATATTCTATGGAGATCTCTCCTAAGACCTCCCCTAAAGCCCCAGCATTTAAAAACCCTCAAAACAATGGACCCAGCCTGAGTCCTCTCCTTCCTAGAAGCAAGTCCATGCCTTACCCTCTCCTCTCTCCTTCCCAGAGAGTGTGCATCACCGAAACTGTAGGGGACCCACTACAGCTGTCTCCAGCTGACCTTTTTTTGATTATCCGTGGGCCCTAAGTTTATCTACTCCAGGTCTGGTCACCGTCCAGTGACAAAATTGTCCACTCAGGACTGGAAAGCCTGTGGAAGCAAGTTCTCCCCTTGAGCTTGGATTGTTTTTAGATCCAGCACAGCCACACGAACTGGTTTCTAGTGCTTGTTCAACATGCAATTTTCCAGCATGTTCCTTGCATCAGCCTTTCCGTTGGGCCGTGATATGGTAGGCCCAACGTTTCAGAGCCTTTGACCTGCCCACACCTGCAATCACCCACCTGTGATCACACATATTCTTCCTTTGAAGCCTAAATCCTCTCCAGGAAAATGAAGTACAGGTGCATAGTAAATGCAAGGAACATATGAAAGTTCTAATCAGATTTGGTCCAAATGACCTAAAGCACATGTGAACATGAGAATTTCATACTTTTCACTTATGTAGTAAGAAGGATTCATCAACAACTTTGAAAGATCGGTCTCCAAATACTAGAAACCCTCTGACTTAATTCTGGAAATAATAAGGAAACCTTTTGATTACTTGCCTCAGTCCCCTTTCACCCTGAGGTGTGGCTGATTGAGGTAGTAGACTCAGGCTTAAGAGTCTGGAGGGGCAAGAGAGGTAAGGTTGTGGAGTAAAACAATTCACCACATGACCCAGGGCTGAGGGAAGAACCTATCAAAGTGTAGCTGTGGTTTGTAACTGGGTCTGGATTTGGGTTGCATGTGAAGAGGAATTTCAAACACTTGTATATGGAATTACCAACTGATGCATATTTCACATCCCATAAATCAAGCATGCACAAAGACTCATGCCTGCTCACATTCCATGGGCTCAGAGTAGCCTGGAGCAGGAACTCCAGACAAGCAAGTGTGGGTCCTGAATTGTATGAAGTGATTGGGTCCTTACTAAATTACTTAAATTCATTGGCATCATCAGACATGCCCCACAACCACCGTTTAAGCCTCCCTCTTCCCTTCTCAAAAGGACATTTAGAAAACACACACACACACACACACACACAGACAGACACCACTTATGCCATGAACTATGGATCACGGCCTCATCTGCCAAGTGTCAGTTCAAAAAACACTTCCTTGGGGCACTCACTCACTCACTCCTGACATTATGTCAAGTCTCTTTGTTACCAATTCCCTTTGTGTCCCTTTACATGCACTTTAAAAAAGAGTTCAGTGCTTATCCCTTTCATGTCTGTCCGCTTCCCTAGACTAAACCGTTTGCCGGGTTGGCAGCTATGCACTCTGGGTCCAGCACAGGGCCCTGCCAGAGCAGATGCTCTCTCTTTATTGACATCAGCAGCAGATGTATCCAGGATAGAAGTGGAGGTGAACCTAATCCAGTTTGATGATGAAGGGTCAGGAAGACCAAATACCTAGGAGTGAATCTGATACAGGTGTGCATTATCGTCAAATTGGCAACTTCCAAACATTCCTGAAATGTAACTCAGGGCCTGAGGACCATTGTGGGAGGAGCCAGACATGACCCACTCTCTGTAGGTGCCCTCCTGGTATAAAAACCTGCTGTTCCCAGGTCTCTCTGCCCAGGGCGCTATAGCCCAACGGCTCAGTTGGTCAAAGCATTGTCATATACACTGAAGAGAAAAAAAAGTTGTAGATTTGGTTTGATTCCCAGTCTGAGTACATACTTGGTGTTTGCGTTTTATCACCATTCGGGGTGCGTAGGAGAAGCAACCAATCTCTCTCTCTCTCTCTCTCTCTCTCTCTCTCTCTCTCTCTCTCTCTCTATTTGTCTCTGTCTCTCTCTCGCTCTTCATCTCTCTTTCCACTCTCTCTAAAAATCCAATACACATTTCCTTGGTTGAGGATGAAAAAAAAAAGAAGCCAAGGGTGAGGTGAGTAGAGGTATGGATGAAGAAGATGGGTGATATGATGATAGCTGTTATAGCTGATGAGTACTTGAGGGCTTATTGTACTATTGTCTCTACATTTTTTTATATTTGAAAAGGAAATTTCCTATAATAAATAATTAAAGAAAAGAAGGGAAGGAAAGGAGACAGGGAAAAAGGAAGGAAAGAAGGAAAGTTACTCTTCTATTAAAGAAGGACAGTGAGTTCTGCAATGAGGCACAGCCAAGTCATAGACAAATTCATTACTGAACAGACGCCTGACTCCTGGGCCAGGCCATTTTCGTCCCCAACATGGTCAGAGGCAGGCAAGTCCCACAGGAGAGGCAGTCCAGGTAGGAATATTTTCTTTTGTTACTTGAGAAAATCTTCATGGCAGGTAGGTCTAAGGCATCAGTAATGGTGAGACTTTTGATGAAACATTATCTTTATTTGTTGGGATGTATTGTTTTTTAAAAAATTTATTTATTTATTTATTTATTTATTTATTTATTTATTTATTTATTTTATTGCTTAAAGTATTACAATGGGTATTACATATGTGTCCTTTTTTTCCTCCCGCCCTTGACAGTCCCCTAGCCTCCCATATCCCCCAGTGTCTTATGTCCATTGGTTATGCTTATATGCATGCATACAAGTCCTTAGGTTGATCTCTTACCCCCCTCCTTCCCGCCCCCCAAACCTCACCGGCCTTCCCACTGCAGTTTGACAATCTGTTTGAGGGAGCTCTGCCTCTGTATCGATTATTGTTCAAAAGTTTATAATGGTCTCTATTATCCATGAATGAGTGAGATCATGTGGTATTTTTCCTTCATTGACTGGCTTATTTCACTTAGCATAATGCTCTCCAGATCCATCCATGCTGTTGCAAATGATAAGAGTTCCTTCTTTTTTACAGCAGCATAGTATTCCATCGTGTAGATGTACCACAGTTTTCTAATCCATTCATCTACTGATGGGCACTTAGGCTGTTTCCAGATCTTAGCTATGGTGAATTGTGCTGCTATGAACATAGGGGTGGATATATCCTTTCTGATTGGTGTTTCTGGTTTCTTGGGATATATTCCTAGAAGTGGGATCACAGGGTCAAATGGGAGTTCCATTTTTAGTTTTTTGAGGAAACTCCATACTGTCTTCCATAGTGGCTGCACCAGTCTGCATTCCCACCAGCAGTGCACAAGTGTTCCTTTTTCTCCACATCCTCTCCAGCACTTGTCGTTTGTTGATTTGTTGATGATACAGTCTGACAGGTGTGAGATGGTACCTCATTGTTGTTTTGATTTGCATCTCTCGGATGATTAGTGACTTTGAGCATGTTTTCATATGTCTCTTGGCTTTCTGAATGTCCTCTTTTGAAAGGTGTCTATTTAGGTCCTTTGCCCATTTTTTGATTGGATTGTTTAACTTCCTTTTGTTAAGTTGTATGAGTTCCCTATAAATTTTGGAGATTAGGCCCTTATCAGATATGACATTGGCAAATATGTTTTCCCACAGAGTGGGTTTTCTCGTTGTTTTGTTGATGGTTTCTTTTGCTGTGCAGAAGCTTTTTATTTTGATGTAGTCCCATTTGTTCATTTTTCTCTTTAGTTTCAAGTGCCCTAGGAGCTGTATCAGTGAAGAAATTGCTTCGGCATATGTCTGAGATTTTGTGGCCTTTGGATTCTTCTAGAATTTTTATGGTTTCCTGTCATACATTTAAGTCCTTTATCCATTTTGAGTTTATTTTTGTGTGTGGTGTAAGTTGGTGGTCTAGTTTCATTTTCTTGCATATATCTGTCCAATTTTCCCAACACCATTTATTGAAGAGACTATCTTGACTCCATTGTATGTTCTTGTCTCCTTTGTCAAATATTAATTGAGCATATTGTTTCAGGCCGATTTCTGGGCTCTCTATTCTATTCCATTGATCTATATGCCTGTTCTTGTGCCAGTACCAGGCAGTTTTGAGAACAGTGGCTTTGTAATACAGCTTGATATCTGGTATTGAGATCCCACCTACTTTGTTCTTTCTCAGGATCGCTGCAGCTATTCGGGGTCTTTTTTTATTCCAGATGAATTTTTGGAGAGTTCATTCTAGATCTGTGAAGTATGCCATGGGTATTTTAATGGGAAGTGCGTTGAATTTATAGATTGCTTTTGGCAGTATGGGCATTTTAATGATGTTGATTCTACCAATCCAAGAACATGGTATGTTCTTCCATCTGTTTATGTCTTCCTCTATACCTTTTTTCAACGTCCTGTAGTTTTCTGAATAGAGGTCTTTTACCACTTTAGTTAAGTTTATTCCTAGGTAGCTTAATTTTTTTGGTGCGATGGTAAATGGGATTGTTTTTATAATCTCTCTTTCTGCAAGTTCACTATTGGTGTATAGAAATGCCTCAGATTCCTTGGGGTTAATTTTGTATCCTGCTACATTGCCAAATTCATGTATTAAGTCTAGTAGCTTTTGGATGGAGTCTCTAGGGTTTTGTATGTATAATATCATGTCATCTGCAAATAAGGACAGTTTTACTTCCTCTTTTCCAATTTGGATGCCTTTTATTTCTTCTTTTTGCCTAATTGGAATGGCTAACACTTCCAGTACTATGTTGAACAGGAGTGGTGAGAGGGGACATCCCTGTCTTTTTCCTGTTCTTAGGGGAATGGTGTTAGTTTTTGTCCATTGAGTATGATGTTGGCTGTGGGCCTGTCATATATGGCTTTTATTATGTTGAGGTATGATCCTTCTACTCCCACCTTACTGAGAGTTTTTATCAAAAATGGGTGTTGAATTTTGTCAAATGCTTTCTCTGCATCAATTGATATGACCATGTGGTTTTTTTCTTTCAATTTGTTTATGTGATGTATCATGTTTCTTGATTTGCGGATATTGTACCATCCTTGCATCCCTGGGATAAATCCTACTTGGTCATGGTGTATGATCTTTCTGATGTACTGCTGGATCCGATTTGCTAAGATTTTGTTGAGGATTTTGGCATCTATGTTCAGGATGGATATTGGCCTGTAATTCTCTTTCATTTTGCTGTCTTTACCTGGTTTTGGTATTAGGGTGATGCTGGCTTCATAGAATGAGCTTGGAAGTGTTCCTTCCTCTTGAATTTTTTGTAGTAGTCTGAGGAAGATAGGTTTTAGTTCTTCCTTGAATGTTTGATAAAACTCCCCTGTGAAGCTGTCTGGTCCTGGGCTTTTGTTTGCTGGAAGCTTTTTGATGACTGCTTCAATTTCTTCCATACTTATTGGCCTGTTGAGATTATTAGATTCTTCCTGATTGAGTTTTGGAATGTTGTATTTTTCTAGGAATTTGTCCATTTCCTCCAGGTTGTCTAGTTTGTTGGAGTAGAGCTGTCCAAAGTATTTTTTAACAATCATTTGTATTTCTGTGGGGTCTGTTGTTATTTCGCCTCTATCATTTCTGATTTTCTTTATTTGAGTCCTCTCTCTTTGCTTCTTGGTGAGCCGAGCTAGAGGTTTGTCAATCTTGTTTATCCTTTCAAAGAACCAGCTCTTGGTTTTATTGATTTTCTGTATTGTTTTTTTTGGTCTCTATGTCATTTATTTCTGCTCTAATTTTATTATCTCCTTCCTTCTGCTCACTCTGGGCTTTTCTTGTTGCTCTCTTTCTAATTCTTTTAGCTGTAGATTTAGATGATTTACTACCATTTTTTCTTGTTTTTTGAGATAGGCCTGTAGAGCTATAAACTTCCCTCTCAGGACTGCTTTCATTGTGTCCCATAGGTTTTAGATTGTTGTGTTTTCATTGTCATTAGTTTCCAGGATGTTTTTAATTTCTTCTTTGATCTCATTGGTAACCCAATCAATATTTAATAACATGCTATTCAGCTTCCAGGTGTTTAAGTATTTTGGGTTGTTTTTATTGTAGTTTATTTCTAGTATTATGCCATCGTGGTCTGCGAAGATGCTTTTTATGATTTCAATCTTCTTGATGTTGGGGATACTTTGCTTGTGACCCAATATATGGTCTATTTTTGAATATGTCATATGAGCACTTGAGTAGAATGTATATTCCGTGGCTTTGGGGTGAAATGTTCTGAAGATGTCTATTAAGTCCATCTGATCTAGTGAGTCATTTAGGATTGCTGTATCTTTGCTGATTGTTTGTCTATAGGACTTATCCAGTGCTGTTAGTGGTATATTAAAGTCCCCTACTATGATTGTATTGTTGTTGATCTCTCCTTTGATATCTTCCAGGAGTTTTTTTTATGAATTTTGGTGCTCCTGCATTGGGTGCATATATGTTTACCAGGGTTATATCTTCTTGTTGTATTGATCCCTTTAGTATTATGAAGTGGCCTTCCTTATCTCTTGTTATGGCCTTCACTTTGAGGTCTATTTTGTCCGATATAAGTATTGCTAGCCCAGCTTTCTTTTCCTTTCCATTTGCCTGAAAGATATTTTTCCATCCTTTCATTTTCAGTCTGTGTGAGTCCCTTCTAATGAGGTGGGTCTCTTGTAGACAGCAGATGTATGGGTCATGTTTTTTTATCCATTCAGCCACTCGATGTCATTTGGTTGGAGCATTTAGTCCGTTTACGTTTAAAGTTATTATTGAAAGGTACTTGTTTGTAGCGATTTCTTTTTTGTGTGTGGCTGTTTTCTTTCTGAGCTTTTTATTTCTTCTTTTTACACCAGTCCCTTTAGCATTCCTTGCATTGCTGGCTTGGTGGTGATAAAATCCCTTAGCCTTTTTTTTTGTCTGTGTAGCTTCTTATTTCCCCTTCAAGTTTGAATGATAGCCTTGCTGGATAGAGTATTCTTGGATTCAGTCCTTTGCTTTGCATCACTTTGTAAATTTCTGTCCATTCTTTTCTGGCCTGATGTGTTTCTGTTGAGAAATCATTTGATAATCTAATGTGAGATCCCTTGTATGTAACTTTCCATCTCTCTCTTGCAGCCTGTAAGATTCTCTCTTTGTCCTGAACATTTGCCATGGTAATTATGATGTGTCTTGGTGTGGGTCTTTTCGGGTTCACCTTGTTTGGGACTCTCTGGGCTTGTGTGACTTTTTTCTTCCCCACCTCAGGGAAGTTTTCTGATATTATTTCTTCAAATAGGTTTTCTAATCCTTGTTCCTCTTTCTGTTGTTCTGGCACCCCTATTATTCGTATGTTGTTTCTTTTCATGTTGTCCCAAAGCTCCCTTAGGCTCTCCTCTTGTCTTTTAAATTTTTTCTCCAATTGCAGTACATTTTGGGTGTGTTTTGCTTCCTTGTCTTCTAATTCACTAATTCGGTCCTCTGCTTCTCCTAGTCTACTGTTGATACTTTCAATGGTGTTTTTTATTGCAGCTATATCACTCTTCATTTCTTCTTGGGTCTTACTTAAGTTGTTGATTTTTTCATCTGTTTCTTCTAGCTTCTCGCAGAGGTTGTTGATTTTTTCCTCCATCCAGTTTATGCACTCTAGGACCCTTATTCTGAATTCTTTTTCTGTCATGTTGCATGCCTCTGTATTACTTAGCTGCTTTTCTGGAGAGTCATCCTTCTCTTTCCTTTGGGGGTTTCTTTGTCTACCCATGTTTGATCTCACTGACATATCTAGACGTTGAGTCATTCAGTGGCTGCTCCCTGGGTGGCAGTGGCTCCTTGGGCTGTGGTTGCTCCTCGGGTGGTTGTGGTAGCAGCTGCTCCTCAGTTGGCAGCAGCTCCTCTGGTGGGAGCTGTTCACAGCTGTGGTGGCTCTTCTGGCTGGTGGGGGGAGGCTTCACGTACAGCTGCTGTTCCTCAGACAAAGGGTGTGGTGCTCAGGAGGCTGCTGTTGTTTGGATCTGCTGCGTTGATTTAAAGGCACAAAATACAACACAACATGGCACCACGTACCAGGCACTAAACACAAATATATTCACGATATTAATAACCCCCAATAAAGGTGACCACCCGAATTAACAGAATTAGGGGACAAGGAATAAAGAAGAGAAAAAAATAAAAGAGAAAAAAGAAAAGAAAAGAAAAGTAGGGAAGAAAAAAAAAGTAGTGCAAAAATGAAATTGGGAAAAAGGAGGGGGAAAGAAAAGAGAAAAAAAGAGAGAGAGAGAAAAAGAAAAGAAAAAAAAAGCGAAAATAGAGAATGAAGTAGAAGAGGGGAAGAGGCTATGTATATGAGGAGAAAACTCCTATAGAACCGCCACTAATCTCAACAAACTCCAGCAACAGCTCCCTGGAGATGAATGCAAACTAGAAACAACCAATAATATCCAGAGAGGCAAGGGAAAACAGAAGCACAAAAATAACCAGGGGGGGTGGAGGGGGGGTGGAGGGAGGGGAAAAACCAGCAGAAAAAAAGAAAAAGAAAAAGAAAAACAGCCTCACAACCAGTCCTAAACACACACACACACACACACACACACACACACCAAACAACAACAACAAAAACCAATATACTCAACAATCAAGCAAACAGCAACAAAACAGAAAGATAAAAGAAGAAAAAATAAAATTTGGATAGTGAAGAAAGATAAGGGATATGTGTATAAGGATTTAGAGCAGTGGATTGCAAATAGGATATATAAGTAGGGTGAAATTTTCACAGGAGGTAAACAGAAGGAATAGGGAAAATCTAAAGCAGGAATAGGGTAAGAGAAACTGGACAACAAAAGGTGAAAAGTGAGGGAAAGGGTTTTAGCATAGAGGTAAAATTGAGGTAGGGAAAATTGATGCTAAAGGAATGATGAAAATAGAATAGAGAACACTAATCCCGAAATAAAATAAAGAGAAAATAAAATGGCACTTTAAAAAATGGTAAAATGGTAGCAGTAATAATACTGGTTAAAAATAAAAATGTAGTAATTGAAAGGGTAAAATCAGGTGATGGAAAAAAAGAAAAAAAATTGGTTTCTTAGTTAAAAGGTGAAAAAAGAAAAAAGAAGAAAAAAAATTGCAGTAGTGAAGGTCCTTCGGTTCTTCTACTCATCAGTCTGGCTCGCCTTAGTCCTGTCAGGTATTCAGGAGAGTGTTGAATTTCCCTGTGATACACTGTTCCTCCGTGTTGTAAACCACAGTCCTGATTTTAAAGCAGGCCGTATTTGTTTCCCAGACTGCCTTAATTTGTATTTAGCTAAGAGTCAGTTTGTGGCTCAGCCTCTGGGTGGCAGTGTTTTTGGGTTGGCCTCTGAGGCTATAGGGCCTCTTTGTCCAGTAACTTGGGTTTATCGTTTCTATTGCACTTAACACTGGTGTGGGGAAGTCCACTGCCCAGAGCTGGTTCCTTAATAGTTACCCGCTCTGTGTTGTTGCTGGGATTGAAAATCCCTCTATAGGCCAGACCCTGTTAACTCCCAGGGACTGATCAGATTATTTTAATCCTTGATCTCGTTCAGGGTGGAATCTGGGTGTGGCTGTGCTCCTTGCCTGGGGGCTAGGTGGAGGAGACCCACCCTCCAGAGAGAATGGCTGCCCGGATCCTGGGCCCAGGGGTGTCTCAGCACTCAATTCGCTGCCACCTCTCCCGGCCCCCCTCTCTCCTCAGTCTCTCCCCAGATTCCACTCGTCCGCACCTTCTCCCTCTCTTCAGCACAGGTGAGTGTCTGTATCCGAAATGTCTTATGGACAGGATTCAGTGAAAACAAACAAACAAACGCCGGCTGCGGAAATGGGGAAGGCTTAGTTTCTGTAAGCTCTTGTCTTCCCGGCACTGCATGGTCTGGTCAGCTCTTCAGGCTGCCCCCTTTAGGCTCAGTCCTCCGTGATCACAGAACCCAGATCTCAAATCCCCTGGCACCAGGAATCCCGAAGATCTCTTTTCCCCAGTCAGGGGCTGTGCCTGTCCCAAGGGACTCGGCCGTCTGCCACGCGGTCTCCCCCAGACCCTCTGGCCTCAGAGGTCTGGCAAACTTTCCTACCCAAATCCCTGGGTTAATTTTCATTAAAAATCAGGACTGTGGAGAGCAGTATGCTAAGTGAAATTAGCCAGTCAGAGAAAGATAAATACCACATGATCTCACTTATTTGTGGAATATAGAGAACTACATAGACTGATGAACAGGGACATTAAAAATCAGGACTGTGGTTTACAACACGGAGGAACAGTGTATCACAGGGAAATTCAACACTCTCCTGAATACCTGACAGGACTAAGGCGAGCTAGACTGACGAGTAGAAGAACCGAAGGACTTTCACTACTGCAATTTTTTTTCTTCTTTTTTCTTTTTTCACCTTTTAACTAGTTTGCATACCTTTCCAGGGGAGTTCTGCCCTTCCCAGCTGCAAACCATCTCACCAGCTGAGTAATTTCGCCAATTCGGGGTGGGTGTTATTAGTTTCAGCTGCTCACTCCATTTGTTCCGGGACACGACCTTAAAAATTTATTTATTGTTTAAGGTATTACAAATGTGTCCTCATCCCCACATTAACCCCCAACCTCCCCCCGCCCTCCGCACTCATATTCTCATCACTCTGTTGGCCATGTCCATTGATTTGGCTTATATGCATGCAAACAAGTCCTTTGGTTGATCTCTCCCCCTTACCTCCACCCTCCCCTACTTTCCCTCTGGGGATTGATAGTCTTCTCACTGTTTCTCTGTATTTGGATCTGTCCCTGTTCATCAGTCTATGGTGTTCTCTATATTCCACAAATGAGTGAGATCATGTGGTATTTATCTTTTTCTGACTGGCTAATTTCACTTAGCATAATGCTCTCCAGTTCCATCCATGCTGTTGCAAATGGCAAGAGTTCCTTTTTTTTTTTTTTTTTTTTTTTACTGCAGCATAGTATTCTATTGTGTAGATGTACCACAGTTTTTTGATCCACTCATCTGCTGATGGGCACTTAGGCTTTTTCCAAATCTTAGCTATGGTGAATTGTGCTGCTATGAACATAGGGGTGCATATATCCTATCTGATTGGTGTTTCTGTTTTCTTGGGATATATTCCTAGAAGTGGGATCACTGGGTCAAATGGGAGTTCCATTTTCAGTTTTTTGAGGAAACTCCATACTGTCTTCCATAGTGGCTGCACCAGTCTGCATTCCCAGCAGCAGTGCACGGGTGTTCCTTTTTCTTCACATCCTCTCCAGCACTTGTCGTATGTTGGTTTGTTGATGATAGCCATTCTGACAGGTGTGGGATGGTACCTCATTGTTGTTTTGATTTGCATCTCTCGGATGATTAGTGACTTTGAGCATGTTTTCATATGTCTCTTGGCTTTCTGAATGTCCTCTTTTGAAAGGTGTCTATTAAGGTCCTTTGCCCATTTTTTGATTGGATTGTTTATCTTCCTTTTGTTAAGTTGTATGAGTTCCCTATAAATGTTAGAGATTAAACCCTTATCAGTGATTACATTGGCAAATATGTTCTCCCATGTAGTGGGCTTTCTTGTTGTTTTGTTGATGGTTTCTTTTGCTGTGCAGAAGCTTTTTATTTTGATGTAGTCCCATTTGTTCCTTTTCTCTTTAGTTTCCAATGCCCTAGGATCTGTATCGGTGAAGAAATTGCTTCGGCATAGGTCTGAGATTTTGTTGCCTTTGGATTCTTCTAGTATTTTTATGGTTTCCCATCGTATATTTAAGACCTTTATCCATTTTGAGTTTATTTTTGTGTGTGGTGTAAGTTAGCGGTCTAGTTTCATTTTCTTGCATGTATCTGTCCAATTTTCCCAACACCATTTATTGAAGAGACTATCTTGACTCCATTGTATGTTCTTGCCTCCTTTGTCAAATATTAATTGAGCATATTGGTTCGGGGCGATATCTGGGCTCTCTATTCTATTCCATTGATCTATATGTCTGTTCTTGTGCCAGTACCAGGAAGTTTTGAGAACAGTGGCTTTATAATACAGCTTGATATCTGGTATTGAGATCCCACCTACTTTGTTCTTTCTCAGGATCGCTGCAGCTATTCAGGGTCTTTTTTTATTCCAGATGAATTTTTGTAGAGTTTGTTCTAGGTCTGTGAAATATGCTGTTGGTATTTGAATGGGAAGTGCTTTGAATTTATAGATTACTTTGGGTAGTATGGACATTTCAATGATGTTGATTCTACCAATCCAAGAACATGGTATGTTCTTCCATCTGTTTATGTCTTCCTCTATCTCTTTTTTCAACATCCTGTAGTTTTCTGAGTAGAGGTCTTTTACCACTTTAGTTAAGTTTATTCCTAGGTAGCTTAATTTTTTTGGTGCGATGGTAAATGGGGTTGCTTTTTTAGTCTCTCTTCCTGCAAGTTCACTATTGGTGTATAGAAATGCCATAGATTTCTTGGCGTTAATTTTGTATCCTGCTACATTGCCGAATTCTATTATTAAGACTAATAGTTTTTTGATGTAGTCTTTAGGGTTTTGTATGTATAATATCATGTCGTCTGCAAATAAGGACAGTTTTACTTCTTCTTTTCCAATTTGGATGCCTTTTATTTCTTCTTGTCTGATTGCTTTGGCTAATACTTCTAATACTATGTCGAACAGGAGTGGTGAGAGGGGGCATCCCTGTCTTGTTCCTGTTCTTAGGGGAAATGGTTTTAGTTTTAGCCCATTGATTATGATGTTGGCTGTGGTTTTGTCATATAAGTCTTTTATTATGTTGAGGTATGATCCTTCTATTCTCACCTTGCTGAGAGTTTTTATCAAAAATGGGTATTGAATTTTGTCAAATGCTTTTTCTGCATCAATTGATATGACCATGTGGTTTTTTTCTTTCAATTTGTTTATGTGATGTATCACGTTTATTGATTTGTGGATATTGTACCATCCTTGCATCCCTTGGATAAATCCTACGTGGTCATGGTGTATGATCTTTCTGATGTACTGCTGGGTCTGATTTGCTAAGATTTTGTTGAGGATTTTGGCATCTATGTTCATGATGGATATTGGCCTGTAATTCTCTTTCATTGTGTTGTCTTTGTCAGGTTTTGGTATTAGGGTGATGCTGGCTTCATAGAATGAGCTTGGAAGTGTTCCTTCCCCTTGATTTTTTTGGAATAGTCTGAGGAGGATAGGTTTTAGTTCTTCCTTGAATGTTTGGTAAAACTCCCCTGTGAAGCCATCTGGTCCTCGGCTTTTGTTTGCTGGAAGCTTTTTGATGACTGCTTCAATTTCTTCCATAGTTATTCGCCTGTTGAGATTTTTAGATTCTTCCTGATTAAGTTTTGGAAGGTTGTATTTTTCTAGGAATCTGTCCATTTCCTCCAGCTTGTCTAGTTTGTTGGAGTAGAGTTGTCCATAGTATTCATTAACAATCATTTGTATTTCTGTGGTGTCTGTTGTTATTTTGCCTGTATCATTTCTGATTTTGTTTATTTGGGTCCTCTCTCTTTGCTTCTTGGTGAGCCTGGCTAGAGGTTCATCAATCTTGTTTATCCTTTCAAAGAACCAGCTCTTGGTTTCATTGATTTTCTGTATTTTTTTTTAGTCTCTATGACATTTATTTCTGCTCTAATCTTTATTATCTCCTTCCTTCTGCTTACACTGGGCTTTTCTTATTGCTCTCTTTCTAATTCTTTGAGATGTAGATTTAGATGATTTACTACCATTTTTTCTTGTTTTTTGAGATAGGCCTGTAGAGCTATAAACTTCCCTCTCAGGACTGCTTTCATTGTGTCCCAAAGGTTTTGGATAGTTGTGTTTTCATTGTCGTTCATTGCCATGATGTTTTTTATTTCTTCTTTGATCTCTCTGATAACCCAGTCATTGTTTAATAGTGTGCTATTTAGTCTCCATGTGTTCGAGTTTTCTGCATTGTTTTTATTGTAGTTGATTTTCAGTTTTATGTCATTGTGATCTGAGAAGATGCTTGATATGATTTCTATCTTCTTGAATTGAAGAGACTTTGCCTGTGACCCAATATATGGTCTATCTTTGAAAATGACCCATGTGCACTTGAGAAGAATGTATATTCTGTGGCTTTGGGATAAATGTTCTGATTATGTCAATTAATACCATCTGATCTTGAGAGTCATTTAGGATTGATGTTTCTTTGCTGATTTTTTGTTTAGAGGATTTGTCCAATGGTGATAGTGGGGTGTTAAAGTCCCCTACTATGATTGAGTTGCTGTCAATCTCTCCCTTGATCCACTCCAGGAGTTTTCTTATGTATTTGGGTGCTCCTATATTGGGTGTGTATATGTTTACCAGAGTTATTTCTTCCTGTTGGATTGCTCCCTCTGGTATTATAAAGTGGCCTTCCTTATCTCTTTTTATGTCCTTCACTTTGAGATCTAATTTGTCAGATATAAATATTGCTACCCCAGCTTTTTTTTCCATTTCCATTCGCCTGAAAAACCTTTTTCTCTCCCTTCACCATCAGTCTGTGTGCGTCTTTTTTTCTGAGGTCGGTTTCCTGTAGACAGCAGACATATGGGTCATGTTTTCTTATCCACTCAGTTACCCTATGTCTTTTGTCTGGGGCATTTAATCCATTTACATTTAAAGTTATTATTGATAGATACTTGTTTGTTTTCAGTTTATTCTTTACCCCTGTGTTCCTACTTCATTTCCTAGTTTTTCTTTTTACAGCAGACCCTTTAGCATTTCTTGCATTGTTGTTTTGGTGGTAATAAATTCCCATAGTCCATTTTTGTCCGTGAAGCTCTTGATTTCACCCTCAATTTTGATTGATAGCCTTTCTGGGTTCAGTATTCTTGGATTTCGACCTTTCCTTTGCATGACTTTGTATATTTCATTCCATTCCCTTCTTGCCCGGTGCGTTTCTGTTGAGAAATCAGTCGCTAGCTTGATGGAGGATCCTTTGTAGGTAACTTTTTGTCTCTCTCTGGCCGCTTTTAAGATTCCTGCTCTGTCATTAGTGTTTGCCAATTTAATTATAATGTGCCTTGGCGTTGGTGTTTTGGGGTTCATTTTGTTTGGGACTCTGTGAGCTTCTTGGATTTGTGTGAGCTTTTTCTTCCCTATATCAGGGATTTTTTCTGTCATTATTTTTTCCAACAGGTTTTCCATTCCTTGCTCAGTTTCCTCTCCTTCTGGCACCCATATTATGCGGATATTGTTTTGTTTTGTGTTGTCCCAAAGTTCTCCTAGGCTCTCCTCTTGCTTTAAAAAATTTTTTTCTAGAAGCTGCTCTGCTTGGGTATTTTTTCCTACCTTGTCTTCTAGCTCGCTGATGTGGTCCTCTGCTTCTTCTAGTCTACTGTTGATGCTTTCTGTTGAGTTCTTTATAGCAGTGATGTCATTTTTCATTTCTTCTTGGTTCTTCTTCATTTCCTCTTAGTTTTTACACATATTAAAATATATGTTGAATTTGTCTTTCATTCTTTTCATCCACCTTATGGCCATTTCTCTGAATTCATTCTCTGACAGGTAGCTTGCCTCCATTGCCTCCATTTCATTTACTTCCTTTTCTGGTGATGCCTGTTTTTCTTTCATACACGGGCTGGTTCATTGTTTCACCAAGATCTCTCTTCTCCAGGTGTTTGGTTATGTAGTTCTCTCTCTGCTTTCTGTGAGGAGAAGCAGGGCTCCACGTAGTCGCGCTGTCCCAGATCCAGTCTTTCTGGGATAGCATCCGATTCGTGGATGCCGAGGTTGCAGGGTCTCTGGATGTATACGCTTCCGAAAGCAGCCCCTCAAGATGGCCCGGTCTCCGTGGCTGAACCGTCGCTCCCGGAGAGATTCCAGCCACTGTCTCCAACCGTCCCCTTTCTCTGGGAGTCCTCTGCCTTTCCTGGCGGAAAACTGTCTCTCAGCTGAATATCCTCTGCTTATTCAGGCTGTATGTTACCCGCTTCAGCTGCTCACCCCTATCTGCTCAGGGACAAGGCACGGGACACGTCCATCTATACTGCTGCCATTTTCTAGAATCTGTTGGGATGTATTGTTGATGTAGTATGTGGGAAGAAACATTTGTCAGAATGAGACAGAATAGTAAGAAGCTAGGAAAATTCTTTGGCAAGTGGAATGGGGAAAGTGAGACAGACAGCAAACAAACTACCCAAGCAATGTACACTAGTTACAGAAGGCCGCCTCCCTAGAGACAATATCTAGGCCTCTGTTGTATTTGAGCTCCAGGCTCAGAAAAGCAACAAATCCTTGTGGGCCACACAAGGACCAGCTATCATGACTTGTGCCCACCAATCAGTGGAGACCATGACCCTGAAAGGAAACACGTGGAAAACTCAAGAATATTCTATGGAGATCTCCTCTAAGACCTCCCCTATACGCCCAGCCTTTAAAAACCCTCCAAACAAAGGACCCAGCCTGAGCCCTCTCCTTCCTGGGAGCAAGTCCATGCCTTACCCTCTCCTCTCTCCTTCCCCCAGAGTGTGCGTCACCTAAACTGTAGGGGACCCCCTCCAGCTGTCTCCAGCCTGACCTTTCTCTGATTTTCCAGTGAGGTAATGGCAGCCCCACTTTGGCCTCTTCTTCCTGATAACATTTCTAGTGACCCCAGCAGCCCTACCTTGGCCTGTTTCTTCCTGATAACGTTTTAGTGACCCGAGCAACCTCACCTTGGCCTGTTTCTTCCTGATAATGTTATTAGTGACCCCAAGCTGTGGGGCCTTGGCTCTCCTCTTGCTTCATCTGTCCTAACCCCTTCCTTTATTTCACTAACCACAACTTTACTAAACAGTCTCACAATCACCTTGTGTTGGGAAATCTTTCCTGCATGCAATCAAGGACCCAACGTTACCTGTGGTCGCTAGGTTTATCCACTCCAGGTCTGGTCACCATCCAGTGACAAAATCGTCCACTCAGGACTGGAAAGTCTGTGGAAGCAAGTTCTCCCCTTGAGGTTGGTTTGTTTTTAGATCCAGCACAGCCCCAGGAACTGGCTGCTAGTACTTGTTTAAATTGCAATTTTCCAGCATGTTCCTTGCATCAGACTCCCCCTTGGGCCTTGATGTGGTAGGACCCACGTTTCTGAGCCGTTGACCTGCCCACACCTGCAATCACCCACCTGTGATCTCACATATCTTTCCTCTGAAACCTAAATTCTCTCATGGAAAATGATGTACAGGTACATAGTAAATTGTGGAACTTATGAAGGTTTTAATCAGATTTGGTCCAAATGACCTAAAGCACATGTGAACATGAGAATTTCATACTTTTCACTTATGTAGTAAAAAGGATTCATCAACAACGTTGAAATATCAGTCTCCAAATACTAGAAGCCTTCTGACTTAATTCTGGAAATAATAAGGAAACCTTTTGATTACTTGCCTCAGTCCCCTTTCACCCTGAGATGTGGCAGACTGAGGAAGTAGACTCAGGCTTAGGAGTCTGGAGGGGCAAGAGAGGTAAGGTTGTGGAGTAAAACAATTCACCACATGACCCAGGGCTGAGGGAAGAACCTATCAAAGTGTAGCTGTGGTTTGTAACTGGATCTGGATTTGGGTTTCATGTGAAGAGGAATTTCCAACACTTGTATATGGAATTACCAACTGATGCACATTTCACATCCCATAAATCAGGATGCACAAAGAGTCATGCCTGCTTACATTCAGTGGGCTCAAGGCAGCCTCGATCAGGAACTCCGGACAAGCAAGTGTGGGTCCTGAATTGTATGAAGTGATTGGGTCCTTACTAAATTACTTAAATTCAATGGCATCATTAGACATGCCCCACAACCACCACTAAAGCCTCCCTTTTCCCTTCTCAAAAGGACATTTAGAAAACACACATACACACGCACACACACACACATACACACGCACACACACACACACACGCACACACAGACAGACACCACTTATGCCATGAGCTATGGATCACGGCCTCATCTGCCAGGTGTCAGTTCAAAAGACACTTCCTTGGGGCACTCACTCACTCACTCACTCACTCCTGACATTATGTCAAGTCTCTTGTTACCAATTCCCTTTGTGTCCCTTTACATGCACTTTAAAAAAGAGTTCAGTACTTATTCCTTTCATGTCTGTCCGCTTCCCTAGACTAAACCGTTTGCCTGGTTGTCTGCTATGCACTATGAGTCCAGCACAGGGCCCTGCCAGAGCAGATGCTCTCTCTTTATTGACATCAGCAGCAGCTGTGTCTGGGATAGAAGTGGAAGTGTACCGAATCCAATTTGATGATGAAAGGTAAGGAAGACCAAATACCTAGTAGTGAATCTGATACAAGCATGCACGATGGTCACACTGGCAACTTCCAAACTATGTTGAAATGGAACTCAGGCCCTGAGGACTGTTCTGGGGAGAGGCCAGACATGACCCACTCTCTGTAGGTGCCCTCCTGGCTGAAAAACCTGCCGCTCCCAGTACTCTCTCCCAGGGGTGCTCTGGCCCAGTGGCTCAGTTGGTCAAAGCATTGTCCTCTACACTGAAGAGAAAAAGAAAAGTTGCAGATTTGGTTTGATTCCCAGTCTGAGTACCTACCTGGGGTTTGGGTTTGATCACCATTCGGGGTACGTAGGAGAAGCAAGCAATCTCTTCTCTCTCTCTCTCTCTCTCTCTCTCTCTCTCTCTCTCTCTCTTCATCTCTCTTCCCACTCTCTCTAAAAAACCAATACACATTTCCTTGGTTGAGGATAAAAAAAAAATAAAGAAGCCAGGGTTGAGGTTAGTAGAGGTATGGATGAACAAGATGGGTGATATGATGATTGCTGTTATAGCTGATGAGTACTTGAGGGCTTATTGTACTATTGTCTCTACATTTGCTTATATTTGAAAAGGAAATTTCCCATAATAAATAATTGAAAGAAAAGAAGGGAAGGACAGGAGATAAAGAAAAAGGAAGGAAAATTACTCTTCTATTAAAGAAAGACAGTGAATTCTGCAATGAGGCTCAGCCAAGTCATAGACAAATTCATTACTGAACAGACTCCTGACTCCTGGGCCAGGCCATTTTCATCCCCCAACATGGTCTGAGGCAGGAAAGTCCCACAGGAGAAGCAGTCCAGCTAGGAATATTTTCTTTTATTACTTGAGAAAATCCTCATGGTAGGTAGGTCTAAGGCATTAGTAACGGTGAGATCTTTGATGAAAAATTATTATTTTTTGGGGGGGGATGTATTGTTGACGTAGTTTGTGGGAAGAAACATTTGTCAGAATGAGACAGAATAGTAAGAAGCTAGGAAAATTCTTTGGCAAGTGGAATGGGGAAAGTGAGACAGACAGGAAACAAACTAGCCAAGCAAATTACACCAGTTACAGAAGGTCCCCTCCCTAGAGAAAATATCTAGGCCTCCGTTGTATTTGAGCTCCAGGCTCAGAAAAGCAACAAAACCTTGTGGGCCACACAAGGACCAGCTGTCATGACTTGTGCCAACCAATCAGTGGAGACCATGACCTTGAAAGAAAACACATGGAAAACTCAAGAATATTCTATGGAGGTCTCCCCTAAGACCTTCCCTAAACCTCCAGCCTTTATAAACCCTCAAAAGAAAAGACCCAGCCTGAGCCCTCTCCTTCCTGGGAGCAAGTCCATGCCTTACCCTCTCCTCTCTCCTTCCCCCAGAGTGTGCATCACCGAAACTGTTGGGGACCCACTACAGCTATCTCCAGCCGACCTTTTTCTGATTATCCAATGAGGCAATGGCCGGCCCACCTTGGCCCAGGTCTTCATGATAACATTTCTACTGACCACAGCAACACCACCTTGGCCTGTTTCTTCGTGAAAACGTTTCTAGTGACCACAAGCAGCCTGGCCTGGGCTCTCCTGTTGCTTCCTCTTTTCTAATCCCTTCCTTTATTTCACTAACCACAACTTTACTAAACAGTCTCACAATCACCTTGTGTTGGGAAATCTTTCCTGCATGCAATCAAGGACCCACCGTTATTTGAGGCCCTAGGCTTTTCCCCTCCAGGTCTGGTCACCATCCAGTGACAAAAGCATCCACTCGGGACAGGAAAGCCTGCAGAAGCAAGTTCTCCCCTTGAGTTTGGATTGTTTTAGGATCCAGCACAGCCACAGGAACTGGCTGCTAGTGCTTGTTCAACTTGCTATTTTCTGGCATGTTCCTTGCATCAGACTTTCCATTGGGCCGTGATGAGGTAGGACCCACGTTCTGAGCCCTTTCACCTGCCCACATGAGCAACCACCCATCTGTGATCACACATATTCTTCCTCTGAAGCCTAATTTCTCTCCTGGAAAATGAAGTACAGGTGCATAGTAAATTCAGGAACATATGAAGACTTTAATCAGATTTGGTCCAAATGGCCAAAGGCACATGTGAACATGAGAATTTCATACTTTTCACTTATGTAGTAAGAAGGATTCATTAACAACGTTGAAAAATCTGTCTCCAATTACTGCAAACCTTCAGACTTAATTCTGGAATTAATAAGAAAAACATTTCCTTACTTGCCTCAGTCCCCCTACACCCTGAGGTGTGGCAGAGTGAGGTAGTAAACTCAGACTTAGGAGCCTAGAGGGGCAGGAGAAGCACCATTGTGGAGTAAAACAATTCACCACATGGCCCAGGGCTGAGGGAAGAACCTATCAACGGGTATCTGTGGTTTGTAACTGGGTCTGGATTTGCGAGGCATGTGAAGAGAAATTTGAAACACTTGTATCAGGAATTACCAACTGATGAACATTTTATGTCCCATAAATCAGGCCTGCACAAAGACTCATGCCTGCTTACGTTCAGTGTGCTCTAAGCGGCCTAGAGAAGAAACTCCAGGCAAAAAACTGTGGGTGTCTGTATTGTATGAGGTGATTGGGTACTTACTAAATTACTTAAATTCATTCATATTCCCCCCAACAACCACTAAAGCCTCCCCGTTTCCCTCTCAAAAGGACATTTTGAACACACACACACACACACACACACACACACACACACACACACATCATTTATGCCATGAACTATGGATCATGGAATCATCCGCCAGGTATCAGTTTATAAAGCACTTTCTCATTCCATGTGGGGGGAGGAGAAAATGGCGGACATGTCCTGTGCCTTGTCCTGGAGCAGATAAGGGTGAGCAGCTGAAACGGGTAACATACAGCCCGAATAGGCAGAGGATTTTCAGCTGAGAGACTGTCTGAAGCTGGGAAAGACCGAGAAGCCCCAGAAAAAAAAGGACGGTTGGAGACTGCGGATGAAACCTCTCGTGGTGCGCCAGCTCAGCAGCGGAGACTGTGCCATCTTGGGTGGCTGTTGCCGGTGTCCAGAGATCAGCTTCTAACCTGGAAGCAGGGGATCTCAAGAAGCGTGGCTGCCTGAACTCAGATGAGCACTGCTTCTTCTCACGGAAAGGTTCGACTTCCCCTAAAGGTGCAGTTTGCAGTTCCGGTTGGAGAGAGGACCGAGCTCGCACACGCGGGGCGAAATCTGGGCCCCACAGAGTCTGCGGCCATTGGGACCAGCGTGACCCGTGGGTGGGGAAGGGGCCCCACAGGGCTGGTGGCAGAAGGGAACGCTAAAAATAAGCTCGTAGCTGGACTGGATGTAAAAAAGCAGCCTTGGACTTTGCCAGTGTCCCGGCTGCTTGGTGCCAGGGGCGAGTGGGCGCGCGGAGACTGTGCGCAGACCTGGAAGGTGGAGGCTTGCGAAATCACACAGAGTATCAGGCTCTTGTTACAGTTCCCCTGAGATCCGTGCATTTGATTATTAAACCCAGTGCATGGGATTCCCCAGTTGGGGTCATTCACAGAGCCTGTCGGGGAAAGTTCTTTTTGGGGAGCCTTGGAAACAGAGCGGGCAGTAACCATTAAAGAACCAGCTCTGGGCAGTGGACTTTCCCAAATCAGTTTCAAGTACCATAGAGAAAAAAAACCCTACTGATAGAGAGGACTTATAACCTCGGAGGTCAATCCAGACACACTGCCACCCAGAGGCAGAGCCACGAACTGTCTCTTCTGTGATCACAAATAAAGGTAGTCTGGTAAACAAATACAACCTGCCTTAAAATCAGGACTGTGGTTTACGGCACGGAGGGACAGTGTATCGCAGGGAAATTCAACACTCTCCTGAATGCCTGGCAGGACTAAGGCGTGCCAAAAAGAAGAGTAGAAGATCTGAAGCACCATCACTACTGCATAATTTTATATTTTTTTTAATTCTTTTTTCACCATTTCATTAAGAACCTATTTTATTATTATTTTTTCATCACTTGATTTTACCTTTTTAATTACCACATTTTTTAACCAGTATTATTGCTATCATTTTACCATTTTTTCAAGTGTCATTTTATTTTTTATTTTTTTTATTTTTCTTTATTTTATTTTGGGATTAGTGTTCTACACTCTATTTTCATCGTTCCTTTAGCATCATTTCTCTCTATCTCACATTTACCCTTAAGCCAAAACTCTCTTCCTCACTTTTCCCCTTTTGCTGTCCTGTTTCTCTTACCCTATTCCTGCTTTAGATTTTCCCTATTCCTTCTTTTTACCCACTGTCTAAATTTCACCCTACTTATATATCTAATTTCCAATCCCTTGCTCTAAATCCATATACACCTCTCTCTTATCTTTCTTCACTATCCAATTTTTTTCCTCTCTTTCTCTGTCGTTTTGCTAGTGTTTGCTTCATTTTGAGTATATCAGGTTTTTTTTATGCTTGTTTGGGAGATTGTTTTATTTTTCATTTTCATTTTTCTGTTTTGCTTATTTTTTCTTTCTCTGGTTATTTTTGTGCTTCTGTTTTCCCTTGCCTTGCTTGATATTAGTGGTTGTTTGTAGTTTGCATTAATCTCCAGGGATCTGCTGCTGGAATTCATTGAGATTAGCTGCGGTTCTCTTAGAGTTTTCTCCCCATACAAATAGCCTCTTCCCCACCTCTGTTTCATTCTCCCTCTTACTTTTTTTTTTTTGTCTGTTTGTTTTTTCTTCTCTCCCTTCTCCCAATCTCATTTTGGCACTACTTTTTCTTTTTTCTTTTTCTCTTTAATCTTTTTCTCTTTTTTCTTCTTTATCCCCTAATTCTCTTTGCTTGGGTGGTCATCTTTATTTGGGGTTATTAATATCGTGAATACATTTTGTTCAGTGACTTGTACGTTGTGCCTTGTTGTGTTGTATTTTGTGCCTTTAAATCAACGCAGCAGTGAGAGAACTACATAACCAAACACCTGGAGAAGAGAGATCATGGTGAAACAAAGAACCAGCCCGTGTATGAAAGAAAAACAGGCATCATCAGAAAAGGAAGTAAACGAAATGGAGGCAATGGAGGCAAGCAACCTGTCAGAGAAAGAATTCAGAGAAATGGCCATAAGGTGGATGAAAAAAATGGAAGGCAAATTCAACAATATATGTAGGAACCAAGAGGAAATGAAGAAGAACCAAGAAGAAATGAAGAGAAACCAAGAAGAAATGAAAAATGACATCACTGCTATAAACAACTCAATAGAAAGCATCAGCAGTAGACTAGAAGAAGCAGAGGACCACATCAGCGAGCTAGAAGACAAGGTAGGAAAAAATACCCAAACAGAACAGCTTCTAGAAAAAAAAAATTAAAAAGCAGGATGAGATCCTAAGAGAACTCTGGGACAATGCTAAACGAAACAACATCCGAATAATAGGGGTGCCAGAAGGAGAGGAAACTGAGCAAGGAATAGAAAACCTGTTTGAAAAAATAGTAACAGAAATTTTCCCTGATATAGGGAAGAAAAAACTCACACAAATCCAAGAAGCTCACAGAGTCCCAAACAAAATGAACCCAAAAAGACCGACGCCAAGGCACATAATAATTAAATTGGCAAACACCAACGACAAAGCAAGAATCTTAAATGCAGCCAGAGAGAGACAGAAAGTTACCTACAAAGGATCCCCCATCAGACTAGCGACCGATTTCTCAACAGAAACACATCAGGCAAGAAGGAAATGGAATGAAATATACAAAGTCATGCAAAGGAAGGGTCTGAATCCAAGAATACTGTACCCAGCGAGGCTATCAATCAAAATTGAGGGTCAAATCAGGAGCTTCACCGACAAAAACGGTCTACAGGAGTTTATTACAACCAAGCCAGCAATGCAAGAAATGCTAAAGGGTCTGCTGTAAATAGAAAAAATAGGAAACAAAGAAGGAACACAGCGGTAAAGAACAAAAATGGCGACTAACAAGTTTCTATTAATAATAACTTTAAATGTAAATGGATTAAATTCCCCAGTCAAAAGGCATAGGGTAAATGAGTGATAAGAAAACATGACCCATATATCTGCTGTCTACAGGAAACCCACCTCAGGAAAAGAGACGCACACAGACTGTTGGTGAAGGGATGGAAAAAGATTTTTCAGGCCAATGGAAGTGAAAAAAAAAAGCTGGGGTAGCAATACTTATATCTGACAAATTAGATCTCAAAGTGAAGGACATAAAAAGAGATAAAGAAGGCCACTTCATAATACTAAAGGGAGCAGTCCAACAAGGAGAAATAACTCTGGTAAATATATATGCACCCAATATAGGAGCATCCAAATACATAGGAAATCTTCTTGAGGAGATCAAGGGAGAGATTGACAGCAATACAATCATAGTGGGGGACCTTAACACCCCATTATCACCACTGGACAAATCCTCTAAACAGAAACTCAACAAAGAAACATCAATCCTAAATGACTCACTAGATCAGATGGAATTAATTGACATCTTCAGAACATTTCACCCCAAAGCCACAGAATATACATTCTCCTCAGGTGCACATTTGTCATCTTCAAAGATAGACCATATATTGGGTCACAGACAAAGTCTCTTCAAATTCAAGAAGATAGAAATCATATCAAGCATCTTCTCAGACCACAAAGGCATAAAACTTGAAATCAACTACAACAAAAACAATCCAGAAAAATCAAACACATGGAGACTAAATAGCATGCTATTAAACAACGACTGGGATACCAGTGAGATCAAAGAAGAAATAAAAAGCATCATGGCAACAAATGACAATGAAAACACAACAATCCAAAACCTATGGGACACAGCAAAAGCAGTCTTGAGAGGGAAGTTCATAGCTCTACAAGCCTACTTCAAGAAACAAGAAACAATGAGAATAAATGACCTAACTCTACAACTTGAAGAGTTAGAAAGAGAGCAACAAAAAAAGCCCACTGTAAGCAGAAGGAAGGAAATAACAAAGATCAGAGTGGAGATAAAAGACATAGAGACCAAAAAAACAATACAAAAGATCAACAAAACCAAGAACTGGTTCTTTGAAAGGATAAACAAGATTGATACACCTCTAGCCAGGCTCACCAAGAAACAAAGAGAGAGGACCCAAATAAACAAAATTAGAAATGAAAGAGGAGAAATAACAACAGACCCCATAGAAATACAAAGGATTGTTAGAAAATACTATGAACAACTCTACTCCAAAACACTAGACAACCTGGAGGAAGTGGACATATTCCTAGAAAAATACAACCTTCCAAAACTTAACCAGGAAGAATCTAAAAATCTCAATAGGCCAATAACTATGGAGGAAATCGAAGCAGTAATCAAAAAGCTTCCAGCAAACAAAAGCCCGGGGCCAGATGGCTTCACAGGGGCGTTTTACCAAACATTCAAGGAAGACCTAAAACCTATCCTCCTCAGGCTATGTCAAAAGATCCAAGAGGAAGAAACACTTCCCAGCTCATTCTATGAAGCCAACATCACCCTAATCCCAAAACCAGATAAAGACAATACAATGAAAGAGAATTATAGGCCAATATCCATCATGAACATAGATGCCAAAATCCTCAACAAAATCCTAGCAAATCGGATCCAGCAGTACATCAAAAAGATCATACACCATGACCAAGTAGGATTTATCCCAGGGATGCGAGGATGGTACAATATCCGCAAATCAATAAATGTGATACATCACATAAATTGAGAGTAAAAAAACCACATAGTCATATCAATTGATGCGGAGAAAGCATTTGACAAAATCCAAAACCCTTTCTTGATAAAAACTCTCAGCAAGATAGGACTTGAGGGATCATACCTCAACATAATAAAAGCCATATATGACAAACCCACAGCCAACATCATACTCAATGGGCAAAAACTAAAACCATTCCCCCTAAAAACAGGAACAAGACAGGGATGCCCCCTCTCACCACTCCTGTTCAACATAGTACTGGAAGTACTAGCCGTTGCGATCAGACAAGAAGAAGAAATAAATGGCATCCAAATTGGAAAAGAAGAAGTAAAACTGTCCTTATTTGCAGATGACATGATACTGTACATAGAGAACCCTAAAGACTCCATCAAAAAGTTATTAGACTTAATAAATGAATTCGGCAATGTAGCAGGATACAAAATTAATGCTAAGAAATCCATGGAATTTCTTTACACCAATAGTGAACTTACAGAAAGTGAAACTACAGAAGCAATCCCATTTACCATTGCACCAAAAAAATTAAAATACCTAGGAATAAACTTAACTAAGGAGGTAAAAGACTTATATGCCAAAAACTACAGGACACTGAAAAAAGAGATAGAGGAAGACATAAACAGATGGAAGAATATACCGTGTTCATGGATTGGTAGAATCAACATCATAAAAATGTCCATACTACCCAAAGCAATTTATAGATTCAATGCAATCCCCATTAAATTACCAATAGCATATTTCACAAATCTAGAATGAACGCTCCAAAAATTCATCTGGAATAAAAAATGACCCCGAATAGCTGCAGCAATCCTGAGAAAGAACAAAGTAGGTGGGATCTCAAGACCAGATATCAAACTGTATTACAAAGCCACTGTTCTTAAAACAGCTTGGTACTGGCACAAGAACAGACATATAGATCAATGGAATAGAATAGAGAACCCAGAAATCGACCCACACCACTATGCCCAATTAATATTCGACAAAGGAGGCAAGAGCATACCATGGAGGCAAGACAGTCTCTTCAATAAATCGTATTGGGAAAATTGGACAGATACATGCAAAAAGATTAAACTAGACCACCAACTCACACCATACACAAATAAACTCAAAATGGATAAAAGACTTAAACATAAGATGGGAAACCATAAAAATACTAGAGGAATCCACAGGCAGCGAAATCGCAAACATATGCTGAAGGAATTTCTTCTCTGATAATGCTCCTAGGGCAATGGAAACTAAAGAGAAAATAAACAAATGGGACTACATCAAAATAAAAAGCTTTTGCACAGCAAAGGAAACCATCAACAAAACAACAAGAAGACCCACTACATGGGAGAACATATTTGCCAATGATACCACCGATAAGGGTTTAATTTCCAACATTTACAGGGATCTCATGAAACTTAACAAAAGGAAGATAAACAATCCAATAAAAAAATGGGCAACGGACCTAGATAGACATTTTTCAAAAGAGGACATACAGAAGGCTGAAAGACATATGAAAACATGCTCAAAGTCACTAATTATACGAGAGATGCAAATCAAAACGACAATGCGGTATCATCCCACACCTGCCAGAATGGCTATCATCAACAAATCAACAAACAACAAGTGTTGGAGAGGATGTGGAGAAAAAGGAACTCTTCTGCACTGCTGCTGGGAATGCAGACTCGTGCAGCCACTGTGGAGAACAGTATGGAGCTACCTCAAAAAACTAAAAATGGAACTCCCATTTGACCCAGTGATCCCACTTCTAGGAATATATCCCAAGAAACCAGAAACGCCAATCAGAAAGGATATATGCACCCCTATGTTCATAGCAGCACAATTCACCATAGCTAAGATTTGGAAACAGCCTAAGTGCCCATCAGCAGATGAATGGATTAGAAAACTGTGGTACATATACACAATGGAATACTATGCTGCGGTAAAAAAAAAAAAAAGGAACTCTTGCCTTTTGCAACAGCATGGATGGAACTGGAGAGCATTATGCTAAGCGAAATAAGCCAGTCAGAGAAAGATAAATACCACATGATCTCACTCATTTGTGGATTATGGAGAACAACATAGACTGATGAGAAGGGACAGACCCAAAGACTGAGAAACAGCGATCACACTATCAATCCCCAGAAGGAAAGTAGGGGAGGGCGGGGGTAAGGGGAAGAGATCAACCGAAGGACTTGTATACATGCATTTAAGCCAAACCAATGGACATGGACAACAGGGGGATGGGAGCATGAATGTGCGGGGCGTGAGGGGGTAGGCGGAAGTTGGGGGTTAATGGGGGGGGATGAGGACACATTTGTAATACCTTAACTAATAATAATAATAAAAAAAACAAAAACACACTTAGCATCCTGAGAAGCCCCCCCCCCCAAAAAAAAGCACTTCCTTGGGGCACTCACTCACTCACTCCTGACATTATGTGAAGTCTCTTGTTACCAATTCCCTTTGTGTCCCTTTACATGCACTTTAAAAAAGAGTTCAGTGCTTATCCCTTTCATGTCTGTCCCCTGCCCTAGACTAAACCAGTTGCCTGGTTGGCAGCTATGCACTCTGGGTCCAACACAGGGCCCTGCCAGAGCAGATGCTCTCTGTTTATTAACATCAACAGCAGCTGTATCCAGGAACGAAGTGGAGGTGACCCGGATCCAATGTGATGATGAAAGGTCAGGAAGAACAAATACCTAGTAGTGAATCTGATACAAGCGTGCAAGATGGTCACACTGGCAACTTCCAAACATTGTTGGAAAGGAACTGAGGTCCTGAGGACTGTTCTGGGGAGGAGTCAGACATGACCCACACTCTGTAGGTGCCCTCCTGGTTGAGAAACCTGCCGCTCCCAAGACTCTCTGCCGGGGGGGGGGGGGTGCTCTAGCCCAGTGGCTCAGTTGGTCAAAGCATTGTCCTCTACACTGAAGAGAAAAAAAAGTTGCAGATTTGGTTTGATTCCCAGTCTGAGTACCTACCTGGGGTTTGGGTTTGATCACCATTCGGGGTGCGTAGGAGAAGCAACCAATCTCTCTCTCTCTCTCTCTCTCTCTCTCTCTCTCTCTCTCTCTCTCTCTTCATCTCTCTTCCCATTCTCTCTAAAAAACCAATACACATTTCCTTGGTTGAGGATGAAAAAAAAAAGAAGCCAGGGGTGAGGTGAGTAGAGGCATGGATGAACAAGATGGGTGATATGATGATGGCTTTTATAGCTGATGAGTACTTGAGGGCTTATTGTACTATTGTCTCTACATTTGCTTATATTTGAAACGGAAATTTCCCATAATAATTAATTAAAAGAAAAGAAGGGAAGGAAAGGAGATAGGGAAAAAGGAAGGAAAGAAGGAAAATTACTCTTCTATTAAAGAAAGACAGTGAGTTCTGCAATGAGGCACAGCCAAGTCATAGACAAATTCATTACTGAACAGACTCCTGACTCCTGGGCCAGGCCCTTTCCATCCCCCAACATGGTCAGAGGCAGGAAAGTCCCACAGGAGAAGCAGTCCAGGCAGGAATATTTTCTTTTATTACTTGAGAAAATCCTCATGGCAGGTAGGTCTAAGGCATTAGTAATGGTGAGACCTTTGATGAAAAATTATCTTTATGTTGGGATGTATTGTTGACGTAGTTTGTGGTAAGAAACATTTGTCAGAATGAGACAGAATCATAAGAAGCCAGGAAAATTCTTTGGCAAGTGGAATGGGGAAAGTGAGACAGACAGCTGAACAAAGTAGCCTAGCAATTTACACCAGTTGCGGATGGTCGCCTCCCTAGAGAAAATATCTAGGCCTCTGTTGTATTTGAGCTCCAGGCTCAGAAAAGCAGCAAAACCTTCTGGCCACACATAGACCAGCTGTCATAACTTGTGCCAACCGATCCGTGGAGACCATGACCCTGAAAGGAAACACATGGAAAACTCAAGAATATTCTATGGAGATCCCTCCTAAGACCTCCCCTAAACCCCTGGCATTTAAAAACCCTCAAAACAAAGGACCCAGCCGAGCCCTCTCCTTCCTGGGAGCAAGTCCATGCCTTACCCTCTCCTCTCTCCTTCCCCCAGAGTGTGCATCACCTAAACTGTAGGGGACCCCCTACAGCTATTTCCAGCTCGACCTTTCTCTGATTTTCCAGTGAAGTAACAGCAGCCCCACCTTGGCCCAGTTCTTCATGATAATGTTTCCAGTGACCCCAGCAGCCCCACCTTGGCCTGCTTCTTCCTGATAACCTTTCTGGTGACCCCAAGCAGTGGGACCTTGGTTCTCCTGTTGCTTAATCTATTCTAACCCCTTCCTTTATTTCACTAACCACAACTTTACTAAACAGTCTCATAATCACCTTGTGTTGGGAAATCTTTCCTGCATGCAATCAAGGACCCACCGTTACCGGTGGCCCTAGGTTTATCCACTCCAAGTCTGGTCACTGTCCAGTGACAAAATTGTCCACTCAGGACTGGAAAGCCTATGGAAGCAAGTTCTCCCCTTGAGCTTGGATTGTTTTTAGATCCAGCACAGCCACACGAACTGGCTACTAGTGCTCGTTCAACGTGCAATTTTCCAGCATGTTCCTTGCATCAGACTTTCCGTTGGGCCGTGTTGTGGTACGACCCATGTTTCAGAACCTTTGACGTGCCCACACCTGCAATCACCCACCTGTGCTCACACATATTCTTCCTTTGAAGCCTAAATCCTCTCCAGGAAAATGAAGTACAGGTGCATAGTAAATGCAAGGAACATATGAAGGTTTTAATCAGATTTGGTCTAAATGACCTAAAGCACATGTGAACATGAGAATTTCATATTTTTCACTTATGTAGTAAGAAGGATTCATCAACAACTTTGAAAGATCGGTCTCCAAATACTAGAAACCTTCTGACTTAATTCTGGAAATAATAAGGAAACCTTTTGATTACTTGCCTCAGTCCCCTTTCACCCTAAGGTGTGGCAGATTGAGGTAGTAGACTCAGGCTTAAGAGTCTGGAGGGGCAAGAGAGGTAAGGTTGTGGAGTAAAACAATTCACCACATGACCCAGGGCTGAGGGAAGAACATATCAAAGTGTAGATGTGGTTTGTAACTGGGTCTGGATTTGGGTTGCATGTGAAGAAGAATTTCAAACACTTGTATATGGAATTACCAACTGATGCACATTTCACATCCCATAAATCAAGCATGCACAAAGACTCATGCCTGCTTACATTCCGTGGGCTCAGAGCAGCCTGGAGCAGGAACTCCAGACAAGCAAGTGTGGGTCCTGAATTGTATGAAGTGATTGGGTCCTTACTAAATTACTTAAATTCATTGGCATCATCAGACATGCCCCACAACCACCGTTTAAGCCTCCCTTTTCCCTTCTCAAAAGGACATTTAGAAAACACACACACACGCGCGCGCGCACGCACACACACACATGCACACACACCATTTATGCCATGAACTATGGATCATGGCCTCATCTGCAAAGTGTCAGTTCAAAAAGCACTTCCTTGGGGCACTCACTCACTCACTCACTCACTCACTCACTCACTCCTGACATTATGTGAAGTCTTTTGTTACCAATTCCCTTTGTGTCCCTTTACATGCACTTTAAAAAAGAGTTCAGTGCTTATCCCTTTCATGTCTGTCCCTTCCCTAGACTAAACCGTTTGCCTGGTTGGCAGCTATGCACTCTGGGTCCAGCACAGGGCCCTGCCAGAGCAGATGCTCTCTCTTTATTGACATCAGCAGCAGATGTATCCAGGATAGAAGTGGAGGTGAACCTAATCCAGTTTGATGATGAAGGGTCAGGAAGACCAAATACCTAGGAGTGAATCTGATACAGGTGTGCATTATCGTCAAATTGGCAACTTCCAAACATTCCTGAAATGTAACTCAGGGCCTGAGGACCATTGTGGGAGGAGCCAGACATGACCCACTCTCTGTAGGTGCCCTCCTGGTATAAAAACCTGCTGCTCCCAGGACTCTCTGCCCGTGGTGCTCTAGCCAGTGGCTCAGTTGGTCAAAACATTGTGAGATACACTGAAGAGAAAAAAAAGTTGTAGATTTGGTTTGATTCCCAGTCTGAGTACATACTTGGTGTTTGCGTTTTATCAGCATTTGGGGTGTGTAGGAGAAGGAACCTCTCTCTCTCTCTCTCTCTCTCTCTCTCTCTCTCTCTCTGTCTGTCTCTCTCTCTCCATCTCTCTTCATCTCTCTTCCCACTCTCTCTAAAAAACCAATACACATTTCCTTGGCTGAGGATGAAAAGAAAAAAAAAAAGAAGCCACGGGTGAGGTGAGTAGAGGTATGGATGAAGAAATGGGTGATATGATGATAGCTGTTATAGCTGATGAGTACTTGAGGGCTTATTGTACTATTGTCTCTACATTTGCTTAAATTTGAAAAGGAAATTTCCTATAATAAATAATTAAAGGAAAAGAAGGGAAGGAAAGGAGACAGGGGAAAAGGAAGGAAAGAAGGAAAATTACTCTTCTATTAAAGAAAGACAGTGAGTTCTGCAATGAGGCACAGCCAAGTCATAGACAAATTCATTACTGAACAGACTCCTGACTCCTGGGCCAGGCCCTTTCCATCCCCCAACATGGTCAGAGGCAGGAAAGTTCCACAGGAGAAGCAGTCCAGGCAGGAATATTTTCTTTTATTACTTGAGAAAATCCTCATGGCACGTAGGCCTAAGGCATCAGTAATGGTGAGACTTTTGATGAAACATTATCTTTATTTGTTGGGATGTATTGTTTTTTTAAAAAAATTATTTATTACAAATGTGTCCTCATCCCCACATTAACCCCTAACCTCCCTCCACCCACCCTCATATTCTCATCCCCCTGTTACCCATGTCCATTGATTTGGCTTATATGCATGCATAGAATTCCTTTGGTTGATCTCTTCCCCTTACCCACACCCTCCCCTCCTTTCCCTCTGGGGATTGATAGTCTGCTCGCTGTTTCTCTGCCTTTGGATCTGTCCCTGTTCATCAGTCTATGGTGTTCTCTATATTCCACAAATGAGTGAGATCATGTGGTATTTATCTTTCTCTGACTGGCTTATTTCACTTAGCATAGTGCTCTCCAGTTCCATCCATGCTGTTGCAAAAGGCAAGAGTTCCTTCTTTTTTATGGCAGTGTAGTATTCCATTGTGTAGATGTACCACAGTTTTTTGATCCACTCATCTGCTGATGGGCACTTAGGCTTTTTCCAAATCTTAGCTATGGTGAATTGTGCTGCTATGAACATAGGGGTGCATATATCCTATCTGATTGGTGTTTCTGTTTTCTTGGGATATATTCCTAGAAGTGGGATCACTGGGTCAAATGGGAGTTCCATTTTTAGTTTTTTGAGGAAACTCCACACTGTTTTCCACAGTGGCTGCACGAGTCTGCATTCCCAGCAGCAGTGCAGAAGGGTTCCTTTTTCTCCACATCCTCTCCACCACTTGTTGTTTGTTGATTTGTTTATGATAGCCATTCTGGCAGGTGTGGGATGATACTGCATTGTTGTTTTGATTTGCATCTCTCCTATAATTAGTGACTTTGAGCATGTTTTCTATGTCTTTCAGCCTTCTGTATGTCCTCTTTTGAAAAGTGTCTATCTAGGTCCGTTGCTCCCTTTTTGATTGGATTGTTTATCTCCCTATTGTTAAGTTCCATGAGTTTACTGTAAATGTTGGAGATTAAACCCTTATCAGTGAAATTGTTGGCAAAGATGTTCTCCCATGCAGTGGGCCTTCTTGTTGTTTTGTTGATAGTTTCCTTTGCTGTGCAAAAGCTTTTTATTTTGATGTAGCCCCATTGTTTATTTTCTCTTTAGTTTCCATTGCCCAAGGAGCAGTATCAGAGAAGAAATTCCTTCGGCATACGTTTGCGATTTCGCTGCCTGTGGATTCCCCTGGTATTTTTATGGTTTTCCATCTTATGTTTAAGTCTTTTATCCATTTTGAGTTTATTTCTGTGTATGGTGTGAGTTGGTGGCCTAGTTTCATCTTTTTGCATGTATCTGTCCAATTTTCCCAACACGATTTATTGAAGAGACTGTCTTGCCTCCATTGTATGCTGTTGCCTCCTTTGTCGAATATTAATTGGGCATAGTGGGGTAGGTCGATTTCTGGGTTCTCTATTCTATTCCATTGATCTATATGTCTGTTCTTGTGCCAGTACCAAGCTGTTTTAAGAACAGTGGCTTTGTAATACAGCTTGATATCTGGTCTTGAGATTCCACCTACTTTGTTCTTCTTTCTCAGGATTGCTGCAGCTATATGAGGTCTTTTATTATTCCAGATGAATTTTTGGAGCGTTCATTCTAGATCTGTGAAATATGCCATTGGTTATTTAATGGGGATTGCATTGAATCTATAGATTGCTTTGGGTAGTATGGACATTTTGATGATGCTGATTCTACCAATCCATGAACAGGGTATGTTCTTCCATCTGTTTATGTCTTCCTCTATCTCTTTTGTCAGTGTCCAGTAGTTTTTACCTCCTTAGTTAAATTTATTGCTAGGTATCTTAATTTTTTTGGTGCGCTGGTAAATGGTATTGCTTTTTTAGTCTCACTTTCTGTAAGTTCACTGTTAGTGTAAAGAAATGCCATGGATTTCCTGGCATTAATTTTGTATCCTGCTACATTGCCGAATTCATTTATTAAGTCTAATAACTTTTTGATGGAGTCTTTAGGGTTCTCTATGTACAGTATCATGTCATCTGCATATAAGGACAGTTTTACTTCTTCTTTTCCAATTTGGATGCCTTTTATTTCTTCTTCTTGTCTGATTGCAATGGCTAGTACTTCCAGTACTATGTTGAACAGGAGTGGTAAGAGGGGGCATCCCTGTCTTGTTCCTGTTTTTAGGGTAAATGGTTTTAGTTTTTGCCCATTGATTATGATGTTGGCTGTGGGTTTGTCATATAAGTCTTTTATTATGTTGAGGTATGATCCTTCTATTCCTACCTTGCTGAGAGTTTTTATCAAGAAAGGGTGTTGGATTTTGTCAAATCCTTTTTCTGCATCAATTGATATGACTATGTGGTTTTTATCTTTCAATCTGTTTATGTGATGTATTACGTTTATTGATTTGCAGATATTGTACCATCCTTCCATCCCTGGGATAAACCCTACTTGGTCATGATGTATGATCTTTCTGATGTACTGCTGGATCCGATTGGCTAGGATTTTGTTGAGGATTTTGGCATCTATGTTCATGATGGATATTGGCCTGTAATTCTCTTTCATT